>NC_041750.1:9310036-10510036 GCF_004115215.2 Ornithorhynchus anatinus
GCTCCCACTGAGCAGGCCGAGGAATGTGGGGGAGGTGAAAGGGTCGAAGCCCGCCTCCCCCCGCACCAGAGGGGCAGAGGCCTGGCCAAGACCCGATGTCCTCTGTGCCCTATGAGCCCCGTGCCCCCAATCGGGCACTGTGTGGGCAGCTGGCGTATGCCGTCAAAGCAGGCGATCTCGCCTGAACTGTGGCATTTCAGAGAAGCGATGGCCAGGCCACATGACCTGCTTCTTTGTGCCGCCCAGTGGCTGGCTGGAATTGCTGCCATCGCTGACCCCTCGTGGCCTGGCTGCCGGGTGTTGGCCTGCTTTGGGAGACACCCCCGCCCCCGTGCAGGGGGACTGTGGCTGGGAGGACACTGTTAACCGAGGAGTGGGGGACACTCCCTGCTTTCAGAAATGGCCTCTGGGAACGCCCACATTGGCAAACCAGCCCCAGACTTTCATGCAACAGCTGTGGAGAACGGAGCCTTCAAAGAGGTCAAGCTGTCGGACTACAGAGGTGAGCCATTTGGAGACAAGGCATGAATGGGGACCGCAACAGGCCCGGCATCTTGATTTGGCAATGGAAGGTTGGGGGGGGAGGGGTCGGGGGCGGAGAGCAGGCCACAATTGGTGGATGTGAATTCTTCATTGACACTGCTTCCCTCCCCCCACATCTGGATCTTACAGTTGGGTGGAAGCGAAGAGTTAGCTCTTGGGAGGCTTCATTGGCAGCACCTGGGGAGCAGAAGCAAGTAGCACGATGCTCTCCTAGCCCTGACACTATCAATTGTATTTATTGAGGGTTTGTGTGCAAAGCACTGTACTAAGAGCTTGGGAGAATACAACAGACCATTCCCTACCCACAGTGAGCTTACAGTCTAGAGGTCCAGGGGAGAAAAGAGGTTCTACCCTCAGTCCCAAACATTGTGGAGTCAGACTAGGGGGCTGATGTGTCGGTGGCCGGGGCACCACTTCCTCCTAACCCTATTCTCCCTGTGTTCCTAGGGAAATACGTGGTCCTGTTCTTTTACCCCTTGGACTTCACTTTTGTCTGCCCTACTGAGATCATCGCCTTCAGCGAGAATGCCAGTGCCTTCCGTCAGCTCAACTGTGAGGTGCTTGGTGTCTCTGTCGACTCCCAGTTCACTCATTTGGCCTGGTGAGTCTTCCTCTCTCTCCCTTCCCAATGAGGGTGTGGTACGCACAGCCTCCTTGGCACTTATCTCTCCTTCTCTACTTGCCTTATCACCTCACAGACCCATCTTCTGGGGGGTGGGGCCCAAGTTCTACCCGAGTAATGTGGAACTGGTACTGCCCTTGCTTCCTGCCGGGGGAAGAAGATGCTCTGATCTCCATTTTGGGAGCTGGCCCCCTTTTAGTAGCAGTGCCGATATCCACATTACTTGAACATTAAGCAAAGAGAACTGTACCAATAATAAGAGTGCTTACTATGTGCCAAACATTGTATTACGTGCTGGGGTAGATCCTGGATAATCAGATTGGACATAGCCCCTGTCCCACCTGGGGCTCACAGTCTAAAGACACTAAAGAACAAGACCTGGTTGTCTGCAAGGAACCTGCAGTTTGAGGGCGGTAGGATAGACTCTAATATCAGATGAGCAAGCAAAGATATGAAACAATCCAAATATGCAGATATTTCTCTTACCCCCATAAGTTTTGGGGCAGATAATACGGTCTGGCTCCATTTCTTCCTCTTCTCCCCTCCCCAACTCAAGTCACACCACTCTCTCTAGCTATGGTGGCAATTAAACAGGCCTTATTCCCCAGGATCCTGACCCTCTCCTTCCTCCCTCAAGGATCAACACCCCACGGAACACAGGGGGCCTAGGCACCATGAACATTCCTTTGCTGGCTGACCTGACCCACAGCATCGCCACTGACTACGGGGTGCTGAAGGAAGATGAGGGCATCGCCTACAGGTACCATGGGGGCATGGGTTTGTGAGCAGTCTGGGTCTTGAAGTAGGGGCCCCCACCCTCTGGCCTTGGTAATCCCTAGATTTAGGGCCCTGTTCCCCCTAAGGGTAGATGGGGAGGGAACTTGCTGATCCTGAGCGTCTATGGGCAGGGCTGAGTGTTACCTTCCTCTCCCTTGAGGTGGGTTTGGCGTTTTTGCCAGTGACTTCAGTGTCCCAGATCTGACACCTCTTCCATGTAGGTGATTAGGTGAGAGACTCCTAAAGCTAGAAGATCCTACATTTACCCCACCCCAGGAGCAGGGTTCCTCCAAGTGTGTGTATTCGGGGGTGGGTGCAGAAGGACTTCTTTCTGCCCACCACCCTAAAAAACCCATTCATCTCACTTCTCCCCACTTCAGGGGCCTATTCATCATTGACAACAAGGGCATCGTGCGGCAGATCACGATCAACGACCTGCCTGTTGGGCGTTCGGTGGAGGAAATCCTGAGACTTGTGCAAGCTTTCCAGTACACAGACAAACATGGCGAGGGTAAGCCAGTCCCATCTCTCCTCCCTTCTAGCCCCAGGCTCCTCAGGGCCCCAGGTGGCAATTTCTGCCAGGAGCCAGGCCCCTGGGTCTGACCCTTGCTCTACAGCTGAGCTTACTTCTTGCAGGGGAGGAAGGGATTGGGGTTTGAATAAAGAAGTAAGGCTGGTCATTATGACACTGATTAGTAAGCACTTAATACTGTAATTAGGTGCTGAGCCCTGGGCTAGATAATCTGTTCTGAGATGGTCTGTCCCTAATGGGCCTTACCATCTAAGAGGGAGAGCAGAAAATGTCTCAACACCCCTAATGCCCTTCTGATCTTGCCCCCCCCCCCCCCCCCCCCGCAGTGTGCCCAGCAGGCTGGAAGCCTGGAAGTGACACCATCAAGCCCAATGTGAAGGACAGCAAGGAGTACTTCTCAAAGAACAACTAGCCACTCCCCTAAGCTTGCACCAGCCAAGGCTGGCCACTCACTACTGAAGGAACCTCTGGTGTAATGTGAATGTGCAGGGCCAGACTCCCATTCCCTTCTTTTTCCCCCCTCCTCCCCCTCCAACCATAATCCTTCACTGACCTTGGAGTTGAGGGTACCCACCCTCCATGGTGCTAAGTAGAGGCAAACCTGTGCCCAATAAAAGTATCTAGAAAAGGAAGCATCCTGTGCATCTGTATCGTATGCTTGGTCCTACCGGTCTGGGAATGGGGGTAGGGGGGTAAAAGATGACCGGGTTGTCTACAGCACTTCCCTGAGTCTGAACCTTCTCACTTTTGCCATCCACTTTTTTTTGCCCCCTGCCACCAGAGTCAAAAGCTGAGGCTGTGACAGCAGTGCTGTTCCCCTCACTTGTTTCTGATCCCTACCTCAAAAAAACAAACCCAACCCCCCCCCCCCCCCCCCAAACAAAAACAAAAAAACTAGAGGCCTAATCCAGTCCCAGGACCTCTCTTTTCCCTTCAACAGAAAGGGAGGCAGCAGCCCATGTGGCTTTAAAGGCAAGGGTAGGAGTCACAGAGAGCAAGAGCATCTGGGTTCATTCAATTGAATTTATTGAGTGCTTACTGTGTGCAGAGCACTCTGCTAAGTGCTTGGAAAGTACAATTCGGGTTCTAGTTCCACCTTTTGATCCTTGGGCATAGGCCTGTTGTGACACTTATGCCTCAGTGACTTTAGCAGTAAAATGGGGTTAAGACAAATCCCGTGGATATTTTAGGAAAAGTGATGGGGATGCTTTAGGGAAAATGAGTGCAAGAGAGACCCCCAAGCCATGGCATGTGACTTCAGCCACTCCCTCAAGTCCTCAGTGCTGCACAATCAATTGTGAATACAGTGAACTCTGGGGCAAGAGCACTGTGTTAGGCATTTGGGAGAATACGATAGAATTAAAGTAATAATTACAATATTCAAGTGCTTACTATATGCTAAGCACTGAGGTAGATACAGTTAATCAGGCTGGACACAGTCCCTGTCCCACGTTGTGCTCACACTTTTAATCCCAATTTTTTACAGATGAGGTAACTGAGGCATAGAGAACTTAAGTGATTTGCCCAAGATCCCACAGCAGGCAAGTGGTGGAGCCAGGATTAGAACTCATGACCTTCTGACTCCCAGGCCTGTGCTCTATCCACTACAGCAGGGTGAGGCATTAATGTATATACAGTGAATCAAACCTTAATCTTTGAGTGTTTGACCATGTGCAGATCAGTGAACTAAGTGCTTGGAGAAAGCACACTACAGTAGAGTCGGTAGACTTGATGCCTGCCCCCAAAAGAGCTAATGGTCTAGAAGGGGAGCTAGATGTTAAAATAATTACAGATAGGGAAAGTAGTAGAGTATACAGATATGGATATAAGCACTGTAGGGCTGGAGTGAGTATCAAAAGTGCTTAAGGGGTTCACAGTCAAGTGCATAGGTGATGCAGCTGGGAGGGTGAATATTCATTCATTCAATAGTATTTATTGAGCGCTTACTATATGCAGAGCACTGTACTAAGCGCTTGGGATGAACAAGTCGGCAACAGATAGAGACAGTCCCTGCCGTTTGACGGGCTTACAGTCTAATCGGGGGAGATGGACAGACAAGAACAATGGCAATAAAATAGGGAATGAATAGGGAATAGGGAAATGAATAGGGAAAGGCCCCTTGGGGGAGGTGTGGTGTGGGTTTGTTTTTTGCTTTTTTTTTTTTTTTTTAAGGAAGACTTGGAAGTCCCTCCCCCTTCAAGGTCCAAGGAAGGGCATAGGCAAGGGATGGGATCGAGGAAGACAGAGTAGGTTGGTGTTAAATGGAAGTGCGTGGGCTGGGTAGTAGTAGGAAATCAGGTAAAGAACGGAAGGAGAGCTGATTGTCTTAAAGCTGGTGAGGCATTTGATGCAGAGGTGGAGAGGCAGCCATTGGAGGTTCTTGAAGAATGAGGAGATATGGACCGAATGGTTTTTCAAAAAAATATTCCAGTTGGCAGAGTGAAATAGAAATTGGAGTGGGGAGAGATTATTGCATCGGCCTCCTTGCTGACCTCCCCGCCTCCTATAACTCCCCACTTCAGTCCAAACTAAATCCCTCTGAAAAAACATTCAGTCCATGTCTCCCCACTCCTCAAGAACCTCCAATGGTTGCCCACCCACCTCTACGGCAAAGAGAAACGCCTTACCACTGGCTTAAAGCACTCAATTGCCGTGCCTCCTCGTACCTTACCTACCTTATTTCCTACTACACTCCAGCCCACACGCTTCGCTCTAATGCCAACCTACACACTGTACCTCTTGTCTATCTTGTTGCCAACCCCTAGTCCGCTCCCTGCCTCTGGCCTAAAACTCTCTCCTTCTTCAAATCCAACAAAGGATCCCTTTCCCCACCTTCAAAGCCTTTATTAAAAGCACATCACCTCCAAGAGGCCTTCCCTGCCTAAGCCCTCATCTACTCTCCTCGGACTCCCTTCTGTGTCACTCTTGCACTAGGTTTCACAGAACTTATGTACATGTCACTTATTTACATTAATGTCTAGCTCCCCCTCTAGACCGTAAGCTTGTTGTGGGCAGAGAACGTGCCTACCAACTCTAATGTGCTCTCCCAAACACTTAGCACAGTGCACTGCACACACTAAGCACTCAAATACAATTGATTGATCGACAGGAGGGCGGGAGGTCAGCGAGGAAGTTGGTGCAGTAGTCAAGGCAGGATAGCATAAGTGCTTGGGTCAACGTGGAAGCGGTTTGGATGAAGAGGAAAGGGTGGATTCTAGAAATGTTGTGAAAGTAGAGCTGATAGGACTTGCTGAAACTGAATGTGGGGGTTGAAAGATGAGTCAAGGATTACGCCAAGGTTACGGACTTGTGAGAATGAGGACGGTGATGCTGTCTACAGTGACAGTCGGGGAGGATGAGGTTTGGATGGCAAGATGAGTTTTGTTTTTTACATGTTATGTTTGAGGTGTCGGTAGGATATCCAAGTAGAGATGCTCTGAAGGCAGGATGAAATGCAAAGACTGCCAAGAAGGGGAAAAGTCAGGCTGGAGAAGTAGATTAGGAAATCATCCACAAAGAGATGGCAGTTGGAAGTCATGGATGTGAAAGGACGGGGGGTGGAGGGAAATAAATGCTTGAACTTGGGCAGCCCTCCTTGCGGAGCAATGTGGCCCAGGGGAAGGAGCACAGGCTTGGGAGTCAGAAGACCTGGGTTCTTATTCCGGCTCCTCCACGTGCCTACTATATTATCTTAGGCAAATTACTCAACCACTCTCTGCCTCAGGTTCCTCATCTGTAAAATGTGAGCCCCATGTGGGACGGAGACGCTGTCCGACCTGATTCGCTTGGAACTTCCTCATGTGCTTAGAACAGTGCCTGGCAGATATAAGTGCTTAACAAATATAAAAATTATGATTATTGTTTCAGCCGCTGCAGGCATCATGTGCCACCAGCAGGGAGCAGCTCAGTCCACTAGAATGTAGGCCTCCTGGCCCGAGTTCAAGATGGTGAACTGGTCCTCCCTCCTGCTTTCCCCACTCAGCTATCAGCAGCCAGGACCTGAGGGGAGGTAGCTCAGCATAAAGATGAGTAGGAAGAGGAAGGGGTTGCCTTACCTCCTCATCCAAATGATCTCAGCTGGTCTTGGTCCTTTGAGGAGGAAGCCCTACTCGACAGGCCTTTGAGAATCAGTATTATTTATTGAGTGCTTACTTTGTACAGAATGCCATCCTAAGCATTTGGGAGAGTACAGCAGAGTTGGCGGACACGGTCCCTGCCTTTTAGGGGCTTACACTCTAGTATGGGAGACAGACATTAAAATCAATTACAGATAAGGAAAACAGCAAGGTATAAGGCTATGTACAGAAGTTGTGTGGGGGTGGGGTGAGAATCAAAGTGCTTAAGGGATACGGACCCAAGAGCATAGGTAAGACAGAAGGGAGGGAGAATAGGGTGGGGATGTGAGAATTTAGTCAGGGAAGGATTCCTGGAGGAGGTGAGCTTTTGGGAGCGTTTTGAAGAAGGGGAAAGTGGGGGGTCTGTTGGATACGAAGGGGGAGGGTGCTCCAGGCAGGACATGAGAGATGGTGAGAGAGGAAACGGGCCCAATGAGTAGGTTGGCATTAGACCAGCGAAGTCTGCGGGCTGGGAGTAGTGGGAGATGAGCGAGGTAAGTTAGGAGGGAGAGAGCTGATCGAGTACCTTAAAGCCGATGGTAAGGACTTTCTGCTTGCTGTGGAGATGGGTGGGCAACAGTGGAGTTTCATGAGGAATGGGAGAGAAGTGCCAAGTGATTTTTTTGGAAACATCATGCAGAGTGAAATATGGACTGGAGAGGGGAAAGGACGGAGCCAGAGACATCAGCGGGGAGGCTGAGGTTGTCCAGATGGGATATGACAAGTGCTTGGAGCAGTGTGGTGAAAGTTTGGATGAAGAGGAAGGGGTGAATTCTGGAGATGTTATGGAGAAAGAACCCTGGATATCTGTCCCCCACCCCTCTAACCTGGGGAAGCCCTTTCACATCAGTGATCTCATTTTATCCTTACAATAAGGAAGAACGTGGCCTAGTAGAGAGCGTAGGCCTGGGAGTCAGAAGGATCTGGGTTCTAATTCCTGCTGCTGTGTGACCTTGGGCAAATCACTTCTCTGTGCCTCAGTTCCCTCCTTTGTAAAATGGGGATTAAGACTGTGAGCCCCATGTGGGACAGGGACTGTGACCAACCTGATCAGCTGGTATCTACCCTAGCGATTGGTACAGTGCCTGGCACATAGTAAGTGCTTACGTAATACCATTTAAAAGAAATAGCTCTGTGTGGTGGGGAGAGGCAGTTTACTGCTCTGAAAAGCTTTGATAATAAGTAGCTTACTCAAGGTCACACAGCAGGCCATTGGCAGAATGGGATTAGATTCCCAGTCTCCTGATTCCCAGCCCTGTGCTCTTTCCAGTAGCTCACACCGTCTCCCCCAGAACACGATGTCCTGAAAGCCAACTACTGGACTCCTCCCTAACCAGCCCCTAGCCCCAACCAATCCACTGGTTTCACCTACTTTTTTCCTCCCTGTTCTGGAGTAACCCCTCACAGTTGCCCCACCAGTAAAAAAAAGGGCCAAGCACCGCCTCCTCTCCCTCAGACTTGGTCCAGATTTCTAGATGTCACTTAGCATATGTGTGGGGAGGGAGAAGAGATTCTTTTTCTTCCCCTCAACACAACCCACCCCCACCCCTGGGGATTCCTGAGCCAAACCCCTTCATAATAATAATTGTAGTATCTAAGTGCTTACTATGTGCTAGGCACTGTACTAAGTGCTGGGGTAGCTACAAGATAATGGGGTTGGACCCACTCCCACATAGGGCTCGAAGTCTTAATCCCCATTTTACAGATGAAGAAACTGAGGTCCAGAGTGGTGAAGTGACTTGCCCAAAGTCTCACTTGCAACCTGACCCTAATGCAGCATGGCCAAAGAGAAGCAGTATGGCCTTGTGGATAGAGTACGGGCCTGGGAGTCACAAGGACCTAAGTTCTAATCCTGGTTCTGCCACTTGCCTGCTGTGGGACCTTGGGCAAGTCATTTAACTTCTCTGTGCCTCAGCTACCCCATTTGTAAAATGGGGATTAAGACTGTGAGCTCCACGTGGGACTGGGTCCAGCTTGATTAGCTTGTTTCTACCCCAGTGCGTAATTCAGTGCCTGGCATGTAGTAAATGCGTAACAAATACCACAAAAAAATGCTTTCAGACAGAGATGGCCTTGTGGGCAGGGATCACGTACTAAGTCTATTGTACTCTCCCAAGCACTTAGTACAGTGCTCTGCACACAGTCAGTGCTCACTACATACCCCTGATTGATGGGCTAGCCTGCGTCAGGGCAAGTCAAAGAACATTGGCCTAACATTTCTGTGCCCAGAGAGTTGTGAGGATACAACCTGTTAATCCCCAGGGAAAGCGTGAGGCTAAGACCGACCCTGTTTCTCAGGGGCAGCAGATAGTGGGCAGCTGAAGAAAGTGTTTGGACTGCGGCAGAGGGCACCCAGCGGAGCCTATCATAGGCACAAACAAGATAGACTGGCACTACCCGCTCTGGGCCCCCGAGTTTTGCCCTTTAGTCCTTGTTCTACCCTGAACACCATTCCCTTCTCCTCTGCACCCTCCTGGCTACTTTATGCCTGTTTGTTACCAGGCTTCAGAGAAGCTGCTCCTCATCTCCAGTCCCAGGTGGTTGCCCCACAGGCCAAGCAGACCCTCCTGCCCCTCTCTCTGCCTCCCCTCCCCCTTTGTCTACAGTTTCCTAAACCTTGGGGCTTGGGGCAACTCCCCTATGCCCCGACCTGGCTTCTCTCACTTTCTATTCTAGTTGCTCTCACTTCTCAGTTCTCACAGCCCAGTCCCAGGGCCCCCAAGTTTGAGGGGGAGGGGGAAACTCACTGGTCCTCCTCGCCCCAGAGCCTTGGGGCTTCCCAACCTCTAGTCCCTCCCACACAGACCCTGCCTGGAGGTGAGAACTACAGCCAGAGGCCAGAACCTTTCTGCTTGTCTATGCCTCTGTTGCTCTGTCTCCAATGTCCGTACCTCATCGAACCTAGAGACCTGATGGAGTGTTCCCTCCTGCCATGCCAGGCTGCCCGAGCCAGAAAGCTCCTGGGGCATCCCTTCTCGCTATGGCCAACGGAGCCTGTCGCCTACACCGGGCTCTCCCCTGACAGTGACCATGGGCCTGCTGGACCCAGAAAGCTCACGGTGCTGGGGACTGAAAGCTGCGGGACTTTACCACGACTCCTGGACCTCACCCTCTGTTCACCACATCCCTGTTCTCCTCTCACTGCTGCCTAAAACGCCCAATGCCAGCTTCTCACCCCATCAGTTTACTCCCGTCCAAACCATCTCCACCCCGTAACCCCACCAAAATGCAAGCTGTGGAACTCAGCACCATGGTGAACAAACTCCCCTTCATCCTCCACCTGCTCCTGATCCTAATATAATAATTGCAGTACTTGTTAAGTACTTACTATGTGCCAAGCACTGTTCTAAGCACTGGGGTAGATACAAGTTAATCAGAGTGGACACAGTCCCTGTCACCCATCAGGTGCTCACTCAATCCCCACTTTACAGATGAAGTAACTGAGGCTCAGAGAAGGTAAATGAATTGCCCAAGATCACACAGCAGACACGTGGCAGAGCAGGGATTAGAACCCAGGTCCTTCGGCGTCCCAGGCCCGTGCTCTAGTCACTGAGCCACGGTGCTCCTCTTCTCTGTTATTGAGACTTGGTTCACTCCAGTCCATAATCTCCCCTACTGCTCTCTCCCAACTCTTTGGGAAAAAGGGAGCAGTTGGACAGCTCCCTGCTGGCCCCCTCCCCCGCCACCCTTCCCCCAGTGCTGCTTTCACAACATTCCACTTCTCTCTCCTCCTTTAAAATCCATATTATCTCCTTCTACCACCTGATACAATGGATCATCTACCATCCCCTTGGCCCCACCTCCAAGTTTCTGAGGGATCAACCACTTCTGCATCAAACCTCTTATCACAGATTGATTAAAACACTCAATCACCCTCCCTCTTCTACCTTACCTCAATGATTTCCTACTACAGCCCAGCCCATACACTTCGCTCCTCTAATGCCAACCTACACCCTGTACCTCGATCTCATCTATCTCACCGCCAGCCCCTTACCCACATCCTGCCTCTGACCTAGAACTCCCTCTCCCTTCCTATACGACTGGCCAACGCTCTCCCCTCTATCAAAGCCTTACTTAAAATCACATCTCCTCCAAGAGACCTTCCCTGACTAAGTCCTCATTTCCCCTACTCCCTCTCCCTTCTGCATCGCCTATGCACTTGCATCTGTACCCTTTAAGTGCACTTGTTAATTCACCCCACTCTCAGCCCCACAAAACCTATGTACATATGAGTTATATATATATTAATGTCTTTCTCCCCATCTAGACTGTTAAGCTCCTTGTGGGCAGGGAACGTGTCTATGGACTCTTGCATTATACTCTCCCAAGCGCTTAGTACGCTGCTCTGCACACAGTATGCACTCAAATGCCACTGATTGATTTCTCACCTTCCTTTGCTCCTCCTCCTCCCCATACTGATCCTTCAGTATCCGTGTTCAACTCTGCTGACCTGCTCCACTCCACCTCACCTACTCACCAACTTAGATACAAGCTGGATATCATCATCACTAGTCATTGTACCAAACGTAACCTCACCAACTCTGAAATCCCACTCACTGACCACAACCTCCTTACCTGCCTTCTCGCCCACACACCCCTCCCTGTAAAACTGTCCTGCCCGCTCACAGAGACCTCTGATCTTTTGACCTTCACTTAACCCACATAAGTCTGTCACCAAATCCTGTTGATTTCACATTCACAACACCACTAAAATCCACTCTTTCCTCTCCATCCAAACTGCTATCATGTTGATCCAAGCACTTATCCTATCTTGCCGTGACTACTACATCAGCCTCCTTGCTGACCTCCATGCCTCCCGTCTCTCCCCTCCATACATCACTCTTCTCAGATCATTTTTCTCAAAAATAGTTCAGCCCTTGTTTCCCCAGTTCTCCAGAACCTCCTGTGATTGCCCTTCCACCTCCACATCAAACTCCTCATCATCAGCTTTAAAGCAATCACCTTGCCCCCTCTTACCTTACCTCCCTGCTCTCCTAAAACAACCTAGCACATTGACTTCACTCTTCCAACACCAACCAACTCACTGTGCCTCGATCCCGTCTATCTCGCCACTGACCCCTTACCCACATCCTGCCTGTAGCCTGGAACTCCCTCCCTCTCTCCTTCATATCCAACAGACCATCACTCTCCCCACATTCAAAGCCTTATTACAATCATATCTCCTCCAAGACACCTTTCCCTGGTAAGCCCTCATTCCCTCTCCCGTCTGCATCACCCTTGCACTTGGATTTTCACTCCATCCTCGGCCCACAGCACTTAGGCATTAAATTATGGATATGTATCTGTCTCCCTCTCTACACTGTAAGCTCCTTGTGACCAGGGAACTACTCGTAAAAACTAGTTCACATGGAACAGACCACATTCAAAACCTTCATTTATCACATCTACCAGCTCTGTTGAACTCTCCCAAAAGCTTAGTAATTATAATAATAATTGTGGTATCTGTTAAGCGCTTACTATGTGCCGGGCACAGTCCTGAGCACTGGGGTAGATACAGGCTAATTGGGTTGAGCATAGTCCCTGTCCCACATAGGACTCAGGGCCTTAATCCCCATTTTACAGATGAGGGAACTGAGGCACAGAGAAGTGAAGTGACATGGCCATGATCACACAACAGACAAGTGGTGGAGCCAGGATTAGAACCCAGGCCCTCCTGACTCCCAGGCCCCTGCTCTAGCCACTAGACCATGCTGTTTCCCATGTAGTACTGTGCTCTACACGTAGGATGCCTTCAAGACAACTCACCTGGATGTCCTCCCATCACTTCAAACTTAAGATGTCTAAAACACAACTTTTTATCTTCCCACCCAAATCCTGTCCTCCCCTGACTTTCCCATCGCTGAAGATGGCACCACCATCCTTCCTGTCTCACAAGCCCGTAACCTTGGCGTCCTTGACTCCACTCCATTCAACCCACATATTCAATCCATCACTAAATCCTGTAGGTTCGACCCTCACAACACTGCTAAAATCTGCTCTTTCCTCTCCATCCAAACTACTATCACGTTAATCCGGTCACTTATCCTATCTTGCCTTGATTACTCTATCAGCCTCCCTGTCTGACCTTCCTGTCTCCTGTTTCTCCCCACTCCAGTCCATATTTCACTCTGCTGCCCAGGTAATTTTTCTACAAAAATGTTCAGGCTATGTCTCCCCACTTCTCAAGAAACTCCAGTGCATCCACCTCCGCATCAAACAGAAACTCTTCACCATTGGCTTTAAAGCTCTCAATCACCTTGCCCCCTCCTACCTCACCTCACTACTCTCCTACTACAACCCAGCCCATACATTTTGCTCTTCTAGTGTTAACCTTCTCACTGTTGCCTCGCTCTCGTCTATCTCACTGCCAACCTCTCGCCCGTGTCCTGCCTCTGGCCTGCAACACCCTCCCTCCTCATATCCGACAGACAATTACTCTCCCCGCTTCGAAGCATTATTAATTATGATGGTATTTGTTAAGCGTTTACTATGTGTCGAGCACAGTTCTAAGCACAGGGGTAGATACAAGCTGATCAGGTTGGACGCAGTCCCTGTCCCACATGGGGCTCACAGTCTTAATCTCCATTTTACAGATGAGGTAACTGAGGCACAGAGAATTTAAGCCCCAGGTCACACTGCAGACAAGTGGCAGATCCGGGATTAGAACCCAGGTCCTTCTGACTCCCAGACCCTTTCTGAAGACACATCTCCTCCAAGAGGCCTTCCCTGACAAAGCCCTCCTTTCTTCTTCTCCCACTCCCTTCAAACAGAAGGGTTTGCCCTGTTTGCTCCCTGTTTGCCCTGGCTTGCTCCCTTTATTCATCCCCCATCCCAGCCCCACAGCACTTACGGACATAACTGTAATTTGTTTATATTCATTCAATTGTATTTATTGAGCCCTTACTGCGTGCAGAGCTTGAGAGAGTACGATACAACAATAAACAGACACATTCCCTGCCCGCAACGAGCTTACAGTACTAAATGCTTGGGAGAGTACAATACAACAATAAACAGACACATTAGCTGCCCACGGTGAGCTTACAGTCTTCCCCTCTAGCACACTGCTCAGCATACAGTAAGCGCTCAATAAATATGATTGACTGGAAGCATTCAGTAAATAAAATTGATCGATTATCCCAGGTCATCGGGGCCCATTAGGCCTCCCTATCCACCCTCTTTCTTGATGCACAAATCCAGGCCCTCAACTACACCCTCTCTGCCAAACAATTCCCTCACCCCCTCTACCTCCATTAATCACCTCCACAATAAATTTCCTCCTCTACTGACACTTGTGCATTAGAGCACTGATGGCATAAGTCCAAACAGTAGGCCGCCTGTAGTGACTTCAAATTCCTCCTCACCTATTATAACTCTGTCCTCCCTTGCATTCAACACCACCACTCCTCCTCCTCCCTCATCTATTAGACTCCCAGATTCAATCTGTTACCAAATCCCGTAGGTTCCACCTCCACAACATCAATAAAATCTGCCCTTCCCTCTCCATCCAAACTGCTACCGCATTGATCCAAGCACTTATCCTATCCCGCCTTGACTACTGCATCAGCCTCCTTGCTGACCTCCCTGCCTTTTGCCTCTCCCCTCTCCAGTCCATACTTCACTCTGCTGCCCATATCATTTTTTTGAAACACGATTCAAGTCCATATCTCTCCACTCTTCAAAAATCTCCAACAGTTGCCCATTCACCTTCACACCAAACTCCTTACCATCAGCTTTAAGGTGTTCAATCAGCTCTCTTTTCTACCTTAACCTCGTTGACTTCCTACTACAACCCAGACCGCACACTTTGCTCTTCTAACACCAACCTACTCTCTGTACCTCAATCTCATCTTTCTAACCACTGACCTCTTGGCTATGTCCACCCTAGAGCCTGGAACTCCCTTCCCCCTTCATATCCAAGAGACCACCATTCTCCCCACCTTCAAAGCCTAATTAAAATCACATGGAAGCAGCATGGCCTAGTAGAAAGAGTATGGGCCTGGGAGTCAGAGGCCCTGGGTTCTAATCCTGGTTCTGCCAAGTGCTTGCTGTGTGATCTTGGACATATCACTTAGCTTCTCTTCGCCTCAGTTTCCTCAAGTGTAAAATGGAGATTAAATCCTACTCCCACCCCAAGTGGGACAGGGACTACGTACTATCTGATACACTTATATCTACCCCAGGGTTTAGAACAGTGCTTGACACAAAGTAAGCACTGACACAAATACCATAAATAAAAACAAAACAAAAAACAAATAAAAACATCTCCTCCAAGAGGCCTTCCCCAACTAAGCCCTCGTTTCCCTATTCTCTCTCCCTTCTGCATCGCCCTTGCACTTGGGTTTGTACCCTTTATTCACCCACCCTCATCCCCACTGTACTTATGTACATATCTGTAATTTATTTTAATGTCTGTCTCCCTCTCTAGACTGTAAGCTCATTGTGGGCAGGGAACATGTTGTATTATACTCTCCCAAGGGCTTAATGCAGTGCTTGGCACGGAGTAAGTGCTTAATAAATGATTGATTCCCATGCCCATTACCCCACCAACTGTTCTGGATGCTTAACTCCCTTCTTAAACCCCCTAATGCCTCCACCTACCTTCTTTCTCACCTGTGACAACCTTGCCAACTGCTTTATTGGTAAAAATCAAGTCATCAGGCATGAGCTTCCCTGAATCTCCTCCTGACCTCCCCAGCTCCCTCTCACCCACACATCCACTCTCTCATCCTTCGTAGCCACCTGTCAAGGAGAGCTCTCTCAACTGCTTTCAAGATCTCCCCCCTCCACTAACACCTCCGACCCCATCGTTTCTCACCTTCTAAAAAACGCCTGCACCGCTCTTCTTCCCTCCATGACCACCATCTTTGACCCCCTCCCTCTCTGATGGCTCCTTCCTCTCTGCCTTCAAACACACCCGCATGTCCCCAGTCCTATAACAACCTTCTGTGGACCTCACTGAACAATCCAGCGCCACCCCCAATCTTCCCCGTCCCTTTCCTGTCCACACTCCTCAAACGAGTCGAATTCACCGGCTGCCTCTACTTCCTCTCCTGACCCTCTACAGGCTGATTTCTGTTGCCTTCAATCCATTGGAACGGTTTTCTCCAAAATCACCATTGACTTCCTTCTTGTCAAGTCTTTCCGTTGTCCCAATCCTCCTAGAATTCTCAACTACTTTGACACTGTAGAAACACTATCTACCCTTGGTTTTGCTGACACAGCTCCAATAATAATAGTTATTAAGCTCTTACTATGTGCCAAACACTGTATTAAATATGGGGGTAGATAAAAGACAATCAGGTCAGACACAGTCCCTGACCCACATGGATCTCACAGTCTACTCGATCCCCATTTTACAGTTGTTGAGGAAACCAAGGCACAGAGAAGTTAAGTGACTCGTCCAAGGTCATGCAACACTTAAGTGCCCCATAGGTATCCGCTACCACTGGCATCCTAGCTTCTGTCCGCTTATCCTGGAATGACCAAATAATGATAGTATGCTATAGTATGCTAAATGTTTACTTACACTGTACTTAGAGATGCAGCATGGCCTAGTGGAAAGAGCATGGGCCTGGGAGTCAGAGGACCTGGGTTCTAATCCCAGCTCTGCCACTTTTTGGCTGTGTGACCTTGGGCAAGTCATTGAACTTCTCTGTGCCTTAATTTCCTCAACTGTAAAATGGGGATTAAACCCTGCTCCTTTCTACTTAGACTGTGAGCCTCATGTGGGCTAGGGACTATGTCCAATCTGATCAACTTGTATCTATCCCAGCACCTGATGCATAGTAAGCATTTAAATACAATAAGATAATAATAATAATAGCCTAGGTAGATAGAAGAGAATCAGGTTGGATACAGTGCCTGTCCCTCACAGGGCTCATAGACTAAGTTGGAGGAAGAACATGTATTTAAACATCCATTTTACAGATGAGGAAACTGAGGCCCAGAGAACTTTAGTGACTTGCCCAAAGTTACAGAGTAGGCAAGTGGCAGAACCGGGATTAGAACCCAGGTCCTCTGACACGTAGCCCCGCCCAATTTCCATTTGACCCCTGCTGCTTCGCCTCCAAGCATCTCCCCCACCTGGCAGCAGCCTGGGAACTGGTGTTCAGGGCCGGAGGGGGTGGGTGGCTCAGCACCCTCACTCCCCGGCCTGAGGCGGAGGCACAAACCAAAGATGATAATGCACCTTGTTCAGTAGAGGTTCTTAACAGGGTGTTTACAAACAAAAATATTAGATGTAAGGGTATCCGGCGCTATATCAGTAATATCACCGTCTCTCCACGGATGACTCCCATATCTACATCTCCAGCCCCGATCTGTCTCCTTCTCTGCAGTCTCCTATTTCCTCCAGCCTTCAGGACAGCTCTACTGAATGTCCCCCGAACACCTCAACTTAAACATTTCCAAAACAGAACTCCTTATCTTCCCATCCAAACCCTGTCCTCCCCTTGACTTTCCCATCATTGGCAACAGCACCATCATCCTCCCTGTTTCACAAGCCTGTAACTTTGGCATTATCCTCGACTCATCTCTCGTTCAATCCGGATAGTCCATCTGTCACCAAATCCCTTTGGTTCTTCCTTCACAACAACTCCAGGCTCTTCCCTTTCCTCTCCATCCAAACTGCTACCATGCCGATCCAAGCACTTGCCATGTCCCACCCTGGCTACTCCATCAGTCTCCTTGCTGACCTCCCCCGCCTCCAGTCTCTTCCCACTCCAGTCCATACTTTGCTCTGCTGCCCAGCTCGCTTTTTCTAAAAAAAATTCTCTGCACATCTCGCCCATCCACAGTAACCTCCAGTGGTTGCCCATCCATTTCTGCATCCAACACAGACTCCTTACCATCGGCTTTAAAGGCACTTGATCAACTCCCCCTACCTTACCTTGCTGATCTACTACAACCCAGCCCGCACACTTCAATCAATCGTATTTATTAAGCGCTTAGTGTGCAGACCACCGTACTAAGCACTTGAGAAAGTACAGCAAAATAGAGTTGGTAGATGCAATCCCTGCCTACAAGGAACCTACAGTCTACTTCATTCCTCTAATGCCAACCTATTCACTGTAACTTGATTTCGCCTGTTTCGCCATCGACCTTTGCTCATGTCCTTCCTCTGGCTTAGAACTCCTTCTCCCTTCATAAGCCACAGACCGCCGCTTTCCCCATCAGCAAAGTCCTACTCAAATCACATCTTCATCTCCTTCCAAGAGGCCTTCCCTAACCCCTCATTTCCCCGCCCTAATCACCCTCCCCTCTGCGTCACCTGTGCATTTGGGTCTGTACCCCTTAAACTCTTTGATACTCACCCCAGCCCTACAACACTTGTCTATGTATCTTTATACTCTGCCATTTGCCCTATCACCGTCAATGGTATTTATTGAGCGCTTATAATGTGCAGAGCACTGTACTAAGCACTTAGCAAAATACAACAGAGTTGGTAGACATCTTCCGTGCCCACAACGAGCTTACCCCTATCTGTAATTTATTTTAATGACCGTCTCCCCTACTAGATTGTAAGCTTCTAAGTAGCAGAGATAGGGTCTACCACTTTCTGTCCTGCAGGATAGGGATTGTGTCCAACCTGATTAACTTATCTACCCCGGCGCATAGAACATTGCTTGACACATGGTAAGAGCCTAACAAATATCATAAAAAACCCTCCCAAGCACTCTGTACAGTGCTCTGCACAAGTGCTCAATAAATACCATTCATTGATTGATAATAATAATAATAATAATAATGGTATTTAAGTGCATACTAGGTGCCAAGCACTGTGGAAGATAATGAGGAATCAGTGGTATCCCTGTCCCACATGGGATTCATAATCTAAGAGGCAGAGAGAGCCGGTATCTTAGCCCCATTTTACAGAAGGGGAAACTGAGGCCCAGAGATGTTAGGTGTCTCGTCTAGGTGACGCAGCAGGCCAGTGGCAAAACTGGGACTAGAATCTGGCCAGTCCTTCTCTGTCTCTTTTGTCGGCTTTTTCTCTACCCCCAACCTAACTGTAGGTATCCCTCAAGGTTCTGCTCTGGGTCCCCTTCTCTTTAAATTCACATTCACTTCTTTGGGGAGCTCATCTGCTCCCATGGCTTCAACTACCACTTCTGTGCAGGTGACTCCCAAATCTATCTCACTCCTCCTATGTAAAAACACTTCTCTTCCTGTCCCCATGACATCCCTACTTGGATGTCAAAGTCAAGGTGTCCAAAACTGAGCATCTCATCTTCCTTCCCAAATCCTCTCTTCCATCTAACTTTCCCTTCACAGTCAAGACCACCACCAGCTTCCCCACTTCTCAAGCCCATAATGTTGGCATGGCTCGCGACCCCCCCATTTGGTCTGTCACCAAATGCCATAGTTGTTTCTTAGCAACATTTCCCAAATCCATCCCAAGGGCCACCACACTGGTCCAGGCACTTTTGCAACGCCTCTGAAATCCACCCTTTCCTCTCCCTCCAAACTGCTGCTACGTTGATCCCAGCATTTCTATCCCGCCTTGACGATTGCATCAGCCTCCTTGCTGACTCCCCTGCCTCCTGCCTCCTGTCTCTCCCCACTCCAGTCCTTACTTCACTTTTTCTTAAAAAGAAAAAAAAAAAACAAGCTCAGTTCATGTCTCCCCACTCCTCAAAAACCTTCAACCTCCAATGGCTTTAAAACACTCAATCAGCTCTCCCCCCCTCCTACTTTACCTCACCGATTTCCTACTGCCACCCGACCCGCACCCTTCGCTTCTCTAATGCCAACCTACTCACTGCACCCCGATCTCGGCCATCTCGACACCAACCCGCTGTCCATGTCCTCCCTCTGGCCTGGAACTCCCTGCCCCTTTATATACTACACTCTCTCCACCTTCAAAGCCTCACTAAAATCAGATCTCCTCTCAGAGGACTTTTATTCATTCAGTCGTATTTATTGAGCGCTTACTGTGTGCAGAGCACTGTACTAAGCGCTTTCCCAACTAAGTCCTCATTTCCCCTACTCCCTCTCCCTTCTATGTCACGCATATACTTGGATCAGTCCCCTTTAAGCACTTAGGCACCTTCAGCCCTGAAGCACTTATGTAAATATCTGTGATTTATTTGAATGCCTGTCTCTCCCTCTAGACTCTCTCAAGCACTTAATACAGTGCTCTGCACACAGTAAGCACTCCGTAAATACCACCGATTGACTGATTGTCATAGCCCCGGCTTGACTACTGCATTGGCCTCCTCACTAAGTCTCCCCCTTCTTCTCTAGTTCGTACTTCACTCCACTGTTTTAGATGGTTTTTTCTAAAATGTCGGTCTACACTCGGTCTCCCCATTATTCAAAAAACTCCTGTGGTTACCCGTTCCTCTGCATACCAGGCAGAAACCCTACTGGCTTTAAGGCACTCCATCGGCTCTCTCCCTAGTATTTGTCCACTCTCTCCTCCCACTACACGCCGGCTCACACTCTTCGTTCCTGCCAAGCTGACCCACTCACTCTGCCTCATTCTCTCTCCTGCCGCCGACCTCTTGTTCGCCCCATCCCCTCTGTCTGGTACTACCTCCCCCTTCATCTCGGACCGACCACGGCTCTCCTCATCTTCGAAACCCTTCTGAAATCGCACCTCTTCCACGAGGCCTCCCCCAATTCACTGCAATTCTCCCCCCATTATATCCCCCATCTGCCGCTTCAGTCTTTCGGTGACAAATAAGCGCATCTCCTCTGGAACTTAAGGAATCGACGATATTTTCCTCTCGTCTATCGCTCATTCTCCCCACCCACCCCCCTTAAACTAGATCGGCATCCGTCCCGCCCCTGCTAGACGGCAAGCTCCTTGAGGGCAGGGATCGTGTCTACCAACTCTGTCGCACTGTACTCCCTCCGCCGAGGGCAGAAGCTCGATAAATACCAACGATTGATCGAGAACCGTCTTCACCCTCTGCGAGTCCCGACAGCTCATCCGATCACGACTCGGGCCCCACCCACGCCGCTCGGCCGGTGCTCGCCGGGAAGGGAGGGGTGGTTTCCTGGCGCTCGACCCCTGCTCGCCCCCCTCCCCCATCTGCAAGCTGGGAAAATCCCAGCCCCTGTTCCCGGCGCACCGAACTGCCGAGCAGTGTAGGAGGGGATTCCCGGAATCGGGCCGGCCGGGCCTGCGTCACTGGGCAGAAACTGCCCATATATGGGCAAGGCTTCCCCTGCGTCACGGGGAAAAGCCTCCCATCGGGCGGGGCCCCGCCCCGCCTTCCACTGCGCGCCCAAAGTCGAAGCGCGACACGGCGCCTGCGCGGCCCGGGCTGGGCCTGCCCCCGCCCCTCCCCGCGCCGCCGCCGTCCTCGCCGCCGCCGCCGCCGCCGCCGCGCTCCTACCCTGAGCTTTTTTCTCGTCCCGCAGCGGGTTTCTCGGAACCGCGCGGTAGAAGGAGATCCACCAGCCTCAGAGCGAGGTCACCTCCCAACCCTCAGGGGTGGGACAGCTGAGTCCCAAAACAACAGGGGGGTCCTCTTTTCCTATCTATCCTACAGCTTTCAAGAAAGACACCAAAAAGTAATAAAGAACTTTTTTTTTTTACTTAAATAAATTTGATAAAAAGTCAGGACGACAAAAAAAAAATTAAAATAACCTTTAAAAACCAGGAGTCGTTTGATTTTATACAGGGGACGATACACGAACCTAGGGAGTGAGAATAAAGGGAAGGAGCTGGGCATGGGGACCAGGGCCTCGGTCCTTCCCCCCCATTCCCTCTCCCCCGGGAGGGGGCGGGGTGAGTACCGGTGCCGCTCCGCAGCACGTGGCCTAGATCGCTTCTCTTTAAATACACAAATATATTATATTCAATATGAATCGAGTCTGTTTCCAGCAGAAAAAAAAAAAATACAAAAGAGGCAAATAGGTTAGTCACTTGCTATCGAGGAGGCGGGGGGGGGGGTTCGTCCCTCCCCTGCCCCCTCCCTTCCTACCCAGGACAGGGGCGGCCGGGACTGAGCCGACCCCCGAGTGTAAACGTCGTAGAGGAGGGAAGAGAGAAAGAGAGAGGAGAGGGAAGGATTTGGGGATTTCTCCTTAAATCCAGTTCCACCCGTCCCCCTCGGCCCGTGGGCTGCGGGGGCGCCAGAAGGCGCGGAGCGCTCGGGGACTGCGGGAAATAACGCGCAGCACGGTCCGTGGGTGGAGGGATGGAGAGGGGGAGCCGTG
Source organism: Ornithorhynchus anatinus (assembly GCF_004115215.2). Classification (NCBI taxonomy): domain Eukaryota; kingdom Metazoa; phylum Chordata; class Mammalia; order Monotremata; family Ornithorhynchidae; genus Ornithorhynchus; species Ornithorhynchus anatinus. The sequence continues at coordinate 9,331,797 of NC_041750.1, forward strand.
CTTTCGAGGCGTTTGGGGTGGGTGGGGGGAGGCGGCGGGGATGCGAGCGCCTGCGCCAAATCCGTGGGCCAAATCCGCGCGGGGGAGGCTCGCGCGTTGGCGGCCCCGGGACTCAGAAGTTCTGCATCTTGACCGTGAGCAGCAGCTGGCAGCCGTTGTTGACGTGGTTCATGACCTTCTGTTTGAGCTGCGCCACCTGCTCCCGCAGCAGGCTGGCTGTGTTGGACAGCCCGGCGTTCTCCGTCTTGAGACTCTTCACCTTGTCCTCCAGTCTGGCGATCCGCTCCAGTTTGCGCTTGCGGCACTTGGTGGCCGCCAGCCGGTTGCGCAGTCGTTTGCGTTCCACCTTGATGCGCTCCTGGTCCTCCATATTGATGGGCGACATGGGTGGCGTGCCGTCCCGGCTCTGCGCCTCGGGTACCGTCTGCGGCTCTTCCTTGAAGCTGGCCAGCCCGCCGGCCGGTCCCCCCCGGCCCGGGTGAGCCCCCGGGCCTAGCCCCAGGGCCCCCCCGGCGGGATGACCCCCAGCGAAGGGCGGGGCGTGGGGGAGGTAGCTGATGGTAGCGGTGGGGTAGCTGGAGGAGCCGCCGCCGCTGCCCCCGGCACCTCCCCCGACGGGGTTGTAGCTGGTGAGGTTGGTGTAGACGGGCGGGGGTTCGGGCAGAGAGGAAGCTCCGTAGACGCTGCTGCTCGGAGGCGCGGGGGGAGCCGGCCCCCCGGCCCCCCCGGCCCCGATGGACACGTTGGGGGGCCCCACGTGGTTCATCTTGTGCAGGTCGTCCAGCGCCTTGACGAAACCGTCGGCGAAGCCTTCCTGCTCCTCCGTGACGCCCCGCGGGTAGAAGTACTGGCCCGGGGGGGTGGGCGTGGTGGTGATGACCCCGTTGCTGTTCTGGATGATGAGGCGTTCGAGCTCCGGAGAGGCGAGTTTCAGGGAGCCCCCGGCCCCGCTGGTGTCCTGCTGCTGCTGCTGCTGCTGCTGCTGCTGCTGCTGCGCGGCGAAGTAGGCGCTGTCTTCGGCGGGCGGGCCCTGGCCCCGGAGCTGCAGGTGGGACTTAAGGCCGCGGTAGGGGTCGGATAGATTGAGCGCCAGGTTGTGTTTCAGCAGCTTGTAGTCCTGCAGGGCAAGGCCTCCCGGTCCCCGCCCAACGTAGCCCGGAGCCGGATACGAGTCGTCGTGGTAGAAGGGCTGCTCCATCTTCGTGCACATCCAGGCAAGGGGGCAGCGACCGGGCCCACTCCTCCCTCCCGGGAGGTCGGCGGATGCACTCGGTTCGGGCTGTCCGGCTTCCCGGTCTCCTTGGCCCGCTTTTCTCCCTTTCTTCTTCGGGGGCGGGGGGCGGAGGGGGGACGCGGCTAGCCCCGCTGTCCTTCCTCCCCGGCCACCTAGCTCGGGCTCTCGCTCCGACCCGGACACACCTGGGTCCGCTCGCTCTTCGGGACTTTCCGGGTCCCCGGGGCCGGTGACTTGGTTGGCGCTCGGCTCCCCGGAAGCAGGGGTGGGGGGGTGGGGGGGCGCTGGCTGAGCAAAGCTGGGGCGCTCGGTTCCGCAGCTCCTCGGGGCTGCTCCTCTCTCTCTCGCCGGCTCCGTCTCCCTCGTTCCTTCGTCCTCTCTCTCTGCCTCGCTCTCTCCCAATCTCACTGCTTCATGAGCTACCTCACCGCCTTCCCGGAGCTTTTATACCCGGCGCCTACGGAAGCGCGCTCCTATTGGCTGAGCCCTTGGAGACGCTCCTCCCTCTTCTGCCCCCCATCCCCCCCCCCTGCCCCCCGCCTCCCCTCCTCCCCCGGGCAGGAGCGTGGGGAAGGGGAGGAGGCGGCTGGCGTCACTGCCAGGAAGCGCGTGTCCTTGTAAACAGCGGCGACGGGACGGGACGCGCCGGGGCGGGAGCGGGAGCGGCCGGGGCGGGGGCAGGAGAAGGGAGAGGACGGGGGTAGGGGACCAGGCGCAGGAAGCCCGGTTATGGGGGGGCGGGAGGCAGAGGATGGGAAGAGAGCCAGGACGTGGAGTGCCTAGTATAGGGACAGAGACAAGGACAGAGGTTGGAGGCAGTGGCTGAGGCCAGGAATTGCCCTAGCCTTACCGCGGTCTCTCGGTTCCCCGGACCCCGAGACACATACGCGGAGACAGCCCTGTATAAACCCCGAATGGAATTTATTCTGCCCACCCGCGTCCTCTTCCCACTCTGCCTCCCTCGTTCCTTAGGCCTGTCACCATCAACCAGTGGAGCGAATACCCACATTTCCTCCAGTGGATGTGCGACGCACATAAACCACATGAACCCCCACACACACTTCAGGCCCCCCCCCCCGCCTTCCGGACTCTCCCCCAGCTCGCCTTCGCATGAAGCCCCGCCCCCTCCCCCAACAGTAGAACTTGACAGGGGTGCTATAAGGGGTTGGGGGTGGGGGCTGGATAGAGAGCGCAGCTGGGGAAAAGAGGAGAGCCAGGTAGCGACGAAACGAAGATGGGGCGGAGGGTGGATGGTACCGAGAGCGGGAACGAACCTGGGATTTTTACCCCCGAGCCTCGGCCCCGCCCCCTGCCCTGCGACCTGGCGAGAGCCGAGGTGTGGGGAAGGGATACGCTTGGAAGGGAGGGGTGGGGAAGAGTACGCTTGGGTTCCGCTCCCGGAGCCTGGGCGAGGTTGGCGCACCCCGGGGACTCCGTCTGGTGCCCGAGGCGGGGGACGCGATGGGTGAAGGAGGGGGAGGGGGAGGATGAGGAAGGGTGGGAGAGAGCAGGAAATGTAGCAACGGCCTTTGGCGAGGGAGGAGAGAGAAGTGGAGGGGGCTTCCCGGCCCGGCCCAGATCCGCTCGCCCCGGACCGGCTCACCCCGGCCTTCATCATCCGGAGGCCGGGACGGCTTCTCAGAGTCGGGGGGGGGGGGTAGGGCGGGGGGAGAAGAGCCATCTCCCTCCCGTCTCCCAAAGACCCCCAGCTCCGCTGTTCCCAAGAGCGGTTCTACTATCCGTCCCTTTCCTACGTTCTGTCCTGAGGCCAGAAAGGAAACACAGGCGTCTGGCCTCAGTCCCTCGGGTCTCCGTTCCCCCGTCAGGGCCGACCCGCCCCGGCTCTCCGGGAGAGCGCCGGAGGCTGGAGCTGCCGGGAGACCCGCTCTCACCCAAGGCCTTAACCCCATCCACTTCCCCTTTTCCAACTCGCCCGGGTTCTCCGTCAATCGGAGGAGCCCTCGACCTGGAAACCGGCCTAGCCCCTCGATGACCCGTTCGTCGGTGGCGCGGCCCAGTCCCCGAATCTGAAGATGGAAAGGATGGGGAAGCGTGGGGGATAGGCGGAAGGCTAGTGATGGTCAGGAGCCCGAGCTGCCTGCACCACCTCGGGGCCCCCACTGGCCCGGGACGGGGGAGGAGGGAACACACTGCCTCTGATCGGTAGGACCGGAGCCGAGCCCGAGCCACCCGCTGACGCGAGGGAGGCAGCAGCACCCTCGGGGGCGGACAGTACCGAGACCGAAGGGAGCCACAGGCCCACACATTCGAAGGCCTCTCCCCCAGCATCCTCGCAACCCCCGACTTCCTCTTTTCCCGGGCTTGTCCCCCCTCTCCCGATCCGCCTTTGACCCCATAGCCCTGTTCCTCTCCCGACTCCCCTCAGGGTGACCCGGAGAGATGCGGCCCCGATGCCCAAACAAGGCAACAGGAAGGAGGCGGGAGCAGGGAGCCCGGGTTCCTGCCAGGACGCAGGGCGGGGACGGGGCCGGGGCCGGGCCCGGGGCCGGAGCCCCCGTCTGGCTAGTTCAAACCAGCCCCGGCAGCCGCCCCCGGAGGCCCCGGCCCCGCCCCGCCCTGCCGCGCTCGGGCTGCGTGCCTGACGAGCCGAGCCGAGCTCACCTGGGCAGGTTCCCGCCTGCTTCCCGCGTAGGAACGGCCCGTCGACTCGCCCTCCCCCTCCCCCCACCCGGCCCGCCCACGGGGCCGGCCCGAACTTTGGCCCCTAGCCCGCCGAGCGTCCAGCGGGGCAGTCGGGGACCTGATCCCTGCCGGGCGGAGGCGGGAGGGAGTTGCCTTGACTTCTCCCTGCTCCGACCCCAGGCTCCGAAGCGTTCTGACCCCGGGAGTGGAGGACGAATAGAGGTGGGGGCGGGGAGGACTGTTCCCAGCCCCTCCAGCGGCCCATGGACTTGAACGATGCAGCACAGGGGATTTAAATTAGATAGAAGGAAGAACTTCCCGACTGTCAAGTCTGTAGAACACTGGGAGAGGCAGAGAAAGCCCAGCACATCCCAAACCCCACCCCTTCCCTTCCTAGGCTTGAGGAAGGGTCGGCCTAGTGGAGAGGGCCCGGGCCTGGGAGTCAGAAGGGCCAGAGTTCTAATCCCTGCTCAACCACTTGTCTGCCCGGTGACCTCGGGCAAATCGCTTCATTTCTCTGGGCCTCGGTTCCCTCGTCCGTAAAATGGGAATTAAGACCGTGAGTCCCACGTGGGACAGGGACTGTGTCCAACCCGATTTGCCTGTATCTCTCCAGCCCGACCCCCCAAGCACTTAGTTCGGTGCTCGGCACATGGTAAATGCTTAACAGATGCCCAGTTATTATTATTCTTGTTCTACCTGGAAGCGGGGGATAAACAGGTTGTCCTCGGTGGGAGGGAGGAGGGGAGGTCTCTGTCCAGCCCTAGGTCTCTATCATTGTAAGAGGATGAAGGTCTGGGGGGAAATCGGGGCAGAGGAAGAGGATAATTTTTGATCACACAGAAATGGCGTGGGGAATCAGGGTGGGGATGAGGAAAGAGAGAATGAAAATGAAGAAAGAGAAAGAGGAGATGGTAGAGGGAAAGACAAAGGAGACAGAGTCAGGGAGGAAGAAAAATCGAAGGACCAGTAAAGTAGGAGTGTGGTGGTGGGGGGGGGGGGAACAGTGAGGATTGAATGGGTAAGAATCTAGCCCCCATAGACCCCATTCTGGCCCTTGCTGACCCTGTTCCCAATTTAACTCCTCCCACGCCCCCCCATCCAACTCCTCAGCTCCAAACTCATCTTCAGATCCTCAGACCCAATCCAACCCTCACCCACAGTATAACCTTCATTTCCCCCACCAACTCCCATTCCTTCACTCCAACCCGACTCCCCCAATCCACCCCTCACCCCAAATCTGACCCCAGACTCCCAATTTTATTCTTCATTTCCAACCTGACCTTTTCTCCCCTCTAAACTGACCTTCCCACTTTCCCAGCTCCCCTGTGCTGCTCTATCTCCTGGGAAATCTCCTTGGCTGCCATGGCGGGGAGAGGGGGAGAGGGAAGACTGTGGCAGGAGGCTGTGGCGGGGCCGCTGTCTGGCGGGCACAGGGCCAGGGGCTGTGTCTCCCGCCCATGCTAATGAGGGGCTGACTCGCCCGCACCTGGCCGGGGTGCCGCTGCATGGGGCTTTCCCACCTCTCCTCTCGCCCCTGGCCCCTGGGTGACTGCACCCTTCAGTGAAGGGCATTTGGGTAGGGGACAGTTGAAACTGTTATACCATTTTCAGTCTTAGGAGCTGTCAGAGGTGAAAGGGTAAAAATCAGCTCCTTGACTAGAAAGGAGGTTAGGTAGGGAGCAGATCAGGAGGGAGAAGAGTGGCAAGGTGGGGCAAGGAGGGAGTTGGTGGTGAGTGAAATCTCCCCATCCTGCTCCTGGTACCAGAACCTCATCAGGAATCTCTGCCCTCTTTCTCCCCCTAGGACCAGCCTCCCCCCACCCCCCACCAACTCCAGGAGTCTCTCAGGAGATGTTCTTGCCCCAAAGGATGAGGGGGTGGGGTGCTGCAGGAGCCTCCCGACTCAGTCCTCCACAGACTTGACATAAGAGGCCGGAGCCAGATGCAGAGAGATGCTGGGTTCTAGCAGAGTTGAAAAGACAGAGAGAGAGTGGGACAGAGAGAGGGAGAGAGAGAGTGCAAAAGAGAAGAAAGAGGGAGTTGAAAGAAGAAAGAGAATGGAATGATGGAGGAAATAAAGAGAAAGGAAAAGGGAGAATGCAGATCTGGAAATTGAGGGGGAGGTGAGGTAGAGAGGAAAGGGGATTGGATAGAAGGGAACAAGAAGACCAGAAGGAGAGGTTTGTGTAAGAGGTCAGGTAGACCCGAGGAAAGGCATAGGGGCTGGGGGCACAGAGGGACAGTGGGTACAGTGGCACACTCCCCGCCTCTGTTCCACAACAGGAGGGGCCGGTCGGGCCGGTTCTGGGCTCGGGATGGCTGTGGTGCCAACCTCGCCCTGGCGGCTCGGGCTCCCTCTGGGGTGGGGCCCCCACCCCCCCTCCCCTCCAACGCCGCCCCACTGGCGCCACGGGCCTGGGCAGCTGGGGCAGTAGGGTGGGGCTGGCTGGCTGGGCTCTGCAACTCATTAGAGCAGACTCTGGGCCGGTTCCTAATGAGGTGTGGGGGCTGACCCCCTCCAAGCTGAAACAAGGCCTCACACTCATTTCATTTTAGTAGCAGGTTCCCCTCGGGGCCCTGGTTCTGTGGAAACGAGAGTCCTGGTCAGAGGCCCTCATCCCTACATTTCTTCCAAGCCATGTCAGCCAGGGTGGGGGTGGGTGGGGCTCTGTGGGATTGGGATCTTTCTCTACCCCCACCCTGTATCTGGTCCCGGGGTCAGGGTAGGTGGTCCTTGGGTGTCTGCAACCCGGAGCCAGTGCTAGGATGTGTTAGGGTCAGAAATGCCCACCGGGGTGGGGGGGTGGGGGGGAAGGAGGGAGGGGTGGGGGCGGGTAGCCAAAGCCTTGGAAGAGTTGGGGGAGACACCAGTGCTGACTGCTTGTCACTTCCCACAGAGAAGCGGGAGAGCTGCAAAATCTCTCTGTGCCCCCGCCAGCCTCCTCTGGGCACACTGGAGCAGGAGACTGGGGAGAAAAAAGGCTGAGAGGAAGTGGCTAGGCTTGGGAGGTCAAAGTTCCTGCTTTTTTCTGGCGCCAGTCTTCCCCTCTAGATCCCTGTCTCCTCCCCAGGCCCAGCCTCCGTCTCTCTGGACTCTTTGGGGGTTTTGGATGGTGTGGGCTCCTACTGACTTCTCCTTCTTATAAATAGTCCCATGACACAGCGGGACTGGGGCCGGGGTGGTGTTGACAACACTACCATCCTCCCTGCCTCTCAAGCCCGTAACCTTGGCATGATCCTTGACTCCTTCTTCTCTTTCATTCCCCATTTTCAGGCTGTTGCCAAATCTTGCTGGTTCTTCCTCCACATTTCCAGAATCCACCGCTTCCTCTCTATCCAGCTAGCCATCACGCTGGTCCAAAAACTTGTCATATCCCGGCTTGACTACTACTTCGTCAGCCTCCTCGTTGATCTTCCTGGGTCCAGTCTTGCCCCTCTCCAGTCCATACTTCACTCTGCTGCCCCAACTGTTCTGCTAAAATATCATTCTGCACATCTCCCCGCTACTCAGAAACCTCCATTGGTTGCCCATTCCTCTCCACATCAAGCAGAAACTCCTGACCGTTGGCTTGAAGGCACCCCATCAGTTATTTCCTTCAACTTACCAACTCACCGTGCCCACTACACCCCAGCTCACACTCTTTGTTCCTCTCAAGCTAAACCTACTCGCTGTGCCCCACTCTCATCTCTTCTTCTTGTGACCTCTTGCCCACACCCCGTCCTGGACTCAGGCATTCACCTTCCCCTCCCCCATAAACATGTATATATGTATCTTAAAACTCTATTACTTCCTCCTATCTGTAATTTTAGTGTCTGTCTCCCTTGATAGACTGTAAACTCCTTAAGGGCAGGGATTATGTTTACTAATATCATTGAACTCTCCCCAGCATTTAGCACAGTGTTTTATGTATAGTAGGTGCTCAAGAAATACAACTGACTGATTGATTGACTGTCCCCCGCCCTCTCCCAGAAATCCTTCTGCTGATTGGCTGCCATGGGGTCCCTACCTCTCCTGCCCCAAGGAACTGGGTGCTGCTGCTTCTGGGGGTACCCCGGGACTGGAAGGGGAAACTGAGGCCCAGACCGTTTGAGGAAGGCCAATCAGTGAGATGGGAGACCTGACCACCCACTCCCACCCTCTCTGCTTTCCTCATCGCTGCTCCCTAAGTCCCTGAGAGGAAAGGAAGAAAAAGAGGAAGAGCCTCAGATTGAGTCATGGGGGAAGAAAAGAAGAGGTGAGAGGTAAGGGAGCTGCCCATCACCCGCCATGGGCGAGGGACTGAGTCTGAAGGGCTTTGCCCCAGCCAGGACTCGGGGTTGTGGGTGTCTGGAAAAGGGGCTGAGATCCGCCCAGTTCGTCGCGCCTGTGGGCCTGTGGTCTTTTTGAAGTTGACACCTCCTCTCTTAGGCTCCCGGTCTGAGGGTCAGGCTGGGTAGCTCCTCAAGAGGCAGGAAGCAGCACCCTTCAGCCCCCGGGCAGGGGAGAGGAAGCACCAGCTATCTAAGCTCTCCAGCCCGAGGGTGCTCGACTGGACCTCAGGGCACAGAGGCCTTCGGACTCTCTAGGGTGTTCTTAGCTTACGCCCTCCCCGCAACTTGGGCGAGGGGAAGTGGCATGGCCAAGTGGCAGAGTGCCGGTCTGGGAGCCGGAGGACCCGGTTTCGAGTCCGAGCTGGGCCTCTAACCTGCCCTGTGATCGTGGGCAGGTCACCTAACTTCTCTGTCCCTCGGCTGCCTCATTTGCAAAATGGTGCTTAGTACGGTACTCTGCACACAGTAAGCGCTCAATAAATACGATTGAATGAATGAATGAACCTACTTTCTCTACCTTTCTCACAGGGTTGTTGTGAGGGCTGAAATGAACTTACCGAGAAGCAGTGTGGCCTAGTGGAAAAAGCGCGGGCCTGGGAGTTGGAGGACCTGGGTTCTAATCCTGTCTCTGCCACTCATCTGCTGTGTGACCTGGGGCAAGTCACTTCAATTCTCCGGGCCTCAGTTACCTCACCTGTAACATGGGGATGAAGTCTGTGAGTCCTATGTGAGAGAGGGACTGTGTCCAACCTGATTAATCTGCATCTACCCCAGTGCTCAATACAGTGCCTGGCACCTAGTAAGCATTTAACAAATACCATAAAAAGGGGGGGGGGGCGGTGAAGAGTGGCAGAAAATGTCTGCCAGGCCCTATAGGGCAGAGTGAAGAAGCCCCAAACAGTCCACTGCCCTGTTCCCCAGCACTTCCCTCTGCCCCTCCTTACTCTCTGCTCTGCTCCGGTCCTCAGGGCTCCCTTTGCCCTGTTCCCCGACTCTGCCCTCCTGCACTGCCACCCTCCCCCTTCAGCTTAGAGAGGAAGAGACAAGTTTTCTTGGAAGCAGGAAGTGCCTGGCCTTGGCTCTGACTCAGCTGCACACAGCCACCCAGCCCAGGGTTGGGGAGATGGGGGAGGGGTTGGGAGGGGGTTACACAAGGCCAGTCTTGCCCCCAGCCCTCCTGTTTTCACAGCTTGGAGAGTCCTTCAGCCTCTAGAAATACTACAGACATGGGAGGAAAAGGGATAGGGAGAAGTGACAGGGTAGAGGGTGGAGGACTGGGGGTGGGGGGTGACTCTTGTTTCTGAGCCTTTTTTAACTCCAGTGCTTTTCCCGGTCCTTTCACCATAGAGCCAGTCTGTGTGTGTATGTGTGTGTGTGTGAGAGAGAGAGAGAGAGAGAGAGAGAGGGAGGTCTGCTTTTCTCTGTGTGTCTGGGGGTACCGGTATATCTATATCTCTGATTCCTTCTGTGTGTCTGTCATGGGTATGTCTGCATGTTTATGTGGGCATTTTCATCACTGTGTGTGTCCGTTGGGAGACTGTCAGTGTGCATCCGTGTCTCGGTGTGCATGTGGGTCTCTCAGTTGGTTGATGAGTCTGTGACTGTCTGTATGGATGTCCGTGTGTGTGACCGTGCATCTCAGCCTCCGGGTATCTCCGAGTGTATATCTGCCTCTGGGTGATTCTGTGTGCCTGTGTAAGAAAGCATGTGGAGCTCTGCCCATCTTTGTCTCTGGATGCATGTCTCTGAGCAAGTCAGTGATATGAAAAGGACAGTTGTTTCTAGTTGAGGCCACTGAACCTAAAAAGCAAAATGTATTTCAAAGATCAAAGACTAAAGTAGAGACAGAGAGATGGAGAGACAATGAGTCAGAGGGCAAATAAGAGGCAGATCTAAAGAGAGAAAGATGTCCCTCTTGCAGGAGCCCTGGCCTCAGAGGCCTGTACAGCAGCAGGTCCCCCGCCTGCTCCAACAACCAGAAGGCCACCTCCCCGGACAGGAAGTGTGGGTGTCAGGTCTGGCGGGTAGGCAGGCAGCGGCCCCCAACTCCCAAGCCTCCTTGGCAGGAAGGTCAGAGCCAGTTCAGAGAGAGGCGGCAGGGCCGACCCTGTATGTGAGCGCGTGTGTGCTCCTGTGCAAGGGAGTGGATCCAAGGATCGGTATCTCTGGTTCTCCGTCTGAGTGTGTCTGCCTGTGTCTCTGGTTGAGTAGGTGTATATGTCAGCATTTTCAATATGTGTCTGGGTGTTAGCGGGTGCAGGGGTGCTCCTGTTGATGCCCCTTTACCCTCTCTCTCTGTCTCCCCACTGTGGGGGAGGGGAATCTCTCCAGTTTACAGGATGTTCCCGAGACACCGGGGGCTGCCGACCGCCGGCTCCTAACCCTGGAGCGGCCCCTTGGCAGCCGGCTCTGAGCCGGGCCAGCTCCCCTCCCGGGACCCAGACGGGCTTCCTGAGCCGGGGAGGGACGCCCTTCCCCTCCCCCGCTCCCCCCACTGCAGAGTCCCAGACTCAAGCACCAAAGGAGTCACCCCGTTCCGGGAGGAATGTCCTGGGCTTATCCTGTAGCCCTCCCCCGCTAGCTGGCCCTGAGCTCTTGGGGACACTGAGCTGTGGGAACCTCAACCCCGTGGTCCCACCCCTCCCCCAAACCCAAGCAGCCAGCAGCTTCCTAAAAGGCTAAGGCCATCTGACCCCCTTGTCCCGGGACCCATCCGAGGTGGAAGGCCTCTGGGAGGGTGGGGAAGGGCCGGCAGCATCGGAAACGCCCGGAGGTAGACGGCTCAGGGCCTGGGAATGTGGGCGGCTGGGCCCCGCCACCAACGGCCCGACGAGTTCCTCCTCATTCCTTACCCGCCTCTCACTTCCTGGGTGCCTGGCCCCACAGGGTGGGAGGGGGAGGGTGGGCAGGCAGGCGGCTGCTGCTAGGAGCCACTGAACCTGCTGCCCTCTGTCTGAGCTAGGTGCCTGCGGGCCGGGTGGCTGGGCTCGGACCTTCCCCTGAGGCTAGAGGACCTGGGCTGGGTGATTCCTCTCAGCCTTCACCAGTGCTTCGAAGCCCTGCCGCCCTCCGCCACTCAGTAGGGGCCTGATAAGGACTGAGGAGTGTGTGGGGGTGGGGGTACGGTGGGGTCAGGAGGTTTCTCCAGGGGCCTGGCCAGAGGAACACACGGGGGGGGGGGCGGTGGAGTGGGGTGTGGAGGGGGAACTCCGGGGTCCTAAGGACATCACACCTCCATCGGGAGCCCTTGCCTTTTAGGTGCTGAGCTAGAAGCTGGGTTGGGTTTACTCTGGCCCTGGGACTGAGTCAGAGAGCGTGGTGGCTGCAGAGATAACTTTAGTCCCCTGCGTCTAATATCAGGACTGGGGCCATGGCCGGAATGAATAAGAAAACGGCTTTAACCGTTTCACTGCCGCTCAGCTTTCTATGCAAAAACTTCCTGTCTACTGGAGAGACTGAAGGGGGAGGGGAAAACAGGGCAGCCTGTTGGGGTGTTGCTAGCATGTGGCATACTTCTTGGGCTGAACAGAGCCCAGATCCACATGTGGGCTCGCCACATGTGGGCACACGGTGCTCGGCGTGGGTGCCGTTGACTTACACGGGAACGTGCCGTTGACTTACACAGGAACCTGGGGCTGCTCACCTTTGGGGCCGATGGCTGTGCCACCGAGACCCAGATGGGAGGGGTCGGTATCTCAAATGGGGTTAGGCCCTGGGGCTATGATCTCAGCTCACCGCCCCCCAACCCCGCGACTGGGCATGGGCCCCTATACCTAGGGCAGGCACTAGGAGCCCTTCCCTGAACCCTCCCCATCCTTCTCAGTGCTATGAGCATGGACTGCAAGGTCAGATTCCTTGGCCACTATTTCCATTTGCTGGGGGGGGGGACTTCAGTTTGGGGTCTACTTACTCTGAAGGCGGGGGACACGGAGAGTCATCTCAGACTCACGATCCCTGGGGGAAGTTAGGCCATTTCTAGCCCATCTCCGGGAGCTCCAAGACCAAGCGAGGCCCCTGGGTTCCCAAGGGAGATGCCTCAGGGGAGGCCAAGGGGTGGGTGGGGGTGGGGGCTGGGGACAGACCAATGGATTTGAGGTAGGAGGTGATAAACCCAAGTTTTACATCCCTCTTCTGGCATCCACTCCCCCTCTGCTTCCCTGACCTTCCGAGGGCCGGGTCAAAACACCCAGGCATCTTGGCTTCCCGCATCTTGCCTTGCCCACTAGGCAAGATTCCTTCCTGGCTCTGGGTTTTACCCCTGCTGAGATGCAGGGGCTGAGGCCACGCCCATAACCAGACTCTCTAGTCTGGGCAGGATCAAGATGGGAGGGGAAAGGAATGACATCTAGAAAATCATGAAGGGGTGGCCAGGGCCCATCTGGAATTCTTCTCCAAACCCCACCTCCCCAGACATGAAGGCATCCAGTGAAGCTTGAGGGTGGTGGGTTCCAAGCACATAAAAAAGGAAGCATTTCTCCACCCAGTGTGGCATAAACATGGAATTATTTCCCAAGGGAAGCCGGGAAGGCAGAAACCATCAATAGGTTTGAGGGATTTGGATAAATTCATGGATGAGTGGCCCAGGATGGGTCATTACACAGGCCCCTCCTTAACCTTGAAGATGGGCTGCCCAGGAGGGCAACTATCACAAGACTCTTCCAAACATCCCATTGCTACTGTTGGAGACAGAATCCTACTAGGTTGAATGGACTACTGGTGGGATCCAGTAATGCCGTGGTTTATGTTCTTCAACAGAAGAAGGGGAGGCAGTGTGGCCTATTGGGAAGAGCATGGGACTGGGAGTCAGGAGAAATGGGTTCTAGTCCTGGCTCTGCTACTTGTCTGCCGTGTGACCTTCGGCAAGTCACTCAACCTCTCTGGGCCTCAGTTTCCTCATCTGGGAAAGGGGGATGAAATCCCTCTTCTCCCTCCCACTTAGACTGTGAATCCCATGTGACTGTGTCCCATCTGCTTATCTTGTATCTACCCCAACAACACTTGACACATAGTAAGTGGTTAATAAATAACACCTTCGTCATTATTCTTAATTCCAACACCAAACTTGAGGTGGGCGAACCATGATACACCCTTTCTCTCCGTCCAGCCTGCCCCCATGGCAAGAGCAATGGGATGGGGAGTGAGGAATTAGTGTCATGACCCGGAGAGGGCCCAGGGGCAGAGGCAACTGTCAAGACCTCTGCTCCTCGAAGCTGAAACTCACCCCTCCCACCTCTCCCCCTCCCCCCCCCCCCAAGCGGAAGGCGGTAATGAGTGTTTGAGGTCAGTGCACCTTCGAGGGTTAGTTGGTTGCAATGTGCTCCCATGGGGCTCACCCCCCTTCCTTCAATCCCGTCCCGTTTTCTGCTCTCTTCTCCCCGCTCCCCAGTTCCTGACTCCATGGCTCAAATTTGGGAATCTGGACTCTCTGCCCCTTCCCCCTATTTCAACCCGGAGCTGGATGAAGGAATCAAAGAGTACTGCCATCCTCAGCTCTTACCACACTACCTTCAACCCTCCCAGAAAGGGGAATAGAGAAAGATGAGAGAGGAGGTGGTGAGATGGTGGGGTGGGAGGTAAATGGGGAAGAGGGAGTCGGGAGGAGACCTTCCAGGGGGAGGGGGGAACTGAGCTTCGTGACACCTGGGTCCCATCTCCCCGCCCGAGAGGTGACATGGCCAGCGGGCTACTCTGGGCCCGCTCCCTCTCCCTCCATACCCCACTGGGCAGATGGCTCTTTGAAATTTCCCAGATAGCCCCCCCCACCCCCCACCGACTGGATCCGGGAGTCCCGGGGCCCTGAGTCACCGGGGTCTAGGGAAAGCCGGAGGGGGCGGTGGGGCAAGTCCCCCCTCCCTTTCTGACTCACACAGGACGCGGGGCCCCTCGGGACCCAGGTGGGGGAGGGAAGTTGGGGGGGGGGGAGAGGGGGCGAGGTCCAGCGACCCGGGGTCCCTAACCTGAGTCAGAGTCCTAGGAGGGGGCGGGATGGCTACGGCCCTGCAACTCATCTCACACGCGGGGTGGTGGGGGCGCCGAACCTGGTCCCCCCGCGCCTTTAGGCCTGGCGGGGCGGGTCGGGGCGAGGCGGGTCTGGGGAGAGGAATTAACGGTCCGTCCCCCACCCCCGGGGTTTCAGGAACAGGAAGGGCATTGTTCGCGGGAGGGGGGGGGCAGAGGGGGAGGAGAGGAGAGAGACAGGAAACGTCTCGGCCCCACCAGCCCGGCAGGAAGCCCGGGTTACCATAGCGACGCGAGGGAGGGGGCTGACAGCCAGAGGCAGCGGACTTCTTCCTCTGGTTTTGTATCTCGGGGGGGGGCGGGGGGGGTTGCCTCCACAGGGCACCGGGGAAGCCCCCTGCCCTCCCCGAAGCCCCGCGCGGGGAGGGAAGGGGACGACGCCTGCCGGTCCCGGGGGCAAAGAGGAAATCTCCAGAGAGCATTTGGGAGCCCCCGCCCGGGTTTCGGGTCCCGATTCGCACGCAGACATAGAGCCCTCTCTCCCTGGGGTCCCGCACGCTCGCCGCCCCTCCCTCTGCGCACGCAACTCTTCCTTCCGCCCAATGCCTTCAAGCACGCAGATTCCCCCTCCCTCGCCTGCAGCCCCCATGCACAGCCTCTCCTGCTCGAACATACGGAGCGCCTCCCTCCCTCCCTTCTCCCCGCCCCGGCATGCACGACTTTGCACCGACCCCGTGGGGGGGCGGAGAGGGAGACGGAGCCCTCCCCCCCGAGACTGAATCAGGGAGACGGAGCCTCCGGTACAGGGAGGTGGAGGAGGAAGGACGGAAGGATGGCGGAGTCTGCGGTCGGCGGGGGGTCTGGAGCAGCGAACCTCTTGCCCAGCTCCACGTTCTCCTCTCCGCGCTTCGGGTCGCGGTGGCAGCCCCTGCCCCCTTCCCGGCAGGATTCCCCCTCCCCCACCCCTTCCCACGCCCCCTCCCGTGGCCGGCCCGGGCCCTCCTCCTCCTCCTCCAGCCGTCCCCCTCTTCCCTCTCCCCCTTCCGGCCCCCACCTTCGGAGCGGCCCGGCAGTTCCCTCCCGCTCCGGCCCCCAGACCCGTGACTAAACGCCAGCTCTGGGCTGCAGACTCCGCGTGTTTTTCCAACCTCGGCTTCCCGGGCAGGGCGCCCGCTGCCTCCCGCCGCCCTCCCTTGGGTCCTCGTCCTCTCCCTCCCCCCTCATCCTTCCCCCCCGCGGGAATCCCCAGCTGCCCGCGTGGCGCTCCAAAGGGCGCGGGGGTCGGCTGCCGCTGCAGCGGAGGCCCTGTCCCCCTCCCGCCCTCCCGCCCTCCTTCCTACCAGGTGCTTGCCCACCTCGCCCTCCCCCGCAGCTCTGGGCGAGGGTCTGCCCTCCCCCTTCCTCAAGCAGTCGGCCCCCCCAGGGGCGTTCTTCTGGGCAGGTAGCATAACCGGGGCTAAACCGGCAGGACTGCCAGGCTAAGGTCCCAGCGCCCAGCCGCCCCCTCGTCCCACCTCACCACTCTCCTGACACACCCTGGCATACCCGCAGCGTGCCCACACACGCACCTACTCCTCCCCACACATGGACACACACCCCAGGAGGGTACGCATACAAAGCGACGGCACACAGACACGCACGCCCTCAGCTCGGACACGAGGACCCACGGACTCTGCCGCGAAAGGTAGAGCCACCAGACGCACATCCGGATCCACATGGTGGAGAAACAGATCAGTGCGTGAACTGACATGCAATCACACGGACAGACCTACTGACCCACATAGGGACGCATAGAGGCGACGGCATTACAGACCCAGACAGGGGGACACATTCAGGGTAGAGACATACATTCTAGGGTGTCAGCCGAGTCTGGGACTAGGAGGAAGAACTCAGGGAGAAAAGCCGGGAAGCAACTGGGGGGGGGGGGGAGGCGGTTGGGGGGGAGGGGGAGTGAAGGGAAGAGGGAGAGCCTTGTAACAGGAATGTACATGGACGGGGGGGGGGTGGGGTGGGTGGGAGGGGCGGCCCTGGTGAGGTCATTGTGGCCTGTCTCTGACCTGCTTCTTTCCAGCAACCCCAAGGCCTTACACCCACTTCACACCCTTTGGTGCCTGACTCCCCCCTCCCCCAACCTCCTCACTCCACAGACCTCTCATTCCCCTCCCCGCCGGGGGCGGGAGGGGGTGTGAGGGCAGACAGCCTGTTTGGGCCTTGGCCAGATGTGGCTGTTGACAGGCGATGGGGGACCTATCCAGATGTGGCTGTTGACAGTGGAGTTTAGAGGGGGTGGGTGTGGGTGGGTGGTTGTTTAGTCATGGCTGCGCCAGGCTCCCTGGGAGGGAGGGGTCAGGGTTTTAGGTCTCTTCAGATGTGTCTGTGGGGGAGAAGAAAGAGACGCTGAGGGTGGGGAATCTATGCCGTGTGACCCAAGGCAGGCTGAGATGGAGAGTGCACCCGGTGGGGTGGGGGGGTGGGGGGCGTTGGGCCCTGGCTGTGGTCACAGGGGAGGGATGGGGGAGGCGGTCTGGGTCTGGCTGCTTTGTGTGTGCAGCTTTGGGATTAGGAGGGCCAAGGGGGTTGAGTCACCAGGTCCAGCTTCCCAGCAGCTCCCGCGCCCCAGCCCAGCTGCTTACTGGAAACTCAGGCGCTTGGCGCGTTTGTTTGGACAGCCGGTTGGGGGAGGTCCCTGGGGGAGCTAGGGGAAGGGAAGAGTCTAGGATGGGACCCTGGGGGGCTGTGTGCCTTAGGCCCCCCCCCCCAACCGAGAGGGAGGTGCAGAGATCCCCTCAGGATCAGGATTCCCCAGCCTCCTGGCCAGGCCCACTCCTCTCTCCCAGTTAACTCTGGGGCAGCTGAGGGGTGAGTGGCGATGCTCCCCGAGTGGGACCCTTATCCTTCACTCCCACTTTGGGTCACAGCCTCCCCTCCCTAAGCTCAAACCCCGAGCTGGCGCCATCAGCGAGAAGGGCACGTCTTATTCAGTCCGGAATCTCTTCTCACCTTGCCAGGCCACCTGAAGCACCCCTCCCCTCCCCAAACACGACAGTGTGGTGGTCCCAGCCAGCTGGCCTGAATTTCCCTGCCAGTTTCCCTTCTCAGCAGCTGCCTCCTGCTTCCTTGTTCCGGGCCAGAGAAGCCGGGATCCCAGTGGGAACGGTTGTTCCCACGGCTTTCCGGCCCCTCCGGAAGCAGGCGGTGTGGGCCATACTCCAGGGAGCCGCCCCTGTTCCTGGTCCTGGTGCTCTGGGGCTTCCTTGGCCCCCCATTCCCTCCCTGTTGCCTTCCCTAAGGGGAACTGAGCTTCCCTGGCATGCTGAGGGACAGAGAGAGAGACAGAGAAAATGGAAAATGAGGCTGGCTTTGCATGTGTGGACGTGTATTGTGGGCGAGAGCCAGGCATGAGATTCTGTGTTGTGAGTGTACTTGTATCCGTGTGTAGATGTGCGTGTGTGTGTTGGGGGTGGAGAGTGGGGGGATGTTTTCTGCATTCTAGTCACGTTGTGAGTGTGTGGTAGGGTGGGCTTGGGTGAGGGGTGGCGTTTGAGAGCTGTGTTTCTTGTTGTTTGTATTTGGGGTAAGGATGGGGCAAAGCGAGGGGGTGGGGGTAGGAGAGGGCAAGGGAGCCAGGTTCCCAGGTGTCTGTGTTCCCGATGAAGTGGAGCAGGAAGGACAGATGGGAGGGAGGGAGAACTTGAGATTGCCTTGCTTGGCAGCGCCATCTGCCCACCCCGCACCCAGAACTGAGCTAGTCAGGCAGAGTGCCAGCAGAGCAGGCGAGAAGCCAAACATGGCTCTTAGGCAGAAGCAGCCCGACTGGCAAACCCTAAGAGCGCGGGGCAATGGGATAGCGTGAGAGGGGAGCCCTGGCAGGAAAGACCAAGGCATTAAAAGCCATTCCACTGGCTGGGACTATAATTAGAAGCCATTACCCCAAGATGGGCTGGAGGGGTGGGGGCAGCGCCCAGAGCATCACCCGGCGCTAGGGCCACAGAACCAGAGGTGGGTGCCGCCCCTGGCTGGCTCCTGCCCATGGATCAGGGTCGAGAAGCCTATAGGCCTGGTATCTAGCAGGAGAGTCTGCCCCTAATTCCCCTGGCAACTTCTACGGCGAGAGCTGGCCGCATTTCTCAGCTGGGGGAATGCAAACAGCGGAAGATGGGGCCGCTTGGAGGGAGGGGATTTTCACTGTCGCCGGGGGCTCTCATCTCCTCACCTAGGCTTGGGTCGGGGCAGGAAGTGGCAGGGCTTGAGGGGAGCAGCTAGTTTTGAGGCTTTGGCCAGGTCTTGTGGGAGGGGTTGAGAAGGGTGTATCTCCTTCCCCGTGACTCTGCTCCTCTCCCTGGCTCTTCCTTTCCTCAAAACATCTGGCTGCATTCTCCCTCCCTTCCTCCCGCCCTCCTCCAAGCCTTGTCAGGGAATTCCAGCCTGGCCATTGCTGCAGCTGGGTTCCCCCTTCTTCTCCCTTCCCTGTAAAAAAAGTACTGTATGGAGGGAGAGGAGGTGGGTGGGGGCTGCTCCACACCCTTGGGGTCTCCGGGAACCTTGGGAACCTGATCCTGCCACAGAGTAGACCTTTTCCCTCCTCTTCCCCTGTTTCCCAAGCCTCCTCCCCCTCTTCATCCTATCCAGTTCACAGCCTCTCGGGCTGCACTGCAGAACTGCAGTGGGGACCCACCCGAACCTCTTTATCCCATCCTTGTCTCAGTGTAGTTGCCGGGCCTTCCCAAAGGCAGAGTTTCTTAGTAGCTCGGCCAAGAGAACAGGACGCTGGCAGGGGAGTGGAGGAGAAGAGAAGTGGCTCCCTTCCCCAGCTTGGGGAACTACAGTGAGTTTACCCCAAGAGGAGCTAGCCTGTGCCTAGCCTTTGCCCAACTGCCCCAGCTCTAGAATACCCCCACCTGTAGCATTAACCCCCCTCCCTTTCCAAACCAACAACATTCCTGGGCTCTTGGGCAGCAACCTAGAGGGGGAAGAGGCCAGGAGGGAGAAAAGGAGCGTTGCCTGGTGGATAGAGCACCGGCCTGGGAGTTAAAAGGACCTGGGTTCGGATCCCGGTTCCACCACTTGTCTGCGGTGGGACCTTGGGCAAGTCACTTTACTTCTTCGCCCCTCCGTTCCTTCACCTGTCAAATGGGGATGAAGACCGTGAGGCCCATGTGGGACAGGGACTGTGTCCAACCTGATTACCTTGTATCTACCCCAGCGTTTAGAACCGTGCCTGGCACATAGTAAGGGCTTAACAAATACCATAAACAAATGGAAAAAGGGTTTGGGGGAGCCTGGAGACAAGAGTGAGCCCCCATGTGGAACAGGGACTGTGTCCAACCTGATTACCTTTCATCTATCCCAGTGCTTAGTACAGTGCCTGGCACATAGCGCTTAACAAATACCATAAAAAAAAAAACCAACCAGGGTTAGGGAGGTTCAAGGGGCCACCTCATTGATTAGGGCTGAACTGGGGACTGCCCAGTCTGGCTGCAGGGAGGAAGCAAAACAAAGAAGGCAATAGAGGCAAGGAGGGGTCACAGGCAATAGGGGTGGAGGAGGAATGAGATGTGGACAAGGTTGGAAAGGTCAATAGGGCGAGGTATGTATCAGGAGCCTGGACAGAGGGCAGAGGTGGGGGTGGAGGGAGGGAGTGTGGGTGGAAAAGGGAGAGGCGGGAGGTGGGGCTGGCAGGTTTATTCCTGGAGGATTGGGTGCTTGGCTTCTGGCAGGGGGAGGGCCGAAGGGGAGAGGGCTGAGGCAATCCCCCCTCCTGCCCATAACCAGCCAGATTCTGAAAAAAGGTAGGTGGGGCTGAAGAGGGGTCGGCTCAGCGTCCCTCATTAAAAAGGAGGAAGCAGGGAAAACTGAAGCATTAGGGGAAGGGGCTGTCCCTGGAGCCAGATCTTGGAGCAAAGAGGACTCCTGTGCTGGGCTGAGGCCTGCCTGACAGTACCCTAGTAGTAATAGTAGTTATTAAGTGCTTACTGTGTGCAGAGCATTGTACTAATGCTGGGAAAGAAGACACCGATGGGAATTTAGACATTCCTTCATGCATTCGATCGTATTGATTAAGTGCTTACTGCGTGCGGAGCACTGTACTAAACACTTGGGAAAGTACAGTACCAACAATAAATATTGACAGTCCCTGCCAACAATGAGCTCACAGTCTAGAGGCGGGGAGACAGATAGAGGCAGGGAGACAGACATCAAAACAAATAAATAAAATGACAGACGTATACATAAGTGCTGGGGGGTTGGGGGGCGGGGAGCAAAGGGAGTAAATCAGGGCGATGCAGAAGGGAGTAGGAGATGAGGAAAAGTGGGGCTTAGTCTGGGGTGGCCTCTTGGAGGAGATGTGTCTTCAACAGAGAAGCAGCGTAGCTCAGTGGAAAGAGCCCGGGCTTGGGAGTCAGGGGTCAAGGGTTCGAATCCCGGATCTGCCGTTTGGCAGCTGTGTGACTGTGGGCAAGTCACTTAACTTCTCTGTTCCTCAGTTACCTCCTCTGTAAAATGGGGATGAAGACTGTGAACCCCACGTGGGACAACCTGATTACCCTGTGTCTACCCCAGCGCTTAGAACAGTGCTCTGCACATAGTAAGCGCTTAACAAATACCAACATTATCATTATTATTATTATAAGGCTTTGGGGGTGGGGGGAGTGATCGTCGGTTCCTGTCCTCGGGGAGAGGGGGCTGGAGACAGGCCCCTTGATTCTATTTATGGTGATTAAGTTGTCTTGTTCTTTGTCCGTCTGTCTCCCCCCTTTAGACTGTAAGCCCGTCAATGGGCAGGGATTGTCTCTATCTGTTGCCGAATTGTCCATTCCAAGCGCTTAGTACAGTGCTCTGCACATAGTAAGCGCTCAATAAATACTACTGAATAAATGAATGAGGCATGGTGAAACAAGAAAACACGAAAAGAGCCTAAAACCCAGGACGAATACACAAAACGAAGTCAAAACTCAGGAGAGGAGAAGAATTTCAGGCTCCTCGTGGCTGACCGTGAGGAAGGTGGCTTTCCCAACCTGGGAGACTGGGAAGAAGAGGGACGGAGGGACGGAGACCATGGATTTGGAGAGATCCTGCCGGCCGGGCCCCACCGAAGGGCGGGCGGGCTAGGAGCAACAGGAGCGTTATAACCGAGATCCCCTAAGCTGGCCGGGCTCCTGGCCGGCTCTGTCCTAGGAGGCCAGCGCCCTCCGGTGTTTGCCTGGAGTCCTGCACTCTCCCCGCCAAGGCTAAGGGCCATCTCGCCCCGGCTTGCCGGATTGGGAGTCGAGGCTACCTCGGGACAGACACCCCCCTCGCCCCCCTTTCTGGGCCTTCGAGATTTCACTGAGCCGTTCCCGAGAAGGTCTCAGTCCTCCCTCCTGGACCATAGGCACCGATGCCCTTAGACTCTGCTTCCCTTTCCAGGGTTGCCTTAGAGCAAGAGAAGGAGCGGGGCCTAGGGGGTAGAGGCACGAATCTGGAAGTCAGAAGGATCCGGGTTCTAATCCGATTCTACCTCTCGTCTGCTACGTGATCAAGGGCAAGTCACTCCACTTCTCCACGCCTCAGCTACCTCATCCGTAAAATGGGGATTGAGATGGCGAGCTCCCTGTGCGACGTGGCCCGTGTCCAATCCACCTCAGCTCTTAGGAGAGTGACTGGTCCGTAGTAAGCACTTAACAAATATCGTTAAAAAAATAAAAGCTTGGTTCTGGGGTGCGGCCAAGGGCCTCAGATAGCACAGGCGGGGAGGAAAGCGCCAGGATGAGGTCGACAGGAAACCTCAGGCCGGCACTGCTGCCTACTTTCTACCCTTGCAAGTTTGCCCACCACTGGATTACGGGCGATCTCTCAAAAGATCGTGCGCACTGCCGTCTGTGGGTTAGAGTGCGAGTCTCTGACGGTGGCGCCAGGATGTTTGGAGGAACTGTGTGATGATCGCCCTTATTCTTTTGGTTAGGGATGGACCCTCTAGCTAACAGCCCTGACTTTCCCTCTAGTGACCTCATGTTCAAGAATCTAGCCAGTTGATCAATGGTATTTATTCGGTGCTTACTCTGTGCAGAGCACTTTACTGAGCACCGGGAAAGTACACAAGTGGGAATTAGACATAAAGTCTGTGCCGCAAGGGGCTCAAAATACCATATGGTTGGTGGGCGTGATTCCCGCTCTCAAGGAGCTTACACCCTATTGGGTGAGACAGACATTAAAATAAATCACAGGTAGGGGAAGCAATCAAATATAAGGATATGGGCATAAATGCTGGAAGAGTAGGGATGGGGTAAGTACCCAAGTGCTTGAGGGTGGGACCAATCAATCATATTTATTGAACACTCACTGTGTGAGGAGCACTGTACTAAGCACTTGGGAGAGTACGATATAAAAGAGTTGGTAAACACACTTCCTACCCACAAGAAGCTTACAAGAGGGAGACATAAATTAATACAAATAAATATATTATGGGTACGTACATAAGTGCCATGGGGCTGAGGGTGGGATTCATTCATTCATTCAATCGTATTTATTGAACGCTTACTGTGTGCAGAGCACTGTACTAAGCACTTGGAATGTACAATTCATGGTGGGATGAATAAAGGATACAGATCCAAGTGCAAGGGTGACGCAGAAGAGAGAGGGAGTAGGATGCTACGAAGAACCTGGGTTCTAATCCTGGCTCCACCACATGTCTGCTGTATGTATGACCTTGGGCAGCTCACTTCACTTTTCTGTGCTTTGGTTACCTCATCTGTAAATGGGGATTCAGACTGTGAGCCCCATGTAGGAGAGGGACTGTGTCCAACCTGATTTGCTTGTATCCACCCCAGCACTTAGAACAGTGCCTGGCACATAGTAAGCACATAATATAATAATAATGTTGTTGTGGACAGGGTGATTGTCTCCAGCTTCCTGTGGGAAAGAATTCCATCTGTCAACCCTTTACTGAGTGAAGGAGTGTTTCCCCTTGATTGACTTGAACCGGAACCTGAATCTCCTCCCCCATCTCAGGGCTGTGAGTTTTGGTGAACAACAATTCCTAGTGGATAGAGCGCAGGCCTGGGAGTCAGAAGGAACTGGGTTCTAATCCCACCTCAGCCACTTGTCTGCTGTGCGACCTTGGGTAGCTCACTTCACTTTTCGGTGCCTCATTTACCTCATCTGTAAAATGGGAATTAAGATTGTGAGTCCCAAGCGGGAGAGGGACTGTGTCCAACCTGAGTGGCTTGTATCTACCTCAGGGCTTAGTACAGTGCCTCGTACATAGTAAGTGTTTAACAAATACTATATAAAAAACAATTTCTGAGTTCTCCCTGTCCACAGCCTTCAATGCCTGGCTCATGCCTCTGGGTGCAGGAGCTGAGTCGGCCAACTGGAAGACAGGCCAGAGAAGATATACTGATTGAATCAGGAGAAGACTGAGGGCTAGTGGAGGATGAGAGAGGGCCTGTGTGATGAGCCCTATTGTGGAGGAGCGGTTGTTCTCCAGCATGTGAGAGATACTAGAGATTGAGAGAAAACATGCTAAAGAGATGGGCTGTGTGGCCTTGACTAAATCATTTAAATTCTGTTTCCTCGGTAGCCTCATCTGTAAAAGGGGTGTTAAAAACCTGTTCTCCCTCCCCCTTAGAGTGCGACTCCCATATGGGACAGGGTCTGTGTCCGACCTGATAATAATAATTGTGGTATTTTTTAAGCACTTACTGTGTGCCAGGCATTGTCCTGAGCGCTGAGGTTATCCTGTTATCTACTCCAGAGCTTAGTACAGTGTAAGACTAAAGTACTACAGTATAGTACTAAATACCATCATTATTAGTAGTAGTAGTAGTAGTAGTAGTAGTACACAGTAAGCGCTTAACAAATAGAGAAGTAAACAAGGCCTAGTGGATAAAGCACGGCCTAGGAGTCAGAAGGGCCTAGTTTCTAATTCATTCATTCATTCAATAGTATTTATTGAGCGCTTACTATGTGCAGAGCACTGTACTAAGCTCTTGGAATGAACAAGTCGGCAACAGATAGAGACAGTCCCTGCCGTTTGACGGGCTTACGGTCTAATCGGGGGAGACGGACAGACGAGAACGATGGCGATAAATAGAGTCGAGGGGAAGAACATCTCGTAAAAACAATGGCAACTAAATAGAATCGAGGCGATGTACAATTCATTAACAAAATAAATAGGGTAACGAAAATATATACAGTTGAGCGGACGAGTACAGTGCTGTGGGGATGGGAAGGGAGAGGTGGAGGAGCAGAGGGAAAAGGGGAAAATGAGGGTTTAGCTGCGGAGAGGTAAAGGGGGGGGTGGCAGAGGGAGTAGAGGGAGAAGAGGAGCTCAGTCTGGGAAGGCCTCTTGGAGGAGGTGAGTTTTAAGTAGGGTTTTGAAGAGGGGAAGAGAATCAGTTTGGCGGAGGTGAGGAGGGAGGGCGTTCCGGGACCGCGGGAGGACGTGGCCCGGGGGTCGACGGCGGGATGGGCGAGCCCGAGGGACGGTGAGGAGGTGGGCGGCAGAGGAGCGGAGCGTGCAGGGTGGGCGGTGGAAAGAGAGGAGGGAGGAGAGGTAGGAAGGGGCAAGGTGATGAGCCCGTAGCAGTAAGGTAGCCGTTTGGGTGGAGAGGAAAGGGAGGATCTTGGCGATATTGTAAAGGTGAAACCGGCAGGTCTTGGTAACGGATAGGATGTGTGGGGTGAACGAGAGAGACGAGTCAAGGATGACACCGAGATCGCGGGCCCGAGAGACGGGAAGGATGGTCGTGCCATCCACGGTGATAGAGAAGTCTGGGAGAGGACCGGGTTTGGGAGGGAAGATGAGGAGCTCAGTCTTGCTCATGTTGAGTTTTAGGTGGCGGGCCGACATCCAGGTGGAGACGTCCCGGAGGCGGGAGGAGATGCGAGCCCGAAGGGAGGGGGAGAGGACAGGGGCGGAGATGTAGATCTGCATGTCATCTGCGTAGAGATGGTAGTCAAAGCCGTGAGAGCGAATGAGTTCACCGAGGGAGTGAGTGTAAATGGAGAACAGAAGAGGGCCAAGAACTGACCCGTGAGGAACTCCAACAGTTAAAGGATGGGAGGGGGAGGAGGCGCCAGCAAAGGAGACCGAGAATGACCGGCCTCCCAGTTCTGCCACTTGTCTGCTGTATGACTTTGGGCAAGTCACTTCACTTCTCTGTGCCTCAGTTACCTCATCTGTAAAATGGGGATTAAGACTGTGAGCCTCATGTGGGACAGCCTGATTACCCTGTATCTCTCCCAGCGCTTAGAACAGTGCTCTGCACATAGTAAGCGCTTAACAAATACCAACATTATTATTATTATTACCTCATCTGTAAAATGGGTTTTCAGACTGTGAGCCCTATGTGGGACATGGATTGTGTCCGACTTGATTATCTTGTACCTACCCCAGCGCTTAGTACAGTGCCTGGCACATAGTAAGCGCTTAACAAATACCATTAAAAAAAACACCACCCAAATAATAATAATAATAATGGTGGTATTTGTTAAGCGCTTACTATGTGCAAAGCACTGTTTTAAGCGCTGGGGGGATACAAGGTGATCAGGTTGTCCCTCTTGGGGCTCACAGTTTTAATCCCCATTTTACAGATGAGGTGACTGAGGCACAGAGAAGTTAAGTGACTTGCCCAAAGTCACACAGCAGGCAAGCGGCAGAGCTGGAATCCTTCATTACTGTAGAGGCAGGGGATTTCAACTCACATCAGGTAGGTGAAGATTCAGTAGCAGCTTGTGCCTCTGGATGTTCCTTTGATTCCTGAGCACTGAGGCATGCACTTCTGGAGAGAAAACCACCCAGCTTCCACACCATTCAGGACTCTCATCGTGCACTGCTTCTGCTGCACGGGGTGAAGACTGAAGCGTCGGCATGCCTTCCCACCTGTTGGGAGGACTGTAGCTGTTGTATCGTCCTCTCTCAAACGCTTAGTACAGTGCTCCGCACACAGTAAGAGCTCAATAAATACCATTATTAATTGACTGAAACGTGAAAATCTGCTCTTTCAGCCAAAATACTCCAGTACTCTCATTGTATTTATTATGTCTTTTATGCTTTTTTATTGTTTAATCTTCAGGTGTCCATCAGCGACTCCCTCCCTCCCTATTCTCAGATTGTGAGCATCTTGGATTCTCACATCTCATTCATGGATTTTTTTTTCCCAACGCATAGTACAGTGCTTTTAACAGAGCAGATGCTCAATGAATACTGTCAAATGAATGAAGCAAGAATGGAAAGACGGAGGAAGACCTTCTGCTTGTGTCAACCCCATCAGCCTACCAGGCTCCTCTACGATAAACTTGCAAGCTTGGCGTCAAACTGGACTCCTTTCATTTACTCCACATTCAGTCTGTCTCTAAATCTGACCTGCCCTTCTTCTTTCAATATTTCATGGACCTGCCTGTCCTCTCCATCCTTACTACCATCACCTTGATACATACTCACTCATCTCCAGGCTAGAATACTTCCTCATTGGTCTTCCGCTCTCCAGCTTACCTCACGTAGCAGTGTGGCCTAGAGGGAAGGACAAGGGCCTGGGAGTCAGAAGACCTGGATTCTAATCCCCTCCCCACCTCTTGTCTGCTGCGTGACCTTGGGCAAGTCATTTAAGTTCTCTGAGCCTCTGTTATTCCATCTGTAAACTGAGGATTCAATAATCCTCCCTCCAACTTAGACTGTGAGCCCAGTGTGGGACCCGATTATCTTTTATCTACCCTAGTGCTTAGTACAGTGCCTGGCACATAGTAAGAGCTTAACACATGCCGTTGAAAAAAATACCGATAAGCTGCATCTAACATCTTTCTAAAATGCTGATCAGAGCTCATCTCTCCTCAAAAATCTCCAGCGACTTGCATCGTTTCTGGTATAAAACGATATGATAATTAGCTTCAGTTCCCTCTTACCTCTATGTTTTCCTCTCCAACTACATCCTAGTTGTTGCTTTTTGCGCCCCCCCCCGCCCCCACCCCCAAGATAACCTTCTAACTGTCCTTTATCTCAACTCTCCCATCTCTGACCTTTTCCTTCAGTCATTGTATCTGCCTGGAACTCCCTGCTCAGCTTTTCTGAACCACAACTTTCATGGGGGGGTTTTATGGTATTTGTGCCAGGTATTTGTACTAAGCACTGGGCATTTGAATCCCCCATCTTCCTGGTCATGCAGTCTCATTAGTCACTGCAGCACCCATGTATTTTTCTATTAATTCACTCATGTCTATTGTTTATATCTACTCCCTCTTAAATGTGGTATATTAATCAATTTACATCTACATTACATTTTCAGTACACTGTAAACTCCTTCAGTGCAGGGACCAACCCCATATTCTACTCCTTTGGTACATTCCCCGAGCACCTACCACAGTGCTCTGCATACAGTAGGTGCTCAGAAAATAGAGTTCCACCAATCAGTCAGTCGATAGTATCTACTGAGCACTTGGGAAAGTACGATGCAATCCCTGCCCACAAGGAGCTTAGAGACGGGGATGAGGTGGGAGATAGTGGGAGACTGACAAGATCGAGGCACAATGAGTAGGTTGGTGTTTGAGTGGAGTGTGTGGGTTGGGTTATAGAAGGGGATCAGTGAGGTAAAGTAGGAGGGAGAGAGCTGATTGAGTGACTTAAAGAGGATGGTAAGGAGTTTCTGTTCGATGTGGAGGGGAATGGGTAATCATTGGTGTTTTATGAGGAGCGGGGAGCTATGGACTGAACAGTTTTATAGAAAAATGACCCCGGCAGCCGAGTGAAGTAACAACTGGAGCGCGAAGAGACAGGAGGCAGAGAAGTCAGCGAGGAGACTGATTTCAAGGTGGAAAATGATGAGTGTTTGGATCAGTAGTTTGGAATGTAGCAGTTTGGATGGAGTTAATACTAATAGGTTTTCAATAAGTACTGTCGAAGCCGAAATTCCTGACTGCTGGCTTTAAAGGCACTCAATTGGCTCTTTCCTTCCTAGTTTTCCACTCTCTTCACCCACCACACCCCAGCTCACACTCTTTGTTCCTCTCAAGAGAACGAGGCCCAGGGCGTAGATGCTCATCCCTCACTCCTCCTACTTCTTACTCACATCCTGCCTCCTGCCTGGAACTCCTTCTCACTTCGTATCTCCCAACCAACAATTCGCTCCATGTTCAAAGCCCTTCTGAAATCCCATCCCCTCCAATAAACCTTCCCCGATTAATCTGTCATCTCTCCAGGCTGTACCTCCCCAGCTTTCACTTCAGTAGTTGTGCATCACCTGGGCACTGGTATAATCACAACCCCCCAAAGTACTTAGGTACAATACTTAGAGATCCTGTTATTTAAGCACTAACTCCTGTACAGATCACCTTTTATATTTTCTCCTGTAATTTATTTTAGTGTCTATACCCTCCACTGGATTGTAAACTCCTCAAGGGCAGGGATCACGTCTACTAACTTTATTGTACTCACCTTGGGGCTTGGTACAGTGCTCTGCACACGGTAAGCACTCAATAAACACTCTTGATGACACACAGAACAGGAGCTCAATGAGTACAGTGCGGCTTAGTGGATAGAGCACAGGGCTGGGGAGTAAGAGGGACCTGGGTTCTAATCCCGGCTCCACCACTTATCTGCTGTGTGACCTTGGACAAGTCGCTTCACTTCTCTGGGCCTACCTCATCTGTAAAATGGGGATCACTCATCATCATTCCTGGTATCTGTTAAGCACTCACTTTGCGCCGGGAGCTGTACTAAGCGCTGGGGTGGATACAAGCCCAGGTGGGGCTCACGGTCTCAATCTCCATTTTACAGATGAGGGAACTGAGGCCCAGAGAAGTGAAGCGACTTGCCCAAGGTCACACAGCGGACAAGTGGCGGACCGGGGATTGGAACCCCTGCCCTCCTGACTCCCAGGCCTGGGCTCGATCGTGTGGGAGAGGGGCGCTGTCCACCCTGATTAACTCGCCTCTACCCCGGCGCTTAGAATGGTAAGTGCTTAACAAGTACCGTCATCATCATCATCATCATTATTACTACTACGTAGCACGGATAATAATAAATAATGTTGGTATTTGTTAAGCGCTTCCTATGTGCAGAGCACTGTTCTAAGCGCTGGGGGAGATCCAGGGTAATCAGATTGTCCCACTTGAGGCTCTCAGTTAATCCCCATTTTACAGATGAGGCAACTGAGGCACAGAGAAGTTAAGTGACTTGCCCACGTCACACAGCTGACGAGTGGCAGAGGCAGGATTCGAACCCATGACCTCTGGCTCCCAAGCCCGGGCTCTTTCCACTGAGCCACGCTGAATGGAGAGACCCAGGAACGGGAGAGGCCGGGGGAGTGTTTAATCTTCTTCCCCGGGGATTTCTGAGATTCCCGTCCGGCGGAGCCGGAGTCAAAATGGCCAGCCGGTGAACTGAACCGAACGACTCCCCGGAGCGAGAGACGGCGACATCCTTCGGCTTCGGCTTCGGCTTCGGCTCCGGCTCCGGCTCCGGCTCCATAGCAACGGGTAGGATAGGTCGGCCGGCCGGCCCGCCCCCGCCTCTCTCCCCGCTCAGACAGGGTCACGTGGAGGCTGGTTTGGCGTCAGGGGGGCGGGGCGGGGCGCCTTTGCCTCCGGTCCCCTCCGTCTTCCTCCGGTTAGTGGGTCCGCGTCTGGCCGCCGTGGGAGCCACCATGAACGTGGACAAGGCCGCGCTGTGCGGGTCACTGCTGACCTGGGTAAGAAGCCGGCGGGGCTGAGGACGGGGGGCGGGTGGGCGGAGCTGAGGCGCCCCCCCCCCTCCGCCCCGTCTCCCCGTCCCCCGGTTTTCCCGCTAAATCCCCTCCTCCCTTGTCCCCCGCAGACCCTTCCCGGCTCTCCGGCCGGGGGCCTCTCCTTCCCGGCCCGGTCCGCAGAGTCACAGTCCCGACCCTTGGAGTCCAGTGGGGGCCTGGGCGGGGAGAACTAACCATTTACGGGGTTAACAGCTCTCCCCCACCACCCCGCCATTCAAGGAGCGATCCCGGGGGCTTTTGTGCGAGGTTGCACCCCCTCCCTTCCAATTCTCTCGGCGGGGGCGGGGACCGCGTCGACTGAAGACTCTAGACTTTGCTCCCGAGAGCTGCCGTGGCGCCCCGATCCGGGAAGGCACTCGGCTCCCCTGGGGGGCTGCTGGGGAGTGGAGACAGTCGGAGCCGGGCCTTCCCACCCCGCTCCCAGGCGAAGTCGACGCTCCCGACTTCCTAACAGGGAAGGGCGCTTGGAGAAGTGGGGGAAATGCTGTTGCTCTCAGCGGCTTCCTTGCCAACTGCAAGTCGAGACACTCCTGTCCCCCCGCCCGGTGTTGGAGGAGGTGGCGCTTACCTGTCTCGTGACAACCTGCTCCAAGCCTCCTTCCTTGGGGAAGTTGGGAGGGTTGGAGAGGGGGAACATGTAGGCCGGAGCCTGGGTGAGTGTGCAAAGGTTTGGAGGCCCTAGGCCCAGTTTCAAAAACCTGGAGGGGGAAGGGGACACCCCGACTGGTCCAGAATCTAGGCAACCTGACTCTCTGCCCCTCCCCTGGGAGGCTGTTTGCTGTCCAAATCCGGGGAGGGGGGAGGGTGACGGAGAGAGAGTGAGTGAGTGTGTGTGTGTGTTGCAGGGAGGGGCAGACTGTTCTCAGTTTCCCAGGCTCTAACACACGGTTCTCGGATTCCCAGGCTCTAACTCTCTTTCCTCCACTCCCTGGCTTTAGTTGCAGACGTTCAATGTGCCGACTCCCAGAACCACCCACCAGGACCTGAGTAGTGGGGTCACGATCGCCCATGTTTTGCACCAGATGTGAGTGGGACTGGAACCCATTCCAGCGTGGTTGGGACCTTCGCCTTCACCTGATTTCAAAGTCTTGCCGCTTAAAGCATTTGGAGGGAGTGGTTCACTGGGGGGCCATCCAGGTGTTTCTAGAGGAATGGTTTTTGAGGGCCTATGGAGTGTGACACACTGTTCTAAACACTTGGAAAAGGGCCACGGGAGCCGGATACCTCCCAGAGGCCAAAGAGTTGGTGCGCTGGAATGAGAAGCAGCGTGGCCTAGCGGCAAGAGCACGGGGTTGGGAGTCAGAGGATGTGGGTTGTAATCCCAGCTCTGCCACTTGTCTGATGGGTTGGGCAAGTCACTTAAATTCTCTGTGCCTCAGTTACCTCATCTGTAAAATGGGGATTAAGACTAAATCCCACGTGGGACAACCTGATTACCTTGTATCTTCCCCAGCCCTTAGAACAGTGCTTGGCACATAGTAAGCGCTTAATAAATACCATAATTATTTTGATTACTATTATTATGGAGGTCAGGTCAGAGGGCTCCAGGTGATTTTCTTCCCATTTCCCCAGAGACCCCTCCTGGTTCAACGAGGCCTGGCTTCTACGAATCAAGGATGATACCAGCGACAACTGGCGGCTGAAGGTACTCGTCCGCTCAACTGTATTTATCTTCATCACCCTATTTATTTTGTTTAATGAGCTGTACATCACCCTGATTCTATTTGCCATTGTTTTTATGAGATGATCTTCCTCTTGACTCTATTTATTGCCATTGTTCTTGTCTACCTGTCTCCCCCGATTAGACTGTAAGCCCGTCAAAGGGCAGGGACTGTCTCTATCTGTTGCCGATTTGTACATTCCAAGCGCTCAGTACAGTGCTCTGCACATAATAAGCGCTCAGTAAATACTATTGAATGAATGAAAGGTGCTGGGAAGGCAGGGGCTTCATCTCCACAGGGAGAGAGTCAAGGGGTCCCTGCTCCGGCCAGTGGGCCTCTCGCCCCTTCTCGGGCTCGCTGCCAGAAATGGAACCTGGGGAGGGAAAGGTGGTCTGGGAGGCAGGGGCCCAGGGAGCTCCAAATCACTCTGGCTGGCCTCCTCCTTGGCAGGTGAGCAACTTGAAGAAAGTGCTGCAGAGTGTGGTGGAGTACTCCCAGGACGTGAGTGATTTCCCCCTTCTTTGGGAGCAGGTCAGGGGAGAGGAAGGTGCTTCTGGGCAGTGGGGGTGAGTGGGCACAGGAGATAGGGTGGATTGAAAGGTAGAGTCCCCGGCGTGGTTATTGACTCATGGAATTGGGGTAACATCCTCGACTCTCTGTCCCTGGTTTACCTTGACTCTGTTTTATACCCTCCACCGCAGATCCTGGGGCACCAGGTGTCTGACCAGCATCTTCCAGATGTGAATCTCATTGGCGAGTTTTCGGATGCTGCCGAGCTGGGGAAGCTGCTGCAATTGGTGTTAGGCTGTGCCATCAGCTGTGAAAAGAAGCAAGGTGAGAAGTGGGAAGGAGAAAGTTTTCCCCTGTAGCAGAGGAGGGTCTCACCCCAGTGGCGGGGCTCTCTTCATGTGTGTCTGTCCCTCTCTCTCTCCATCCCTTCTCCCTGGGAAAGAAAGAGGGAATTCCCAATGCCTTTGCTGTCTCTCTCTCTCCTCCAAGAGCACATTCAGAGGATCATGACCTTGGAGGAATCCGTGCAGCATGTGGTGATGACAGCAATCCAGGAGGTGAGCGAAGGGAGAATGTCTGGACCCAGGAGTGAGGCTCCTCCTGCCCCTTCTGTCGCCTGTGGGCTGAGAGACCAACTATTCTACCAACTTTCAGGGGGGCGGTCCCCAGGCTTCTGGCCCTCGGTTTATGGCACTGTGAGTCGGATGGGAGAAGAAGCGTGAGTTGTATAGGGAAACAGCGTGGCCTCGTGGAAAGAACATGGGCCAGGGGGCCTGGGAGCCAGAGGACTTGGGTTCTAATCCCAGCTTTGCCACTTGCCTGCTGTTTGACCTCAGGCAAATCACTTAAATTCTCTGTGCCTCAGTTTCCTCAACTGTAAAATGGGGATTGAGACTGTGAGTCCCATGTGGACAACCCAATTACCTTGTATCTATCCCAGACCCAAGGTTCTCCCTCCTACTTGACTGTGAGCCCCACTTGGGACAGGGGCCGTGTCCAGCCTGATCAACTTGTCTTTACCCCAGGTTTTAGAATGGTGCTTGACACACAGTAAGTGTTTAACAAATGCCATTTAAAAAAAAACAAACAACTGTACCTGAGAGTACTTTCAATTCTTCCACTTCCTCCAGCTCATGATGAAGGACAGCACAGACCCCCTGACTGCTGAGACCTATGGCAACTTCGATAGTCAGGTACCCAGTGAGAGGTGGCTGGAGGGTCTTCCCATTTGCCCAGGGATGTGGGATCAAAAATAGGATGGCCCAGATTTCCTGGGAAGATTTGAGGGAGGAGGGTGCAGGGCCTTGGCTTGGCCTCTTGAGCCCCACAGTTCCCCCTCCCCCCCGGCCACCACACAGTCTTTTTTCCCTGCTCTCCCCAGTCCCGCAGATATTATTTTCTAAGTGAGGAGCTCGGGGAGACAGACGACGTACGGCAGCGTTGCCATGACCTGGAGCAACAGGTGGGAGCAGCCACTCCCCTGCCCTGTCCCGGGTTCCTTTAGCTTGGTGTTTACAAATGCATGAGGTCAGGGATGTCTGTTCTGATGTGTGATGCTCTATGGTTTGGAGGTGGGTGGGAGGGAAGGTGGGGGGAGCAAGGCCCTCCTGGGTTCTTGCATTCTAGCTGGTGTGCAATAGGCCCTGACTCTGAATGTCCTCCCCACCCTTCCCACCCCAAGGCAGGAACTGCTGCTCTGTGTCCAAATCACCTGTCCTGGGGGACCCAAGAGAAGCTTGGTCCTTGGGGCATGGAAGCCCCCACATCACCCACAACTTCCTTGTCCCCTCTACCCCCATGCCCCATAATTGCCCCCCTCTTCCCATTGCCCACATCCGCATTTGCTCTGGAAGGTTGTTGGGCAGCGGTGGCCCTGGGCTGGATTGCGGCGGGGTGAGTGTGTGCGGGCGCGGTTCAGCCTGTCGCTGCCTCGGGGTCCCCGCTGTGCTGGCTTTCTGCTTGCTTGCCTGTGTTAATGGGGGGGACACCCCTTGCATGAGCACGTGCCTGAGCCTGGCTCTGCCTAACTCAGCTCCCTCTCTCATTCTTTTCTTCACCCCCTCCTCCCCCCTACCTCCAAGGCTTAGGCCCCTAGTAAGGGAGGCAGGGAAAGGATGTGAGGGAGTCAAGCTCGGTTCCCTGCCCTGTCCCCTAGTTTTCCCACTGGGCTCTGTGAGGTATGAACTCCCTCTTACCCCCCACCCCCGCCCCTCCTCCTGGAGATCTAAGCCAAGCTGTAGTTGGGGTTCAGAGAAGTTCTGGACTCCCTCCTGCCTGCTGACCTGTTATTCTGGCTCCTCCCTCTTTTTCCCCTCTAAGGTGGGGATAGTGCCCCGGGGTCCATGCCAGCTCAAGGAGGGCACTGGGGCAGAAAAAAGAATCTACCCTGTCCCAGTTCTTATTAACCTTGTGCTTAACCCTTTGCTCCCCAAGGCCTCAAGCACACTAACCATGTGCTTGCCCTGGTATAATCTGGGCCCCTGGGCTGATGGGAGGTGGGCCGGGAGTGGGGACAGAAGAGCCTTCTGCATTGGAGAAGGGAGCTGCATAGCTGCTGTCTGTCCTGCTGGCATCTGAGTTTGGGTCTCTCCCTGCCCTTCTCCCCCTCCCCCCCCCTTCACAGCTGTCCCTCCTGACTGAGGAGAAACAGAGCCTGGCTCAGGAGAATCGGGCCCTCCGGGAGCAGAGAAATCACCTGGATGGGCCTGAGGCTGCAGGTGTCACCTCTAAGCTGCTGCTTCTGCAGTCTCAGCTGGAGCAGCTGCAGGAGGAGAACTTCAGGTGGGGTGGGGATGGGGGCCAGGATGCCTCAGGCTGAGCCTGGGAGTTACGGGGAAAGCTGAAAGATGGTAGGGAGGGGTGGGTTCTGAGGGGGAAAGGGGGACTGGTTGTGGGAACTCACCCACTTAGACTTGGAGAGCATGGCCTCCACACCTCTCCAGGCTGGAGAGCGGGAAAGAGGACGATCGTCTCCGCTGCGAGGAACTGGAACGTGAGGTGGTTGACCTGCAGCAGCGGAACCATCAGCTGATGAGTCTGGCTCAGGAGGCTCAGGCCCTCAAGGATGAGATGGATGTACTCCGGTGAGGAGCAGTGGGTGGAGAGGGTCTGCCGGGTGTCGGGCACGTCTGGGATCCCAGGGTCCTGGCCAACCCCTAACTCCTCCCAACCCACCAGGCATTCGTCGGACAAGGTGGGGCGGCTGGAGGCGACCCTGAGCTCGGCCCGACGCCGGTTGGAGGAACTGGGTGAGCTGAGGCGGCAGGTGCGACTGCTGGAGGAGAGGAACACCGGCCACCTACAGCGCACCTGTGAGCTGGAGGAGGAGCTACGCCTGATGGGCCTCTTGCGGTCCCAGCTGGAGACTCACAAGAGACAGGTGAGGCCGGGGGGTGAGGAATGAGGAACCGGGCCGGACCAAAACAGGGCACGCAGAGGCAGGTCTTGCCCTTTTTCCCCCTTCCCTCCATTCTCCCACCCTGTCCTGGGCTCCCTTCGGCACCCCGTTAAAGGGCGGGAGTCAAGGAGAAACCAGATTAGGCATAAGACCTGCTCCCATAGAGGCCGGCGAGAGCCAGGCCCCGGAATTTCAGCTTTGGCAGGGCCGAGGAGAATACACGGGAGATGGGG
Organism: Ornithorhynchus anatinus; assembly: GCF_004115215.2. Taxonomy (NCBI): domain Eukaryota; kingdom Metazoa; phylum Chordata; class Mammalia; order Monotremata; family Ornithorhynchidae; genus Ornithorhynchus; species Ornithorhynchus anatinus. The sequence continues at coordinate 9,367,463 of NC_041750.1, forward strand.
AAAGCCGTGTCTGGGGGGGTGCTGGGGGCGGGGAGGGGGGCGGTATTTAAGGTGGGTTTTCAAGTTCCATAATCCCCTCTGCCTCCCCTCTAGGTGCAGGAATTGGCCGGGCGGCACAGGGAAGAGGCTGTGAAGGCTGAGAAGTGGCAGTTTGAGTGTCGGACCCTGGAGGAGAAGTATGAAGCGGTTACCAAGGAAAAGGAGGTGTGTGCCGGCGGTCCCCTCCGTGTTTTTTCCCACCAAGCCCTTCCCCCTCCCCTCATGTAAAATCAGGGCTTGAGGCGCCCCCCCCCCCGCCCCCCTTCTTGCCACCCAAACCTATGCCCGCCCTCTCCCTCAGAGGTGAGGGAAACTGAGTTCCAGAGAGGAAGCAGTGCCTCCTTCTGAGCACCGCAACAGGGCAGAACCCCAGAGTCCTGCTTCTTAACCATATCCTGCCTGCTCTGTTGGCCCTTTTGGGCCACAGAAGACCCCCTTGACCCCCGCATGCCTCCCCAGCGGCTCATTGCTGAGCGGGACTCCCTGCGCGAGGCCAATGAGGAGCTGCGCTGTGCCCAGGTGCAGCAGAAGTGCCTGAGTCAGGCGGGTGAGTTGGCATGGGCTGCGGGATCTTGGTGAGGGTGTCTCAGGTGGCCTTTGTGCGCCCCATCCCCCAGGTGGGGTGAAAGGTGAAAGCACCCTTCGTTCGTGGATGCTGCCTTACCTGCTCAGCTGGGCTGTAAGAGGGCCCTTGTCTGGTGTGCGGGGATGGAGAAATGGGCAAGCCTGAGGGTTCAGTGCCAGGGCTGGGCCTGCCTGACTGGCTTCCGGACCCCAGATTCCTTGCTGGAGCGAACATCTTCATCCATGGACAACCTGGCTGCAGAGATCCTGCCTGCTGAGCTCAAGTACGTATGTGCGCCCTGACTCGGGGTGGAGCCCACCTGGGGTTGGGAGCTGTAGTGCCCCAGAGGAGGGAGCTGTGGTAGATTCCTGAGTGCCACTCTGGACCGTGACTGCTACCCGAGAGCCAGGCTGTCCCTGCTCCCCACTCCGACTCTCTGTGGACACATCTCGTCGACTAGGCCTCGGTGGGGGTAGAATGCCCCCCCGCAATAGCCTCCTTCTCCTCCTCCTCCCCCCCACCCAGGGAAACAATCATGAGGCTGCAGCTGGAGAATAAACGGCTGTGTGTGCAGGAGGCCGCCGACCGCGAGCGGCAAGAAGAGCTGCAGGCGCAGCTGGAGGAGGCAAATCGGGCAAAGCACGGACTGGAGACCCAGCACAGGTACTTGGGGCCAGATGATCCGAGGGCAGGAGGGGTTCTTGCCCAACCAGGGAGCGGGATCCTGAGCCACGTTCTGTTCCCACTACCCCCCTCCACGCCCCAGGCTGAACCAGCAGCAGATGGCAGAGCTGCGGGCACAGGTGGAGGAGCTGCAGAAAGCACTGCAGGATCAGGGCAGCAAGGCTGAAGATGTGAGTGCCTGTCTCCAAGGGTGCCCCTGGGTGACCAGTCCAACACGGCCCAGAGCCACCCGGATTCCTTGCGGGTGCTGCCACGCCGCCCCAAGTCCCTCCCTCACTGTGGAACCGAGATGCCCCCTCCCGGTCTCCCTCCTCAGCAGCATCTCTTCCCCCAGAGTCAAGGAGGGTTTGCTTGCTTTTTGTCCACACCCATCTGGGCCACATCACACCCGCCCTCATCCGAGTGATACGTAGTGGGGTTCCCAGCAGAGCTTACCCATCGGGTGGACCGCAACGTGCCAGGAAACACTTTTCGGTACTTGGCAGGGGACGGTCCCTGGAAGTTGCCACCAGCCGGTGCCTGCCCCTGGGCCAGGCCTGGCCTGAATCAATCGGTGGTAATTATTGAGTGTTTACGGTAGAAAGAGCACTATTCTAAAGCTTTTTGGAGGGTACAATAAGACAGAGTTGGTAGGCACCTCCCCTGCCCACGAGGAGCTTACCGACTAGAGGGAGAGGCAGACGTTAAGCCTTCTCTCTCCTGCCCAGCCTGCAGACCATGGTCTGGGTCCCTGGTCGCCTGCAACACCCTCACTAACTCCTTCCCTATTTCTCTTTCTTTCTCTGACTGCCACCTGGTTTGACCACTAGGCCATTGTGAGTACCCAGCTCAGGAGCTCTGGCCATGCACACTCTGCATGGGGCTGCTGTGCCCTAGGGCGTGGTGGCGGTGGCGCGGAGATGGGGCCTGCTGTGAGAGCTGGGGACGGATGATGGCTGGGAGAGGTCAGTGCCTGGTACGCAGGACCTTGGCCTCATCTCTTATCCTCTCTTCTGCAGTCCTCCCTCCTGAAGCGCAAGCTGGAGGAGCATCTGTGAGTCTGGGACACTGAGGGTTCTCTGGCTGAGGGGGTTCCCCAGGCTGGGGGCCTGGCTGTGAGCTCCCTCCCCCTGGTGCATTTGCAGGGAGAAGCTGCATGAAGCACATTCAGAGCTGCAGAGAAAGCGGGAATACATCGAGGAGCTGGAGCCCCGGGTGGATAGCAGCAGTAAGCTTCCTTTCCCCTCTCCCCTTCCTTTGGTCTTCAGAGTCTCCCTCCCTGCTTCATTTCCCAGGCCTAGAGCCCAATCTAGGCAGGCTGTTGTCACCTCTGACCCTGGGCCCCTGCCAAAGTGCTTCCCCACCCCGTAGTGGTAAAGAAGATTGGAGAGCTGCAGCAGAGTCTGCAGCAGAAGGATGAAGACTTACGAGCCATGGAAGAGCGATATCGGCGTTATGTGGAAAGATCGCAGACGGTGAGTTTGGGGGTGCTCAGAGGAGTGGGTGTGGATGGCCATCTCCCTGCCTGAGACAGGTGGTTGGGTTCAGCTGTTTTCATTCCACCCCCGTCTAGGTTGACTTTGTCAGGTGTGGGGTGTGGGCAGGTGCTAACCCTTTTGGTCAGATGCTCTGCTGGCAGGTCCCAGACACCTAGCTCTCAGGCCCCGTGGGCCCCTCCTTCCGCAGTAATTGGGCCAGGAGGATTCAGACTAATTGCCAGGGCTCTGCACCCAACCCAGGTCTTCCAGACCTTGGAACCCCGTCAGCGCCCAGTCAAGGTGCCACTGGAGATCCAGGCACTCAAGACCCAATTACAGGAGAAGGACATCAAGATCCACCATTTGGAAGTGAGTCTGGCGCTTGCCTTATGCCCTGGGTTGGGAGTGTTAAGGGAACATCACTCTGAGCTGCCCTGATTTACTCTCCAAGTAGGCTTAGGTTCCCCAACTAGGGGACCGCCCACCACCCCCCCCACATACACACCACACACTCCTTCACTTTTTTCTCTCTCACGCACATTCTTCCTCCCCACTTCCTAAACCTTTCTCATCTCAGACTGACTTTGAGAAGAGCAAGTCTCAGCGGGAACAGGAGGAGAAGCTCATCATCAGTGCCTGGTACAACATGGTGAGTGCAGGGTGACTCTGCTGAACAGAGGCGTCTTAGCACATGACAGGAGGGCACAGGGGCGGGACCGCCAGGAGCTGAGCTCCACTTATATTCTCCAGGGGATGGCGCTGCAGCAGCGGGCCACAGAAGAACGTGCCCCTGGCCCCCCGCACGCCCAGTCTTTCCTGGCCCAGCAACGGCTTGCCACCAATGCCCGCCGGGGGCCCCTTGCCCGAACCCATCCCCTGCTCCTCCGGCTTAGCGAGAAGCACTGAAGCTCCCGGCTAACCCCTCCTGGTGCCTGGCTAAGATTCCTTACAGGCAACAAAGAGTGAATTGAGCAGAGCCCACTCCCCGGTTAGCTGCATCCTAAGGTGGAGTGGGCCCAGTAGGGGAAGCTCAGGGATTCCACTGGGTTTTTTAATGGAAGGGCGGTCCCTGCTCTGGGAACTGGTTGCCGGGGCCCTGCCAAACTCTGTTTGGGCCTTCTGTTTGTTTTAAAGATGGGGTTGGAAGGGTTTGAAATCTTCTGCTCAGAGGGGTGGGAGAAGATGGCTTCCACCTTCCCCCAGTCTAGTACACTACAAATAAAATAAATGAAACCACCTGGTGGCCCCTGTCATTTTGTTTTCTTCTCTCCAAAACCAGCTTCTTCCCCAGGACCAGGGGTTGGGCTGTCTGTCACCTCCTCCCTATAGTTCCCTCCTTGCCTGGTCAGGGGCCTGAGGTGGAAGACCGAGCAAGACCCCTCTGCCCCCAAGGCAGGGACACTAGGCCAAGGTCCTGGACCCTAGTTCCAACTCCTGCAGTGGAAGCCACCCAGGAGAGGTGGTCAGAGGCGGTCAGAATCTGGAAGAGGATCACAGCCCCGGCACCAGCCCTCAAAGCCCTCCCGTGGTCCCCATAGGAACCCTTCTTGCCCTGTCCCCCAAGAGAATGGGGAAGTAGTCATATTTAGATGTTTAATCAGAAAGAGGGACGGAGGAGGTCAAGTCCCCAGGGCAGAGCAGAGTGGGGATACCAGTCCCTCCCCACCCCCCTCCCTGTCATTTTTCATGTGCACAAATACACACGTGTGTGTGTGCGTGCACACACATCACTCACTAGTAGCTCCTACCACAGTGCAGTGCAGGAATAGTGGGAGGTAAGACAGGAAGGGGCTCAGCCAAGGCTGACTGCGTGGCTCTGAATAAGATGCCCATCAGGTCTCTGGGGTGGGCACAAGAAACTGAGAAGTCTGCCATTGGGTACCTATTCTGTGCGCGTCCTCCCCCAGCCCCTTCAGTGGGCGATGGATGGAAGGTCTGAACTGGCCCGGGACTACCTCCATCTAGACGTCACGGGCCCCCAACTGGGCCCCGCCACCCCCATCTCCAGCTGAGACACGGGGACTGAAGGCCACATGGTCAGGCAAATGGTGCCAGTAGGGTACTCAGGCCAGGCTCTCCTCCTCTTCTCCAATGGGGCTCTGTAGCCAGAGTGGAACTGGCCCAGTCCCGCCTTTCACTGCAGATTCTCCCCGAGGTGTGGGCATGGAGATAGCCACTGAGGGTTCCCCAGCCCCAAGCTCCTTCTGAGGATGATGAGGGGAGTCAAGGAAGCAGTGGGGGTCATGGTCTGGGTCCCCCTGTCGGGCTCGCGGGCTGGCGGCACCCACGTCGGCGAGGGCCTCGTCTTCACCCCCTTCGCAGCTGGCACCCCCTTCCCTGTGGTCCTGGGGGCCCAACGGTCCACAGGCACAATCTGGGACAGAACCATCAGGGCAGAGGCAACTGTAGGTGGTGGAGGCTTCAGAGACACAGCTGTTCTTCCGGCGCAGCAGCGAGAGGCGGCGACTGAAGTAGCCGGGGGCGGGGCCGGCGGGCAGCAGGCGGTGCAGCAGGTCTCCAGGCTCCTGCTGCCCTTCCTCCATGCGCTCGGTGATGTCCTCCAGCCGCTGGATCTGCATGTCCTCCTTGGGCAGCCTGAGGGGAAGGTGGGGAGGGGCGGGTTATGAAAGCCACTCCTCTCAGCCCTGGCACTAGGAACCCTGTGGGCTGGCTGGCTCCCCCCCGCCCTACCCAAAGCTGGAGTCATGAGGGTGTTCGGCACCTGCCGAGTGTGAGAGGGCAACCGAGAGGGCAACCGCTGTGCTGAACAGAGTACAACCAAAGCACGAGTCACGTTCCCTGCCCACGTGGTGCTTACTCTCCTCTTCGGCAGGGAGGGGAGAGAACAAAATATTTACAAATAGTGGGAGCAGTAGGAAGAACAAGGAGCAGATAGGGAGTAGGAGGAATTTGAAAAACTGAATCTTCAGAAGTGCTGAGTGGGCTGTTGTTGAGTCGCTATAGGAATTCACTGGGGAAGGGAAGGGGGATTTAAGGGAGGCTTTGAAAATGAGGAGGGCTGAGGTCTGGCCTATTTGTGGGTGGTGGTGCTGGGAGGGGAAAAGTGTCTACAGGAGAATCTTTCTTTGTCCACTTGCTCAGGCTGCCCCCCCGCCATGTAGTGCGGACTACAGCTCTCCCTCCTTAAATCCCACCTCTTTACCTTTTTCGACAAACTTTACCTGATTCTTCATTTCCCAGCACCCTGAGCCATGTCATCCTTTTTAAAAATGGTATTTCTTAAGCGCTTACTACATGCGAGGCACTGTACTAAGTGCCAGGATAGATATAAGCTAGTCAGTTTGGGGGCAGTCAATGGGACTGCCATGGGACTCACAGTCTTCATCCCCATTTTACAAATGAGGTAACCGAGGCCCAGAGAAATGAAATGATTTGCCCATGGTCACATAGCAGACAATTTTGCGGGATTAGAAACCAGGTCCTTCTGATTCCCAGGCCTGGGATCTAACCAGTAGACCATGCTGCTTCTCTGCCAACTTCCTGCAACTAGAGATTGAAATTAAATGGAAATATATATGAGTGCTAAAGAGGGTTCCATAGCACCCATGTATATTTCCATTTTAATTTCAATCTTTCTAGTTGTAAATATTTTTCTTTTTGTCTCTTTTAGAGCATTAGCTCCTTCCATAATTCTGTTTTTCTTAGGCACCTAGTACAGTGCACCACTCAATACATAATAATGGCATTTGTTAAGTGCTTACTATGTGTGAGGCACTGTTCTAAGCACGGGGGGGGGGGGATGGGGGGGGGTGGATACAAGGTAATCAGGTTGTCCCACGTGGGGCTCACAGACTTAATCCCCATTTTACAGCTGAGGTAACTGAGGCCCAGAGAAGTTAAGTGACTTGCCCAAAGTCACACAGCTGACAAGTGGCAGAGCGGGGATTAGAACCCATGACCTCTGACTCCCAAGCCCAGGCTCTTTCCACTGAGCCATACTGCTTCTCTAAATACCACATCTACAGAATGGGGTTTAAATACCCATTTTCCCCACTACTTAGACTGTGAGCCCTTGAGGGTCAGGGGCTATGTTGTGACCAATTGAATGGTATTTATTGAGTGCTTACTATATGCAGAGCACTGTACTAAGCCCTTGGGAGAGTACAATACCAACGAGTTGGTAGACTCGTTCCCTGTCCACAAGGATCTTACGCTCTAGAAGGGGAGAAAAACATTACTATACATAAATTACGGCTAGGTAGGTGAGTGCTGTAGGGTTGAGAATGGGGTGAATTAAGGGTACAAATCCAAGGGCAAAGCAGATTATCTTGGTCTACCCCAGTGCTTAGTACAGAGCTTGGCAGAGTAAGCACTTAAATACCACAATTATCATTATTAGCATGAGCAAAGGGTCACAGGCCGCTGAGAATGGGGTAGAGTTAGAAGGTAGAGTTCCTCCCCCTCACCCCTACCTGTGCATTCTTTCCCAATGTCTAGTAGAATGTGCACAGTAAGTGCTTAATAACTACTATTATTACTACTAAGGTGACTGGGGAGGGGATGGTCGATATATCATGATTAAGAGAGTCGAGTGAGTGCCTTGATGTCAGTGGAGAGAGGTTTTTTTATGCAGGAGGATATGGCTAGCCTTTGGAGTTTACCGGGACTGTGGCTGGGAGGAAAACACTCTGTCTTTGGCCTGAGAGTCAAAAGAGAACTGGATAACCTTGGTTTTCTCCTTTGTTAGCACCCAGGAGGGTGGCCACCCCAGCACTTGGCCTAGGGCCATTACCATTGATGGTCCAGGGGTTACAGAAAAGGACGAAATTACAGGGTGCTTGTGTGGTACTTAGATGAGTTCAACCAATGGAGACACTCCCTCAGAACAAAGGGAGACCTGCTAGGGGCTGAGCATGACAAAGGGCAGACTGGGGATAAGAATCCAGGTGGGGAGCGGTATCATTTGCAGTTGGAGGGATTTGGGTGTCCCTAGGGGGCAATTTGACTTAGCCTTTGGGAATTGCGGGGTCTGACTGATGGAAATGTTGCTGGTCGAGGGATCCTGCTAACAGAGAGTCTGATGTTTGGGGGGGAATGATAGGCTCTGCCATCTGGCCTGAACTGGGGGCCAATCCAGACCTAGGCAGGGTTCTAGCTTCCCCACTCCCTTCGGGGGCCCCATCCCCATCAAGGACTCACGTGATATCGAAAGTGGAACCCTGGAAGGAGGGCTGGTGGAGCAGAAAGAGTGTGGCAGCCGTGTAGGGGGCACGGGCATTGGCAGCATCCCAGTACCGATCCTTCTCGAGCATCGGGAGGTCATCATACATCTCATCTACTGCCAGCATGGACACCTGGGGGAGAGGACAGGAGCAGAGGGATGGCTCGAAGCGCCTGTGCAGGAGTGAGGCCCCAGCAGAGGTAGCCAGTTCTCTCCCACCACAAGCCCAGGCTCCTCCTCATCCCCTCCCCTGAGGGGGTAGGGGACCTGGGGTGCCTAGCTGGTTGGGGAGGTAAGCGGGAGATTACCTGGAAATTCCGGTCAATCAGAAAGTTAGTCTCAAAGTCATCGTCATCCTCTCCGAAAGGGTTGATCAGCTGCTCAGCCACCTGAAAAGAGTGAAGGGTTGGAGCATTGTGGGGCTTCTCTGGCCCCTCTCATTCCTTACTCCCCACCATTTCCCCCCTCTGAGACCTCCCACCACTATCCAGTTACTCTTGTCCTGTGCCCCACCCCATTGCCATCACCACCACCACCACCACTAGGCCCTTTCCTCTCCTAAACTAATTTTAGAACACCAGTGTTAGTGCCTGGGAAAGGACAACCAAAGGGAGTAGAAGCCAATGTTTAAGGGCTGGTTTAGATACAAGATAATCGGGTCAGACACAGTCCCTGTCCCACATGGGGATGTGGGAGGGAGAACGGGTATTTAATCCCCATTTTCCTGATGAAGAAACTGAGGCACAGAGCAGCCTTCACCAGTGGGTCGTGATAGGTGTAGCAATTGGTGGTACTTGAGTGTCAACTGTGTGCAGAGAACTGTACTAGGCACTTAGGAAAGCACAATAGTTGGTAGACCTGATTTTTTTTTTTTAGTATTATTAAATGATACTTGTTAAGTATTATGTGCTGTATTCACTGTATTCAGCAATGGGGTAGATACAAAAGATAGTTAAGTGACTTGCCCGAGGTCTCCCAGAAGGCAAGTGGCAGAGTCTGGATTGGAACCCAGGCTCTGTGACTCCAAAGTTGATGCTCTTTACACTAGGCCACCCTGCTTCTCAGCAGATCAGAATGCTAGCACCTCTAGTCTCCCTTCTCTTTTCCACACTCACAGCCTCCCTTCCCCAGGCCCTGCCCCGCACCTTGAGCCAGCCCACATAGAAGAAGAATTGGAGCAGGGTGAAGACGGGTACACAGAGGTCCAGGTCATGCCCTCGGTACCCGCGGGTGGGATCCAGGAACTGGCGCCCAATCAGACAGGCCAAGAAGAAGCTGTACACGGCGATGGTCACTACCTGATGGCAAGAGGTCAGGTTTGGAGTCACCACCGACTTGGAGTAGTATTCCCTCCCCCTGCTCAGGCACCCCCACCCCTGCCACCATTAATGGCAGGAACCGTGGGGAGAATCCTGGGAGTCACTTTCCCATCCCATCCTGCACATCCCCAAGAGTGGCTGGTCCCTGGTTCCTGAGCTCAGGCCCTATGGGTAGAAGGTTACCTGGGTGTAGACCAGAGGGACACTGATCCAGTCGTAATGGAAGAGCATGCCGCACTTCCCTCGGAAACCATTCAGCTCCTGTGGGGGTCGGGGCGGGGGGGGGAGAGGTGGAGTGGTGGGAGAGGTCAGGCCTGAACTAGCCCATCCTGACCTCCCCTTGGCCCCTAGCTTCCCAGGAGGAGGGGAAGTTGTGTGTATTCCAGTTGGTATGGAGGGGAGGCTCTGCAGTCCCCCCCTTCCCAATGAAAATTCCTTTTACCCTATGTTGATGGCCTTTCCTGGCTCCAGGAACCCTTCATTTGTGTCTCCTCTAGACCGTATGGTCCTTATTAATAATAATAATAATAATGGTTTTTGTTAAGTGCTTACTATGTATCAAGCACTGTTCTAAGCACTGGGGGAGAAACAAGGTCATCAGGTTGTCCCACGAGGGGCTCAGTCTTAATCCCCATTTTACAGATGAGGTAACTGAAGCCCAGAGAAGTTAAGCGACTTGCCCAAAGTCACACAGCTGACAAGTGGAGTCAGGATTAGAATCCATGAACTCTGACTCCCAAGCCTGTGCTCTTTCCACTAAGCCATGCTGCTTCTCAATAACAGTAATTGCGGTATTTGTTAAGCGCTTACTATGTGTTAGGCACTGTACTAAGCACAGGGGTAGACACAAGCTAATCAGGCTGTACACAGTCTCCGTCCCACATGGGGCTCACAGTCTTAATCCCCATTTTACAGATGAGGGAACTGAAGCCCAGATAAATTATTGACTTGCCCAAGGTCACATAGTAGACAAGTGGCAGAACTGGGATTAGAACCCAGGTCCTTCTGACTCCCAGACCCATGCCCTCTCCACTAGGTCATGCTGCTTCTCCTTGTGGGCAGGGAACATGTCTACCAAATCTGTTACATCGTACTCTCCCAAGCATTTAATACAGTGCTCTGCACACAGTAAGTGCTCAATAAATACCAGTGACCGATGCCTTTGCAGCGCAATGCGAGCTATTCAGCAACTTGTGGGAGAAGAATCCCAGATCCGAGGGAACATCTGGATTGCTGTGGGGATCAGGTGAAAGGGGAGTCCCAACAGTGGTCCCTGGCCAGAGAAACCCACCTCCCTGACCGCCCCCATGCTGGCCTGTCCCAGGGCCCTCCTTCCCCTTCCTTTTTGCCCCAGCTGGGCTCCTCACCTCCATGAGCAGCTTGAGAGCGCTGTTGTCCCGGATCCGGCCCTCCTTGCGGGCCTGTGCAGCCAAATTGCTGAACCAGACGCATGGGATCCAGTACTTGTTGTATGAGGAGTTCAGGTTCTCGTATTTCTTTCGCTCCTCGCGGGTCATGAATCCTGTCGGGGAAGGGCGCCCAGGGATGTCCCCGTCATCCTTTGCAGGTAGGTGCAAATGCAGCCACCTGTGATGTTCACTGTTCTCCCCCTCCCCCACCAAGCTACCTGTGGGGTTTTGAGAGCCTCAGGCTGCATACTTGTTCCTGCAGCCGCTTCTGGGGTGGGATGGGGTCACCTAACCACTTCCAGAGGCCCCCCCCACTTCCCCTCCATCCCTGCCTCCTCCTTCCAAGAACATCCCTCCCTCACCAGCCTCCACCACGTGGTCGATGGTGGGGAAACGTTTGAAGACGGCAGTGCTGACGGAGCGGAGGATGAGTACGGCGGAGAGGCTGGCATATCGCATCAGGGTCCGGCGGTACAGACGCCCCCGCTCATCGTGCCCATGCACTGTGCCAGAGATGGCACACATGAGCGGGTCAGGCAGGGGCATGCAGGTGTATTGGTTCCACCAGCGATTCACCACCAGCGTCACATAGAAACCTAGGGGCAACAGGGAGGTGGGAGGCGTTAGGGAGGTGGGGTATGTGTGTGTGTGTGTGTGTGTGTCTCGGGGGAGGTGTGGATCAGAGAACCGTCTCCCAAGCAAAGGGGAGAGCCACCTGGGGCTCCAGTGAACAGTCTCCCTTTCCCCTCTGTGGGTGGCGGTTCAGGAGGGGAAGGGTTGGGGAGGGCCAGTTGAGGAATGAGGGCGAGAGCTCCTACCCAGGACAAAGGAGACAGGAATGAGGTTGGCATAGTTGTCGCAGTAGATGGCCAGCTTTTCGAAGTACCGCTTCTGGGCCTCTGACAGGACAAAGCTGAGTGTGGAGGTGGGGGGAGGGAGGGGAGAGGATGGAGGAGGACGGGGAGGAGGAAGTGTTAGAGTCCTCGGCCTCCCATTCCTTCCCGGCTACTGTCCCCCCAGCCCCGGTGCTGCCCCTCTTGCCCCTTCCCGACAGTGCTCTGCACATAGTAAGCGCTCAATAGATACTATTGAATGAATGACCCCGCCCCCTCACCGATAAGTGACGCTGAGCCCCACGTAGAGCAAGAGGAAAGCCAGCACCTCCCGATAGAGCAGCTTGTAGATGCTGCCCCGCCACAGCAGCAGCAGCTGCGAGAAACCGCCGAAACGCGCGTTGGCCACCCGGGCTGTGTAGGTCACCGTCATGGCGTGGACGGCGTGAGGGTGGGGGGGAGGGGGGACGAGCGGACCGGACTCGCACCTAGGGGTGGAAGACGCCGCTGGGAAGGGAGGTCGTGGCCGGGGAGGCACAGCTCCGGTGCCCTCGCCTCATCGGCCCCAAAGGACGCCAGGCCGGGACGAGGGCCGACAGTCCCGCTTCGCACCTCCCGCCCCCCCCGATCAGGGGCCTCCCCGTCCACCCTCAGACTCCCAATTCTGGGATCCAGTTCCTCAGCGCTCGCCACCCTATCCTGCGCCCGCGTTTTCCTCGCATCCATCCACCCATCCATCCACCCATCCAATGACCAGTATTGATCGAGTGCCTACGGTGTGCAGAACACTGTCCTAAGCCCCTCAAAGATCCCGAGTTTCCCCTCTCCCTACTCCGTTAGCCCACTGCCCCTCTCCCTTCTGGATCCCCCGTTCCCCTCTCCCCGGCCGCACCCCAGCTCCCCCTCCCTCACCTGGCGCCCCTGTACCCGTTCCTCACCAGCGACGGCGGCGGCAGAACGGACAGAGGGACGGGCGGAACGGGAACCGGACCCCGGGTGAGGGGGGGAGGAGGAGTCCGGGTGGGTGTGGCGAGAAGGGGGTCTGTTGGACCAATGGAAAAAGGCCGTTCTTCCCCAGCGGCGCCCCCCTCTTCCATCCCGGCTCCACCCCACTCTGACCTTCTCCTCCCCTAGGTGCCGGGGGCACGCCGACCCCCCCACACACCAAGAAGGCCACTGGCTAGAGGCCCCGCCAACCCGCGGTAGGGGGAAACTGAGGCATATAGCCTGGAACCTCGGGGCAATCCCCAACTCTTCCCCCGACCTCAGTTTACCCATTGGCCCTGCCCACCCTCTTCTCCCCTCCCCCCGCCCCATCCCGGTCACGGCTCCCGGCATGGAGGGGAAGGACGGGACTCCCTCCCCAAAGCATCCAAATTCTGGCCCTTCATACAGGCGTCTGCTGCCCCAGGCTCCCTACCCTGGTTCGACTTTGGTTTTAAAAAAATTCGATTAACGAGTCAACGCCTTCAAGGTTAAGCCGCTCGTTGCTTTTTCATCCTGGGGAGGGGGGAAGACAGGAGTCGGAGTTGCGGGGAGGGTAAAGCCAGGAAAGTAGATAGATCCATCCAAGCCCCTAAATACCTTGCCCTCAAATAGGAAGGGAGCGAATCTCGGTTTTTCTCTGCCGTGGCGTCCTCACTGCCCACAGGACTGTACGAAGGCGCATTCGGGGGGAAAGGCTGAGACAACCGGGAGGACTGGGATTTCTCTCCCTCCCCCGGAGGGGCTGGGCCTGCCAGAATATTCCCGTTCCTCCTGCTGCCCTGGGGAGGGGCAGGTGTGGATATGGGGGAGGGGCTCTCCCCCCTTATCTTGGGAGAGAACAGAGGTCTCGAGAGGTCAAGCCGGCCCCCGCCCCCACCAAACCCATCACCCCCACCCCCATAACCCGGCCCGATCGGTGCCCTCTCCTGTCCCCAATCCCCTCCTCCTCCCTCCTATTATACTTCAGGGTCAAGCCAGGGCTTTCCCCCTGCCCCTCCCCGCCCCAATTCTGACCTGGGCCCTGCGGAGGAGGGCGGAGAAGGAGTGAAAGAGCGGGCTTGGGGGTAACTCGCCTTCAATCGCTGCAGCTGCCTGCGGGCTTTCCATCCAGTCCGACCCCTTTCCAACACTCACCGCCGCAAGCTGAAATTCCTCGCCCCCCACCTCCCCTAGGCTAAAGCTAGGAGAGGCTCGGGGCCCACGGCCACGTTCTTCCTCCCGCCCCTTTCGGTCTCACTTTTGTCCCCCTCCCATCCCCTCTTGCCCTCTCCCTACCCCCGCCCTGCTTCCCCTAATTCCAGGGCTCTGCTCGATAGCCATTACGTGGGACCTGCGGGCTTCTCACCCTGCAATTAGCCGTGGGTGGGGGTTATTTTTTGGGGCCTGGGTTGCCGAGCTCGTGTTTTCTGCCTATCCAGCCAGCCCAGGATGCCTGGGTGAAGCCCGGGCCGGGAGCGCAGGGGCGGGGAAAGGAAAGATTTCCAACAACTCCAAGACCACCCATTGCTGCTCCCCTGTCACGATTTGGGGGTCCACTGGGATGCCAAGAGAAGCCCGGGAGATGGGGAGTAGATGAGTTGGAAAGTAACCCCTTGACTTTGCCCCTAGGGTTGGCCTCTTTCCCGACTCAGTTTTCCTTTCCTAGGAAATGGGAGAGCAGCCTGCCTCCCCTCCTCCACCCTCCCCCACCCCCAGGGATCTGCAGCAGCTGCCTATCTGTCCGGGGATTAGGGGAGGGAGATAGGCCGGTCATTGTGTTTGTGCACAGGAGCTTCCCTCCCCTCCACCTTTCTCACCTGCCTCAGCCCGACTCTGGCTGCTTGGTCCCCAGCCCCCTGAGCCCCAACCAAGGGAATGGGGATGTGCTGGTTTAGAAACTGAAGAGTAAGGAGGAGGTGTGTAATTTTTAAAATGGTACTTGTTAAGTGCCAGGCACTGTATCAAGCACTGGGGGAGATACAAAATAATCAGATTGGACACAGTCCATGTCCCACATGGGGCTCACAGTCTTAATCCCCATTTTACAGATGAAGGAACTGAGACCCAGAGAAGTAAAGTGACTTGCCTAAGGTCACACAGTAGATAAGTGACAGAGTCAGAATTCGAACCCAGATCCCCTGACGCCCAGGCTCTTCCCTCTAGACTATGCTGCTTCTCTATTGTACGGGGGAACCACCCCTACCCTCTTTCTGAGCACTAAATTGAGTCAGGGGTTTGGGACAATTTGGGACAATTGACAAATCAAACCAAATCCACGTGGAACCAGATTACTTTGTTATAAAGCATGTGGCCATGCAGAGAAGAAGGTTGAAGAGCCAGCCAGGTGGGGAGGCCTCCCCCAGGGAGCAGAACTGTTTCCAACCATAAACTGGGCCTGTAAACTTACATCCAGAACAGGATGGTCAAAGAGCCCCAATTTCAGATACCTGGGGCGGGGGCAGAAATGTGGCACTGTCAGACCAGAGTCTGACCAATCTCTCCCCTGATAGCCCAGAGGTCAGAAAAGTTAGTGAGGTCACGTTAGCTAGGGGAAAGTGTTAGGGTTGGGGCTCTTTAGGAGAAGGAGTCACCCCTCCTCCTTACCAATTTCCCTTTCTTTCCTCCCTCCTCCTGGAGAGCTGGAACCTGGAACCCAGCCCAGCTGAGCACTGACCTGCTAATGGATTTGGCTAACCCCTCACTGGGGCAGACAGAAAATTCCAGACAGTGACAACCCCTTTAACTCTCACCCAGCCCCACATCCAGGTCAAGGAGAGGTCTCTGGGGCTTGGGTCTCCTGAAAGGTTGGGGGGTCTGGGAGAGAAGCTCTTGGGGGAAGAGAAAGCTGTCACCCCCCTGCTCCTACCACCCCCCCAGCCTGGAAAGGGTCTAGAAAAAAGGTACCACATATCCTAAAAATCCCTCTGCCAGCTCCCCCCTCCTGTCCTCACCCCGTCTCCCTAAACCTTTTCCAGCTCACTTCCGAGGCTCTCAGCTCCATCTCTAGACTCCAATTTCACCCTCCCCGAAACTCCCACCCTCCTAAATCCTTGATATAATAATCATATTTGTCAACACTGTGTTAAGTGCTGGGGTAGTCTCAAACAGAAACTCCTAACCATTAGCTTTAAGGCTCTCAGTCAGCTATCTCCCTCCCACCAATCCTTGGCCCTCTCCTACTATAACCCAATCCCCACATTTCACTCCAGTACCAACCTCTTTACTGTGCCTCAATCTTGTCCCTCGTGCACCACTGACTCCTTGGTCACACCCACACCTTCCCGGAACTCCCTCCCCCTTCATAACCTATAGACCACTACTCTCCCCATCTTCAAAGCCCTTCTAAAATTGTAACTCCTCCGGGAAGCCTTCCCTGACTAATCTCTTATCTCCCTTCTGTACTTTCCCTCCCTTCTGTGTGGCCTATGCACTTTGCACTTTGATACTCACCCCAACCTCAAAACACTTTATTCTGTTGCTTCCCCTACCTGTAATTTATTAAAGTGTCCATCTCCTTCTCGAGATTGTAAATTCCCTGAGGGCAGGGGCTATTACTAATTCTATTGTACTCTCCCAAGTGCTTAATAGTTGTGGTATTTGTTAAGTGCTTACTATGTGCCAGACACTATACTAAGCCTGGGGGTGGATACAAGCAAATTGAGTTGGTCACAGTCCCTGTCCCCACGTGGGGCTCACAGTCTCAATCTCCATTTTCCAGATGAGGGAACTGAGGAACAGAGAAGTGAAGTGACTTGCCCAAGGTCACACCACAGACACGGGTAGAGCCGGGATCAGAACCCACGATCTTCTGACACTCCCAGGCTCATGCTCTATCCACTATGCCGCGCTGGTTCTCAGTACAGTGCTTCTTAGTACAGTGTTTGGGTAACATTTTTTTCAGGGGAGCTCTCAAACTCACCCAGGTATTTCACCTGCACTGGGACTGAAACAAACACGCCCAGGTCGCTTTTCTCTCCAGGGGGGCCCAAGATGAGGTGTCTCAGCAACCCCACTCAGGACTGGAGACAGCATTAACCTGAGGGGGAGAGCCCAGACCTGGGAGCCAGGAGAGTCCTGGATTCTAATCCTACCCCCACCACTTGTCTGCTGTCTGACCTTGAGCAACTCACTTCTCTGTGCCTCGGTTCCCTCACCTGTAAAATGGGGATTAAATACATTCTCCCTCTCCCTTAAGACTGACAGCCCCATGTGGATTCAGTCATTCATTCAATCATATTAAGTGCTTACTGTGTGCAGGGCATTGTACTAAGCACTTGGGAAAATACAACAATAAACAGTGACAATCAGGGGCCGTGTCCGATCTCATTATTTTATATCTACCTCAGCGCTTCCCAGAGAGTAAGGGAGTAGCAAATGCCCCGATAATTGTTTGTATTCAGAATGAAAAGTGAATGTGGAAAAAACAAGTGGGGGGAGGTGGCGTGCCTGGGGGATTGACCCCTCCCCTCCTGCGAATCCCATGGCCAGCCCTTGTCCAATGCCCTGCCGTTATTCCCTGGACAAACAGCTGCCAAGGCCAGCACTCCTGCCAAGTAATCCGGCTCAGGCTCCCTCCTGCTTCCAATCAGGTGCCAGCGCTCTCCCCCCCAACCCTTGGCTGCTCACCTGCCCCACCGGGCCCCGTTCCCATGGGCTCCCCCGCCCCCTGCCCCCCTTAAATTTCTAGTGTCCTAGTGGAGCCGAGAGGCCCGTGCTGCAGCAGTGCCATGAGGACGGCTGGTTCCCAGCCCAAGGCCGCCCAGCGAACATCCATTACAAGGGGAGAGAACGGAGCTGGCACTGAGCTTTTCTCATCCCTGCAGAGAAAAGTTGATGGTGGGCAGTCACCCTGCAGGGAACTGGAGCTAGTGCCAGCAGAGGCTCTTCCCCCACCCATTCCCAGAGTTTGAGCTTTCCTGCCCCAGGCTGGCAGCAGGAACTGGATCCAGGGCCCTAGAAGCTGGAACACCACTCAAACCCAGGAGGCAGGGGGGTTGGGCTGGGGAGCAGCAGGGCTGCTGAGAGCAATGAAATGTGGGTGAAGGCCTGGGTTTGCCTCTACCTCTCTATTCCAGGGGGGCTGCCTCTTACAAGCGAGCAAGAGGGCCAGGCAAGCCTTGCCTCACCCTCCTTTACTGAAGTGCATGGCATAGTGGATGGAGCATGGGCCTGGGAGGCGGAAGTTCAGGGGTTCTAATCCTGACTCCACCACTTGCTTACTGTGCAACCTTGGGCAAATTGCTTTACTTCTCTGTGCCTCAGTTACCTCATCGGTAAAATGGAGATTGAGACAGTGAGGCCCATGTGGGACAGGGACTATGTCCAACCCCATTTGCTTGTTCCAATCCCAGCACTTAGTACATAGTAAGCGCTTCACAAATACCGTTATCATCCTCATCATCCCCTCGCTCTATAAGGCAGGGTCCTGTCCTCATCTCCTAACTCCCCTTTTCATCTCCCAACCGCCTTTGGGGGCAGCAGGCCAAGCCCTTGCCTTTATCTCACCCTGCCTCTCCTTCCTCACCAGAATCAGCCAGGCACCAACACTGGTAATTAGTTTTCTTTATTGAAGAGAACTGAATGGTGGTACAGAAGTGGGGAGGAATGGGAGAAGGGGAGGTCATGGGGATGGTGAGGGAGAGGAGTGGGCACTACAGGGCACTCGCCCTTTGCGAAAACTAGAGCCCTGGCTCCTGGAGGGAAAAGAACAGGGAGGGGAGGAGAGTATTTTCAACCAAATCAAACCTCACTCCAGCCAGGCCCCCGTAAAGAAAATAAATACCCTCTCCCCTTCCGCTCCCCAAGGGCGGCGACCACAGGTGGCCATGCAGGCCCCCCGGACAACTGATGCCACTGCTGCTCTAGGGAAGGGGAGGGCTGGGGGAGACGCTAAAAGGTTGATGCTGGGGTGGGTGCCCCTGCTCCTCC
This sequence comes from Ornithorhynchus anatinus, assembly GCF_004115215.2. Taxonomy (NCBI): domain Eukaryota; kingdom Metazoa; phylum Chordata; class Mammalia; order Monotremata; family Ornithorhynchidae; genus Ornithorhynchus; species Ornithorhynchus anatinus. The sequence continues at coordinate 9,385,845 of NC_041750.1, forward strand.
CTCTTTCTTCCCCCTCCCCCTCCCCAGCCCCCCTCATCCTTCATCTGCCAGGTGGTGGGCCGGGGGTGTGGAGTGGAATGGTCAGAACCGGAGAAGTCCCATGGGGGTGAGGTGGTTATTTGGTGCTGGGCGGCTTGTAGGGTTCGAGCAGGAGGCTGGAGAAGGTGTTGACCTTGTCGGCCCCTCGCACCTCATGGGGGAGCAACGGCAGCTTGACGATGTGGAAGTCTTCATACAGGTCTTCCATCTGGGAGGGAGGGAGAGAGGGAGGAAAGGAAAGATGGGTGGAGGCAGCAGTTCCCCTGGAGTCGTGGCCTCTGCTTCCCCCTCGGAAACCAAAGGGGACTCCGACGGAGTCAGCGGGGAAACCCGGCCCCGTGGACCCGGCGACTGAACGCCTCTGCTCTACAGCCGCGCCCTCTCCCTTCACCACCTGGCAGGGGGACTTGGCCGCCAGGCCGCAACCGCGCTAGGCTACGTGGAGCCGGGGTGGCAGCCGTACCTGGTCGAGGTATTTGGACTGGATCTTGTGCCGGGCCTCACACATCTTGCAAGGCTTCTCGGGGTCTGGGAACACCAGCTGGTTGACGATAATGTTGTGGGTGTCGATCTTACACTTGGCCAGCTCCTGGATGAGTCGCTCGGTCTCATAGAGGGACAGGAACTCAGCAATGCACACGCAGATGAAGGTGGTCTGCTCCTGGGGGGAGTGAAGAGGTAAAAAGTCAGGAGCCTGGGGCCCGATCTGTTCTGAAGCAGAGGTTGCTGGAGGAAGGTGGTCTTGGGAGCTCGAGTTCCCAGGATCAGGGGGCCCGTTGCCCACGCTAGCTCCTGCTCCAGCCTCACCGGGTCTTTGAACTGCTCGCTGACGGAGCGGATGACAGGCAGAGTTTCTTCCAGTTTGGACGCCAGCTGATCGGCATTCATGTCACCCAGGCCCAGCATGTTACACATCTGCAAGGGTAACCCCGGCCGTTGTTATCGCTTCGGTAAGACGAGGCTGTGCCCCCCGCCTTCTTCCCCTTCTTCCCCAGCCCCCCAGCTACCTGGGAGATGAAGGGGCTGATTTGATTCTTGATCTGCATGAGCCGGCCTAGGCCTCGTTCCACGATAGTGGGGAAGTTGAGCAGCCGTAAAGTGTGGCCGGTGGGGGCCGTGTCAAATACAACCACGGAGAAGTTCATCCCTTTCACAAGCCTGGGCACACACACAGGAAACGTCACCCACCGCCACTAACATTTACTGTCTACCATGCACAGACCACCATTCTAGGTCCTTGAGAACACACATCAGAAGTTAAAGTTGTGGTGCTGCCCCTCAAGGAGCTTGCAATATAAAGAGGGAAGACAGGCAGAACTGAATTGGCAATAGCCAACAGGCACAAGAAGAAGAAACCATATGCAAAGGGTATTAAAAAAAAAAATGAAAAAAAACAAACACCCGTCAAAAGTAGGCAAATAGACCAAGACTGATATACAGATCCATATCCATCCGTCTATATCTACAACTACAGTTACTCAGTCTATTGGCCTAATTTTATATGTGTACCTGAGTGCTAAACTGGCTGGCAGATTATGAAAAGGGAGGCCGGGATCAGTTGGGGAAGGCCTCTAGAAAGAAGTGGCTTTCTAGGAAGATTAGCAAGTGGGGAGGGAGAGGTTTGGAAAATTGAGGGGGGGGGTGTTTCTATGCAGCACGAAAGGCACAAGCAGTGGGTGAGACCGAGAGAAAGCCCCAAGTAAAGTACAATTCGGTTAACGTGGGAGGAGTGAAGAGCGCGAACTGGGGCAGGGTAGGAGGAGAGAGAGGAGAGAGGAAACAGGGAGACAGCTGCCGAATAGCTCACTCTGTGCTGCGTAGACATCAATCACTGGTATTTACTGAGCACCTACTGTGTGCAGAGCTCTGTACTAAGCGCTTGGGAGAGTACAACAGTTTAGGTAGACATGTTCCCTGCTCACAAGGAGGAGGAGCATGGAGAGCTGGGACGTCAGGGTCTGAGATGTGGACTTTACGCTGCCACCTGCTAAGAGCAGGTCCGGAAAGGCTCTGGTGGCAGGGTCAGACACCGACATCCCGGCTCCTCTCCACTCCTTCGGTTCTCTGTTGGGGGCCCTCTGTCCAAGGGGTTCTACCCGGCAGGGACGTGGCTTGGTGGAAAGAGCCCGGACTTGGAAGTCCGAGGTCATGGGTTCTAATCCCAGCTCTGCCACTTGTCACCCGTGTGACTTTGGGCAAGTCACTTAACTTCTGTGCCTCAGTTACCTCATCTGTAAAATGGGGATGAAGGCGGTGAGCCCCACGTGGGACAACCTGATCACCTTGTATCTACCCCAGCGCTTGGCCCATAGTAAGCGCTTAACAGATACCATCGCCATCACCCCTTCCCCTACCCTCCTCACCTCATGACCTCAGCATAGCTCATGGCCTCATCAATGCCAGGGAAGGCGCTCATGGCCTCTTGCATCATCTTCTTGCCCATGCTCAGCATGTTGTCCTCCTCGAAAAACTCATCGGGAAGCTCTGCCACTCCCAGGCTGGGGTCGATCTCCTGCAGAGGGGATGCCCCATGGAGTGGAACCCACTAGAGGACGGGGTGAGGCCCAGACTGAGAGGGCACGAATACAGGAGCCCTGAACAAGCAGGTTCTGGGTTTCAGAGCTGACTTCTGGCAGCTATGTCCAATGGGTAGGCAGCACTGGGCTGGGAGGCGGGTCACCTGGGTTCCGGTCCTGGCTCGGCTGCCGACTCGCTGTGTGACCTCAGGAGAGTCACTTAACCTTCTGGACCTCGGTTCTCCAATCTGAAAATGCAAAGAATAACCCCTTCCCCTCCCAGCCCGGGATGAAAATAGATGGGAGAGCACCGAGAGGGCTTGGGAGACAGAGAAAGAAGCACGTCATTAACGTTAGTTCGGTGGAAAGAGCGTGGCTTTGGGGATCGGGAGACCAGAGTTCTAGCCTCGGCTCTGCGAGGACACTGACTAGTGGGCAGCGAAGACCACAGCGGCTAATGTGACTACTGCCTGCTGGGTTCTGGTGCTACAGCACAGCGTCAATCGGCACTGTACGGCGGTCACTTCGACCATAAACGGATTCAGTGTGTGTTTTTGTTTTAAAGTCGAACCCTCCGCATGCGCTTCACAATCCGCTGCACTCTCCGCCCCAGAGGGAACAGGACTGGCAGGGAGAAGAGCAAGTGTCACTACACAAGCCACGAACACTAGGATCCAATTCCTCAGGCATGTTCTCCCTTGTCATTCTCAGTGGTATAAGCCATCATCCTCCTCGTGCTCAAAAATCAATTTACGCACAGGACCCTGTGCCTGGTCTGGAAAGAGAGGGTGAGGTGGACAGCTTTCCTTCTGCCTGACAGGTGGGGAAAAAAGGCTCAGGGACCTGAGGGGGAATTTCCAACCACCAGACCCCTAGTCTCAGAGCTCAGCAGAGCTCTCTGGGGGAACCGCGACCGACTCACTCCCACGCAGGGGTGGTCTTTTCAATCAATCGATGGTATTTACTGCGCACTTACTGCGTGTGGACCACCGGACCACGCGCTTGGGAGAGCACTCTATAACAGAGCTGGTAGGTACGTTCTCTGCCCGCAACAACCTTGCGGTCTAGAGTGGTTTCTTTTCTTGCCAAAGGCCTCGCCACGGTGGTTCTCTTCCATTCCCCCTCCCCTCCGCCCTCTTCGGTCACTCACCATGGCAAAGAGGTTGTCGTAGCCCTTGACTTTGGTGGGAACCTTGGAGAACTTTTGGTCGAAGGCATCGGAGATATTGTGGGCCGGGTCGGTGGAAATGATGAGGACGCTCTCCCGCCCTTTGGACAGCTGCACTGCCAGGCTGCAACTGGATGGGACAAGACAGCAGAGAACTGCTAGCCGCGTTCACCTCCCTTCCACCCCCGTCCTCGAGGGGGGTGAGGGGGAACACCGGGCCCCACGCAAAACGGAGCAGCGGGGGCCCAGGGAGGGAAAAGAGTGAGGCGTGGAAGAGACCACGGAAGATGTCGAGGGGAGGGCAGGCGTGGGCATAAAATGGATGCCAGATGAGTAGCATAATCCAGGGGACTCTGCCATCTTCACAGGGAACGCAAGGACACCTGCTCGCACTACTTTTCAGCTACCCACGTCGACGAAGGCCCCAAATCCCCTCCCCTTAGGACCAATCCTCAACGGTTGGATGACCCACGGTGAATCGGCACTTTTCCCTCCCCCGCTGACTCAGGGTGGCGTGTCGCACTCTTTTTCCCTCAACCCCCACGCCGACTGGAAAACTACTCCTCCTTGCCACCGCCCCCACCTCCGAGGTTGGTACATCCCACACACCGCCCCCCCCCCCCCCCGAAGCCTCTTCTCCTCAGCCCTCCCCACCTGCAGGTGGTCTTGCCCACTCCGCCTTTGCCCCCGACGAAGATCCACTTAAGGCTGCGCTGTTCGATGATGTTACTCAGCGTGGGCTCCAGGGGCTCCACATCAGGGGCATCCTCGAACTCGTCCGCCTCCGGCCCCCAGCCGGCAGCCCCGGCCGCCATTTTGGAAGCGGCTCACGTGACCTGGAGAGCTTCAACTACTCAACCACCCTCTAGGGGGACCGCGATCGTTACATCGTCATCGATCGATGTGCGAGAAATAAATTTTTGATTCCAAGTCCCAGAGAGAGGGTCGACTCTCTTCTACGTCTACACTTGCTGGGCGGTAGCGGTCAGCCAAGCCGCTAACGCGGCGCCTGCCCACCGTTTTCCCCCCTTGCCTCCCCCGCTTATTTCCGGTAATGGTACCGTCCATCCTAACCCGCCTTACCTGATTGGCTTCCGTTCTCAGGATCTCCCCCTCGATTGGCTTCTTCCGTTCGGCTCCAACGCCCTAGAGCCGCCCACCACCCCCTTCGCAACAACCAATCACATTCCTCCTCCTCGTAGCCGTGGCCGATGGCGTTACATCGAGCCTTCGTCCAATAGGTTCATTTCCCTGTCAATATTATTTTTTTTCTCTCCTCGAGGGGGGGCTCCGGCCTTGGACCCGCCCTCTCTCTCATCGGATTGGCTCAGGGCCCTCCCCACTCCGGAGAACCGGGGGGGGGGGCGGGGGGGAGCAACCATTCCTGAAAAAGCCAGGTTGGCGCTGGGAAGCGATTTCAGGCAAGTAAGAGTCTTAAGCGCAAAAGGACTAAACGAAGTGTAGTTTATCTTTGGCAGTCCAACAGCTCTCCCCCTCAGTGGAAAGAGCCCGGTCATGGGTTCGAATTCCGACTCTGCCACTTGTCAGCTGTGTGACTGTGGGCAAGTCACTTAACTTCTCTGTGTCTCAGTGACCTCATCTGTAAAATGGGGATGAAGACTGTGAGTCTCACGTGGGACAACCTAATGACCCTGTATCTACCCCAGCGCTTAGAACAGTTCTCTGCACATAGTACACGCTTAACAAATGCCAACATTATTATTATTACCTTACCAGGGGGCAGAGTGGAAAGAGCATAGGCCTGGGAGCCAGTGGACCTGGGTTCTCAGGCCCCCTTGGCCACAATACCTGCTGCATGACCGTGGACCCATCACTTGCCTTATCCATAAAAGGGGGATTCTATAACTGCTCTCCTTCCTTCTTAGACTGTGAGCCCCCCACGGGACAGGGACTTCACCCAAAGTGATTACTTTCTAGCTACCCCAGCACTTAGAACGGTGTTTGACGCATAGTAAGTGCCAGACCACCACTCTCCCCACCTTCAAAGCATTATTAAGGTCACATCTCCTCTAAAAGACCTTCCCCGATTAAGCCCTCTTTTCCTTGTCTCCTTCTCCCTTCTGGATCTGTGACCTTTGAGCATTTGATATTCCTTCCACCCTCAACCCCACAGTATGTATCTTTAAATTATATATTGTAAATTATTTATTTTAATGTCTAACTCCCTCCTGAGTTGTTTCTAAAAAACATTCAGTCCACATCTCCCCGCTCTTCAAGAACCTCCAGCAGTTGCCCAACCGTCTCCCCATCAAACAGAAACTCCTAACCCTTGGCTGTAAAGTACTCAATCAGCTTGGTCCTTCCTTCTTACCTCACTGATTTCCTCCTACGGTCCAGTCTGCACTCCACATTTGTTCATCGTACCTCAATCTCGTCTATCTCACTGCTGACTTGTGGGCAGGGAATGTGTCCGTTATAGTGTTATTCTGTACGCTCCCCTGCACTCAGTACAGTGCTCTGCACACAGTAAGCGTTCAATAAATACAATGAACTGACCCCTCACCCACATCCTGCCTCTGCCCTGAAATGCTCTCCCCCTCAATATATGACAGATGCTTACTCTCCCCACCTTCAAAGCCTTATTAAAATCCCATCTCCTTCAACAGGCCTTCTCCAACTAAACCCTCATTTCCCCTACTCCCTTTCCCTTCTGCATCAGCTTTGCACTTAGATCTGTCCCCTTAGGAAGCAGCCTGGCCTAGTGGATAAAGCAGGGTCCTGGGAGTCAGAAGGACCTGGCTTCTAATCCTGACACTGCCACTTGTCTGCTGTGACCTCGGACAAGTCACTTAACTTCTCTGTGACTCAGTTACCTCATCTGTAAAATGGGGATTAAGACTGAACCCCATGTGGGACAGGGACTGTTCAACCCGATTTACTCGTATCCACCCCAGCACTTAGTACAGTTCCTAGCACATAGTAAGCGCTTAGTTAATACCACAATTATTATTTAAGCACTTGATATTCACCCCACCCTTAGCCCCACAGCACTTATGTTCAGAGCCCTAATTTATTTTAATGTCAGTTTCCCCCGGCTAGACTAGTAAGCTTCTTGTGGACAGGGAATGAATCTACCAACCTTGTTGTTTTGTAGTGTCCCAAGTGCTTAATACAGTGCTCTGCACTGAGTGCCCACTCGGTAAATGCCATTGATTGATTTTAACCCCCACATTTAGACTACCACCCGATCTCATCCGTCCTTCCTTCACAACATCTCCTGAATCTGCCTCTTCTCCATCCAGACACACATTATGCCGGTCTCTGCACTCACACAGCCTGACTCTCCACCGCATCAGCCTCCCGGCTGATCTCCCTGTCTCTCCCCTCTCCAGTCCATATTTCACCATGCTCCCCAGATGGGGAGAATAATGGTGATGTGAAACTGTTGTGAACTGGGATGGAAAAGCTGGCTGGAGTGGGTTTGGGAGGAAGTTTGTGAGCTTAGAGTGCCAGCAGGCCACCCGGGTGGTGATGTCCGGGATGCAAGAAGAAGTGTGCCATGAAACAAATGATCAAGTGCTTATCTTGCGCAAAGAACTGAGCTGAAAGGTGGGGTAGGTACAATAGGATTCATTCTTTCAATTGTATTTATCGAGAGCACTTACTGTGTGCAGAGCACCGTACTAGCATGAGAAGCAGCGTGGCTCAGTGGAAAGAGCACGGGCTTGGGAGTCGGAGATCATGGGTTCGAATCCTGGCTCTGCCACTTGTCAGCTGTGTGACTGTGGGCAAGTCACTTCACTTCTCTGTGCTTCAGTTACCTCATCTGTAAAACGGGGATGAAGACTGTGAGCCTCACGTGGGACAACATGATTACCCTGTATCTACCAGCGCTTAGAACAGTGCTCTGCACATAGTAAGCACTTAACAAATACCTACATTATTATTATTACTAAGTTCTTGGGAGAGTACAATATAGCAACAGTCACATTCTCTAACCACAGCGGGTTTGCAGTCTGGGGGCGGGGGGGGGGGGCGGAGACAAACATCAGTACACATAAAATGACGGATATGTACACGTGTCGTGGGGCTGGGAGGGGGGAAGAGCAAAGGGAGCGAGTCAGGGCGACGCAGAAGGGAGAGGGAGATGAGGAAAAGTGAGGCTTAGTCTGGGAAGGCCTCTTGGAGGAGATGGGTCTTACGTAAAGGCTTTGAAGCGGCTCTGGGAGGAGAGGGGCCTTCAAAAAGGCCTTGAAGTGGCAGGAGAGCGATCGTCTGTCGGATTAGCGAAGGGAGGGCGTTCGAGGCCCGAGGCGGGACGTGGGCGAGGGGTCGGCGAGGATAGAGGCGGGCGAGATGGAGCCCCGGTGAGGAGGTTAACACTAGACGAACTAAGTACAGTCAGGTAGTCCCCGTGCCCCACGAGGCTCACCCTGAGACTACACGGAGTAGGTTTGGCGGGGGGAGGGGAGGAAAATCATCCGCATTGGGGTGGTATCATCCCCCAAAGCGTGAAGGGAGACAGTAGCTCCCAGTCAATATTGTTCTACATCTCCAGGCACCCGCCTCACCGGGGAAGGGAAGGGAAGTGGGGGAGGGGGCTGCGGGCCCGTCTCTGGTTCTTTATGCTCCTCTCCCCCAGCCCCGCCTCCGGCCCCATCGGCCGCGGGGCGGGACGAGGGGCGGGCCAGGAGGGGGCTGAGGGCTGAAGAGGCGGCTTTCTGGGCGGAATGGTCGGCCGGGGTAGGGGCCCGGGAAGTGGGGCGAGAGGAGGGGTTTGCGGCGAGGCTCTTCCCACAGGCCCTTGCGCGGCACCTGGTCACAAAATGGCGGCCCGAGGGAGACGGGCGGATCCTGCGGGTCGGGAGCCCTTGGGCCCCGCGGGGGGGGGGCGGCGGCGGGGTCCGCCGGCCGGTTGCCGGGCCCGTGGCCGCCGTCGCCGCCGCCGAGGACGACGCGTGCGGCTCATCCTCCGGGGGGGTGAACCTGTTCGCCAACGATGGCAGCTTCCTGGAGCTTTTTAAGCGGAAGATGGAGGAGGAGCAACGAAGGCGCCGAGAAGAACAGAAGGAGCCGCTCCCGGGCCAGGGGGGTTCGACCGCTGGCCCTCAAGCCGCGGCCCCCGGGGAGCAGAAGAGGAAGATTGGGCCCGTCCCAACACTCAGCTTCGTAAGGACTCTCCGGGGGGAGGGGTCGGGGACGCCGAAACCCCCGGCCCCCGGGGAAAGGGCGAGGGGGGGGGGAGGCTCGCTTTCTCGGCGGGACTTCAGGAGGGAGGAGGAGGAGGAGGAGGAGGGAGAGCGTAGTGAGAGCCGAGCCGCATAATCGGGGGCAGATGCAAGCGAGGGGGAGGGAGGAGAGGCGGCGGGGGAGCGTTTTTAAGTGGTGGGGCGAAGCTCCTTCTCCGCGGGCCCCGTCTTTCCACGTGTGGCCTCCCTCATTTTAAGTGACCTTAATAATGGATTCTGCTCGAAGTAGGCCAGGAAGCCGGGCGAGCCGAGAGACTGCTTAAGGCGGGCGGGGGAGTTGCCTTTTTGTCCTTGTGACTTCCTGGACCCGTCTGGGTCCGGCTGGACGATTCCTGCCACCCCCCCCTTTTTTTTTTTTCCCCGCCTCGTCTTTTCTTTTCTCCCCCCGACCCTGTTCACCCCGGACGCCTCCCCTCCCGCAGCTTCGGTCTCTTGCAAGAGTAGGGGGGGTGTCGCCATCACGCCACCCTCGGGGGGCCGCAAAGACAGCAGGCGCATGGATCCGCGGACTGCAGTCGGGGTTTATATTTCTCCGTCTCTTTGTCTTCCTTTTTTTCCTCCCCCCCCCCCCCATAAAGACTACCTTTGTGTCAACATTTAGAACAATTGAGCTGGGGGAAGTGTGTGCTCGCGCGCGTGTGCGCGCGCTGGCTAGAAACAACGCCAGAGAGGGAGATGGCAAAATGGGGCGTGTCGTGGGACTGTAAATATGGAAGAAAAGACTCGATGGATCCATCGGTCCGATTTTATTTTTTTCCTCCCTCTAGACACCACCTCGCCCACTTAAAGCCGAGAATATCAGTCGGAAGCTGCAGTCTCTCTCCTCTGGGGTGCCCCGCCAGTGCTCAGGCTTGCTCCAGCGTTAGCTCCCCTAGAGTAGTTTGGGCTTGGGGGCCCCAGGGAGGACCGAGGCCTGGATTCGGTGGGCTCGTGTGTGGCCGGGCGGGGGATGTAGTCAGATGGGGGGCACCGGCAGGCCCGCTGCCTGTTGCCGAGCAGGTTCCTGCATCATCCTAAGAGTTGCTTGTACTCCTCTCTGCTGCGTAGGTTGGGCAGGCTCGACTGTACTGAACGACAGGCATGACAAGCTAAGATGATCTAAATGAAGGACTCCCTGTCCTGTTATGTAGTGGGCTACATTGCCATTGCAGCTTCCAGGGCTCCTATAACGGTTGCAGTCTTCTATTCCTTAACTCAGGTGGGCAAGCGGAGAGGTGGGAACAAGCTAGCCCTCAAGACAGGAATAGTAGCCAAGAAGCAGAAGACGGAGGATGAGGTAAGTCAGGGTGTCGGGAATTGCCGACACCAAGTGCCCAAGCGCAAACGATTCTTTTTTTTTTTTTTTCCCCTGAGGCCAGTCGATGTCGGGGAGAAGGATTGGCCCCCCCGGATCAGGGGTTGCCTCCTTTTCCCTCCCCCTTTCTTATGGCGGGATCCTGAGCGGAAACGCCCTTCCACAAGCTTTCTTCTGGCGTCGGAAGTGCAACCTCTGGCTGGGAAACTGGGGGCTTGGGGGTGAATCCCTGGGTTTAGATGGAGGGCCGGTCTGGAGCCAGGGTGAAGTCAAGAGACCAGATCCCATTAAGTGCCCTCATGTTGCACTTCCTCTTTCATAAGCCAGTCGTGTCCTTGCTCGACCAAGCTCTTAGAGTCACCGAGGAGCTGAGGAGTGGAGCTGGGGGCTAGACTCTGGGAATTCTGTTAGCCTTTATTTCCCATGAGCATATCCTGTCCTGAAAGGGCTGGCCTCTGGCTACTGTTCAGGAAGGGGAGTAACCATTTCAGAAGCTCAGCTTGTTCCCAAGCTTTGCCGTCCGGCCAGATTCTGTTGTATTCATAGCTTCTTTGTGTGTGCGTTTCCCCCTCCCCCCCACCTTCCCCATCCCCTCTGCAGGTTTTGACAAGTAAAGGAGACGCGTGGGCAAAATACATGGCGGAAGTGAAAAAATACAAAGCCCATCAGTGCAGCGATGATGACAAAACCCGGCCCCTTGTTAAATAGCTTTTTCTCCCAACAAGGACTTTCTACATTGTACATACTTATTTAAAGCAGCAAAAGAACAATAGCAATTTCACCAAGGACTTAAACACAGAAGAAAACTTCAGTAGCTTTCTGGCACCAGAGGACGATTCTCTATTACTTTTTATACTTTGAGCACTTGACTTTTGAGACTTCCTAGTATAGAGAATTCAGTTTCTCTCTTTCCCTCCTTGCCCATTGCTTTTAGGAACTAAAGAACTATCAGGACCCCCCCCCCTTTTTTTTTCTTTCCCCTTTTATCCTTTTCCCCCTTTTTCATTTTTTCTTTTTTCCCCTATTTTCACCATTCTCTCTCTTTCTCTCTCTCTCTCTTTTTAAAAAAAAAAAATAGCCTGGGAATTGGATTGACTTATCTCTGACCTTGGGCTAGTGCTTGGAACAGCTACTAAGCCTTTCTCTGGGCCTGTACCTGCCTCTGTTTCAGTCCTCACCCCCTAGTCTTACCGGCCAACATTTTTATCTTCTCCACGAGCCCCTCTTGGCCAGCACACCCCTTCTCCCAACTCGCTCTTGAATGAGGTCCTCAGTTCCTGCGCCTTGGTTGGCTCCCTGTCCTCTGCCTCGTGCTTGGGGGTTTAGGAGGTCTGGCCGGGACCAGTTATCGACAGGCATCCTTTTATTCCGTCCAGTGGCTTTTGTTACGTTGCTTTTCAGAAGTGTTATCTGGTTGAGATGCTGAATTGCTGCTTGAACATTTTGCAGAGCATTGATGGCGTTTTGCCTGTTGCCTGCTGGCTCCTTATAAAAGTTACTCCTGCAGAATCGTCCACCCATCCCTATGTTCCCATCTGGGATGTTCTCATCCCTCCTCTTGAGTCGGATTTGGATCCTGACACTCTTCAAAAGGTGTATCAGCCTTTTCCCATTGTAGCTGCTCGCTGCACCTTTACTGAACTAACCACCCTGGGCACTGCTGATTAAAACAGTTTTTTAAGATCCCCAGAACAAGCAGAAGTATTTTTTTAAATGCTTTCTTTTTTCTAATTCTTAAAAGCCCAGGACATTTCATGCTTTCTGGTAAGAAAACATTCCTTCCTCTGAAGGAAATCTATCCTAAAAAATCACATGCCTTGTTCTTGTAACCAGAGCTGCCCTCCCTTACTCTCCATCGTGTGTCGATGCTTGTTATTTAGGCACAAGAGTTGCACGTGTGTAACCCTGAAGCTTGCTGCTGAATAACAGGGTGCTTAAATTTTTTTTTCCATCTATCCCTTTTAATTTCCCCTTTTCCCCTCACTGAGCTAAAGATGGATCACCGGTATTTTTAAAAGTAATGCTTTAATAATCACATGGTCTGATCTCATTGGTCAGCACCCTTAGGCTGTAACCAGGGGTGGTGAAGGGGGATATATATATATGTATACTTCTTCATGACTAATATGTTGTGAGTGCTCCTCTCTCCCCTCCATGTCCTCCCCGCCTCTAACTCCTCCAAGAAGGTGTGAGTGGGGTGAAAACCACCATATAATCCCTGAATCCACTGCTTCCTCCTTGGTTTGGGGAACAAGACTGAGAGGAACTTGGCTCTTCTGGCCTTGTGAAGAGTGGAGATGCAGCGGCTGTTTACCAAAAACTTGGAGCTGGCTCTAGAGTCTGCTTCTGTCAATCAAAACTGCCTGCATTTCCAATGGGACCTGCTTGTTTTTTATTTTATTTTATTTCCACCCTCCCCCTCCCCCCCGCTTTCCATCCTCCCCCTCTGGAACTGATTTCCTTCCCTGAGCCAAAGGGCAGGACGAGTGGAGTGTGAGTGCCCTGCAACTTCCTCCCAACACCCTGAATATCATCCAAGACAGTGTATGGAATGTGCTGGGCTTGTGCCCTCATGCTCTGCAGCACGTGGTTTTTCCCCAAGTGTCCTCTCCTCCCCGGAAGTGGCGAGAAAGGTGGTGTGCCTGTCTCCTGCAACGTCGGCACTCTTCTGTGACTGCCAGCCTTGCATCCTCGTTTTTTCCTGCTTGGGAAACAGTAACTCGCTTCCTCTGAAGACTGCTCTTCTTTACCCCCACCCCCCCACCCCTCGGGAGTGTTCTTGCCCCGTCCCCCGGCCCCCCCCAATGGAGGAACTCATAGCTATCATGTTCCAAAATGCTGACTTTTATATATAAAAAAAAATAATAAATGTGGCAGAGAAAGAAGTATGTGTGTATTTCTTTGAATTGGCACTGCTCAGCCCTTTCTGTGGAGTGGGGCTGGCAGCTGCTGCCTATATACACAGCCACTGCAGCTAGCATGTCACCAAGTTGAGCTGTCTTGTTGGGACTCTTCCCCTGCACTGCTTTGACAAGCGTCACTTGGCTCCGGAGAATAATGGAAGGGCCATTGACTGACCTGATGGAAATGGTGAAGCCAAGGACTCCCGGACAGTATTGGTGCCTGGGTCTCAAGTGCCACGTGATCCCCTATGGAGCCTGGCTAACCCTGTCCCTTTCCCCCTGTGGTTCCCTCTTGCTTGGAAGCAGTTTGTAGGTGGGCAGCTCCAACTGGTCCATCGGGGAGGACAGTGCAACGAGAACAAAGATCTCTGGTGCCGCTCCGCTCTGCTCTATTTCACCAGTATGCTTTTGTACAGTCCTCTTTTGATGCCCATAGGGTTTTCTGAGCCAAGCCTATTGCTCGTCACACTCAACGGGAGCCCGTGCCCAGTTTTCGTTAGAAAAGTTCATGGCTCTAGCCCCTTCACCCGTGGGTGGGGGTAGGCATAGCAACTGGTGGTACTTGAGTGTTAACTGTGCACAGAGAAGTGCACTTGAGAGCACGGTAGTTGATAGACCTGATTTATTTTTCAATTATTAAATGATTCTGGTTAAGCACTATGTGCCAGTTACTGTGTTCAGCATTGGGGTAGATACAAAATAATCAGGTTGGACAGTCCTTCTACTTGGGGATCACAGTCTAAATTGGAAAGGGGTGTGTGTATGTGGGGGGGATCCCTATTTTACAGATGAGGTAACTGAGGCACAGAGAAGATAATTGACTTGCCCGAGGTCACACAGCAGGCAAGTGGCAGAGCTGGGATTAGAATCCAGGTTCTCTGGTCCTAGGCCCTTATTCTGAGCTGATACGGTAAAATAGGGAAAGTCGGCGGACAGTCGACTGTGGGCAGTTGATTGTGAGTTTTTGTTGGCTGTGGAGGGAAGTGGGAAACCAATAGGATACTGTAATGTGTGTCACAGAGTGGGATTTGGGGTTCCTGGGGCCCACGCCGAAAGCTGTGCCTTAGGTAGAAAACTCTTCCCTTGGACTTCTGGGGATGAGGTAGGGCCAAGGGATTTCCCTTGAGCTGAAGAAAGACTTTTATGCCGCTTTCCAGTTACAAAGTGAATTACTGGTGTGAGTCCATGAAACCCTCTCTTGCTTGAGTCGTCTAAGTAATTCCTCAAATTCTCTACTCTGATAGCAAGAGCCCGAAGTGCTCCCTGGTTATATCTGTGGGGTCGGGCCTGTTATGAATACTTAAAACTCATGAAAAGCTGCACATGTTGACACGATTCAGACCCAGATAACTGGTGTTTGTTCAGCTCTGGGTTCTTACTGGGAAATGGGAATGTGTTTTCCTTCTCTTTCCCCCTCCCCCCAACTTGCAGCTGGCTCTTCCTTATCGAACCCCTTCTCTTCCGTCTCTTGGGATGGAGGAAGTGAGTGCCTCACCTGGCAAGAGAGTAGCAAGCAGGATAAAACATTTCTATTATGTATCCTTCCACTGACCTGGCCCAGGAAAAGGAGGGTGGGGAGGGTTTTTGGGGAAGCAGAGTTCCCCCATTTCTAGCTTCCCGGCTAACACGGTTCAGCGTAGTTCATAAGTCTTTCTAGCCCACCCCTTCCTGATCGACAACTTTTAAGCGCCTTTTGATCGAAGGGCTTTGGAACAATGAGAGCAGTCGTTGGCCGAAAAGGAGGGCGGGAACTGCCTTTGAGATCCCAGCACGCAGATGAGGCTGTATGGCTTGATGGAGGAAAGCTCATGGAGACGAGAGCTGGAAGTATCTTTTGGAGGGGCCTTCCCTCTCCAAGGCAACAGTCGGACAACTGCCGAGGCCGGGCAGAGCAGTCCAGAAGTGGAAGCGACCAGTAGCACCATGCTGCACCCTGAAACGACAGCCCCGCCCCAATGCTCCGGCCATTTTCCAGCTTGGGCCCGCCTGGTGGTGCCGAGGCGGACATTTTCATTATCTTTCTCAATTTTGGTTTTCCCTCGGGGTTTGCAAGAAAGTGTAAAGCTCTCCGATCCCTCACTAAGCCACTCTGAGTGCAATTCCCAACGGTGGCTTATAAAATGGGCAAGGGTATGGTGACATCTGTGCCCATTACTCCTTGCTATCCTATCCTGCAGCGTGTGCTGCTGGGCCCCGGGGGAGGGGAGGGACGGCAGGAGAGTGTGATTGGCTCTGCGCGGACCATCACCACCTCTGCAAAAACAACTGCTGATGGTGAACTCGAGTCTGACCTCTTGCTGAGGGTCAGGCAGCCATGCAATTTACCTGAGCACCACTCTTCCTGAATGGAAAGGAGACAGGAAAAGTGCCCTATTATAATTTCTTGGGCAGTTCTTTCTCCACAAGATTCCTCACGTGGACACAATCTCACCATCAGCTGTGTTGTCTTCCAACAGAAGGACAGCTTGACAAAATGTGAGGGAGCCACAGAAGTAAAACTCTTCTCGGCAGGTTTTCTCTCCCAAGCCTCGATTGGGCACGAAGCACTTTTTCTTCCAGCATGTTCCTCTTTTGTTTGGAACCTGGGCATTACACTCTGTTCCCCACCAGTTCAGGAGTGATTTGCAGTCCAATTGCCCCTTAGCCTCCATGACTCAATAATGGCCTTTGGAAGGATAGACACCTATTGAGTTTCAGACTTGGGGGAAAGGTGAGTAGCGATCCTTTTTTTTTTAAAAAATAAAAAAATAAAAAAGTGCTTCTTTTATGGTATTTGTTCAGCACTGACTGTGTGCCAGGCGCTGCACTAAGCGTTGGGGTAGACACTAGCTAACCAGGTGGGACACAGTCTAACATGGGACTCAACAGTTTTAATCCCCATTTTGCAGATGAGGTAACTGATGCAGAGAAATAAAAATAAATAAATGGTGGCATTTGTTAAGCGCTTACTATGTGCAGAGCACTATTCTAAGCGCTGGGAGATACAAGTTGATCAGGTTGTCCCATGTGGGGCTCACAGTTGTAATCCCCATTTTACAGATGAGGTAACTGAAGCACAGAGCAGTGAAGTGACTTGCCCAGGGCCATGCAGCAGACAAGTGGCAGAGCCAAGATTAGAACTCAGGTCTTTCTGACTTCCAGACCTCTGCTCTAGCCACCAGACCAGGCTGTCTCGCCTTAATAAGTGCCTCGAATGGCTTTCGGTAGCACAGGGGTTAGCCCATTTCTCTTTGGGCCATTTACATTAATGTCTGTCTCCCCCTCTAGACCGTCAGCTCCTTACAAGCAGGAAACGCGTCTCCCAGTTCCGTTGTTGTGTACTCTCCCAAGGGCTCAGTACAGGGCTTTGCACAGAGTGAACACTCAATAAAAACCATAGGTGATTCTGTTGCTGCAGACTGGCCTTTTGGTCCTCACTTCTTACTGACCCCATCTGTCTTCAACTTCTGAGGGTTTTAAAGTTGTGGTTCCCTGAAAGCAACTGAGGGAGAGGAAGCCTGCTTCCTTCCAATTAAATGACGAGCACCAAGACTCAGCACCGAAGCTGGCGGCTTTTTGGAAGGTGAATAATAACAGTAATAGTAATAATTGTAGTATTTAAGCGCTTACTATGTTCGTTCAGTCATTTCTACTGAGCACTTGCTGTGTGCAAAGCACAGTCCTAAGCGCTTCAGAGAGTACAATATAACAACAGACACACTCCTGCCCACAAGGAGCTCAAAGTCTAGAGGGGGAGACAGACACTAATATAAATAAATGCCAGGCACTGTTCTAAGCACTGGGTTAGATACAAGATAATCGGGTGGGACACAGTCCCTGTCCCACATAGGGCTCACAGTCTTAATCCCCATTTTACAGGTGAGAGAACTGAGGAACAGAGAAGTTAAATGACTTGCTCGAGGTCACACAGCAGACAAGTGGAGTCAGGATTAGAACTCGGGTCCTTCTGGCTCCCAGGCCTGTGCTTTTGCCACTACGGTGGGGGCCTGAGACCTCCACTACACAGGGTTAAAGTGATTTTCATTTGATCAACACTAGCTGAGACTGAACAAATATCACTGATGGCCAAGAGAAGGCTGGCTGCCCGGACTGCTGGTGGACGAAACTGGCTGAAATCCAGTCCTTTTCCTCCACTGACTCAAAAAGAACATTTTTTCTCCCCACATCTTTCCCCAGCCTGAGGGAACAGTCGTAGAACTGTTCCTGATGGGTACGGATATCTTTCCTAGGGAAGGGAGTAATCTGCTAGTCTGTGCTGGATGGAGAGGGAACACATCTGCAAATTCACTTGGTTACTTTTAGGGGACTTCAGTCTTCACTCAAAGCCGATATGCAGTGACCCCCCTCCTTTCTTCCTCTCCCCCGAGGCCCCCACCCACAAGTTATAACCAGAGCCAGCTTCAGATGTTAATTGAGGTAAGCAATCACCTCAGGGTAACGTCACAGCTCCTCACACCTCTCAAGGTGGCTGTTGCTTAGGGGCACTGACAAGATGGTGCCCAAATCAGACCTCCTAAAGACGGTGGCTCCATTTATGTAGAGTTCCTTGCCACCCCGGCTCCCCCGCCCCGCCTCCTCTGATGTTGCACATTTTCAGCAGCCCAGGGGGTCACAAGGTGTTCCCAAAAAGCATTTCCTGTTTTGCTGGCAGGACTGGCTGACTCTGCAAATTATTATTTGGTCCTGGGGGTTGCAGGGGGGAGTATCATATGTTGATGTCCTGTCAGTGCGATGCATGATGTCATGTTGCGTGCCATGTATGGCATGACATACTTGCATCGTGTAAGTGTGTCTCACTTCTGGGCCTGGGTAGAGAGAGGACCTGGCCTCTACCCAGGCCAGCCCTGATGATCATGCCTTTTTTGAGACAGGGCTACTGAATCTAAATGTCAGCATTCCTTTGAGCGGTCTCACGCTTTGTGAGAACGGTCTGGGCTGCGTACGTGCATGCTACGACTTGGACGTACCTGGTTTTGATGAGCTGCTGCTGTAGATAGATAAAGTACATCATGACCTCAAAATAAAGCCCGAGTAGTGCAGTAATCGTGGCCGACTGGAAGTAGCAGGGATATACAGGTGTAAACTGAATTGCAGCAATCAGGCAGCTCTGAGCAGAGTCAGGTGCTACAAGGCAAGAAGGAGCAAGGCCTAGGGAGTGAGAGGACCTGGGCTCATATCTCGGCTCCGCCACTTGTCTGCTGCACGACCCTGGGCAAGTCACTTAGCTTCCCAATGCCTCAGTTTCCTCATCTGAAAAATGGGAATTCAACACCTCTTCTCCCTCCTGCTCGGACTGTGAGCCCCGTCTGAGAAAGGGACTGTGTCCAATACGATTATTTTGTAGCTACCCTAGAACTTAGAACAGTGCTTGGCACCCAGTAAGCGCTCCACAAATACCCCAATTATTAAATAGGAAACAGAGTAAACGATCGAGTCCAGGCGGAGTTGAAGTAGATGTGCCGAAGTGTCTGGAACGAGGTAACCATCAAATCAACATTGCTTTCCTTTACATATTAACATTTTACTGTTTCAATTCATAATCTTTTATTATTAGTACATATTTACATTGCTCTTTGATCATGTAAGCTAATAAATAGCATTAACTACATTTGTGTGTTTTTATGACTTAAAAAATACATCCATATTATTCTGGACAATTTTTGGGATCTTGGGAATGCACTAATGCACTTTACATTATTTTCTTGGGAAAACTCTACTTTGACGAGTGCTCTTTTCCTTACCATCATGGAATCAGTCAAGAGAACTAGCTGGATGTTTTCAGGATAGTGCTTTAATTTGCCAGGCCAAATTTACAGTCTGACCTCCACCCTGCCTTGCCCCTCCCAAGGCTACCATTTGCCTTTTCTTTTCATCAAAAGAAGCAGATTGGCTTAGTGGAAAAAGCCTGGGCCTGGGGGTCTACAGGACCTGAGTTCTAATCCCAGCTCCATCACTTACCTGCTGTGTAACCTTGGGCAAGTCACTTCGCTTCTCTGGGCCTCAGTTTCCTCATCTGTAAAATATGGATTCAAAACCTGCTCTCTCTCCTACTTAAGACTGTGAGACCTGATGATCTCGTATTCTACCTCAGTGCTTAGTACAGTGCTTGGCACATAGCAAGCACTGAAACAGCATGGCCTAGTGGAAAGAGCACGGGTCTGGGAGCCAGAGGACATGGGTTCAAATCCCGGCCCTGCCACCTGTCTGCTCTGTCACCTTAAGCAAATCACTTCACTTCTCTGGGCCTCAGTCACCTCATCTGTAAATTGGGGATTAAGACTGAGCCCAGACTAAGCCCCACTTTTCCTCAGCTCCCACTCCCTTCCGCTTCACCCTGATTCACTCCCTTTGCTCTTCCCTCTTCTCCCCGCCCAATAAAACTTATGTATATAGCTCTATTTATTTATCTTGATGCCTGTTTACTTGTATTGATGTCTGCCTCCCCGCCTCTAGACTGTGAGCCCATTGTGGGCAGGGACTGCCTCTCTGTATTTGCTGTATTGTACTTTCCAGGAGCTTAGGTCAGTGCTCTTCACACAGTAAGCGCTCAATAAATATGATTGATTGAATGAAAGACTGTGAGCCCTATGTTGGACAGGGACTGTATCCAACCTGATTTCCTTTTATCTACCCCAGTGCTTGGCACATAGTGCTTAACCAATACTATTATTATTACTATTAATAATAAGAATAACAAATACCATGATTATTATCATCATCAAGCACCACTGTTCTGAAACAGCTCATGCTTTCACTTTAAATGAGTCACATTTTATTGGCTGTTTTCAAAGTGATCTCAACCATCAGCTTCTCCCTGTCTAGTCTCACACCCTCAGGGAAGAGACAGCATCCCAGGGAGGTCTGGCCCCCTCTGACTGCCAATGTCAGGGCAATGTCCCCCATCGGCACAGCAACTGCTAACCTTGTGCCAAGGTCATGCCAGCTTGTCCTTTTCCAGTTGCGACAAGTGGGTAAAGAACAGAAAATGGCAGGAAGGGTGGCTAGGTGAGAAGCAGCGTGGTCTAGTGGATAGTGCACGGGCCTGAGAGTCAGAAGACCTGGGTTCTCATTCCCAGCGCTGCCACGTACCTGCTGTGTGACCTTGGATAAGTCACTTTGCTTCTCTTTGCCTCAGTTTCCTACTCTGTAAAAGGGAGCCCCATGTGGGACGTGGACTGTCTGACCTGATTAGCTTGTATCTACCCCAGCCCTTAGTACGGTGCCTGGCACATAAAGAGCACTCAAATACCATTTAAAAAAACTTACAAAAAAGAACTTGCCAAGATGATTCTCTGATGTGCTTAGTGGTGGGGAGAAAGGGAAAAAAATCGTAATTTGAGACAGGAGGACAAAGTCACCTTGGGGCAAGTGCTTCAGAGTCACTTTTAAACCTGAAGTGCAAGTTTCTTGGAGACATGGCAAAGTTTTTTTCGGGTGGCCCTGCTTTGCAGAAGACCAGCTTGTACCCTGGGATGGAGATAGAGTTCACATGCTGGTAATACTCACCTGGGAAAAGACTGGGAAAACAGAGAGAGAATACAATAGCTGGAAAGTAGGTTGTGACAGTCCTGAAAAGCCTTCATTGAAGCTGCTGCAACTCGGATTAAATCTTTTCGGGGCAAGAGGGTGGGGAGGGGATGTGGGGGGGGGGGAATCTAGCCGTTTCTCCCTCCTACTCAGACTGTGAGCCCCATGTGGGACAGGAACTGTGTCTGACCTGATTAACTTGCATCTACACACAAGCTCATTCACTCACTCTTTGGTTACATTGAAAGTTGTCCCCCTTCCCATGACCTCCCTCATACAGAACTCCACGTCATGTACACCAATCCAATGCTACAGAAGAAGTCTGAGCAAAAACATTTAAAAAGACTTTGGAATTTGCAGCAGTGGTGGGTTTATTCCTGCCAGAATGAATTAGTTCCTGCAACATCTTTCCACGTTATCTGACAGCCCATAGGGCAGCATCTCTGCAGCCTCTAAAACAAGCTTCAAAGTTCTTTCTGGGGTGGGATGATCCAGAGAACAAACTGACGAGTGTGATGCAAGTACAAATAAAACCTCAGCCTGCTTTGGCGGGCCGGGCTTAGGTTTCTCCAGCTGGCGAGTTCACCAGGTATCGACTCATTTTTAAAAGCTCAGATGTAAAAGGAGTCTACTCAGAATATCTCAAAATGATATTTTTGAAGCGGCTGAACTCTGAGCTCCATCCTTCCAGGCGTGACGTCCAACCGGGTGCTCACAATCTGAGTTTCTGTGTCATTTGAGTCAGGCCACCAGTCACTCTAGTAACACCAAGAGAGGGGTGGGATTCTTTGGTGTATCTCAAAAATGTGCAAAACTTCCAGTCTCCTTTGCTCACCAAAGTTGTTAATAAGAAAAAAGAAAAAGGAGAAAGAGAAGACAATATGAAGCTAAGGATCCTTGTCATCTGCCTCATAGTAGGCAAGAAGAGCAGCATCTACTGGTTCCATACAGGAGGGGCAAGTTAGCGATCTTATCAGCCAGGTGTCAATGCAGTCCACGTGATAAATATGCAGACATGGCAGGAACCGAATAGAATCCCCAGAAACCAAGTCCTGCATGCAGATGACACATCTGGGGAAGAAGAGACAGAGCTGCAGTGATTCGGGGACAGAGGAGAGGGGAGGAGGGAGATCTGGAAGACAATGAGTTTTCCTAGTTGAAAAAAGAAACTAAGGAAGAAATACTTCGAGGAAGCTGAATGAAACCCTAGGGCGGGAACCCCAAAGTTACAGATTTGGGGGCTGGGCAAGATAATAACTGCTGCCACTTGGGATTGGGGAAAGGGGGGAAATAGCAGAAATGGCCTTTTGCCCCTCACTTTCCGGGAAGAAGTAAAAGATCTCTGACCTCAAGGGATCCTCATTTCTGTCTTTCCTACTGGAAGAGGTCACCACTAAACATTTAGAAGTGGCACTAGAGTTGTCTGTGGCAGCAATACGGCCTGCAAAGCATTAACCACACTCTCCCCTGTTTGGAATTCGGTAGGCGGGGGTTACCGGGCAATGTGGAAACCCTACCGTATGAGTCAGTTGTAACGTTGGAAAACCTTTTCAGGCTGCCCCAAACCAACAAGGAAGAATTAACTGAATGTCCATTTCCCTACCATCACCACCCCTCACCCTTTCCCCAGCTTGGCCTACACCAAACTTGGGGAATTCATTAGAACTCCACGCCTAATCCCTTCCCTGCTTACTCCTGGTTTTTTGCTCCAGATGCTTCAGGGCCAGGATCAAAGATGCCAGTAGGGAGGTGCTGAATGAGCCCAATGATCTGGGCGATTCGGATCTGTTCTTCTTCCGTGAACTGAGTCGCCAGCTGGGTTTGGCTTGGGGTTGGATGGTACACCGGGCTTGGCATGTTTTCCTGCATAGAAGCAGAAGAGAGGAAGGTGGGGTTGAGGGTAGGAGAGAGAGTATGTGTGTGTCTGTGTGTATGCGCATGCACGTGCCAAAATGGTACTTCCAACCTAGATTCCACTTCAGGAGTGAAGGTGTTGCGGGGAGTTGAGCTTTATAATTACTGGGCTCCTTAGGATTTATAATAACAGTAATAATAACTATGGTATTTAAGCATTTATTGTGTGCCAAGGACTGTTTTACACCCTGGGGTAGATACAAGATAATCAGGTCCCACAATGGCCTCACAATCTAAGTAGGGGGAAGAACAGGTATTGAATCCCCATTCTGCAGATAGGGGAATTGAAGCACAGAGAAATTAAGTGCAAAGTCACCCACCAGGTTATGTGGCAGAACCAGGACTAGAACCCAGGTCCTCTGACTCCCAGTCCCATGTTCTTTCCACTACACCATGCTGCTTCTCTAATTACTCTGGGGAGGGACTCCCTTCTTCCATCCCAAAACCCCACATGGGCTCTGCCCAGATTTAGACTTTGGGACTTTGGCAAACGCTGTGTTTTGACAGAAGGGCGCGTCAGCCAGGGTGAGGGGTAAAGGGATGGGGTTAACAGGGTCAACGGACAACAAACAGATCGCTGCTGTTAGGCTCTCCGGGGTAGCCGTGCCAAGTCGGAGGTCGGGGGGAGGAGGTGTAGGAGGCCGGGAAGGGAGTAGTGGATAGAACACAGGCTTGGGAGTCGGAAGGTCATGGGTTCTAATCCTGACTCCACCACTTGTCTGCAGTATGACCCTGGGCAAACGCTCAGTACAGTGCTCTGCACACAGTAAGTGCTCAATAAATGCAATTGAATGAGGTCACTGTTTTTCTCTGAGCTTCACTTACCTCATCTGTAAAATGCAGATTGAGACTGTGAGCGCCACAGGGGGCAGGGACTGTGTCCAGCCCGATTTGCCTGTATCCACCCCAGCACTCTGTACAGTGCCCGGCACATAGTAAATGCTTCACAAATACCATTATTACCATTACTACAAGACTGCTGGGCTGCAGTTGCTGGGGAGCTGGAGTTCTCCACTCCTCCTTCCCAGCTTCCTCGAAAATCGCGGGTGGGCCCTCAACAATCAATTCAATCCCCCCTTCTCCCCTGCATTCTGACTGTGAGCCCCATGTGGGACGGGGACAGTGTCCGACTCGATTAACTTGTGTCTCCCCCAGCGCTTACTATAATGATAATAATGTTGGTATTTGTTAAGCGTTTACTATGTGCAGAGCACTGTTCTAAGCGCTGGGGGAGATAATAATAATGTTAGTATTTAAGCGCTTACTATGTGCCGAGCATTGTTCTAGGCGCTGGGGTAGATACAGGGTAATCAGGTTGTCCCACATGAGGCTCACAGTTAATCCCCATTTTATAGATGAGGTAACTGAGGCACAGAGAAGTTAAGTGACGTGCCCACAGTCACACAGCTGACAAGTGGCAGAGCCGGGAATCGAACCCATGACCTGTGACTCCGAAGCCCAGGCTCTTTTCACTGAGCCACGCTGCTTCCCAGGGTGATCAGGTTGTCCCACGTGAGGCTCACGGTCTTAATCCCCATTTTACAGATGAGGGATTTTACAGATGAGGCACAGAGAAGTTAAGTGACTTGCCCACGGTCACACAGCTGTGCAGAGCACTGTACTAAGCGCTTGGAATGTACAATTCGGCATCCAGTGGATGGCCTGTAGTAAACGCTCGACCAGTAACTTTTCAAAAAGCAGGCCTTCAAATACTTACCTTGTATTGACCCAGGCGCTTCGAACAGTGCTCGGCACATAGCTTACCACATATACCATCATCATCATTATTATTATTATTAATAACCTTCCCCATCCCCCGTCCACTTCTCCCTAGGGCTATATCTTGTCGTCCCCCCCACCTTCCCCCATACCCCTTCTTGCCTCGTTTTCCCTGACCCCTGACCCCCCCCCCCCCCAACGGTCCTCCTCCCTCCCGCCGCGCGGGGCTTTTTACCTCCGGAGACGGAGACGGGGCCACCAGGTCACCGGTGAGGCTGGTCCCGTCCCCCGAGTCATTCAACGGAGACAGATCATCTACGACCGCGGCCTGCTGCGAGGAAAGGCAGTTCCCCATGCCCGGCCCCTTCAGCGACGAAGGCTCCGGCTCCTTCTGCCGGTCAGTGATGAAACGGTGCCGGCTCCGGGGACCCCGGGATCCTCCATTCCCCGCCACCCGGGAGGACCGGACGGTCCGAGGTTCGCGAGCCCGCAGCGGCCCCCGGGGACAAAGGCATCTCGGGAGCTGTAGTTCCGGCTAAAAAAATCACCAATATTTCGGGGTGGGGGCGGAGCCGATTCGTTCCCCCCCCGGGGTTGGAAATCAGCCTGGCCCGAGGCTCCCAGGGCCTCCTACCTTCAATCAACGGGAGTCGGGCATCAACTCCCCCAGCTCCCGTATATCGTCCTCTCCCAAGCGCTTAGTACGGTGCTCTTCACGCATTAAGCGCTGTCATAATAATAATAATGGTATTTGTAAAAAGTTTACTTTGTGCAAAGCACCGTTCTAAGCGCTGGGGGACATACAAGGTCATCAGGTTGTACCGCGTGGGGCTCGCGGTCTTTACCCCCATTTTACAGAAGAGGGAACGGAGGCACAGAGAAGTGACTTGCCTAAAGTCACACAGCTGATAAGTGGCGGAGCCAGGATTAGAACCCATGCCCTCTGACTCCCAAGCCCGGGCTCTTTCCACGAGGCCACGCTGTATAAATACCATTGATCGATTGATTCCCCCCCCCCCCCCCCCCCGCCATCCCCAACTCACCGGAGGCCCCAGAGCCAATCACTTAATCTCTCAGTTTGCTGCTCGGGAAAATAGGGGTGAACTATCCCAGCCTATTATAATATTATTACTTAGCTCCCTGCGGGGCAGCGATGGGTACCTGTGCGGGAATACGATACTCTATTCACCTGTGCTCTCCCAAGCGCTTAGTACAGTACAGTGCCCTCCCAAGAGCAAGCCATTTCACTTCTCTGTGCCTCAGTTCCCTCATCTGTAAAATAGGGATGAAGACTGTGAGCCCTATGCGGGGCAGGGACTGTGTCCCACCCGATTTGCTTGTATCCACCCCAGTGCTTAGTACAGTGCCCGGCACATAGTAAGTGCTTAACAAATACGGTAATTATTTTATTTTTACAGTGCTCTGCACATTGTATGCCCTCAATAAATCACATTGATCGATGGAGTGACTGATTCATTCATTCAATTCATTCATTCAATAGTATTTATTGAGCGCTTACTATGTGCAGAGCACTGTACTAAGCGCTTGGGATGAACAAGTCGGCAACAGATAGAGACAGTCCCTGCCGTTTGATGGGCTTACAGTCTAATCGGGGGAGACGGACAGATGAGAACAATGGCAATAAACAGAGTCAAGGGGAAGAACATCTTGTAAAAACCGATGGCAACTAAATAGAATCAAGGCGATGTACAATTCATTAACAAAATAAATAGGGTAACGGAAATATATACAGTTGAGCGGACGAGTACAGTGCTGTGGGGATGGGAAGAGAGAGGTGGAGGAGCAGAGGGAAGAGGGGAAAATGAGGGTTTAGCTGCGGAGAGGTAAAGGGGGGGTGGCAGAGGGAGTAGAGGGAGAAGAGGAGCTCAGTCTGGGAACGCCTCTTGGAGGAGGTGAGTTTTAAGTAGGGTTTTGAAGAGGGAAAGAGAATCAGTTTGGCGGAGGTGAGGAGGGAGGGCGTTCCAGGACCGCGGGAGGACGTGACCGAGGGGTCGACGGCGGGATAGGCGAGACCGAGGGATGGTGAGGAGGTGGGCGGCGGAGGAGCGGAGCGTGCGGGGTGGGCGGTAGAAAGAGAGAAGGGAGGAGAGGTAGGAAGGGGCAAGGTGATGGAGAGCCTTGAAGCCTAGAGTGAGGAGTTTTTGTTTGGAGCGGAGGTCGATAGGCAACCACTGGAGTTGTTTAAGAAGGGGAGTGACATGCCCAGATCGTTTCTGCAGGAAGATGAGCCGGGCAGCGGAGTGAAGAATAGACCGGAGCGGGGTGAGAGAGGAGGAAGGGAGGTCAGAGAGAAGGCTGACACAGTAGTCTAGCCGGGATATAACGAGAGCCCGTAACAGTAAGGTAGCCGTTTGGGTGGAGAGGAAAGCGCGGATCTTGGCGATATTGTAGAGGTGAAACCGGCAGGTCTTGGTAACGGATAGGATGTGTGGGGTGAACGAGAGAGACGAGTCAAGGATGACACCGAGATTGCGGGCCCGAGAGACGGGAAGGATGGTCGTGCCATCGACGGTGATAGAGAAGTCTGGGAGAGGACTGGGTTTGGGAGGGAAGATGAGGAGCTCAGTCTCGCTCATGTTGAGTTTTAGGTGGCGGGCCGACATCCAGGTGGAGACGTCCCGGAGGCAGGAGGAGATGCGAGCCCGAAGGGAGGGGGAGAGGACAGGGGCGGAGATGTAGATCTGCATGTCATCTGCGTAGAGATGGTAGTCAAAGCCGTGAGAGCAGATGAGTTCACCGAGGGAGTGAGTGTAAATGGAGAACAGAAGAGGGCCAAGAACTGACCCTTGAGGAACTCCATCAGTTAAAGGATGGGAGGGGGAGGAGGCTCCAGCGAAGGAGACCGAGAATGACCGGCCAGAGAGGTAAGAGGAGAACCAGGAGAGGACAGAGTCCGTGAAGCCAAGGTGAGATAAGGTATGGAGGAGGAGGGGATGGTCGACAGTGTCAAAGGCAGTAGAGAGGTCAAGGAGGATCAGAATGGAGTAGGAGCCATTGGATTTGGCAAGAAGGAGGTCATGGGTGACCTTAGAGAGAGCCGTCTCGGTAGAGTGGAGGGGACGGAAGCCAGATTGGAGGGGGTCTAGGAGAGAATGGGAGTTAAGGAATTCTAAGCATCTGATCAAAGGGAAGAGTCTTAACCCCAGGAAGAAAAGGTAAAGAGGAACCTGGAGTGGCTCTATGAGACCAGTTCCTGATACCTGTAGGGATCGGCCTCCCCACCCTCCTGTGCTGGTTACAAGCAAAGAATGGCCTTCCTAGCTGTATATCTCGGCTTTCAAGCTTCGCCAGAGCCTCAGAACCTATTATTATTATTATTATTGTATTTGTTAAGCGCTTACTATATGCCAGGCACTATACTAAGCGCTGGGGGTGGGGTGGAGAAGCAGCGTGGCTCAGTGGAAAGAGCCTGGGCTTCGGAGTCAGAGGTCATGAGTTCAACTCCCGGCTCTGCCACTTGTCAGCTGTGTGACTGTGGGCAAGTCACTTCACTTCTCTGTGCCTCAGTTCCCTCATCTGTAAAATAGGGATTAAAAGTGTGTGAGCCCCACGTGGGACAACCTGATTACCCTGTATCTCCCCCAGCGCTTAGAACAGTGCTTGGCACCTAGTAAGCGCTTAACAAATACCAATATTAACATTATTATACAAGCAAATCAGGTTGGACACAGTCCCTGTCCCAGGTTGGGCTCACAGTCTCGATCCCCATTTTACAGATGAGGTACAGAGAAGTTAAGTGACATTGTCCAAGGTCACAAAGCAGGCAAGTGGCAGAGTCGGGATTAGAACCCATGACCTTCTGACTCCCAGGACCGTCTGCTCTAGCCACTACGCCATGCTGCATCCTAGGTGCTTACGTGCCGGAGAGGCACAGGCTTTTCTCGTAGGCCCCCAGGGCTTTAAGGGTTAGGACAACTGCTGTGCTCTGGGTGGATTGGGACTCCACAGGCCTCACCCATCGTTCCTGACTATTGTTCTCCTGTGATAGGCTGCTGGGAAGAAGGGTGAGGCATGAGCTGCTAATCACCCCCTGACCCCCCTTCCTCTCCCCCTCCCCTTCGGTAAGAATTTCTGTTTCAGGCCCATGAGGCTAGCTAGATGAGAAGAAGCGTGGCCTACTGGAAAGAGCACGGGCCTACAAGCCAGGAGATCCGGGTTATTATTCTTATTAATTATTATCATTATGCTACGTGTTAAGCATATGTGCCAGGCACCGTTCGACACCCCGGGGTGGATACAAGCAAATCGGGTTGGACCCAAGCCCTGTCCCCCATGGGGCTGACAGTCTTAATCCCTCTTTTACAGATGAGGAAACCTAGGGATAGAGAAGTGAAGCGACTTGGCCAAGGTCACACAGCAGACAAGTGGCAGGGGGAGGAGGGGATTGGAACCCATGGTCATCTGACTCCCAGGCCCGCAGAAGTCTCGAGTGTCACGAGGCAGACAATTCCCCATCTCCCTCTCCCTCCTCCCTCACCCCGCCCTCCTCCTCCTCCTCCCGAGCGGTTCCACCGTCACATGACCCCCGACCCTCCCGGCTCGTCCCTCGCTTCCTTTTTACGCGGTTCCGGGAAACCGCTCGATTGGTCAGGGAGGGACATTTTGAACGGCGGGGACGGGAGCTGCGGCGGCTCAGGTAAGATTGCGTTTTCTTTAGTCTTTCTCTCCGCCTCCCTACCCTCTGGGTATCTGCGTGTGTGTGTGTAGATATCTGTCTCGGGAGGACTCACTGCGTGAAGAGCCGCCGCCGGGTGAGTGGCCCCGGCCTCTCCTACGCCTTCCCGATCCTTTTCCTCCCCGCATCCATCCATCCTTCCTTCCTTCCTTCCTTCCTTCCTTCCTTCCTTCCTTCCTTCCTTCCTTCCTTCCTTCCTTCCTTCCTTCCTTCCTTCCTTCCTTCCGTCTTCCTACTCAAAGCAGGTTCTCCCGTTTTCTCAGGCCAGCGCGCCCGCCCCGCATCGGGGCTTAGACTGCGGCCTACCGGGAAAGAGAGGCCGACAGCGGTCGGTCTAGCGAAGGAAGCAGGCCCCAACCCGGGGTTACGGGTTTTAGCTGTGAGGAGGACAAATCGGGCCCCGGTCGAGGTGGGGAGCAGGCCGGTGGGCCGAGGGAGGGGGGTAGGAGGGTTTCCGAGGGGGTTCGGGAAGCGGAGGGTGGAACGGAACGGCGGCGAGGAAGGCCTTGGGGAAGGGGTTGTTCGGGATCGGAAGGGGCAGTCAGGGCCGCCAGGAGATCGGGAGAGGTGGCAGGGAAGAGGGAGGCCAAGTCTTGCCCTCCCGGCGGCACAGGCGAGACCATTCCCACCTCCCCGCCAGAAGATGGACTCGGGTCGATCCGACGCCCTCCCCCACCCCCAGCCTGCCCTCCCCCCTTCCTGGCCACCTTCTTCCTTGGGATGCGGCGCAAGGGAAGGGGTCCTTTCCAGCGCCTGCACCCTGGAGAGGCAATCATAATAATGGTGTTTGTTAAGCGCTCACTAGGTGCCAAGCCCTGTTCCAAGCGCTGGGGTAGATAGAAAGTAATCAGGTTGTCCCTCGTGAGGTTCACAGTCTCAGTCCCCCGTTTTGCAGATGAGGTAACTGAGGTCCAGAGAAGCGAAGTGACTTGCTCAAAGTCACACAGCCGACAGGTGGCGGAGCCAGGATTAGAACCCACAACCTCTGCCCTGTCCACCAAGCTACGTTCGAATGTGCCCGGTCCCATTGTTCTTCCCATGGTGCACTTGGGAGTAGGGGTGGGACAGGAATGGGTAATAATAATAATGGTATTTATTAGGTGCTTACTATGTGCTAAGCACCGGAGTAGATACAAGGTAATCAGCTGGACACAGCTCCTGTCCCTTGTGGGGTTCACAATCTTAATCCCCCTTTTACAAATGAGGAAACTGAGGCACGGAAAAGTGAAGCGACTTGCCCAAGGTCACACAGCAGACAAGTGGCCGAGCTGGGATTAGAACCCATGGTGAACTAACTGTTCAGTGATTCTTGCCTGTCCGTCCTGGCTCACCCTGCTTTTTGGGGGACTGGATAGTTCCACCCTATCTGTGGCCCGGTGGTCTTGGCCGGGAGAGAGATGCTCCCAAATATCTGCCGGGGTGTTCAGTATCAGTAGGCCAGTGTGAGTCGGGCCACCCCACCGTTAGAACTGCGGCCGCAGTGCTTGTCGCAGCACTGCCAGTGGTCCATTCAGCCCCACCATTCTGTCTCTGATGGTGGCACTTAAAGAAGCTCTGTGACATTGATTCAAATATTTGTTTTGGGATGGGCCCATCAAAAATCCCCAACTTTCCCACTGATAGTGACTGTGGTGTTTGTTAAGCACTTACTATGTGTCGGGCACTGTACTAAGCGCTGGAGTGGATACAAGCAAATCGGGGCAGACACGGTCCCTGTCCCACGTGGGGCTCCCAGTCTCCATCCCCATTTTACAGATGAGGTAATTGAGGCCTAGAGAAGTAAAATGACCCACCCAAGGTCACAAAACAGACAAGTGGCAGAGCTGGGATTAGAACCCGTGACCTTCTGACTCCCAGGCCTGTGCCGTAGCCATTATGCCAGTAACCCCTTATGGATCTCTTGGCCATGCATTTATCCAATCCCCTTATAAACTGGGTGATATTTTTGAGCTATACCACTTTCTTTGGGAATAATTTCCAATTGCTTCCCACCTGCTTCACTCTGAAAGGCAATTGACATCGTCATTCTTATGAATGCCAAGAATATTAAACGTGCAGGTCGGACACAGTCCTGTCCCACATGAGGTTCACAGTCTAAGTAGGAGGGAGTAGGATTTAATCCCCTTTTTAACCGATGAGGAAACTAAGGTACAGAGAAGTCAAGTGACTTGCCCAGGGTCACACAGTAGGTGGTGGCAGAGCCAAGG
Organism: Ornithorhynchus anatinus; assembly: GCF_004115215.2. Classification (NCBI taxonomy): domain Eukaryota; kingdom Metazoa; phylum Chordata; class Mammalia; order Monotremata; family Ornithorhynchidae; genus Ornithorhynchus; species Ornithorhynchus anatinus. Next base: position 9,417,038 of record NC_041750.1, read on the forward strand.
TTAGACCCCAGGTCTGGGACTCAGAGGACCTTTTTCTACTAGGCCATGCTGGGTGGGGCCTGGCCCGTTCAACGGCCCAAAATGGGCCTTGTCCACCCAGCCCCGTGAGATTCCCTACCTTGCACTTCCACACGCTCTCCCTTCGGTAACCCACAGCCCCTCTATCTCACAGTCTGAACTCCCCAGAATGGAGTGGCAGCCAGATGAGCAAGGACTTAAACAAGTTCTCCAGCTGCTTAAGGACTCCCAGTCTCCAAACACGGCCACCCAGCGTATTGTCCAGGATGTATCCTTTTGCTGAATTAGCTTCCCCTGTGGTGGGTCCATTTCTTTGGCTCTGACTGCAGGAATTGCCGGGTTTGGGATATGAAGACCGTCTCTACAGCACAGATGCTGTTTTTCACTTATGCATTGGGTCACAGGCTGTTACTGCTGCCGAGTTCCCTCCCATTCTCTGTGAAGTGTTTCTGCTTCTGCATGGGGTGTAATTCTGCTAGAAAAAGGGTTGTACAGAACTCTTGTAATGAGCAGGGAAACCATTCCCAGCTCACAGAATTGTTAGCAGATCTGGTTGGGAATGATCCTGATGCTGTTGCTGGGTGGTGGTAACAAAGTGGGGTATCCCCTACTCTCAGTTTCTCATGCGTGTGGTGGGGGCAGGGTGGGAGTGTGTGTTTGAGTCCAGCCAGAGGGCTTCGATGAGGTGGGGGAAAAGTGCTCCCTGCCTCTGAGAGCTGCAGGGAAGACAGGGACTTCCATGTGTGGGGCTGACCCCCTGGATGATTTCCTTTGACAGCATCTCCCTTTCCACTACACGGTGGGGCATGTGGCTTGTCCTTAACCCCCTTTTTGCAGAAACTGAAGCAACTAAACCAGTTTCCTGATTTCAATAACTACCTGATTTTCGTCCTGACACGGCTGAAAACCGAAGGTCTGTTTTAGCTCCTTGTCTCTTTGACTCCCCCCTCATCCTGGACCCTGAGGGGAAAAGGAGAGGGGATGGATCCCCGCCGGTAGTCAATAGGTATCCAGGTAACCTCCCGGAGGTCTGGCTTCCTGCCCTCCTGAGGGCTCGGTTTATTGCTCGCTGCTTCGGAGGGGTTATTTTAAGGAGACTGCGGCTCCTTCGCAAGTGATCTGGTCTCCCCTGAATTCCTGAGCAGTTGGGAAGTCAGATCACTGATTCTCAGAGTAAGGAACTGGGAGCCCAGGATGCCTCGTTTCTTGGTGTGCCGGTACCTGGTCCCGCGGCCAGTGGCGGAGCAGGACGTTCTGCCCTGCTCTGCTTTGCTTGCCCAACTGGCCCAGGGGAACAATGTTCAGGTGGCTCTAGAGTTTTGTTGTGCTCCTTCTTGTAGAAGAAACCTCAGAAGAAGCGGGTGGGGCCAGCACGCCTGTGGGTAGGGCATGCGGTGGTCTCTATGGCTTGCTTTTAATGGGGGGCGGCGAGGCTGGGTGACCAACTCTACCATTCCTCTGGGCAGGAAGCAAACCGGGGCAGAGGCTGGGGCTCAACTACCGCGGTGGGGGAGAGCCTCTCTTGCTCGTGTGGAGCCGACAGCATCTCGGAGGGGCTGTGAAGCAGTTTAGGCCCCCGTGACAGGCTCGGAGTCTTTGGATGGAGCCTCCGGACTCTTCAACCCATCCCTCCCTCACCTCTCCTCCCCACCTTCTAAGAATATAAAGGGGAGTGACTTCCTTTGCAGTAGATAACTCCGGAAGGGGGCCACTCGGAGGCGAGGAACTTGCCAGCTTGATCTGTCCAGTTCTGAGGAGTAGGTGAGACAGCCTACCCAGGTCACCTCCTAAGTTTAAAAGTCAAGTGCCTGATGAGGGGTTCTGTGTAGCTAGCGTGACGCCTGTTGTGGAGGTCCCCTCCCTCCCTTGCTCTCTAGTGGCCCGTTATCTTTTCCCAGATGAGCCAACCCGATCCCTCAGCGGCCTGATCCTGAAGAACAACGTGAAGGCTCATTACCAGAGCTTCCCTCCGCTCGTGGCTGATTTCATCAAGCAGGAGTGCCTCAACAACATTGGCGACTCCTCCTCTCTTATCCGAGCCACCATTGGTAAGCGGAGGCCAGGGCCGGTAGAGTGGCAAACGGACCTGGGAACAGCCTCGGGCCGGGTGTGGAGCAGTCCTGGACCACTCTGGGGCCCCCAGAACCCACCAATTTTGAGCCGGTTTGCGTGGCGCGGGGCTGTGGTATTGCAGCTGTGGTATATCATCTGTGTCTGGTGGCTTTGCACTGGCACAGTGGTGTCTGGGCTGCTGGGATTTCCTCAGGAATTCAAGCACTCCAAGCACACAGCTGCACTTGGGCTGGTGATAATAATAATAACTATGGTCCTCGTTAAACGCTTACTATGTGCCAGGCACTGTTCCAAGTGCTGGGGTAGTTACAGATTAATCGGGTGGACCCAGTCCTGTCCCACATGGAGCTCACACTCTTAATCCCCATTTTACAGATGAGGGAACTGAGGCACAGAGAAGTTAAGTGACTACCCCATGGTCACACAGCAGACACGTGGCAGAGCCGGGATTAGAACCTAGGCCCATGCTCTATCCACTAAGCCACTCTGGTGCAACAGAACTCCAGGAGTGGAGCCCTTGGGAAAGTCCAGAACTGGTCTAGACAGTGGAAAGGCAAGCTAGACTTGGCTTGGGCTTTGAGGGCACGCACACACATTCACCCTGCCCCCAACCCCCCCAGCAGCTGGGATGTTGCCCAACGCATGCAAAAGCCTCATAGAGCCTGTTGAGACTACAAGTCCCATTAACTCATTGGGCTAGACATTCCCCCTTCGACCTTCTCCACCCTTAAAGCCAAGTCCCAATATGAAGGAAAACAACCATTGAGCTGGGCTCAGGTTTCTCCCTTGTTGGACCGGGGCCGAGTGATTTAGACCCAAGATATCGGCGTGACGGGGCTTTGATGGGCTGGGCCTATGGGGGGACGTGGGGGGGCATCCATGGTTTCCAGGACTGTCGGCGAGCCTGGTCAGAATCAGTGGCTTGGGAAGGTTTGTGACAGCCACTCCTGTTGTCTTTCCCCACTTCCTCAGGTATCCTCATCACTACTATTGCTTCCAAGGGGGAGCTACAGATGTGGCCAGAACTGCTTCCCCAGCTCTGCAACTTACTTAACTCTGAGGACTACAACACCTGTGAGGTGGGTAGGTGGCAGGGGGTGGGTTGGGCTGGAGCCCTAGGGACCTTGGTCTTCCGGGGGCTGGCCTGCCCTCTTTAAGGCTTAGCAAGCTGCCCCAGGCTGCAGATTGCCCTCTTCCCCGGGGCCAGCATGCCCTCTGCGGGCTCCACGTCTCCATCTCCTCTCTGCACAGGGAGCCTTTGGGGCTTTGCAGAAAATCTGTGAGGACTCGTCAGAGCTCCTGGACAGCGACGCGCTCAACAGGCCTCTGAACATCATGATCCCCAAGTTCCTGCAATTCTTCAAGCATTGTAGCCCCAAGATTCGGTGTGTAGAGTGGTCTGTCCCTCCCGCTCCTCCTCCCCGTGCTCCAAGATGGTGGCTTCTTGACCAGAGACTCGCGAGTCCCTGCGCCTTTCGCCAAGCACTAACCAGTCTGGTCTCCTAACACTCTGCTGCCTCCTGGAGATGCAGGGAGGGGAGAGGGGATGATAGGGAGCACGAGCCAGGCTTTTCTGAGGCGGGTGGCAGGGGAGGAGAGGAATGAAGCCGAGGGGGTCTTCGGAAGGCTCCTTGGAAGCCGTGAAGTACAAGAGGGAGATGGAGGGCAGAGGGGCTTCTTGCCATAGAGGCAGTGGATGGAGCCTAAAGGAAGTAACAGCCCCGGGTCCAGGAGGAGATGAGACAAAGGGGCCAGGCTCTCGCCTTCTCTGCCCCTCACACCTTGGTGTCTCCCCCTTATTGCTCTTGGCTGCCCTCCCTTAAGTGGCAGCTCTCGGCAGGTGAGGGGGACAGGGAATGACCCGGGCGGGTCCCTCCGTCCCACCCCTAGGTCCCATGCCATTGCTTGTGTGAACCAGTTCATCATGGACCGGGCTCAGGCTCTAATGGACAACATTGACACCTTCATTGAGGTGGGTAAAGGGGGCCTGGCCCAGCTGCGGGGGTGGGGGAATGGAGGGAAGACCAGGCCACGCCCTGGACTCGGGTCCCTCCTGGGTGGCCTTGGCTTGGGGTCCTCCAGGGCCACTGCTCCTGGAAGCGAGGAAGGATCACCTCCCAGGGGACCTCCCCAGGTGCTACCCCTGGCTAAGTGGCTCTGGGCCCGTCCCTGCTTCACCTTTGTGAGCTCTGGGCCTCACCTTTCTCTTCTCCTCTCCCCCATCGCTCCCCCGCCCCCCGTTCCCAAGTGCAGCATCTTTTTGCCTTGGCGGTGGATGAGGACCCCGAAGTGCGGAAGAATGTGTGCCGGGCACTGGTCATGCTGCTGGAGGTGCGGATTGACCGACTGATTCCACACATGCACAGTATCATCCAGGTGAGCTTGTGTTACACCAAAATCCCCCCTCCCATCCCATCCCCCCAGGTGCCAGTGTGCGTGGGGGGGTGAGGGGCAGCGCTTCGAGCAGTCCAGCAGGGCAACAAGGCTGGATTTTCGTTCCTCCCTGCCGGTCTCTCCACCTCTGAGTGTCTGCTGAACTCCCTGCTCTGTTCCCTTAGTACATGCTGCAGAGAACTCAAGACAATGATGAGAACGTGGCCCTGGAGGCCTGTGAGTTTTGGTTAACACTGGCAGAGCAACCCATATGCAAGGAGGTCCTGTCGTCACACCTGGTGCAGTGAGTCCTGGGCTCCCAGGGACCCGGTTCCCCTTCCAAGCTGGAATGGCTTGCGGCGCTTCCCTCTCCTCCCCGGGCACCTCAGATAGCTGCCGCCACCACCTTCTCCTCAGTTGCTCTGGGGTCTGTCACTCTGTCACACACGATTGGCCAGTTAGCAGCGAGACCCAGTCAGCTGCTGCGGCCTCAGTGGGCCCTTTCTTGGGGTCACGGGGTGTGCCCGCAGCCATTCTCCCCTTCCCCGCCCATCCTCCTGACACGAGCCTGACTTGGGGCTCAGGCTCCCTCTCTTTTCCCGCCCCCCTCCTCCCACAGGTTGATTCCCATCTTGGTAAAAAGGATGAAATATTCGGAAGTCGACATCATCTTGCTCAAGGTACAGCTCGACACGGCCGGGGTGGGGGGTGCCGGGTCTCGGGACCCCATCGGTGTCACAGGGCTTTCGGTCTGCCTGCCTGGAGTGAGGGTCCCGAGTTTCCACGCGCAGGGGGACGTGGAGGAGGATGAAGCCGTACCCGACAGCGAGCAGGACATCAAGCCGCGGTTCCACAAGTCCCGCACGGTGACGCTGCAGCACGAGGAGGAACGTCCCGAGGATCCCGAGGATGTCGAGGAAGATGACGACGACGACGACACCCTCTCGGACTGGAACCTGAGTGCGTGGGGGTGGGAGACGCTGCCGGAGAGGGCAAAGGGGAAGGGTCTGTCTCTCTGTCGGGTGACGATTTCTCTCGGCCTTTTGGTTCTTTCTCCCTATGCACAGGAAAGTGCTCAGCTGCCGCACTGGACGTCCTGGCCAATGTGTTTCGGGAAGAGCTGCTGCCCCATCTGCTGCTTTTGCTCAAGAGGTTACTCTTCCATCCCGAATGGGTCATCAAGGAGTCTGGGATTCTAGTGCTCGGGGCAATTGCAGAGGGTGAGTGCTGAAGGGGCTTGGGCAGCCAAGGGAGGTCCCCAGGGCCGCCTCTAGATTAAGCTCCTTGTGGGCAGGGAATGTGTCTGTTTACTGTTGTACTGTACTCTCCCAAACGCTTAGTACAGTGCTCTGAACACAGTAAGTGCTCAATAAATACGATTGAATGAATGAATGTGGCTGGATGTTCTCGATTATTATTACTGTAGTATTTGTTACACGCTTACAATGTGTTGAGCACTGTTCTAAGCACTGGGGTAGATACAGTGTAATCAGGTTGTCCCACGCAGGGATCACAGTCTTAATCCCCATTTTACAGATGAGGGAACTGAGGCAATGAGAAGTGATGTGACTTGCCTAAGGTCACACAGCAGACAAGTGGCGGAGCCAGGATTAGAACCCACGTCCTGTGACTCCCAAGCCTGGGCTTTTGCCACTCGACCATGCTCCCTCTAGAGTATGAGCTCGGGGAATGTGTCTCTTATATTGTTATATTCTTTCCCAAACACTTAGTAGAGTGCTCTGCACACAGAAATTGAATGAATAAATGAATGTGGCTGGATGCTCTAGATGCTCCCTAGACAGTAAGCTCGTTGTGGGCAGGGAATGGGTCTGTTATATTGTTCTCTCCCAAGCGCTTAGTACAATGCTCTGCACACAGTAAACCCTCTGTAAATACGATCGACTGACTGATCCCTTCCTGTCTCTTCCCCAATGTCCTGCCAGGGTGCATGCAGGGCATGGTCCCTTACTTGCCGGAACTCATCCCCCACCTGATCCAGTGCCTGTCAGACAAGAAGGCCTTGGTACGCTCCATCGCCTGCTGGACCCTGAGCCGCTATGCGCACTGGGTGGTGAGTCAGCCTCCCGACATGCACCTCAAACCCTTGATGACAGAACTGCTGAAGCGCATCCTGGATGGCAACAAGCGGGTGCAAGAGGCAGCCTGCAGGTAATGCTCTGGGGGGGGCGGGGAGAGGGCAGGGACTCAGGCGAATGCAGTTAGGTCTTTGTGGAGGGGCCCTGCTTGGTTCCGGCTGTGATGAATAAGTGGAAGCGAGATTTTGGGCCGGTCTCTTCAGGAGTCGTCCGGTTCTGGTCCCGAGCGCGCTCAGTTGACTGGCCCCTAGTAGTCACGGCCGCTGTCTAGCTCAGCTGAAGTGCCATAGGACAGAGGCGTCAGTCTCTCGATCAGTGGTATTTATTGTGCGCAGATTCCCTTACTAAGCACTCTGGAGAGGACGGTAGAGTTAGTAGACCCGATCCCCGCCCTCGAGGAGTGGGGATCGAGTGAATCGTAAGCTCCTCTTCCTTTCCTTGGCTTTCCCCTGCTTCCTTCTGATCTGTGTGGCATTCTGGGCAGGCTTGCGATTTGATCATTCATTCATTCATCCATTCAGTCATATTTATTGAGTGCTTACTGTGTGCAGAGCACTGTACTAAGTGCTTGGAATGTATAATTCACCAACAGATAGAGACAATCCCTGCCCACCAGTGGACTCACAGTCTAAAAGGGGGAGACAGACAGCAAAACAAAACAAGTAAACAGGCATCGATACCTCAAAATAGATAAATGGAATCATAGATGTATACACATCATTAATAAAATAGAGTAATAACTAATACACACAGATATACACAAGTGATCAGTGGTATCGACTGAGCGCTTACTGTGTGCAGAGCGCTGTACTGGGTGCTCAGGAGAGTACAGTACAACAGAGTTGGTAGGCATGTTCCCTGATCTCGAGGAGCTTACGGTCTAGAGGGGGGAGACCGACGGTTAAAAGAAATTACCGGTCTTTACATGAGTGCTGAAGGACCGAGGGTGGGGTGAACATCAGGTGCTGGAAAGGGACAGATCCAAGTGTACGGGTGATGCAGAAGGGAGAGGGAGCAGGGCAGATGAGGGCTTAGTTGGGGAAGGTCTCTTGGAGGAGACTCTGCCTTACCTCTTCCCCTCCTTTTCCACTCCCTCCTGTAGTGCGTTTGCCACGTTGGAGGAGGAGGCCTGCACAGAGCTGGTCCCCTACCTGAGCTTCATCCTGGACACCCTCGTGTTTGCCTTCGGCAAGTACCAGCATAAGAATTTGCTGATCCTGTACGATGCCATCGGCACGCTGGCTGATTCCGTTGGGCACCATCTCAATCAGTTGGTAAGGAGGCTGGCGCCAGCCACCTCATTGGGAATGGGGGGGTGAGCCCTGGGTGGCCAGAACCCACTGCTGACCTGCTCCCCCGTTGTTGCCCCTCCCTGATTATCCTGCCACCCCAGGAATATATCCAGAAGCTGATGCCCCCCCTGATCCAGAAGTGGAATGAGCTCAAGGATGAGGACAAAGATCTCTTTCCGCTGCTGGAGGTCAGTCGGGGAAGGAAGGGGAGGTTCTGTCTTGTCTCCCTTAGGGCTTCTTACCCACTGTCCTCACGGTCCTGGGCTGGCGTCTGTGGGCTCTTTTGGCCAATCCCTCTGCCTTTGGGCACCGTAGGTGGGCGAGTCCTAGGGTCTGGGGAGGGAAATCGGGGGTGAGCCCCCATTCCCTTGGGGGTAGGAACCTCTGGGCTGTGGGCTTCAGCTAGCCGCCTTTACCCTGCCGGCAGGGTATCCCATGGTCCTTTCTCCCTCCCGCCTCTCCAGTGTCTGTCGTCTGTGGCCACGGCCCTCCAGAGTGGCTTCCTACCCTACTGCGAGCCTGTCTATCAGCGCTGCGTCACCCTGGTCCAGAAAACTCTGGCCCAGGCCATGGTAGGTGCCTGAAGAGTCTCTCCGAGGATTGGTGTCCGGGCTGGGTCTCCGGGGCCAGGCCTCCGGAAATCATTCCTGGGTTTTCCCGTCCCAGATGTACAGCCAGCACCCAGACCAGTATGAGGCTCCCGATAAGGACTTCATGATCGTGGCGTTGGATTTGTTGAGTGGGTTGGCCGAGGGGCTGGGCTGTCATGTGGAGCAGCTGGTTGCCCGCAGCAACATCATGACCTTGCTCTTCCAGTGCATGCAGGTTCGTGCAGTCTCTCTCTCTTCCCTCTGCTCAAACCCTCCACCCTCCCCTTTACGGCCTCAGACCTACCATCTCCCATCCTCCACAGGACACCATGCCAGAGGTTCGGCAGAGCTCCTTTGCCCTCCTGGGAGACCTCACCAAAGCCTGCTTTATGCACGTTAAGCCTTGTATCGGTAGGTGCTCGTGACCCATCCCATCCATCCCCTCCCTGCCCCTGGTGGGGGGTATCCTGGGACCTTGACAGTACTTTTACCATGGGCTCCGCAGGCTTGGCAACCGTGGCTTCACAGGTGATTGGCTACACCCTCCTGCTCCCCCTCCTTCAATGACAAACAACGGTCACTTGAAGGCTCTGAGGGTAGAGGGTCAAATGTTTTGCAGGAGGCTTCTTTGGGGAGGACAGTGGCCTCTTAGGGATTTTTCCAAATACCACCTCTTCCACCCCCCGCCTTGTTCTTCTGGGGAGTTGATTGCTAGCAGAGCTGCTTCTCTGGGCCTTTTTGTCCTTTTCCCCCCGTGTTCCTCCTCCCCCCAGGCCCGAACATCTCCTCTTCTCACTCCTCCCTCCCTCTGCTTCCTCAGCTGAATTCATGCCAATTCTGGGCACCAACCTAAACCCAGAATTCATCTCTGTGTGCAACAATGCCACCTGGGCCATTGGGGAGATCTGCATGCAGATGGGTAAGCAAGCGTTTGGGACTTCGGGGTCTCCCGGGCAGCCCAGGGTGGTCTGGCTGAGGCGAGGTGGGGCCGGGCGTGATGCTGTTAACGGGCTTCTCATCCCCTGCAGGAGCAGAGATGCAGCCTTATGTGCAGATGGTTCTCAACAACTTGGTGGAGATCATCAACCGACCCAATACCCCCAAGACACTCCTAGAGAATACAGGTGGGCAGCTCTGGCTGCCCCCTTCCCCCCGCCCCAATCAGGCTGGTAACCCAGGCCTGGTCCCTGGGTAACACGGCCTTAGGGGGCGTGGAGGCTGTTAGTTGCCCGAGGGCCTCTCGGTGAGAACCCACTCCGGCCCAGGCCCTGGGGATGGACGGACCAGCTCCCGAAACAGGTACCGGAGTCTGTGAGCCCCCACTGGGGCCTGGGGCCGTGTGCAGCCCAGCTGGGATCTGCTCCCCTTTGTGAGGACTCTCCTGGAGCTGGGGGGCAAGAGGCTCTGTGCTCCAGTCCGAAGCCCCCTCCCCACCCCCCTCCCCCTCGTCCGGTCCCGGGGGCCGCTCGGGCTTTCGGGTGGCCCGACGGGTCTATCTGCCCTTGCAGCCATCACCATCGGACGCCTGGGCTGCGTGTGCCCGCAGGAAGTCGCCCCCATGCTCCAGCAGTTCATCCGGCCCTGGTGGGTGTGTTTCGGTTCTCGACTTCCCCTCTCTGAGGCCCGGTTCTCTTCAAACGTCCTCCCCCACTACCACCCATTGAGCCGCCAGGTCTCTGTGTTCCCTGCAGGTGTACGTCCCTCAGGAACATCCGGGACAATGAGGAGAAGGATTCTGCCTTCCGGGGCATCTGCATGATGATTGGGGTGAACCCTGGGGGTGTTGTGCAGGTAATGGAAGGAGCAGAAGGGCTGCCTGTCGAGTATTCATTCCCTTTGTCCAATGGGGGGGGTGGGGGGAGCCTCCATTGAGGAAAGTAGTAAGTAATATGGGCGGCCCAATTCTAACTCGAGTGGGTTTGGGCCTGGGGGTTAGGCCCTGTGCCAATTGGACAGCGGCTCACGAGCCCGTTGGGGGCCGTCGGGGGGATTCTGTGTTTCAGGACTTTATTTTCTTCTGTGACGCGGTAGCTTCCTGGGTGAATCCTAAGGATGACCTGCGTGACATGTTTTATAAGGTAATTCCCCGTGGCTTGGAATCGACTGGAAAATTTTCAGGGCGGGGGTGGAGGGGGGGTGGATGTCTTGAGAGGCCAGAGTGTCCTGGGGGTTGCGGGGAGAAAACAGCCACTAATCTTGTTCTGGGAGGGGCTAGTGAAGCACCGGCTCATGGCCGATCACCTCTGAAACCCCGGCTTTCTCGTCTACCCTCTCAGATACTCCATGGCTTCAAAGACCAAGTGGGACAAGAGAACTGGCAGCAGTTCTCGGAGCAGTTCCCACCTCTGCTGAAGGACAGATTAGCTGCATTCTATGGGGTCTAGTTAAAGCGGAGAGACCGTACTAGGTGAGTATGGGGTTAATGTGTCTGCTCTGCCTGCTGGCAGCCGGTTGGCTACACTTAGTGCCCCACCCCTAAAGCCAGACACCGAAAGCTGTGGTTTGGGGAGGCCCTGTTCCACCTGCTGGGTTTGGTGGTTCTCCTTCTGTTCCCAGCCCCTCCCTCCTTACCCAGTACACCTCCTGGGGGAAGGGTGGGGGCGGGGCTTATTGAGACCGTGGGTTAGCTTTGCCCCCTAGTTCTCATCAGTGCCCCTGGGCACTTTCAATTAGATTGGCCTCCATTGTTCTACCTTGGAGATAGGTGAGGAGAGGGTGGAGGATAATCTGAGACCCCAGGGGGCATATAGAGCAGGCCTGATAGTTATCCTCTCTCTTCCTTTCTTCTTGTTCTTTGTTTCTCTCTCTTCCCCTCTCCTCTCCTCTCCCCACTGCTCTCTCCCAGGTTCCTGTCTGCCTTGGGAGGGGAAACTTAGAGCTCATCTGCGTCCAGGTGTTGTAGTGCCCTGTTAATGGGGGGTTAGGGAGGACGAAGTGGGACTCAAAAACAAATGCCTTCCCGGCTTTACTGACATTTCTGTGGACTGGGGGAACCTCCATGATCATTTTCTAAACGGGGAGCTTCTAGGCCCTTCCCCTCCCCCCTCCAAAAAAAGAGGGAAAAAAAACCTAAAAGGGAACTTGGTTTTTGGGTTATCCTGGCAGCCAGAGCGATGCTGGCCACATGGGGGAGGAGGAGGTGCTGCAACCTTATTATTTTGGAGGAGGAAGGGAAGCAATCGGGCAGTGGTAGGCAAGAAGTCTTTCCCTGGGACACCACAAGAGCAAACACTGACATACACACAGGGTAGGTGTAAAGAAAATTATAAACCTAAAAGCATGGGGAAGGGGGGCGGGGGGAGGAATGGGCCAGTGTTCTAAAGCTCCAGCTGGGAAAGCAAGGGAGGGCAACCTCCTCCCCCTGCTTTCTCCCCTCCTCCCCCCCGTCCCCCCCACCTCACCATTTTCTGACTGCATGGTGACAATTAGAGTAGCAAATCCTGTGAGTAGCCCATAATGACTTCGATGTAACGTTTCATCTAGCGTTCAAAAGCTTCTGCAGTAGATACTGTGCATTTGTTGGGAAAATGCAGAGGGGCAGGGCTAGTGGGGTCGCCAACATGGTAGGAGCCCTAGAAAACCTCGAACTTCCTGGATCCACTTCAGGGAGCCAGTCACCAAAGGAGAATCTAATTTCTCGGTCCCGGGTCCTGCCAAGCCTGGCCAGTGCTGTAGAGAACCGTGCTTTGGAGAAGCCGCAGCTCCTGGTGAGATTTCTCTCAGCTGGTTGTACGGCCGTATCTGGCAACGCGGTTACTGCGTTTCCTCAACCGTCTCTTCCTGTCACAACGGGAGGGAAGGGGTGAGCCGAAATAGCTGACCCAAAGGGGTGGGGAGGGCAGCGGTTGATGGGCTCCGAGCAGCGTGCCGTGCCGGCCCTCCATCCAGACCAAGTCCGCCTCAACGCTGAGTCTGTTCTAGCATCTTTACTTAACTGTGAGAGCTAAATGTTTTGCTTCTTAGCTGAGTTGATGCTGTCAGTGGATAAGCAGTAAGATAACTGAGCATAATATGACAAAATTTAGCCTCCCTCCCCAAGCCCTTTTATAGGCAACTATCTAGGGTTTGGGGTTGTTTCTTTTAAGTCTGTCTTCTGTTTCCCCACCCTTGGTGGGTGGGAATCCCCCCCCTTTTTTTTCTCTTTTTGATGTTTGAGTTCTGGTTTAAATGCTGAGGGTCCGAAGTTGCATGTTAACATGAAGACAGAAGGTGGTACAGAGTGGCTGAGTTGATAGAAGCACCCATCTTTTTTTTTTTTTCCCCCCCCTCCATGCCCTGGAATGGAGAGGGCAGCAGGAACCAGATGGTTTTAGATGGGTTTTGTCCTTCCATCAAGCCCATCTCGGGGACATTTGGTTTAGGATTTTCCTCTTCCCATGAACTTCCCATGAGTTCTGAGACCCAGCTGAAAGACTTGCCAGTGACTCCCTGAACTCCCTTCAAAGAGCTGAGGGGAAAATTCCAAGAGAAGTGGGACCAGCATCTCTTTCTAGCCAGGAGGGGAGAGGGCACCCGTTACTTTCTGGTTTGAGAATCAAAGAACGAGGAGCTGGGGCTTGTCCAAGAGTCAAAGGACAAGGAGATGCTTTGGCACCAGCTGCTGCTAGGAGGCCAATTTGGGCAGTGGGGAGCCTTTCCCTGGCCATTGGGAAGTAAATTGGGTTGCCCACGGAGTGGCGGGAGTGTCTCAGAATTTGGGGGACCCAATGGAATTCATTAGCATGGTCATCATCAACTTCAATTTTACTGAACTCCCTTCCCAGCCTCTCATTTGGCTCCTTTCATCCAGCAGCTTCTAGCATCGTCTTTCCTTTGGCTCTCAGAGCTATGCGTCGGGATCCGATAACCTAGGGCTCTGGGATCCAGAGATCTCTCGTCCACCTCGACTCCCTTTAGCATCCCGCGTAACACCCACAACCCAACCATCACGTGCATTCCAAACTCTGCCTTTTTGTTTTATTTTTAATTTTTTTTTACCTGGATAAGAACTTGAGTAGGTCTCTGGAAGCTGTTGAAAATGGCTTTTTTTATTTTTTATTTTTTTATTTTATTTTATTTTAAATTGCAGTTGCTTTGGGGAAATGTTTCCGCTGTTCCAGGCAGAGGGAGGGTGAGAGGTGGTGGCTAAGTCTTCCTCCTCCCTGCCTAAGACCAGGGTTCCAAGTTCAGCTCCACAGCTCCCATGATGGACCTGGGGAGCTGGGCTTGGGATTTTTAAATTGTATTTGACTTTTAAAATTTTTATTTAATTTTGTTCTTGCACAATAAAGTTTCAGCCTCTGCTTGTTTGGGTTGGATTTTCCTTTCCTTGGGTAACAGTGCCGACTGGTTTTTAGCCTTCCTGTCTTTTGAATCCTCGATTTGTACATTTGTAAATGTGCCGTAATGTTTCCTATGGTAAAACTGCCGTGGATTTGTGTTACAGCGGCTGCTTGCACCTTCGCTCCAAATGAGACTGTTCTCATTTTATGTATTTTTTTTTTTAAACTAAAGACCAATTTCTTGTGACACCAGTTTGTATGTGTGTCTGGTTTTGTGGTTTGATTCCTCTCCCTGCCCTCTCCTTCCCAGACTCCAGGTCTGACCTGGAGCATTGTCTCCTTTTGAAAGGCTTCCTTCCATCTGGAAGCGTCCGCTGGGTAAAATGCGGGACTGCGAAATGGGACCCATCCCCTGGGGAGGCTGGTCCGACTCTGGAGGGCTGTCCGTCCCCTCCCCTCCCTTCTCTGGCCTGCAGCCTTTCTTTAGGGGTGGGGTGGATGGAGGGGGTGGGGACAGTTGCAGTCGATGGCTCCACTCTCCTCACCCTTTCTCTGCAGAGAGGGATGGCCGAGTGAGCATTTAGAACCCCAGCCTGGGGGGTGGGGGGATGAGGATGCTTTAGAGAAGCAGCATGGCTCAGTGGAAAGAGCATGGGCTTTGGAGTCAGAGGTCATGAGTTCAAATCCCAGCTCTGCCACTTGTCAGCTGTGTGACTGTGGGCAAGTCACTTAACTTCTCTGTGCCTCAGTTACCTCATCTGTAAAATGGGGATTAAGACTGTGAGCCCCACGTGGGACATCCTGATTCCCCTGTGTCTACCCCAGCGCTTAGAACAGTGCTCGGCACATAGTAAGCGCTTAATAAATACCAACATTATTATTATTATGTTCCCAGGGTTGCCATGTCCAAAAGTTCTGCCTGCGTCCACCCGTCTCTACTTTTAAACCAGTCAGGTGTTTCTCCACAATCTTTCAAATTATGGTTAACAAATACCACCATATTACTATCATTATTACTTCCCGATTTGGCCCTTTCTCGTCCAGCAGCCTGCTCTCTGGGCCAGGTCTTCAACATAGGCTAGGTGACTATCTGCCTTCCGGTTTTTTTGGCCTCCATTTATTCATTCAATTGTATTTGAGGGCTTAACTGTGCAGAGTACTGTACTACGCGCCTGGTAGAGTACAATACAACAATAAACGGACACATTCCCTGCCCACAACGAACTTACGGTCTAGAGGGAAAGGAGAGATTAAAATAAAAAATTACAGACATGTACATAAATGTTGTGGGGCTGGGAGGGGGGGAGAACAGGGTGTAAGGGAGACGAAGGGAGTGGGAGAAGAGGAAAGGAGGGGGGGCTTAGGAGATGTCCAACCAGATCATCTTGCATCTACCCCAGTGCGTAGAACAGGGCCGGGCACATGGTGCTTAAGTTCATTATTAATTAACTCAATAATAATTATTAGATATGCCTTCAATAAGGCTTTGATGAGTGGGAGAGTAACTGTCGGATTTGAGGAGAGGAGGGCGTTCCAGGCCAGAGGCAGGACATGGACGAGGGGGCGGCAGCAAGATAGATGAGATGTAGGCACAGTGAGACAAGTGGTAGCATTAGAGGAACCAAGTGTGCGGGCTGGGTTGCAGGAGAGTAGTGAGGTGAGGTAGGAGGGGGCAAGGTGATTAAGTGCTTTAAAGCCAATGGTGAGGAGTTTTTGTTTGATGCAGAGGTGGATGGACAACCACTGGAGTTTCTTGAGGAGTGGGGAAACATGGTCTGAACGTTTTTGAAGGAAAATGATTCGGGCAGCAGCATGAAGTATGTTCTGAAGTGGGGAGAGGCAGGAGGTTGGAAGGTCAGAAAGGAGGGGTCAGAAAGGAGGCTGATGCAGTGATCTAGGTGGGATAGGATGCGTGATTATATTAACGTGGTAGCGATTTGGATTGAGAGGAAAGGGTGGATTTTAGCAATGTTGTGAAGGTGAACTTACTGTGGGCAGAGCAGTGTACTAGGCATCTGGGAGAAGCAGCATGGTGTAGTGGATAGACCACGGGGCCTGGGAGTCAGGTCATGGGTTCGAATCCTGCCTTCTCCACTTGTCTGCTGTGGGAACTTGGGCAAATCCCTTCACTTCTCTGGGCCTCGGTTCCCTCATCTGTAAATTGGGGATTGAGTCTGTGAGCCCCACGTAGGACAGGGACTGTGTCCAACCCAATTTACTTATATCCACCCCATCGCTCAGTAGAGTGCCTGGCACATAGTAAGCGTTTAACAAGTACCACGATTATCAATCATCATTATTATTACAATGCAAAAGAGTAGGTAGAGATGTGCCCTGGCCACCAGGGCCTTACAGACCGGAGGGGGAGGCCGACATTAAAACAAATTAAAGGCGGATCTGTACGGAAGTGCCGTGGGGCTGGAGGAGGGGTGGGGTGAATAAGGAGAAATAAAAAATAATCAAAAGAATCTGAGTGCCTGTGTGCAAGGCACGACCCTAAAGTGCTCTCCTTCAAAGCCCACCAAAGACATTCCACCTCCAGGAAGCATTCCCTGATTAAGTGCCCGTTTCCAAGGTTGTCACTCCAACAGCTGCCCTTGGCACTCCTCAGTAAGATTATTATGAGCATTTATTATGATTATTATGGGTATTTAAGTGCTCGCTCTGTTTCAAGCAGTGTTGCGAGTGCTGGGGTAGATAGGAGTTAATCAGGTTTGGGCACAGTCCCAGTCCAGGGAGTTGATTCATTCATTCATCCGATCGCATCTATTGAGCGCTTACTGTGTGCACAGCACTGTACTAAGCGCTTGGAAAGTACAACACGACGGGCTTCCAGTCCGTAAGACCGTCCCCCATACGGCTCACGGTCTAATAATAATAATAAAGCCGGTGGTCGTTAAGCGCTTGCTATGAGCCAGGCGCTGCAGTCAGCGCTGGGGAGCCCAGGTATCGAATCCCCAGTCTGCGGAGGCGGGAACTGCGGCCCAGGGAAGTGACTTACCCAAGGTCACACAGCAGGGTCGGGCGGGATCCCAACCAGGGCGGGGGAGGAAGGGGTGGGGCGACCCTCCCTCCTCCGTCACCAGCCGAGCGCCGGAAACCTGCTCGGTTCTCTGCAGTTTGGCCCCGGGATGTGCCGTGGGGGCGGCGGCGGCCCAAGCGGACAGAGCCTGGGGGGCGGGGGGCCCCGGCCTCTGGGCTCCCGCTAGCATGGAGGGGGCCCCGGGCCCGGACCACGACTCGGACCCCGAGAGCCCCCCGGATCCCGACGCCCAGGCCCAGGAGTACATCGCCCGGGTGCTGGGCGGCCCCTCGCCCGGCCCGCGGCCCGCGAAGCCCCGGGACGTCCTCCCCGGCGGGGCCCGGCCCCCGGCCGTCGACCTGCGGCCGGACCTCAAGAAATCCCCGGTGGGCGAGGCCGCCGCGGCCGGCTCGGGCCTCCTGGGCCTCCCCCTGGAGCTGATCCTGGAGATTTTCGCCTACCTGGACGCCCGGCTGGTGCTGGGCGTGCTGGCCCGGGTGTGCCGGACTCTGCGGGACATCGTGCGGGATCAGATCACCTGGCGGATCCGGGTGCAGAAGCGCGTGGGCGGCGCCTACCCCGTGGTGGAAGGTAGGCCGGGGCCGGGGGGGTGGGGGTTGGGGGTTGGGGGGTGCTCCCTTCGTTGGGTCGCTTGGAGAGCACGCTGCGGCAATCGGGCCGGCCGTCGGAATTCTTGCAGAGCCGCAGAGGCGGGAGACGCCTTCCCCGCCTGCAACGGGCCTACGGTCTAGAAGGGGAGACAGACGGTAACAGAAAGAAGTCAATCGCAGATGGTCATTCCTCGGGCGGGATGTGCTCGACACTTAGCGGGGCACCGTACTGATCGCCGGAGGGAAGACACCTACACGGAGTGGGGAGCCGCGTTCCTCCCCGCTCCCAAGAAGCCGAGGGTCCCGACGGAGAGACGGACGTTAATATAGAGCAAGTCCAGATATCCATTCTCTCGATGGTATTTACCGAGTGCTTACTATGTGCAGAGCACTGCACTAAGCAGTCGGGAGAGTACACCGACAACGGAGTTGGGAACCGCGTTTCCCTCCCGCAAGAAGCCGAGCGTCTGGACGGGGAGAGGGACGTTAATATAAAGTACAGATATCCTTTCTTTCGATGGTATTTACCGAGTGCCTACTATGTGCAGAGCACTGCACTAAGCAGTCGGGAGAGTACACCGACAACAGAGTTGGGAGATGCGTTCCCCACCCGCAAGAAGCCGAGGGTCCGGACGGAGAGACGGACGTTAATATAGATCAAGTCCAGATATCCATTCTCTCGATGGTATTTACCGAGTGCTTACTATGTGCAGAGCACTGCACTAAGCAGTCGGGAGAGTACACCGACAACGGAGTTGGGAGCCGTGTTCCTCGCCCGCAAGAAGCCGGGGGTCTGGACAGAGAGACTGACGTTAATATAAATCAAGTACAGATATCCATTCTTTCGATAGTATTTACTGAGTGCTTACTATGTGCGGAGCACTGTACTAAGCAGTCGGGAGAGTACACCGACAACGGAGTTGGGAGACACGGACTCCCATCTACCGAGTTGCCACTCGATGGCTCCCAACCAGCTGTCTCGTCTTGTCTTATGTCGCCAAGTCGTCCCCGACCCACAAGGGACACCACAGACACATCTCTCCCCAGAACACCCCGCTCTCCATCTGCAATCGTCCTGGTAGCGTGTCGGGTATCATTCGGACATTTGCGGGTATCATTCGGACCCAGTAGCGCTTAACTGACCAGATATGAGGGGAACGCAGCCGGCAGGAGGGAGAATGGGTCCCTAAGCACCTACCACCAAGGGTCACTTGTCCTGTGACTTTTAGGTGCATCATAACAATGATGTTGGCATTTATTGCGGGATTTATCGAGTGTGCAGAGCACTGGACTAAGCGATTGGGAGAGTACACTACAACAGGCTTGGAAGACACCTTCCCTGCCCACAAGGAGTTCACCGTCTAGAGGGAGAGATTGACATTTAAATTACGGATCTGGATGTAAGTGCCGTTGGGGGCTGAGGGTTGGGTGGATGGCAGGTGCTTAGAGGGGTCAGATCCAAGCGCAAGCGTGATGCAGAAGGGGGAAGAAGTAGGGGAAATGAGGGCTGAGTCGGGGAAGGCATCTTTGGAGGAGATGTCATTTTAGTGAGACTTCAAAGGTGGGGAGAGTGGTGGTCTGTCAGATTCGAAGGGGGAGGCAGTTCCAGGCCTGAGGGAAGCCGTGAGCAAGGCGGCGGCGGTGACGTTGACCAGTAAAGGCTTATTCTATGCCGATGGCTAAGAGAAGACAATCACCCGCGCCTCCCAGGATTAATATATTTGGTCACCTCTTGCCTAGGTGCTGTTCAAGACCAAGGGAGACCCCGGTCCCTGGCAAGTGGCTGCTTGTGGTCCAGGTGGGATCTAGTCGGCGGGGGGCGGACAGGACGACAGTCAATCAGTGGTATTTATTGAGCCCTTACTGTGTGCAGAGCGCTGCTCTGAGTGCTTGGGAGAGTACATACAACAGAGTGGGTAGACACGTTCCCTGCAGCCAAGGAGTTTTCGGACCAGAGGGGGAGACAGGAAAGAAAAGAGAGCCGGAGTGATTAGGAGGGTTTTTCTGAGGAGCACCCCCTGAGATAGTGAGGTGGGTTCCCCAGGGGAAGTAGGTGTTGCTTTCCCTGAAAGAGGGAGAGAAGGGAGAGGAGTGGCAAAGAAGGAAACGGGAAAGTAGGCCTCAGGGAAGGCATCCGAGAAGGGGTGGAGACGAAACAAATCTGCCCTTCCTGTTTCCCCTTCAGTGCTCTCTGTCCCCACCCCGGCACCTATCTCACACCACCTCTAGAATCCGCCCTTTCCTCTCCATCCAAACTGCTACCACTCTGAGCTAAGCACTCACCCTATCCCACCTCGACTACTGCATCAGCCTCCTCGCTGACTTCCCTGCCTCCCATCTCTCCCCACTCCAGTCCATCTTTCACACTGCCGCCCCGGTCATTTTTCTAAAAACGAGTTCAGTTCATGTTTCCCCACTCCTCGAGTACCTCCAGTGGTTGCCCATCCATCAAGCAGAAGCTCCTTACCGTCAGCTTTAAGGCACTCGACCAGCTCTCTTCCCTCCTTCCTGACCTCGCTGATCTCCTACTACAACCCAGCCTGTTCACTCCACCCCTCTAATGCCAACCCAGTCTCTGTATCTCGATCTTGTCTGTTTCGTCACTGACCCCTTACGCATGTCCTCCCTCTGGCCTGAAACTCCCTCTACCTTCATATCTGACAGACCACCCCTCTCCCCACCTTCGAAGTCTCCAGATCACATCTTCTTGCAGAGACTTTCCCTGACTAAGCCCTCCTTTCCCCTACCCACCATCCCCCCTGCGTTGCTTAGGAACTTGGCCGCCAACCCTGTAAACGCTTGATTTTCGCCCCACCCTCAGCCCCGCAGCATTTAAATACGTATCCATACGCTCTGCCATTTTCCTCATCTGCAATTTACCTTAGTTTCCCTCTCCCCTCGTAGACTGGAAAGCTCCCTGAAGGCATCGATCTTGTCTATCAGCTCTGTTGTTCTCTGCCAGGAGCTTAGGATGGTGCCCTGCACGCAGTAAGCGCTCACTGAATACCACTGATCGATCGATCATCTGAAGGGGAGGCTGGGGCTCCGGGTCTCACCCCCCATCCCCCTTACTCCTTGGCAGAGGAGGACTTTGCCTGGCCCACCGCGTGCATCCAACTGGAGGAGCACTTGGCCCACTGGGCAGATGACGGGCAGCGTGCTGAACACTTCTGCCTGGCTGAGGGGCACTTCGCGTCCGTTGACTCCATCCTCCTCTTGCAGGTGAGAAGAAGGCCCTTATCTCTCAGTACAAAGACCAAGTGGGGTGGAGAATGGGGGTTCCCACTGCTGGAATGAATCAACTCTCCACCCCCATCTTCCTGCCCCCAGGGTGGGGCCTGAATAATAATAATAATTATTATGATATTTGTTAAGCGCTTACCATGTGCCAGGCTGGGGTGGTTACAAGCAAATCCGATTAGACACAGTCCCCATCCCACGTGGGGGCTCACATTCTCAATCCCCGTTTTACAGGTGAGGGAACTGAGGCCCAGAGAAGTGAAGTGATCAGCCCAGAGTCCCACAGCAGATAAGTGGCAGAGCGGGGATTAGAACCCATGACTCGCTGACCCCCAGGCCCGTGCTCTAGCCTCTACGCCATGCTGCCTCTCGTGAAACTGAAACATTTTCTGCTTCCGTCCAGGGTGGGGAGCTCTGCCTGTCAGGTTCCCGCGACCGCAATGTCAACCTGTGGGACCTGAGGCAGCTGGGCGGGGAGCCAGACCAGGTGTTGGTCAAAGCCTTGGGCACCCAGCGCAATGGGACGCACAAGGTCAGTTGGTTGGGGAGGGGGCGGGGTGGGAGCGGGGGTTGAGGGCAGAGAAGGGTGGGGGCTTGACCCAGGAGAACGGGGTTGAGACTTACTGTCCTTCTCCCTGGGCCCGCTGAGGATGATTCCCCCCCCTGGGGTTTGATCCTGTTCACCCCCGTCCCCCTAACCCATCCTCTTGACTTGTCTGGCTGTAGGCCATCCCCAGCCCCTTCCTGTTCCCCTCCTGTCCCATAGGGCTGGGTCTGGTCACTCGACTCCCAAGATAACCGGGTGTGTTCTGGCTCCTGGGACAGCACAGTGAAGTTGTGGGACATGGAGGCCGATGGGCAGCAGTTTGGGGAGATCAGGTACCGGCCGCTTGTGGGGACGGTGGCGGGTCTGGGGCAGTGAGGTTCGCGGCGGGGCGCATTGGGGGGCGGGTGGTGTCTGGTCACTTTCCCGGCTTGGCTTTCTGCCCCTCCCACCTCAGCCACGTTCCTCTTTTCCCAGGGGAAAGGCCGCAGTGCTCTGTGTCTCCTACCGGCCCGACGTTCTGGTCACCGGCACCTATGACAAGAAAGTGACCATGTATGACCCCCGAGGTGTGTCTTCTGCTGCTGGGGAGTGGGACCAATGCGGCCGGGCTCATCGATCGATCTGTGGTGCTTACTGTGGGTAGAGCACTGGACTAAGCGTTTGGCGGGGAAGGAGGATAGTCCGACAGAGTTGGTAGACGCTCTTGGTGGGGCAGAAGCAAAATAATGATCCATAGCGCCAACGGTCTATGGTGGGGAGACAGCATTAAAATAAATTACCAGTCGGGGAAATGGTAGCTTGTAAAGAGATGTACACAAGAGCTTGGACTGAGTGGGAAAGAGCTGGGGGCTCGCTCCAAGCATGTGATGGCATTCCTGTCCCTTGACGTATGAGCCTTGGTCTAGCAACAGTTGATCAGAGGGTTCTGAGAAGTGTCAAGTGCCCTCTCTCTCTCTCTCTTCTGCCCACCAGTCAGGTTTCCACTGAGGCAGTGAGTGCAACAAGCGTGTAGGTGGGCAGGGGTTAGGACACAGAAGAATCTTTTGCAGGAAAGCGACCGCAGCATCGTGCCAATGCTGTGCCAAATCGTGGTTAATAGGTAATAGTGGTATGGAATTTGTTTAGCACTGACTACGTGCCAACCACTCTACTAAGCTTTGGGATAGATGCATGGGATTCACGGTCTAAGGGGGGAGAGAGAACAGGTATTTTCATCCCCATTTTGCAGATGAGGAAACTGAAGCAAGAGAAGTGACTTGTCCAAGGTCACACGGACAGTGAGTGGCAAAGCTGGGATTGGCACCCAGGTCTTCTTACTCCCGGGACTCCCAGACCCGTGCTCTTTCCACTAGGCGATGCTGCTTCTCCACTTGATGCTCTAGAGAGGGCATGAAACCGTGGCTGTAACTGGGTAGCAGGAATTGAGGGCAGGAGGAAAGGAGAGGGTCAAGGAATTAGGAACATAGGGGTGAAGGCTCAGATTGAAGGGGATGGAAATGAGAGTTCAGGGTGTTGGAGAGGCGGGTGCCAGGCTTCAGGTGGGGCGGTAGCCAAGTAAAGATCCTAGAGCATCTCCATGTCAACCTCCTCGTAGTCTCACAGCAGGAATCATGCCCCCCGCAAACCCAGAAGCCCCCTGCACTTTACTTCTGGCTGTCCCTCCCAACTTCCCAACTGGGAGGTGTGGGTGGGATTTTAGGGGTGGGGGTTACAGGAGTCTCCCCCACTAGGGGAGCTGGACACTGCCCAGTGGATTGCTGCTGCGGCGTTCTCTGGAGCTTGGGAAAATGTAGAACCCAGCCGAGCTTTGCTCCGCCTCGGCCGACGAGCCGCCCCTCTTGCCTCCCCGTCTAGAGAGGTGGTGGAGGGGAACAGGGCCTGGACTGACCATTTGGGTTAGTGCCAAAGTCCGGGGTGGGTCGTGCCTTGCCCCGATCACCTCGTGGGACCTCCTTCCACATGCCACTTCTGCTCCTCAAACTCGTCCCCCGCTGCCTCAGCTTAAACCAGCCTGACCCACCCAAGGGTCTCCATTCCCCATCGGAGATGGCCTTGATGAAGCTGCAGGGTCTACAAGGCTGATGGTCTGGTGCCTCTCCCCTCTCCTCCCTTCCGCCTCCCCCGGCAGCCGGCCAAGCCCTGGTGAAGAGCCGAAAGCTCCACTCGAGTGCAGTGCTGGCCTTGCTGGCCGACGACCGGCACATCATCTCGGGAAGCGAGGACCGAACCTTGGTGGTGTTTGACCGCCGTACCAACAGCGTCTTGCAGCGGCTGCAGGTGGGCAGGACTAGGCCCTGCGACTCGCCCCCAGGGGACAAAGAAGGTCCGGGCCAGGGTGGATCCCCCCACCTTCCCCCGCTGGCTGACCGGCCAGCCGGCTGGGTTACGAGCATGGCAGCTGGACCACGAGGTCCCCTACGTGGGCCCCCACGTGGGCCAGGGTGTGTAGAAGCAGGAAGATGGGCTCCGGCCGAAGGAGACGGATCCACGACTCACCAACTTGCTCCCTGCCTCGTCTCCCTCTCCTCCTGTAGCTAGAGTCCTACCTACTGTGTATGTCCTACCAAGGACCACAGCTGTGGGCTGGAGACAACCAGGGACTGCTCTATGTGTTTGAGAACTGCGCCGGCCACTTCCAGCACATCAGGGTGAGTTGGCCGCGACCCCACCTCCCGCCCCCCGCCGTCCCCCTGTAGAGGGCAAGGCCAGAGCCGGGGCCCTCGTGCTCAGACCAGGAGTTGGGGCCGAAGGACACAACTCCCACCGCTAGCCCCTCCCTGTTCCTTGCAGCCTCGGGGAGGGCAGTGATGTGGAGCCGCTGCCGGGGGAGGGAAGAATGAGGGCAAACACCGACCGTGGCAAGCGGGGGCCGGAGGGAGAGTCTGAGGCCCCCTTCTCCTTGTCACCTCCCCCCTTTTTCTCCTTCCCCAGTCCTTTGATGTGGGCCACAGGTCGCAGATCACCGGGATCCAGCACACTCTCGGGGCCCTGTACACCACATCCACCGACAAGACGATCCGGGTAAGAAGGGCGGTCGCCTCGAGGAGGGGTTTGAGGACAGCCCAGGCCCTTGGTTCCACATCCCGGCTGCTTTCCGTCCTCTCCGCCCTGGGTCCCTTAGGGCTCGAGCTCTGGAATTTTCCTTTGCAGATCCAGGTCCCCACCGACCCTCCACGGACCATCTGTACCCGAACTCACCACAATGTGCTGAACGGGGTAAGGCCTTGACCTCTCCTGCCCCCCTCTAGGCCACGGCTCTGCCGTGGCTCTGAGCTGAGGGCCTCGCCTCTGCTTCTCCCTGCAGATCTGTGCCGAAGGAAATATGGTGGTGGCCGCTTCGGGGGGTCTGTCCCTGGAGGTCTGGAGGCTGAAGCCCTGAAGACTTACAGGGCACGCCTTCCCGCCCCCGCTGAGCTGTCCCAGTGGGCAGTAGGAGAGAGAAGAGTCCCCCCCAGGCTCATCTCGGGTGCTCCTGCCCTGTGTCTGGGCCCTGCCTCTCAGTGGTTGTGTTTGGGAGAGGCTCCCCTCTCCCTCTCCTTCTCCCCCTTCTCCCCTCCCCCAGATTTATCCAGCTCCGTGGCACCGCAGAAGGCTCAGGCCTCCCTGTTCCCCTCAGACCCCGGGGAGCTGAGAACGTCTCCCCTGGAGGCCGGGGCCAAATCCCCAGAGATGGTGCCGCGCCCTGGCCACGAAGAGCAGAGACCCCAGGGACCAGCTTCTGGCACACGGTCAGAACGCCAAGTGGCAGGAGAGAGGTGCCGAGAGCAGGGGCAGCGGGACTGGTGCTGAGTGGCAGGGTGAAGGGGCCGGTTGACCACCCTCTCCTGCCTTTCTCCCCATTCTCCCCAACCCGCCTGCCCCCCCCCCCCCCCAACTGTGTTATTTATTTCTTGCCCTTGCTGGGCAGCCACGGGTAAAGCTCTTCAAATAAAGTGGATGGAAGCAGTCATGCCCCTTGGCTGTGGGCATGTGTGTGTAGTGTGGGCATTGGCCAGGAAGGGCAGGGGAAAGGGGAAGGCCCAAAGTGGGAGCCGCCCCAGCCCTGAGGGCTGGCTCTCAGGTGGGTGTCTGGGAGGCTAAACTCTGGGTTTTGCTGTGGCGGGGACAGGGAGAAACAGCATGGCGCAGTGGATAGAGCACAGGCCTGGGAGTTAGAAGGACTTGGGTTCTAATCCTGGCTCTGCCACATCTCTGCTGTGTGACCTTGGGGAAGTCACTTCACTTTTCTGGGCCTCGGTTACCTCGTCTGTAAAATGGGGATTGAGTGTGAGCCCCAAGTGGGGCAGGGACCGTGTCCAACCTGATTAACTTGTATTCCATCCCAGCGCTTAGTACGGCGCTGGGCACATAGTAAGCGCTTAACAAGTACCATAATTATTACAGGGGGAATGGGGTGTTGACGACAAACCTGGGCTTTCAGGCTCCACCACTCTCCACCACTCCTGCCCTTCCCGGCTTGGGCCTCAGCTCCATCCTCCCTTACTTACCTTGCCCCACATGCCTCCCTCCGCTTAGTGGCCCCAGATTTCTTCCAGGCCCGAGGGCAGAAAGAGGCACCACACAGAGGGACCCAGAGGGACCCAGAGGGCTCCCTGAAGCTGACTTTAATGCAGACCTAACAGGTTTTGGGTGGGGGTGGGGAGGAGGGAACTGAGCCCCGATCTATCATACGGTGTTAGCGGGTTGGGGAGAGGCTGCCATGGGCAAGGAGGAAGGGCAAGGAGGTCCTGTCCTTCACAGAATGGTGCAGGGCTTCTTCTCCTTGAAGGGGTTGATGGCTGCAGGGATGCCCATGAGGAAGGGGTCGCTCTTCGCATGCTCCAGGCAGAACTGCAGCAGCTCGCCAGCTGCCTTGGATACCTTGAGTAGAGCAGTGGTCCCAGTTAGTGTGGTGGGGTGGGAGATTGAGGGCAGTTGGAAGCCCAGCCCCTTCTCCCTCCTTCAAGCCAAGAGGCTCCCACTCCATTCCCCCTCCCTGCAACCCCCTCCCTTCTGTCATGTCATGCTAAGAGAGTGGCAGTTGTGGGACCCTAGTCCTGTTACCGCGAGAGGGGGAAGACCATCTCTCCCCCACCCCACCCCTCTGCTTGAAGCTAGGGCCCCCACCTAGGAGAAGGGGGACGGCTCCAGGTAAAAAAATAATAACGATGGCATTTGTTAAGCGCTTACTATGTGCCAAGCACTGTTCTAAGCGCTGGGATAGGTACGAGGCAATCAGGTTGTCCCATGTGGGGCTCACAGTCTTAATCCCCATTTTCTAGATGATGTAACTGAGGCACAGAGAAGTTAAGCGACTTGCCCAAGGTCACACAGCAGACAAGTGGCAGAGGTGGGATTAGAACCCTCGTCCAGGTGCCGCTCCTGACTCCCCTCCCTCCACCGCTTGGGCCAAGTGAGAAATGTCCCCTCACCTTGACCCGGTCTATACCCGCTTCCATCCGCAGCTGCTCCACCGCCCTGCGTGCCTGCCCAATGTCACTGCCGCTTGACATCTTGCTCGACATCTGTGATGTGCAGGAAGGAGGTTGGAAGGCCAGCAAAGGCAAAGTCTCCTTTTCTCCCCCTGGCCCAGGGCTGGGCCAACCCTTCATTCAGTCGTATTTATTAAGCGCTCACCGTGTGCAAAGTATGAAGCGCTTGGGAGAGTATAATATAATAATAAACAGATCCTTCCGAGTTCCCCTTTGATAATGGAAATGATGAGGGCAACTTTCCTTGAGCTGGACACCCTCTCAGGCTGCGTTCAGGTATGTGAAAGGAGAAGTCTTCCTTCTCCCCTCCTCACCCCAGAGAACGGAAGGACCTGCCTCCTACCCCACCTCCTCCCACCAGCTAGGTTTGAGGGTGGCATTCGGTCAAGCAATCAATGGGATTTATGTGCCGAGGCCCATTCTAAGCGCTTGGGAGAGTACAATACAAAAGAAATTAGACCCATTCGGTGACAGGGGAGCTCAGAGAAGATGGCTCCCCTTCCCGTCTCTGCAGTCTGTGGAGGACAGCTCTGGGACGACCCCACCCTACTTCACAAGCTCCCTGGGAGATGGAGGACCAGTTCCCCTCCTTACCTTGGCCATAAAAGTCCCCCGGTCTCACTCTAGCACTCAGGCAGCTCCAGTGCTCTCCTCGTCTCGCCTAGTCCGGCAACCAAGCAGCTCTGGGCCTGCCTGGGCGCTTTCAGTCCCTTCCTTCAGATCTTTTGGCCCCTGGGCAGACGTAAGACCCAATCCTTCTCCTACTCCCTCTACCAGCCCTGTGAAGGCTTTGAAGCCAGACCACCTAGTGAGTCAAATGTCACTGTAGGGAAAGAGCAGCAGCTGCTCACCCCAACATCCCCACCCCCCCCAGGTTTTCCCAACTGCTGAAGACCAAAGAAGGGGGCTAGCTCTTCCTCCAACCTCCTCTGATTAGGGTGGGGGGAGGAGGGAGGAGTATATGCTTCCTCCCCCTCTTGAGTGTGCAGAGTGCCAGGTGGATGAGGGTTGGGGCAGCTCCCCCAAAGAGCTCACTGGAAGATATTAGAAGCACAGAGAGCACAACTCAGTTGGAGGTTGGCATATACGGGGCCTCTTCCTAGGACTGGCAGGGAGAGGATGATTCAGGGCAATTCCTGAAGGCTTGCCACTCTGCTAGCCTGGACCCCGTTCTCCAGTGACTCGATGCCAACGAGCTTAATCCAAGGGACTTTTCACCTCAGTCGTCACGTTTTATAATAATATGATTAATAACAATTGTGGTATTTGTTCAGCACTTATGTGCCAAGCCCTGTGCTAGGTACAGGAAAATCGGGTCAGACCCAGTCCCTGGCTCCCCGCTCTTGCTGCACCCCGCTGGCAGCGACGTCGGCATGCTTAGTACAGTGCTCTGCACACAAGAAGCAGTGTGGCCTAATGGTTAAAGCACGGGCCTGGGAGTTAGAAGGACCTGGGTTCCAAGCCCAACTCTGCCACTTGTCTGCTGTGACCTTGGGCAAGTCACTTCACTTCTCTGGGCCTCAGTTACCTCATCTGTAAAATGGGGAATAAGACTGGGAGCCCTATGTGGGACATGGGCTGTGTCCAACCTGATTACCTTATATCTACCCCAGCGCTTAGAACAGTGCCCGGCAAATAGTAAATGCCTAAAAAATACTATTACGACTACCTGGGGCTCACAGTCTAAGGGAGAGGGAGGATGGGTTTTTTATCAAAACTTTTATAAATGAGGAATAGAAATAATAATAATTGGGGTATTTGTTAAGTGCTTACTTTGTGACAGACGCTCTACTAAGGCTTGAGGTAGGTACAAGGTAATTGGGTTGGACATAGTCCCGGTCCCACACAGGGCTCACAGTCTTAATCCCCATTTTACAGATGAGGTAACTGAGGCCCCAGAGAAGTGAACTGCCTTACCCAAGGTCACATAGCAGACAAGTGGCAGAGCTGGGATGAGAACTCAAGTTCTTCTCACTCCTAGGGCCACACTGCTTCTCACACTGCCAGAGGAAACAGGCTCCGAGAAGTTAAGGGACTTGGTCACACAGTAGGCAAGTGATGGAGCTGGGATTAGAACCCAGGTTCCCTGACACTTAGGGCTATGCTTTTTCTACTAGGCCTCACTGTTTCTATTATAGACTTCTAGTATTACATTATTATGTATCTGTTTTACCCTGATTACATCCTCATCTCTCTGCCACACACTTCCACCAACCGGGTTGCTCTCCTTTGACACCTCCATGGCCCGGTCCTGTTCTCCCTTCCCCGACCTGCATCCCCAGGATGTAGGGCCTTATTTATTATTATTATTAGTTTTCTCCAGTATTTATTAAGTACTTAATATGCATCAAGCATTCATTCATTCAATTGTATCTACTAAGTGCTTCCCGTTCAGTTGTATTTCTCAAGCGCTTACTGTGCGCAGAGCACTGTACTAAGTGCTTGGAATTCATTCAATCGCATTGATCGAGCACTTACTGTGCGCAGAGCGCTGTACTAAGTGCTTGGAATTCATTCAATCGTATTGATCGAGCGCTTACTGTGCGCAGAGCGCTGTACTCAGCGCTTGGAATGTACAATTCGGCAACAGATAGAGACAACCCCTGCCCAACAGCAGGCTCACAGTCTAAAAGGGGAGGCAGCAAAACAAGTAGGCATCGATACCATCAAAATAGATAAATAGAATCACAGATCTAGACACCTCATTCATAAAAGACAGTAATACATAATCTGTACAGATGTACAGCAGTGATGTCGGGTGGGGAGGGTGGGCAGAAGGAGAGGGAGGGCTCAGTCTGGGAAGGCCTCCTGGAGGAGGTGAGAGCAGAGCAGGGGTGGCACCCCCGTCCTCTGACTCCCAGGATGGGGCTCTCGTAATCAGGCCACCTGTGCCCTTCCGGGTTAAGTAAATGCCAAGGATAAAGGCCTGGGGCCGGTCACTCCCTCCCCGCCTCCCGCCCCCGAGCGGGCGTCAAACGATGACGTGTGGTGCGCCTTCCGGCCCGAAGGAGAGTGGGGTGGACTGGGGTGGGGACGGGCCCTCCCTCGTCGCCCCTAGAGATCCTCTAAGCGCCGTGGGGCGGAAAGGAGCTGCGGAGGGAAACAAAGGAGATCGCGACGGAGGACCAACGTGGCCCCAAGTGGCAAGAGCCGGGGAGCCCGGGGCACGGCAGACGTGGCCTCTCTCCCCCCTCGGCTGGGGAACCCCTTGTGGGCCAGGGGACGACCTAATCAGTCTGCCTTTCCCTCAGCGCTTAGCACATAGTGAGCGCTCTCCCCGCCCTGCCCCCCCCCCCCCCAGGGCTATTATTACGACGCTATCGGCAGGACTGCGGGGCCGGGGCCAAGATGGCGGCGGGAGGCCTTGCCAGCCGGCGGCTGACGTCATGGGCGTACTTCCGCCTCCTCCCTCTCCCTCCTCTCCCTCCTCTCCCTCCCCGCTCCTCCCTCCTCCCCCCTCTCCCTCCCTCCCTCCCCCGCCCCCCCGCCGCCGTCCTCCCGTCGGTGGCCGTGGGAGGATGCCGCCGGCGGCGCGGCGGTGAGCGCCCCGACCCCCCGCCGCCGCGCAAGGAGCCGACTCCCGGGCCAGCGACGGTTCCCCATCGGCCGGAGGGCCGGGGCACTCCGGCGGGGAGCGCGCCTCGTCCCGGCCGCCCCGCGCCGGGGCCCCGTCCCGTCGGCTCCCATCCCGGGGCCGTTCGGCCGCGGCGCGGGGGGGGGATGGAGGAGGCCGCGGGCGGCCTGCCCCTGGGGGCCTTGGCGGCCGTCCTGAAGCACAGCTTAGTCGTGCCCGAGGAGAGCGCCCAGGTACGAGGCTACGACTTCAACCACGGGCTGGACTACCGCGCCCTGCTCAAGTCCTACAGCACCACGGGCTTCCAGGCGACCAACTTCGGCCAGGCGGTGCAGCAGGTCAACGCCATGGTAAGCGGAGCCGGGGGCGCGGAAGAAGGGCCGGGGGGAAGGGATCTCCTCGGAGATCCGCAGCCTGGGGCCGGAGCATGTGCTTCGCCCTGGCCCGTCCCACTCGGTCGGTCGCTCGCACGATCGAATCGGCGGCATCTATCGAGAGGCTACCAGGGCGCTTAGGGAGCGTTGGGAGACACGAGCCCTGCCCTCCGGAAAGGTAGATTCCCGATCGGGGGAGCGGCAGGGCCTGCGGGGCCGGGCGAGGGGTGAAGAGTCTAGGGGGACAGAGCCGGGTGCCCCGGCCACCGCAGCAAGGGAGAGCGAACGGGCCGGAGACGTGAGAGGTTGATTCGGGCTCCTCCTGCTTACACTCTCATGAACGTTCGCGGACGGACGTCTACTCTGTTTATTTTGAGCCTGGCAGAAATATTTTTGTTCGAGTGCGAGCCTCACGTGGAGCCGGGAACGTAGTACGGTGCTCAGCGCTTAGAACACTGCTTGGCAGAGAGCAAGCGCTTAACAGATACCATTCATCATCGTGTCACTTTGTGATGCTGGACTTTCCAAGTGTCTACTACAGTGCGTGCTTCTTCTATGGACCCATCCGCTCCGTTTGCCCACTTGGATCTTGGCAGAAATATTTTTGTGTGGTAGAGCGAGAACTCCACGTGGGCCGGGGAGGGGTCACCTTGTGATTCCGTGCTTCCTGAATCCCTAGATTGAGAAGAAACTGGAGCCCATGGAGGAAGGGGAGGAGAACCATGCCGACCTGAACCCCTCCCGGCGTCCTCGCAGCGGTTGCACCATCTTCCTTGGCTATACCTCCAACCTCATTAGTTCCGGCATCCGGGAGACCATCCGCTACCTGGTGCAGCACAATATGGTAGGTGGGCCGGTACGCGGGGGGGGGGGGGAGCATGGACCGTACCGTCGAGAGTGGGGGTCCGGAGCTTGGCGGAAGGGCCCCACTTCCCCCACCCGAGGCGGCAGCCCCCGCCTCCATCAGCGGCTTTGAAACTTGGGCCGGCGGGAGGGCCGGGGGTCGTGACTAGCAGCTTGCCTTGGCCCTGCCAGGTGGATGTCCTGGTCACCACGGCAGGAGGCGTGGAAGAGGATCTGATCAAGTGTCTGGCCCCCACTTACGTTGGAGAATTCAGCATGAAAGGGAAGGAGCTCCGGCAAAATGGCATTAACAGGTTAGAGGGGTTTGGGGACCCCGAGGGCAAAGGGTCTGCGGGGGCGGGGTGTTGGGGTGGGTCGCCGGGAGCCTCAGGGAGGCTGATCCTGTCCTCCTCTGCCTAGGATTGGAAACCTCCTCGTGCCCAATGACAACTACTGTAAATTTGAAGATTGGCTAATGCCCATCCTTGATCAGATGGTTCTGGAGCAGAACACTGAGGTGAGCTTTATCTGGGGGTTTAGTGGTCGAGGAGGAGCGAGAACCTGGGGAGAGAGACTGGGGGGAAGGGGAGATACCCTGGTGCCGCAAACCGAGGAGGGATGGGGACGGAGTGGTGAGGAGCCACATCAGATCGGATTGGTGTGTTTCAGGGTGTGAAGTGGACCCCATCCAAAATGATCGCTCGGCTCGGCAAAGAGATCAACCATCCCGAGTCGGTGTATTACTGGGCGCAGAAGGTTAGAGCTGGACCCCGGCTGCCATGGGGCCCCTTGGGGCTCCCCGGCCCCGACGCTAGAACTGGGTTGGGGGCGGGGGGAGAAGTGCACCTTGTTGACCCTGGCTTCCAAACCCTGGATTGAGGCAGCGGGAGGGGAACCAACACTCTCCTCATCCCTCCCCAATGTCCCCCCAGAACAACATCCCGGTTCTCAGCCCGGCCCTGACCGATGGCTCCCTAGGGGACATGATCTTCTTCCACTCCTACAAGAACCCAGGCCTAGTGCTGGACATCGTGGAGGGTGAGTTGGGGGTCTGGGTTCCTCATGAGACCCTTTGCCTCCCACGGGCTGCACTCAACTGAACTGGCAAGTACTGGGGCCAGAGGGGGGGGGGGCTGTGGCATGGTGGTGAGTCCCAGGCGACCCTGCCCCCAGCCGCCTTTCCCCAGAAGTCGCCACATCTTCCCCTTCCTGTTCCGATGCCAGGTTGCCCGAGGGGCAGGTGAGGAAGGGCGTGGCTGGATGATGCCAAGATGCTTTCCTGTTTCTTGGGAAACGATCAGGAGTCACTTGTACGTAAGGGTTGGAGCATCCTCCCTCCCCTTGACCCCACCTCTCCCTCTCAGATCTGCGGCTCATCAACTCCCAGGCTGTCTTTGCCAAGCGCACGGGCATGATCATCTTGGGTGGGGGCCTGGTGAAACACCACATCGCCAATGCCAACCTCATGGTGAGTGGGATGGGGGGGAGAGGAGTTGGAGGGAGGGTGGGTTCGAGGTCCTCCTGGAACTGCTCACTGCTCAGCGGGCTATCGCACCCTTCCTCCCTGGAAAAGACCGTGAGCAGGAGCAGGCGGGGATCGCGTCTACCGCCTCTGTTGTATTGTGCTCTCCCAAGCACTTAGTACAGCGCTCTGCATGTAGTAAGTACTCAATAAATACTACTGACTGACTGATTGCTGCTCTTCCTCCCCGCCTCGCCCCAACCAGAGAAACGGGGCCGACTACGCCGTCTTCATCAACACGGCCCAGGAGTTCGATGGCTCCGACTCCGGGGCCCGGCCCGACGAAGCCATATCCTGGGGAAAGATCCGTATGGACGCACACCCAGTCAAGGTGGGTTGCGGCCTAGCCCTGCCTGGCTCGGTTGCGGGGCCGGGGCCCCGACCGCCCCCGTGGTGGGTCATGGCCCCATTCCTTTCTCCTGCCTCTCCCAGATCTATGCCGACGCCTCCCTTGTCTTCCCCCTGCTCGTGGCTGAAACCTTCGCCCAGAAGATCAATGTGTTCACCACCGAGAAGAACAACGACTGACTCGACAGGCCTCTCCTCTCCCAGCTTGTCAGTCCCCCCCGGCCCTTGGCCCAAAAGATCAACTAAGTCCACCACTCTTCCCTCGTTCCACGGACTCGGACCTGTCCTATGCCTGCAAACTGCCTCCCTGCTCGCTCCAGCCTCGCCACCCCCACCTCCTCCCGAATCACGGCTTCCGTACCTCCCGTCCCCAGCGCCCGTGCCTCGGAAGTCATCAGTAAAGGACCCAGGCCAGCCCCGGAACGTTCCTTTTAATGAAAGTCAAGCGCATGACGTGACTCCGAGCCCGGTAGGCGCCTCAGCCTGGGATTTCTTCGGCCGTGTACGAATCCGCCCGCCAGCACTGGACGCTGCCCTCGGTGGCAGTGAGCAGACAGGGCTCGGAGGGGTGGAAGGCCAAGGACTGGACCACGCTGCCTCCCACCGGCAGGGTCAAGGCCAAGGAGCCCTAGGAAGAGAAGAAAGGGAATCCAGAGCGAGTGGCAGTGAGATCGACCGGTGGCCGGCCCTTGGGGACGGTCAGCCTCGCCTCCGCGCGCCTCCACCTTTCCGCCGGCTCCCGACCAGAGGGGGAAGGGAGCGGAGGCCTCTCACCTCCACCAGATCCCAGAAGTACACCTTGCCATTCTCGGAGCCGCTGCCCACGTGAGTGTCCCGCTCGCTCAGGCAACAGTCGAGCTTGCAGGCTTGGTTCTTGTGGCCGCTGTACCTGGACAGGGAGGAGGTCTACGGGTTCAGATACCTCGCCTCCCCTCCCGTCGAGCCCCTCCCCCCTCCCCGCCCAGCCCCTCAGAAGCTTCGGCAAGGTGAAAGAAGCATGGACGGTGATGGTCCTTACTCGCCCAGCATCTCGCCGGTGTCTTTGTCCAGGAGGCGCAGGGTCGAGTCCAGACTGGAGGCCAGGATGCACTGGCCATCCTTGCTGAAACACACACTGGTGACGGGGCCTGGAATGAGAAGCCCGAGGTGAGGCCGGATCCGCCCCAGCTCCGGCACCAGAGGCACCAAGGCCGGCAGGTGCTGGGGCTCTGGGGGCCCCGGGCCCCCACCGGACGTTTCTGCCCCCACTTCCCCCCACGGGTGCTTACTTCCCACGTAATCGGCATGCAGTTCACCCATGCGCAGGTCGTAGCGTCTCACGTGGCCATCGACGGAGCTGCAGAGATCAAAGCTGAGGCTGGAGTGCAGGTGGGGCAGTTCCTCACTCTTTCACGCCACCCCATCTCCCTCCCCCCACCCCCCTCGCTCGAGGTCACTGGGAGGATTTCATTCTCTGCCCTGAGGGCCCATCGATCAAGCAGTGGAGTTGACTGAGGATTATGGATGGTTTGCACAGGTAACCGCCACCCTCTGCCCCCACCCAGGATTCTCTTGGCCTCCTCCTCCCTTCAGATTGCTGGAGGGGGGTGGTGGTGGGAGATGAGCGTGAGCCAAGGGGCTGGGTCCCCTGCCGTCTCACCCAGCCAGGATCTCGTGGTCCGACACCTTCACGCTGGACACCCCGTCTTTGGCCTCATCCATGATCTGAACGGGGTCCGGACGGCGGGACCGGCAGTCCCAACACCGGATGCTCGTGTCGATGGAACCTGGAGAGAATCCGGTCCGTCTACCTTAGCAGCACCCGGCCTCCTGCTAGCGAGGAGGGGTCCGCACCCCTGTCCCTGAAGCCATAAACCGGGGCTGTGGTCCCCGGCCCCCCACTCCCCGCCTGCCCTCCTCTCCCGTGGAGCGGGCTTCAGCTGCCTATTTGGAGGAACGAATTCCTCCCGCCTCCCCCCACTCCTTCCCTATCAGGGCTGATACGCCTCTGGCCAGAGGCGGTAGCATAGGAGAGTCCTGAGCCTTACCGGACAAAATGACCGTAGCCTCCTCATTAAACTGCACACAGTTGACCACCTGGGAGCCCAGAGCAAGAGATGAGCGGGTCTTCCTCTTCCTGCTTGCCCCTCTCTCGCACCCGCACCCCCTCCCCAATCTTCAAGGGCCCCCACGCTGCTACTTACTCCTGCGTGGCCTCGGAACTTGCGGACCACTTGGCCCGTGGACACGTCCCACAGCACCACAGTTTTGTCACTGCTGCAGGAACACAGGTGGCTGTTGTCAAAGGATCTGTGAGTGGGAAAGGAGAAGCCCGGATCGGCCTTAGAATGGTTGGGGTGAAAAGCGGGGGGGGGGGAGGTACAGTGCAATGAACTGACTTCCTCCTTACCCGTGTGCATCCAGCACCTCATAGCCATGTCCATTGTATGTTTTGAGAAGCGTCCCCTTCTGCGGGTTCCATAGCTTGAGAGACTTGTCAGTGCCACAGGTCAGACAGTAGTTTCCGTCCGCTGCGGAGAGAGAAGGGTGAGCAAGGAAGGGAAGGCGACGGAAGGTGGCCGCCTCACACAGCGGTTCCCCCCCGCCCTCTCCTGCTCCAGAGTTGGACCTAGCCAAGCTGGTCCCACAAGTGCAGCGGGGCCCCTGGGTTCTAATCCTGCTCGGCCGCACGCTTGCTGTGTCATCTGGGGCAGGTCACTCGACTGCTCTGGACCTGTTTCTTCATCTGTAAAGTGGAGAATTCAATAGCGGTTCTCCCTCCCCCTTAGGTTGTGAGTCCCGTGTGGGCCAGGGACCCCGTGTGACCCGATTCGCCATGTATCCACCCCAGCGTTCAACACAGACCTTAGCGCATAGTACGCATGTAATAAACACCTTATCATCGTCACTACTGGTGTTCTTTCTTTGGCCTCTCAAGTTCAGCGCGGCCTCGGGAAGTTTTTGCCCTCCAGGGGTGGGAGGGAGTGGGGAGCGATCCTGCCACGTGATGGGGGGGAGCCGGGGCGGGTCTCACCATTGAAGCGCACGGCCCGCACGGCGCCTTGCTTGCACTCCAGGGTCCGCAGCAGCTTCCGCGGTAGCTCGGGCTTCTGGGGCTTGGGCTGGGGAAAGGCCATGGCGGGGCCGCCCTCGTTCCTCCGCTTCTGCTCTGTCGGGGTTTCCGGCCCGGGACCCTAACGGGGCCGGTGGGTGGGGATGGGGCAAAGGGCAGGCCCTCGAAGGGCTGCCCCTTCCCCGTGCCACGGCGGGCGGACAACACACGGCCGGCTCCGAGTAGGGATGCCACCCCCCCCCCCCCACCACCACGCCTTTCGCTAGCGGGACCGCCCGATCGGTGCTATGTACTGAGCGCTCAGTGGGTGCGGACACTCATTAGGGCCCCCACCGCCACGCAGACGCTCCGAAGTTCCGGCTAAGCCGAGTCATCGAGGGGAGGGGCGGGGGAAGTCCTCATTCCTGGGAAATCTTTCCCCCTCCCGTCCCCTCCCTGGGGCTTTTCGCCACCGTTTTTCATGAGAAGGAAGCGACAGGCTAAAGAAAAACGGAGGGGCGGGTGACCCTCTCGACCTCCCCCTCCTCTTCCCCATTAGCGGAAGTGGTTGGGCGGAAGGGGAGGCCGGCGAGGCCGGGGCGGGGCGGCGATGGGCGGCCTGTCTCCTCCTCCTCCCCCCCCTCGGCTCCCGACATGTCCGCCAACAGTATGTCCGACCCCCGGCGGCCCAACAAAGTGCTCAGGTGAGGTGTGGGTGCGGGGGGAGATTGCCCCGATCCGACCGATCGTCGCCCCCGGAGGGCTGCTGGGCTCACCCAGCCTGGCCTCTTCTCCCCCTCCCCGTGTCCTGGATCGGGCCCCCGAGGTCTCTCCGGGAAGGGGCGGGAGACGCGATTATCTTCGGCCGCTGTCGGGCAGCCGCCCCGCGGGGGTACCCGTTGACAGAGAAGCAGCGTGGCTCAGTGGCAAGAGCCCGGGCTTGGGAGTCAGAAAGTGGTAGGTCCGAATCTCGGCTCTGCCACTTGGCATCTGGGTGACCGTGGGCAAGTCACTTCACTGGGCGTCGGTGACCTCATCTGGAAAACGGGGATGAAGACTGGGAGCCTCACGTGGGACAACCTCATTACCCGGTACCTACTATCTATCTACTATGTGCTCTGCACATAGTAGGCGCCTAACAAATACCGACATTATTTTTATCTTCCCCTCCTGCAGGTATAAGCCGCCCTCCACCGACAACAACCCCACCCTGGAGGACCCCACCCCTGATTACATGAACCTTCTGGGAATGATCTTCAGCATGTGTGGCCTAATGCTCAAGGTGACGGGCGGGCCGGGCGGGTGGGGGGGGGGGGAGAGCCCAGGGGGGAGAGCCCAGCGCTGCTCGGTATCGGCCATGTCACTTATTAAGCGCTTAGGCGCTGGGGATAATGCAAGATCCAACCCCCGGCTCACAGGGTTCTCACAATCTAAGTGGGAGAAGATAAAATACAAAAGATAAAAAGAGTCTAATCCCGGCCCCGCCACCCTTCTGCCGCTTGACCTTGGGAGAGTCACTCCTCTGTGCCTCAGCTACCTCCTCTGTAAAATGGGGATTGAGCCCTTGAGGCCCACGGGGGACGGGAACTGCGTCCATCCCGGTTGGCTCGTATGGACTCCAGCGCTCCCTGCAGTGCCTGGCACAGAGTAAACGCTTAATAAATATCATTAAAAAAGCGAAGTGGAAAACCCAGAGAAGTTACAGATTAAGCACAGCAAGATAACTCTTTCAGCGGACACGCCCGTCATTGTTTAAAAAAGTAAATAGCTGGCTCTCGGCCAGAGCAGCCAGCTCCTCCCTCCTTACTCCAGATAATAGTTACAGTTGCAAAGGCTTAGTACAGTGCCGGCACATGACAGGCACCTAACAGATGCCGCTATTGTGATTTTCCTTTTTTTACGGTGGTATTAAAGTGCTGGCTTGTGCCCGGCACTATACCCAGCGCTTAGAACAGTGCTTGGCACATAGTAAGCACTTGACGAATGCCATCATTGTTATTACCAAGCACCAGGGCGGATACAAGATCATCAGGTTGGACAAAGTCCCTGTCCCACGTGGGGCTCTCCGTCGAAGGTTTCCTGTTAACCAGTCCCACCATCATCTCATTCAGTCGTATTTACTGAGCGCTTACTATGTGCAAAGCACTGTACTAAGTGCTTAACTCATCTCGAGGGTACTAGGGTTAGCAGCATCCCCACACCGCCCGACCCCGTTTGAAAAAACGAAGAGTCTCTGAGGCTCAGGATGGAGGGGCACATTGTTCTCCCAGCAAATTCATTGGTAGAATTGGGAGTGAAACTCAGTGTTCCTGCTCTCAGTCCCTGAGTCGCGCCGTAGGTATCGTGACGATAGATCGATCGACGGAGGGGGTTTGTGGCAGACTGGTCAGGGGGCTCTTCCAGACAGCCCCGAGATCCAGGATAAAGTGTTTTCCCTCTGGACAGCAGCCCAGGCTTAGGGTCCGTTTGCCTGAGGGTTCTCTGTCTATGTCCCCAGCTGAAATGGTGCGCCTGGATCGCCGTCTACTGCTCTTTCATTAGCTTCGCCAACTCCCGCAGTTCGGAAGACACTAAGCAGATGATGAGCAGTTTTATGTAAGTTTTCTCCTTGCTGCCTCCATCGCTGTGGCTGATGGAGGCGCAGGCTCCCCCCTGTCTGCAGAGTTCCTTGGCTAGATTCTGTGGGACCCTAGAGGGGTGGGGCTCAGAGGTGGATTCGATATGAACCCCGAATGGGGGTACAGGGGGCCCTCGAGAGCCCCAGCTTCTTAACAGAACTTGCTGAGTTGTCCCAGACCCAAGAGTGTTGGGTTGCATAACCCTTTAGATGCTGGCCCAGCCCAGAGAGAAGGAGCAGTTGCTGACCACTTCCCTTTCTCCCATTACCTTCTTCAACCAGGCTGTCCATTTCCGCTGTTGTGATGTCCTACCTCCAGAACCCACAGCCCATGTCACCCCCCTGGTGAAGCTCCACTGTCTTCAGGACACCCTCCTCTGTCACCTCTCCCGGAGAAACTGCCAGGAACATCCCAGCCTAACTGTGGAGGGCTGGCGGTGGGGGCCGAGTTTGTGGTGACAGAATCGGGGGTAGGGGGTGGGCTTGGAGGAGACAGGGGAGGAAAGGGTGGGGAAGAGAAAGAGAAGATCAGGGGGAAGGGGGGGGAGAGGGAGGGGCGGGAAGGGAGAGGAAAAGGTGCAGAGGAACCATGGGTTCACCTGCCTGCCTTGCCCTGGGGTGTGTGTTGGGGGGGGGGGGCGGGGAGGGCAGGGTGAGATTGGCACCCCGGGGGCTGCTGTGGCATTGAATACCACTCTCTTCAAGGCAACCCAGCTCCATGGCCACGGCCCTAGCCTCGGGGGGGGGGGGGGTGGGGAGGGGGGATGGGGGCAGAGACACCCGCATAGCTCCATGAAACGCGCTGGCTGCAATGGCCCCGGAGGGCTGACCCCTGGCTGCCTGGCAGTGGTTGGGGGGAAGCCACCTAGGCCAGGCCAGGCCTTGATGAGGACCTGAGAACTATTGAGGATGTCTTCTTCCTCCTGCTGGCAGAGGACAGAGCGGGACCACCAGCTTGGCCCCACCTCGGGATCTCTTTCTGGCTTGGTGGGGTGGGTTAAGCTAATGGCATCATCCCCTTGGTGCTAACCCCATGGGGCTGATCTCCCCCCTCCCCGCCCCATCACTCCCATGGAGTTGGCCCCTAGGGACCAAAATCAGTCTTCTGAGATCAATCTTCTTTTGGGGTCTAGCTTCCCCCCACCTCCCCACCACACCCATCTTAAACTCCACAAGCCCAGGGGTTCTGTTAGCCCAGAAGCTTCAAGTCAGCTTACTCCTGCAAAATACGGGCTCCTCTCTTTTTTTTCTTCCCCCCGTCAAGTCATGTGAAGATGTGGCTGCTGCTCACTTGGGGCTCCAGTTAATCTAGGTACCCCCAAGGCTGCCCACTCTTCATTTTGAGTTTGGTGACGGGGGTTGAAGGGATGAAGAGAGGGAAAAGTAGAGGGGTGGGGAGGGAAAGGCCCTTCGCCAATGCGTCTCTTCTCGTCCCCTGCCACTTCTGGATCCTTATCGGGCACCTGGGCGCAGGGCAAAGGGGGTGGAGACTGGCGATCCCCCTGTGGAGTCATACGGGGGCAGCCAGCTACCAAGCAACATCTTTGCTGCTGGTAGTGGTGACTGTGGTGGGGTGGGAGTCACATCCTGATGGGAAATAGCGAGGAGTCCAACTGCCATCTTGGCTCTACCTCCATCCCCTCTCTGGCTCCAAGGAACAGGGTGGGCTAGCTGTGGCTACTACCCTTCCTGCCCAAAAAGCTAAATTGTGTCACACACACTCACCCCCCACCCCCGTGCCAAGTCACGATCCCCATGAAGTCGATACCTGTGGATGCATCTGCAAGGCAAGTGGGGTTGGCATTTTTTTTTTACAAGGGTGTGTTGGATGAGGAGAAATTGGTGAGGTCCCGACCAACAACACTAGGAGCTATGCCCAATTCCCTTCTTACCCTGACCTCTCTAGGTCCCTAACTTGGGCCACCTTTTCCTGGACCTCTGTATCCTTCTCTTCTGCATTCTCACTCTTGTCACCATATCCCAGATCTGGGCTTCATCCTCACTGGGCTTGTGTTAGTTCCCCCAAGCTCCTCAGTGGGCTGGACAATGAACGTGGATCTTTTTCTCCTGGGAATCTTCAGATTATTTCCATAAATCAACCCCCCCACCCCGCACGCGTGCACACACACACACACTCTCGTGGATTCTCCTTTTGTTGAAGCAAAAGAACAATAAATTTATTTTTTTTTTGCCCCTGGTTCCTCTTTCTACCGCTCCTTCTTGGAGGTCTCGATCTCTGCAAGCTGGAGATGAGGGAAAAAGCAGCAGGAGCTGCTGGGAAGAGGAGAAGACTGAGGAGGGAGCCTGCATTGTGGAGGGAGACCATTTTGATGAATGTGGGAGGAGTGTTGGGATAATAATAGTGGTATTTTGTGCCAAGCACAGTGCTAAACTCTGGGGTAGATGTAAGACAGGTTGGACTCAGCCTGTCCGCTGTGGAAGACGGTCTGAGGAGGGAGATCATATTTAAAATCCCCATTTGACCCATGACAGGTGTGAAACAACTTGCCCAAGGTAACTGTGATTTTCCCTTTGGGGTAGTAATTCAGAACGTGGCCACCTTCGTACCCTAGGGGACTGGGTGGTTGATGGTTGGAGAGGAAGCCACCCCCCACTGAGGGAACGCATTTATTGAGCAACCATCAGGGGCACCCAGTAACACTGAGTGCTGTGCGCAGGGCACTCCAAAGTGCTTGGGAGAGTAAAAATACAATAACGATGGTATCTGTTACACCCTTACTAGGTGTCAAGCACCGTTCTAAGAGCTGAGGTAGATACGAGTCCAACACGGGTCTCCATAGAAGGAAGAACAGGTATTGCATCCCCCATTAAGAGAAGCAGCGTGGCTCGGTGGAAAGAGCACGGGCTGGGGAGTCAGAGGTCATGGATTCAAATGCCCCTTCAGCCGCTTGCCGGCTGTATGACTTTGGGCAAATCACTTAACTTCTCTGGGCCTCAGTTACCTCATCTGTAAAATGGGGGTGAAGACTGTGAGCCCCACGCGGGACGGCCTGATCCCCTTGTATCCTCCCTAGCGCTTAGAACAGTGCTTGGCACATAGTAAGCGCTTAGCAAATGTCATCGTTGTTATTATTCTACAGTCGATGAGGCCCGGAGAAGCGAATTGACTTGGCCGAGATCTCCCGGCAGGCAAATGGCAGAGCGGGGATTCGAACCCAGGTCGTCTGACTCCCAGTCTCCCGCTCTTGTCACGCTGCTCCGACTAGGAGGGGAGACACACACACACCCCAGGAGTTTAAAAGTCTAGCGCCCTGCCCTGTGCCAAGCGCTCTGACTCTCTCAGCCGACCTCCCCCGGTTACTTGCTCCCGCTTCCTGGAATCGGCCGGGGCTGCTCCGAGAGGTGTCTCCTCATTGGTCCGCAGGGCGCTGAGGCCCTCGCTCGTCCCTGATTGGTCCGTTCGGCACCAAGGGGCGGGGCCTCGGGAGGGTCAGGCGGTAGGTCCTGGAGCGGACGAGTCGGGGCCGTGATGGCTGCTGGCCGGCCGGGCCCGCGGGGGCGAGTGTCGCCGCTGCTGCCGCTGCTGCTGACGCTGCTGACGGCGAGGGACGCTCGCGGGTGCGGCTACGAGGTGAGCGGAGGAAGGGCCCAGTTAGCGCGGGGGTCGGGAAAGGGGAAAGAGTCGCCGGGCAGGCAAGCGATGTACTGAGCGCTCGGGGGAGTCCAGGACAGCGCTGTCGAGAGACGCGTTCCCGACCCCCCCACCAGGTTGAAGAGGGAGCCGGGGGTTGGGGGTGGCGGTCGGGACGGCTGGAGCTTTGGGAGATGGGACCAAAGCGGAGGGGAGAAGGTTTAGACGCCCCAGCCTCCGACGCCCGATGAAGAGCAGTGATTGATTGCTCGCCCCGTGGAGGAAGGCTCCCTCTGCTTTCTGAGGGGATAGTAAAAACAAACCCTGGGCACCCACTCATTTGAGAACCCGGACCCCTTAGTTCTATCCGTGGCTCGGTGGCAAGAGCCCGGGCCTGGGAGTCAGAGGTCGTGGGTTCCGATCCCGGCTGGGTCGCTTGTCAGCTGGGTGACCTTGGGCAAGTCACTTCACTTCTCTGGGCCTCAGCTCCCTCATCTGGAAAATGGGGATGAAGATTGTGAGCCCCACGGGGGACGACCTGATCCCCTTGTATCCCCCCCAGCGCTTAGAATGGTGCTTGGCACATAGTAAGCGCTTAACAGATGCCATTATTTCTTTTATTTTATCTTCACCGGCTTGGCCGGCAGAGGAGTGGGCAGCCCTGGGTATAGTCACTTGTCCTATCCCGACTGGATCACTGCATCAGCCTCCTTTCCCACCTCCCAACCTCCTGTCTCTCCCCACTTCAGCCCGTACTTCACTCCGCTGCCCAAATTATTTTTCTACAGAAACGTTCGGGGCATGTCACCCCCCGCCCCCCTCAGAAATCTCCGGTGGTTGCCTATCAACCTCGGTATCGAAGAAAAACTCCTCACTGTTGGCTTCAAAGCTCGCCCTCACCGTACCCCTTCCTACCTCACCTCCCTTCTCTCCTTCTACATCCCAGCCCGCTCACTCCGCTCCTCTGGTGTCGCTTAACCTTCTCTCTGTGCCTCGTTCTCGCCTGTCCCACCATCCAGCCTGGAACGCCTTCTCTCCTCAAATCCACCAGTCACACTCCCCCCACCCCCACACAC
Source organism: Ornithorhynchus anatinus (assembly GCF_004115215.2). Classification (NCBI taxonomy): domain Eukaryota; kingdom Metazoa; phylum Chordata; class Mammalia; order Monotremata; family Ornithorhynchidae; genus Ornithorhynchus; species Ornithorhynchus anatinus. Next base: position 9,460,609 of record NC_041750.1, read on the forward strand.
ACTTCAAAGCCCTACTGAAGGCGCACCTCCTCCAAGAGGCCTTCCCAGACCAAGCCTCCCCTTTCCTCAGCTCTCCCCTCCGCATCGCACGACTCACTCCCTTTGCCCTACCCACTTCTCCCTGCCCCAAAGCACTTGTGAATATGTGTACGCATCCGTAATTCTGCTTATATTGATGCCTGATTACTTGTTTTGATGTGTATATATCTATAATTCTATTTGCTTAGTGCTCAGTAAGTACTTTTGAATGAATGAATGAATAAATGGGTAGGCCCTGGGGCTCAGCAGAGGACAGGATGAGAGCAGGTAGCCCGGGGCATTCAGGAAAACATGGATCAACCCTCCTATTGGGCAGAGATGGGCACAGGCAGGACTCTGGGGACTGGCCTCACCATATAGCGTGGCTCAGTGGAAAGAGCCCGGGCTTGGGAGTCAGAGGTCATGGGTTCGAATCCCAGCTCTGCCACTTGTCAGCTGGGTGACTGTGGGCAAGTCATTTCACTTCTCTGTGCCTCAGTTACCTCATCTGTAAAATGGGGATTAACTGTAAGCCTCACGTAGAACAACCTGATTACCCTCTATCTACCCCAGCGCTTAGAACGGTGCTCTGCACATAGTGAGCGCTTAACAAATACCAACATTATTATTATTATATATCTGGGGGGCCTCAGTTGCCTCTTTCCTTGGGTCTGGCCTCTCCCTCTTGGGGGAAGAAGGCCTGCACGGGCCAGAAGGTCAGGCCAGGTGGAGGTGGTAGAGGGCGGTGAACCTTTCTCTGCCCAGGAGATAAGCTGTAGAGCTAGAAGACAATGAAGAGAGAAAACCCCGAGGTTTTGCTGGGCGGTGGGGTAGGGGGAGGAAGCAGATGGTCTGGGTGATTCCCAACCTCTGTAACTCTCTGAGTGGATTTAGTTGCCATTGTTTTTACGAGATGTTCTTCCCCTTGACTCTATTTATTGCCATTGTTCTTGTCTGTCCGTCTCCCCTGATTAGACTGTAAGCCCGTCAAATGGCAGGGACTGTCTCTATCTGTTGCCGACTTGTTCATTCCAAGCGCTTAGTACAGTGCTCTGCACATAGTAAGCTCTCAATAAATACTATTGATTGAATTCCTTCCTCTTTCCTCCACCCCTGCCCTCCAGGGTTTGGGGCACCAGGGCTGTAAGCTTGTGGGTTTGGCTCTGTCTCTGTGGCACTTTCATTTCGTGCGTGCAACCAGGGACCTCTGCTCTCTCTTCCCAGTCCTGCCCAGCCACTCAGCCCTCCATGCTCAATGTCCACCTCCTCCCTCACACTCACGATGACGTCGGCTGGCTCAAGACTGTGGACCAGTATTTCTATGGAGGTAAGAGGCTGAGCAGTCTCCTTGACCACCCCCCACTCCCCTCCCCACCCCCGTCCCCTCAGGCCCAAAGAGGGAGCCACCCCAGCTTTTAAAGAGGAAACCAGGGACATTGGATCCCTCAGTCTGGCGGTCCTGAGTTCTGTCATTATTGTTCCTTTTGGCTGTGGGGGTCAGAGAGTAGAGGGCGAAATCCACCGCTGGTGAAAACCAGGGCCTCGGGCTGCAGGGAGGCAGGGTTCAAGTCAGGCTTGGGGGAGTGGGGAAAGAGGTGAGGGGCCCGGGAAGGATTCGGGGGAGGGACGGATCAGAGGAACATTTCTGGGAATCAAAAATGGTAACCTTGCACAACACTGCGACCTTACCTGGCATGCTGGAGCTGCTGGGCATTATTGTCTGCGCATCTACCACGAGAAGCAGCCTGGCGTAGTGGATAGAACAAAGGCCTGGGAGTCAGAAGGACCCGGGTTCTAATCCCGGCTCTGCCACATGTCTGCTGTGGAATCTTGGCCAAGACACTTCACTTCTCAGCGCCTCAGTTAACTCATCTGTAAAAAAATGGGGATTACGAGTGTGAGTCCAAGGTGGGACAGGGCCTGTGTCTAACCTGATTAACTGGTATCTACCCCAGCACTTAGAACAGTGCTTGTCACACAGTAAGCCCTTAAGTACCAAATCATTATTATTATTATTTACCAGGCCACCGATACCTGCACATAAGTCCCACCGGCATGTCGGGGGCGCCCAGGTCGGGAAAAATATAACCTTTTAGCCGGAGCCCAAGTCAGTCATCCAATGGCTAGCTCTAGCCTAGCTTAAGGGCCCGTTAGCGTGTAAGCTCCTTGTGGGCAGGGAATGTGTCTCTTGGCTTGCTTTGGACCTCCCAAACACTTAGTACAGGGTGCTCAATAAATCCTATTACTGCTACCTCTGCTATATCGAGCTAAGACTGGCCCACCCAGGAATCAACCAGGGGAGGGGAAGAGTGCTTAGCTGGAGTTTTGTGAAGCTGCGGGAGACTAGGGGGCTGGCTTGTCCCCTCCTCTCCCCTGTTACGGGCCAGGGAATATTTAAGCGGTCCTAAGTGGATGGCCCCTGCTCGGCACTGCCCGGTGGGGAGAGTCTGGGCATGGTCCCGAGCAGCTGGGCTCTTGGTACCTATAGTGCGGAATGACATCCAGCACGCGGGGGTGCAGTACATCTTGGATTCGGTGGTGCCCGCTCTTCTGGCTGATCCCACGCGGCGCTTCGTGTATGTGGAGGTCGCCTTCTTCGCCCAGTGGTGGCACCAGCAGACGCCCCAGATGCAGAAGGCGGTGCGGGAACTAGTCGACCAGGGTGAGTGGCGGGAAGGGCCGGGGGTTAGCGCGGCAGGCCGCCTGGGCATGGACCGGCCACTCTGGAGCCCTGGGCCGTGGTGCTCAATCCCAACGGGGAGGAGGGCGGCGGGGGATGGACATGCTGGCTAGGTGGGAGGGTAGGTGTCCATCTGAATGAAGGTGACTGAGCATCTGGGTTCGTGTTGGCGGGGGGGCTCCCTCCTTCCTTGTCCATTCCCCCCGGGGCTCCCCTGACTGCCTGCAGGGAGGCTAGAGTTTGCCAACGGCGGCTGGTGCATGAACGACGAGGCGGCGAGCCACTACAATGCCATCATCGACCAGCTAAGCCTGGGACTGCGCTTCCTGCAGGGCACGTTTGGGAGTTGCGGCCGGCCTCGGGCTGCCTGGCACATTGACCCCTTCGGCCATTCCCGGGAGCAGGCTTCACTCTTCGCCCAGGTTTGGCCTGCCTGGCCCTCATCAGCCCCCGGCCTCGTTCTCTGCTTTCCATCTCCCTGACCTCTCACACTCACACACCCATGTGGGAGAGAGCTAAACCCAAAGCATACCCCAATCCCGGAAAGGGCAGCTCAGCCCCAGCTCCGTCGTGGGGTCCGACGAGAACAAAACAAAATAGTGGTGGTATTTGTTAAGAAGTGCTTACTATGGGCCGAGCACCGTACTGAGCGCCGGGGTAAATACAAGACTGTCAGGTTGGATACAATCTCTGCCCTAACAAGGGACTCGGTCTAAGCGGGAGGGAGAACAGGTCCTTCATCTCCATTTTACAGATAAGGCAACTGAGGCCCGGAGCAGTTAAGTGAATTGACCCAAGGCCACACAGCAGGGAGGTGGTGGAGCTGGGATTAAAACCCAGGTCCTTCGGACTCCCACGCCTGGGCTCTTAGCATCAAAACTGGAACGGGAAATTGGTTTTATTGGTGCACTGCTCTGGACCATTCTCCCTTCCATATATATATACGTACACACACACGCACACACGCATTCTCTCTCTCCCTCTCTCTCCCTCCCTCTCTCTCTCCCTCTCTCTCCCTCTTCCTCTCCCTCTCTCTCTCTCTCTCTCTCTCTCTCTCGCTCCCCCTCTCTCTCCCCGAGCCCAGTGACCTGGCTCTGAAAGCCCATCCCCTCCCCTTATAGATGGGTTTTGATGGCTACTTCTTCGGTCGCCTGGACTATCAGGACAAGAAGAATCGGGAAAGCAAGCGGGAGATGGAACAGATCTGGAGAGCGAGTACCAGCCTGGAACCTCCCACTGCCGACCTCTTCACCAGTGAGTTACCCAAACAGCGGGTGGAGGTGGGAGCAGAGGTAGAGCCGGGGGGAGGGCCAAGCGAGGCCTAACCAGTTGACACCCCCAGGCATCCTCCCCAATGGTTACAATCCCCCACTGGGCTTGTGCTGGGATGTGCTCTGCTCCGACAACCCCGTGGTGGATGATCCTGGGAGCCCAGAATACAACGCCAAACAGCTGGTCAGCTACTTCCTCGAGACAGCTGCCACCCAGGTCAGAGTGTCGGGGAGCCGTGGGGGCAAGGCTGGACACCTGTAGGGAGTCAAGAGTGGGATGGGCTTCTGGGCTCTCCAGCCATCTAGGAGTTGAACTCTGGGAGTAGGGGCTTTTACAGTAGGGATGCGTGTGTGTGCACGCACGGGCACACGTGGGGTGGGAGGGGGAGGTGGGGATGGGTAGCTCTCTCCTTCTGTCCTTTACCTCCCTCCTCTTCTCACCCTGCCCGCCCCCCCCCAGGCCAAGCACTACCGCACTAACCACATCGTCATGACCATGGGTTCCGATTTCCACTATGAGAATGCCAACCTGTGGTTCAAGAATATGGATAAGCTCATCCGCCTTGTAAATGCCCAGGTCAGAGGGTTAATGGTGATGATGATAATGATGATGGTATTTGTTGAGCGCTTCCTGTGTGCCCAGCACTTACTATGTGCCGAGCACCATTCTAAGCACTGGGGTAGATACAAGGTAATCAGGTTGTCCCACTTGGGGCTCACAGTCTTAATCCCCATTTTACAAATGAGGTAACTGAGGCTCAGAGAAGTTAAGTGACTTGCCCAAAGTCACACAGCTGATATGTGGCAGAGGTGGGATTAGAACCCAAGACCTATGACTCCCAAGCCCGTGCTTTCCACTAAGCCGTGCTGTTCCCAGTATAATAATGTAACATAATAATAATTGTGGTGTTGGTTAAGTGTCTCTTATGTGTCAAGAATCGTACTAAGTGCTGGGGTAGGTACAGGTTTAATCTGGTAGAACACAGACCTTGTCCCACATGGGGCTCACAGTTTAAAGGGGAGGGAGAACAGGTTTTTCATCCCCATTTGACAGAGGAGAAAGCCGAAGCCCAGAGGAGTTGAGTGATTCGCCCAGCGGAGGCCTGAGGGGGTGCCGAGGGTACCTGGGGTGAGGCCCCCTGCCATGGTTTTCAGTTGGGCCCCAGTTCCCTTTTTCTCTTGCCCTCCCCCTCCAGTATCATCCGCCCCAACCCCCTCTCCATACTCCGCTCTCTCCGTCTCCAGCAACAAAATGGTAGCCGGGTACACGTCCTCTACTCCACTCCAAGTTGCTACCTAGGGGCGCTCAACAAAGCCAACTTGACCTGGTAACGAGGGGGGGCGGGAGGGCAGGGGACCCAGGGCCAGGGTGAGCGGGTGGGAGCCGGGCTTGAGGTCCAGAAGGCAAGGGTCGGGGAGGGAGGAGGGTGGTGACTTGGGAGGAAGGACGGGGTGTCTCTGGGTTGGAGTTGGTGGGGAGCAAGTGGTAAGTGAGACGAGCCCTACTACATCCCCCAGGTCCTTGAAGCAGGATGACTTCTTCCCATATGCGGACGGCCCCCACCAGTTCTGGACGGGATACTTCACCAGCCGCCCCGCCCTCAAACGCTACGAGCGGCTCAGCAACAACTTCTTGCAGGTGGGGACAGGGGACGGGGGCGGCGGGGAGGGCCGGGTGATGGTGAGAGTCGAAGCTTCAATCGATGGTATTTACCGAGCGCTTTCTATGTGTAAAGCTCTGTACTGAGCTCCTGGGAGAATACAGTACAACCGAGTCAGTAGACCCGATCCCTGCCCACAAGGAGCCGACAGTCTAGGGGAACCCCCTGCATTCCACACCCTCCCGCCAAATATCTCCTTCCTCCTCTCGGGGCTGCAGTTCAGGCCTCCTGCCTGCTTTGCCTCTCAGTTCCCCCGCCTCCACGTTCCTGAGGCTACAAGACCCCTCCTCGCCCCCAGTTCCCAGCCCTCAATTTTCCTTACCCCACTTCTCTTTCCCACAAACCCCTGTGGACCTCACCTCTCCACCCGCTAAGGGTATTAGGTCCCTCCCACCCCCGCCCCCTACACCCCCTTTGGGGTCAAAAGGGTTAGTGGGCAAGCTCACCGGTCCCGGGGCCCCGCTCGACTATCTCCTCCCTGCCGATTCCGGCCAGGTTCAGCCGGGGATTTGCACTCACCGCCCCCTCCCCCATCTTCCCCAGGTGTGTAACCAGCTGGAGGTGCTGGCAGGGCCAGCGGCCATGGCGGGACCCTATGGGTCGGGAGACAGCAGCCTGCTCAGTGAGTGATATGGTCCTGGGTGTGGGGGGAGGGTAGCTGGGAGGGGAGGGGAAATCCCGTCTCCTCCCGTCCCCCTCTCTGGCCCGCCGCGTTTACCGTCCCCCTTTCCCACCCCTCTCTCTCTGGCCCACCACATTTACCGTCCCCCTTTCCCTCCCCTCTCTCTCTCTCTGCCCTCACCCTCTAGGAGAGGCTATGGCCGTGGCCCAGCACCACGACGCCGTCAGCGGCACCTCCAAGCAGCATGTGGCCGACGACTACGCTTGGCAACTGGCGAGAGGCTGGAAGTCATGCCAGGTGTGCCCACCTCTTCAAGGGGCCGGCGGGAGGCGGGGGAGCGGGAGGGCCCCCCCCAGTGACCGATACGTGTCTCAGGTGGTGGTGAGCAACGCGCTGGCTGGCCTGGGGCGCACCAAGATGGATTTCACCTTCTGCCACGGACTCAACATCAGCGTCTGTCCCCTGAGCGAGGGGGCTGCCAGCGTGAGCCACTGGGCGTGGGGGAACCAGGACTTGGGTGCCGGGGGTCCTGGGAGAGGTCCCGCAAGGGTTTGGCCGGGCAGGTCTGAGTCCCTGCCTCGTCCCGCTGTTCCCACAGTTCCGCACCATCCTCTACAATCCTTTGGGCCGGCGGGTGAGCTGGCCTGTTCGACTGCCCGTGAACGGCACCGCCTACACGGTGCGGGACCCTGGTGGACAGCCCGTCCCCAGCCAGGTGCGTGGAGGCAGGAAGCGGGCCCCTCACCCCCACTTTGCTGGATCCTCTTGGAGTCTGCTCTGCGCTCCTGGGCTCCACCTCAACCCCACCAGGTGGAGGAAGAGGAGGAGGGCTTTCTTCTCTGGGTCTAACGATGACTCCCTTCCTCCCAGCCCCACTGAACCTGCTTCCTTCTCCTTCCCACCAGGTGGTGCCTGTGTCTAATTTTACCCGGGCAGTGAGGGGAGACCAGGGAGCCGCCCCCCGGGAGCTCCTCTTCATGGCCTCTGCTCCTGCCCTTGGCTTCAGCGTTTACACCGTCACCTCTGTCACCAGCCGGGTCCCCTCTTCTCGGGCCTCTGAGCCCCTCCTTGTGAAACAGCCCCAGCAGATTCAGAATGAGGTGAGGAGGGGAAAGGGGAAGGTGGAGGGGAGGGGGACAGAGGAGGAGGAGGAACAGCAGCATCCCATGAAGTAGGCACAGTCGCTCCGGCTTTCAGTCTGTCTGCTCCGAGGCAGCGTGGCCTGGTGGGAAGATCCCGGGCCTGGGAGTCAGAGGGACCTGGGTTCGGTTCCCGCTCCGCCTCTTCCCTGCTGCGTGACCTTGGGCCAGTCCCTTAACTTCTCCGTGCCTCAAACTAGCTCATCACCCCCTCATAAAAAGACTCTGAGCCCCATGGGAGACAGGGACCGTGTCTGTCCCAGTTAACTTGTATCTATCCCAGCGCTTAGGACGGTGCTGGGCACAGGTAAGCGCTTACCGAGTAACACAGTGATGACTGTTATTGCTGTCTGCTCCCACCTCCAGCATCTCCGGGTCCTCTTTGATCCTGCTACTGGGCTGTTGAGTGAGATCCAGAACCTGGACTCGGGCATCTCCCTGCCAGTCAGGCAGGCCTTCTACTGGTGAGCGCAGGGGTGAGGCAAGGGGTGGGATTTGCCCATCTCCTCTCCAGGACCTGGAGTTGCCTGGCCCAGACATGGCTCTGGCTTTGGACTGTGAGGGGACAGGGTGGGGTGGGTGGGGGGCAAGTTGACACTCCTACCTCAGGTACAACGCTAGCGTTGGCAATGACCAGAATGCCCAGGCCTCAGGCGCCTACATCTTCAGACCCAACCGCTCTGAGCCGTTCCCTGTGAGTCCCAGGGGCCGTGTGCAGACCCAGCTCCTGCAGGTATGGGCGGAGGGTAGGAATGGGGAGTGGGTGGGGAGGGTGGCAGGCAGGCTGGCAAGGTGGCTTTGGGCTGCTGTGAAATCTGGGGTGCTGAGTGCCTGACTTCTGGGGTGTGGCCCAGGCTCAGCTCCCCCCCCCCGCCCCCTTCCTCCTCCCAGACACCGCTGGTTCAGGAAGTTTATCAGAACTTCTCAGCCTGGTGCTCCCAGGTGGTCCGGCTGCGACCTGGGCAGCGGCACGTGGAGCTGGAGTGGACACTAGGACCCCTGCCCATCGAGTGAGTAGCGGGCTTAGGGGAGAGGGTGGGGGGCTGGATCGGGGCTGGTCTGGGGCAGGGTCTCACCTGATCTCCCCACAGGGATGGCTGGGGTAAGGAGGTCATCAGCCGCTTCGACACACTCCTGGAGAGCAATTTGCTCTTCTATACGGACAGCAATGGCCGGGAGATCCTGGAGCGGAGGTGTGTGTTTGGGGGTGGGGAGGTGCCTGGGGGGGTGGTCCTGTGGGGGTCATAGGTGCTGCCCAGCAGCCACCCCCACGTTTCTGTCCCTCTCCTTTTGCTGACCTCCACCACCTGGACTCCTGCCTCAGATGCCCCCCCGGGGGTCCCTAAAGGGCAAGGCTGGGCCCCAGCCCAAGGGCTCCTCTGATACCTATGACTTCCTCCCACCCCAGGTATGACCACCGGTCCAGCTGGAACCTAAACCAGACGGAGCCCGTGGCCGGAAACTATTATCCCGTCAACAGTCGTATCTATATCAAGGTACCGGCCCCGGGCCTCCTTCCTCTTCATCTCCCACTCTCCCCCCACCAAGCTCACCACCACCTTTCCCCCCATCCCGAGCACCAGGATGTCCATTCCCCTCTCCTTCCCAGTCCTGCCTTTTCTCTCAGTTATTGGTGAGGTTAAAGAGGGTGGGAAAGGGAAGAGAGATGACCCGACCCTTTGAGCTCTCCCCAGGTTCTGACCCAATCGCTACCCTCCATTTCCCTGACCCGCAGGACAAGCAAGCGCAGCTGACCGTGCTGACCGATCGCTCCCAAGGGGGCAGCAGTCTCCGGGAGGGATCTCTGGAGCTCATGGTGAACACCTCTGGGCTGAGGGTTGTGGGGAGGGGCCGTGCTCCCCCCCTCCACCAGCTGCTGGCCATCCTCTAGTGCCGGGCCTGGGGAGAAGGAAGAAGAGTCCAAGAGGGGCCGGGATTCCAGAGAGGGCAAGAGGGGAGGGAGGGAGCAAGCGAGGCAAGCATGTGACCTGACCTTCCAGGATGGGTCCCAAGGTGCCTGTCCTCCCCTCCCCCGATCCGGCCCTGAGCCCTCTGACCTCCCTCTCTGCTCGCAGGTGCATCGGCGGCTGCTGTATGATGATGGCAGAGGGGTCGGGGAGCCACTCCTGGAACCCGGCACAAACAAGGAGGGGTTGGTGGTGCGGGGGAGGCACCTGGTGCTTGTGACCCCCCCACAGTCCGCTGCCTCGGCCCACCGGCTCCTGGCCCAGCAGGAATTCATGGCACCCCAGCTCCTCCTGGCCCTCCGTGGGGGCACCCCCTACCATCCAGCCACACTTGGCTTGACACAGGTGAGGGAGTTGTGGTGGGGCCAGGTACAGACGGGAGAGAGAGCCGAGCCCCCCACCCCTCCTTGCTGAGCCTCCTCGATTCTTCCCTAGTTCTCGGCCCTGAAGCGAGAGTTACCACCCCAGATTCACCTGTTGACCTTGGCCCAGTGGGGCCCAGACACCGTTCTGCTGCGCCTGGAGCACCAGTTTGAAGCGGGGGAGTGTGCCAACATGTCCTTGCCCATCACCCTTAACCTACAGGTACTATCCTGAGTCGGGGTGGGGCCGGGGGACAGGGAGCCAGGGGGAGGGTGCAACTCCCTAAAGCCCCACATCACATTGCCGGCCTGGACACGCTGGCAGAGTCGATCACTCTGTCCTCTCCCTCCTTTCCCCCAGGACCTGTTCACCTTCAACATCACCGCCCTCAAGGAGACCACCCTGGGGGCCGATCAGGCCAAAGCCAAGATGAGCCGCCTGCAGTGGAGAGAGCGTGCGAGTGAGGCTTGGGGAGCTGTGGGGGGTGGATCTGGGGGATACCTGAGAGGAGGGCTCCCTTGAGTCAGCTGGGCATGGACCCTGTGCAGGAACGTGCAGAGTTTAGTGGTGGGGCATGCACAGCAGATTGGGAGTCGGGGGGAGCGGGGTCGGGGGAGAGTTGCGGGGGTGGGGTAGGTCCCTCGGGAGTGAGAGTGTGCTATATTTTGTTGAGTGCCACATCCTGAGAGAGAATACTCCCTGTTTCTTCCTTCTCCTTACGTCAGGCTCCTCTGCCCGTGGCCCCCTGTCCGGGCCGCCTCCACTGGACCCCTTGACCGTCACCCTGCAGCCCATGGAGATCCGGACTTTCTTGGCCACCGTCCAGCAGCTGCCGTCCCGACCGGGCAGGCCAGGGTAGCGTAGCCTTGGGCCACCTCCTGCTGAGCCCTGTGTTGAGCACTACAGACCAACGCTACCACTAAGATGATCTGAGCCCTGCCCTGACCCCATCCCTCTCTCAGACTCTCATTGCCACCTTCTCCTCACCCCTTGGTAACTGGGCTGAGAGCGGGAAATATGACACCCTAAGAGGGCAGACCGGGCAATGTGGGCACTGAGCAGGGCCAGGGAGAAGACCCCCTCAGACAGCGCCCTACCCTCTGTTATCCCATCTGTAGCTGCTCACCTTCACACCACCACTCATACTGTCCCTGGAAGAACATTCCTCTCCACTCCTCCCCCGCCACCGCTACTAATGAGCCAATAAAGTATTTCCATTCTGAGGCTGGCTGCTGGGCTTGATCTCCCTGGGGGAAGCAGAGGCCCAGTAAAGCAGAGGAGGGGAGAAGACCAGGAACCTTAATCCAGGGCAAATCTGTATCGCTTCACTCCTTCTACAGCCCAGCCAGCACACTTCGCTCCTCTAGTGCTAACCTTCTCACTGTGCCTCGATCTCACCTGTCTCAACGCCGCCCCCAACCCATGCTCTGCCTCTGGCCTGGCATTCTCTCCTTCCTCAGATCTGACAGACAATTACCCGTTCCCCCTTCAAAGCCTTATTGAAGGCACATCTCCTCCAAGAGGCCTTCCCAGGTTAAGCCCCACCTTTCCTCATCTCCCACTCCCTTCTGTATCGCCCTGACTTGCTCCCTTTGCTCTTCCCCCAACTCCCAGCCCCACAGCACTTATGTACATATCTTTAATTGTATTGATTTATATTGATGTCCATCTCCCCCCCTCTAGACTTTAAGCTCGTTGTGGATGGGAAATGTGTCTGTTTATTGTTGTATTGTACTCTCCCAAGCGCTTAGTACAATGCTCTGGACACAGTAAATGCTCAATAAATATGATCAAATGAATGAATCCCATTCTCCCCTCCCAACACCCCCTCTTTCTCTCCCTCTGTTTCTCTCTCTCTCTGTTTCTCTCTCTCTCTCTCTCTCTCACTCACACACACACACTCTGTTTCTCTCTCTCCACCACCAGCTGTATCTACAGGGAAGCCGCTGTTTTCACAGATTCACAGATTCAAAACCAACCATGAATTGGGTTAGGCACCACCTTCTCATCCCTTCCCAGCCCCAGACACTCACTGTTCCCCTGGAGCTAAGGCCTGGTCGGCAGCTTTTTTTTGTTACACGCTATGTATCAAGCACTGTATTAAGCATTGGGGTAGATACAGGATAATCAGGTTGGACATAAGGGACTCATCACAATCTATGTAGGAGGGAGAACAGATATTAAATCCCCATTTTATAGATGAGGAAACTGAGGTGGCAACAAGTGTCACCCAGCAGGCAGGTGGTGGAGCTGGGATTAGAACTCAGGTCCTCCAGCTCCCAGGCCCAGGCTTTTTCCACAAAGCCAGAGTGCTTCCCTGACTATGAGCCTGCAAGGAAGGCAGATATAAGGAGGCCCTGGGTGGGCTGGACAAGCTTGTGTGTTTGTCCTTTCAATTGTATTGATGGAGCATCTTCTGGGGAGAGTATGATAAAATACACATCCCTGCTCTGGGGGAATCTAATGCAGGAGTAAGGGGGCCAGTTGCAGCACAACAAAAATCGGACCCTGAGAATGACCATTTCCCGATGTGTGATATCTCAACTGCTGCCTTCGTGTGCATATTGGCTCAGTTCAGCCCACACCTACAACATTTCTCTTGTGGGTGGATGGGGCTCTGAACCCCTCCACTACCTCCAGAGCCTTTGCATTCCCCTCCTGGGTTTGTGGGAAGTCCAGCACACCATCCGAGTTATAGCCCAGGAAGACCCGGTGCCCAAAACAAAATTCCCCCAAAAGGGGCATAAAGGCCCCTGGTACTGTTTTGGAACTGGACTGGGGTCCTAGGGCCAGGTTAGCTGAAAACAGGGTGGTCTGGTTTAATACCAGACCTTGAGCTGCCCTTTGGTGGTATACATAAATTGTATATGTATAGCAGGAGTAGGAGGGAAAATCTAGATAGACTTGACAATAGTGAAAGAATGGAAAAATCAAATGAATAAACAAGTGGAGTATGTAAATCTACAGAAACTCAATTCTCCTATAATTTAGTAATTACATTCTTGACGAGCCCTCATTAAGGAAAACTCAGTGTGCATATGGCCACTGATGGCACTCAAAGGATACAGACAGTCCTATGCCATCACTCCCCATGCACATTTTTCTTCAATTGGTTTTTCCTTGTAAATAATCTCTATTATGTGCTATTACCTCACAAAATGTCCCTCAAAAAGAGTAACAACAGCAGTGCAAAAACCAAAATCAATCAATGGGATTTATGGAGCACTTACTGTGTGCAGAGCACTGTACTAAGTGCTTGGGAGAACACAATATAGCAATGATGATCATTCAAATATCAAAAATAAAAACTGGTGTGTATTCACCTTGTGGTAATTACTTTGTTTTGTATTATCTGATGAACCCAGATATTCCATTCCTCTGGGTTGGTGCTGATATTGGGGGGATGGCAGGGAAGAGATAAGGTCATATAGTGTTACAGCTAGATGGGGAACCCAGGTGTTCAGGCTGCTAACCTCATCAATCAGTTGCATTTATTGAACACCTACTATGTGCAGAGCGCCATACTAAGCACTTGGGATAATACAATAGAATTAGTAGACATGGGGAAGGAGCATGGCCTAGTGCCAAGAGCAGGGGCTTGGGATTCAGAGGATGTGGGTTCTAATCCTGGCTCCACCACTTGTCTGCTGTGTGACCTTGGGCAAGTCACTTCACTTCTCTGTGCCTCAGTTCTCTCATCTGTAAAATGGGGATTAAGACTGTGAGCCCTATGTGAGACAGGGACCGTGTCCAACCTGACTACCTTGTATCTACCTCAGTGCTTGAAAGAGCGCTTGGTACATAATAAATGTTTAGTAAATACCATAATAATAATAATTATTAGACATGATCCCTGCCTTTCAGGAGCTTGCAACCAAGCCAGAGAGAGCTACTTAATTTATAGATAAGAGGAAGTAATGGAGTATACAAATAATGTGCACAAGTCTAAGGGAGTGGTGAGTACTTAAGTGCTTTAAAAGCTCAAGTGGTGAGGAAGGGCTGAAGTGGCAATTTGGGGATAGGAAGTGGGGAGATGAGAGATTGATTGGAGATGGCCTCCTGGAGGAGATGGGATTTCAGAAGGGATTTGAAGAGAGTGAGAGCAGTGACCTGTCAAATATGAAAGGGGAGGGAGTTCCAGGCAGGTGGAAGGGTGCGAGCAAGAAGTCCAAGTTACTAGGGGGGAGAGAGGTGAGAATGAGGCTCAATGAATAGGTGAGCTTAAGAGGAATGAAGGGTGAGCTGGGCTGTATTGGGAGAAAAGAGTGGATAAGCTTAACAAATAAATACCATTAAAAAAAACAAAACAGAAAAATGATCGGGGCAGCAGAGTGAAGTATGGACTGACAAGGGGAGAGATTGGAGGCAGGGAAATCAGCTAGGAGGCTGAGTTGATATTACAGATGCCTAGACCAGAGTGGTGGCCATTTGGATGCAGAGGAAGGGGTGGATCCTGGAAATCTTGTGGTGGAACAACCAGGAGGATTTGGTGACAGGCTGATGGTAGAAAATTGACAGAGAAGGAGGAGTCGAGGCAATGCCAAGGTTGAGGGCTTCTGAGACAGGGAGGATGGTGGTGGTGTCGACTAGGATGGGAAAGCTAAGTAGAGGAGAGAGGATCTGGGCGGAAAGATGAGTTCAGTTGGGGACATTTTGAGTTTGAAGTGCTGGTGGGATATTCATGTAGAGAGACAATCCCTGCCCTCATCGAGTTTACAATGTAGGCAGGGGAGACAGACATCAATACAAGTAAACAGGCATCATAGCAGACAGACAACTGCTCTCCGCCACTTCACAGCATTATTGAAGGTCCATCTCCTCCAAGAAGCCTTCCCTGACTAAACCCTACTCTTCTCTCACTCCCTTCTGTGTCACCCTGACGGGCTCCCTTCATTCATCCTCCCTCCCAACCCCAAGGCATATATGTATATATCTGTAATTTATTTATTTATGTTAATGTCTGTCTCCCCCTCTAGACTGTGAGCTTGTTGTGAGCAGCAAATGTGTCTGTTGTTACATTGTAATAATAATAATAATTAATAATTATGGTGTTTGTTAAGCACTTACTATGTACCAAACACTGTTCTAAGCGCTAGGGTAAATACAAAGTAATCAGGTTGTCCCAAATGGGGCTCACAGTCTTGATCCCCATTTTACAGATGAGGTAATTGAGGCACAGAGAAGTTCAGAGACTTGCCCAAAGTCACCCAGCTGACAAGTGGCAGAGCCAGGATGAGAACCCACGACCTCTGACTCCCAAGCCCGTGCTCTTTCCACTAAGCCACGCTGCTTCTCTACTCCCCCGAGCAATTACTACAGCACTTTGCACAAAGTAAGTGCTCAATAAATAAGATTGAATAAATGAATAAATACATTGAGACGGGACAGGGATCCAGAACAGAGCCTCCAGGGACACGCACAGTTAGAGAGGGGGACACAGAGGAGGAGTCTGCAAAAGAGATGGAGAAGGTTCAGCCAGAGAGGTCAGAAAAGAACCAGGGAAGAACTCGATCAGAAAAACCAAGATTAGATAGTGTTTCCAGGAGGAGGGAGTGGTTACAGAGTGGGAAAGCAACTAAGAGGCCTAGGAGGATTAGGACAGAGTAGAGAGTCTGTTTGATTTGGCAAGGAGGAGGTCATTGTGACCTTGGAAAGAGCAGTCAGTGGAATGAAGAGGATGGAAACCGGATTTGAGAGGGTCAAGAAGGGAGCTGGAGGAGAAGTGGAGACATTCAACCCATTTGAGGAGTTTGGGTAGGAATAGTAGGAGGAAGATGGAGCAGTAACTGAATGGTGCTGAGCTATCCGGGGAAGTTTTTTTTGAGGAAAGGAGAGATGTGGGTGTGTTTGAGGATGGAGGGGAAGGAGCTGTCAGAGAGTGAGCAGTTGAAGATAGAGGTCATGGAGGGAAGAAGAGTGGACACAAGGGTTTTTAGAAGGTGAGAATGGATGGGGATGGATGGATGAGGGTGGAAGTGGTGGATTTTGAAAGCAGCCAAGAGATCTCCCCCTTGCAAAAAGGGAGTGTTCTGCAGATGCTATTGGAGGTGACCAGGGGAAAGGGCTATTTAAATCATTCATTCATTCAGTTGTATTTATTGAGCACTTACTGTGTGCAAAGCACTGTACTAAGCGCTTGGGAGAGTGCAATACAACAACAGACACATTACCTGTCCATAATGAGCTCACCGTCTAGAGGAAGAGACAGACATCAATCTACATATATAAATAAATAAATTATAGATACATACATATGTGCTATGGGGATGGGATGAATGAAGGGAGCAAGTCAGGGTGATGAAGAAGGGAGTGGGAGAAGAGGAGAAGATGGCTTAATCAGGGAAGGCTTCTTGGAGGAGATGTGCCTTCAATAAGGCTTTGACGTTGGGGAGAGAAATTATCTGTCTCACATGAGGAGGAAGGGCATTCTAGGCCAGAGGTAGGTTGTGGGTGAGAGGTCAGCGGCGAGACAGACGAGATGGAGGTACAGTGAGAAAGTTTCATTTGAGGAATGAAATGTGTGGGCGGGGTTGTAGTAGGAGAGTAGCGGTGAGGTAGGAGGGGTCAAGGTGATTGAGTGCTTTAAAGCCAATGGAGAAGAGATTTTGTTTGATGCGGAGGTGGATGGGCAACCACTGGAGTTTCTTGAGGAGTGGGGAAACATGGTCTGAATGTTTCTGAAGGAAAACAATTCAGGCTGCAGAATAGAGTATGGACAGCAGGCAAGAGGCAGGATTAGAACCCAGTCCTCTGACTTCCTAGAGCAATAACTGTTTGAGATTCATAAACTGTGAGCCCTTCCCAGGACAGGGTCTGAACCTAATTCCCACCTGAATACCCTTTCCTAGTGCATAGTACAGTGCTCTGCACAAAATAGGAGCATAATAAATACTATTACTACTACTTTCAGGCCCAGGTTCTTTCCACTAGACCACATTCATTCATTCAATAGTATTTATTGAGCGCTTACTATGTGCAGAGCACTGTACTAAGCGATTGGAATGAACAAGTCGGCAACAGATAGAGACAGTCCCTGCCGTTTGATGGGCTTACAGTCTAATCGGGGGAGACAGGCAGACAAGAACAATGGCAATAAATAGAGTCAAGGGGAAGAACATCTCATAAAAACAATGGCAGCTAGTCGAATTTGGCTCCCCAATAAGAAAGACTCCTCAGCCAGCCCAAGGAGACAGAACTGGGCTATGGGTAAAAGTGGCTAGTCATCCATTTTTCCACCGGTATGTCTCCATTTGGCACCGATAGGACACCAGATGCCTTTACATTCCCCCTTTTTATGGTATTTGTTAAGCGCTTACTATGTGTAGGGCATTGCACTAAGAGCTGGGGTAGATGCAAGGTTGTCAGGTGGGACAGAGTCTCTGTCCCACATGGGGCTCACAGTCTTAATTCCCATTTTACAAATGAGGTAACTGAGGCACAGAGAAGTTAAATGAATGTACACTGTAAGCTCCTTGTGGGCAGGTATTCATTTATTCATTCAATCATATTTATTGAGCGCTTACTGGGTGCACAGCACTGTACTTACAGATATGCACATAAATGCTGTGGGGCTGGGAGGGGGAAAGAGTAAAAGGAGCAAGTCAGGGCAATGCAGAAGGGAGTGGGAGAAGAGGAAAGGGGGGTCCTAGTCTGGGAAGATCTCTTGGAGGAGATGTGCCCTCAATAAGGCTTTGAAGCGGGAGGGAGAGTAACTGTCTGTCAGATATGAGGAGGGAGGTTGTTCCAGGCAAGAGGTAGGATGTGGGCCAGGGGTCAGCGGCGAGACAGGAGAGACCGAAGCACAGTGAGAAGGTTAGCCCTGGTGGAGCGAAGTGTGCAGGCTGAGTTGTAGAAAAAGAGTAGTGAGGTGAGTAGGACGGGGCAAGGTGGTAGAGTGCTTTAAAGCCAATGTTGAGGAATTTTTGATTGATGCGGAGGTGAATGGATAACCACTGGAGTTTTTTGAGGAGCAGGGTGACGTGACCTGAATGTTTTTGTAGAAAAACAGTCTGGGCAGCAGAGTGAAGTATGGACTGGAGTGGGGAGAGACAGGAGGCAGGGAGGTCAGCAAGGAGGCTGATGCAGTAATCCAGGCGGGATAGGCTGAGTGATCGTATTAACGTGGTAGCAGTTTGGATGGAGACGAAAGGACGGATTTTAGCAAAGTTGTGAAAGTGGGACCGACAAGATTTAGTGATGGATTGAATATGTGGGTTGAATGAATGGGAGGAGTCAAGGATAATGCCAAGTTTATGGGCTTGTGAGACGGGAAGGATGGTGGTGTCGTCTACAATGATGGGAGAGTCACGAGGAGGACAGGGTTTGGGTGGGAAGAGAAGGAGTTCAGTTTTGGACATGTTAAGCTTGAGGTGACGGGAGGACTTCCAAGTAGAGGTGTCTTGAAGGCAAGAGAAAATGCGAGACTACAGGGAGGGAGAGAGATCAGGGCTGGAGATGGAGAATTGGGTATCATCAGCACAGAGGTGGTAGTTGAAGCCATGAAAGCTAATAAGTTCTCCAAGGGAGTGGGTGAAGATAGAGAATAGAAGGGGACCCAGGACTGAACCCTGAGGGATCCCCACAGTTAGCGGGTGGGAGGCAAAGGAGGAGCCTGTGAAGGAGACTGAGAATGAACAGCCAGAGAGATGAGGAGAACCAGGAGATGACAGAGTCAGTAAAGCCAAGGTAGGATAATGTTTCCAGGAGAAGGGGCTGGTCCACTCTGTTGTATTGTACTTCCCCAAGTGCTTAGCACAGTGCCCTGCCCACAGTAAGCATTCAATAAATGCCACTGATGGACCGATGTCAATTTTTCTTTCAGGTATCCAACCTCAGCTCCTGCCACTAAGTTCCATGGCTTGGAAGTGGCATTTCTATTTAGAGGGACCTGGGAAGGGAATGCAATGGTTCCAGGTTCAAGTTGAGATGTGTGGGGTGGGGGTGGAGGGGCAGGGGGCAGGGATTCCCCCCTCCGCCGCCCAGTGACATGCACATTTTCCTAAAAGGAAATCCATATGATGTCATTGTACTGTGTTGGGTAACCTGCAGATCAGTTGTAACATTACATGCATGTGTTACTTCCAGATTGGCAAAGGCGTGTCTGGTATCTGTCTGGTATCTTCAAGTTCTGCTCAGAGTTTTCCTTACCTCCTGCCTCCAGAGATATGATACCCAATGGGGGTGTCTCAGAACACATTCTGCCTCTCTTTGCTCTCACACTCCATAGTTGACTCCTGTTCGGCTTGTGGCCCACTCCAAACCCCAGATCTTTTTCTCCTGGGCTGCTCTTTCAGTCACAGTCTTATTTATTGAGCGCTTACTTTGCGCAGAGCAAACCTGGGAGAGTACAATATAACAATATAACAAGCACATTCTTTGCCCCCAATGAGCTTCCAGTCTAGATGGGGAGACAGACATTGATATAAATAAAGAAATTACAGATATGTACATCAGTGCTGTGGGGCTGGGAGGGAGGATGAACACTGCCCCATTGTCTCCTACATTGCTCCTGAATTTGTACCAGCAGAATTTCTGTTGGATCAGTTCTTCCTCCGAAACTCTTGACTGTTGGCTTCAAGGCACTCAAGTCAGCTCCCCTCCACACTTACCTTGCTCCTCTCCCACTATGCCCCAGCTTCTGTCTTCTCAAGCAGAAAAATCTCACTCTGCTTCCTTCTCATTTCTTTCACCACAGACGTCTCGTTCACACCTTCCCCTCTGCCTGGAACTTCTTCCCCTGTCACATCCGGCAGACCACAGCTTTCCCCTATCTTCAGGGCCCTACTGAAATTACATCTCCTCCAGGATGCCTTCTCTGATTAATTTCTCATCTCCACCCCCTATTTTCCCCCAGTGTCACTTCAACACTTTTTTGTCATCTGAGCACTTGGGTGCTCAACCCATCCACTCCTCACCCTTTGCATACCCATGCTTATCTGTCGCTTCCCCTGCCTGCAATTGATTCTGATATCTCCCCTGCTATACTGTAAGCTCCTTGAGGTGGAACATTGTGTCTACTAACTCCGTTGCACTCACCCAAGCACTTAGCACAGTGCTTTGCACAGGGTAAGTGCTCAATTAAAACTATTGATTGATTCTAGCAGGTTCTGGATTCTAGTTTCGCCTTTGAGAGTCTCGTTCCCCACTCATCCATTCCTTTTCTCGGTTCCCCCCAAGAATCATGGGGAAGCGACCGCTGCCTGACCCGAGTCCAGGCCTCCTCCCCCACTTTGTCCAGTGTCCTCTGGGAAAGGAGAAAGCGTTCAGATCTGATCGATTTGTGCTTCATCAGAACAATCCAATGTCCATTTGCCCTCCTTTAGCTGGTTCCTGGGGCCTGTGCTGCTGGGGTCTGGGAAGGTGATAGGATCAGCCTCAGCTTTGACCTCATTCCGGGCTTCACAACAGGCTTGTAAACCTTGATGATGTAGTCCTGGAAGCCTGCCAACTCTCTCGGGTTTCTCCCAGACCTGCTTCCAGTGGGGCCTCTCAATAACTTGTACCCGTCTAGCCACTGACTGCTCTGACCTCCCCCTCCTTCCCCCCGCCATTTCTGGGAGTCTCTCCATCAGGCTTCCCTCCCGCTTGGGGTTCCGGGGATGTGGGGGAGGATTCTGGCCAGCTCAGTTAAGGCAACCGGGAAAGAGAGGCTCAATCAGTCCCACCTCACCCCCCCCCCTCCTTCCTCCCACCACTCCTGTCCCTGCCCAGATCCTTAAGTTGCAGGAGCTAGGATTCCTCGAGGAGGAAGATAAATTCAGGACCTTCCTGTCTGATGGAGCAGTGCAGTCTATTCTTCTCTTTGAACCCCATTCTCAAGTTATAGGGGGGCTAAGGAGAAGTGACAGAGCGAGCCTCGGGCTGGAATCATTCAGAGAGAGACAGAGGGAGAGAGAGAGGAGAGCGCTAACTAGCTAGCTAGCTAGCTCTCCAGCCCCTAGCCTGAGGTGTTACCACCTCGGGTTGATATAATCAGCAAGGTTCCCCGAGGGGAGGGTGGGGCGAGGGCGGAAGGGGTGGTCTACGACCGCCCTCCTGCCCTTTATAAAGGGGCTGCGATCTCTCCGAAAGCCAGCTGCAGGTCTCCCGAGACGACTCTGACCCCGCGACCTCCGGGGATCGCCGGTGAGTGGGTGGTTTCTGGAATTGGGGCACATAGAGAAAGCGAAACTCTCTAGGGGTCCTTCCCCATCCCCGGACTCACATCCTCTCCCGACTTCTCTGCCTGGCCGAGCCCCTTCCTTCCCCTTCTCCCCCCGCCCTTCCCCAGTCCCCTCGGTCAGCCATCGCCCGGCCCCTTGGCTACCGCTGCCTCTTGATGGCCACCCTTTTCCGCATTTGGCCCCACGAGGACACGAGTGCCCTCCCCCCGCCCCCGCCACTACTTTCCACCCCTCGGGTTGCCACTGCGAGGACCCGGAGGAGCGGACGGGGCGAGCCAGGAGTCGGGATTCCTGCAGAGTTTCCTGGGGATCTTGCCAAGCCACACGCCCAGGACTTCCCTAATCCTCCCCCTGCCTCCCCCCACCGAACACAACTTCCACTTGACTGAAGGGGCCTGATTAACTCTGGGGGGGGGGGGGGGTCAAAATTCGTTCCCCCTTCTCCCTCTTTACCCATCCCTCTCCCCCCGGCCCCGGACCCAGACGGGCCAGTACAGCCCGTCGTGGGCAGGGCTCGTCTCTCTTTATTGCTGTATTGTAGTTTCCAAGCGCTTGCCACAGTACTCTGCACACTGTAAGCCCTCGATAAAGACGACTGAATGAATGCCTCCTCCCCACTCACACAGGCAAATCCAGGGGCGTTGAGAAACCCTTGCCCTCCGTGGACCCACTTCTCCGCCCTTCCCCTCGTGGGGATGGAGGTAGGCAGGGGTCAGGCCCAGACCTGGGAAGGGGTTACTCCAGGGCAGCTTTATTATTTATTTACTATTTATTTATTTATATTACTGTCTTCCCCGTAGACTAAGCTCGTTGTGGGCAGGAAATATGTCTGTTTATTGTTATATTGTACTCTCCCAAGCGCTTAGTACAGCGCTTTGCACACAGTAAGCGCTCAATAAATACGATTGAGTGACTGATTGACTGACTGCCCCCTCACCCATCAGCACAGTGACAACCTTTTTCTTTCCCTTTGCCCCCCCTCCTCCCCCCAGTCTCATGCTGTCAGGATGGACTGTGAGTCACGCCTGACCTTCAGCTCAGGGACTGCTAAGCTCTGGATGGGAAACATTTAGCTCCCTGAAGGAGCAGGTGAAGAGAACAGGGGAGTAGAGCTGGAAAGAGCGAGGGGCCCAGTTCAAAACGGAAGAAACAGGCTCGCTTAGTGGATAGAGCACAGACTGGGAGTCGGAAGGATCCGGGTTCTAATTCTGGCTCCGCTGCTTGTCTGCTGTATGACCTTGGGCAAGTCACTTCTGTGCCTTTGTTCCCTCATCTGTAAAATGGGGATTGACTGAGCTCCATGTGGGACAGAGGCTGTGTGTCCAACCTGATTAACTTGTATCTACTCCAACGCTTAGTGCAATCCCTGACACATAGTAAACGCTTAACAAATATCACAGTTATTTTTATGATGATTTAAAGGGGCAAAGGAAAGGGACAAAGATGTGGGAAATGCCCGGAAATTGTCACCTCTAGGCTGCAAGAACAAATAATAATGGTATTTGTTAAATCCTTACAATGCCTCAGAGAAGCAGCGTGGCTCAGTGGAAAGAGCACGGGCTTTGGCGTCAGAGGTCATGGGTTCGAATGACGGCTCGGCCACTTGTCAGCTGTGTGAATTTGGGCAAGTCACTTAACTTCTCGGTGCCTCAGTTACCCCATCTGTCAAATGGGGATTAACTGTGAGCCCCAAGTGGGACAACCTGATTCCCCTGTGTCTACCCCAGTGCTTAGAACAGTGCTCGGCACATAGTAAGCGCTTAACAAATACCAACATTTAATGTGCCAAGCACTGTGTTAGACACAAGATAATCAGGTCAGACAAATTCCCTGTCCCACAGTCTAAGGGGGTGGGAGAAGAGTCATTGCATCCCCATTCTACAGATGAGGAAACTGAGGCACCGAGAAGTGAAGTGATTTTCCTAAGATCACACAGCAGGCAAGTGGCAAAGCCGGGTTTAGAGCCTGGGTCTTTGACTCCCAGGCCTGTGATCTTTCCACTAGGCCACACTGCTTCTCAGGGGTTGTAGAGGAGAAGGCTTTTACCCAGAACAGCACAGCTTCATAGGCTATACAGTTAGGTTTGTCAGTGAATTCCCAGTGCTGGCTGGGAAGGTTGAGGAGGAGCTTAATAATAATAATCATAATATAGTATTTATTCAGCACTTACTATGTGCCAAATACTGTGCTAAACACTAGGGTAGACACAAGCTCAGGTCAGATATAGTCCCTGTTCCTCATGGGGCTCCCAATCTACTAGAGGGGTGGGAGAGAGGGAGGCAGTAAGGTGCCTGCTCTATGGAGGCATAGGTTTCCAAATGGTATGATTTTCCTTTGGCAAAAAGTTCCCAGGGGCTGGGAGGGAAGGGATCCCATTCTTGGGTAGGAGACTAAATTTAGCCTGAGACCAGACACACATACACCCTCTCTCCTGAGTGACCCATCCCTCCCAGCTGATTACTTTGTTCCATCTTCCTCCTTCATAGCCCCAGATTCAGGGGGCAGGGGCCTCAGCCAAGACCTCGACTTGAGTTCCATTTTGGGGCAAAATTTGTTTGCTCATTCATTGGGGCTGGGAAGCCCAGGCTAGGATTGAGCTGGACCAGGACAGGTTGATGGACTGTGGGAAGTGGAAGGGTGGTGGGAGCTCTGCTCACCCAATAATAATACTAATAATTGTGGTATTTGTTAAACACTTAGAAGCAGTGTGGCCTAGTGGAAAGAGCACGGGCCTGGGAATCAGAGGACCTGGGTTCTAATCCCGACTCCTCCACTTGTCTGCTGAGGGACCTTGGGCAAGTCACTTAACTTTTGTGTCTCGGTTTTCTCATCTATAAAATGGGGATTAAGACTGAGTTCCATATGGGACAGGGACTGTGTCCAGCCTGATTATCTTGTATCTATCCCAGCACTTAGCACAGTGCCTGGCACATACTAAGCGCTTAACAAATACCACAATTATTACCCCAGCGCTTACTACAGTGCTTGGTGCATAGTAAGCACATAACAAATACCATAAAAAACTCCAAAAATGGTATAATCAAATCAGACAAAGTCCCTGTCCCCCAGGGGGGCTCGTGGCCTAAAAGGGAGGATAGGCATTTCATCTCCATTTCACAGATGAGGAGACTGAGGTACAGAGAAGGTCACCCAACAGGCAAGTGGTGGAGCCAAGATAAGAACCCTGATCCCTGACTCGGCCCGGGATCTCCCCACTAGGCCACACTGTTTCCCAATGCTTGGCTCTGCCCCCCAACTCTCTCTAAGCCCCCATTCCCCAAACCTTGCAGCCTCTTGGTCTCCTCCCAGCCCGACTCTTGGGGACGGGGGAGGCCGTCTCTCTCCCTCCTGCCTAGCCATCCCCCGGAAAGTTCTCCTTTGCCCCTTCCCAGTGGGGTCTCCAGTGAGGGCTGGAGGAGCGACAGACTGCAGCAGAAGGAGGGTTAATGGACAGCCCTGTTTGTTTTCCCTGATGGGACCTGTGGGGAAGTGTGACCATCTCAACCCAGCCCAGCCTCATGTGATCAGGGTGGAGAGACTTTATCATGCCTCATTAATTATCAACTTCTCTAGACCTTCCGGTTCCCTCCTTAGAATATAAGCTCTCAGGGGACCTGGGGACTTTCCTGCAGGGACTCTCCTGCAGGCCTCCAAGCCTCCACCCCTGATAATTGCTGGAGGGCTCTCCTGCCCAGAGTGAGTGCCCACTCTTCCTTCCAACCCTGGGCTCCCTTTTCTGGCCTACACTCCACCTCGCCTGCTTCCCCTTGCTGGGTTTCAGCTGGCTTGGGCTGGGCTGGGCTGGGCTGGGAAAGAGAGGGCTGGATGGCGGTGTCTCTTTCATCTAGGTTGTAGATGGTGTGGCTGGCTGGCTGGCTGGATAGGGACATGGGACCTTGGAGGGCTGCACCAGCGGCACAGCTCAAGGAAAACAGCTGCTGCGGGGATGGCGGTGGTGGTGGAGGTAGTGGGACTGGAAACCCAGTTCATCCTGCAGATCGAGGGCAAGGGGGAGCGGCGAGAACAGGAACTGTCATGTTAACTGATCTGCGTTGCCTGCAGGAACAGCCTCTGCAGTTAAGGACAGAAGCAGACATTCCACCCGAAACATGATCCCGACCACGGTGTCCTTTCATGCTGGTGGCTTGGGGACTAGGGTAGCACCCGGCTCTCTCCATTCTCCACCGCCCTCCCCTGCCCCCCCCCACCCCCCCAGGCTCTCTTTGACTGAAGCTCTAGGTGGTGGCAGTGAAGCCCGTAAGGTGCACGGGGCTTCAAATGCAGTCAGGGCCCCTCAAACCTTGTATCTCCTGCTTGGAGAACATTCTGATCCATCAGTCTTCTTTTCGCTCATGGAGTCTCACCTCTGAACTCGTCTCATGTGTTTCTCTCTCATGCAGCCTGTTTGTCGGCCTGGGCTCTTGGGGGAAGGAGTGAAGCAGGGAGGGACCTCCCTGCTCCTAGCACAGGAGCACAAAAAGGGGAGAACAGGTCGATGGGGTGACGGGAAGGTTGGACCAGGCTGGGGGTGGGGGGCGGGGATCCCTCTCCCCAGGTGGGATTCAGAGATTCATTCTGTGGGAAGTTTGGGGTTTGTGTGTGCCGGGTGGGGCAGGGGGAATGTCGCCAGTTGTGCAGCTTTTAGTGACAGCACTGCAGCCTTTTTGCTGAGCTGCCCCACGATGCCCCCCACCCCCTCCACGCCCTGGGCAAAGAACGAGCTGCTAAATCTGTGGTACTCTCCCAAGCGCTTAACCCGGTGCTCTGCACATAGTGTGAGTGGTCAATAAATACGACTGATCGATTTGATTATCCACAGGTGGAGAAGATGGTGTGGCTCTTGGCCCTCTTCCTACCCTGTGCCCTGAGCCTCCCAGTGAGCGGCCCCAGCGGCTCCACCCTCCGTTTTGTGGCTTTGGGGGACTGGGGCGGGGTCCCCAATGCCCCCTTCTACACTGCCCGAGAGATGGCCACGGCCAAGGAGTTGGGCCGGACCGTCAAGACTCTGGGAGCTGACTTCATCCTGTCACTGGGGGACAATTTCTACTACCATGGTGTCCAGGACATCAACGATAAGAGATTCCAGGTAATGTCCCGCCCCCCGCCATCCCCCCCTACCCTTATCACGCTGTCAACGTGCTCGACTTCAGACCCATTTTGATGACATTGCCCTCCCAGCCCTCCTCTTCTCCTTTTTCCCTGAAGTGCTCTCTACTTCTCTCAGCTCCAGGTCCTGCTTCATGGTGGGAAGCGGGGTAGGGAAGCGGGAGATTTGGGCTAGATGGGGTAATCCACCCCCTGGCCTTACCCCAGTCTACTCCTGGGAACTTGGTCACTGCTCCTTCCCTCCAGGGTTGCGATACAGAGAGGCTCAGCCTGAGATTTGCCTTCCCCTCTCCATTCACAGGAAACTTTTGAGGAGGTTTTTACGGCCTCCTCCCTCCGCAGCGTGCCCTGGTATGTGTTGGCCGGAAACCATGACCACTTGGGAAATGTCTCGGCTCAGATCGCCTACTCCAAGGTGTCCAAGCGTTGGTGAGGATGCCTGGGGCCCTTGGCTTTGGGAGGGAGGACTTCCTCCTCACGTTTCAGCTTTCCCACCCCCTTACCCTGGGAAGTTTGGGCCGAGGGGCAGCAGGATGCAGGGGGGGTGCCAGTTCTTTAGGGATTGACTCCATCTCAGCGTGGAGACTGTACGATGAGGAAACTGAATCCTCCAACCGAAGACCCTGCTGGGTCCAGACTGAAGATAACCAACATCCGGCCTTCAGTTGGCCCGAAACACAGTGGCAGAGCTGGTTACCCCATCTCAGGCCTTGTGGTCCACCTCACCCTTTGACCTATTGCAGCTCCCTAGCTTCGCCCTCTTCTGAGCCCCTTGATTTTGCTTCAGTCAGTCAATGGTATTTATTGAGCACTTACTGTGTGCAGAGCACTGTACTAAGTTTGCTTGAGATCTGTCCGCACTAAAGGGCCAGTCTGTACCTCTTTTGGGGCTGTCACAGGGTAGATCCCAGCAGCAGATATGTGTTTTCTGCTCCTTACCCCTTTTCTTTCTCCTCCTCAGCAGGGAGGACCTGGCCCTGGCCTTGGCCTCACCTCCCCGTGGGCAGAGCAGGTTTCTGGCAGAACCTGTTGTCTCTAGTTGTTTCCTTCATTGCCAAATTCATCGGCCCTAGTGACCCCCTTTTGGAGGAGGCTAGGCTAGGATCTGCAGGACACTTGCTGACTCTTGGGAGCTGCAGATTTGATTCCAGCTTTCCCCAGCTAGCCCCAACGTTCATTCATTCATTCAACAGTATTTATTGAGCGCTTACTATGTGCACAGCACTGTACTAAGCGCTTGGAATGTACAATTCGGCAACAGATAGAGACAGTCCCTGCCCAATGACGGGCTTACAGTCTAAACAGAGAGTAAGGGTTTGAGGTCTTCTAGTCCATAAGCTTGTTGTGGGCCAGGAATGTGTGTCGACTTGACGATTTACAATTTACTACGATTTACTAAGAAGCAGCGTGGCTCAGTGGAAAGAGCATGGGCTTTGGAGTCAGAGGTCATGAGTTCGAATCCCAGCTCTGCCACATGTCAGCTGTGTGACTGGGCAAGTCACTTAACTTCTCTGTGCCTCAGTTCCCTCATCTGTAAAATGGGGATGAAGACTGTGAGCCCCACGTGGGACAACCTGATCCCCCTGTGTCTACCCCAGCGCTTAGAACAGTGCTCTGCACATAGTAAGCGCTTAACAAATACCAACATTACCAACATTATTATCAACACCCGAGTCTTCTGTTTTCTTCCAGGAACTTTCCCAGCCCTTACTACCGCCTCAGGTTCAGAGTCCCCAACACAAACGTGAGTGTGGCCCTGTTCATGCTCGACACCGTGACCCTGTGCGGGAACTCCGATGACTTCCTGAGCCAGCAGCCTGAGAAGCCCAACGACCTGGAGCTGGCCAGGTCCCAGCTGTCCTGGCTGAAGAAGCAGCTGACCAACGCAAAGGAGGACTACCTGCTGGTGGCCGGCCACTACCCCGTGTGGTCGGTGGCCGAGCATGGGCCCACCCACTGTCTGGTGAGGCACCTGCAACCGCTGCTGGCCAAGTATAAGGTCACGGCCTACCTGTGTGGCCATGACCACAACTTACAGGTGAGGAAATGGGGAAAGGGAGCACGGGGGGTGGCGAGGGTTAGGAGGGTTGGAGGCGATGTTGAAGTGAACCGGGCCCCTTCATCTTTCTCACGTGCCTCCCTCTCTAGTATCTCAAGGACAAGGATGATGTAGGCTATGTGTTGAGTGGTGCTGGCAACTTCATGGACCCCTCCAAGAAACACCAGCACAAGGTCCCCGAAGGCTACCTGCGTTTTCACTACGGGGTCCGGGAGTCCCTGGGGGGCTTTGCCTATGTGGAGATCAGCCCCAAGGAGATGATGGTTACCTACATCGAGTCTACGGGCAAGTCACTCTTCAAGACCAGCCTGCCCCGGAAACCCAGGCCCTGAGCTACACCATACATCCCCAGCTCTGGGAGGGGGGTCGTCTCAGGAGTTAGTGAGAATTTGTGGAGAACTCCTTCCCCTCCTGGTTTTCTCTTCCTCCTACTTTCCCAAGACAGATACTAGAGGATAGATAGATTGTGCAGAAGGGTGGAACTTGGTGGTTATTAGGCAAGAAGCTGACCCTCCTGGCTGCTGCCTCTCCATCATCACAACAGGCAGTCACTTCAGGCCCAGAATTTTGGGGCTTTATAAAAGGTGGAAAAAGCTTTTTACGGTGGGGTGGAAAAGCGTCTCTTTCGGAGCACCTAGGCATCTCAGAGTAGTTGCTATCCAAATGCCAGAATAGGTAAGGAACAGACATTTACCTGGAGTAAGGTTTCATTCCTTTGTGGTCTCTGACCATTTTCCCACCCTGAATTGGAGATGAGGGTATTGAAAGTGGGATAGGAAAGTTTTCTTCTCTTTAAAGATCTTTCTCAGTCTTTCAATAAAATATTTGCTGAAAGTGGCTAAATGTATTTATTTTGTGCCTCTGGGTTCCTCTCTTCCTTCAAATCTCTTGAGGTCTTTTACCAGGACTGTGGGATTGAACCAGGTGGGTTGGTTGGTGGCCCCTGATGAAACCTCCCTGTTTTGGGCATGGGAGCCATCAGACCAGGAATATGAGGGCACCCAGAGACGGTCCGGGTCTCATTTTGGAAGAGGGCGGTAGGGGGAAGGCTGCTCCCCACCTCCCAGCAACTATACCTGCCTGGCAGCACCCCCAGAAATGAGGGTGCAGATCCAGCTCTGTCTTGATTCAGCATGGGTGCTCCATTTGGGGCTGAAACTACGGTGGGCTCTGGATTGCTGACCAGTGCAGGACTCTAGGATGGTCAGCTGGGCAAGAAGAATCTGTTAGGGTGCCAGTTTTCCCTTATGAAACTATGCTATTACCCAATGCAACCGCCTTAGCTTTGCTGTCCCAGTTCTTTACCTCATACCACATCTTGGTGCTAGTGCAGCCTGCCCAATCAATCACTCATATTTATTGAACATTTGCTGTATGCAGAGCACTGTACTAAGTGTTGGGGAGAGGACAATACAATCCATTCCCTGCCCACAAGGCTCCCGAAGTCCCACTCTACTTCTCTACTTGGGCCCATCACTGGACTTGGTTTTGTTCTGCTTTGCCCTGACCACAGCCCATTTTCTGGCCTGGAAACCTGCAGGATATCCCCTTGGTGCAGAATGACCAGTCATATGCTTGGACGAGTTGAGCAATGCTCTGAAAGATAAGCTGTCTGTAAACCCCTTCAAGCACTTGACGGGCACCTCTGGAAGGCTTGTTTCCTAGAAGGCAAAGACCACATCGAGGTTCCATTCTGAAGAGCATGTAACACAACTGAGGACATTCAGTAAATTAAAAGAAAGATCGAGAGTCAGCTAGCCCACAAGTACCTCTGCCCCCTCTTGTCCGTATCTGCATTTTATCTTAACAAGTCACCCTTCTTCCCCTAACTTCTACTTTCTGAAGAGTTAAATATACCCCGCTCCACTAGGTGAGAGTTGGTGAGGTCAGGAGAGGCCAGTCTCTTTGGCACATTCAGGAGAGGTGACCCAGTGAAGTGACAGAGTTTTATTGTGTGCAGAGCACTGTACTAAGTGCTTGGAGAGTACAATATAACAGAGTTGGTAGACACATTCCCTGCCCACAGTGAATTTACAGTCTAGCGGGAGAGACAGCGATTAACATAGATCGATAACGGATATGTACATAAGGGCTGTGGGACTGGGGAGGGGGCGGTGGATAAAAAGAGGTAAATCGGGGATGCAGAAAGAAGTGGGAGAAGAGGAAATGAGGGCTTAGTCAGATGTGGAGATGTGCCTTCAATAAGGCATTGAAGGTGGGGAGAGTAATTGTCTGCTGGATTTGAAGAGGGAGGACGTTCCAGGCCAGAAGCAGGACGTGGGCGAGAGGTCGATAGCGAGATGGACAAGATCGAGGTACAGTAAGTAGGTTGGCATTAGAGGAGCCAGGTGTTTGGACTGGGTTGTAGTTAGAGAGTAGCGAGGCGTGGTAGGAGGTGGCAAGGTGATTGAATGCTTTAAAGCTGACGGTGAGGAGTTTCTGTTTGATTTGGAGGTGGATGGGCAACCACTGGAGGTTCTTGAGGAGTGGGGAAACATGGACTGAACTTTTTGTAGAAAAAAGATCCAGGAAGCAGAGTGAAGTATGGACTGGAGTGGAAGAGACAGGAGGCAGCGAGGTCAGAAAGAAGTAATCAAGGCGGGACAGGATAAGTGCTTGGATTAACGTGGTAACAGTTTGGCTGGAGAGGAAAGGGTGGATTTTAGTCATGTGAAGGTTGAAGATTCACTGTACCTTGATCTCAGCTAGCTTGCTGCTGCTGACCTCTCTCCCATATCCTGTGTCTGACCTGGAACACCCTTCCTCTTCAAATCGGACAGATGTGTATCTATCTGTAATTTATTTATTTGTGTGTATTAATGTCTGTTTCCCCTTATAGACTGTGAGCTTGTTGTGGGCAGGGAATGTGACTGTTGTTGTGTTGTATTCTCCCAAGCCCTTAATTCAGTGCTTTGCACACAGTAAGCGTTTAATAAATAAGAGTGAATGAATGAATGAAAGGTTGAGAAGTAATAGTAATAACATTTACTGAGTACCCACTTGGTGCCGAACACTGAACACTGTACTAGGTGCTTGGGAAGTACAGAAGAGTGACATGACACATTCCCGGCCCACAAGGATCTTACACTCTCATCAATCTGTCAATCGCTGGGTTTTATTGAGTGCTTACTGGGTGCACTAAGAGTACGGAGAGTTTAGGAGAGTACAAGACAACAGAGTTGGTAGAAAATTTCCCTGCCAGCTCTTATGGGGGAAACAAACAAAATATTTATGACTAGAGTGGTCAAGTTAAATAACTGAGTCATGGCTTAGTGGAAAGAGCCCGAGCTTGGGAGTCAGAGGACATGGGTTCTAATCCCAGCTCCTCCACTTGTCTGCTGTGTGACCTTGGATCAAGCCACTTAATTTCTCTGTGCCTCAGTTACCTCATCTGTAAAATGGGGATTAAGACTGTGAGCCCCACGTGGGACACCTGATGACCTTGTATCTACCCCAGAGCTTAGAACAGTGCTTGGCACATAGTAAGTGCTTAACAAATACCATAACTATCATTGTTACCTATATACATGGATTGTAAATACACATACCACCAACCTGCAGCACTGGATCACCCCCACAATTTGCTCCCTCTGCTCCTGGGCACGAGCTACAGAGAGCTGTTGGTGGAAATCCATACATCAGGAGAGAAGCAGAATGGTCTAGTGGATACATCACGGACCTAGGAGTCAGAGGGCCATGGGTTCTAATCTCAGTTTCGTCACTTGTCTGCTGTGTGACATGGGCAAGTCACTTCACTTCCTCTGTGCCTCAGTTCCCTCATCTGGAAAATGGGGATGAAGACTGTAAGCCCTATGTGGGACAGGGACCGTGTCCAACCCAAATATCTTTTTACCCCACTGTTTAGAATAGTGCCTGGTACATAGTAAGCGCTTAACAAATACCATAATAATAATAATGTTGATATTTGTTAAGCGCTTACTATTTGCAGAGCACTGTTCTAAGCGCTGGGGTAGATAGAGGGTAATCAGGTTGTCCCTCATGAGGCTCACAGTCTTCATCCCCATTTTACAGATGAGGTCACTGAGGCCCAGAGAAGTTAAGTGACTTGCCCACAGTCACACAGCTGACAAGTGGCAGAGCCGGGATTCAAACCCATGACCTCTGACTCCCAAGCCCGGGCTCTTCCCACTGAGCCACGCTGCTTCCCATGTCGAGTTTGAGTTTATTATCCTGGACTGCTATAACTCTGCCCTCTCTTCCCTCCAGGAACAATACTTCTCTATCCTTATTGACTCTCATGCCCTTTGCCCAGGTCAGCCATTTTAGAGTTTAACTCCCTCCTCAAATCCCCGTCTCACCACCTCCCCCATTTTTTGTCCCTGACCATCTATCTCATCAGTAAAATAGGAACCATTAGGCATGAGCTCCTTAAAATCTCCCCTGCACCTCTCCAGTCCCACCCTCCTTCTGTCCCCTCTGACTCTCTCATCCTCTCCAGCTAGCTCTCAAGAGATCACCCCTCTTGAGAACCGTATCCCTTCGCACCTTGTTAAACACTTGCCCCTCCCTCCCTGACCATCATATTCAACTGCTCACTTTCCAACGAGCAGTTTTCAAACCCGCCCAAGAATCTCCTATGCCCTAACCCCCTCCCTTGACCTTATGACACCCTTCGATTATCACTCCATCGCCCTCCATCAATCAGTTAAGTACGTGGGAGAGTACCATTTCTTTCTAAACTCCTCAAGTGAGTTGTTTACACCCACTCCACTTCCTCTCCTCCAATTCTCTCCTTGACCCCCTGCAATGTAATAATAATGATGGTATTTGTTAAGCGTTTACTATGTTCAGAGCACTGTTCTAAGGGCTGGGGGAGATACAGGGTAATCAGGTTGTCCCACGTGAGGCTCACAGTTAATCCCCATTTTCCAGGTGAGGTAACTGAGGCACAGAGAAGTTAAGTGACTTGCACCCAGTCACACAGCTGACAAGTGGCAGAGTCGGGATTCGAACCCATGACTCCCAAGCCCGGGCTCTTTCCACTGAGCCACCCTGCTTCAGTGGCTTCCACTAAAGAGAAACTGTGCTCTCTAAGGCCACCAATGACCTCTGCGTCCTAATCCTCCTTGAATTCTCAGTTGCCTTCGCCATTGTGGACCATTGTGTCTCATGAAAACTCAATCAATGGTATTGATTAATTCATTCAATTCATGGTATTGATTGATTGAGCGCTTACTCTGTGCAGAGCACTGTACTAAGCAGTTGGGAGAGTACAATTACAAGAGAATTAGCAGGTACGGTTCCTGCCCATAACGAGTTTACAGTCTATCTAACCTGGGCTTTGCAGACACTGCCCTCTCCTGGATCTCGTCCTAGCTTTCTGGCTGCTCCTTCTCAGTGTTTTTCACGGGCTCCTCCTCTGCCTCCCACCCCCTTACTGGTGGTGGTGGTGGGGTCCCTCAAAGCTCTCTTCTGGGTCCCTTTCTATTCTCCATCAACGCCCACTCCCTTGGAAAACTCATTTGCTCCCTCGTGCCTTCAACTTTCATCTCTATGCGGATGTTAATCCCCATTTGGTAGATAAGGTAATTGAGGCACAGAGAAATTAAGTGACTCGCCCAAGGTCACACAGCAGACAAGTGGCAGAGCCGGGTTTAAAACCCAGGATGACCTATGGCTCCCAAGCCTGGACTCTTTCCACTAATAATAATAATGTTGGTATTCGTTAAGCGCTTACTATGAGCCGAGCACCGTTCTAAGCGCTGGGGTAGATACAGGGTCATCAGGTTGTCCCACTTGGGCCTCACAGTCTTCATCCCCCTTTTACCGATGAGGTAACTGAGGCACCGAGAAGTCAAATGACTTGGCCAAAGTCACACAGCTGACAGGTGGCGGAGCCGGGATTAGAACCCATGATCGTTGACTCCTAAAACCGTGCTCCTTCCACTGAGCCATGCTGCTTCTCTCGGCCTCAGTGCTGCTTCTGCCTCCTTATCTTTCATCCATTTCTTTCTTGAGAGCAGTAAAACTACGCAGGCATACTTACTCCAACTGACTCCCAGATTTCAGCGTAGTCTGAGGCTTTGTATTATCGTGTCCTTAAGCCATTTCCTCTGCCCTCCTTGCATTCAGTCTCCTAGTTTCAGTTCTCCATACAGCAGCAGTTGGGGTATTCCGCTGTCATTCATTCTCCTCACGTGTCCCACCCAAGACAGCTCTGTTAAAGGTGAGCACAGGTTTGTTGGTAGGATTGGATTTACATCCCAGAACTTCACTGTTCAGGAAATATGGGCTCACTGAATGCTGTCTATTTTTTAAATGGTATTTGTTAACTTACTATTAATTAATTAATTCATTCAATCATATTTATTGAGCACTTACTGTGTGCAGAGCACTGTACAAAGTGCTTGGAAAGTACAATTCGGCAACAGAGACAATCCCTACCCAACAATGGGCTCACAGTCTAGAAGGGGAGAGACAACAAAACAAAACAAGTAGACAGGCATCAATAGTATCAATATAAATAAATAGAATTCTAGATATATACACATCATTAATAAAAATAAATAAAATAAATATGTACATATATACACAAGTGCTGTGGGGCGGGGAGGGGGGTAGAGCAGAGGGGACGGAGGACAGAGGAAAAGGGGCTCAGTCTGGGAAGGCCTCCTGGAGGAGGTGAGCTTTCGGTAGGGCTTTGAAGGGGGGAATTGTGCCAGTTTGGTGGATGTGAGGAGGGAGGGCATTCCAGGCCAGAGGTAGGACTTGGGCCGGCGGTCGACGGTGGGACAGGCGAGAACGAGGCACAGTGAGAAGGTTCATTCAATAGTATTTATTGAGCGCTTACTATGTGCAGAGCACTGTACTAAGCGCTTGGGATGAACAAGTCGGCAACAGATAGAGATGGTCCCTGCCGTTTGACGGGCTTACAGTCTAATCGGGGGAGACGGACAGACAAGAACAATGGCACTAAACAGCGTCAAGGGGAAGAACATCTCGTAAAAACAATGGCAACTAAATAGAATCAAGGCGATGTACAATTCATTAACAAAATAAATAGGGTAACGAAAATATATACAGTTGAGCGGACGAGTACAGTGCTGTGGGGATGGGAAGGGAGAGGTGGAGGAGCAGAGGGAAAAGGGGAAAATGAGGCTTTAGCTGCGGAGAGGTAAAGGGGGGATGGCAGAGGGAGTAGAGGGGGACGAGGAGCTCAGTCTGGGAACGCCTCTTGGAGGAGGTGAGTTTTAAGTAGGGTTTTGAAGAGGGAAAGAGAATCGGTTTGGCGGAGGTGAGGAGGGAGGGCGTTCCAGGACTGCGGGAAGACGTGACCCAGGGGTCGACGGCGGGATAGGTGAGACCAAGGGACGGTGAGGAGGTGGGCAGCAGAGGAGCGGAGCGTGCGGGGTGGGCGGTAGAAAGAGAGAAGGGAGGAGAGGTAGGAAGGGGCAAGGTGATGAAGAGCCTTGAAGCCTAGAGTGAGGAGTTTTTGTTTGCAGCGGAGGTTGATAGGCAACCACTGGAGTTGTTTAAGAAGGGGAGTGACATGCCCAGATCGTTTCTGCAGGAAGATGAGCCGGGCAGCGGAGTGAAGAATAGACCGGAGCGGGGCGAGAGAGGAGGAAGGGAGGTCAGAGAGAAGGCTGACACAGTAGTCTAGCCGGGATATAACGAGAGCCCGTAATAGTAAGGTAGCCGTTTGGGTGGAGAGGAAAGGGCGGATCTTGGCGATATTGTAGAGGTGAAACCGGCAGGTCTTGGTAACGGATAGGATGTGTGGGGTGAACGAGAGGGACGAGTCAAGGATGACACCGAGATTGTGGGCCTGCGGGACGGGAAGGATGGTTGTGCCATCCACGGTAATAGAGAAGTCTGGGAGAGGACCGGGTTTGGGAGGGAAGATGAGGAGCTCAGTCTTGCTCATGTTGAGTTTTAGGTGGCGGGCCGACATCCAGGTGGAGACGTCCCGGAGGCAGGAGGAGATGCGAGCCTGAAGGGAGGGGGAGAGGACAGGGGCGGAGATGTAGATCTGCGTGTCATCTGCGTAGAGATGGTAGTCAAAGCCGTGAGAGCGGATGAGTTCACCGAGGGAGTGAGTGTAAATGGAGAACAGAAGAGGGCCAAGAACTGACCCTTGAGGAACTCCAACAGTTAAAGGATGGGAGGGGGAGGAGGCTCCAGCGTAGGAGACCGAGAATGATCGGCCAGAG
This sequence comes from Ornithorhynchus anatinus, assembly GCF_004115215.2. NCBI lineage: Eukaryota > Metazoa > Chordata > Mammalia > Monotremata > Ornithorhynchidae > Ornithorhynchus > Ornithorhynchus anatinus. The sequence goes on from NC_041750.1 coordinate 9,496,831, forward strand.
AGGTAAGAGGAGAACCGGGAGAGGACAGAGTCCGTGAAGCCAAGGTGAGATAAGGTATGGAGGAGGAGGGGATGGTCGACAGTGTCAAAGGCAGCAGAGAGGTCAAGGAGGATCAGAATGGAGTAGGAGCCATTGGATTTGGCAAGAAGGAGGTCATGGGTGACCTTAGAGAGAGCAGTCTCGGTAGAGTGGAGGGGACGGAAGCCAGATTGGAGGGGGTCTAGGAGAGAATGGGAGTTAAGGAATTCTAGGCATCGATTGTAGACGACTCGTTCTAGGATTTTGGAAAGGAAGGGTAGTAGGGAGATAGGACGATAACTGGAGGGGGAAGTGGGGTCAAGAGTGGGTTTTTTTAGGATGGGGGAGACGTGGGGCATGTTTGAAGGCAGAGGGGAAGGAGCCCTTGGAGATTGAGTGGTTAAAAATAGAAGTTAAGGAAGGGAGGAGGGCAGGGGCGATGGTTTTAAGAAGGTGAGAGGGAATGGGGTCCGAGGCGCAGGTGGAGGGTGTGGCACTTGCGAGGAGGGAGGAGATCTCCTCTGAGGATACTGCAGGGAAGGATGGGAAAGTAGGGGAGGGGTTGGTGGGGGGGAGGGGAGAGGCGGAGGGGTGACTTTGGGGAGCTCAGACCTGATCGTGTTGATTTTCGTGAGGAAATAGGTGGCCAGATCATTGGGGGTGAGAGATGGGGGAGGGGGAGGAACAGGGGGCCTAAGGAGAGAGTTAAAGGTCTGGAACAATCGGCGGGGGTGACGGGCATGGGTGTCGATGAGGGAGGAGAAGAAGCTTTGCCTGGCGGAGGAGAGGGCAGAGTTAAGGCAGGAAAGGATAAATTTGAAGTGTGTGAGGTCGGCTCGGTGCTTGGACTTTCGCCAGCAGCGCTCAGCAGCTCGAGCATAGGGGCGTAGGAGGCGGACGGAGGAGGTGATCCAGGGCTGTGGGTTAGTGGAGCGAGAGCGGCGGAGGGAAAGGGGGGCGAGAGAGTCGAGATGAGTAGAGAGGGTGGAGTTGAGAGCGGAGACCCGCTCGTCGAGAGTGGGAAGAGAGGACAGGGCGGCAAGGTGAGGAGAGATGCTATTGGAAAGACGGATGGGATCGAGAGAGCGGAGGTCTCTGTGGGGCAGTAGCGAAGATTTGCAGGGGGAGGGAGTGTGAGAGATGAGGCAGGTGAGAAGGTTATGGTCAGAGAGAGGGATTTCAGAGTCGGTGAGGGAGGAGATAGTGCAGCGGTAGGAGATGACGAGATCGAGGGTGTGACCGAGTCGGTGAGTGGGCGCGGTATGGTGGAGGAGGAGGTCGGCAGAGTCGAGGAGGGATAGCAGGCGGGCGGCAGAGGAGTCGTCAGGTACATCCGTATGGATGTTGAAGTCTCCAAGGATCAGACTGGGCAGAGAGAAGGAGAGAAGGAAGGTGAGAAAGGGGTCAAGGTGGTTGAAGAAGTCGGAGGTGGGACCGGGAGGGCAGTAGATGACGGCGACACGTAACTGGAGTGGGTGGTAGAGGCGAATGATATGGGCTTCGAAGGAGGGGAAGGAGAGGGAGGGGGGAGGAGGGATAGTGCGGAAGCGGAGGGGCAGAGTGAGAGAGCTGGGCTGCTAGGCACTGTACTAACTGCTGGGGTAGATAATAATAATGGTATTTATTAAGAGTTTACTGTGTGCCACGTTCTGTTCTAAGCACTGGGGTAAATTCAAGATAATGAGGTTGGGCACAATCCCTGTCCCATATGGGGCTCACGGTCTATGTAGGAGGAAATAGGATTTAATCCCCATTTTACAGATGAGATAACTGAGATCCGAACTAATCAGGTTGGATACGGTCCCTTTCCCGCATTGGGTTTACAGTCTTAACCCCCATTTTACAGATGAGGAAACTGAGGCATGCAGAAATGAAGTGACTTGCCCAAGGCCACACAGCGGATGAGTGGTGGATCCGGGATTAGAATAATAATAATGTTGGTATTTGTTAAGCGCTTACTATGTGCCAAGCACTGTTCTAAGGTAGATACAGGGTAATGAGGTTGTCCCACGTGGGGCTCACACACTCAGTCCCCATTTTACAGAGGAGGGAACTGAGGCTCGGAGAAGTGAAGTGACTGGCCCAAGGTCACACAGCCGATAAGTGGCGGAGGCGGGAGTAGAATCCAGGTCCTCCTGCCTCCCAGTCCTCTATCCACTGGGCCACGCTGCTTCTCCTGTTGCTGAAGATGGTCTTTCGAGGGTGCTCGATCTAACCAAGGTCCGAGCCTGGGCTTGGGAGTCAGAGGTCATGGGTTCGAATCCCGGTTCTGCCACTTGGCAGCTGTGTGACTGTGGACAAGTCACTTAACCTCTCCGTGTCTCAGTGACCTCGTCTGTAAAATGGGGATGAAGACTGTGAGCCTCGCGTGGGACAACCTGTTGACCCTGGATCTCCCCCAGCGCTTAGAACAGTGCTCGGCACATAGTGAGCGCTTAACAAATACCAACATTATTATTATCTCTGCCCCCGCCCCTCCGGGCCTGGGCCTCCATTCGGTCGGGGTAACGGCCCGAAAAAAAAAAAAAAAAAAAAAGGGCGGAGCCTCGAGAGTCGCTATGGAAGCGCGCGCGCATCCGCGCGCGGCTCCACGCATGCGCACTCGCCCCCTCCGCCCCCCCCTTCGTGCTTTCTCATTCCCGCGGCGGAGAAGCCAAGGGTCCGCGCTCCCGTGGTCGCGCATGCGCAGTGGGAGGACGGTGAGCGCGCCGGGACGGAAGAGGCGCGGGGCGGAACATGGCGCGTGCAGAACCACCCCCAACTTTTTCTGTGAGAGATTCGGCAGAGCTAACGAAAGCGGGGGACAGGGGGCGGGGTTTCCGCTTCCGGCGCAGAGGCGGACCGTTGCGTTCCGTTGAGCGAAGGCGTTGGACACCGTGAGGGAGACGTTGTCTGGTGAGAGCGCCATCGGCGGTGGTGGGCTGTGGTTCGGGGGGGTGGGGGGAGGAGATGGGCCGGGCCTCGTCCCCGGGGCCGTGTGTGCCGGTTCTCGAGGGAAAAGGGGCGGCCCCGGCCGCTCTCGTATTCCGAGCCTATACCGGCAGCCGTCCACAACGTGTTTCGACCGGGGCCCCCGGCCAGCCTTAGGGGGAGGCCTGTTCCCCCTCCCGTCGTGGCCTTTTGAGACGGGGGGCGGACCTTTCATTCATTCAATAGTATTTATTGAGCGCTTACTATGTGCAGAGCACTGTACTAAGCGCTTGGAACGGACAAATCGGTGACAGATACAGTCCCTGCCCTCCGACGGGCTTACAGTCTAATCGAGGGAAACGGACAGACAAGAACAATAGCAATAAATAGAATCAAGGGGATGAACATCTCATTAATGTTCGTGAGGGGGGCAGAGATGATGCGCGGCTTCGTAGGCCGTTGGACCCTGCTCAGTTCCGAAGGAGGGACGTCAGGTTATTAGACTGTGAGTCCGTCAATGGGCAGGGATGGTCTCTATCTGTTGCCCAGTTGTCCATTCCAAGCGCTTAGTACGGTGCTCTGCACATAGTAAGCGCTCAATAAATACGGTTGAATGAATGAATGAAAACGCCTGCCTTGTAAATACGGGGGTGCGGCTATGATGATTCCAAACGGCTGGGGGAAAGGAAGTGGCCACGTGAGTTGCCGCTCTCCCTCTGTCTTTACAGGAACCTGTGCCTTGCTCGGTTTACCTGCTTCTGTAGCCTCTCGATGCTAAACCCGTCGAGGGACCAGTGGCATTTATTCTTTGTTAAAATGAAGCGTTTCAAACAAACCAAAAGGGTGTGCTCCCCTTCTCTAGTGGGCCCCCCCCCCCCCAATGCCTCACCAAACGCACATTAAAGAACTGGTGAAACTTGAACCATTGAATTTTCTGCCTTATAACACGACAGGAGACTGAAACCAGTTTTTGTGGCCAACTGAAACCACTAGATTGAAGACCGGGGTATATGCCATGCTTGGCTCACAGACTGACCTAGGGCCAGAGTGTACATGGCCGCATGGCCTAGTAGCGAGAGCACGGGCTTGGGAGTCAGAGGACGTGGGTTCTAATCCCAGCTCTGCCACTTGTCTGCTGCGTGACCTCGAGCAAGTCACTTCAGTCTCTGTGCCTCGGTTCCCTCATCTGTACAATGGGGATTAAGATTGTGAGCCCCCTGCGGAACAGGGACTGTGTCCAACCTGAGTGGGTTGTATCTACCCCAGTGTTTAGAACAGTGCTTGGCATATAGTAAGCGCTTAAATCCCATAACGATAATTATTATTATACGTGTATTCCATGCAAAACCACCTGAAGGTAGGGGGATGGAGATTTACGCCATCCTTACCTTTCAGACGATGGATCTGTTTCTTATATAAGGTTGACCTGCTTATTTGTTCATCCCCGTCGCTGATAGAGAAAGACTTTCTGCTGTGGCAGTTATATTGGTTACTACTGAATAATTTTCTTGGCTAAAGAAGTAGGGCTCAGGATGTCCATAGCTTCCATCTCTCTCGTCACCCCCTCTTCCAGCTGTAGTGGTGCACCCCTCATCTGTATTTCTACTTTGGGAAGGCAGCCCTCGGCGATATCTTCAGATTCAGCCTGGGTGGAAGGTGAACGATTTCATAGTCCACTCTAGAATCCCATGGGCCGGGTCGTTGTTTCACAGATACCTAATTTGCTCTGTTTCGGTTTGTCATGAGGTGGGATTGGGCTCTTAAACTGTCCCTGAAGAAAGAATTCAGGTTTGTTTGTTCTTTAACCCTAAGATCATTTGTGTCCTAAGCAAGGTCATTTTTCTGTCGTCTCCTGATCGGGGGAGTGCGTCTCCACCCAGTAACCTCATTTAGACTCTACCCCTCTTCTAGGTCTGTCCCTCAGGGAAGATGGGTCGAAGAAAGTCGAAGCGAAAGCCTCCTCCTAAGAAGAAGATGACCGGCACCCTGGAGACCCAGTTCACCTGTCCCTTCTGCAACCACGAGAAGTCTTGTGACGTAAAAATGTGAATATAAGGCAGGGCGGGGCTGGTGGCAAGGGATAGGGGCCCTCCTCCCCACCCCCCCCAAGGTGTCAGCCTAGGTCCGGTGCAGAGGGAGGCTAGAGGTCCAGACTAGTGTGGGCTGGGCCACTCCCTCTCTCCCCTCTCTTTTTGGGACAGTGGGTCTGTGCTCTGGCAAGCTCGGCAGAGGGCATCTCACATAAGCAGGGGTTCCAGTGTCCTCTGGAGACCTTTAAGCTGTTAGGACTCAGGGGCAATGGGGTCTGAGTAGCCGCAGCCCTTCCCAAGTGGGATCAGGCTCGGTACAGGCCCTCCATTCCCGGCTCTGCCACGTGTCTGCTCTGTGATCTTGGGCAAGTCACATTGCTTGTCTGTGCCTCGGTTACCTCATGTGTAAAATAGGGCTTGAGGATGCAAGCCCCACGTGGGACAGGGACCGTGTCCAACCACGTGGGGCTCACGGTCTCCAGCCCTATTTGCTTGTACACGCCCCAGCGCTTAGTACAGTGCTTGGCACATAGTAAACGCTTAACAAATGCCACTATTATGATTATTATTATTATTACAGTCCCATGACGGGTTGAAGGTCAGCACCACAGTCTGGCCAGCGATTGACTTAGATCCCTGGGAGTTTCGGGGGCCTTGTTGGACACCGGCGTATCAGAATCAATCGATCATTTATTAACCGCTTACCGTGTGCAGAGCAGTGTACTAACCGCATGGGAGAATATGATGTGACAGTTGGTAGACCTGTTCCCTGCCCACAACCAGCTTACAGTCTCGAGGGGGGAATGCTACCCCCTAGTAAGTATCTCAAGTGTCACAGTGAATTTTGAGCTGTTCTTCTCTTTGCTCTCCCACTCCTTCCCCGTCTCGCCCTCTGGCTAAACGGCCACTCTTCTGGGACCATCTCTCGTCTTTCAGGCAGTCACCCAAGAACACAACTTTCTCCAACTCTCTGACTGTGATGGGCCATGACTGTCATTTCCTTGCCTGGGAAACACCAGTTCAAGGCCCTGATCGGAGAGAAACCAATCTTAAGTCTCTCGGTACTAGCGATTTTGGCAGAGCCCGGGTTCCATTCGGGCCGGGCCTCACCGAGAAGCACTTCTTACTTTTTCCAAGGCAAGCCATAGACAGCCGCGGGCTGTCCGTGCTTCACGTGAGCCTCCTCACCGGAGTCCTGAGTCACTTGGCTAGATGGGAACTCCCTGAAGATGGCTCTATTTTTTAATTTTTAATGATTTTTCCTTTTGGTACCTTCTCTTCTCCAAGAAGCATTTAGCCAGGGCAGACACCGACCTGGCTCCATGGGCTGTAGTGTCACTGACATTGGCCTTATTTGCAAGGCTCATCAGTGTCTCGATGCCGTAGCACTCCGGGTTTGTCACTGCCTGCTTTAGCAACGCCCTTATGGAGATAGCAGTCCCACGTGCGAGGTCTTGCCCACCGGGAGTTTCTGGATTGACGTTTTTCCTCTTGCTCCATTGGTCCTTCATCCTCGTTCGAGCTTCCCGGAAGCCTTCGCCGCAGCTGCCCTCCGTCCTGGTAGCGTGCCCCCTTCAAGGCACCTTCCCGTCCTTCCTGCCCTCCGGATTCCCCCGGGCCGGATCCCGTCCCCGGGGAGTTGGTTCTTGGCGGCCCCGGGGGCGGATTTCTCCCTCTTGTCTGACCCCTCCGGTGGTCTGAAGGGTTCTTTTGGCTACTGGCGCTCTTTTTGCCCTTGTTTCAGGGACCGAGCTCGGAACACCGGTGTCATATCCTGTACCGTGTGCCTCGAAGAATTCCAGACTCCCATCACGTGTATCCTTCTCTACGAATTTTGCCGGTTCCGGGCAGAAGAGGAGAGTGAGTCTGGAGCTCTCTGGCCTAAAGGGGCAGTGAGCTACTCGAAGTGGAGGGAGAGTCTCCACCGCAGGGAAGAAAAGGGTGCCAGAGGGCGAGTACCGTGGAGAATGGAACTCTTCTCCAATGCTTTGAACAGTGTTGTCCTTGACCCTTAACCCTAAAGATCTTTCGGAGCCCGTGGACGTATACAGTGATTGGATAGATGCCTGCGAAGCAGCTAACCAGTAGCAGCCCTCGCTCGTAGTGATTTTAACATGAGGCAGTTAAGGCACTTCAGGAAGAATGTGTCTTAGTATTTTCCATTCAAGAATCATTCTTGCACGCCCATGCGCGTGCGTGTGTTTTTGTGTAGAGATTTGTTTCTTCTCCCTCCACCCCTGCCGGCCCTCTGTCTTGGCTAACTGTTCCCCCCCAGTGCCCTCCCTTGCCCTCCCCCCCCTTAGCTTAAGAAGGAAGGCAGCTGTTGGACTCAGCCCTCGAGTTTGAAAACTTCCTGTTGATGTTGAGACTGTCACTGTGCCTGAACCTAGAGCCAATTTTTTTTTTCTTCTTTTTTCTACTCTGATTTATGGTCCCCTCTGGGCCGTGCTCCCCAGGGTAGCTGTCTTCTGGTGTTGAGCGAGGAAGACCTAGATCCCATCTCTTTTCCCCTAGTAGGGTTTTAGCTCCCCAGTCAACAGGAGGCGCTGTTTCCCCACGGAATAGCCACCGAGCCACTGGCTCTGCATTTTAGTGGATCGGCCTCTGAGCCAGAGCCCGGCAAGTTGGAATGTGCCCCCCCCCCCCCCCCCCCCGAAGTGTCTTCTGGCAGGGAAGTGCTCATCTGCCTTTGCCCTCCGCTTGGCGGGTCAAGTCAGGCAACTGCCGTCGACTTCTCTTTTGGGCGGAACCAACGCTTGTCCACCCCTGTCGCCTCCAGAGCCGATCTGTCTTTTTAAATCCTCCAGACTGCCCCAGTTTGACCGGAAGGGCAGGCTGAGGGAGCATCCGGGGGCTCTGCCCTGCTGGCTTGGTGCTCCAGAAGGGGCCTAGGATGAATGGCTCTTAAATTTGACCAGTTCCGGGACAATAGCCCCAGGCTCCCGAGATAGAATGGGGGAGTCTTTTTCCAGAGCTCGTGGAGAGCAGTGACAGGTAGAGGGAACACTGTTACATCCAACTGCCTCTCTTCTTCTGGCCTACCACCTCTGTCCTGTCTCCTTATCCCAGTTCCCCAGGTGATTGTCATTGCCTTTGAACCTTGTGTAATGTGTAAATAGTGCTCTAGTGCCCAAATGAAAATGGGACTTTTTAAAATTAAAAAAACCAAACAGGGTTGGATAGGAACTTTTCAGTAACTTCGTTTAATAAAGCAAAAATGGAGTCACCCATCTTATGAGAGTGGTGAATGAAGCCCAACCGGTTGAGATGTGGAGGGAGATTCGGAGGTGGTGTGCGGGGCTGGTCTAGAGCATCTGGCCTTGGCCTCGGCCTTCAGCTCTGCGTCCCAGGTCCCCGTGCGTCTCTAGCCTCCCGTCGTTCCGCGTTCGGAAAAGGAGAATGGAAGCAAAGTTGATGGTTCAGCGGTACCCCTTGAACACTCACAGTGGGCGGAACATCGTACTGTATACTGGGAGAGGGCCACGTCGTAGGCGGATGCGATCCCTGTCCTCCGGGAGCTTACCGTCGACCTATTTGGTGAGGTGAAGGGTGTTCATTTGCCATCGGGTTCAGCCGCTCTCTTCTAGATGGTGCATTTGATGATGCCTTTGCTCACCTCAACCTGACTCCCCCTTCTAGACTGTGAGCCCGTGTTGGGCAGGGATTGTCTCTGTTGCCGAATTGTACATTCCAAGCGCTTAGTCCAATGCTCTGCACATAGTAAGCGCACAGTAAATACTATTGAACGAATGACTAGTGCAGCCAGTATATAGACTATAATCTTGGCAGATGGGCTACTGAACGTGTTCCAAGTTACTGTTGCCTGTTGGGGTCCTGAGTTCCAACCCCTCTCCCCCTCGCTGGTCTCTCCCCATCCCCTCTCCAAGGTCAGCCCAAGAGCCAGGAGCACTTTTTACATTTTGGGTTTGGGTGGGGCCAGAGTGGGTGGGTCCCACCTAGAGCTCTGGGAAGAGATCAGGTGGTGGTGAGGTTCAAGAGGCTTGAGTGGAGATGACTGAGCTGGAAGTGAGGGAGGTGATTTAGATGGGAGAGGGTGCCCGAGGAGGTTGGGGTCAGTCAGTCGATCGTATTGAGTCCTTACTCTGTGTGGAGCACTGTACTAAGCGCCTGGGAGAGTACATTATAACAGACACATTCCCTGCCCACAATGAGCTTACAGTCTAGAGGGGGAGACCGACATTATAAATAAATACGGATAGGTACATAAGTGCCGTGGGGCTGGGAGGGGGGTGGTGAATAAAGGAAGCCAGTCAGGGTGACAGAAGGGAGCGGGAGAAAAGGAAAGGAAGGTTATTCAGGGAAGGCCTCTTGGAGGAGATGCTTCAATAACGCTTTGAAGGGGAGGAGAGTAACTGTGGGTTATGAGGAGGGGAGGGTATTCCAAGCCAGAGGCAGGACGTGGACGTGAGGTCGACGGCAGGGTAGGCGAGACGGAGGTACAGTGAGAAGGTTAGCATTAGAAGAACAAAGTGTGCCCGCTGGGTCGTAGTAGGAGAGTAGCGAGGCGAGATAGGAGGGGACGAGGTGATTGAGGGCTTTAAAGCCAATGGTGAGAAGTCTCTGATGCGGAGGTGGGTGGGCAGACACTGGAGGTCCTTGAGGAAAGGGGAAACGTGGCCGGAATGCTTCTGTAGAAAAATGATCTGGGCGGCAAAGTGAACTCTCGATTGGAGTGGGGAAGAGTCAGAAGGGGCCAGAAAGGGAGGCAGGAAGGTGAAGAGGTCATGGGTTCTAATCCCCGCTCCGCCACTTGTCTGCTGTGTGACCTGGGGCAAATCACTTAACTTCTCCGTGCCTCAGTTTCCTCATCTATAAAATGGGGGTTGAGACCGAGCCCCACAGGGCACGGGGACTGTGTCCAACCTGATTTGCTTGTATCCACTCCAGCACTTAGTACAGCGCCTGGCACATAGTAAGTGCTTAACAAATACCATCATCATTGTTATTACGATTATTAGGTGCTCACTGTGTGCCGAGCACTGTACTAAACGCTGGGAAAGAGTATAGAGGTGAGAATTAGACATGGATCCTGGCCCGCCGGGGACTCACCATCTATGACAGCTAACTCAGAGTAGGCAGGAGTGGGGGGCGTGGGTCTGAGCTGCTTAGTAAGGCTGTGCCAGGTGCCAGCATAGGGATCTAGGGAGCAGGGTGCGAGTTCCCTCAGCCATCCCGAGTGGCTCTTCCATGTCACAAGCTCCCATTTCTGGAAGGGGTGACTTCCCGATGGGATTCATCTGGGAGATTTGGGCTATTAATTTTGGCTATGGTTCACGGGCACCAGGCCCGTGTCTCGGTAGCGCTCTGTCTGAGCGCCGGGGGTGGGATGCAGAGGGGGCTGGCGTCGGCCCTTTGGGTGGGAAGACCGGGCTTCGGGTTTGGGGTCTCATCCCGTTCTGCCTACAGTCTGCCGTAGTGGAGATTCATCGAGCAAAGGGAGTCGATGCGGAGCCTGCTTCAGGCGCCGCTAGCCCCCCTCCACCTCGGCCCCTCCCCGCCCGCCCCCGTGCGCCCCTTGGCGCCCCCCCCCCCCCGCCCTTCCCGGTCCCCCTTCCCCAGGCCAGTTCCAGGGCCCTGTGCTAATATGGTCCTGTTTTCCAAAAAGGACAAGGGTGATTTCCCGGGATGGGATCTTTGCCGTCAGGGGGCTGAATTCCAGGCCAGAACAAGAACCGGCAAGAGCCGAAGCCTTTTGGAATTTGACTCCTTAGGAGGGGGAGGGTGGACGGTGTCTCCCGTTGCCCTTGTATTGCTCTGTTGGGCCGGGGCAGTCCTTATATTCCTCCCTTCTCCTCCATCCTCTTTGCCTTCCTCTGCTCTTCCGTACTGTCTCTTCCCTCTTCGCCGCCTCTCCCCCATTAACTCCTTGCCCACCCGAGTGGTGTTAGCCCACCGGCTGCCTCGAGCACAACTTGTCTGCTGTGTGACCTTGGGCAAGTCACTTCACTTCTCTGTGCTTCAGTTGCCTCATCTTTAAAATGGAGATCGAGACTGTGAGGCCCACGTGGGACAGGTGCTGTATCCAACCCAGTTTGCTTGTGTCCACCCCAGCGTTTAGTACAGTGCCTGGCACAAAGTAAGCGCTTAACAAATGCCACAGTTATTATGATTGGGCAGTCATTTATTCCCACCCTCCACTCTTGTGGGTTTATTCCGCTGTGCGGTCTATTATCTAGTCTCCTGGCTGTATCTGTTAATGTTTTAACGCCTCGTTCCCCCCCACTAGATTGTAAGCTGCTACTGGGCAGGGAGCGTGTCTCACTTCTTTCTGTTGGGCTCAGTACGGTTGGCATTACTCTCAGCAGATGCCATTACTCCCACTCCTAGAGCAGGGCCAGGGAGGTTGATGAAGGGTTGCCACTGTAGATTCCGTGCGCTAATACGAACAAGTGCCATAAAAAGAAGTAGGTCACACTGCAGACAAGCGGCAGAGCCTAGATTAGAACCCAGGCCCGGGCTCTTTCCCCTAGGCCCTGCTGCTTCCCCAGGGGATGGGGCGAGGGACTCGTTGCCATCCACGCCTGAGCACACCTACTATGGCTTGGGTGGCTTCGAGGCAGAGGGCGGGATGACCAACGCTGCCCTTCTCAGGGACCCGTTAGCTGCCGGAGGCCAAGGGGCCTGTTACCACCTGGCCCATCTGGGTGGGTCTCCTGGTTCCTGAGGGTGGGGAGACACGAGACGGCATCTTCCTGAGGAGCTGAGGGGGCTCTTCCCCCTGCTTCTGGGCCCCAGGAGAGGTGGGGCCAGCCAATGTTGTGATGCACTCTGATTGGAGGGCCAGATTTCCTCTGCTGCTGCCCTGGGCTCAAACTCATCCTGTTCTCCCGCTTCCTCGGGATTATTGGCGACCCTGGATGAGGGCTCACTTGGCGCGACGCGTTGCTCCCTGCCCTAGGATTGCCCCACTCAGGGGAAGGGAAGGAAAGCTATCTCTGAATCGGAGCTCTTCGCTTTCCCCGCCTCTACCTTTCCCGGGAGGCCGAGCCCGGAGAGTGTCGCAGCCCTCCAAGCAGGACAGACCGCTGGCTTCTGGACGCTGGGATGGGAGGGACGTTGCTACCCACCGAGGCCAAGGAGGAGAAGAGCAGACCCCCGTATCTCCTAGAACGAGGCTACCAGTGCCATACACAGGCCCCAGGCGGGAGGGAAGGGCTCGGAGGAGGGGGAAACCGAAAGGAAGGCCAGAACCTGGGCAAGCTTTGGGGTTGGGTTTGTTTTTTTTTTGTTTGTTTTTATTGTGCTACAGTGAAAGGAGATTTTTAAAAAAGTGCTCATCAGCAGAATATTACAAACCATCGTAAGCCGAAACAAAAAACCAACCAAAGAGTCTCTGGCTGGGCCAGCATGCAGTTTGCTCCTGTTCCGGGGTGGTTGGGGAGCACGAGAAGGGGATCCAGACGCCCATTCAGTTGTCAGTTTCGGCGGAAAAGCAGCTTGCTGAGTGAGAAAGCAGCGGCTGCTCCTCTCAGTAGTTTGTTTGGGTTCCTCGAAGGCGACGTTTTGTTGGCGGTGAGTGGGGAGGGCCGGCGAGGGCGGAGCGGATCGGCATGCGCACGGACGTGCCCGGAGCTGTGTGCGTGGGGCCGGAGGAGTGAGGGACCCGAGCCGCCCGGTGACCGCCCTGCCCTTACCCGGGATTCGGGACCTCCCCCCTCGACTGGGGGTGGAGGGAGGAAGGGAGGGAGGGCGGGTGGGTGGGGGTTGGTGGGTTCGGGGTTAACGCTGGCCAGAGTCGAGGGGATGGGGCCGGTGAGGAAGGTAGCGTCCCCCTCCTCCTTCTAATCCTGCCTCCACCCCACCGGCCAATCCCCATCCGGTTCCCGCTCCCCTCCCCGGGCCCAGTCCCCGGGATCTGCTCTCCACAGTTGCACCCATCAGTTCCGCACCTAAATCCAAGCCGGGCTTTCCCACGGGGGGAGTGGGTCGGGGGCGGGAGAGGAGGGGCGGTGGTAGGAGAGGCACGTGGGGCTGGGGAGAGGAGGCGCGGGGCTAGACAAGCCGGGGGGGGAGGGGGGCAGGGAGCGGAGAGCGCAGGGCCGGGGCTTTCGGATCCGGGGGGGCCCCCGCCGGGGCCCTGCGGGACTCTCCGTCTTGCCGACTCCGCAGGTGGGGCAGCCGAGGGTGGGCGTGGGCTGCTGCTCAGTCCGTGGGGTGCAAGCCAGCCCCAACCCCGGCGGCTCTTATGCCGAGTTGTAGTAGTTGTGCGGGTGGTGGTTGTACTGCTCCTCGCCGTCCCCGAGCTCGGGGTACTCGGGGGTCAGGCAGTACTTGGGGTCGTAGACCTGGCGGGGCAGCCCGTAGACGGTCATACCCCGCTGGGAGGCACCCTTGTTGCTGCCCATCTGGAGGCTGATGTTGAGGGTGTCGCAGTGCTCCATGCCCAGGGTCGGCTCAAAGATCTGCCTCTTGGTCCCGGGTGCGGTCATGCCCGCCTGCGGGAGGGGAGGAAGGGTCAGTCCGGCGGGCGGAGAAGCAGGGGCCCGAGGGGACGGACCAGAGGTCGGGAAAGGGCCGGAGGTCAGGGGCGGGCAGACGTCTGTGCGTCGGGTTACGGGTCGGATCGCACCACGCCCCGGCCGTTCCCTCCAGGTTAGAGCGAGGCGAGGCACGCACCCCCGCCTGGCCCCCCGCCACTCTTGCACACCCCGGATCCTCCAGTGCCCCCGCCGCCCCCGCCTGGGCCCAGACGCCTATTCACCTGGCTGGCCCCCTTGTTGGTGCCCATCTGCAGGCTGATGGTGGCCTGGTCCAGGGGCTGGTCTGTCCCCAGCTTGGGGTCGTAGAGGTGCCGGCGGGTGCCGTAGGCCGTCATGCCCTGCTGGCTGGCAAACTTGTTGGTGCCCATCTGGGGAGAGGCCGCAGACCCCGGGGTTTTATTACAGGAACTGGGGAGACCTGGGTCTTTAAAGGCAGGTCCTCTTCCCCGCCCCTGCAGTCTGGGTATCTGACTGGATACGTGCTGGACTGGCGCGCACTCTCTCCCACTCTCCCTCTCCCTCTCCCCCCCCCCCCCCCATCTCCCCCTCTCTCTCTTCCTTCCAGTGTAATGGGGGAAATGGTGCCCAGGGCCAGGAGCACCTCCTTGTCCTTCCCCACCCATGTTCCCGGAGCCAGGAAAGACTCTTCCTTCGGGCAGGCGCCGCTGCGTGATAGAATGAGTCCAAACTCCCCAGCAGCCCCTTGGCCCGGTAGGCAGCAGGAAGGGGTAGGGAAAATATCTTCTCCCCGAGTTGGCATAGGTGGTGGACCAGTGCCCCGGGATTCCCCCAGCCCTCCCCTAAGAGGAAAGCGGGCTGGCGGAGGCCTGCACCTGTAGCCCGATGATGTTCCGGCCCTCCTTCAGTTTTTCAGGCTGGAATTTGCGCTCTTGCTTCTCGGCGTATTTCACTCCCACGTTCACTTTGTTCCCTTTTGTCTTGGCCTGAAGGAAGGAGTCGGGGCGAGAACAAGGACACAGGCCGTTGGGGGGGGGATGGAGGTCTGCCTTTGGGCCGCTGGAGAGGCCCTAAGAGACTCCTGCCCCTCCCTGTCCCCCTCCCCCTCCGCCAGTCCCGATCAGTTTGCGGGATCCACCCACTAAGTCCGAACCCCCCCAACTACTCACCATGCTGGCCAGAGCGATGAGCGTGGACTGGACCTGGGTATGGTTGGTGTTCTCAAACAGGTCGTTAGCTTCGAAGATGTCATGGGGCTTCACGCCGTATTTGGTGATGGCCTTGAGGAAGTTCCCAATGTTCTCGAGCTGAGAGGGGAGAGGGGCAGGGCGAGGAGTGGGGTGGGTGGGGGAATCGGAGCCTGGAACCTGTCATGGTAGAGCCTGCAGGGCCCAGGGAGCGGGGGGAGTCGGTCTCTCGGGACAGGGCCCAGCCCTTACCTGGTGCCAGTTCTGAGTGGATTCATTGACCTTCTTCACTGAACCGGGCTGCAGCTTATTGATGAACCTGAAAGGAGCACGGAGCCTGGAGCTCCCTGACCCCCTCCCCTCCCACCTGTCACCCTCCACTCCTCTCCCGTCCAGCCCTGGGCCTGGGTCCCACAGCGGCCTGCCTCGTGGGGCGGCGAGTCCTGGGATGGAGCTTGGACGCAGCTAAGTCCACCTGCCCTCCGGCGCAGGGGAGGGGCGAGGGTCAGCCGGAGCCCTTGGAGCGGGGGTTGAGCGGCCCCGGTTGGGGGGCTCTCTGCCTGGCCCCCGGAGGCCACTCACTCGCACAGGATGATTCCATCCTTCAGCCCATCCATGAAGTTGTCGCCGATGCGTCTGCCCGTCACCTCCTCGATCCAGACCCGGAGTTCCTGCTCTCGCCGGGGGTCGTACTTCTGAGCCAGCTGGGGCGGTTGGGGGAGGGCGGGCGGAAGGGGAAGCATGTGAGAGAGAGTCGGGGCAAGCCGGGCCTGGGGCTACTCTGCTCCCGTCTCTCCGGGAACCCCCCCCTTCCTGCCGCTGCCTGCCGTTCGCGTGCCTCGGCAGCTTTCGGATGGGTTGGGAGGAGCTGGGGAACTGGGGCCAAGATGGAATGGCCGCTGGGATTCAGCCCCTCCCGGGTTCTGTCTTCTCGGCTCCGTCGTCCACAGCCGGGAGACGGCGCAGGTGCCTCCCCGTTTGGTGCCTCAGTTTCCCCCCGCCATCTAGCGGTCCCTGGGCGCACCGAACCCGCTGCCTCCCTGCCCCCCAACTCCCCCGGGCTCGATGGATGAGCCAGCAGGGCCCTCCCCTGGATGTCACTCTCTCCACATCTTCCCAACTAAGGTAATATTTCCCTAGCTAGCCTGCCTGCCTGTGGGCCCTTGGGGCTGGCACCCGGCCAGGGCCACTAATTACCTGCTTGGCATCCTGTTAGAGAGGAGTCTGCAGGCAGCCCTTAACTTCCCCTGTTCCCGTGCCAGGTTTTGCAGGGCCAGGGGGCCGGGGGCGGGGGATACAACGGTGGGGGAAGAGTGAGCGTTCCCTGACATCTTCTCTCCTGCCGACCAAACCCCCAGCCTCTACGCGAGGACCCTCTGCCCAACATCTTGCTAACCCAAACGGGGAAGTGCCCCAGAAAGGGTGGCACCAAACTGGGGGAGGAGTTCAGCGAAATTCAGAAGTTTAGGGAAGCAGTGTGGCCTAATGGAAAGAGCTCAGGCCTGGGAGTCAGAGGACCTGGGTTCTAATCCTGGTTCTGCCACTTGTCTGCTGTGTGACTCTGGGCAAGTCACTTAACTTCTTTGTGCCTGTTACTTCATCGTTAAATAGGGATTAAGATGGCGAGTCCCATGTGGGACGTGGATTGTGTCCCACTTAATTTAGCTCGTATCTACTCCAGCCGTTTAGTACAGTGCCCAGCACATAGTAAGTGCTTAACAGATACGATTGGAAAAAAAAAAAAAGTGCCTTTCCCCAGGATAGCCCAGTCTGGGTTCCAGAAGAGGAGTAGGGGAAGGGGCTCGGCCACTCCTGACCGGCCCTCCTGCTCTCTACTTGTGTTTGCTGGCTGGGAGGCGGCTGGTGAGGCAGAAGATTGGCCCGGTCTTCTGCTCAGGCTCTGTCCTGGGCGATGGTTGTAAAAGGCCCCGGGCCCCTTCGGCTCTGCTGTCGGTTGGGGACGGAGCTCAGGTTTGCCCCCAGGTCCTTGGGCTTTGTGTCTGGACCCCAGCGAGGCCCCTGTTCCACTCACCATACTCTCACTTCAGTCTTCCCTCCGCCATCTGCCCGTGGCAGTGAGCGGTGGGCCCAGATGTTCGACAGTTCTCTCCAGAGACTCCTTCCCCTACTGCTACCCAGACGGAGACCAGCCCAGCCGGGACCCAGGGCAACCTAGCCAGCCGCCCACCCCAGCCTCTGAGCCGGGACCATCCCTTCGTCCTAGCTGCGGGTGCCATCCCAGGGTTTATTCAACCCTAACGAGCCATCGGGCAGCAGGCTCTCCTCTGTCCAGCCCAAGGAGTTGGGCTCCAGTCGCCCTCGGCCCTTGGCATTCAACTCTCAGTTGGGTCCTGCTGGTGCTCCACTTTGCCCAAGCCCTCGCCAGGCCCTGCCCCTTGGCGTGCCCTTGCCCCACGGGGCTGGGGGCGGATAGGGAGAGCGGGGGACGAGAGCAACAAGCGTTGGGGCCTCGGGTTTCGTGGTCGACCGGCGGGGAGCGAGGGGAAGCCCTGGGAGGTGGCATGGCGCCCGTGGTTAGAGACTATCCCCGACATGGCGGGTGGAGGGGCAACCGAAGAGAGGGAGGAAGGGGAAGGATTTGAGTTAGGGGAGCTCTGGGACAGAGGGCAGGCCCAGTGCGTGGTTGTTTCTTGGGTGGTGGAGGAGTGCTGGGACTCCTGAATTATCCTGTCCCAATTATTTTTGCCTGCTACAGCTTCTCACCTGGGCTTCTGGCCTTCAGCCATCCCAGCCCCCCGGCCCCCCACCCTCCCAGCCCCCACTCTCCACTTTATAAAGCAAATCATGCCTTATATAGAGCTTGGGCAAACCTGCCCAGATTTCCTGCAGGCAGCCTTATATGGAGAACATGGTGTTCCAGTTTAAACAGAGCAGGGGCCGGGGGGAGGGGAGGGTGCACAGGAGCATCTCTGGGGGGGGCGGGGGCTGAGGGGGAGTAGAGGGTGGCGGGACTTGGGCAGAAAGGGATGTCGGATGTGGAGGCTTCCTTTTTCCCGTCAGTTTTCTTCAGAGCCACAAGCCGGGGCCGTGTTCAGGAGTAGGAAGATAAGGAGCGTGTCCCCCCACAAAGTCCAAGGGTGGGGGAGAGAGAGCCGAGGTTCACTCCCCAACACGCCCCCCCCCAATCACTAGGAATTCCCTTCCTCTTCCTGCAGAATGAGGGGGGGAACAGGCCCCTCCCCCCAGGCCAGACCAGGATGCAATAGCCCCCTCACCCATCCCCCTGGATCTCCAGCTCCTTTCCCCCCCGCCCCCAGAAATCTTCTCTGTCCCCAACCCTTCGACCATGGGGATCAAAGCACCTGCCAGTCCGGAGGGGGACGGGGGTGGGGGTGGGGATGGAAGTGGTGGTGGAAACCGGATCAGGTGGAAATGAACAGGAAATGCCACCTGGCGAGTTGAGTTCAGTCGAGGTAGCGGAAGTGAGGATCCCGGGAGTCAAGAGGAGAGGACTCTGGTAAGCTACTCCTGGATCCCTAGCCCCAGCGGGCCGCGCTTCCAGCCAGCAGTGGCGTCGACCTGACAGCTTTGGGAGTGAAGTCCCCCAGATCCCAAATGAAACTGGAGGCTTGGGAGGTGGAAACTGAGGCATAGGTTCCTTTCTCCCCACCGCTGGCCATGGACCCAGGAGGCAGGGTCAGAGCTGGAAACAGAAGCCAGGTCTGCTTCTCTGTCTGCTCCGCCACCCATCCTCACCGCCCAGTGCCTTTCTCAAGCCCCTGAGCCCAGATTTCAAGTCAAAAATCATGCCTTCCAGCCCCAAAGTTTGTATGCGCAAGGGGCCCCGAGGGGCCCAGAGTCCACAGCCAGTACATAAGGGAGCCTTGGGCCTGGGGGAACTAAATCATTCCCCGTACGGTTCTGGACCGTATATGTGGAGGTAGGGTTGGATAGGGCGAGGGCGTTCTTCTGCCTCTTTGGACTCTCTGTGCCCTGCCTTCCACCTCCTTTCTTCCCCGTCCTCCCAGCACCAGGGTGCAGGGCCTTTGGAATGAACTCCTCAGTGGCCGTCACCCCTACCCTGCCCTTGCCATCCCAGGATCAAGAAGGGAGTGGGCAAGGCCCAGCCTGGCAAGGGATGGAATAGGATAGGCTTTGGACCCCAGGAGATGGGGCTCCCCCAGCTCTCCCCCCCAAGTCGTACCTTCCCATGCTCTGTGGCCACTGGGATTTGTGATGTGTTTTATCTTACCCTGTTTCTGGGTGCTTGGTGCTCCTTGCTAGAGCTTTCATTCAAGCCCAGTCACCCTCTCTGTCCTAGCAAGCGTGGTGCTGGGCTCTGTCAGTCAAGTCACGGTGGCATCCTGGCATGGATTCTCAGCCTCCCTTCTAGCCAGAACCCTTCTGGCTAGCCCCTCCAATCAATCAGTGGAATTTTCTGAGCATTTACTGGGTACAGAGCACTGTACTCAGCGCTTGGGAAAGGACGATACAATGGAGTATTGTTCCCTGCCTTCTAGGTGCTCACAGTCTAGCAGGGGAGACAGACACTAAACGGAATCACAGGTAGGGGAACCCTCCGGAGTCTACCTCTTGACCCCTTTGCCCCCCTCCTCCTCCAAGCCTTCCGACCTCCCTAGCTGTTCCCGAATCTTGCCTGCATTCTCTTTCTCCCCACATAGATGTTTCTGTCTTGGTGATTTCCCCTGCCCAAGAAAAGAGCCCAGTGGGCCGTGGGCTGGATCCGGAAGAAATAACCTCTGCCCCTCCCTCTGCCTCCAGTTGTCTCCCCATCTCCTGCCCCCCATCTCTGGGGCCCCTAACCCTGGCCTGGATCCCCAGCCACCTGCAGAGGATGGCGTGGGGCGGATGCCCAGGAGAGATGAGCATATCCAAGTATTAACAGACCACATTTATTCAATTATGTCTCCCCCGCGATCCATCCCTGCCCTCCTCCGTATCCAGACTCTCACAGGTGGGTGAGGGTCCGGGGGTGTGTGTAGGGGGGAGCGGCTTGTGTAACTGCCAATCTGCTGCTATTTCCAGCCACCTCCATCCCTCTCCTAGTGTCTCCGAGCCCAGGGTGAGGTGCAGCACAGAGAACCTTTCCCTCTCTGCTTCTCTTCCAAGGTCGCTCGGCCCTATAATCGGTCCGGGCCAGCAGTGTTCGAGTCAAGGGATCACAGTCCCTCGGGTACCTTCACAGCCCATGAAGCTTCCCAGGAGCTTCTCCTCCCACCCCGGTGGGCACGGGCCTTGGTCCCCTATGAGGAATGCCTTCGGCCAGCCTGGCTCGGCCAGAGGTTTGGTGACCTTACCTTGTTCTTGACCTCAGCGGACAGTCCATAGGCCGGGCCGCGGTTGAAGTGGGCAGAGGACATGTTGGTCGGGCGGGTGGAGTCTCCGGCTCGGGCACTGACTCTTCCTGGTGATGGTCCCAGCTGCTGCCCAGGACTTTTCCCTGCAACTTTTTAAAACATTGTGCTCTTGGGCTTCCCCATATGTGTGACTGTGGGGACCCTGTCTCATTGGCCCACTGACTGCCCAATGGCACGCAGGGCCTTCCCCTCACTGCCCCCGCCCCCCACCCCTGATGTCAGCCCCTTGGTATTGAGGAGGATGGTGTCATTTTTTCCACCTTAGTGAGGCACAGGCTGGGGGGGATGTGTCACTGGAGGGGCTGGAGTGAGGGGAGGAGGAGGAGGAGGAGGAGAGGAAAACAGAAAGGGAGGTCGAAAGCGGGAAGATAGACGGAGAGGGGACCGATAGAGGGGACCGATGAGAGGGGTTGAAAAGGCGGGTGGAGACAGACGGGGGGTGACAAAAACACCGAGGAAAGGACTGAAGTTGGGCTGGAGAGGCCGGTCGGCAAAGCGAGAAACGTGGGGAGGGAAAGGCATAATGGGGGGAGAGGGGAACAGGCAGAAGTACAGATAGCCTGAGACTCCGAGACAGGAACAGAGAGACTTCCCTTTCCCCAGCCCCTAACTACCCTGGGCAATGAATGATGTTTAGAGGCAGGGGTGCTGTCTCTTATTTTTATTTTCTGTATGCTTCGAAGTGCCTGGTACAGTGTCCTGCATTTAGAGGCGCCCAGTACAGGCCTCTGCCCACAGTATGGACGATGATGACCGATCATTTAATCAATCAATGGTATTGATTGAGCACTTATTATGTGCTGAGCCCCGAACTCAGCACTTGGGAGAGTACAGTACAACAGAGTTGGCAGACCCATTCCCTGCCCACAAGGAGTTCACGGTCTAGCCGGGGAGACGGGTATTAAAATATATGGCAGATATGTACA
This sequence comes from Ornithorhynchus anatinus, assembly GCF_004115215.2. NCBI lineage: Eukaryota > Metazoa > Chordata > Mammalia > Monotremata > Ornithorhynchidae > Ornithorhynchus > Ornithorhynchus anatinus. The sequence continues at coordinate 9,517,700 of NC_041750.1, forward strand.
GAGCGCTGGGGGGCTGAGGGTGGGGTGAATATCAAGTAGAGAAGCAGCGTGGCTTGGTGGAAAGAGCACGGGCTTGGGAGTCAGAGGTCATGGATTCTAATCCAGGCTCTGCCACCTGTCGGCTGGGTGACTTGGGGCAAGTCACTTCACTTCTCTGTGCCTCAATTACCTCATCTGTCAAATGGGAATTGAAACTGTGAGCCCCACGTGGGACAACCTGATTACCTTGTATCTACCTCGGTGCTTGGCACACAGTAAGCGCTTAACAAATACCATCATTATTATTATCAAGTGCTCGAAGGGGACAGGTTCCAGTGCACTGCATAGGTGACATGGAATTGCTGCTGGCTTCACCGCTGCTGACTGGGAAGGCCGGTCAAGTATATATCTGCTTGTGTCCAACCCGATTTGCTTGTCTCCACCCCAGCGCTTAGTACAGCGCCCGGCACGTAGTCAGCGCTTAACAAGTGCCACAATTATTATTTTCATTCAGTCCGGGGTCCTCTGCTCTGTATGGAGGGAGAGATGTTAATGAGATGTTCATCCCCTTGATTCTATTTATTGCTATTGTTCTTGTCTGTCCGTCTCCCCCGATTAGACTGTAAGCCCGTCAAAGGGCAGGGACTGTCTCTGTTACCGATCTGTACATTCCAAGTGTTTAGTACAGTGCTCTGCACATAGTAAGCGCTCAATAAATACTATTGAACGAATGAATGAATGAGAGAAGGGGAAAGAGGGGAGAATGGAGGAGAGTAGAGGGAGGGGGGTGGGAAGAGGGAGAGGAAGAAGGAGGGGGAGAGAAATAATAATTCTCAGTGCCGAGCACTGTACTAAACGCTGGGGGAGGTACAAGTCCCACATGGGATTCACAGTCTAAGGAGATGGATTCAAGTTCACTGAGTGTGAAGCGGCATACTAAGGGCTTGGGAGAGAACGGCAGAAGGAAGAAATACCTATGTTTCCTGCCCTCAAGGAGCTCACAATCTAAACAGATTAAAAACTACTTGCAGATGGGCGGCTAGAACAGAAAGTGGTTTAAGTACATCAGGGTGAAGAAGCCGAGGCTTGTGAATTATTTCATTCATTCATTCAATCGTATTTATTGAGCGCTTACTGTGTGCAGAACACTGTACCAAAGCACTTGGGAAGTACAATTCAGCAAGAAATAGAGACAATCCCTGCCCACAATGGGCTCACAGTCTAGAAGGGGGGAGACAGACATCTAAACAACTAAACAGGCATCGGTGGCATCATTTTGCATACATAGAATTATAGATATATACACATCATTAATCAAAATAAATAGAATTATAATTATAAATATGCACATATATATACCAGTGCTGTGGGGCAGGGAGGGGGTAGAGCAAAGGGAGTCGGTCGGGGCGCTGGGGAGGGGTAGGGGAGGGCTTCCTGAAGGAGGTGGGATTTTAGGAGAGCTTTGAAGATGGAAGAGCGGGGATCTGGCAGACATTTTTTGGACTGGGGGGGGAGGAGGGGGGGTTCCAAGGAGGTGAGAGAGTTAAGAGGGAGGTACAGATATGAAGCTCTTTGAAGGCAGGGATCGTGTCGCCTTACTCGATGGCACTCTTCCAGTGCTCTACCCACTGTAAGCTCTCATTAAATACTATTGATTGATTGATTGATTGATTGATTGAAGAATGAAGAGAGTGAGCTGGGAAGCGACGGATAAAGAGAGCCTATCAAATCCCTTTGTTTCTCCTCATCTCTCTTCACAAATCTTTTCCACTTTTGCACTATTTGTTCTCTCTCTGCTCTTCTAGTTAGTTATGGTATTTATCCCTGCCATCTCTGTTCCTCTGCTCCTATCTCTCTGTCCCTCTCTGTGGTTCCCTTTCCCTGTCTCTGTTCTCTGTCTCAGAGAAGCAGCCTGGCCTGGTGGAAAGAGCACGGGGCTGGGAGTCAGAAGCTGTGGGTTCTAATTCCGGCTCCGCCACGTGTCCGCTGCGTGAACTTGGGGAAATCACTTAACTGCGTCTCCGTTACCTTATCTCGTAAAATGGGGATCAAGACGGTGAGCCCCATGTGGGGCAGGGAATGGGTCCAACCTGACTACCTTGTATCTACCCCAGTGCTCGCCACATAGTAAGTGCTTAACAAATACTACAGTAGTTGTTATTATTACTATCCCTGTCTCCACCTCTCTCTGTCTCTGTCAAGGGGCGGGGGGCGGGGGTCAAGAAAAAGAGGGGGCCGTGGCTTTGGCCTGAGGAACGTGGACTGTGTCCAACCTGATTATCTCGAATCTACCCCAGCGCTTAGTACGGTGCCTAGCACATAGCGCTTAACAAATACCATAAAAAGTTGGCTTGAATCTAGGGGCAAGGGGGCTCCATCACCCCATGGAGTTAGTTGGTAGCTCTAGAGTCTAAGGGAGAGAATTCCTTCCTCTCTCTCTTCGTGTTGTCCTTCCTTCCTCCACCCTTCCCTCCCTCCACGGCCATGACACCTCCACTGGCCGAGCCCCAAGCTGTTCCCGAGGGTCAGTGAATTGGCCTGTGCTGAGTCGATGAGAGAGGGGAAGGAGGGTGGGTGAAGGGAGGGTTAGGGCTGACACACTCCTTATTTTGGGTTAGAAGTTGAATCCTCCCTCCCTAATCCCCTGGGCACCAAAGGGAGGGAAAGTCACAGGCTGGGGGGCGGGTGGGGTGGGGATGGGGGGTGCCCAAGGGGACAGAGCTGGGGTGGTGGGGGGGCAGTCTCCAGCTGTCCCTGGCTACCCTGGGCTGGACCCAGGGGCTCCCCTTTCTGGCAGGGCCTTCCCAGAACTCCCCCACCGAGGTGCTGGGCATCCGCTGCGGTTGCCTTATAAGTCCGTCTCCCCTCTGAGCTGTGGTTGCTCAGCTCCGGCATCTCTGGCAGCTCCGCTCTCTTCTTTTTTTGCCTTTTTTTTCTTTTCTCTTGTGTAACTTTTCTCTCCCTGCTTCATAAATCTGGGAACAATCAAAAGACTGCGGGAGCAAGCCGGGGCCGGGGAGGACGGGAGGTTGGGGGTGTCGGGGGGGGAGACGGGACAGAGGGGAAAGGACTGGGCAAGGAATGGTGGGGGGATTAAGTCGCGGGGGGGTGGGGGGGGAAGAAACTGGCTGGCTGCCAGGTCCTGCCACGTACTCCACCCTATATATGGCTGGGTGGAATTCTCCAGGGGCAGGTGCAGGGCCGGGAGCGGGGGAGAGAGCCCAGAAGGATGACTTTAATTCCTCCTGCAGTTCTTCCCCCCAACCTCCTCCTCTAGGATGGCAGAGAAACTCTAACCGGTCTGGAACCAGGGACCAGGCTTTCCCACGGGGAATGGGGTGATGATGATGATGATGATGGGGCAGGGTGAGGTCCAGGTCAGAATCTGCCAAGGAGCAGGGAGAGCGGGGGGGCGGGAGAGGAAGAGAGGGCTGGATCCGGCAGCAGGGGATCAGCTGCTTTGACCCCACTTCCCCTGACCCGTACCTGCCAGACAGCCACCTCCAGGGCATCACGATGGCCGTGGCTCCGGTTTATGCCAATTCAAATACAAATCAAGCAGGCTTTAAAGCTGGTATTTGTCGAGCCCCGACTCTGAGCGAAACACTGGGGTTCATTACTAGATGATCATCTTTGAGTCTAGACTGTAAACTCATTGTGGACAGGGAAGGTGTCTGCCAATTCTGCTGTAGTGTGCTCTCCCAAGCGCTTAGCACAGGGCTCCGCGCACAGTAAGCGCTCAATAAATACGATTGATTGATCGAGTCCGCAATTTAGGCACTTGCCCCACCCCGGCTTCTCTTGGGGTCTCGGCCCCTTGTGGGTCAACCCTGGTCCCAGCCTGCCAGGCTGCCCTGTTCTGTCCCGGTCTCCGGTGGGCAAAAAGCAGATAATAATAATAATGTTGGTATTTGTTAAGCACTTACTATGTGCAGAGCACTGTTCTAAGCGCTGGGGGAGACACAGGGGAATCAGGTTGTCCCATGTGGGGCTCACAGTCTTCATTCCCCTTTTACAGATGAGGGAACTGAGGCACAGAGAAGTTAAGTGACTTGCCCACAGTCACACAGCTGACAAGTGGCAGAGCTGGGATTCGAACTCATGACCTCTGACTCCAAAGCCCACGCTCTTTCCACTGAGCCACGCTGCTTCTCTAGGAGGATGAGGAGCAGGAGAAAGAATCGGGACTGGCCAATCTGTACTGTGGGGTCTGGGCCTCTCTGTGTGTCCCCCAGAGTGCTGCCCCAGACATTCCATGGATGAGAGGAGCCAGAGGGGGGAGGGAATGATGTCTCTCCCGCGATCCCGCTGAGTCACAGGGCAGTAGTTCCTGACTCTCTGGTCATCCCTGCAGGCCTTCCCCCCCTCTCCCCCCGCACCCCGTCTGACTCTCTCCGCTTCCAGCTCCCTCTGGCTCGCCCACACCCTTTCCCTCATTGTGCATTTCCATTTATAGAATCTGCCTTACCCGCTCAGAAGTCAGCGCAAATGCTCTGCTCTGGGGCCAACCTCTCCTTCCCCTCTGCCTGGGGTTCTCTCCCTTCCTTTCCTCCTCTCCGGGTCCCCCCAGGGGCAAGAAGGGGGCAGGGCTACACACCTCAGGGGGCACCCCAGGGTCGGCCCCAGGATTAGCAAGGAGAGATCGCCAGCGGTTCTCACCCCACCACTCGCTTCCGCCGCTAGCGCGGTTAGCTCGTCCTCTAGACTGTAAGCTCCTTGTGGGCAGGGAAGGTGTCTGTCATATTGTACTCCTCTCCCAAGCGCTTAGTGCAGTGCTCTGCACACAGTAAGTGCTCAATAAGTACGATTGACTGACTGACCGTGTTGGGGCCCCAGCAGGTGGCAGAGGGAAAAGGGAAACAGACTTTAGGACGTGGGATGCCGTACTCCTAGAGACCGAGGTCCGAAGCATCTCTTCCAACGGGGCTCCTAATGTTGACAGGCACGACTCCTGCCCTCAAGGAGCTTCCAGTCCAGGGGGGAGACAGACGTAAAATAAAATATGGACCAGAGGACAAAGGGAAAGATGGATTTGTGGGGGAGTATGTACTTAAATAGACGGCACAGACAGAAGAGCTACGGGTGGTTGTGAGTGGTGAGGTGGGACAAAAGTGCTGAGGTGGGAGTGGGCCGGGGGGATATGATCTTAATCAGGGAAGGCCTCCCGGGGGGGTTTTAGAAGGACTCTGAGGATGGGGAGATCTGTGGTCTGTCAGATGTAAAGGGAGAGAGGGAGATCTAGGCAGGGGGAAGGGCATGAGCAAGGGGTTGGAGGTGAAGGAGGCAAGAATGAGTCCTGCCACTTGTCTGCTTGTGCGACTTTGGGCAACTCACTTCACTTTGCCGGGCCTCACAGTTCCCTCATCTGTAAAATGGGGATTCGATACCTCTTCTCCCTTCTTCTTGGACTGTTAGCCCCTTGTGGGACGGGGACTGTGTCCCATCTGATTACCTTGTATCTGCCCCAGTAGTTAGAAGAGTAAGGAGCAGCATGGCCTAGGAGAAAGAGCACAGGCCTGGGTGTCAGAGGACCTAGGTTCTAATCCCGGCCCCAACATTCGTCTGCTGTGTGACCTTGGACAAGTCACTTAGCTTCTCTGAGCCTCAGTTACCTCATCTGTAAAATGGGGATTAAGTCTGTGAACCCCATGTGGGTCATGAACTGTGTCCAACCTGATTATCTTGTATCTAACCCAGTGCTTAGTACAGTACTTGGCACATAGTAAGCTTGTAACAAATGCTATTAAAAAAGTGCTTGGCACCTGGTAAACATTTAAAAAGTACCATTAAAAAAAATGAAGAAGAAGAGGCGAGTGAGGGTTGGTGAAGGGGGTCCTGTAGGGCATTCCTTTCCCTTTAACTGATTGGTGTCTGTTCGACTGCCTGGCAAGGGGCCAGGAAAGGGGGACTATTATATTTTCTCTCTCAGTGATTCCTACGCTACTCGGAGAGGGTGGTCATTTGTCAGAGAAGCAGTGTGGCTTAGTGGATAGAAGACAGGCCTGGGAGTCAGAAGGACCTGGATTCTAATCCTAGTTCTGCCACGTGTCTGCTGGGTGACCTCGGGCAAGTCACTTGACTTTTCTGGCCCTCAGTTATCTCGTTGGTAAAATGGGGATTAAGAGTGTGAGCCCCATATCAGACAGGGATTTTGCTCAACCTGATTAATTTGTATCTACCCCAGTGTTTAGAACAGTGCTTGGAACATAACAAGCACTTAACAAGTACCATATTTCTTATTATTTGTTCAGATCGATCAATCAATCAATCAATCGTATTTATCGAACACTTATTGTGTACAGAGCATTGTACTGAGCGCTTGGGAGAGTACAACAGAGTTGGCAGACCCGTTCCCTGCCCACAAGGAGAAGCAGCGTGGCTTAGCAGATAGAGCACGGGCTGGGGGGGGTCAGAGAGACCTGGGTTCTAAACCTGGCTCCGCCACTTGTAGGCTGTGTGACCTTGGGCAAGACACTTCATTTCTCTGGGCTTCCAGTTATCTCATCTGTAAAATGTGGATTAAGAGTGTGAGCCTTGTCTGGGACAGGGACTGTGTCCAACCTGATTAACTTGTATCTACTCCAGTGCTTAGAACGGTACTTGGCACATAGTAAGTGCTTAACAAGTACTATTATTATTATTATTATTATTATTATTATCAATAAGGAGCTTACAATTTAGAGGCTCGATACCGAATGGCCCATCCGCTGTCCGGTACTGATATGGCACCGGTGCTGTTATGTCTATTTAAAAATTTTAGGCGCCCCTCCTCCCTCCACCACAGCTCCTGCCTCTAAGTTCCACGGCCGTGGTATGGCACGAGAGTTCATATGGAAGAAGTGGGGTCGGGTGGGGGGGGGAAGGAGGAGGGAAAGGTGCAGAGGTCCTCATGGAGAAACACTCTACCTTTGGCATTTGTTAATCGCTCACTATGTGCCGCACCCTGTACTGAGCGCTGAGGTAGATACAATCAGATCGGACACAGTTCTTGACCCATCCGTGGCTCACAATCCAAGGGGGAGGGAGAACAGGTATTTTATCCCCATGTGACAGATGAGGAGAAGCCCAGAGCAGCTAAGTGACTTGCCCAAGGTCACACAGCAGGCAAGTGGCTCCTTCTCTGGAATTCATAAAGTCAGTCAGTACCCTGCCCGCCCCCCGCCCCCCCCCCCCCCGACCCTCTTGCATGCAGTTTCACCTTTGGCAGCATCATCTTTGACCACATCGTCTAAAACACACAGATGAATGGAAACTAGATCCAGGCCCATTGGGGCACTTGACGCTCTCTCCATTCCTCCCCTTAGTGGCTTTTATAAATAGCGTTTGCTCAGCCTGTGTCTCTGATCCCCGTGAGGAACAATGAGGCCATTCTGGGTGGGTTACCAAAGGGGAGGGGTAGCTTTATCGAGCCCTGACTTAACCCCCAAATCTTGCCACCACTACTGGTGACCTTGGGGCCTTGACACTGCCCAGACCCAAGGGAGGAGGAGGGGAAGAAGAGCCCCGCCTGGCCTGGGGAGTGAAGAGGGTCGGGGATCAAACCCCCAGGCGGGGAAGAGCACGTCGAGTCTTCTCCGGCAGCTCAGACTCAGAAGGGTCAGGGGAGAGGTCCTCTAATATTCTGAAATCCCCCTCTCCGAGCCCAGACTCGGTCGATCACTCGACGGTATTTACGAAATGCCGTGCGCATACACTGTAGTAATTGATGATAATAATAATCACAGTTATGGGATTTGTTAAGCGCTAACTACGCACCTAGCGCCGTACTAAGTGTCTGGGCAGTTACACGATGATCTGGGCTCACAGTCTACGTAGGAGGGAGCACAGTTACTGAATCCCCATTTTGCAGGCGAGGGAACGGAGGCACGGAGAAGTGAGGCGACTCGCCCGAGTTCACACGGCGGACGGGCGGCAGCGCCGGCGTGGCGGACGGGGCACGGGCCTGGGAGTCGGAAGGTCACGGGTTCTGATAATAATGTTGGTATTTGTTAAGCGCTTACTATGTGCAGAGCACCAGCTCCGCCACTCGTCCGCCGTGCGGCCTCGGGCGAGCCACTTCACCTCTCCGCGCTTCGGTCACCTCGTCTGTAAAATGGGGATCGAGGCCATGAGCCCGGCGTGGGAGAGGGATTGCGTCCGCCGCAGTTTACTCGTATCCATCCCCGGTGCCCGGCTCGTAGAAGGAGCTTCCCAGATACCACGGTTACGGCGATGATTACCATCCGAACCCGGGTCTTCCGACTCCCGGGCCCGAGCTCTCTCCACGAGGCTCCTGCAGTGCCTGGAAGGGGACAGTGCAGGAGGGTGGGCAGACCTGATCCCGGCCCGGAAAAAGCTTTCGGGGGGGGGGGGGCGACTGTTAAATTCAATTAGGGCTAGAGGAAGCGGCAGAGCGGGAGGGGAAGCGTTTAGGAGGCTCCCGTGGATCCTGCGCTGGGCCTTGGGGCTCGTTGCGCGCTGTGGCCGAAGAGGGCGGCGCCTGGCCGCACCGACCCGTTGCGGCCACGTGGGGGCGCGTTCCGAGCGAGCCCCCCCCCCTTCATCCCACGATAATAATAATAATAATAATAATGTTGGTATTTGTTAAGCGCTTACTATGTGCCGAGCACTGTTCTAAGCGCTGGGGGGAGATACAGGGAAATCAGGTTGTCCTACGTGAGGCTCACAGTTAATCCCCATTTTACAGATGAGGTGACTGAGGCACAGAGAAGTGAAGTGACTTGCCCACAGTCACCCAGCTGACAAGTGGCAGCGTCGGGATTCGAACTCATGACCTCTGACTCCCAAGCCCGTGCTCTTTCCACTGAGCCACGCTGCTTCTCACGATCCGTTCCCAACCCTCATTCGTTCGATCGTCCTTACTGAGCGCTTAGTACGTGCAGAGCACTGGACTGAGCGCTTGGCATGGACAATTCGGCAACAGATCGACACCCTCCCACGGACGGGCTCACAGTCTAATCGTCCTTCCCTGGGACCCCAAAATCCAGCCCGCAGGCGGAATCCGGGATAATAATAATGTTGGTTATTTGTTAAGCGCTTACTATGTGCAGAGCACTGTCCTAAGCGCTGGGGGAGATACAGGGTAATCAGGTTGTCCCACGTGAGACACACAGTTCCTCCCCATTTTACAGATGAGGGAACTGAGGCACAGAGAAGTTAAGTGACTTGCCCACGGTCACACAGCTGACAAGTGGCAGAGTCGGGATTCGAACCCATGAACTCTGACTCCCAAGCCCGGGCTCTTTCCACTGAGCCACGCTGCTTCTCTTTGGAAAAGACCGACGCGACGCTGGCCACGGAAACACAGACTGCCAACTCGACGGTATTTCCAGGGATCCGAAAGCTGGACGGTGGAAAAAAGCGGGATAGAAAAGAACATCGATTCTTTCATTTGGTCGTGGTGATTGAGCGCTTACAGGCTGCGAGCCTGCTGTTGGGCAGGGATCGTCTCTATCTGTTGCCAAATTGTACGATCCGAGCGCTTAGTCCAGTGCTCTGCACATAGTGAGCGTTCAATCAATACGATTAAAAGAATGAATGTGCAGAGCACTGGACTAAGTGCTTGGGAAAGGACATTTCAAAGCCCCCCACCCTCCGAAAGCCCACCTCCTCCAACATGCCCTCCCCGATTAATCACATCAACCCATCACCCTTCTCTGGCCTGTATGAAATTAATATAATAATAATAATAATGATAATAACGTTGGTATTTGTTAAGTGCTTACTATGTGCCGAGCACTGTTCTAAGCGTTGGGGTGGATACAGGGGAATCAGGTTGTCCCAGGTGAGGCTCACAGTCTTCATCCCCATTTGACAGAGGAGGTGACTGAGGCACCGAGAAGTGAGGTGACTTGCCCAAAGTCACACAGCCGACAGGCGGCGGAGCCGGGATCAGAACCCATGACCCCCGACTCCTAAGCCCGTGCTCTTTCCACTGAGCCACGCTGCTTTCCTCAGCGCTTCTGTATATCGACTCATCAATCGGTGGTACTTATTCATTCATTCAACCGTATTTATTGAGCTCTTACTTTGTGCAGAGCACTGGACTAAGCGTTTGGGAAGTACGATTCAGCAACAGATAGAGACAATCCCTACCCAACAACGGGCTCACAGTCTAGAAGGGACTAATTATGATATTTGTTAAGCACTTACTCTGTGCCAAGCACCGTTCTAAGCGCTGGGGTGGATACAAGGTAGTCGGGTTGTCCCACGTGGGGCTCACGGTCTTAATCCCCATTTTACGGATGAGGTAACTGAGGCCCAGAGACGTGAAGTGACTTGCCCAAGGTCACACAGCAGACAAATGAGCACCTACTGTGTGCAGGATGCTGGACTAAACGCCAGGGAGTGTTCAGGAGAATTAGCAGACCCAGGATGCCTGCCCTTAAGGGATCTGCAGTCTAGCAGAGGAGACGGACACTAAAATAAATGACAGTTAGGGGCAGGCAATGGAGAATGAAGATCTGCACATAAATGCTACGACTGGGCGGGGGGGTGAGAGCACAGGCCTGGGAGTCAGAGGACCTGAGTTCTAATCCAGGCTCCTCCGCTTGTCGGCCGTGTGACCTTGGGCAAGTCGCTTCACTTCTCTGGGCCTCAGTTCCCTCATCTGTAAAATGGGGATTAAGACCGTGAGCCCTCTGTGGGACAGGGACTCCAGCGCTTAGTACAACAGTAGTAGTAAGCGCTTAAATACCGTAATTATTATTAACAAATACCATAAAAAAATCAGTCGGTCACCCACTACTCCAGCAACGCAGAAGTCCTGAGCTGGCAGTTGGGGAAGAGGGAGATGAGAGATACTTGGACATTCAATTATTTTGACTGTAAATGCTTCTATGTTTGTTTCCCCCGTTAGAGTCTATGGTCCTTGTGGGCACGGAATGTGTCGCTTGCTCGTTTTGAACTTCCCAAGTGCTTAGGACAGTGAGAGTTGACTAAATGCTCCTAACAACCACCCCGACTCCTCATCACCATCGTCTTCATCTGTAAAATGGGGATAAGATAGATTTCGGGACCGGGGCCAGTCTCATAGGCTCATATCTACCCCAGAGCTTAGCGCATAGTAAGCACTTAATAAATGCTGTAATTATTCTTGCCATTAGCAGGCTTTTCTTCCGGTGGAGGAGAGTCCCCCGGCCTCCCGGTCCTGCCCGGCCCCTGTCTCGCAGCTCCTGGGTCATCCTCCCTCCCTGGCTTGACCAGACCTCTGGCTCTATTCATACGCGGACACAGGAAGACCCCCGTAATGATTTCCTTGCAGGGACACCGTTAACTGTGGGGGCCCAGCCAACAGGGAGGAGAGAGGAAAGCTCTGTGACCTTAGGGCATTTGATATTCGCCCCACCCTCAACCCCACAGCATGTATGTGCATATCTATAAATTGTATATCATAAATTATTTATTTACACGAATGCCTGTCTCCCCCTCTAGACTGTAAGCTCACTGTGGGCAGGGAATGTTTTTTTTCTTAAATGATATTTGTTTTGCGCTTACTACGTGCCAGGCACTGTTCTACGCACTGGGGTAGATACAAGGGTGATGGGGTTGGACCCAGTCCATGTCCCACATGGGGCTCACAGTCTTAATCCCCATTTGGCAGATGAGGTAAGTGAGTCGCAGAGAAGCGAAGTGACTTGCCCAAGGTCACACAGCGGACAAGTGGCGGAGCCAGGTCTCCCAACTCTATTGTATCGGCCTCTCCCAAGTGATTAGTACAGCGCTCCGCACGTCATAAGCATTCGATATACACCATTGATAATGACGATGATGAAGGGAGGAGGGAGGAAAAGGGAAAAAAATGGGATGAGGGAGGGGCAGCGGCAGGGCAGCAGCCGAGAGACCTGGAGTTTCCACTGAGGCGGGTGGGGGTGGGGATGTGCCATCAAGGAAGCGGATGATATGTGTTCGTGTGTGTGTTTCTGTGCGCAGAGCCCAAACCCCACCTACACTTCAGTTGACTTTAGCCTCGGTGGTCTGGGTTTCCAAACCCTAGTTCCCCCTGTGGCTCTGACCCCACGGGTCCCCAACTACCTTGGTTGCCTCACCCCCAGAGCCTATCGGGGGGGTCGGACCCCATCCGACTGATCTTCTGAGGCTCTTTCTCGTCTGGCCTTGCCCCTCCTCCCCTTTTTGGCCTGGGACTAGGCAGAGAAAGACCCAGGAGCAGTGTGACTCCCTCCTCCCTCAGCTTCTGGAAGATCCCCTAAATTAGTCCGGGAATGCACCCCCTCCCTCCCAGCAACTCACGGTCACTAACCCCTCCCCAGAAGTCCTAGCTGCCGCTGTGACTGTTTGAGCTGAGAAAAGCCCCAAACTTTGTTCTTCTAACCACAGTACGCTGCGGGTTTTATTTTATTTGAATTGTACTTTTGTATTTATCTCTGTCCTCATCTTTTATGTCGTTTTCATGTTCTCATTTTTTCATTTTTTTCCTTACCCATCTGTCGCCTGTCCCCTTTCCTCTTAGATTGAGAGCCCCTTGAGGGCCAGGGACCCTGTCGATTTCCTACACCTGTATCCTTTCCCAGCTCTTAGGACAGTGCTCTGCACACGGGAAATGCTTAATAACTACTCTAACTACTGCTCCCGCGTCTACTCCGACTCCCATTCAATCCTTGCGGTGTGAGCTTTGGAGGCTCCTGAAGGCGTGAAGGAGACCCCGTAGGATGCGGTACATCCAGTAGATGTTGAGGATCTCCAGTCCTAGGCTGGACAACACCCACGTGGACTTCAGCGGCAGGGACAACTGGGCCATGGCTTCTGTGCCCACCCACGCCAGCATGTGATGGTAGTAGGTGGGAATCACGGCAATGCGCGCTATGAAAAAGACCACTGCCATAGCCAGGCCATTGAGGAAGACAATGGGGGAGGAGCGAGGCCATCCGGCTACATCCAGGAACCACCTGTGGGGAAACGGGGATGTGGGGGGGGGGGGACGATGGACACACTGCTTAGTTGGGGACGGCCAGGTTGGAGACAACGTGCTGCCTCCTTCCCACCTGCCCGGCAGGAGCCCCGTTACCTGAAATTGACGAAGGGGGTGGAGAATTCACAGAGAAGGCGGAAGTTGGCAAAGTATGGGAGGGCTCCTGTGATCTGGGGGGAAACCGGGAAGGGAGAGAGAGAGACTGTGAACTGGTTGTGGGCAGGGAGCGTGTCTACTAATTCTGTTGTACTCTCCCAAGTGCTTAGTCCAGTGCTTTGCACACCCAAGAGCTCAATAAATACCACTGATGGGACGGGGCAAAGGGGTGGGGAATCGGGGAGGGAGGAGGAGCCCCTGCCTGGCGGGAAGGGGAGGGGATCTCAGCCAGGCAAAAGAGGGAGGTAAGAGACTCCTCCCACCCCCTCAACCTTGAATGACCTCCTGGGCCCTGCCCTTTTCCAGTCTTCTCAGAGAAGGGGCAGGAGAAGCATTTAGGGAGGAAGAGCTTGGGCTCCGTCCTTGGTTTGGGAGTTAGTTGCCGGGAAGGGACAGGATTCAGGGGTCTGGCTGAGGAGCGTTAGGGGAAGGGCCAAGGGACGGGGAAGGAGAGAGGGGGTGTCCTCACCAATTGGTATTGGAAAGAAAACAAAGAGATAACATGGTGACACAGGAACATCCCGTCGCCCAGGAAGCTCCAGAACCGGAGCAGCAGCAGCAGATCTAGGCAGAGATGGAGTGGGGTCAGGCTGGGGCAGGGTCAGGGGGGCGGTGGATGGAGGCCGTCCTACCTAACCTCACTGATTCCCCCGCCACCGCCCAGCCCACACGCTTTGCTCCTCTAACGCCAACCTACTCACCGTACCTCGATCTCGTCTATCTCGTCGCCGACCCCTCGCCCCCGTCCTCCTTCCGGCCCGGAACTGCCTCCCCCTTCATAGCCGACAGACCACCCCTCCCCCCCGCCTTCAAAAGCCTTCCTAAAATCACATCTCCTCCTAGAGGCCTTCCCCTACTCCCTCTCCCTTGTGCATCACCCATGCTCTTGGGTCTGAACCCGGTAAGCACCTTGATATTCACTCCACCCTCCAGTCCCACAGCACTCATGTACTCTGCTGCTTCTCCTATCTGTACCTCTTATCCCCCTCTAGACTATAACCTTGTTGTGGGCAGGGAACGTGTCTATTATATTGTATTATCCCATGTGCTTAGGACAGTGCTCTGCACACGGTAAAATCTCAATAAATACCATTGATTGATTGGGAGTGGATGTGGCTGTTAGTGTTTAATGTGTGTGTGTTTTCTGTCTGCCTGTACGTCTTTGGGTAATGTGTGTCTGCCATTTCCAGTATCTCTGTGCTCAGTTTGGAAATATACTCTAAGCTGGACGGGGGGCCTTCGCCAGGCCCTGGATCCCAGGTCTGGGCAGGAGATGGATCTGGGGTTCTGACTAGCTTTGGGGGACCCTCACCAGCTTTGCCATTTACCATAGAGCAGGTAGCCAGAGGCAATGGCCACGATGAGCCTGACCAGCTTTGGGTCTCCCCTGCAACAGAGAGTGGGAGGTGAGCAGCACAAGGAGAAACCGGGGGTGGGCGGAGGGAGCTGTGGGGCTTGATGTTCGTCCATCGGACACCTCCTCCCCAGGCAAGGTGCCCAGTGGGAGACTGGCAGAGGAGCCAGCACGCCCCCAGGCATTGTCCAGCTGCCCCTCCTGCCCCTGGCTTTCCCTATGTGGCTGCTGATGCCCACCTCTCCCTTCCTGGGTATCTCAGGTAAGCCGGGCAGGTTCAAGCCAGAGGGGTGTGTGTGTGTGTGTGTGTGTGGTCAGAGGGTAGGTGGCTGGGCCCCCACAGTGGAAAATTGGTCCTGGACATTTGACCAGGAGAAAGAGGGTCCCCACAGGAAGAGGACCCGGGCCCTGCAGGGAGGGGAGAGGGGCCGTAGGGACCCTGGGGCTAAGAAGGGAGTTGGGCCCCACAGCTCTGATCTGGAGGAGGGTGGGTAGGGGCTTCGGCAGGACTCACCTCAGTTTGTTGGCATTAATGGCGTCATCGTACTGCAGGATGTAGAGGCTGAAAAAACTGATGATGGTGGCATGAATGGTGGACACACACCTGGGAGGCAGGACAGGATTTCACCCACGCTGAGCCCGTCCATAATCATAATAATAATGTTGGTATTTGTTAAGCGCTTACTATGTGCAGAGCACTGTTCTAAGCGCTGGGGTAGACACAGGGGAATCAGGTTGTCCCACGTGGGGCTCACAGTCTTAATCCCCATTTTACAGATGAGGTAACTGAGGCGCAGAGAAGTTAAGTGACTTGCCCACAGTCACACAGCTGACAAGTGGCCGAGCTGGGATTCGAACCCATGACCTCTGACTCCAAAGCCCGTGCTCTTTCCACTGAGCCACGCTGCTCCTCCATCCGTCCATCCATGTCCATCCATGTCCATCCGTCCCCCAGGTCCACATCTCCCCATCCCCAGCCCACCCCTCTAAGATCCCACAGCTCCCGACCCCATCCGGAGTTTTCCACTTACCTTCCCCTCTACCCACCCTTCCCCCCTCCCCCTGCAATCAATCAATCAATTAATCACTTTTATTGAGCGCTTACTGTGTGCAGAGAGCTGTGCTAAGCTCCTGGGAGAGGACGATATAACAGAGTTGGTAGACATGTTCCCTGCCCACAACGAGCTTACAGTCTAGAGGGGGCGACAGGCTAGAGGAGTCTCTGGGAGAGCTCTGGGAGCTGGTGTGGGGGGGAGGTAGGGGGAAGTGAGACGGGGCACAGGACAAGGCGGGAGAGAGGGGAGAACGTGGATTGGATGTGAGGTGGAGAAGGTCAGATGGGAGGGAGGACTGGAGCTGGAGAAAGAGTGTGGCCTAGTGGAACGAGCACGGGCCTGGGAGTCAGAAAGATGTGGGTTCCAATCCCGGCTCCACCACTTGTCTGTTTTGTGACCTTGGACAAGTCATTTCACTTCTCTGGGCCTCAGTACCTCATCTGTGAAATAGGGATTAGGACTGTGAGCCCCATGCGGGACAGGGACTTTGTCCCACTTAATTATCTTGTATCTACCCCAGCGCTCAGTACAGTGCCTGGCACATAGGAAGTGCTTAACAAATACCATGAAAAAAGGAGGGATGGTGGAGGAGGGGAGATAAGGAAGTTGGGGGGCAGAAGTGGGAGAGGGGACACGAGCAGGTGAAGGGAGCGTGGAGTGAGAACCGGAACTGATGTGAGGGGAAGGGTGCGGGGGAGAGGGATGAGGGGGTTAGGGGTGAATGGGTTGGGGTAGGGAGAGCGGGAGGGGAGAGGAAGGAGCGGAGCAGAGCAGCAGGGAGATGGGGGGGGGTCTAGGTGGGGGGAGACGGGCGGGAAGAGGAGAGTGCTAGGGGAAGATGAAAGCCCCTCCCCAACTTCCCCTTTGGGGATCCAGACCGGCCGGGACGGACATCACCCCGACAGCCGTTCTCCCACCTGGAGTTTGGAGCCCAACGGGGGCGATGAGCCATGGCAACCACCTGGCCCGAGAGGGTCCTTTCTCCTCCCAGAGAGGCCAGAGAAAGGTATTTGGGAGCCTCTACCTGGAGTCCCACTCAAGGTGCTTCTTCCTGGGGAGGGCCTGGTAGCTGTGGCTGAGGGCTGAGGAGAGCCTGGGGCTGACAACTGAGAAGCAGAGCTGGAAGACGGCGAAGCTGATGGTCAGCACCAAGTACCCCAGAAGAATGGACTCCTCCATGTGGACAACGCCTGCAGGGGGCAGAAGGCACCGGGATCAGGGGGTCCCGACTCCCCAAAACAGCCTCCGGAGCCCATGCCAATGGAGCCCGCCCCTGTCAGCACCCCTAGGGCATGGTGTTGGGGGACGGGGGGTAGGGGAGGGCGGGGCAGGACCTTGGCAGGGACCGGGCCCGTTGGAGCAGAGTGGTGGGCTTCCTCAGCTGCCTCCCAGCCCTACCTCTCTGCCTTGTGCAGAATTTGGAGGACTGGAAGAGATTCATGAGCTGGAGGTGAGGGGGTGGGGGCTGGGGGAGGCGGGAGCAGCACACATCTGGTTCCCTTGGGACGGGTTTGCCCCCACCTCCTCGTCTCTTACCTGCTCCGTGGCGCAATGCCGATAGAGATCTCGGTGCTCATCCCAAGACCTTTGCCTTCATTTTTCATGAGGAAAACTCCGAGGGCAGCTCCCCGCTCCCTGTCCTCACCTCTCCCCTGATGCTCCCACCACCGCCCGCCCCCTCCAGAGCTGTCCCATGATAGCTCCTATAGGGGTTCCTAAAGGCGAACCCCCTGCCTAACTCCCTGATAACCTTGCCCAGAGGAACCTCCTTTGCCAATCCCCCACCTTTGTCCTCCTGCTTGGGAAGGATGGGGGAGTGGAGCTGGGGAAACGTATTATTCAATCGATCCATCGATCCATGGTATTAATTGAGCGCTTACTATATGCAGAGCACTGTACTGAGCGCTTGGGAGAGTACAGTAGAAGGGAATTAGCAGGCACGTTCCCTGCCCGTAACGAGGAGAGAGGAAGCAGCGTGGTCTAGTGAAAAGAGGACCTGGGTTCTGATCCCGGTTCTGTCTCTTGTCTGCTGACTGCCGTCAGGCGGGTCACTTCCCTTCTCTGTGCCTCAGTTCCCTCATTTGCAAAATGGGGGTTCAATACCTGTTCTCCTTCCGATTTAGACCGTGAGCCCTTTGTGGGACCTGATTATCATGTACCTACCTCAACGCACAGTACAATACTTAGCACACAGTAAGCACTTCAATATTATCATTCTTAACAGGGAAGTAGAGGATGAGGGCAGAGCCAGCCAAGCGGGGGCTTCGCCCAAATGATCCACGCCAGATGTTTAGACTCAGACTGGATAAGGACCTGCCCCCTGCCCCTCTAGACTGTAAGCTTGTTCTGGGCAGGGAATGCGTCTGTTATATTGTTGTGTTGCACTCTCCTAAGTGCTTAGTACAGTGCTCTGCACACAGAAAGCTCTCAATAAATACGATTGACTGACTGACTGACTGACTCCCCCTTCCCCAGTCACCCATCCCAGCCCAGTCTCTCGGCAGCAGGCAGGTGAGAGCAGGGGCAGAGAGAGCCAAAGGCCCCAAGGACCGGAATGGGGCTGAGGGAAGGGAGAGGGATCAATACCCAGTCCCTGGCTGTGTCCTTGAGGGCAGTGAGGTGCTGAGGAGGGAACTGAAGCCTCCAGCCCCTTGATTTCCCCCAGGGAGATGGGGCTGCAACTCCAGGCCGGGTGAGACAACGTGCCGCATCCGCCGGGCCCAGGGGTGAGTTTTGGAGCCTTGGAAATCTCGTTGGGGGAAAGGGATATGACCCGGAATGAGCAGCCGCAGCAGAATGGGAGTGGGAGAAGCAGTGTGGCCTACCGCAAAGAGCATGGGCCTGGGTTCTGAGACCATCTTTGCCACATGCCTGCATTGTGACCTTTGGGCGAGTCACCTCACTGCTCTGTGCCTCACTTTCCTCATCTGTAAAATGGGGATACTATGCCGGTTCTCCCTCTCCCTTAGACTGAGAGACCCACGTGGGGCAGGGACTGCATCTGATCTGCCTATCTCGGCTCTTGGAACATCCCAAAGCGCTTAACAATACCACAGTTCTTATTTTTAAACGCATTCCAGCCTGAATTTGCTCAGTCTTAGCCTGCCCACAGGGCCCTTACCTGTCACCCCTGACCCATGACCCCACTTCCCCAATTCAGCCCTTGAGGGTGATTATGAGCCCAAACCCCGAGGTCTGTTCTACTGGTGGGCTCCCGGGCCTGGAAGGGCCAACTGTCACGCGTGAGCCTCTGCAGCTGTGGGGAGGATTGTGACTGCGTAGACACCGTAGCCGGGAGGAGCCAAATAATAATAATAATAATAGTAATAATGATGGTGTGTGTTAAGTGCTTACGATGTTCTAGAGAAGCAACGTGGATCAGTGGAAAGAGCCCGGGCTTGGGAGTCAGAGGTCATGGGTTCGAATCCCGGCTCCGCCGCATGCCAGCTGTGTGACTTTGGGCCAGTCACTTAACTTCTCAGTGCCTCAGTTAACTCATCTGTAAAATGGGCATTAAAACTGTGAGCCCCACATGGGACAACCTGATCACCTTGTATCCCCCCCCCAGCACTTATAACAGTGCTTTGCACATAGTAAGCGCTTAACAAATACCACCATTAATTAATTCATTAATTAATGTGCCAAGCACTGTTCTAAGAGCTGGGATAGATACAAGGTGATCAGGTTGTCCCACGTGGGGCTCACAATCTTAATCCCCACTTTACAGATGAGGTAACTGAGGTACAGAGAAGTTAAGTGACGATCAAAGTCACACAGCTGACAAGTGGCAGAGTGGGATTAGAACACACGACCTCTGACTTCCAAGCCCGAGCTCTTTCCACTAAGCCACGCTGCCTAAGCCAAAGGGACCCGACCCAGGAGCCCAAGAGTCCTAGAGTTGGGGGTGGGGAGGGTCAGGCTCCCTCAGTAACCTGGAAGGTCCAACCTGCTGCTGCTGCTGCTGCTGTCTGCCATCTGCCACTCCCTCCCCTGTGGAGACATAAGAAACTCTCCCAAGTAGGGATGGGGAAGGGACCTGGCCAGGGATTGGGTCAGAGGCAAGAACAGAGGAAGGAACAGGGCTAGGGGCAGGGCTAGAGGCAGGGCCAGAGGGAGGGATGAGACAGAGGTAGGGACAGGGGCAGGGAGGAAGGCAGGGACAGAGGTAGGGATGGGGACAGGGACAGGAGCAGGGACAGAGATAGGGACAGGGACAGGGACGAAGGGTGGAACGGGGGTTGCGGCGGGGGCAGGGCTAAACTTCCCTCTCTTCCAAGGGTGGCTGGAAAAGGAGACGGCAGGGAGAAGGAGGGGCTGAAGAGAGGTAGGGAGCCAAGGCGGAGAGGTGTGTGTGGGAGAAAGCTGGCACGGCTCACGGTTCTGTTGTAAGCCCTTAAGCCCTGAAGGTATCTGATCCTTAGATCACCCTAGTCCTCACCCGGGGCTGACATCTGGTGCTTGGCCCAACCCAGGGGAGAGGGCGGGGGGCGGTCTGGGTGATGGGTGAGTCGGCCAGGTGCCAGGTGAGCCACAGAGGAGCTACCAGCTGGGTGCTGTCTCTGAGTGAGGATGCCGGCCTAGAGCAGGCATGAGAGAATTGACTGTGGAAGGGAAAGGTGAGAAGGGGTCAGAAGCAACCCCAGGTGCAGGCAGAAGGGAGTTGGAAGGTTTAAGCTCAGGAGTTGGGGTTGCCATCCTCCCCCGACAGGCTAGGTCTCCTCCCCCTCCCATCCTTTAACTGTTGGAGTTCCTCAAGGGTCAGTTCTTGGCCCTCTTCTGTTCTCCATTTACACTCACTCCCTCGGTGAACTCATTCACTCGCTCGCATCTCCTCCCGCCTCCGGGACGTCTCCACCTGGATGTCGGCCCGCCACCTAAAACTCAACATGAGCGAGACTGAGCTCCTCATCTTCCCTCCCAAACCCGGTCCTCTCCCAGACTTCTCTATCACCGTGGATGGCACGACCATCCTTCCCGTCTCTCAGGCCCGCAATCTCGGTGTCATCCTTGACTGGTCTCTCTCGTTCAGCCCACGCATCCTATCCGTTACCAAGACCTGCCGGTTTCACCTCTACAATATCGCCAAGATCCGCCCTTTCCTCTCCACCCAAACGGCTACCTTACTGTTACGGGCTCTCGTTATATCCCGGCTAGACTACTGTGTCAGCCTTCTCTCTGACCTCCCTTCCTCCTCTCTCGCCCCGCTCCGGTCTATTCTTCACTCCGCTGCCCGGCTCATCTTCCTGCAGAAACGATCTGGGCATGTCACTCCCCTTTTTAAACAACTCCAGTGGTTGCCTATCAACCTCCGCTCCAAACAAAAACTCCTCACTCTAGGCTTCGAGGCTCTCCATCACCTTGCCCCTTCCTACCTCTCCTCCCTTCTCTCTTTCTACCACCCACCCCGCACGCTCCACTCCTCTGCCGCCCACCTCCTCACCGTCCCTCGGTCTCGCCTATCCCGCCGTCGACCCCTGGGTCACGTCCTCCCGCGGTCCTGGAACGCCCTCCCTCCTCAGCTCCGCCAAACTGATTCTCTTTCCCTCTTCAAAACCCTACTTAAAACTCACCTCCTCCAAGAGGCGTTCCCAGACTGAGCTCCTCTTCTCCCTCTACTCCCTCTGCCATCCCCCCTTTACCTCTCCGCAGCTTAACCCTCTTTTTCCCCTTTTCCCTCTGCTCCTCCACCTCTCCCTTCCCATCCCCACAGCACTGTACTCGTCCGCTCGACTGTATATATTTTCGTTACCCTATTTATTTTGTTAATGAATTGTACATCGCCTCGATTCTATTTAGTTGCCATTGTTTTTACGAGATGTTCTTTCCCTTGACTCTATTTATTGCCATTGTTCTTGTCTGTCCGTCTCCCCCGATTAGACTGTAAGCCCGTCAAACGGCAGGGACTGTCTCTATCTGTTGCCGACTTGTTCATCCCAAGCGCTTAGTACAGTGCTCTGTACATAGTAAGCGCTCAATAAATACTATTGAATGAATGAATGAATGAATAGGCCGGGAGTCTCTCTCTCACCTCCCTGCCCATCCCTTGACCCCCCTACGACCCAAGGCCCACCACCCTCCACAGCCCAGCTCCCAGCTGGTCCTGCTCCTGAGCACTGCCTTTTCTTCATTCATTCCACGTGTATTTATTGAGCGCTTACTGTGTGTACCATACTAAGCTCTTGGGAGAGTACAGTATAACAATAAACAGACACATTCCCTGCTCACAACGAGCTTACAGCCTGGAGGGGGAGACACATATTAATAGAAATCAATCAATCGATGACAGACAGGTACATAAGTGCTGTGGGGCTGAGGGGGGGAGTAAATACAGGGACTAAATCAGGGCGACCCAGAAGGGAGTGGGAGAAGAGGAAAGGAAGGCTTAGTCAGGGAAGGTCTCTGAGCTGGGCAGGAAGAGGGCACTTGAGGGCACGCATGTCAGGTGGCTAGGCGAAAGGAGTTGGGGGGTGGGGGGATCCAGGGAGGCCGGGGTTATGGATTCTGGGAAAGAAGGCGAATCCTCCAAAGTACTCACCTGAGAGATACTGAATCAAATCTCCTCCCACGGTCCGAGGAGTCATGGGAGCAGGGCGGGCTGCTTCTGCTTCTGTTACCAGTGGATGAGCCCCTTGAGAAGAGCTCTCTGAAGAGTTGGGGGCTGGAGGCCCCCCCCCAGCCCCGTTCTTAGGATCAGGCCAGATGGGGCAGGGGTGAACAGGGACCACTATACTACAGGAGCCGCTCTGCTGAGCCGTTGGCCTGCGTTCTGACAGAGGGAATCGTGCTCCACCCAATGTCAGCACTTCCAGGCTCCACCCCACTTGCTAGGTCTGGCCAATTGAAGCTTAGGGATACACCTCTTTCTGGGGGCCCGGGTCCCTTCTCCCTGCCCTGGTCCGTGTCCCGCCTCTCCCACACCCCACCGGCATGGAGGACAGACCCGTGGGCTAGCTGGAACTCGGGCTGGATCGGCGCCACAAGGGCAGTCTCTTCCTCTCCCATCCAATCTCATTCCCCACCACCCCCTAAGTCTCCAGACTTTTCCTCACCTTCTCTCCGGATCCCCTCCCCTTCACTTTCTCTGCTGTCTCCCCCTCTCCTCACAGACCTGTGGAGACCTGGGCAAGGGGGTAGGGGCAGAGGGCAGGGACAGGGCCTTCCTGGCCTGGCACGAGAAGGAGATTTGGGAGGCTGAGCGGGACTTAAGGCTGAGATCGGAGATCAGGGCCCCTCCGAGCCTGGCAGTTCCAAGCACCTTCTGGAGGGAGGAGGGCACCAACCGGGTGGCTTTTCCCCACCTAGCACTGGTGCTGGGGATCAACGGTTTGCTGACAGGACAGGTCTCCTTTCCCATCCCAAAGTGAGTGGGAGAGGAGTGACCTCAGACCTGGAAAGGGAAGAGAGAGATTCATTCGATCGTATTTATTGCGAGCTTACTGTGTGCAGAGCACTGTTCTAAGCACTTCGGACTATGCGATACAAAAATAAGCAGACACATTCCCCGCCCACAACCAGCTCACAATCTACAGCCACGGAGACAGACATCAATACAAATAAATAAACTGCAGATATGTACATAAGTGCTGTGGGGCTGGAAGGGGGGAAGAACAAAGGGAGCAAGTCAGGGCGATTGTAGAAGGGAGTGGGAGAAGAGGAAAGGAGGGCTTAGTCAGGGAAAGCCTCTTGGAGGAGTTGTGCCTTCAATAAAGCTTTGAAGGTGGGGAGAGTAATTGTCTATTGGATTTGAGGAGGGAGGGCCTGCCAGTTCAGAGGTAGGATGTGGGCTAGGGGTCGTCAGCAAGATAGGCGAGATCTAGGCCCAGTGAGAAGGTTAGCACTAGAGAAGCAAGGTGTGCGGGCTGAGTTGTAGAAGGAGAGTATTCATTCATTCATTCATTCATTCAATAGTATTTATTGAGCGCTTACTATGTGCAGAGCACTGTACTAAGCGCTTGGGATGAACAAGTCGGCAACAGATAGAGACAGTCCCTGCCGTTTGACGGGCTTACGGTCTAATCGGGGGAGACGGACAGACGAGAACAATGGCAATAAACAGAGTCAAGGGGAAGAACATCTCGTAAAAACAATGGCAACTAAATAGAATCAAGGTGAGGTGAGGTAGGAGGGGCAAGGTGGTGGAGCTCTTTAAAGCCAATGGTGAGGAGTTTTTGCTTGATGCTGGTGGATAGGCAACCGTCGGAGTTCTCTGAGGAGCGGGGTGACCCGTCCTGAACGTTTTTGTAGAAAAATAATCTGGGCAGCAGAGTGAAGTATGGACTGTATTCCTCCCCCTTCGCCCTTCACCTCCCCTCAGCTGAGCCCCCTTTCCCTCTGCTCCTCCCCCCCTTTCCCCTCCCCTCAGCACTGTGCTCATTTGTATATATTTTTATTACCCTATTTATTTTGTTAATAAGGTGTACATCCCCTCAATTCTATTTATCGTGATAATGTTGTCTTGTTTTTGTTTCGTTCTGTTTCGCTCTGCCGTCTGTCTCCCCCGATTAGACTGTGAGCCCGTCATTGGGCAGTGATGGTCTCTATCTGTTGCCAAATTGTCTATTCCAAGCGCTTAGTACGGTGCTGTGCACATAGTAAGCGCTCAATAAATACTATTGAATGAATGAATGAATGACTGGAGTGGGGAGAGACAGGAATGGGAGGTCAGCAAGGAGGCTGCTGCAGTAATCCAGGCGGGATAGGATGAGTGATTGTACCATGAGCTTCAAACAGCATAACTGGAAGAGAGGAAGCAAGATGATCGCTACTGCAGTTAGAAGTGAATTGAGCATGCCAGCCCCCAGCAGGGACCACTCAATCAATGGTATCTATTGAGCACTTACTGTGTGCAGTACACTGCTCTTGGGAAGGAACAATAGAATAACAGTTGGTGGACAACAAAGAACTCACAATCAGGTTGGGCTGGCCCAGAGCTGAATCTGGCCAGGCTCAGGCTGAGCTCAGCCTGCCTCTTGCCTTTGATTGATTCATTCATTCAGTAGTATTTATTGAGCGCTTACTATGTGCAGAGCACTGTACTAAGCGCTTGGAATTTACAAATCAGTAACAGATAGAGACAGTCCCTGCCCTTTGATGGGCTTACAGCCTTCTGGCAGGACAACCAGAGCCAAGCATTGGGAACGCCCCCAAACCACGGTGACCAAGGCCTCACTGCCGGGGCGTAAAGACTTCCCTGAGCTTCTGGGACTACAGCCCCCAGAAACCCATGGAGGCCGCCACACTCTTCCAGTTCATTCTAGTGGCGTCAAGGCCCGAAAGCTATTTCTTCTAATTCTACTGTATTCTCAGTTGTGGTATATTTAAGTGCTTGCTATGTGCCAAGCTCTGGACTAAGGACTGGGATAGGTACAAGATAATCAGGTCAGGCACAGTCTGTGTCCCACATTCTCAAGCGCTCAGTACACAGCTCTGCACATGGTAGGCGCTCAATAAACGTTACTGATTGACTGACCCAAACCTGGGCCTGGGTATGGATTTCCTGCCCAAGCAGTTGTCACGTGAGCGATGTAATCGCTCCTAATGGATGTCCTGCCTGTCGAGACTTCAGCAGCTGCTGTGCCTGGTTCACCCGGAACAAAATCAGGGACCTCAAAAGATAGGAAACCGCCCCCCCCCCCCGCAACCCCTGGACACACAAAAGGGGAGAGGTGGCTAAATTAGGAGGCCGCATTTAGTTGTTCCTTTATTCATTAAAATAAACGTTGAACAAATAACTGATGCCCCACCGATCGTTAAATAAATTGTGAAAGAGCGGTTATTTGTACAGAATTGTGAAACCTATCTCTAGAAGTGACATGCTTTCCAACGATGGTGATAAAAAACTTTGAGCCTGCTTATGTGGAAGGTGATTACACTGCATATCTGCCTGTGATAACTAGGAAAGGTTTAATCTTTGTAGAATAAATAATAATAATTATGGCAGTTGTTACGTGCTTACTGTGTGTCAAGCACTGTGTGCCAAGCGCTGGGGTAGATAGAAGTTAATCAGGTTGGACACAGACTCTGTCCCACATTAAACTCACACTCTTAATCCCCATTTTTTAAAGATGAGGTAACTAGGCACAGAGAAGTAAAGTGATTTGCCCAAGGCAACACAGCAGACAAGGGGCAGAGTCAGGATTAGAACCCAGGGTCTTCTGACTCCCAAGCCTGTGCTCTAACCACTAAGCCATCGCATCTCCAAGCTGCAAAGAATGAGGATCTGTACCCTCTGAAGGTGGTCCCATTGTTGGGTGGGGATTGTCTCTCTTTGTTGCTGAATTGTACTTTCCAAGCGCTTAGTACAGTGCCCTGCACACAGTAAGTGCTCAATAAATACGATTGAATGAATGAATGCTCTGCACACAGTAAGCGCTCAATAAATACAAATGAATGAATGAATGCTCTGCCCACATGGAAAGAGCCCGGGCTTGGGAGTCAGAGGTCATGGGTTCGAATCCCTGCTCTGCCACTTGTTAGCTGGGTGACTGTGGGCAAGTCACTTCACTTCCCTGTGCCTCAGTTACCTCATCTGTAAAATGGGGATTAACTTTGAGCCTCACGTGGGACAACCTGACGACCTTGTGTCTACCCCAGCGCTTAGAACAGTGCTCTGCCCATAGTAAGCGCTTAACAAATACCAACATTATTATTATTATTTATTGAGCGCTTACTGTGGACAGAGCATTCATTCACTCGTATTTATTGAGCGCTTGATAATAATAATAATAATAATAATGTTGGTATTTGTTAAGCGCTTACTATGGGCAGAGCACTGTTCTAAGCGCTGGGGTAGATACAGGGTCATCAGGTTGTCCCACGTGAGGCTCACAGTCAGATAAATAAAGACGAGTGAATGAATGAATGCTCTGCCCACAGAAAGCCCTCGATAAATACGAGTGAATGAATGCTCTGCCTACAGTAAGCGCTCGATAAATGCGAGTGAATTAATGAATGAATGCTCTGCCCGCAGTAAGCGCTCAATAAATACGACTGACTGACTGACTGACTGACTGAATGAATGAATGAATGAATGAATGAAAGTGTCACGCGCAGCTCATTGGCCCAATGGTGTTCCGCCAGGGAGGGGCGGGGCTTCGCGGGGATGGATGGGCGGGGCCAAGACGCAGCCCTCCCATTGGTCCCGAAGCGCAGCCCTCTCCCATTGGTCCCGAAGCGTAGCCCTCTCCCATTGGCCCCGAAGAGGGCAAGCGGCGGCGAGTGGGTCCGTAACCCGGAAGCGATCGCTCTCCCTCGCGGCCTGACCGGTGGCTGCCCGTCTTCCTCTTCGCCGGCCGGGCCGGGGACAGAGGGGGATCCGGCCCAGGTCAGGGGGCCCGGGGGCCTTTTCCCGAGAAGGGAAGGGCCTGGGAGGCGCCCGACTGAGCCTCTGGAAACCGTGTTGGACGGAGCTCCGATGAGCCGTGGCCCACTTGACGTCCTCACTGAGGAGCAGCGGGGCGGAGTGGGAATCTTTTAAGCCCGGCCCCGCCGCCTCTCTGCTGGGTCACCTAGGGCAAGTCCCTTCCCTTCCTCGCTGTCTCAGTCACCTCATCTGCAAAACGAGGACTGAGACCGTGAGCCCCACGTGGGACAAGGACTGAATCCCACCCGATTTGCCTGTATTCATTCATTCAATAGTATTTATTGAGCGCTCACTATGTGCAGAGCACTGTACTAAGCGCCTGGAAGATACAAGTCGGCAACAGATAGAGACCATCCCCGAATCGGGGGACACGGACAAAAACGAGACATCACGATAGATAGAAGCGAGGAGGTGTATCCACCCCAGCGCTTTGTACAGTGCCTAGCGCACGGTAAGCGCCCAACAAATACCAGTTTTATGATTATCACCCCCAAGGAGCTGACTCTCCATCTTCGTTATTCCCCCACGGTTGTTTCTCCCAATGGGAAGGGTTTCGCGTGACCAAGCGCAAGGGGCTGCTTAGGGCGCTCGATGGTTAGAGAAGGGACCCTGGGAAAGGGAAAGGTTTGTGTCTAAATTATGCGTAGGATAAATTGACCTACAGTGTCTCTCTTCAGCAGGAGGGTCAGAAGTGACCGTCGTCAGGATGAGCTGCGTGTGGTTGGGCTTCCTGGCCCGGGACTTCTCCTTGGGCAGGAGAACCCTCTATCGGGTGGCTCCGCAGAGACGTCTCCTGCACGCGGTGGGGAGCCGCCTTGCTCAGGTATGGGGAACCCTAATGGCAGGCAAACAGAACCTACCTGTCTCCTAACAATGCTAATTCGATCTGACTTGTTATAATAATAATGTTGGTATTTGTTAAGCGCTTACTATGTGCAGAGCCCTGTCCTAAGCGCTGGGGGAGATACAGGGTGATCAGGTTGTCCCACGTGAGGCTCACAGTTAATCCCCATTTTACAGATGAGGTAACTGAGGCACAGAGAATAATAATGTTGGTATTTGTTAAGCGCTTACTATGTGCAGAGCCCTGTTCTAAGCGCTGGGGTAGATACAGGGTGATCAGGTTGTCCCACGTGAGGCTCACAGTTAATCCCCATTTTACAGATGAGGTAACTGAGGCACAGAGAAGTTAAGTGACTTGCCCATAGTCACCCAGCTGACAAGTGGCAGATCTGGGATTCGAACCCATGACCTCTGACTCCCAAGCTCCGGCTCTTTCCACTGAGCCACACTGTACTAAGCCCTAGGGTGGATACCAGGTAGGGCACAGTCCCTATCCTGCACTGCGGGGGCGGGGGGAGCCAGTGTTCAGGTCTGACTCTTTAACGGCAAGAAGGGAGCGGCTCGGGCCTGGGCCAGCGGGAGCTCGACAGACTCCAATTTGTGACTAACGGTGGTCCGTTCCCTCCCCCCACACCTCTTCAGGACCGCCCTCAGGCTCCGGGAGACAGCGCAGCCGAGGCAGCAGGCGATTCCCAGCTCACCCTCGGGGCCCCCTCCGGGCAGGGCCAGGACGGGGCCGCCAGAGCCCTGGTGCCGTTTGAGGACTTCTTTCAGCGGGCATCCGGGGGCTCCAAGGACAAGGCAGGCTTCACGCGAGCGGTGGACGTGTTCAACCAGCGGAGCGTGCGCAAGCGGGGCCACGTGGACTTTATCTACACGGCCCTCCGCAAGATGAAGGAGTATGGCGTGGAGCGGGACCTGGCCGTCTACAACCTCCTGCTGGATGTCTTCCCCAAGGAGGTCTTCGTGCCGCGCAATTTTATCCAGCGCATCTTCAACCACTACCCTCGGCAGCAGGAGTGTGGCGTACAGGTGCTGGAGCAGATGGAGAACCACGGTGAGGGCCAGCGCCCGCGGGGCCTCCCGCTCCCCGCCTCCCCCACCGGGGAGCCTCGGAACGGGGGCGGGCAGAGGCGGGACCCCAGGATCGGCCCCTGGCTTCGGACCCGGGCTCGAGCCGGCCTGGGCCGGGCACCCCCCCGGCCGATGGTCCCGGCTGGGAAGCGGGGCTGGGCCTGGAAAACTGGGCGAGGCCGCATCGTCGGAGCCCCCCGGAAACCCGGGACGTCGGCCCCTCCCGGGTCCCCGACACAGTCGGTCTACCCGGTGGCCTCTCCTCCCACCAAGCCCCCGCTCAGTTGAAACCTAGGTGCCCCTCTCTGTCTCCTTCCCTCCTTTCCTGTCTGTCTCCCTTCTTGGGTTCTCTTCCTCCTCCGCTCGCCTCCCTGGGCCCGCTCAGGAGTCCTGCCCAACAAAGAGACGGAGTTCCTGCTGCTTCAGGTTTTTGGGAAGAAGAGCTACCCGATGCTCAAATACCATCGGATCATGTACTGGTTTCCCCGCTTCAAAAACATCAACCCCTTCCCCCTGCCCAAGCCCCTGCCGCAGGATCCCATCGACCTGGCCAGGCTGGGCCTGCAGCGCATCGCGGCCGACCTGAGTGCCAGAGTCACTGTGTACCAGGTAACGGACGTTCGTTCCATCGTATTTCATTCGGTCGTATTTATTCAGCGCTTACTGTGTGCAGAGCACTATACTAAACGCTTAACCCGGGGGCCCCTCGAATCCACCCTTCGATCCGCCCGGCTCCCACAGGCGGGGACGCCCCTCTTCCCTCCCCCAGCCCCCGCCGCCCGTTTCCCGCTTCCTTCCCCAGTCCGACCGGGACCGACCCGGGGGAGGGCGCCTGTGGATTCCCCAGGGACTCCGACGTCCCTCTGTCGGTTGATCTGTCCCGTCCCTTCGACTCTGAACCTCCGTCACTGAGGGCTTCGGCGGTAGTCCCTGCCCGGGGCTTTGGTGGTTGGGCCCCCCCCCCCCCCCCCCCACTGCTCACTCCCCAGGCCAGATATTGAGCTTGGCCCTACCCTAGGAGGCTCGGAGGCCTGCCTGGCAGCGTTCCGCCACTTTGCTTTTCTGGCTACAGATGCCGGCGGCAGCCGAGGGTCCCGCGGGAGCCAGTGCCCTGTTTCAGCCTCATATCATAGGTAAGCCCCGCAGGCAGGCCGGATGGTCTCTGGAGCTCGGTGCTCCGGGGCACGCTGCCGTATCCTTTCCTCGGTCTTTCCCCCATCCTTCCTCGATCCCTCCCGTCGCCCAGGCATTCAGAGCCCCGATCAACAAGCCGCCCTGGCCCGCCACAGCCCCTCGCGGCCCATCTTCGTCGAAGGACCTTTCCCCCTGTGGCTGAGGGATAAATGTGTCTACTACCACATCCTGAGGGCTGATCTGGTGCCAGGGGAAAAGGTAAGAGGCCTTGTGGGGAGTCGGGCACCCGGGAAGTCTAGGAATTTAGGGGGTGGGCAAGGAGGAGGAGCCGGGTGAAAAGAATAGGAGAGGAGGAGCCGGCACTAACTTCTGTGGAGCGGGAAGAGAGTCCAGTGCGGTCCCCATGGGGAAGGCGGCCTTTAGGCCTTGCGGGGCGGGGTCGGGGGGGGCAAATGGAGGGCGCTGTAGGGTTGTCGGTCTGGCTCGAGCTCCACAGGAGCCAGCCCCGCTCTCAGCCCTTCCCTCCCCCGGCAGGAAGAGGAGGAGCTTGGACCAGAAAGGAACTTCTACTGCCCCATGCAGCTTGACTTGGATCTGGACCGAGGACCCTGGGATGATAACGAGTTTGATGTGGATGAAGGTAATGGGGCCACGGGAGGAGCGGGCAAGATTTGGGAGCCCCTCCCTTGGGGAAGCTCTGCAAGGATCAATCAGTGGTATTTATCGAGCACTTAGAGTTGGTAGACGTGTTCCCTGCCCACAAGGAGCTGACGGTCTAGAGGGGAAGGATAGGGACATATCTTTATTCTCCATTACTTCCCCTTACCTGGAATTGCTTTTCATGTCTTTCCCCTCCGGCTAGATTGTAAGGTCATGGAGGGCGGGGATCATGTCTACTCCCAGTCAGTCAGTAGTATTCATCAAGCCCCTACGGGGTACAGAGCACTACGCTGAGCCGTCCCGAGGGCGCAGCCGAATTAGCCAACGTGATCCTTGCCCTCAAGCAGCTTATAGTCTAGCTGGGGAGCAGCCACTCAAGTTACAGGGTGTCAGGGTCTCTACTGGGGACTGGGAGCGCTAAGGGGCGTGGAAGTGCTGAAATGGCAGCCGGGGGTATTAGGTTGAAAATAGATTCGAAATCAAACCGGGGAGGCCTCCCGGAGGAGTTAGGATTTCCTAAAGGCTTTGAAGATGGGGAGAGCTGTGGTCCGTCATATGAGAAGTGGGGAGGGAGCTCCAGGCAGGAAGGAGGACGCGAGCGAGAAGCCCACCGCGGCAGGCGACAGTGAGGCACTTGAGGGGACCAAGGAGTTTGAGCCGGGGTGCAGTGGGAGAAGAGAGTGGATAAGGAGGACGGGGAGGGAGCTGACTGCGGGCCTTAAAGCCGACGGTCAGGAGTCTGTGCTGGATTTGGAAAGGAATGGGCAACTTCTGGGGGTTTCTGACGTGGGGGTGAAGACGTGAGACGTCTACTAATTCCGAGACGCTCTCCCAAGCTCTTAGCATAGTGCTCGGCATCCAGTAGGTGCTCAAGAGATACTACTGATTAATCAGAGGGAGGGCAAGGACTTTGGTCAGAGCCCATCTGAAGTTCCCAAAGCCTTCTCTCACTAGCCTCTGCCTGAGGCCGTCTGCCAAACGGAGACCCGGCATAGAGGTAACATCAGTACCCTACCTGGGAGTGGAAATCAGGAGACCAAGCTCACCCCACCCTTTTTGTTGTTGTTGTTCATGGTATTTGTTAAGCACTTCCTATGTGCCCTACACCGTACTAAGCTCTGGGGTAGATACTAGCAAATCAGCGCGTGTGCCACATGGGGCTCCCTGTCTTAATCCCCATTTTCCAGTAACTGAGGCCCAGAGAAGCAAAGTGACTCGCCCAAGGTCACACAGCAGACAAGTGGCAGAGCTGAGATTAGGACCCAGGTTCTCTGACTCCCAGGCCCGGGCTCTATCCACTAGACCATGTTGCTTCCCGCTGCGTCCATTTAGGGTAGGGGTTTCCAAAGTAAGCCCTGCAGGTGACAGGGCTTCCACCTCGGGGTCTAAAAAGGCCAGTAGAGTTGGGGAGGAGAGCTTGGTTGGGGGGAAAGAAGCAGCCACTCGTTAATGGTTGAGTGTGGGTTGAGATAGCGTCAGGTTCAGGAAGAGGGATAGAAGCCATAAAACTAGTTCAGGGATTTGAGAGGCAGGGGAATTGGGGGGCCCGGGTGTGTGTGGGGGGATCCTCTAGGCCCCATGTCTAGACCCGTTCTACTTTTTATCCGCTGTTCTCTGCCCCACTTCTAACCTCTCCATTGTCTCCATCCTGCACCATCCCTGTCTTCACGCACACCCCCTCGGTTGCTCCTACCAATCGATCAGTGGTATTTAGTGAGGACTTTTCTATGTGCAGAGCACTATACTAAGTGCTTGGGAGAGTCCAATAGAGTAAGTAGACCCCCGCCTTCAGGGAGTTTACAATCTAGAGGGGAAGGCAGACATTAAAATCAGTTGCAGGTAGGGGAGGCAGTTGAGCATATCCCCTGGGGGTGGGGCAGGGTGGAGACGTGAGTACCTCAGTGCCTAGGTGGCATTTGTTAAGTGCCAACTATGTGCCAAGCAGTGGAATAAATATAATCAGGTCGGGCACAGCCCCTGTCCTACGTGGCGCTCCCAGTCTAAGTAGGAGGGAGAACAGGTACCAAATCCCCATTTAACAGATGAGGAAACCGAGCACAGTTGCGTGACTTGCCCACGTATGTTCACAGACCTTGCGTGCCCCTTCCACTAGGCCACACGGAAGGTGACGCAGAAGGGAGGGAAAAACGGTAGGGAGACGAGAGGCTTGTCAGGGAAGGCTTCCCGGAGGAGGCGTAATTTCAGAAGGGCTTTGAAGATGAGAGCGGTGGTCCGCCAGATGTGAAAGGGGTGGGGGCTCCAGGCAGGACGGAGGGTGTCAGCAAGGGCTTGATAGGGAGAGTGAGGCACAGCAAGCAGGTAGGCAGTAAAGGGGCTGAGCGGGTAGGCTGGGTGTAGTGGGAGAGGAGCGAGGCTAGGAAGGGGGAGAGAGCTGATTGAATAATAATAATTGTGGTATTTGTTAAGGGCTTCCTATGTGTCAAGCACTGTTCTAAGTGTTGGGATAGTGACAAGGTGATGAGGTCAGACACAGTCCCAGTCCCACATGGGGCTCACAGTCTAAGGCGGGGGGAGAAGAGGAAGGCCTTTAAAGCCGACGGTGAGGAGTTTCTGCTCTTCTCCCAGTGGAAGAAGGCCCTGTGTTTGCCATGTGCATGGCCGGGGCACACGACCAAGACACCCTCGCCCAGTGGATCCTGAGACTGCAGGAGACCAACCCAGCCCTGGCCGAGATCCCCGTGGTGTTCCGTCTCGGCAACCAGACCCACGAGCTCCAGCCGGCCGGGGACACGGAAGAGCAGCAACCTCACCTGGAGGAATTCTTGCAGCAGCAGCAGCAGCAGCAGTCCTGAGCCCTGCACTTCAGAGGGAGAAAGTGTCTTGGACTGGAACTAAGTTGAGTTTGCATAGCTCTTGGGCAGCCAGCAGAGAGGAAGCGGCTTACAGGTGTGTACGTGAGGGCGGTTTAGTCGGTTTGGAGAGATTAACGTTTTCCTTTGCTGGGGTTCTTTCCTCCGTGTGAATAAAATAAAGCTTCCCTCTAATAGACTGTCTCTGCTGGAGTTGTTCCCTTAGCCTCCCTTTTTTTCAGACTTGTGTTCCTGAGCTTGCTCTTGCTGAATTTCTACAAGGTAACACTAAATGGGTAGTTTATCGGGGGCGGGGGAATGGGACGGGGGACATTTTTGTCTTTCCATCAGGGATGCTAATTAGTAAGTCAGATACATCCTCTGAATTGGGGAGGAAGCAGGTATTTTCCTTTGCTCTCCGAATTAGGCTGGATTCCTCATAGTTGTTCTTTACCGAACTCTGGCTGGAGTGGCAACAGTAGCGGTGACCTGCCTTGTTTGTGCCTGGACCAGAATTCCAGAATATGTGGGGGGCGAGCTAGTCTCCCTAACCCAAAACACAGTTAGGGTTTCTTTCAATCAATCAATTGTATTTAATCTGTGTGCTAAGCGCTTGGGAGAGTACAATACAGCCGAGTTGGTAGACATGATCTCTGCCCACAGAGAGCTTACAGACTAGAGCTTTCTAATAGCTAGGGTATTTGTTAAATACTTACCGTGTGCCAAGCACGGCACCAAGTGCTGGGGTAAATAGAAGACATCCAGGTTGGACATGGTTCCTGTCTCACACGAGGCCTCATGTGGCTCACAGTCTAAGGAAGCGGGAAGAACAGGTATCATAACCCAGATAGGGAAACGCAGGATTATAGAAGGCAAGTGACTTGCCCAAGGTTACAGCAGGCAAGTGGGAGAGCTGGGATTAGAACCCAGGACCTCTGACTCCCGGGCCCCTTCCACTCACTAAGCTACGCCGCTTCTCTTGGGCAGGGGGAAGCTACTTGCTGTCACTCTGCTCTTTCCCTTGCCAACTCTGGTACTCTTCAAGTACAGGCCCCCCCCAAAGCCCACCAACCACACATTCCCTTAGGGAGGGAGTTTCTTGGATTTCAAAATCCAAACCAGTCCTTCTCATCCAGGTAGAGAAAGGGACTGGAAGTCATCCTTCTAGCAGTTATTCATTCATATTTATTGAGCGCTTACTCTGAGCAAAACACCTATACTAGACGCTTGGGAGAGTACAGTCCAACAATAAACGGTCACATTCCCTGCCCACGATGTACTTACAGTGTAAAGGGGGGGAGATAGACATCAATACAAATAAATAAAATTACAAATAAGTACAAAAGTGCTGTAGGGCTGGGGCTGGGGGGGAGAGCAAAGGGAGCGAGTCGGGGCGACAGAGAAGGGAGGGGGAGATGAGGAAAGGGGTGGGCTTAATCTGGGAAGGCCTCTTGGAGGAGTTGTGCCTTCAATAAGGCTTTTTAAGGAGGCAGGGGGGAGAGTAATTGTCAGATAGGAGGAGGGAGGCATTCCAGGCCAGAGGCGGAACATGGGCTAGGGGTCCCAGGTGAGCCAGGCGAGATCGAGGCGCAGTGAGAAGGTGAGCATTAGAGGAGCAAAGTGTGCGGGCTAAGTTGTGATAATAATAACTGTCGTACATGTTAAGTGCTTACTATGTGCCAAGAACCGTTCTAATCACTGGGGTAGATTCCCACCCAAATGGCTTCGGGCTCGGAAGGTAATCGGGGTGTCCCCCGTGGGGCTCACGGTCTCGATCCCCATCTTACAGATTAGGTAACTGAGGCACAGGGTGGTTAAGTGGCTTGCCCAAGATCACAGAGCAGACGAGTGGCGGGGCAGGGTTTGCAACCCGTGTCGCCTGACTCCCCAGCCGGGGCTGTTTCCACTAAGCCACGGTGCTTCTCGGCGTAAGAGGAGAGGAGCGAGGTGAGGTAGGTGACGGAGTGCGTTAAAGGAGTTTCTGTTTGATGTGGAGGTGGATGGGCAACCACTGCAGTCTTTTGGAAGAGCGGGGGGCCCTTCGTTGGGAGAGGTAGGGGTCGGGGGGGACCGGAGACCTCCTGTGTGCTGAACCTGGAGCCGTTTGGAGGGGAATTCGGGGAAGGAAAGAATTCAATAGTATTTATTGAGCGCTTACTATGTGCAGAGCACTGTACTGAGCGCTTGGGATGGACAAATCGGTAACAGATAGAGACGGTCCCTGCCCTTTGACGGGCTTACAGTCTAACGATGGTGGCTGGTAAGCGCCGACTCTGAGCCAAGCACCTTATTAGGCGCTGAGCGAGAAGTGTCCCTAAACTAGTAGGTGACGGAGGCCGACGGAGCCACCGAGGAAGGGCTGGGGTCACCTGATCGGCACCATTACCTGAGCGCCTCCCCGAGTGGGCAGGGGGAAGACCGGACCGGTTGGGCGCATGCGCACCGGATGCCCGCGAGAGATCTTTCGCGCTGCCGGGGCGACCCACGGCTCGCCAAAAATTTCTCGGCGGGCGATGAGAATCCTCGCCACTTCCGGCCGGGTTCCTAACAACAGGGGAGGCCGGTAACCAGGGAAGGGGGGGATGGCGGAGCGGGAGCCCGAGCGGGAGCCGGAGCCCGAGCCGAAGCGCGAGGCCGAGCCGGAGCCCGAGCCGGAGCCCGAGCGGGGCGAGGCCCCGGAGGAGGGCGCGGCGGGACGCAAGGCCCGGGGCCGGCCGCGACTGACCGAGTCGGACCGGGCCCGGCGGCGGCTGGAGTCCCGGAAGAAGTACGACGTGCGGCGCGTTTACCTGGGCGAGGCCCACGGGCCTTGGGTGGACCTGCGGCGCCGCAGCGGCTGGAGCGACGCGAAGCTCGCCGCCTACCTCATCTCCCTGGAGCGGGGCCAGCGCAGCGGTCGGCACGGGTGAGGGAGGCCCTGCCCGCCCGGGACCCCTCCCTTCTCGCGGCTCCGTCCGCCCGGGGTGACTTCTTCCCTTCCGCCGGGCTCTTCCTCTTGCTCTGCAAATCCCGGCGGCGGCGGCCCACTTTAACCCCCACTCCCCTCGATCTCCATTTAGAATATTGCTCCGTCTTGGCCCAGGCAGCAGCCGCAGCCCCGAAGCTTCCCCTCCCTCTCCTTTGCCTCCCTCTCTGGGCCTCAGCGACCTCATCTGTAAAATGGGGATTATTATTATTATTAATAATAATGTTGGTATGTGTTAAGCGCTTACTATGTGCAGAGCACTGTTCTAAGCGCTGGGGGAGATACGGGGTCATCAAGTCCCACATGAGGCTCACAGGCCTAATCCCCATTTTACGGTTGAGGTCACCGAGGCCCAGAGAAGTGAAGTTACTTGTCCACAGTCACACAGCTGACAAGTGGCAGAGCCGGGATTCGAACCCTTGACCTCCGACTCCCAAGCGCGGGCTCTTTCCACTGAGCCACGCTACGCTGACTGTGAGCCTCACGTGGGACAACCTGATTACCCTCTATCTACCCCAGCGCTTAGAACAGTGCTCCGCACATAGTAAACGCTTAACAAATGCCAATATTATTATTAGGAGAGACCCCCTTCGCTTATTTCCCCCGATCTCAGGAGGCAACATTCCCCCTCCTTCCCTTCCTCCGGCATCCCCGGAGAGCGATCGCCCCACGTGAAGATCTCATTCTCTTCATCCATTCTTCCTGGCACCGTCCCGTCTCCCCCTCGGCAGACTCGGCTCCTCCGGCCCCCTGCCTGCTCTCCGTCAAGTGGACGAGCAGCTGTCACGGGAGAAAAGCTCAAAATCCTTAGGGCCTCAGTGATTCCCCTCGCCCTCCCAACCAGTAGAACTGGGTAGGGGAGGTGACCAACCTTCCTAGGCGGTGTGGAGGCACTCTTCTTCTTTGGATTTGTGTGTGCGCGAGAGAGGGAGGGAAAAACTTGCGGTGACTCTCCATAGAACTTGAACCAGCGTCATATCCCAAAGTAATATTAAAGTGATTTCATCCGACCTGATGGCTTTTCATGTACTCTCCCGTCCATCCCCATTCGCTCCCCCTGCCCCCCAAAAAATCGCCTCTAAGACATGCCTATTGTTGAGTGCTGTGGGTGTAGTGGATCCCGCTGATGGGGCGCGATGGGTCCCAATCGGTATAGTCTGTGTTCATCAATCCATTGCCTGACCGG
Organism: Ornithorhynchus anatinus; assembly: GCF_004115215.2. NCBI lineage: Eukaryota > Metazoa > Chordata > Mammalia > Monotremata > Ornithorhynchidae > Ornithorhynchus > Ornithorhynchus anatinus. Next base: position 9,555,206 of record NC_041750.1, read on the forward strand.
ATTCCACCAAGTCGAGATGAAGCCCTCTTGGGGGGCTTGGTGTTTCCTCTCGACCTTTCCCTGTGACTCTCTCAGAACTGACATGCTCTCATTCTTGGGAAGAAGGACCTCTGGAAAACCAGGTTTTAGGATCAGCCGATAAACCTTTAGCCGATCGGGGCTTTCCATCGGGGAGGGCGGCCCTGTGTGGGGAGGGCTGTGGTAGAACCGGGCTCCATTTTAGCTCTTTTGAGAGTCTTTAGCCAAGAAGGGCTCGATTCAGCCAGGGGCAGTCAATCTCCTCTTATTCGGAAAAACAGTGGACCCTTTGAATTGACCAGGAACTGGCTTGGCTCTTTGGACCACTGCTAGGCCTACTTGCTTCACCTCAGCGGGGTACATCTCTCGGTCTACCAAAGAGTCCGGACTCGGGACCGGAGCAAGGTTTGGTGCCTCGGGTTTTTAAGTCAGTGACGGGGAGGAAGGGGCCGGCCAGCTGAAGCTGAAACGGCCACAGTGGCCGAAGTCCCGGAGTTTGGCCGATCTCACCCCCACGCCCGGGTGAAACTAGGGGAGCCGAAGCCACTGAATTTCTGCTCTCGGTTCCCCAAACTCCTCAGCTGCCGTGGTCGGTCAACTTGACTTTTGGTGGGTGACCTGACCATCGCTACTCTCTCAGGGAGCAAGAGGTGTGAAGCAGGGAGTTCCCTCTTCCTTGGACCCTTCTCTGCAACAATCTTCCATTGACTCCCCTCCCATTTTGTGCTGCGGTTTTGCTTATTGGTCGTGAAGCAGACCGAGTAAGCCCTAACTTTCCGCTTAAGAGCATCCTGTCTCTCTGCCTCCCGATTCTCCTCTGGCAACAGATCCACTGACCTTACCTGGACTTGGCAGATTCTTATCTGGAACAACTTGGGGAAAAAAAAAATCTCCAGGGCAGCTCAGCTGCCTTCAGGGACGGAGAACTCTAGGCTGGGGTGCTTAGGTCATCCATCTGGCGACTCGGTGGTGAATTCCACCTGCAGGTGATTTCTTTAGCCTTCTAAGAAGTTTGAGGCTCCAGCCTGTGGGTATGTGGGTGCGAGGCTTGCACTTGGCAGATCGATCTCTCTCTCTGTCTCTCTGTCTCTCCCTGTCCCTCTAGCTCCTTCGGTCTCGCCCCTTTCTTCTGCACATGAGAATTGTGCGGGAGCGGGGCTGCCGATGGGTTCCAACAGGGACCGTGGCTCCCGAATAAGGATCGGGGCCGCTTAGCCCTGGGGGCTGCTTGCCCTGGGAAGATGACACCCACCGTCCTGTTCTCAGGCCCGGGGTTTGTTTTCTGTGCCCAAACCCGGCCCAGTAGCCAGGCGCATTGGGAAGCCGGCCTTTGGTGGAGGCGGCTTCCGCCTGGACTCACCACCACCTCTCTCTGTTGCAGGAAACCTTGGGAGCAAGTCCCCAAAAAGCCAAAGCGGAAAAAAAGTAAGTGAATTCCTCATCCTCCTCTGAATCCAATTTGCCCTGAGAGTAGTTAGGGAGGTGTCTCTCTGAGAGACCTCAGAAAGGGATCAGACGGTTCGAGCACCGGGCCGGGCCCAGCTGCCCCCGGCAGCCGCCACCGCCGGCTGCTCGGGAGGGATCGGAAAGCCTCCCGGTTTAATGCCGCCCCACCGGGCAGAGGGGTTTGCCCTGGCTCTCTCCCCGCCCACCTTCTCTGACGGGGCTGCCTGCCCTGAAGCTGGCCACCCAGCCCTTTGTTCGAGGCAGAGTTACTGGTTTTGTGTGAATGTGTATTCCCGCTTTGGCCATCTGCATGGTTCGCCTCAGTCTGCCGAGTCTTTTCTGGTTTCCGTCTCAGAGACAGGGAGGGGCGAGGTCAAGTCGGAGACAGAAGTAGGCCAGGCTTCCCTCCCTGGGGGCTCCTACCCCGGCTGCCGGTGCTTTCGTCCCGCACTTCCGCTGCTGGGCACGTGGATTCCGGCCGCGGGGGAAGCAGGTGGAGCTGGGGGGACCGGGGCAGAGGACCGGAGTTGGTGGGAGGGATGGCAGAACCCGGATCTCCGAGGGCGGAGGGCTTTCGAGCTCCCGGGAGGAGAGGGCGCCCGTAGCGTTCCCTAGGCGGAAGCCATGCTAAGAGGAGTCAGGCTGGGGCGGGGAATGGGCAGAGGCAGGAGGGAGGCAAGATGCGGCAGATCTCCTGGCTTGACAGTGGGCTTGACTCCCCAGCCCGGCCTGAGGCGAGGATGGAGGGAGACAGGAAGGGAGAGGAGGCTGTCGGTTTGGGTGGTGGGCCAGCCCTGGGGGCTGGGGAGGAGCTGGTCTCGCGCTTCCTGGGACGGCGGGTGAACCATGGGGAGCACCCCCTTTGGGTCGTGCCGCCCCCGCGAGTCAACGGGGTTAAGCCAAGTCTGGGAGGGAGGAGGGGGCCGGGCCGAGCCCCACCCAGTCCGATTCCTGTCCCGTTGACTCCGCAAGGTCAAGCTGTTCGTCGGTAGCGTTGGAGTCAACAGACTCCGGTGCCCAAAGCACAGTTGGGAATCGGAGCCGACGGGACTTTGACCTGCTCTGGAATGATCGGGGGCGTGAGTGGCCTCCGGCAGATAGCTTTTGCGAGGCGGTCAAGGGTTGCGAATCGATCGGCTTGGTCTGAGGCGCGGTTTTGGAGTCCCCCGCTTGATGGGACCTTGGGCCGAGACAGTCCACTCAGAGGAGGCGGTATCGGGCCCGATTTGAGGGAGAGAGAGAGAGAGAGAGAGAGAGAGAGAGAGAGAGAGAGAGAAAAAAGCAGGTATTGAATCCCCACTTGATGTGAAGAAATGGAGGCCCAGAAAAGTGAAGTGATTTGCCCAAGGTCACAGAACGGGCAAGTGGCCAGGGAAGCAGCGTGGGCTAGTGGAAAGAACGCGGGCCTGGGAGTCAGAGGACCTGGGTTCTAATCCCGGTTCTGCCACTTTTCTGCCGGGCGACCTTGGGTGGGTCGCTTCACTTCTCCGGGCCTCGGTTCCCTCTCCTGCAAAATGGGGATTCAGTACCTGTGCTCCCCCAGTACTTAGACTGTGAGGCCCTTGTGGGGCCCTGATGATCTTGTACCTGTCTCCCCGGTGCTTAGTACAGTACTTGACACATAGTAAGCGCTTAACGGATACTACGGTTATTAAGTGGCAGAGTCGGGAAAGTCGCCCTCAAGCTTACAATTGAATGGGGGTGACAAGTGGACAAGTAAGCGTGGAAAAACAACAACTCCAAAAGTAAGCACTTTAGAAAGCAGATTGTGCCATGTGGGCTAAAATGTGTTTTCATTGCACAATTTGGATACCACCCAATGGAAGTCTTCCAGAAGAACAGTGGCGCCTCGGGCCTAATCAGGCCTGGGACTCTACCCAGAAGAACCGAAGCAGGGTAGAGCCCAGGCCTGGGAGTTAGAAGGACCTGGGTTCTCATCCCGACTGTGCCACTCTTCAGCTGTTTGACCTCGGGCAAGTCACTTCACTTCTCTGGGCCACAGTTATCTCATCTGTAAAATGGGGATTAAGACCGTGAGCCCCACGTGAGGCACAAACTGTGTCCAGCTTACCCCAGCGCTTACTACAGTTCCAGGCACGTCATAAGTGCTTAACGAAAACCGTTAAAAAAAGTAACCCCCAAAAACGATTCTAATGCTAGTGGCCGGTCCCCCCTGCCGGCCACGTTCCCGCTGGGGCCCGCAGGGCACCGAGCCGGTCAGCGGGCAGTGCCGCGGCTATGGCAAAGGGCACGGGCCGCCTCTGCCCGCCTCAGCCAGCTCCGGGCAGAGCCGGGCCTAGGCCGCCAGGTCTCCTGGATCCGAGACCGGTGTGCTCCTTTGGCAGGGCGAGGAAAGGGTGAGAAGCAGCATGGCCTAGTAGATGGAGCCCGGGCCTCGGAGACAGGTCACGGGTCCTAATCCCGGCTCTGCCACTTGTCTGCTGCGTGACCTTGGGGAAGTCACTTCACTTCTCTGGGCCTCAGTTCCCTAATCTGTAAAATGGAGATTGTGATCCCCACATGGGACAGGGACTGTGTCCAGTCTGATTTGCTTGTATCCACCCCAGCGCTTAGTACAGTGTGTGGCACGTAGTAGGCCCTTAACAGATAGCATAATTTTAATTATCATTGTCATCTGCCGGAGGGGGCTGGAACAGTATGCTCGCTTCAAATCAGGGGACCTGGGTTCTGATCCTGGCCCCGCCACTTGTCTGCCGCGAGACCTTGGGCCTCTGGGCCTCCGTTCCCTCATCTGTAAAATGGGGATTAAAACCTCCTCCCTCCAACTCAGTGTGTGAGCCCTGTGGGGGACAGGGAGTGTCTAACCTGATCATCCTGTCTTTACCCCAGCACCTAGAACAGTGTATGACACACAGTCGGCGCTCAATAAATACCATAAAAACAAAAGAAAAGAGTACCCACCCCTAGCCCATTGATTGTCGCTGAATCGGTGGCTGTGCTAACGCGATCGTCATGGAACGGGGAATTCTTCAAGAAGACGTCTGCCACAAGGGAGCAGAAATGACTGTGTAGCGGAGGTAGCCAAAGGGGGGGGTATTAGGATGCTGGGGGATCAGTCAGGAAGGGGCCTTTGAGAAGGACTTTAAGGAAGGGAAGGGAGCAGGTTTGAGAAGGAGGGACATCCCCAGTGGCGAGGAAGGTGGGTTTGGGATGGCGTCGGAGAAGAGGGAGACAGCCGGCGGACAGATTGGAAGCCCTCGGCCACGACAGGTGGCGGCAGTTGATTTACTGAAGCAAGCTCGCCTCTTCCGTAGAATAACGATAAGAAGAACGATAGCGGAAGTTGTGAAGGGCTCGCTGGGCGTCAAGCACCGTACTGAGCGCTGGGGTCGAGACCGGATCGTCAAGGCGGGCACAGTCCCCGTTCCACGTAGGCGCTCCCAAGTTTAAGGGGGAGGGAGGACAGATACTTCATCCCCATTTTACAGATGAGGAAACGGAGGCCCAGAGTAGTGAAGTGACTCGTCCAAGGTTTGGGGAGGCTGCAGCTTTCTGCTCCCTGCGGTTTGTCTCAATAAAATGTCTCCTGCTGTTCGAAGGGAAGGGGAAGAACGCAATCTGGGAGGCAGACATTGGTTACAAGCCACCCCTGGCCCCCAGGGGGGAATTGAGCGGGCTGACGGGACCCTACTCTGTCATTAAAAGTCACGTAAATAATGCTTGCTGTCTCTCCTGTCTCCCGGCTTCCTCACGTGCAGCCGGTTCTAAAGTCTGTTGTCATTATGCCACTTGGCTAGCGGGCAATTGAAGAAGAATTAGGGAACCTTCCACCCTAAGCAGCATGCTCGTGGAAAGAACCGGGGCCTGGTAGCCAGAAGACCTGGGTTCCGATCCCAGCTCTGCCGCTTGTCTGCTGTGTGACTTCCCTGGGCCTCAGTTTCATCATCTGCAAAATGGGGACTAGACCCCACTCCTTCCTACTTAGACCGTGAGCCCCAGGCGGGACAGGGACCGTGTCCGACCTGATTAACTTGTATCTACCCCTGCGCTTTGAAAAGCGTTTGGCACAGAGTTAAGCGCTTAGCGCAGAGCGTAATGATGATAATACCCACAACGCCCTTCTGTTATGGCTAGGACATCACCCCACCCCCGCTGACACAAGTACCCTTGGTGGAGGAGTGGAAAGAGTGCGGGCCTAGGAGTCGGAGGACCTGGGTTCGAATTCTGGCTCTGCCATTTGCCTGCTTGGTGACCTTGGTCAAGTCACTGTACTGCTCTCGGGCATCAGTTTCCTCATCTGTAAAATGGGGGTTCAGTACCTCTTCTCCCTCCTGCTCAGACTGTGAGCCCCATGTAGGAAAGGACCGTGCCCAGTCTGATTATCTTGCATCTACCCTAGTGCTTGGCAGCTAGGAAGTGTTTAAAACACTTCAATTGGCACCCCTTTAAAACAACAACAACAAAAAGGATATGGTCCCATGCGTGTATGTGGCCCTGGTCGAAGCGTGATGTCGCTACCCTTCCCAGCCTCTGCCTCTGCCTCTCTCTTCTGTATCGTACTCAGTAGCTTGTGTTTTTCTTCACACGGCTTTTATTTTTAAAGGCATTAAGGAGAAAAAAGGAAGAAGCCTTATCACTCCCAAACATTTAGCAGAAATCCGGCTCGGGGTGTTTATAAACCTAAATTCGTCCACGGAGAACATAATGGCTCTCTTAATCTACCTAATAAACTGTCAGGCTGGGACTCCAAACTTCGCTCAGAAAGCAAGTTTTAACCCATGCTCTTATCTAAAATGTTAACACTCGTTTTCCGACAGCAATTCAAACCATTTAAGCTCTAACGTTAGACTCTGTGATGACCAAGACGCTTGTCAAAGAGAATTAATTTCCCGTTTGTTTAGGATTGGATTATTATTGTTATTACGCTTACGGTATTCACCGTGGATCAAGCACTGTTCCGAACACTGGGGTAGTGACGAGATAATCAGGTCTCACCTGGGGTTCATGGTCTAAGTAGGAGGGAGAACAAGGCACTGAATCCCTATTTTTCAGAGGAGGAAACCGAGGCACAGAGAAGTTAAGTGACTTGCCCAAGGCCACCCAGAAGGCAATTGGCAGAACCAGAATTAGATTCAAAAGTTTATATCTGACCGTCTAAATATTGCTGTTAACCACTCAAAACATTTTAGGATTTAATACGGTAAAATAACCATAAGTGGAGGGAGAAGGGGGAAAGCATTCAACTAGGAAGCAGCGTGGTCTAATGGAAAGAGCGTGGGCCGGGGAGTCAGAGGACCTGGGTTCTAATCCTGGCTCCGCCACTCGTCCGCTGGGTGACCTTGGACAAGTCACTGAACTTCTTGGTGCCTCAGTTTCCTCAACTGAAAAATGGGGATCCAATCCCTGTTCTCCCTCCTACTTAGGTGGTGAGCCCCGTGTGGGACAGGGACCGTGTCCGACCTGATTAACTTGTATCTACCCCAGCACATAGAACAGCGCTGGACACATAGTAAGCGCTTAACATTTTCCCCATAAGGGGAAAAAAAGACTGGTGGTGGTCATAGTAATATAGGGATTGGTTTTGAAAAGTATCCGTCGCGGTGGCTCTTTGAGCCACCCTCCCCCTAACTTATTAATTTCCATTGGCCAAATGGTTACTACGCTCTTCCCTGTCACGTGAGGTTGTTCGAGAACCGACTGTGACCACAACGGACACTAATGATAGAAATAAGAAAAAAAAGGTCACAGATGTTAGAGTGAGAGAAAAGAAACATAAAGCCTTCAGGTGACAATAAAGGCACCTAGTACATAAATAGAGAGAGAGAGATAGGTAGATAGGTATCTTAAAGATACATATGGTAACATCTCGCTATCTCTAATACAAATCCCACACTATGACAGATGTAACTTCAGAATAAAACAACAGGCCACATAAATCTATAATTAAAAATCTCACCGCAGTAGGAAGGCACTGGTTCGAATGAACCGAGGAACACCATCATCATCCCCCAGCTCCTTTGGGATTTTCCTCCAAAAATAGAACAGCCACAGTCCTATTCTTAGGCCAGAAAATCTGTGTTTATTCATGGTAGACTGAGATTTCTGGTGCCTCTTGGTCTGGCATATTGGACAAGTAAATTTCATGAATTGCCAAGTATTAGTGCATTTTCAGAGAGAGATCTGGGTCAGAGCAATAAGGTTTTTGTTTTTTGGGGTGTTTTTTTTTTTAAAAACAAAAAAACAAAAAAAACAAAGTTTTTCTAGTGTTCTTCCTTTACCCTCAAGACTGTGTCCGGCCCTCGCCGGTACCGTAACGTTCTTTGTCGTCATGGCCTTTTTCTGGGGCCTCCTGCCCCAGAACGAATGAGCTGCTCTGTGTTCTTGAGGCAACGCCTAGTGGAAAGAGCCCGGGCCTGGAAGTCAGAGCACCTGAGTTCTAATCTCGGCTCCGCCACTCGTCTGCTGAGTGACCCGGGGCAAGTCACTTCACACTCTGGGCCTCAGTTCCCTTCTCTGCAAAATGGGGATTCAATACCTGTTCTCCCTCTTGCTTGGACTGTGAGCCCCATGTGGGACCTGATGATCTTGTATCTATCTAGCCCAATGCTCAGTGCAGTGCTTGGCACATAGTAAGTGCTTAACAAATACCACAGGGATTATAAATTATTACCGCCTCACTGTTCCCTTGGAGCCTTGTTCAGGTTCTGGAGTCTCCTTTAGTCTCCGAAACGAAACTCACCGCAAATGGAAATGGTTGGGTGTGTGGCCTTCTCTCCTGGCCCCGGGACCCGGTGGACCCTTGAACGGGGGGGCGGCCGTTTCTTGATGCCCCTGTTGTTCTGTAAGTCAGCCCAGATCCTCCCCTGACGACCAGCTTGTGCTCAGGGGACGTAGGGAGCAGGTAGGGCGTCGTCCTGCTCCCTCTAAGCCATGGCCTAGTGGATAGAGCACGGGCCCAGGAGTCAGAAGGACCTGGGTTCTAATCCCAGCTTTCCCACCTGTCTGCTATGTGACCTTGGGCGAGTCATTTCACTTCTCTGGGCCTCAGTTCTCTCATCTGAAAAAGGGGGATGAAGACTGTGAGCCCCACGTGGGTCAACCTGGCTACCTTGTATCTACCCCAGCCCTTAGAACAGTGCTTGGCACATAGTAAGCGCTTAAATACCAAAATTATTATTGTTATTAAAATGGGGATTAAGACTGTGAGCCCCACGTGGAACAATCTGACTACTTTGTATCTATCCCAGCGCTTAAAACAGTGCTTGGCACATAGTAAGCTTTTAACAAATGCCATTATTATTATTATTACTATTAATTACAATAAAATGGGGATTAAGACTGTGAGCCCCATGTGGGATGAGGACTGTGTTCAACCTGATTAGCTTGCATCTACCCCAGTGCTTAGAGCAGTGTTTGACACATAATAAGTGCTTAACAAATACCATCATCACAGGGAAGCACCGTCAGGGGATAGAGAAGCAATGTGGCCAAGTGGATAGAACACGGGTCTGGGAGTCAGAAAGATCTGGGTTCTCATCCCGGTTCCACCACTTGGCCGTTGTGTGACCTTGGGCAAGTCACTTCAATTCTGTGCTTCAGTTCCCTCATCTGTGAAATGGGGATTGGAGTTGTGGGCCCCATGTGGGACGTGGACCGTTTCCGACTGATTAGCCTGTATCTACCCCAGCGCTTAAGTTCAGTGCCTGGCACGTAGTAAGCACGTAACTGATACCATAAAAAAAAAAAAAATCCCAGGCTGGGCTAAGTCTTCCCAGCCGGGGACTGGCCGGGGACACTTTGTCAGGCCTTCCAGGCCATCTGATGCCGACTCTTCCAATGGCTGTGACTCGAAGAGTCGGGGTCTCGCTTTTGGGAATAAGCGCGCTCGTGATTTCAGGGGGAAATATCCCTCCGTTCCGGACTGTCCGGTCCGTAGCTCCCTCTGTTCTGTTTCAGGGGAGTGGGCCCAGAAGCTGGGACTCCATTGGATTGTGTTGCCAGTTCCTGGAAGAGCCCCGGTGGTCAGTTGGACCTGGAAACCAGGGCTCCCGGTTTGGGCCCCTAATGGGGCCCTTGGGCAAGCGTAGTGGCCTCTGCCGGCCCCAGTTGGCCCCCCCTTGATGATCTCACCTGCTCACCAACTGGGTGTTGGCCACTGGCTCTTGGAGGCTCTGGGCCCAGGCTGGTGCCTGCCGTGCCTCTGCTCTTGGGGTTGGCCGTGGGGGGCAGGGTTTAGGGTTCTGGCCGTAGGTCACTGGTCAGCTAGGGGAGAAAATCGCAGGGAAGAAAATGCTCACCAGTCCCCAGATGGTCAAAGGTCTCAGGGACAAAGAAGGGGAGGCCACAGGGCAAGTGAATCTGTGGCTCGAACGCGACTCAAAGCAACAAGCCTCCAGCCCAGGGGCCGCGAGTGCAAGAGTGGCCCGGTCTGGCCGCTTTTTCCCTGCCCCCCGCCCCCAGCCCTGCCCACCCTCCACACACACCTCCTACTTCCACCCAATTCCAAGTGCCTCTCTCCGTTTGGTCCCGGACAGCCTCGGGTGCAGCCGCGTGTCCAGTCCCGTGCAGCCGTTCAGAACCCCGTATCGGGTTCAGGGCTTGGGGCACCCAGCCAGGAAGCCACATCCACATCCAGAGTTGATGTCTTCTCCACCTCTCCTGGCCTCGCTGTAAAGTCCGTTCTCTCGCTCGGGTTTGGCGAACGTATGGAGCGGGGCGGGAGAAGTGGGGAATTTTGGCGGGCCGTCTCGAATGTATGTCCCGCACCCCTCGGCGTCGCCTCAGCACCCGGCCTGGGACATCTGGTCAGACCCGGCAACCCTTCCCGATACCCACCGGCTACCCCTGACTGGGGCAAAGGCTCCATCCGTTGCCTAACTCGGGGGCTCACTGGCTTCCGTCTCCCCTTTTTGGGGAAGCTTGCAGAGTTGAGCCCCCTCGGGAGAGAGGAGCCAGCTGCCTCGTCATCTTTTACTCTCCCTTGTGTTCTCCCCGTTCCCTCCCAGGAAGGAGACGCAACGTGAATTGCCTGAAGAACATGGTGATCTGGTACGAGGACCACAAGAACCGCTGCCCTTACGAGCCCCACCTGTCGGAGCTGGACCCCACCTTTGGCCTCTACACCACGGCGGTGTGGCAGTGTGAGGCCGGCCACCGCTACTTCCAGGACCTCCACTCACCCCTGAAGCCGCTCAGCGACTCCGAGAATGAGAGCGATAAAGGTGAGAGGCTCCTGGGAGCGGCCCGAGTGCCCGGACGCCGACGGGGCCCGGCCCCCATCAGATGACAGGGGCCTTCAGTCACCCAGAAGTGGAGCCCGTTACCTGGGGGGACCGAAGCCTGGTGCTTAGCTTTTTCACACAAGGGCATCTTTGCCATCTGACCTAGTGTCAGGAAGTCCCGCCCACACACCCCTCCTTCCCCTTTCCCGGCCGTTTCCCTTCTCCGGGATCACTGGGGTGGCCACTGGGGCCGGGGAGGGAGCAGGCCGAGCTGGCCGCGGCTAACCGAAGGGCCGGGCTCTTCCCACCCGAATCGCCGTGACCGTCTCCTCCCTCGACCCCGCAGTGGGCAACGGCCTGGGGGCGGGAAGCTCGGACTCTTCCAACGAAACCTCCGCTTCGGATGCGGAGGGGCAGCCCGAGAGCCGGCAGGCCAGATCGACCCAGCCCCCGCCGGTCCCGGCCCCGGACCGGGGCAGCAGCGGCCTCATCACTCAGGACGGCGTCCACATCCCCTTCGAGCACCATATCGAGAACCTCACCGCCGAGCAGGGGGCGGCCGTCTGCCGCAACCCCCCGGCCGGCGGGACCGAAGGCGTGGAGACGGTGGTGTGTGTCCCTGTGCCCGTTCAGGTCGGCTCGGGACACGGCACTTTGTTTGAGAATGTCACGCAAGAGACCCTGGGGGAGGTGGTGGCGGCTAGCTGCCCCATGCAGGGCATGGTCCAAGGCTCACAGGTCATCATCATCGCGGGCCCCGGCTATGACGCCCTGACCACTGAGAGCATCCACTTAAACGTCACCAGCGGCGGAGGGGAGGAGATGCCCTGCACCATGATTGAGGGGGTGGCGGCCTACACCCAGACGGAGCCCGAGAACGGGGAGACTGGCGGCATGGAGACGGTGGAGAGCGTGGAGTGTATAGAGACAAAAAAAGGTGCTGTTCTCTCTCTCTCTCCCCCCCCCCCAATCCCCCTCTTCTCCGGATGGATGGTGCGGGGCGGGGAGAGATGGGGAGGTGCCCAGACCACCTTGTCCCTCTGTTCTGGGCAGTACCCAATGTGCCCCTCTCTTAGATCAGGGGCGGCTCGGGAAGACCGGACTTCTCTAGAAAATGGATGGAGTCAAATTGCCCCCGTTGGAGTGTGAAGTGGGGGTGGGCAGAATCTCCTCCTCGCCCGCTCATGCAAAAGCTTCCCTACCAGCCTTTTTCCCCACTCCATTTCCTTGCCTGCCCCGGGGCGGCAGGCTGCCGGTTTAACCTGGGGTTGCCTAGGCCTCGGCTCAGGGCCGGGAACCTGCCCCGCTCCAGGGAGGTGGGAGAGGCTTCCGGGAGCTGGCCCCAAAGCCGAACCTGACCGGTCGGAGCCTGGATCGGGTGCGCCCTACGGCATCTCACCCCGTTTCGGGCACGCACTCCGAAACGAACCCGGGTGGAGCCAGGAGCGGCTGCCACAGGTGTGCGGGTTCCCCTTTCCCCGAGCTGGGCTGGCTGGAACGCCACCTCCCATTTGAGGCAGGCTCGCTTCTGGCCCAACCCGGCCCCAGGGTGGCTTCGGGAGGCTGGGGCTCCACTCGGGCTGGGCATGGATCACAATGGGGTGGGCCCTCTCTGGGTGAACTGCGGGGCTCTCCAAGGTGAGAGGAGAGGTTCCCACCGGAGAGGTCCCCGGATAATAATCATAATACTAATTATGATATTTGGTAAGTACTTACTATGTGGCCAGGCACTGTTCTAAGCACTGGGGTAGATACAAGATAATCAGGTGGGACACAGTCCCTGTCCCCCATAGGGCTCTCAGTCTTAATCCCCATTGTACAGATGAGGGAACCGAGGTCCAGATGCGCGTGATACCAAGGGCACCCTGCGGGCACTTAGGTCACCACCTCTTCCCCAGGAGGGATTTTTTTCTCCCCGTGCCCCACATTCCCCTCCCACCCCATCCCATCCCATCCCATCCTTCCCGGTACCAAGAGAGATCCCGGTTCCCATTCCAACAGTAGGCTCGGATCGCCGGGTAGCATTTTAATCGCTCCCGTTTCCTCGGCCACAGAGAAGGAAGACCTCTACGTCCTCAAAAAAGAGGAGAAAGAGGAGCCTCTGCCACCGCCGCCTCCTGAACTGGAGAGGCAGAAGGGGCTAGACACGGTGCGAGGGGACGCGGAGCCTGAAGCCGAGCCAGACCCGGAGGAGATGGACGGCAGCGACATGTCGGCCATCATCTACGAGATTCCTAAAGAGCCAGAGAAGTGCGTGGGGCCGCGAGTGCTTCTGGCCCCGGTGGGCAGCGGAAGCGTTGAGGAAATGGGACGGACGAAGCTTCGGGCAGCTTCTCCTGGGTGGCTTCAAAATGGCTTCCTTGCTGCAGTCGGCAAAGCCCGAGTCTCTGAGTGTCTCGGTGTTGAGCATCGGGGCAAGGATAGTGTGGTTCCTTCCCTGCCGGCGGTTCTCGTGGGAGACGCCCTGCCGGCACAGGGCGGGTGCCTGGTTTAAACCTTGGCTCTCCGGACTTGGTGGCAGGGTGCTCCAGGCTGCCAGAAACACTTGAGTTCTGGGCCCGACGGCCACTCGCTTTGAATGATCTTGGCCGGGGCGGGGGCGGGTGGAGGAGGAAGATCAGCCCATGGATCCGGATCTCACTTTACTCCAGCCAGCTAACCGGGTCTGCTGAGGGACAAAGGATGGGAGTCGCCCCGGACCCTTTGCCCAGAGAGGTTCATCGGTCCGCCTCTCCTCTCCTCCCGGCTCTCTTCCAGGAGGAGGCGCAGCAAGCGGGGTCGGGTGATGGATGCTGACGGCATGCTGGAGATGTTCCACTGTCCATATGAAGGATGCAGTCAAGTCTATGTAGCACTTAGTAGCTTTCAGGTATGGTGGATGTCTCAGCCTTAACTGTCTCCTTAGACGTTTGCCTTGTTAAGTGGCAAGGCCTGCTCCCAACTCCTTCCCCTCCTCGTCCTCCTCGTCCTCCTCCTCCTCCTCCTCAAAAGAGTGCGTTCACTCCCCCCCACTCCAACTGCGGGAAGCGTCCGACCCTGTTTGCTATTCGTCATCCCTTTTTGGTTGCCATTTTTGGACTCCCCTCTGGCTATTTGATGCCCTACACCCCTCAAGCAGGCTCTCAAAAAGCCCCACTGGGCGGGGAGTCCTCTCCCTAGGGCTTGGGGTCCCGGCCCTGACCGAAGCCGGATTCCAACCTGAAACATCCCATTGGGCGCAGGGCTGGTACTCGGGTCCCGGGTGCCATTGGCACTGGGTTGCCAGTTAAGGAGGAAAAGGTAGTTCGTTCGGCCGTCTTGTTGAACGCCTGTTGTGTGCCGATCATCGTACGTACTAGGTGCTTGGGAGCGTGGCTTCAGAGTAAAAGGCACCGTCCTCACCCTTGGGGCGCTTACCAGCTAGTGGGGTTTGTCAGTGGGGATGGGGACTTCCTGGGAACTCCCGGCCTGGGTCTGTGCTACGCACGAGAAGCGTGTTTTGGCGGGTGGGCAGTAATTATCCGGTTGACTAGCTCCATCTAAAATATCCAACCAGGCAATTTGGGCCAAAAAACTCACTTTGGGGCTTGAACAATCTGGTTTTGGACTGACTACATGGAGGAAATCAATTGGATAATTGCTTAATCCTCCACTTCACTTGGGCTCTGCAGAGCAAATCAGAGAGTCTGCTGGGCCTGAAATCCCAACTTCCTGCAGCCTGGCTGCCAGCTCCAGGATAGCTGGGATAGGGTTCATACAGCGAGGAGGCAACCTTCCCGTTAAGACTGGGCTGGGCGGCATGAGAGGACTTGGCCAAGGCCGGCCTCCAGCGGTAAGTAAGGTAAACGGTTGCCTCGGGGCACTACGTGGCAGAAGGCAGGCTTGCAGGCCCTTCTCAAATATGGCCACGGCACAGCCTCTCTCAAAGACGGCCCTGGCCCTTTTCCAAGATGGCTGCCCTGCAGCTTCTCCCCAAGATGGCCGCTGCCTTGCTCAAGGACGGCAGTGGGATAGAAGGGATCTGATCGTGAGGCATCGGTCCTGGTCTCGGGGCCGAGCTGTCCGGGGCACTTGATTGAGGGGTGGTTATGACCCTCACCCGCACCCCTAGCTTTTTGTGAAGGGTTAAAACTGTAGTCAGCAGTCTGCAGCAGTCACCGCTGCAGCTCACAGGTCCCGATGTGGTGTGGCGGGAGGGTGCGCCTTGGCAGCTCCGGGGTGGCCTTCCCTGCCTGCCGATGGTTTGGGCCGTTTCGGCCCCAGATGGGAAGGAGACAAGAAGCCCCTCGCCAAGGGGAGAAGCCAGGATAGCCATTCCACAGTGCCACTGCTCAGGCCGGGCCGGGATCTGTGCCACGGGGGTGGCAGAGGTGGCCGTGGATCGGGCTGGCAGAGCCTACTCCAGCAGGGGTGGAGTTATTCCCTGACATTGAATGGACTCCCGGTATGGGGCAGGGGCAAGAGGAACCCCTCTTTTGCCCGGATCCCATCCGTGGTGGTCTGGGCTGATTCTGGGCAGGGGTGGCCACTCCGGGGGCTGCCGCAGCATGGACCCCACGGTACTCTGAGGGCCCCAAGGCTGTGAGACCAGCATCCACCCGAGACTGGCGGTGGAGGGGAACGGCTGAGAAACACTCTTGCACCAGATATTGCACTTGGCATCCTTAGGTTATGGCACGTGCGCAAAACGTGACACGATGGCATCCCGTGGAACATGGTGGGGCGGCTGAGTGTCCAAAGCCAATATTGGCCAAAGGTCACAGGTCATATTTGCTCTCTCCCTATCTTTCTCTCTCTCTCTCTGTCTCCCTCTCCCCCACTTCTCCCCGCGTGCCAGAATCACGTTAACCTTGTTCATCGAAAAGGGAAGACAAAAGTCTGCCCTCACCCCGGCTGTGGCAAAAAGTTCTACTTATCTAATCACCTGCGAAGGCACATGATCATTCACTCAGGTAAATCCTCTCTTCCTCCACCCAGATCAACTCTCTGGGTGAGGGGTCGGGCGTCCGTGGGTGAGGGGTCTGCCTGAGGGGCCGGGGCTGGAGCTGGACTCTGGAGTTCAGGCTGTTACCCACACGAGACTGGCCCATCCGGTGTGCAGGCAGCCCTCGGTATCATTTTGCCCTTTCTTGCCCCCACCCCGCCACGAAGGCATTCGGGAATTTACCTGTGAGACCTGTGGGAAGTCCTTCAAAAGGAAGAATCACCTGGAGGTCCATCGGAGAACACACACGGGCGAGACTCCTCTACAGTAAGTATGGCAGCTGCTGCAGCTCCCCAGGGCCGTCTCACGGGGCTGGGATGGGGGTGGGTTGTCAAGCACCTTCTACGTGAACCTCAGCTCAAAGGAAGATGGATTGACAACCTTGGGACTGTCCGCTCTCCCAGGCCTCCCTCGGGGTCTGGAGGGAAATCCTCATCCGCAGGAAACTGAAGGTGAACTAAAGGAGGAGACGGGAGGGAGGAAGAAAGGAGTTAGTTCGCAGTCACAGGGTGGGGACCTGGGGGCCCCGATAGCTAATAATAATAATAATTGTGACATTCGTGATGCGCGTACTCTGCGCCGAGGACCGGACTGAGCACTGGAGTAGATACGAGATCATCAGGTCGGACACAGACCCTCTCCCATGTGGGGCTCACAGTCTAAAGGGGAAGGAGAGCAGGGAGTGAATCCCCATTTTACAGAGGAGGAAACTGAGGTACAGAGCAGTCAAGTGACCTGCCCAAGGTCACACAGCAGGCGAGTGACAGAACGAGGGTTAGAACCCCGGTCCCCTGACTCCCCAGTCCGGGTTGTTTCCACTAGGCCACGCCGTTGCTGCAGGCCATAGCCGCCCTTGCTCCTCCCCGTAGGTGTGAGATCTGCGGTTATCAGTGCCGGCAGCGGGCCTCCCTCAACTGGCATATGAAGAAGCACACGTCGGAGGTGCAGTACAACTTCACCTGCGAGCATTGTGGCAAACGCTTTGAAAAAATGGACAGTGTTAAGTTTCACAAGCTAAAGAGCCACCCTGACCACAAGACAACATGATCTTCGGTGGTGTCCAGGTGCTTTTACACCTTTATTTTTTTACAGACAAGCTCTCCCACTCTCCTCCTCCACCCCCCCGGCCCCCACCCCAGAGTTCTTCCTGCAGCGGTTGTGTTGGCCACACACCTCTTCTCCCCTCCCTCCCCCCCGCAAATCCTGGATGGGGAAGGAGCGCGGATGTGCCCCCCGGGGTAACTTTCTCCTCATCAAGGGTCCGGAGAGATCACTTCCATCCCATCCCAGCCTCTGCTTGCTGGCTCTGGGTGGAAGAAAAGTTTCTGAGCCTACGTGAACCGTGCGTGGCTCGGGGAAGGTTGCGTCCCGAGGCTGGGGCAGCGGGGGGAGTGCCGGGGCCGGGAGGGATTGGGAGTGACGGGCAGTAGGGAACAGGAGGGCACAGATTTGTGTACATCCGCACCCGCGGGTGTTCTCTATACTGTCACTGGAGCTGCACTGTGAGGGGTTGCTTGTTTGAGGCTGCTCTTTTTATTTGAAGTTCCTAGGGCACCCTGGACTATGGGGCTACAGGGCCCCGCCTGGGTCGATCTCCGCCCGGCCCCCGTTCTTCATCTCTGCCCACCGGAGATGGTATCGGGTGCTGCCATTCTGTGCCCTGCCTGGTCCCCAGCGTTAGGGGCAATTGGAGCACAGCAGAAGTTGAGCCAGAGTTCTCAGAAAAAGGTGATCCATCCTTCTGCGCCTTTCCCAGGGGGCAGTGTTGCCCATCCAGGTAGCTCTAAGGGAGCAGCGGATTGCAATTCGCTTCTCTGGCCTGGCGCGCTTGGAAATGCGAGGTTCCAGCAAGGAGCTGGGGGAGTGTGGTGACCCTTCTCTGGCGTCCGTGCCAAACCGAAGGGACGTGGAAACAGCGAGTGAGGCGTAGGTGTGGGATTTCGTCCAGCCACCACCATTTTCCAGTCTCCACACCACCTCCTCTGCTCCTGTGATGTATCTGCGACTCGGTCAGTCGTATTTATTGAGCGCTTACTGTGTGCAGAGCACTGTACTGAGCGCTTGGGAGAGTATGATAAAACAATATAACAGACACATTCCCGGCCCACAACGAGCCTATAATCTAGAGGATGGAGCTGGGATAAGTGTTGAGGGGGGTGCCCCCAGGACAGCAGAACGGAAGCCAGCGGAGCGGACCCGAACTTCGAAATGGGCGGAGGAGGCTGACCGTCCAGCTAGGGCAGCCCGGGGCGCGTTTCCCCTCCGGTCTGTGTGCCAGGAGTTGCCGGAGTCTGCTCCGGAGCCTCGATATGAGGATCCGGGCACCCGCACCTGGCCCCTTCCCCTGAAAGAAAAGACCCGGCCAAGCTGCAGAACTTCCTCTGCCGGTGGAGTTGGTGGTCCAACCCCCACGGGGGTATCTCTAGGAGGGAGGGCAGAAGGGACCCAGCTGGTGTGAGGAGGAAAGCGAGCTGCGGCTCTAATTACTGAACTCCTCTTCTGCCCGCTGCCCGCTCTGGCAGCTCTGCCTGCCACGAATGAAGACTTCTGGGAATCTCATTAACTTGTCCTTGCTCAGTCTGTGCCTGCCCGTTCCCTTGGGCTTTTACGCATTTGAGCTGGGCACAAGAAAAAGAGGTGAGTGCCTAATTTTTCCAGTTGTCTGGCCAGCCTGAGAGAGCATCGGGGGGCGGGAGGGGAGGTGTGGGGTGGAGGGACGGTTCTCTAGGGCCAGGAGTTCTGATTCTAGCCCTGGTCTGCCGAAGACTCCTCATCCGTCCCGTGCTGCCGGTGTCGTTCCCGGTCTCCGAAGGGATGGAAAATTGCAGACTTGTAAGCCAACTGGCGCCTCGCGGGGTTGGATGGGAGGTTCCGGGCTGAGCCAGGCAAGCTTTTGCCGGGCCCCAGCCGAGCCCCTGCCACCTGTGCAGTTGGCTCTTTGCCTCTCTGGGTCAGCTCTCTGAGAGCCTCTTGGACCTGACCCATCCACCGGAATGCTCGGAACCCCCGGAGAGATTTTCCAGCTGTGAGAAAGGAATGCATTTGATGCCACTGGCCTCAGGTCAGGACGGGCCCTCACTGGCTCCTGTTCGACAGACTTGGGGATGTGTTACGAGCCCCACTGGGATGGGGGCGGTGGGATGACTAGCCAGGGCTCTTGGGGAGCAGGGCCCTGAGCTCTTTCGTCCCACCGGCTGTGGACGGGGGAAGATAAAATAATAATAATAATGTTGGTATTTGTTAAGCGTTTACTATGTGCAGAGCACTGTTCTGGGGTAGATACAGGGTAATCAGGTTGTCCATCGTGAGGCTCACAGTTAATCCCCATTTTACAGATGAGGTAACAGGCACAGAGAAGTTAAGTGACTTGCCCACAGTCACACAGCTGACAAGTGGCAGAGCCGGGAGTCGAACCCATGACCTCTGACTCCGAAGCCCAGGCTCTTTCCACTGAGCCATGCTGCTTCATGATCCGATGATGATCCGATCGATGAAGTGTGACCCAGAGAGATGCAAAACAAGAGTAGGACCGGGAGGGCAGTGTCCGTTACACGAGCAGTGCGGGAGTTGGTCTCCAGGCCTGAAGAAAGAGAGCGGCCCCCCACCCTGTCGGTCTAGGTGGAGGAGGGGTGAGGTGGATCGGAAAATCCTGGGCGTAGGAAATCACTGTCATAGGCCCCGGGGTCTGGCTTCCCTGCTACCCTCCCACCTGTTCCTATGACAATCAGTTCATCCCCTGGAGACCCTATCGATAGCAGCACCGCCCCCTCCAGCAGTGGGGATCATATGCTCCATGCTAGGGTGGGGTTTTTCAAATGGGCCCCACAGTGAAGTTTGTTCTTGAGCCTAAGTGCGGTAAAGGGGACTACCAGCCTGCAGCTGGGTGGGGCAAGCTCCTTCGTTTCCCACACGCCCAAACCCCTCCTAGCCTTCATAATAATAATGGTATTTGTTAAGCGCTTACTATGTGTCAAGCACTGTTCTAAGTGCTGGGGTAGATGCAAGCCAATCGGGTTGGACACAGCCCCTGTCCCACCTGGGGCTCACAGTCTTAATCCCTATTTTTACAGATGAGGGAACTGAGACCCAGAGAAGTGAAATGATTTGCCCAAGGGCACACAGCAGACAAGTGGTGGAGCCGGGATTAGAACTCAGGTCCTCCTGACTCCCAGGCTCGGGCTCTATCCACTAGATGCTGCAGGCCCTGGGGTGGGGGTCTTTCCTCCCTCTGCCAACCCCAATTCTTAGAGGCTTTGAGGAGCACAGCTCACTAACTGTGGCACCTCGAAGGAGTCCCTGCGGCTTACCTCTTTGGGGGAGGGTAAGGCCAGGGGTGCGGAAATATGTGCCAGCTGTCATTTGGTCGTTGCCCAAGAGCACAGACTGGGGCTTCTCCTTTCTTCTACCTGTTTGAACTTGGGCCCTTCCTCTGGAGTTGGGTGTGGGGGGGTTCCATCCTGAGTGGGCGAAGGGGCAGCTCAGCACTCTTTCCCTCCCGCCTCATTTAATATAGATGGAATCGCCCTGTCCCCCCGACTGAATATCCACTGTACAATGGTTCTGCCTGATGATGCAATTCACTTGTAATCGAAAGCAATAAATGCAGGCTTTTTAAAAAAAATTGTTCCAGAGTGGCACTGGGGAGCGTCGGGGTCCCTTGGTTTCCATATTCTCCTGTCTTCATACAGGTTTTGCCTGCTACTAGTCAGAGTCATTTACTCGACCCCCTGACCCCACCTCCAATTTTCTGAGCAGTTTTGATGCCTTTCTCTCCTCCTCCCCACTGCTGATCCCCCGGGGACTTTGACATCCATGTCAACATTCCTAATGACCCCTGCTCCACCTCAACCACTCACCTACTTGGCACACGCTGAATCTCATCCTCCCTTGTTGACATGCAGTCTCCAACCTCACCAGTTCTGAATTTCCACTCTCTGACAACAATCTTCTAACCTGCTTATTCTCCTGACCCCCTCCACTTCCCCTGAGCCATCACATCCCGTTTGGACTCCCTACTCAACCTCCCCTCTCTTGGTGCACAAATGGCATCCCTCTCCCTCGCCCCCGTGTCCCTCTGGTGATCTCACCCCAGCAGCCCCTGAAATCCAGGCCTCAGGCCGATTTCCGCGCTTCAAATTCACCTTCCCTTGCTACCCCTCTACCCCCCTTTCCCCTCAGCAGCATTACTCCTTCCTCATTGGCTCCCGTGCCCATTGCCCCCCTCCCCCATCTATTCCAGACCTCTAACTCCTTCCCAAACCCCCACCCCCACACCCCCTGGGCCCGCACCTCCCCTCTGTCTTTCCCCTGCTGACCTTGCCAATTACTTCGCTGACCAAGTCAAAATCATCAGCCGTGAGCTCCCCCAAATCCCCCCTCACCTCTGCAGAACGCTTCTGCCTCTACTTCCACTCTCTCATCCTACTTGTCTGTCTCTCAAACAATCTGCCTGCTTTCAAAATCTACCTCCCCAACACCTGCGCCTCTGATCTCATTCCTTCTCACCTTATAAAAACCCTTGCTTCCATTCTTCTCTCCCTGATCACCCTCTTCACTTGCTCCCTCTGCGACAGCTCCTTCTCCTCCCCTGCTAGAAAAATCCTCTCCGGACCTCACTGCACCCTCCAGCTGTCTCAAACGGGTTGTACGTCCCTGCTGCTTCCACTTCCTTTCCTCCGACTCCCTTCCCGACTCTCTACAATCCAATCTTTCACTCCAAGATCACCAGTGACCTCGTCCTTGCCAAATCTAGCAACCTTTTAACCCCCTTAACCTCCTCAGCCTCTTGGTTGCCCCCCTTTCTTTTCAGTTTTACACTCGATCCCTTGGGGAGCTCAACCTTCCCCCGGCTTCAACGACCGCCTCTAGGCGGATGACTCCCAAATCTACCTTGCCAACCCTGATACCTCCCTTCCGCAGTCTCGCAGTCTCGATGCCTCCTGCCTCTAGGGCAGCTCTACGTGGATGTCCCACCAGGACCTCAAGCTGAATAAGTTCAAAATTGAACTCCTCTCCCAAATCCTCTCCTCCACTGAACACTTTCCCATCACAGTGGACACCCCTAACCACCGTCCCTGTCGCCAAAGCCTACGGCCCCGGCATTTCCTTTGACTCCTTCCTCTCGTTCAACTCTCACATTTGGTCTTTCGCCCTTCCTCCGCAGCATTTCCAGGATTTGTCCCTTCCTCAACAACCAAACGGCCACCGTGCTAGTCCAGGCACTTGTGTCTCTGCTGGACAACTGCATCAGCCTCCTTGCCTCTGGCCCCTCCCCAGGCCACACTTCACTCTGATGCCTAGATCATTTTTTTAAATCTGTGATTCTGCACAGATTTCCTCTGACCTCCAAATCCTCAGATTGGTTACCTATTCTTCTCCTCAGCGAGCAGAAACTCCTGACCATTGGCTTTAAAGACCGCAGTCTCTTCCTTTGCCTCTCCTCCCACCATTCCCCAGCTCACACTCTTGGTTCCTCTCCAGCCAACCGAATCAGTGTGCCTTGTTCTTATCTCTCTGTCTCAACCTCTTGTTCACACCCTCCCTCCTGCCTGGAACTGCCCCTTGCTCTTCTGCCTTCACAACCAACAAACCACAGCTCTCTCCATCTTCAAAGCCCTTTGGAAATCACCTCTCCAGAAGGCCTTCCCTGATTCATTTCTAATCTCTCATGCCCCCAGAGGTTTCAGTGATTCCACATTCAAAATCCCCTGGAACATTTATATATAAATGTGATCTACTCTATTGCTTCCTCCTGTCTCTACTTTGAGTGTCTGACCCCCCTGCTGGATTGGAAACCCCTTGAGGGCAGGGATCGTGTCTACTGTAGTGCACGCTCCCGAGCTCTCAGTACAGTGCTCTGTGCACAGTAAGTACTCAGTAAATACCGTCAATTGACTCCCGTCTCTTGCCAATGAGAGTGGAAGATATTTCTCTATTCATAAATCATGAAACGTGGTCCCCTCAGCCTTGTCCACCCAGGGGCAAGATGGTGTTAAAACTATGGCAGGTATAGGCTCTGCTAGAGTTTAATGTCAGAGACGGGCTGCTGTTCCACTGAGATGGAGATTGGCCCGTGGAGCAAACAATCTCCTTTTCGTTCGGCGACATCATTAGCACTGGAGACGGAACCTAAAAAGGACAAGAAAGGAGAAGTGGGAGGCTAGGGGGCGGGCGGGTCAGGGATTCCGTTAGGAAACACCAGTGCTCGGCCTGGGCGGGAAGGAGGGGTTCTGTGAAAGAAAGAAGGGGTTGTACTGAGGGTGAGCCCCCCTCCCCACCCACCACCATGGCCAGTCAAGGGACATCAGGTTCCTTCTCCTGCTGCTGTGCCAAGAGCTGCAGAGGAATCAGCTCCGTTGGACTCTTCACCCTTCTCTGCCCCACCATACCAGCTCATGTTACGGCAGTCTGTGGGCAGACTGAAAGGAGAGGAAGGATATAGTTGGAGGAAGAATTGGCCGTGCCAGGCAAATGAATCTCCTACCCAGGGTGATATCCATCTGGGCTGGGGTAGGTGAGTCCTGGAGGGAGCCGTGGAGAGAGATTCTTTCCTGCCCCGTAGTTCTCTCCTGATATGAGATTTCCTCTTTGAGTCCTCAGGTCCCTGGATCCCAGAAGCTGACTGATGTTCTCTTCAGATCATGCTGGCCCTGCTTAAGCAAGTGCTAGAAAGCTCTACCCTCCAGGAGCCTCTGCCGTTCACTCTAGTCACATCATCTCCCCCACCAAATCCATTTATTGAGCACCCATCTACGGTGTGCAGAGCACCATACTAGGCACTTGGGAGAGTACAAGAGATAGGCAGACATGATCCCCGCCCTCAAGGAGTTCACAGTTTAGTGGGGGTGACAGACCCTCGAGTAATTTACAGCTAGGTGGAAGAAGAAAAAAAGATTATCGGAGTTAGTGCTTAAGAAACAAGGTCGGTAAGTGCTAGAGGAAGTTGCGAGTACATAAGTGCCTGGGTGGTGCAGAGTCGCCGAAGTCTTAATACGGGCAGAAGTAAACGCAAAAGGGCCGGAGACGGCAGGTGGGTTCGTATGACGCGAGATGCCCGGGGTTCATCGAGAAGGGCAAGGCGGAGGAGGTGGGCTTTCGGGGGGCTCGGAATGTGGGGAGCACTGTGGTCCGTCGGATTTGGAGAGGGAGCCCCAGGCTGGGGGAAGGGTTCGGTCTCCGGCCGGCCTTCGGCCAGAAGTGGCACCTAACCCAAGTCGGCGTCTCCCACGCTCCCCGCAACAGAAGGGAGTTATTCTTCTCCTTGCCTGAATGGGTGCCTCATCACCCCACAGTCTTAACCGAAATTCTTCCTATTTTCATTTGTGCAGATTTGACTCCAAGGGTTCTGGAGCCGGGATGCTAATCTCTTCAACCCCGCTTGCAATTAGCTGGTGAAAGACCCCCCTTCCCACTCGCCGCGCCGGTCCCGTGAGATGGATCTTTCCGCTTCGGCTCCCCAACCAGTAGGGACGTGATGAGGGGCGGTGAGGAGAAGCGAGAGGGTCTCGGGTGGGGGGTGGGGAGGGGGAGAGTGATGGAAGTCGGAGGCGGGTCACCCCTCGCGGCCTCCTTCCTGCCTCCCCCGCTGGCGCGTCCGTTCGAGACCAGTAGGCGGCGCCAAAGGCCCGCGGGTCGGGCCGCCCGACAAGCACGTGCTGTGAGCGGGGCGGCTGCTGATCCGGGCGTTGGCCGGCCTCTCTGCCCTCTCTCCTCGCCCTCTGGAAGGGGCAGGTGGATCTGCGGTCCCCGAGCCGGAGCTGGGAGTAGCGCGCCTCAGTTTCCCCACGGAGCCCGGGCCGGCCGGAGCTTCCTTCTGGAGCCAAGGGCGCGGGACCACGGATTTTTAAGTCGCCGGGTGAGGGGAAGGGCTTCTCGTCCCGGATCTCCAGTGGCGCCTCCTTAGACCACCCCGCCTACACGCAAACATCACCACCACCACCACCACCACCACCACCACCACTTCCACCACCTCCCGGGGCCTAGCGCAGCCGCAGCTGGGATTCCGGCAGTTTCCACGGGAACCCCCACTAGGCCCGCGGGGAATAGCGGTGGGTGGGAAGGGACGGACGGTCCCCCGAAGGGCAGCTCACCTTTTAAAGTGCCCAATCGACGGTATTTATTGAGTGCTTACCGTGTACAGAGCACTGGACTAAGCCGCCTGGGAGAGGACGATGCAACGGGGTCGTATCGCTCAACTTCCGACTCCCAGGTGGTCCCCGCCCCCCCAATCTCCCCGAGACCTTCAGGACCGTGACTCTGACCAAGAGTGGGTTCCGTCCACGCTTCCTTACCTCCCACTCACTTCCCCACAAATCCTGGGAGTTCCGCCTTGCTTTAGACTTCAGAGCAGGGGACCTGTTTCTAATGGGTGAGCCCGGGTAGTATTTCCGGACACCTGTGTTTGGGTCTCCCCTCTCTTTTCTGCCTCTTCCCGGATTCTCTCTTCCTCTCTCCTCAGGTCCTCCTTTTCTAGTCCCTCTCTCCACCCGCTTTCGTTCAGTCAGTCGCTCGATCCTATTTACTGAGCGCTCACCTCGTGCAGAACACGGTACACAGTGCTGCGGAGAGTGCAATCTAACAGAGTTGGTAGACGGGTTCTCCCTTATCCTTTCCCCCTCGTCATCTTCCTCGCCTCCACCCGCTCTCTTTTGCCCTGTCCCTTTCTACCTCACAAAGGGGAGAGGGGAGGGCAAGGCACAGAGTTTAGTAGCGGGATGATTCGTCCCAAGACCCGATCTCTCTCTCCCCGTCGTGGCCCTCCGCCCTCGCTGGGATTGCTGGGGGCGGGGGAGAAGCGAGACAGTGCCCACCCCCTCAAGTCCCATCCCGACCTTCTCCCACCGGGATGGATCGAGGGGAGGAGGCAGATACAACGGAAACAAGAAGGAGGGCAAAGGTCACTCGCAGCCTTTTCCTCTGGGGCCACGTGGGGGGTCTGCAACTCGTCCGGTTTGGTACAGGGACCCTCCCCCCACCCCACCCAGCAGACACCCAGGCAAACTTCGTCCCCCACGGTAGATCGGGGAGGGGGCGGTTGGGACCTCGGGTGGGCAGAGCCGCCGCCGTTTCTTCCCAATCGGCTCTGCGGAGCCCCTTGCTGCGCCCCCTTGATTAAGTGGTTCACTTACAAGCCCCCGCTAATCGGCTCATTCACCAACTCGCGACGGGAGTCTTCCAACCCTGACCTTCCCCTATCGGCTGCCCCTAGGGCCCACCCTTATTCCTCCGTTTACTACCCGGCCGGTGGCTGGTTTTGGCGAGCTTGTCTTGGCCCCAGTTCCGTCATACTCCGGCGGACTATCCCCTGGGGTGGGGTGGGGGGTTCATTTCCCCCACCCCCCCACCCCTCTGCCCTTCCCTTTCTTCGAGGTGTGGCCAGGAGGGGGAAGGAGGAATCGAGCGTATTTACTGAGCGCTGAGTGGGTGCAGAGCACTGTCCCAAGCGCTCGGGAGAGGACAATAATAATGGTGGTGTTTATTAAGCGCTTACTATGTGCAAAGCACTGTTCTAAACGCTGGGGGGGATACAAGGCGATCAGATTGTCCCACGTGGCGCTCACAGTTTTAATCCCCATTTTACAGATGAGGGACCTGAGGCACAGAGAAGTTAAATGACTTGCCCAAGGTCACACAGCTGGCAGAGCCGGGATTAGAACCCATGACCTCGGACTCCCAAGCCCGGGCTCTTTCCACTGAGCCACGCTGCTTCTCGAGGACAACCGTCTCCCCTCCTCCCCCAGACTGTAAGCTCGCTGTGGGCAGGGAACGTGTCTGTTTACTGTTAAATGGTACTCTCCCAAGTACTTAGTACAGTGCTTCGCGCACGGTAAGCGCTCAGTAGGTACGATTGAATGACAATAGAACGGAGTTGGCCGTCCCGTACCCTGCCCACAAGGAGCTTCCAGTCTGGAGGGGGAAAGGAAGGTTTTTAGCGCTTCTTCCCAGAGGTGGCTGCCCGGCGGGAACGAAAACCAAGAGGTGGGAGAAAGCGATCCTCCGGGCTCTCGAGGGAGAGTCGGGAGTTCGGAGCCGGGAGCGGATAAAGCCCCGCCGCGGGAAAACCCCTAGTTGGGGGGCGGGGAGGGGGCCCCCCTGTCCGGGGTTCTGACGCCCTCCGGAACAACCCCCACATTCGCGTCTAGTGGGGAACCGGAGAGCGATGGTTTGGAGCAAGGTGGAATCAGAGAAGGAACCACAGCCACAGAGACAGAGAGAGAGGTACAGGCCAGATCCAGGCAGGGAGCCCGGAACAAAGGCTGCGGGCGGGAGCGGTCAGGAAGGAGCCGGGCAGCCTAGTTTGGTCACTGACCTCAGGCGGAGCCTGGGAGGTGCGTCTGGATCGTGGGTGGGTGTGGGCCTAGACCTGTGCGTGTCAGCGTGCGGCGGTGTACACCTATTCCCCCTTCGTCCTTACGCTCGACTGGGTGTGCTTCGCAGTGCTCCACCAGCTGCCTTTCCCCTCTTTTAAAACTTACAGCTCCTGCTATTGCCAATTTGGGCTCTCCGCTTCAGCCAAATTGGTAACCTGCTCATCCTTCACCTAACACGACTCTCCCAACCTCCCCTAGGCTATTAACCCCTGCCTGAACTGCCCTTTTCCCTTCCTCTTCAGAAAAGTCCCCCTTCAAAACTATCAGAGACCCACATCCTCCATGAACCCTTCACCAGCTAACCCCAGACTCTGGTCACTGCAGTCACTCAGACAGACTCACTTGGCCTACCCTGTAGATAAGTGGAATCTCACACCTGCCATTCCTAGGTCCACAGTAACCTCTAGCCCAGAATCCTGTCTCCAGTGGAGACAACAAAGATGCCCAGAGGAACGATGGGATGGTTACCTTCCTGGATCTCTATCTTCATAGCTTTTTTTAATGGCATCTGTTAAGCGCTTACTATGTGCCAGGCACTGTACCAAGTGCTGGGATAGATACAAGCTAATCAGGTTGGACACAGTCCGTGTCCCACACGGGGCTCATAATCTTAATCCCTATTTTACAGGTGAGTAACTGAGGCCCAGAGAAGTGAAATGACTTGCCCAAGGTCACACGACAGACATGCGATGGAGCTGGGATTAGAACCCAGGTCCGTCTGACTCCCGGGTCCGTGCTCCTTCTACTAGGCCACGCTGCTCTTCTAGTTAGATAGCCCCTGATTTATCAAACTTTCCCTTCTCCGTCTCCAACTTTTCCCTCTAGTAACCCACTGCTATTATTGAATTGATCCAAATTCCCCTTGGCCCTACTGATATTTCAGCCCCAATTCCCTGTGGCAAAGAATCTCTTGCATTCACCATCCACTGGGCGAAGAAGTACTTCCTTTTGTTTGTTTTGAACCTTCCACCTTCAAGCTTCACTGGGTTCCCCCTTGTCATGGTGGCATGGATTTGGTGAACAATTCTGTGCTCTCCTTGTCTCCCCTCTTCACGGTTTGGAAATTGCCACTCATGTCTGTACTCAGCCTGCAACTTTCTACACTCAAGAGTCCTAATCTTTTCAGTCAGACCTTGAGTGGATGTCTCTCCACCCCCTCGAACATCCTGGTTGGCCTTCTCTGTGCCTCTTTCGGCACTATTATGTTCTCATTTTTGTGTATGCCTGTTGTGGTCAAGACCGGGGTGGGGGTGGGGTGTCCCCTCATTTTTCAGGTACACATGCATGCCGTCAGGGCAATCATCTTCAAGTATGAAGGGTGACTAATTAGCCGATGTGCTTCCAAAGCTACTGCAGAGACTGGTATTCTGGCTGCAAATAAATCAACCAAGAGTATTTGTTGGGTGTATTCCGTGTGCAGAGCACTGACCTAAGCACTCGGGAGGGTACAAGAGAGTTAGTAGACATGATTCTATGTCTATTCTATGAGGAATTTATAATCTAGCAAGGGAGAAAGAAGGAAAGTGGCTATATAGGTCAATGTGTGCTTAAGTATTAGGGTATGTACAAAAATGCTACAAGTGATTGTATGTACATAAGTGTGTGTTTGGTGGAAAGCGCTGGGGTGGTAGTTGGGAGGGATAAAACCGGGGAAAAGGAGAAATTAATCAGGGAAGGCCTCTTGATGGAGATGAGATTTCAGAAGGGCTTTGACGATCGGGGGAGTTGGGGTCTGGAAGATAATAATAATGATGATGGTATTTGTTAAGCGCTTACTCTGTGCCAAGCACTGGAGACATGAAGCGGGAGGAAGTTCTAGGGAGGAGGAAGGACAGGAACTCAGAGGCAGGGGAGATGAGAGTGGAGCCCAGTGATTAGGTTGGTTTGAGGGGAGCAGAGTGCAATCTGGGGGGCTGTGGAAGATGAGAGTGGATAAGCAACAAGGAGTGAGCTGAGTGAGTGCCTTAAAGCCGGCGGTCAGATTTACGGTTGTTTTATTTAATGTTAAAACTATGCCTTTTGTCTTCTATGCCCTTCCTGAATATGCCTAGCGCTCGTATGTTTCGGTTGTCTGTACACTTATGCGCCTTTTTTTGCCCTTTGCCTCTATTTTCACTTTATGTCTACTTATGGGTTTGTCTTTGCATAGTTTTGCCCTTCCTGTTAGACTGTAAACTCTCTGTTCTTTAGAGTTCCTCACAGTGCCTAGCACAGTGCTCTACACTAGGTGCTCAATAAATGGTATTAAGTGATTGAATGAACGAAGGTACGTGTGTGTGCGTGTCTCCCTGGGTATGGTTGACCATTCGAGAATACACACTAGAAAGGAACTGGACTCCACCGGGGTTTGATGTCCAGCCTCTGCGGGCCAATTTGCCAGGGAAGTAGTCCGATGCCCCAGGCAACCTGACCAACCAGCAGCCGAGACGTTTAATGAATTTGCGAAATGCTCCTTCCACTCTAGGTTTAAAACCCCGTGGAACGCGGAGATGCCGTCGCTGGGAGCTTCGGAGTGAGGTTTCCCGAGGAGGCGGCCGGGGGCCGGTCCGGACATGACAACAGAGCTCTTCTTTCAGAAGGGACCCCTGTGGTCACAGAGCTGACCGGTCTTGCCTCTAACCCCACCCCTCCTACCTGTCCCAGTGCCTGAGCTCGGAGGGGCCCTCGGCAACGCCGGGAAGGAAGGCCTTGGTTTATCCACGGAGTTTCTGTGTCCGTTGGTCCGGCCCTCTTCCCCATTTGCGCATCTTCCCGATGCTCTCTTTGTTCGTGGCCGGTTCTCTGCCTCCACGCCGGGGGTTCCCGCGAGGCTCCCACCCGAGTTCCCTCGAGGACCGAAGAACCGTCCGTCGGGGCCGGGCTTTCAAGGCTTGAGAAGTTGGGGGAAGGGCAGCAGAGCGCTCCGGACTGGATGGGTTCTCTGCCCCGTTCTGGACCTCGGCCTCCCTCCTCAGGACGCGGGTTCGGGGCGGAGAGGGAAGACGAGCCTCTTGGCTATCGTAGCGCTCTGTGCTCCTCGAAGACGGGGCAAGAGAAAAACCTGGTCGGGGGAAGGGGCCCGGGGCGTCAGAAGGGGGTTGGAGGAAAAGGCGCCTTTCTGCTCGGGTCCTCAGGGCGGGGCCTGTCTCTTGGTTCTTCCCCCTTTCCTTCCCCCCTCCTCAGCTCCGGGAAAACACTTCCCTCTCCACATCCTCCTTCGCGCCCCGAAATAGCTCGGCCGCCTCCGATGCCGCCGGCCCGCCTGTTTACAAACACCCGGGGGCGGAACAGATTGGGAGCGGTTACCCCGGGAGCGACGGGGGGCGAGAAAGAGGTGGGGGGGGGGGTATGCGCGCATGCATGTGGGGAAGAGACAGCGTTAAGATCTTGTGAAGCGGGGGTGGGGGGCGCAGAGGGAGAGCACGGGAGGTGGGAGGGGGTATCTCGGCCGTGGCCGTGGTTCGGGGGACTCGCACCCGGGGTCCCGGTCGAGAAGGGAAGAAGCGACGCGGGGGCCCGCCCGAGGGGGGCCGGCGTTAGGAAAGGCCGATGTCAGCCGTTCCGCGAACGGCCTCACGGCTGGAAATTCAAGGTCTGGGGCCCGAGCCAGGGCGCCAGGCCAAGGAGAACGGGGGAACGAGAGGTGGGGCGGGGGAGAAACACCACGACGACAGCGGCGGCGGGGAAAGCGGCGGGGAAGGGAAAGAAACGGACCGGAAGCAGCCCGTGCAGGAAAATCATTCCCCCCGCTCGACTGGCCGGGAACGATGCCTCTTTCCCTCCCGCCCCGCTTGCTCCGGACGGGGACCCGAGAGAAAACGGACCGTGACCCGGCTCTTCTATGGGCCGAGCCGGGGCCCGGCCTAACGCCCCCGACCCCGAACGGAAACCCTCGAGCCACGAGACGACCCCCTCACCCACCCACCCCACTTCGACCCTGGGGGCTTCACGGAGGGGGAGGCTGGGAGGAGGAGGAGGAGGAGGCCGCCCATCTCGCCTCTCTCCGCCCCCCGGCCTCCAATCCCACCCCCGCCCCGGCTCCTTCCGGGCTGGAAAACATGGGGTTCGGGGAACGGAGCTGGGCGCCTCCAGCCCAGAACCGAAGGAATCGGCCCGCCCCTGCTCGACTCCACTCCAGAGCCCTCCCTACCCGAAGACCTAGGCAGATGAATCCGTTTCTCATCCTCTCGGAGCCCGCGTGAACTGCCAGAGAGGAGAGGGTGGAGCGGGCGGATCGGCAGGCGGGCGGACGGGAGCGAAGGATGGAGGAGAGGAGAGGAAGAGAAGGGGAGGGGCGGAGGACGGACGACGGGGAGGGGAGAGGAGACAGGAAGGGGAAGGAGAGAAGCTCGAAAAGTAGACGGAGAAAGAAAGGGCAACGAGAGCGGGATCGGCTTCGCCCCCGGGGCGGGTGGCCCCCGGAAAGCGCGTTCCCACCTCCACCTGCCGTGTGCCAAGAGGACGGAGGGGAGCGGGGTGGGGGGAGGTGAGGGGGGAGGAGAGGGAGGGGGCTGGAGAGCGAGGCCTCCCGCTGCTTCAGCCAATGAGCGACCTGGGCGGCGGGCAGATGGCCGCATAAAGAGGCCGGGCCGGCGGCGGCGGCGCGGCACACGGCGCGGACCTCAGGGCCGGCCACTGGGGACGCGGGGCCGGGGCCGGGGCCGAGCCGAGGCGGGACTGGGCGGCGGCGGCGGCGGCGGCTGCTGCTGTTGCTGCTGCTGCTGCTGCGGAGGCGCGTTGGTACATATCCTTTTGGCCCCGCAGCCCTCCTTCCACTCCAGAGTCCCCCGCCCCCACCAGCCCGAGGCCGGTGGGCCGAGCCGGGGGCGTCGGCAGCTCCTCCGCCCCGCGCCCCGTGCGCAGCCGCCGCCCCCCGCCCCCTCCCCCCGAAGCCGCTTTCTCTCCATTTTCACGCTCCTGCCTTTGCTCGTCTCCCGCCTCCTTCTCCTCCTTCTCCTCCTCCTCCTCCCCCTTCTTCTTCTCCTCCTCCTCCTCTTCCTCCTCCTCTCCTCCTCCCTCTCCTCCCCCCGAGCGGAGCCGGACTCCGGGAAACGCCCCTGCCGTCTTGCGTCCAATCTGCCCGTTCTTCGGTCCCCGCCGTCGAAGGAACGGGCGGCTCTGCAGACCCGAACGGAGCCGCGGGCGCCGCGGGCTCTGGATCTCTCTGGGAGTCGCTGCTGCTCGTCGCCCGCAGTTCCGAGCGTCCGGCCGGTCCGGACTCCCAACTTGGAATCGCGACTCCCGGAGCCACTGGGCGAGCGGCCTCCAGCACGGACAGCTCCCGCCGGGCCCAGAAGAATGGTCACTGTAGGTATTCACACCAAGCCCTAGCCCTTCCACCCCACCGGGCTGCCGGGAGGGGAGGGCGGAGGGCGGCGGGGCCTGGGGAGGGGGCTCCTTGGGGCTGGCAGAGTGCATCGGGGGCCTCCGCAGGAGAGGAGGAAGGGGCGGCTCTCGTCCTTCCTTCCCTCCCCGCCCGGCTCTTCTCCAAGAAAACCGGGCCTGGGCGGAGGATGGGAAAGCGCCGATTTAGGGAGACTCGGGAGGGGGATCGTCTCGACCCCCTCGTCCAGCAGAACAATGGGCTTGGCCCAGTGGCCGGCCCGGGCCTCGCTGGGGGATTCAGTCAGGGAGACGCATCCCCCCGCCCCAATTCTACCAGAGGGCCCCGGTGACCCCTCCCTCCCCGGCTCCCGGCCCCCGGGATGCTGAGGGCAGAAGGGAAGGGTCCTTTCTGGTGGAGTGCGGGAGGGGCGGGGTGGGGCAGGCGAGGGCTAGGTTCGGACGGGGACGTGGTTGCGCAGGACCCCGGGCGTTGTGTACCCGGGAAGTGGATTTGGGGGGGGGACCGGGGGAGGGGAGGGGGGGCGCCGTGTAGGGGGCCGGATCGACTAGTGCGTGAATTCATATCGGTGAGATGCTCTCCCGGGGTCTTTCTAGGTATCTGGGGGCGGGGGAGGGGGGCACGGGGGCGTTGGTGCTATATCGGGGATAGTGCTATATCGGGGACGGAATGCCCCATCCCGTTCTCGGCTTCGTTTCCCCGATATAGAGCCCTCCCCCTCTTCCCTCCTCCCACGGCCTCGCCCCACTCTGGTCTGGGGAGGTGGGGCCGGGGGTGGGGGCGTCGCGTGTCCTCGGCCCCTTCGACCTTGCGGCAGCTCGGGCGCTGGGGGAGGAGAGAGGAGGGGGTGGAGGGGAGTGGCGGGGGCAGGGGAGGCTGCCGGAATGCCGTGGGGCAGGAGCCGCGGGAGAAGACATCTCTTTGTTTCTCAGCACTTCTCCCGGGTCGCGCCGCTTCGCGCGATCGCCTTGGCCTTCGCTTATGGATTGAGGAGGGGCGAGGGGGCGATGGGGGGCTCGGGTGTGGGGGGGGCCCGGTTGGTCTGGGGGGGCGGGAGGAGAGGAGGAGGAGGAGGGCATCCGGCGGGGGGGGGGGTGAGGACGGGGGACGGCGGGGGGGGGGGGGGACGAACAGCGGGCGGCCTCGGCGGCCGGAGACGAGAGGTCAGCAATGCAGCAAGAGAGATGAAGGGAGGGAGGGATGGAGGGAGCGAGATTTCAAAACGGTCTAGCCCTGCAGGCCTTGCCAGGCGGCGGAGGACGGGGGGCGCTATGGAGTGACCCTTCCTCCCGGGCCTGGGACAGGGTCCTTTCCCCTCCTCTGCCTCCCGGGGCTGGGGGCGGGCGGGGCGGGGCGTGTCCAGCCCCGCCAGATCTCCGCACCGACATTAGTTGGGGAGGTCGAAGGGGCCGGCCAAAGGCGAGAGAGCCTCACTCCTCGGTTGCTGCGATCCGGGCGGCCCCAGTCGCGACCCCCGTCCCCCGTCCCCCGTCCCCCGGCCTCTGCTCCCTTTCCTGGGGCTCGACCGCTTGGAAGGCCAGGCCCCGGCCCCGGCCACTCCCGCGGCAGCAAGAGTCTGGGTCTGGGGCTCAGCCGGGGGCCGCCGAGCTGGGCATCGCTCCGAGGGCGCCCTGTCCCGCTCCGTTCAGAGGAGCTTAGCCCGGCGGGCCTGGGCCGCCGTCTCCATCCGTCCCTCCCTCCCTCCCGCCCTGGGCGCTGCACTAGAGAGAAGGCGCTGGCGCTGCAGCGCGCTCCCCGTTCGCTCCCTCTGACTCCGGCTCGGGCCCTGGGCAGGAGGTGCTTTCAGCAAACTCGGATGCTGGCCAGTTCCCTGGCACCGGGGGGGCTTCTGGGGTGCTCTGGCTTCGGCCTGGTGTGTCCCCCCCCCGCCCCCCAAAGGGAGCCTGGGCCCACCCCGCCCTTCAGGCTCCCCCTCGGATCCCGTCCCCTCTCCCGTCTCATGCCCACGTCCGTCTTTCCCTTTGTCCGCCCCTCTCTTCCTTGCCTTTCTTCCTGCCCCCGCCCCTCCCCTTCCTCGGTCTTTGAATAGGACCCCCCCCCGCCCCCCGTCTGCCTCCAGCCCCTCCCTCCATCCCCTGGGTCGCGATCACTCCCAGGAGCCCCCGTCCTCACTTCCCCCTGCCACCCATCTTGTCTCCGGCCCCGCCCCCCCTTCCCCTTTCCCCTGCCCGGCATTATGCTATTGTGCCGTGGCTATCGGGTGGGCCCAGGGAGGAGTTGCAGAAGCCCAGACGGAGGCCGCTGTCCATGGTCCCCTGCTTGCCTCGCTCCTTGGAGCCCAAGGATGGAGGTGCCGGGCAGGGAGGGGGGCGAGGTGGGGTGCCCCACTCGCGTTCTGGGGAGCGGCCGGTGAGCAGTCGGAAGTTGGGGGTCGGGGACTTCCTGGGTTCCAGGTTCAGTGCTCGGGGAGGACTAGGGAGCAATTTACTTTCCAGAATCCTCAGGCTGAGAGGGGCCTCCGAGGTCATTTTATCAACCCCTCCGCCCCGGGCCAGAAGTCCCCCTCAGAAGGATGGAGCTTTCTCTTGATGCTGCTCCCTCCTTTGCTTTCCCATTCTGGTGAATAATAACGGCGATGGCATTTATTCAGCTCCTACTACGTGCCGCGCGCTGTGATAAGGTACAAAATAATCCCATCGGGCCCGATCCCGGATCCACGTGAGACTCACGATCTTAAGGGTGGGGAGAACTGGCGGTTTGAGCCCCGTTTTACAGATGGGGAGAGTGGAGGCCCGAGACCCCAAGGTCACCCAGCGGGCAAATGGCCGAGCTAGGTCCGGAACCCGAATCTCCGTGCTGCATCTCAAGTCTCATCTAGGTTTTCAGATCATGATTAGGACCGGAAATCAGTCTCTCTCTCTCTCTCTCTCTCTCTCTCACACACACACACACACACACGTCCTCCACCCCTGTCTCATTTGTCGAAAGCAGAGACTGAAGACCGTGAAGAGTCGGGTTGAGATTGCAGCTTCGGTGTCTTGACTGCAAATCCAATCTCAGGAGACATGGCTGCTGTGCACCATATCTGCCTGTCATCTCTGCCCCCTAGCCAAGAAGATCCATCTGCCCCCCACCCCCTTTGCTTACTGGCTCCCACTATGGTCTGTTGGACTGCCCCCTGCACCCCCACCCAGCTCCCATGCCTTCCCCAGCTTGGAGGGAGTCCAAAGGGTGACTTTGGCAGAAGGTTCGGTTGTCCGGGCAAGTCCAAGATCCCAAACCTCTGGGGGATTTCCCCTTATGCAAGGGATGGGGCAGGTTTGCAGGAATTTTTTCCACAGAGTCCGTGTCCATCCGTCCGTTCCTCCCCCCTCCCCCCCCGGCCTTCTGAGCAAGCCCCCTTTGGTCATCTTCACCACCGCTTGGCTGAGATATCATAGTGTTTCCCTCCCCAGGGTAGGGGGCTAAGATGGGTCACAGCCCTCCCGGGCACCACCCCAGGACCAAGGCAGTCGGTGCAGAGAGATTGCCAGTCTCTCTCCCTCTCCCTCACCGGTGTTGCATCCCTCTGAAGCTCAGGTCCTGCTTCCCTTCCCACCAAATAAACAGATGTCCTGGGTAGAGTAAGCCCTCTTTTACCCCCTCAGATGGTCATTAAAGGGGAAAGGTGATCTAAATAAATAATGAGGAAACCAAAATCTGACCAGAACCGCTTAGTTCTAGCATTCCATTGGTCCCTCACCAGGCAAGGAAGTTTTCCCTCTTACTTTTTTCAAGAGGCTCCTGGTCTGTTCTGTCTGCAGCTTATAGATCTTTGGTGTGGATGGATGTGGATGTGCGTGTGTCCTCGATTGTCTTCCAACAATCCCCAAAGGTCTCATCTTTCTGTCTTTTAGACCTTCTCATCACCCACACCCCTTTTCCCCAGTCCTCGGGTGATTTCTTCTCCCTAATTATCCAGGTGGGGTTTAACAGACCCATTTAGCCCACCTGGCTAAATCACTCTGGCTGAGGGATTTGCAAAGCTTTTAGCTCAATGGCTTCATCTAGGCAGCTTTTCCCTCCTAATTGCTTTATCCTTGGAGTGGGTAGCTGGATAAATCAAAATAAGCCAACCAGCTTGTTGTGAGGGCTTTTAGTCGCCAACCCAACCTCTCCCTTCCTCTTTCTCGATTGTCGTAGTGTGGAACTCTCTCAATGAGTAAATCCATCAAGAGGGTGGATCTCAAGCCTTTCTGTCTCCCCACCCCCCACCCCACCCTATATCCTTCCTCGGGCAAGCGCATTTTATTCAATATTATAACACCCTTTTTTGACGAGAAGCCTTGGAGAGGCCCGGGGGATTTGAAGAAAGATGCCCACCCGGTCGGCCTCCAGAATCCCCGGTTTGGCCACCGTTGCTTCAGGGCCTCGGGCCTTGGCCCCCTCCTCCAGGAAGCAGCTGAAACTGGTGCACCGGGAGTCCCTCAGCCCAGGCAGGTCCCATTGCCTACAGTCCGTCCATCCCCACCCCTCTGTCCTCCCGGGAAGCCTTCTAGCTCTCAGATAGTCTCAGTCCAAGCACAACCCCCATCACAAGCATACTACGGGCAGAGAATAAGAACGGTGGCATGGCATTCATTAAGCCCCTACTATGTGTCAAGCACTGTAGTAAGCGCCGAGGGCCTAGAAGCACAGCCTTGTGGAAAGAGCCAGGGCCTGGCAAGCAGAGGATCTGGGTTCTCATCCCAGGTCCACTACGTGTCTGATGTGTGACCTTGGGCAAGTTGCTTCACTTCTCTGGATCTCAGTTTCCTTATCTGTCAAATGGGGATTTGATGCCTGTTCTCTCCTACATAGAGACTGTGAGCCCTGTGTGGGAGAGGGACTATATCCGACCTGATGATCTTGTCTCTACCCCCGTGCTTAGTGCAGTGCTTGGCACAGAGTAAGCACGTAACAAGTACCCACGGGCCTGGGAGTCAGAAGGTCATGGGTTCTAATCCCGGCTCCACCACTTGTCTGCTGTGGGCCCTTGGGCAAATCACTTCACTTCTCTGTGCCTCAGTTACCTCATCTGTAAAATGGGGAGTAAAACTGTGAGCCCTAAGAGGGACGGGGACGGTGTCCAACCCAATTTGCTTCCCTCCACCCCAGGACTTACTACAGTGCCTGGCACAAAGTAAGCGCTTAACAAATACTAAAATTATTAAGTACCCCAGGTGATTATTCTTATAGATATGAGATTGTCAGGTCGGCCCCAGGCCCCGTCCCTCATCGGGCTCAGCGTCTAAGGGAGAGGGAGAACAGGTATTGAATCTCCATTTTACAAATGAGTACACGGAGGCCCAGAGTAGTTCGGTGACTTGCCCAAGATCATCCGGCAGGTAAGCGGCCGAGGCAGGATTAGATTCCCAGGCCTGGGCCCTTTTCACTAGGCCACACTGCAGCCCATGAATTATGGTAATGGCGTTTTTCTTTTGGAATCAGGAGTTGGCCTCAGCTGTGGCCATTTCACCTCAGGCCTCAGGGACTGAAGCTGTCTCTGCCCATACAGCTGCTGACTCCCCTCCCCAAGCCATGACAGTGCCAACTTGCCCACACCCCTGCCCAGAAGTCTCTAATCTGCCCCAGACGTGGGGGAAGGAGAGGGGGGAGGAGTCCTGTTCTTCCAATTCAGAGTAACACCCAGGGGGCAGCCTGGAACCGTGACAGACACTGGTGGAGAAATCGATCCCAGGTTTCCGGCCCCCTCAGGGAGCTCCGTTACCAAAAGTGGCCAAGCTGTCGCCTCAGAGGTGCCGATTTGCACCTTCTTGGTGGCCGGCTACTTCTCCGGCCTCTGCCCACGGTCCCTAGCCTCTGGCCCTTCTCTCCCGGGTGCCTGAGTTCTCGTCTCTTTTCTCCCAACCCCCTCTCCCGTCTCCATGGAGACGGTGCCCTCCCTCGGCCTGAAAATCTTTCAAATTGGGTCTCACCTGGGTTGGTGCCCACCTGGGCAGAAGCCCCGATAGAGATACCACCTTCTCAGCCCAGCCGGCCCTGCTCCCCATCTCCCACCTCCCCAACCCACAGAGACAGGGAGGTTTCTCAGGTGCTGTGGGAGAGGTCTGCTTGGGGTCTCCGGTTGGCCCTGCTTCCAGAGCTCCCCGGCCCCCCGCTTAAGGCATCTTCATTGCACAGCGAGGGGTCCAGGCCCAAGGCTGCCGGTGTCGGGGCCTCCGGGTCGTGAGGTCGCCACAGAGCTTTCCACTCCCTTTGTTAGTGAGCTATGTTAAGGAGAGGTCTCGGGTCTCTTGGGCCTGGTCAAGCTTCCCCGGGGAGCTGGAAGGAACATCTGGAGAGATCGGAGAGGGGAACATCTGGCACAGGTCACCGCGTCTTTCACTTCCCATAGTCTTTTGTAATGAGTGCTCTTCTGACCCTGCTTCCAATCCTGCTGGCATCAACTCTCCTGCCCCTGTAGGGCATCTGCTCATGTCAGCTGGACTGGGCTGGCTCGGCCTGGCCTGGGGCATTTGGTTTAATCACTTTCTAGTCCACTGGCTCAGAAGTTAGGGAGCTAACCCCTCCCCAACCTTCCTGCCCCGCCCCAAACCATCTAAACTGGCATTCTCACCATTTCTCCCCCCTTGGGCCCCAACCAGGGAATCTAGGGCCTAGTGGGAGTTGCCGACTAAGGGTGGATGCCCCTCTCCTGCTGGACTTTCCTTCTTGGTCTGCTTGTGTTTTTTTTAATATAGTACTTGTTAAGCGCTTACGGTGTGTCAAACACTGCCCTAAGAGCTGGGATAGAAAGAAATCAATTAAGTCAGGCGCAGTCCCATTCATTCATGCAATCGTATTTATTGAGCACTTACTGTGTGCAGAGCACTGTACTAAGTGCTTGGAAAGTACAATTCAGCATGGGGCTCACGGTCTAAGTAGAAGGGAGAACAGACGAACTGAGGCACAGAGGAAGTGAAATGACTTACCCAAGGTCACACAGCAAGCGATTGGCAGAGCCAGGATGAAAACCCAGGTCCTCTGACTCCCAGGCCCCTGCTCTTTCCACGAAGCCACACTGCTTCTACTCACCTTTAGGAGTTCTGGGCTGGTGGTAGAATGGAGGGCAAGGGAGAAGAGAGAAGGGATTCAGTTCTGTCCTTAGAAGGAGGGGCTGTGCAGCCTAGGGACCACAGGCCTGGGCCGGGGTAATGGGTGTCCATCTGTCAGTCTGTCCCTCTGCTGCGGTTGGGGAGACTGAGGCTGGGAGGGAAAGGGAAAATGCCCCGAGAGGCAGTCCAGGAGGCCGGTGGGCCCAGGGGCTACTGATCTGGGTTAGACTGGGGGGTTCGGGTGGGAGTAGCATCAGGGAGGTTGGAGGCTCTGGGCTGAGGCCCCTGTTCCTGCTCTGGCTGAACTGCCGGGACCCGTCCGACCATCCGTCCCTATCTCAGAAGTCTGGCTTCCGGTGCAGGAAGGAGCCGACGGCCCTCTTCCCCTCCCCCTGCCTCCCTGGGGGCTGCTGTGGGAATGTGGAGAGAGCTGCCATTCCCCCCCTCCACCACCCCATCCCTCCCTCCGGTTCGGGGGAACGCAGGGGTGCCTGGGCTCCAGCGGGAGTGTCGATTATGGCAATAATAATACTAATGATGCTAATACTAATAATGATGATAATGAGAACGAGGGTGTAATTTATTCAGTTCTTTCTATGGGCCGAGCACTGGGGTCAGATCA
Source organism: Ornithorhynchus anatinus (assembly GCF_004115215.2). Lineage (NCBI taxonomy): Eukaryota > Metazoa > Chordata > Mammalia > Monotremata > Ornithorhynchidae > Ornithorhynchus > Ornithorhynchus anatinus. The sequence continues at coordinate 9,595,166 of NC_041750.1, forward strand.
GACATGGTCGGTCCCTGGCCCACGCAGGGCTCTCAGTTTAAGAGGTGTCTCCAGGAAGCAGACTGCTGTGGGGCAGGGGAGGGGAGCAGGTCGGGACAGTGGTGGCAAGAGGAGTCGGAGTTTCCTTTTTGATAAATAAATCAGCTACTCCCTCAGGTGAGAGATGATGATTGTGGGGGTTGGGTTTTTTTTTTGTATTTGTTAAGCACTTACTATTCATTCATTTAGTCGTATCTATTGAGTGCTTACTGTGTACTAAGAACTTGTATCAGGCACTTGTTTAAGTGATGGGGTGGAAAGATACAAGTTAATCAGGTAGGCCCCAGTTCCTGTCCCACATGGGGCTCACGGTCCCAGTCGGTCAGCCAGTTGTATTTATTGAGCACTTACTGTGTGCAGAGCACTGTACTAAGTGCTTGGGAGAGTACGATATAACAAGTAGGAGGGAGAACAGTGCCAAGCACCGAACAAGTCGCTGGGGTAGATACAAGATTATTATCACGGGGCTCCCAGTCTACGAACCCACAGTGAGGAGCTGAGAGGCTCCTCAGGATAAGTAGGGCAGATCTCAGATCTTGCCGAGCCAGGGAGAGACCCCGGGACCCTGGCCGGGCCCGGCCACCGTCCGTCCCCACCCCTCTGTTCTGCAGGATCCTGCCGAGCAGGTGCAAGGGGGTTCTGAAGAGGAGTGATAACTCAGAGAGGGCCAGGCAGCCTCAAGAGTCGGAGGGACCCGGGGGCCCACCGGCACCCGCCACCCCATCTCCCGCCCTACCCCGGTGCCTCCCTCTGCACTCGGCTGCCTGGCCTCTCTAGACCCTCCCCCAGCGGCAAGTGCTTCTTTCACTGGAGCTGTGGAGCATTGAGGGCGATTGTTGGAGGGCAGGGGCGGGGTGTGGGCGCCTCGTGGCCGGCCGTGGCTGGTAGCCCCCGTGCCTGCTGACGCCACATGGCTCAATGCTCCATTGTTGCCGGGAGAGGGGCTGGGCAGGGAGATCATTGTGTGTGTGTGTGTGTGTGTGTGCGCGCGCGCGCGCGTGTGTGTATACGTGTGTATATGTGTGTGTGTTTGCAGGACGAAATTGCACTGGGGAGAAAGGTGGGATAAAGTGTCTATTACTCTCCCCACCCTCCCGCCTTGGAGGATTGGAGGGTTGGTGGTTACCCCTTCCCCATAATCCTTCTCTCCAAGACTCTTGGGCAGTAATTCTCTTCATCAGGGCCCCGTCTCAGGGGCTGGCAGGTTGGGGTGGGTGGAACAGGGCAGGGAGGGGCCCATATCAAGCCTGCTTGGGCTTTTGCCTAGGCAAAAAATGGGAGCATCCTGGGAAGGGAGAAGGAAGAGGAAGTGGGGAGAGAGGGAGGGAGGCCCAGGCAAGCCCTGTGGCGAGTTGGGTTGGCACCCACGCTAGGGAGGGCCACAGAAAGTAAGAGTCTCTTGGGAGGCTCAGAGCCTGCAAGGAGGGCAGGCCCCTGGGGATGGGGCAGGGAAGGGCTCAGGGCAGGAAGGCCTTGGGGAGGGGACGTGGGGTAGACCCAGAGAGCCCTTTCTCTCAGGCCTTCTCTAGGTGTTTGGGGACCTCTTAGAATTGGGGATGGGGTCCTTCTGGCTGGATTGCTGCTAGGCCTTCCTCTCCCTGCCCTGTCCCAGCTGGGGAACTCCTGGGATATTCCAGAGATGGCACTGGGAAAGGGACCCTGGCTCTCCAGTGGCAGCCAGAGGGCCAGGCATGGGGTGGACCGAGAAGTCCTGGCAGAAATAAAGGCACAGAGCACATGAGTGTGTGTGTGTGTGTGTGTGACACACACACACACACACACAGTCTGGGGAACTTGGTGGAGCCCCTATGTGTGAGACACTATACATGTGAGGGTGAAGGAGCCCGGCAGGAGCCCACACCCTCTGGCCTGTTTTGTCCTGGCCCTAGTTGGCCTCCTATCCAAGGGCCTGCTCCTTGGCGGGGCTGGAGTGGGCTGCAGCTGTTGCCCCAGGCCTCCCAGCCTGGCCCTGCCTTGGGGAGATAGTGGAACGCCCCATGCCTGACCCCCGAACCTCGAGATGGCAACGCTGTGGGCGGGTGCAACACTGTGGACGTGTGTGGTGTTGGTGTGCGACTCCGGACATATGCCACTATAGTCTGCGGCACTGTAGAAGGGTGGATGTGTGAGGCATTGTGGGTGGGTGAACCTGTGGGCGTGGGGCCCTGTGGGGTTGTGACACTAGAGAGGTGACCCTGTGGGTGACCCTGAATTGTGCGACACGGGGTGGGTGTGTTTGTGTGTGTGCGAAGCACATCGTGTGGGGGTGGCTCTGGAGGTAGGTCTTTGTTGCTGTTGATTTCCTCTCCTGTCTCAGTCTGTCTCTTCCAGGGCTGGGAAGGATTTGGCGTTTCCCAGGGACAGGCACGCCAGCCTCTCCTCCCACCCTCACCATATGCTGCCGTGGAGGAAAAAGTCCAATCCCATTGTCCTCGGGGCGAGGGGCTGAGCTGATACCAATCCCCATTAGGGGCTTAGCCGGCTCAGCCGCACGGTGGAAATTGACACTGGCTCGGGCTCCGGCCAGGGGGCCGCTTACTGCCGACCCCATCGCCTTGGTCCCTTCTGTTCCTCTTCCCCCCCGCCCCCGCCCAGGAACTCCTTGGCTGGGGTCAGTCCAGATGTGTCGGAAGAGGAGGAGAGGGAGTTCCCGGGGCTCCATATTCCCTGGCCAGCGACCTGGGCACTGAGGCTGGAGAAACCCATGTAAACTCTTCCTCCTTCGCCTATCTTGGCCTCTGTTGACCTCTCTCCACCCCAAATTTGACCACCCTCATCCCCATCCCAGACTGATGAGCCCTCCCTCACTCGGGACAGCCACACAAAAACTGGCTGAGGAGAAGGGATTGAAGAACTTGAGCTGCTGCCAGAAAACTGACGGCGATTCCTGCTTCTAAGTTCCTAACCTAGAGCCCTGATTCCTCTGCTCTCCCGACCCTGGTCCCTTCTCCTCCCCATTCCCTCCCAGTGCCAGCAGGAAGGAGCGCCAGAAGGGTCCGGGCTGAATTCCAACTACTCTCCCCTGAGTCAATTGATCTGATCGATTGATCTATCAGTCAATCGGTGTTATCTATTGAACGCTTATTGGGTGCAGAGCTTGGGAGCCTGTAATACAAAAAAATAGGTCGACGCCATCCCTACCCACAGGGAGCTGACAGTCTAGTGGCCCTGAATGGGCCTTGCTTCCTACCCCCACTGCCCCCGTGGCAGAGGCAGAATGACTGCAGCGAGATTTAGGGGCTCCAACTCAGCCCCTTCATGAGAGGGCAGGGAGAGTGAGTGAATGGTGGGTAGAAACTACCATCACCCTCATCTTCATCCTCATCCTCATCAACTGCCAGGCTTGGTTGAGCTTCCATACCTGGACCCCTGGACTGGGGGCTGGGAGACACCCCCCACCCCCGGAGAGATCCCTCGGGGGTGGGGGTGGATAGATGGGTCCCATTTCTTCCCACTCCCCTTGGCCTTCCTCCACCGATCCCCCTCCTCCCACCTTTCTAGCCCCGCGGCCCTCGAGGGGCCGGGCAGGAAGTGGACCGGCTGACCGGCCCGCGGGGCTCTGACCTCACTTCCTGCCTAGGGGTCTGGAGAAGACTGGGGGAGGAGTTGTTTGAGGTGAGAAGGGGGTGGTGAGGAGCATGAGGATCTAAGCCATCTCCTTCCAAGACTTCTCTGTAACTGCAGCCATAGGGTTCCAGAGAGAAAACAGGGCCCGGTTTGGGGGGCTGAGATTCCAGTTCAGAAATTTCCCTCCCATCGCCGCTCCCCGCAAAGAGCAGAGTCGTGGAGGCGGTGAGGGGGGACCTCCAGGCTTGGTTCCCCACCTCCCTCTCTGGGGAAGCAGTGTGCACTGTCCTGTACAGAGAGGGAAGAAGTAAAGGAAGAGCTGAACCAGGGGGTGCCCAGCCCGATCAGTCAATGATATTTACTGAGTGCTTACTGTATGAGTGCTTACTGAGCGCTTACCGTACTCTACTGAGTGCTTGGGAGGCTACAATATAACACTAAAACAGACGCCATTACCTGCCCACAAGGAGCTTACAGTCTAGAGGGGGAAGGAATTGAGGGGTGGGGAAAGGGAGGCAGGAAGGTCCAATTGGTCAGGCATCAGTCATCCAGGTTGTGAAAGGCCAGTCAGAAGACCTCACTCCCCTCCTCAAGCCCCCGCACAGGGGTTCTCCATGACTGACTCCAGCCTCTCTCCCAACTGTCTCCCTTTTCACCCATCCACTCGATCCTCCCACTCCACCTTACCTTGTGTGCTTCTCTCCCCCGCCCCGAGCTCCTAACTGTAGCTCCATCTTGACTCTCCCATCTCTGACCCATTGACCACACCCTTCCCCTGGGGTTGGAGTGCCCTCATCATCATCACTGATGGTATTTATCAAGTGCCTACTGAGGGCGAAGCACTGTAATAATAATAATGGTGGTATTTGTTAAGCGTTTACTGTGTGCAAAGCACTGTTCTAAGCATTGTACTAAACACTTGAAAAGGAAGGCATACAACTGCCGTTCTCCGGGATCATCTAATCTAATGGGGGAGCCAGGCACACAAAAATGATTTAATAATAATAATAATAATTATGGTACTTGTTAAGCACTTACTATGTGCCAAGCACTGTTCTGAGGTAGATACGACTTAGGTTGGACACAGTCCCTGTCCCACACAGGGCTCACACTCTTAATCCCCATTTTACAGATGAGGTCATTGAGGCCCAGAGAGGTGAAATGCCTTGCCCAAGGTCACACAAAAGACACGTGCTGAGCCGGGATCAGAACCCATGATCTTCCCACTGCCAGGCCCGCCCTCTATCCACTAAGCCACGCTGCTAACAAGTAGGGGGTGAAGGAGGAACAACCGTATGGCAGGAAATGATACAGTCCACCTGAATAAACAATTGAATATACAAATAAATCTACATATTATATACAGGGGGTTCACTGTGGGATGGGGACTGCGTCCAACCTGATTAACTTGTATCCATCCCAGCACTTAGAACAGTACTTGACACATAGTAGGTGCTTAGCAAGTACCATTATTATGAAATATGCCTGCGTATATAGGTGCTGAGGAGAGGGATCAAATATCTAAGTGCTAAGGGTGGTGCTGGGTTGATGTAATGAGGCGTGGAGTGACAGTCAGGGAAGGATTCCCAGAGGAGGTGGGCTCTTAGGAGGGCTTTGAAGATGGAGAGAGCTGCTGTGGTCTGGTGGATTTTAGGACAGGGGATAGCTCTCAATCAGGGAAATAGCGTGTGCAAGGGGTCGGAGGCAGGAGTAGCATGTGAAGGAAGCTAATGCTTCAACAAATCACATCCTTCCTCTCCTTCAAAGCCCTTCTAAAAAGCCATTTCCTCCGAGAGAGCGGATCATCTCTTCGGCCATCTCAGGACTCTCCGGTAAATCTGTCGATTAATGTTACCTAGTGCTCGGGCCTGGGAGTCAGAAGGACCTGGGTTATAATCCCAGCTCTGCAGTCTGCTGTGTGACCTTGGGCAAGTCACTTCACTTCTTTGTGCTTCATTTGTAAAATGGGGATTTCTAAAAATTTGTAAAATGGGGATTTGTAAAAAGGGGATCCTCCCTTCTCTCTTTCTACTGCCCACCCCGCACACTCCGCTCCTCTGCCGCCCACCTCCTCACCATCCCTCGGTCTCGCCTATCCCGCCGTCGACCCCCGGGCCACGTCCTCCCGCGGTCCCGGAATGCCCTCCTTCCTCAACTCCGTCAATCTAATTCTCTTCCCCTCTTCAAATCCCTACTTAAAGCTCACCTCCTCCAAGAGGCCTTCCCACACTGAGCTCCCCCCTTTTTCCCTCTGCTCCTTCTACCCCCCCTTCACCTCTCCGCAGCTAAAACCCTCTTCTCCCCCCTTTCCCTCTCCTCCTCCCCCTCTCCCGTCCCACCCCCTCAGCACTGTACTCGCCCGCTCAACTGTATATATCCTCATCACCCTATTTATTTTGTTTATTTTGTTTAATGAGATGTACATCACCCTGATTCTATTTATTTGCCATTGTTTTTATGAGATGTTCTTCCCCTTGACTCTATTTACTGCCACTGTTCTCGTCTGCCTGTCTCCCCCGATTAGACTGTAAGCCCGTCAAAGGGCAGGGACTGTCTCTAATCTGTTGCCGACTTGTACATTCCAAGCGCTTAGTACAGTGCTCTGCACATAGTAAGCGCTCAATAAATACTATTGAATGAATGAATAAGACAGTGAGCCCTATGTGGGACAAGGACTGCCGTGTCTGATTATGGTGTATCTACCCCAGCGCTTAATACAGTGCCTGGCACATAGTAAGCACTTAACAAATACTTTATATACTATAGTATAGTTTATATATTTAGGCATTATCTTCATCTTCATCTTCCCTCCCAAATCCTTTCCTCCACCTAGCTTTTCCTTTACAGTGGATGACACCACCATCCTCTCTACCTCCAAAGCCCACAATCTTGGCATTATCTTTTTCATCCCTCACAGTTAGTCTGTCGCTAAATGCCATCACTTCTTCCTCCACGGCACTTCTACATCCAAATGGCCACCACCTGGTCTAGTTGATTGTCATATCCCGCCTAGCCTACTGCGTCAGCCTCCTCACTGTTCTCCCTGCCTCCATCCTCTCCCCGCTCCACTGCTGCCCGGATCATTTTTCTAAAATGTCATTCTGCACACGTCTCCCCGCTCTTCAGAAACCCTTCAGTGGTTGTCCATTCCTCTCTGCTTCAAACAGAAAATCCTGAACATCGGCTATAAGGCACTCTATTAGTCCTCTCCCTCTTACCTATCCAGTCTCTTCCCCTACTATATGCTAGCTCATGCTCTTGGTTCGTCTTCAGCTCATCTACTTAGCGTGCCTCGTTCTCCTCTCTTCCGCCTCCAGTCCCTTCCTCCTGCCTGGGACTCCCTCCCCATTTGAATCTGTCGGTCCACACGGCTCTCCCCATCTTCAAAGCCCCTCCGAAATCCCCCCTCCTCCAAGAGCTCTCCCAGATTCATTTCTCTTCCCGTACTCACGCCCAGTTCAGTCCTCTGCACACAGTAGGGACTCAATAAATACCCTCGACTTCTCTCTCTTTCTTAACTATGGCCTTTTCATCAATTCACGTCTACTGTCTCCCCGGTAGATTTCAAGCTACTTGAGAGCAGGGACCTCATCTTTCACTTCTTTCAAATGTTCCCAAGTCCCCAGGGCAATGTTCTGCTCCTGGTAAGCTGAGTCAGTGTTGGGGATACCCTGAGATGCAGAGAGGAAGTTTGGTGGATTGAGGGATCTGGAGCCTGAGAAAGGGAGAGGGGCCCAGAAGTGGAGATGTTAGAGTTCCCTTACAGGGAACCCGAAGCAGCACAGATATAAGGGAAAGCAGTGTTGCCTAGTGGAAAGAGCACAGGCTTGGGAGTCAGCGGACCTGGGTTCTAATCCTGGCTCCGACACCTCCCAGCTGTGTGACCTTGGGCAAGTCACTTCACTTCTCTGGGCCTCAGTTACTTCATCTGTAAAACCGGGATTCAATCCTACGTAGACTGTGAGCCCCTTGTGGGACAGGAACTGTGTCCAACCTGATTAACTTGTATCTACTCCAGCGCTTGGAACAATGCTTGACACAGAGGAAGCATTAACCAATATCGTTATTACCAGATATCTCTTTGGAAGCTGAGTCAACCCATCAAGAGTATTTAGTGAGTGCCTATTTTGTGCGGAACACTGTACCAAACCCTTGGGAGAATACAAAGGAGTTAGTAGAAATGGTCGCTGGCCTCGAGAAACTTACCATCTAGTGTCTTCGGGTCCCCAAGATGGTTCAGTTCCAGGGACACCCCAGTGGGTGTGGATTAGGATTGGTCCAAGTCAGACCTCCAGGAGCCTCTGCCGAAGGGTGTAGACCCTTCCCCCACCCATCCCTCGCAGGGACCCCCAGTTGAAACCTAACCCAAACCCTCCCTCCCCTGAGGGTTTGTGGGGTGGGGAGGAGAGAGTTTCTGGCTCACGGTTGGGCAACCGGGCAGCATGGGAAGGTATGTGAAGTGGGGGTGGGGGGGTTGGGCAGAAGGGAGGGAGTGTGGGGAAGCTTCGAGAATTGAAGTAAGGAGAGGGGTTCTGGAGGGCCCCCGGCTTCAGATCGGCTCAGTTCTCCTATGCGAGGTGGGAGATGGAGAGGGGGCGAAGAATGTGTGTGAGCATATGTGTGCACATGTGTATGCGTACACGGATGTGTGCACAGTGAAACATGCATGCGTTTCAGTGAGTGTGTATCTGTCTCTGTGAGTGTGTGTGTGTATTTGTGTGACTGGAGCCCAGGGGGGTGGTGGCGGCCGGGTGTGGGGGGTCGGGTTCGGGGCGGATGGGAGGATTGGCTGGGCTCTGGCTGCCGCAGCAGCAGCTCCGTCCTCAGCAGCCCTTCAGCTTCCCCAGCATTGCAGCTGAGGCCCAAGGACGTGAGTGACTTGCTCAAGGTCGTACTGCCTGGGAAACCCCCGAGGCAGGCCGGGAAGCCAGGCGCCCAGGCTCCAAGCTAGCGCCTCTTCCCCTCTGGCAGGGCTTCCAGAGCCTGGGTACCCAGGGGCTCTGAGCTCAGCCCCACTTGGGGCTCCGACTGGGGCAGGATGGTCACCGGGCACTGGGCTCCCTCTTGTCTCCAGCAGATAATTAGCACAATGGAGACTCAGGTGTCCAGCGGCCCCCCCAGCACGGCCCTCCCCAACGGGCCCCTCATCAGCACCAACGGTGCCACCGACGACAGCAAAACCAACCTCATCGTCAACTACCTGCCCCAGAACATGACTCAGGAAGAGTTCAAAAGTCTCTTTGGTAGCATTGGGGAGATCGAGTCCTGCAAGCTGGTCCGGGACAAGATTACAGGTGCTTGGGCAGTGGGGCTGGGGAAGTAGTAGTAATCCCTGTAGTAGCCGTAGTAGGAGTGCTGTGTGCAGAGCACTGGACTGAGCACTGGGACGGAACACCCGAGCGGGAATTAGACGTGGCCCCCGTCCTTCGGGGAAGACCGGAGGGGGTAGTGGGGAGCGATGGGCTGGGACGGCGTGGGAGGGAGGGAGGGGGCGGGGAGGGGGGAAGGGTGGGATTTGGAGGGACCTCAGAGATCAGGGGTTCTGGGGTCTCGCTTCCCTCCTCTGGGCTGGGACCCTGTGCCTCTCCTCCCCTCGCTAGGTCCTGGGCACTGGGTCTGGGTGACTTGGCTTTCCCGGCCCCAGCTGCAGCCTGGGGCCAGGGCCTAGAGCGGGTGAGTCATCCTCTCCAGGACTCTGGGCCTGGAGCTCTTCCCAGCAGCCCCGACCCACTGCCGCCTCAGCTCACGGCTCCTCTTCCTTCCCGTCCAGGTCAGAGTCTGGGGTACGGCTTTGTGAACTACGTGGACCCCAATGATGCCGACAAAGCAATCAACACCCTCAACGGGCTCAAGCTGCAGACCAAAACCATCAAGGTGAGTTCCACCCAGTCTCCCCTTACCCCTCCACTTCCTGGGCTCCTCCCCACTGGCTGATGTTGGGCCAGCTCTCCCGGCCGCCACCACGCTCCCTCCCTCCACCCCCCTTCCCCCAACTTGTCAGATCCACGGCTGGGCCCATATGGCAGGGCGGCTCCGGGGATGAGGGGTAGGGCCAGGATCCTCTGAGCAGGTGGCCCCAGCTGCTCCGGCCCCAGCCGCAGGGAGCGGGAGGGAGTGGCTTCGGGGTCCCTCCTCCCCCTTCCCCGATGGCCCCGATGGGGTGGGGGTGGAGGGAGGGGGGTGTGAACTGAGGAGGGGGCAGAGAGGAGTCTTGTCCTGGGGACCACCGTGGAGAGGAGGGCTTAGAAGCTTGACTCCACCGGAGGCCTGCCTGCCAGCAACCCCAAACTCCTACTCCCAATATTCTCCTACTCTCTCAACTCTCTCCTCCCCGCAACTTCTCCCGTCCCTCCTTCCCCCACCTGCAACCACACACTCCTCATCCTTTCAGGTCCCAGGTCCCCCAGGCCTCTTCTGCTCCCACTCCCTTCCTCGGATACCCCAGTGCTCCCACTCTTACCCCGCCTGCTTTCACCCCTCCCCCCTCTGACTGTATCCCCAGCAGAAGGTGGCTGACCCCCGAGGTCAGAGATTGAGTGAAAGGCAGGGACGGGGGGGGGGGGGGAGGGGAGCGGGGAAAGGGGATGGTTTTTTTGTGCGTTCCCGGCTTTTGTCATGGAAATCCCGAAGGCCGGGGAGGAGGCCGGGGGTCCCATCTGCCTTCTGCAGAGGCTAATTAGCGGGTTGGGTCGCCGCGGGGCGGGGCAGAGCAGCCGTTCGGGGATGAAGCAATCCCATTTGCCATGCCTGAGGGGGTCTGATAGTGGGGAACAGATTAGCTACCAAATGAAGTGCGGGGAAGGAGGGGGCCGACTCCACCCCTCCCTCTGGCCTAGTCTCTACTGGAGCCCTGCCCTGGGCCTGTGGCTCTGAGTGGGTCCCCCCTGCCCGGGGCAGGCATCTTGGGGATGGTGGGGGCGTTGGGGGAGGAGCAGGGGCGGCTCAAGCCCTGCTCAGCTCTCCAGTCTTCAAGGCCCCCCTCGGCCATTTGGCTGAGGGCCCTCGGGACCAGGTGGATGGAATGGGCTATTCTTATTCGGTAAGGTTGGCTCTGCAGCCCATGGGCACCCGTGGTTTTAGACAGGCCTCGGGGCCCTTGACCGAACGTACGTGCCCGTCTGGCTGGGGTCGTAGGGAACGGCGACACTGAACTGTGTGGCCATGCCTAATGGTGACCAAGGACCACCTGAGGGGACTGTGCTGAGGGACCTGCAACCCTGTGCACGTGCTGGCCTCACACGTGTCTTCAAAACCCTTCCGAGGTCACATCTCCTCCCGGAGGCCTTCCCTGATTCATCTCTCATCTCCCCTCCCCTATTCCCCCCCTCTCCCCTCCACTGCCACTTCAGCTCCTCCCCACCACCACCCCTGGGGCACTTTCTATACATCCCTTATACGCACTGTTACTCCCCCATCTGTAATATATTGGTGTGTCTATGTCTTTCCTCCCCCCCACTTCAGTCTGTGAGCTCCTCGAGGGCGGGGATCCTGTCTGCTAGCTCTTTGGTACTCCGCTGAGCTCCTAAGCATTTAGTACAGTACCCTGCACACAGGTGCTCAATAAATGCTCTTAATTAATTGATCGATTGACGCTTCTGCCACACAGGGGGCCTTTTTGGCCAGGGCCTGGGACAGCTTGTAGAGTGGGGGTTGAGGGGAGGATGGCTGAGCTGGGAGCCCCCTTAGGTTGTTCCCTGCCCATTTCCTCCTAGGAAGACTTAGGAGCTTGTTGGAGACAGACAGGGGATCAAGCTCAATCAATCGATGGTATTTATTGAGCACTTGGGTTATGCGGAGCACTGTATGAAGCGCTTGGGAGACTACAATAAAACAGGGTTGGTAGATACGCTCCCTGTCCGTCACTCCACTGACTGTGGAGGAGGGTGGGCTGATCACTGCCCCTACCTGCAATGCTAGTTTAATATTAAACATTTTCCTGTTTCCTGTTAACCTTAAACTCACCCAGGGCTCAGGGGCTCAGTGAACTAGCCCCCTGATCAGGCTCTTTTTATTTAGTGTCTTTAAAACGATAATAATAATGATAATGGTACTTATCAAACAGTTATTATGTGCCAAGCACTGATCTAAGCGCTGGGGTAGATGCAAATTAACCAGGTTGCACACAGCCCCTGTCTCACATGGGGCTCGCAGTCTAAGTAGGAAGAAGAACAGGAATTGAATCCCCATCTTACAGACGAGGCAACTGAGGCCCAGAGAAGCCAAGTGACTTGCCCAAGGTCATGCGATAGATGCGTGGCAGAGCCGGGACTAGAACCCAGGTCCTCTGATTTCCAGGCCCGTGTTCTTTCTACTGGGCCACGCTGCTTCTCTTCTATATAATAGAATATGATATATAATTATCAATGTGGACTTTGTGAAGCGCTTACTCCAGTCCCGGGGCTGGGATAGACCCCGAGATCATCGGATCGGCTCCAGTACCTGTCCCCCATCGGGTTCAGCGGCTCAAAGGGGCGGGAGAACAGGTCTTGAATCCCCATTTTACAGGTGAGGAGACTGAGACCCAGAGAAGTGAAGTGACTGGTTCCAGGGGTTCCTTCCTCAGAGCCTCCATGATTCTGTCCAACATGGCCTGTTGGGAGGGCAGCGGGCAACTTCCAAGCAATGGAGGTGACCAGGGCAAGGAGATAGGTCCTCACACATTTTGGGGGGGCTGAAGTCTGAGAAACGCTCAAGTTATCAGATACCAGGCGCCTGAGCTGTTTGGGGAATCTAAGCCCCCTGACCTTCCCAGTTTTCAGTTCTCACCCATGCCGGGGACAGTTCGGGGTGAAGGGCCGTCCTGTCACTGGACCCCCGGCAGGAGCGGAGCCGTGGAAGCAGGAATTTTGCCCCGGGAAGCCTGACCTGGCTGGCTGGGCCCTAGTCCAACAGTGACCCCGAAGGAGAGACCGGGTGCTGACCCCAGCCAGTTGGTCTTTCTTTTCGTTCTCACTTTCGGTGGCCACTCGTCTGATTTTATAAGAAACAGCCCACTTTTCGGCTGGCCCGACCCCTGGGGGTACCGCTAAGGCACCGGACAACTTAGTGCCCAGAGTTTTTATTTTAAAGGCCCAACCTCCCCCGCCTCGGTTCCCGTGGCCGAGCCCCGTGGCCTGGAAGTGGTGCCCGGATTTAGAGGGGCCTCGGAGGGGAACTCGACAGCTCTTGGAGAGCGTGGGAGGCGGGTCAGGGGTTCACCCAGCAACCCTCTCAGCGACTACCGAGGTTCTGCAAACTTCCCCAAGTAAGTTACACTGTGGGGTCACTGTACTCTTCCAGTAACCACTCCGGCCCTCTGCTGTGTGGGCCCTGTCTTTGCCCCTCTATAACCTGCTGACCTTTGTTCTCTAACTTTCTACCCTTTGTCCTTGTTCATAAGCTACCTGGCTCTCCTTTGTCTTTTTTTTTTTAAACACATTTAAACCTTGTTTTTGCTCTCTTGTCGGCAGCCTCCCTAATTGCTGCCACAGCCGGGGGTCACTATGGAAACGGGGCTCCCTGGTGGGCCAGCTCCCCCCCCCCCCCAACAGCACACTCCAATCCCTGGCATTCCCGCGGGGGCGAGAGGGGGGTAGAGGAGAGGGCGGAGGGGGAGCGGGGACCAGCCGGTCAGGCGCCACAGAGCGCCGCTCTGACTTCTCAGTGCCATTGCACAAACAAACCACCTGGGGACAGCGGGGAGATGGGGCTGTTGTCTGGGCCTGGGTTCCCTAGTGAAAGGTCCTGTCTGGGTGACCCCCTCCCCAACTTCCGGCTCCATCGCTGCCGGCCCCTCGGCCCCTAGGCCGGGGGGTGGGGCAAGAGTTGCTCTGATGGCGGCCTAGGTTCTGGCAGCCTCTCCAGAGGCCTTCAGATGGGCTGGCCCGGGTCCTCCAGGTCAGCGACGGGTGAGGGTCGGGCTTCAGTCTTAACAGCTGTGGTATAGGTTAGCGTTTACTAGGTGCCAAGCTCTGTATCAGGCGGTAGGGTAGATACAAGGTAATTGGGTCCCATGTGGGGCTCACTCTAAGTAGGAAGGAGAACGGTTATTGAATCGCCATTTTGCAGATGAGGGAACTGAGACACAGAGGTAGCGAAGTGACTTGCCCAAGGTCACACAGCAGGTTGGTGGAGGAGCCGGAATTAGAGCCCAGGTCCTCTGACTTCCAGGCCCGGGCTCTTTCCACTAGGCCGTGCTGCCTCTCACTGAGTAGGGGGCTGGGCCTATCCTTGGCAACAGGGTCCCCTGCCTTGGCTCGAACTGCTCGTGGCCAATGCAAGGGGGTTTTCATGACAATCGAGCAATGTCTGAGGAATTCCAGTGCCCCCCACCCCCCACCACATGGAACCCCTGGCTCGGCCTTTTCCCTCCCTCAGCTCCAGATCCTGGTTCCAGAAAGCAAAGGAGGTCTTCTAACCATCCCCTAACCCTTCTTCCCCACCCACTATCTCCCCTATATAATAATTTTATCTTGGTTTTTGTATAGCGCTTTATTTTTCCAAAGTGCTTTTTCATTAGTCATCGTATTTTTATCCTCACAACATCTCTGTGAGGTGGGAAGAGAGGGGTATTATTATTCCCCACCCCCACCCCCCATTTCACAGATGAGAAAAATGAGACCCAGAAAGATTAAGAAGCTTGGCTGAGGTCTCACAGCAGGCCCGGAGCAGAACTGGACCAGAACCCAGGTCTTGGGATTCCCCGGCTCATGCTCCTTTCACTAGACCATCCTCTCCTACGTCCCCCACGTCCTCTCATCCACCTTCCTCTTTGTCCTTGGCTATTTGCCCACCCCTCTGGCTTCCCCTTCCTCCCCATTTCCTTTTCTCCCTCTCTCCATGTCCTTTGTGTCCTCCTTAATTCCCCTCCCTCTGCGGGTTCCATCCTGTCATCCCCACCTCAACCCCTTTTCTTTTCACAGACTTCCCTGTTTCTCTCCTAGAGTGGTCACAGACAGCACTCAAGAATATCAGACACCCCTTTGCCGTCTCCTGCCCCTCTTTCTCCCCCTCCTCTCCCACCCCTGCCGGCCCGGGACTTGACGGGGAGCAGGCCGGCTGAAGAATGGACTAATGGCCACCCTCCCCCGTCTCCCACCCCACAGCCCACGCCACCTTCTCTGTTACCTTTCCCCCTACCCCCAGATTCCCCATGCCCTCTCTGTCCTCCCCCATACCCCGCTCTGTGGAGTGGTGACTCAGTCGTGGAGCTGATAACCTCAAAATCTACTTTGGGCTGCAGGCTGGTGCAGGCCGCAGATCGCTATGGCAACACCAGGCTGGGGGCGGCCCCGGGGAGCCGTGGGGGGGAGGGAGGGGTGCGGTAATGGGCTGTTTCTCCTTTGGGACTGCTAGCTCTGGCCGGGCGGGGTGGGCGTCATGGGGGGCGGAGGCGGGACTTGGTCGGCACCCCTGGCGGGGTGACACGCTTGGGGAGGAGAGTCCTGGGCTGGAGTGAGGGTCACTGTGGGGTGGGGACTGCCTTCATGGGTATGTATTCTGGGGCCTCAGCTGCACCAGTTCTTCTGCCTCCTTCAGGGGTAGCGTGGAAATGTTTCCAGTCAGCAGTGAGACTCGGTTTATCTAGTGAGGGTTGGGGAGAGGAAGTGATGTGCGCAAAGGGTTGTGTGTGGAGGGAAGTATTAGTGGAAAGGATATGTGTTTGCATCGCTATCCATACACACTCCCACGCACACACATCACACAGACACACAGATATAAACGTATGAGTATGTATGTTTGTGTCATCAATCAGTCGTATTTATCGAGCGCTTTCTGTGTACTGTACTTAGCACTTGGGAGAGTTCAATACACCGGAGCCGGTTGACACATTCCTTGCCCACAGTGAGCTTATAGTCTAGAGGCGGAAACAGATAAATATGTTTGGAGTGTGTTTTGAGGTGCGTGTGGGACATATTTCTGGCGACTCCATGGAGCTGGTCAGTGCCTACTACTACTACTATGGATAATAAACACCGGGGCGTTAGTTATATGTGTTAAGCCTTGGGGTAGATACAAGGTTTTCAGATTGGGCACAGACCCTGTTCCGCATGGGGACAGGGCCGCCCCTCCGCTTCCGGGGCACAGACAGGCATAGAAGGGCAATGTGGAAGGTAAGTCCCCTCTCTGTTCTATTTCTTTCCAACTCTACGTCCCTATGCTGGCTTAGCCCAGGAGAGGGTCGGTTCCCCTGCCCTATGCCTCCTGACTAATATGGAGAAGAGTGTGAAGTTGTCTGAATTCACACTGGCTTTACGTGAACTCCGTTCATCAAAACCAAAATTCTCTTGTTTCCTTTTCCCACTCTTGGACCGTGTGCCAACTGGCACGTCCATTAGCCGACCCCGTCGTGGTTACCAACGCTCGGTATATCGGAAGCGAGAGTCTCATCCGGCGGCAGCCTACGGACTGGATCCGAGCATCGGGAGGGCAGTAATCCATCGCTCTTTTTATGGGTCCTTCCGCTGGTCCGGCCGCCAGAAGGGAGCCTCTGGGGAACCGTGGTTCCCTCGGCCCTGGCTTTCTGGCCGGTGAGGAGCGGGGTTTTTTCCCCTCTCTCGCCACCCTGCTCCCTCACCATCTCCCAGCGCCGCTTCCCGATTGCCACCCCTCTGACCGGGGCGTGATCTGTGTGACGACGACAGCTCGTCGTCGGGAAAGGATGGCGTCTCTCGGAGCTCCCGGGACCCCAGCCCGGGGCGAGGCCGTCCGGCCTGACGGAGGACGGCTCGTGGAGAGGGTATGCGGAGGCGCCCGATCTCGGGCAGCTCTTTCCCCACCCGAGCGGGAGCTGACTGGACCGGCTTTTCGGCCGGGCGAATGCCGGTCTCGGGTCTTCCAGGTCGGCCCAGGGGTGAGGCTGCACTGCCCTCCAAAATGACCATCCTGCCCAAATATGCCCAGCTCTGATGCTCTGCTGTTTTCCAGCTCCAGTCTGTCTATTATCACACACAAAGGACAACCGGGCATTTGTTTGTGCTGTGTTTGTTCTCTGTGCACTTTGGGAAAAGACCCTCCCAACCGTAACTAAGCCAGTCTGAGTCTCATGCTCAATGTTGGCTTCCCAGATGGGCAAGGGCCCAGTGGTGCCTGCTACTCTGGAGGTCTCAGAGACGGTCTGTTCTGTGACCACAGGTTGCACCCGTTCTCCTTGCCAGCCGTGGCACCACGTGTGCCGCTGGCCACTGAGAGTGTGGATGGCTCCGTGCAAAACGTCGCCACTACTGTCCAAGCAACTCAACCGTGTGTCCCGCCGGTGGCAGGACATACCTTTCCGTTCTTAACCAAGGGTGTCTGGGCAACGCTCACCCGAACAGCCAGGGGCCAGAAAAGGTGCCCGACTGGATCTCCGTGGACCAAGTGGGCAAGCATGCAAGAGGGTCTCTGTCGAAGACCCTCGCTCTCACGCGGGGACCTAATCTCACTGTCGGCGTCTTCAGACCAAAGGACAACCGCTAAATGTGTTCTTGGGTGGGAGGACCACAGGTCTTTGTCATTGCCCAGGGACCCCTGGTTCCCCCCGGGCCGTCACCTTGTGAGCTCCTGCAGAGGGCACCGGGCCCTTGCTCCTTCTCCGCAGAGGGCACCGGGCCCTTGCTCCTTCTCCAGAGAAAATCTGAGCCCTCCAGTGACCATGTGGATAAGAACTCCCCACTTCTCAGCCCTCAGAGCCAGGTGGAGGCAGGAAGAGATGGGGAGGGCCTCAGAGACCCACAAATTCCCTGATCTTCATGCTCAACCTGGCCCAAGAGGAGTGGGAGAGACAGGTGAGGCAGGGACTGAAAAGCGGCCCCGCCCACTTTTCCCCCCCACCTCCTTCTCCTTCTCCTCCAGACCCAGTCCCGAGGTAGTACCTGGCTCCTCATCCTCCCTGGCCCGCCTCTTGTCACCCCCGCCACCCATCTTATCCCCGCCCACCCGCCCGAGAAGGAGCTCATCCCAAACTCTTCGTCTTCCTCCACAGGTGTCCTATGCCCGGCCCAGCTCAGCCTCCATCCGTGATGCTAACCTCTATGTCAGTGGCCTTCCAAAGACCATGAGCCAGAAGGAGATGGAACAGCTTTTCTCCCAGTATGGCCGCATCATCACCTCCCGCATCCTTGTGGACCAGGTCACAGGTGAGTGACCTGGATACCCTCCCCCCGCCCACCTGACCCTGCAAGGGTAGGGCCTGGGGGCGGCCCCAGGCCCTCCCTGACCTCCCCCTGAGGCCTCTGGGTAGCTGGGAGCCACAGGGTGGCGGAGGGTTGGGAGTGGGCCAGGAGCTGGGCTTATCCTGCCCTGCAGGATTGTTGCCTTCCCAGAATGCCCCTCTTTTCGCCCCCTCCCCACCCCGTCCCCCGTCCCCCAGCTGCTGCCGAGGCAGAGTGAGAGGGTCGAGGAGCTCACCCCATCTCCCAATCTGCTTTGGCTTTGGCCGTGTCTCTGGTTCCCAAGAGCCCTGGCCTCATTTGGCCCTGCCCTGCCCCCATCTCGACCTAAAAAGAACCTAAGACGGGAGTGAGTGACGCCATCGCTGGGTCGGCTCGTCGGTCCGTCCGACATCGGATTCTGACTCCGACAGCGGCACCGGGACACTTGGAGGAGCCGTGGGACGGTGGCTCTCCTGGACCCCCTCCCCTCTGCCCCAGCCCCCACGGCCCATCTTCACGGTTAGGGATGGACACCAGACTTCTCTCCACAACCCTAACTTTCCCTCTCGTAACTTGTCAGCCTCTCATCCATGAACTTGAACTTGTTGGCATTTTCTGCCTCCACAACTTCCGGGGGGAACAAATTCCACGTGCTCTCCCCTTCCCCCTACTCCCCGCTGGGAGAAGGAGCATTTCCTGGTGTTTGCTTTGAACCCACCACCTTCCCTTCAAGCTTCGAGTGCTCCCTGGTCCTGGTGCTGTGGCATTTCACGAACAAACAATTTCTTGTTCGCCCTGCCCGCCCTCTTCATTGAGCCTCTGATAGACCTCAGTCGTGTCTCCTCTCAGTTGTCTGGGTCTTTCTCGACTGCTGAGCCCTACCCAACCTGGTTCGGTCTCTTTTCCTCTGGAGAGCTTCTCCACGCAGCTCCTCCCCCGCCCCCCCCCCCCATCCACCCCCCCGCCTTGGCTGTCACGGTGAACGGCGGCGGCCGGGATGGGGAGGGGATGCTGATGGCAGCAAGGGCTGGCCAGGACCGACGGTGGGGCGGGGGTGTCCGGGGACAAGCATCATACTGAGCTCCCCCTGGGCACCTCTGTGGGCCCACCCCAGTGAGTCGAGGGCCAAGGACAAGGCCAGCCGACCGACCGGCTCCCCTCCCCTCGCCACAGAGTCTCTGATGGAGGTTCTAGCCCAGAGAGGGAAACGGCAGGCGATCAATAGCAACTCTTTGCAGAGCATTGATCTGAGCCACTGATCCCCCTGCTCCAGGCATATGGGATCCTGTCCATCTCAGTTCCTGGCTCTTTGGCTTTGGTCCTGTGCTGGGTCGGGGGGCGGGGGGGAAGGGGGCAGGAGGAGTGTGGCTGGGGCCCCTAGGGCACCGGGTGACCCTGAATAGGTTTGTTAGGTTGCAAGTGATTGGGGCACCCATGGAATCAAGGGCCAGGGCCCGGAGGCCACTGGGATGGGAGAGAGATGGGCTGGGGAAGATGGACAGATGGATCAGAAGAGGAGGGGGATTGTTGGGGTGGGGCGGGGGAGAGGGTGTTGGGGGGAGGAGGGAGAGGAGAGAACCGGGTGGAGAGGGCTGCAGGCTAGAGGGCCCCATGTGCCCATAATTTAGGCCTAATCAGTCCCACCCAACCTGCGCAGGGAGAGCTGCCTGAGGATTAAAAACATGTTGATTGCAGATTCCCAGCCATGGAAATTTGTAATTTGGGAAGCGGGTTTGTTATGTGCAGGCGATAAGTCTGTTATTAAATGCCAGGGAGAGGCGACGCTGTGGTGCAGTGTGAGTCTAGAAGGTCACTTTACCGCCTGGGTGTGGATGGGTGGGAAAATTTAATGTGTGGCTATGGGAAGGAGATCAATCGATTCATCAGTATTATTTATTGAGCACCTACTGTGTACAGAGCACTGTACTAAATGCTTGGAAGAGGACAGTAGAGTTTGAAGACACAGTTCCTGCCCTCAGGGACCTTACAATCTCGTGCAAGGTGCTGGGGATTTGTCCTATATATAGGGGCAGGAAGGCTAAGAAAAGGGTTCTATCTCCCGTATGTGTATGAGGGGGAGACTAGAACAGAGTATTGTGTGTGTGTGTGCGCGCGAGCGCGTGCGAGTGCACGGGGGAGGGGAGCCTAGAATGGGAGTCTGTGTCCTGTGGTTCTGTGGAAGGGCAACATGGATTGGGGGGGGAGATGTCTTCTGTGTTTATGTATTTGGTATGAGATATTAGGGGAGAATTTATCGTGTGTGTGGGTGTAGAGGAAATCTGTCTCCTGTATGTGGTGGGAAAGGGTCTGGGGCTGTGGGGGCTCCTGGGTTCGGGGATAGTTCTTTCCTGCCTTTTGTCAGAGAGCAGACATGGGAGCAGGGTAGGGGCTGGGGTGGGGTCTGAATCCCCTTAGGGGACCATGACTCTGAAGCTCAAGGCATGGGCAAGAGAAAGGAATAGATACGTAGCCCAGCAGGGTAATGCTGGGCGGAGACTTTGGCAGCGAGAGGCAGCAGAAATGATTGGGGAGGAGTTCTGGGGTGGGTTTCTCACTGACCTCCTGCAGGGGCAGGGGCCCGATTGGCTCAGGGTGGGAGTGACCATTCCCTTAGCCAGTGCTTCCCTTCGCCCTAGGAACTGCACCACACATGCCACTTTTAATCACTGGAGAGTGGCCAGCCGGCAGTATCCTGTAGCCTCTCTCTTCTCCTTCCCTCTTCTCTCTCTCTGTCTCTCTCTGTCTCTCCCCCTCCCCGCCCAACTCTTTCCTCCAGGTCCACCCTCCCTTCACAGGGGAAGGCGCAGTGACGGGGCAGGGGCGAACGGCCCCCCCGATCGAGCCCCCCACCCCACCCTGCCCTTCTCCTCTCCTCTCCCCCCGCAGGAGTCTCCCGGGGAGTCGGGTTCATCCGTTTCGATAAGAGGATAGAGGCAGAAGAAGCTATTAAGGGTCTCAATGGGCAGAAGCCTTTGGGGGCCAGTGAACCCATCACAGTCAAGTTTGCCAACAATCCCAGTCAGAAGACAGGTCAGGCACTGCTCACCCACCTGTACCAGACCACCGCCCGGCGATACACCGGGCCCTTGCACCACCAGACGCAGAGATTCAGGTAAGGGGCGGGGGGGGCACTCCCCTTGGCCTCGCCTGGGTGCTCTCCACGCTCAGCTTCGGGGAGCTCGGTTGCCAGGATCCTGGGGGTGGAGGATGGTGGCTTTCTCGGGGAGAGGAGGGAAGGTCCCCGCTTCTCTGCCCACTTTCCTGGTAGGTAGGCAGTGTCCTCCTCCCCCACCCCAGGTGGAGCAGAGGGGACAGCAATCTATCCTCTGGTCCCCTAGCCCCTTCAGTGGGGGCAAGCTGGGGGTGACTGATTGGGCCTCTCCCATGAGGCAGCACCCGGCCTAGTTCTGTCACCAGGCATCTGGGGGGGTGGGGGGGGACACTCCAGGCTGGGGGAGGCGGGGGAGAGGCTGCTTGCCGGGAAGGACATTGGGATCCTCCCTTCTCCACCACACAAGCTCTGCCACCTTGAGCTCACTGCAGGGGATAGTCGCCTGACGGAGGGATAGGGAAGGGCGGGCGGTCTGAGCTTTGGGTTGCTGAGGGTTCTGGCGACTTAGGAGCTTGGCCAGGCCCTTTGGCCCAGTGCTTCTTGGCTACCAGGCAGGAGGCCCGTGACCCGGTGTGGTGGACAGGTAGGGCCGAGGTGATGGAGGCGGGGTCCAGAGACAGAGAGCAGTGGTCAGTGCGGGGCCCCGTCCGCAGCCCTAGGCCTGGTTGATTGGCAACAGCTGGGTTGGCTGCGGCCCCTATCCTCAGATGTGTGACCCGACGGTAGATGCTGTCTCCCAGTAATCGCAGTTGTGGCATTTGTTAAGTGCTTACTATGTGCCGAGTGCTAGGGGAAATCCAAGATAATCAGGCCAGACATGGTCCCTGTCCCACATGCAGCTCACAGCCTAAGAGGGAGAGTGAATGAGTATTTTTTTACAGGAGAGGAAACTGAGGCACAGAGACGTGAAGTGACTTGCCCCAAGGTCAGAAAGAGGGCAGACGGCAGGGCTGGGGTTAAAACCCAAGTCCTCCACCTCCCAGGCCTGTGCTCTTTCTCCTCGGCCAGGCTGCTCCTCCTCCCTCTGCCCCTCCCCTTCAGGCCAAGCTCATCTGGGGCCTACTGGGCTTGCTGGAGCCAGAACAGAGTCGCCTTGGCCTTCTCTGTTCTCATCTGGAGGCCCGGGGCCTGAAGCAGCTGCCTGATCGTTCAGATTCCCTGTCCTCAGCTTCTGGAGGCTGTTGGCTGGTATATTCATATGCCTCCCTACCTCCTCCCCCAGCTCCTGTTCTAAGCGACAGTCGATCAGTCAATCAATCGATGGTATTTGTTGAGCGCTTACTGTGTGCAGAGCGCTCTACTAAGTTCTTGGGAGAGGACAAGCGCATTGGTCCAGCAGATCCCTGCCCTCAAGGAGCTTATGATCTACAGGAGGACACACAAAGGGCCCGTTTAGGCCAGGGCTGTGCCGCTCGGCTGATCTGGAAGCCAAGTGTGCGATATCCGGGTGCTCTCTCCTTCGTAGAGCCCACAGGTGCTCAGAGGATCGGGCGTGTTACGTGTGTGTGTGCTTTTGTATGTGTGTGCAAGTGTGTGTGTGTGCATGGGGGGGGCCCTAAAGGTAATGCCCGATGGCCTGCCCACCCCCGGCCCCAATCTGAAGATGTGGGTGTGAGGGGAGCTTGCCCTCTGGCCACTTTGGCAGCAGCAGCAGCAGCCCCCTCCCCTCAGCTTTGCAGAGCTCAGCTCTTAGCCGTGCCTCCAGGCCCCCACAGACCCATCCCATCCCATCCTATGCTTCCCGAATGGCCCACGGCTCATGGCCCAAGAGGAGAACCCGGGGGCCTTGCAGACTTAGGTGGAGCCAGGGGAGGGGAAGCCAGAGCTAGACAGCGCATAGCCGGACAGGGCAGGGGGTGACAGGACAAGGCTGGGCAGGTCCTGGCCAGGACGGAGCTGGTGGGGGGCGGGGGTCCAGTCCATTTCTTCTGACAAAATCTTGCAAATGGCCAGCCACCCCCAGATGAGATCGACTACTAACCGTGCATTTCCTCGTTTCCCTTTTTCTCCCACAGACTGGACAATTTGCTAAACATGGCGTACGGTGTGAAGAGGTAAATGACGTTCCTCCGAGGCCTCCACGCCCTGCTGCCGACCGGCTGGGGTGCAGCTAGAATTTCACAAGCGGCCTCCCGCTCCCCACTCCATCCCCTCCCAACCCTGCGGCCGCCCTCATCTGGGTGGCTCTGCCAAAAGTTGTCCCTCCTATTGCCCTGCCCGAAGGGACCCAGCTTTCCCCGCTCCCACTGGGGATGTGGGCGCTGCTGTGATCCAACTGGAGGTCAGGGAGGTGGGAACTTGAAGGTTGAAGGATATCAGGAAGGAGGTTGAGTGAGAAGGAGCCGAGGCCAAGAGGTTTTTTTTCTCTGGGGTCCATCCTGGTCTGGGGGTTTCCGGCCCCTTGGGAAATTATGTGCTTTGCAAATGAACCCTTTGCTTTGGGTTCATTGGTCCATTCAGCTTCCACTAATCATTTTTTTTTTTTACATTTTTTTCCTTCTTTCTACCAGCCTGGACACCCCTTCTTCCTGCCTTCTTCTTCCTCCCATTTAGTTTGCTTGGGTTTGGGACTCAGAGAGAGAGAGAGAGAGAGAGAGAGAGAGAGAGAGAGAATGTGTGTGTGTGTGTGTGTGTGTGTGTGTGTGGTTAGAATTGTGAGACATTTTGTTCCCGGGAATCTGTCTGGGACACTGTTACCTGTCCTCACTCTGCTGGCCACGGTGGCAGGAGAGTTTGCCATCTGATGAGCCGAGCCGGGCGGCAGCCCCATCTCCCCACACCGGCCACTTGGCGGGGAGGGACCAGGTCAGCGGAGCTGCCTGGAGGATGGTGGGGAGAGCAGTTGGGGACCTGCCCTGCCCCCTTGCTTCCTCTCTTATGCAAAGGGAACTTTGGAGCCATTTCCTACTCCGCGGGCCTCCCCGCTCCAATCCTCCTAAGCCTGCGAGGTGGAGGTGCTTCTCCCCGACCCGTTTCCATCCCGGAGCCATGGCTGGAGTCTGGCTGGTGCGAGGCCTACGGAGAGGCTGGGCCCATGGCTGGGGAGAGCGACAGGGAGAGTCGGAGATGAAGGGGCAGAATAGGGATGCCCTCTGGAGATTGTGGCCCAGCATTCATATGGTGTACTGGAGCAATGGGGAATGGGGGAGAAGAGGTGGGGGCTGCGGGGGGGGAGGGGGTGGTGGGGAACTTGAGGGGGAAGACCCAAGGCAGCCATTTAATCCCATGGCCTAATGTTGGCTTCAGTGAGGTGCCTCAGAGGGGTCAACGGTGAGCTAGCGAGGCAGGAGAGCAGGGCAGGGAGAGAGACGGGCGGCTTGGGTGGGAGGATCGGCCGCTTCTGATGTCTGTTCCTTTTTCTTTTGCGTTCCAAATTTTGTCGAATTTCAGCATTACACCCAAAGTAGTCCTCTGTCCTTAATCACCAGGTTCTCTCCCATCACCATCGACAGCATGACCAGTCTAGCGGGGGTCAATCTCACTGGGGCCTCCAGCGCGGGCTGGTGCATCTTCGTGTACAACCTGTCCCCGGAGGCAGATGAGAGTGTGCTGTGGCAGCTGTTTGGACCCTTCGGAGCCGTCACCAACGTCAAAGTGATCCGTGACTTCACCACTAACAAGTGCAAGGGCTTCGGCTTCGTCACCATGACCAACTACGACGAGGCAGCCATGGCCATCGCCAGCCTCAACGGCTACCGCCTGGGCGATCGCATCCTGCAGGTCTCCTTCAAGACCAGCAAGCAGCACAAGGCGTGAGAGACGGTGGGGCTGGGTGAGGGGGAGTGGGGGAAGAAGAGGGAGGGCACTGGGGGAGGGGCAGGAAGGGAGCAGGGGAGGGGGAGGTGCGAGCGCCTGAGAGAGAGGAGTAGCTTGTAGGGTGGGAAGCCGGCCTGGCCGCCCGCCGACCACCCCCTGGCCGCCCGCCTACTCGCCTGCCCGCTAGCTCCATCCGACCACTATGGAACTAAAACCTACAGAGACCAACGTCCGAAAGGACGTGTTCAAACAGTCCCTCAAACAACAACAAAAAGCAGAGAGAGAGAGGGGGGGCGGAGAGAGAGAAAAAGAGAGAGGGGCAGGCAGAGAGAGACAGAGAAATGAGACGAGAACAAAACAAAATCCCCCAACTGATGCTCTGTACACTTCCAGGCTGGGAGGATTTTTTTGCTCTTCACCAGTCTCATCCGATTCCATGGAAACCTGTATATCCGGTGGGAGATCTAGGTCTGAACCCACCTCAGAGCTAACCTGGCAGTCTGATTCAGACCAGAGTCAGAGACAGAAACTAAAATCACCTGGCCCCCCACGGGTGGTGGTTTTTCTCCTTCAAGGGGCTGGAAGCAGGTGAGAACCATCCCACCCTCAGCATCAGCTCTCAAATGCTCAAAAAGCGTGGGTTAAAGTTGAGTACTTCAAACTGAGAGAGATTTAAACCAAGGCAAAGGTCAAAAGAGAGTTTCTCTCCCCTCTCCCACTCCCACCTCCTAACTCTAGCTCTATATCGAGATGCGTTTGGGGAGGAGGTGGGGAAATGGGAAAAAAGAACACCACTCCCCCCACCCCCCCACCGAGTGCCACAGAAATAGCCCACAGATTGAGCAGTTATAGCCTTTTGGGAGAAGAAAGTGTTCACTTTGACTTTGAAATAAGCCAGGTAGGTAAAGGCAGAGCCTCTCCTGTCCTGGCCCCCTCTTGGCCTTCCTCCAGAGGTCACTGGAGAAACTCATTTGTGCTCTCTCGCTCTCTCTTTGTCTCTCCCTCTTACTCTCTCTCTCTTTCACTCTCTTTTCCTGGGTAACTGGCTCGTTTAATTCATTAAAAAAAAAAATCTTTTTTTGCAAAACGAAAGCAGATTGGCTATCCGCCAGCTAACTTTGGGCTGGAGGGTCTGGGGAGATGGAAGAGCTCTCTGAGGCACTGGCCCTGGGCAGCTGGAGGTCCCGTTCTGGGAAAGGGAGGGGACAAAAATCCAGGATCAGGGTTTAAGTCAGTCAGTCAGGCAGTGGCCAAAAGGGTGATAAAGAAGGGAGGGCGAGAGAACCCCGACAAGGTTTTCCTGGGAACTATGGAGGCCCAGCGCTCTAGGTGATAGCCACCCTGCCCTGCTTTCGGCAGATCCTGTGTTTGGCTAGCCCCTGAGTTGTGCTGGAACCCTGACTCCCCCAAACCCGCCTGCTGGATTGCAAGTTTACAAAACCTCCACAGGCTCCTGCTCCCAGCCCTGGGGACAGGCCCTGCTGAGTGGACCTACCCACCTCCAGCATTGAGGCGGTGTGTGTGTGGGGGGTGGTAGAGAAAGCCCCCCGTTTGGTGGCCCAGCCTCTCACTGATGCTGAGGGAGAGGGAGGCAGCCCCTTTCCCACCCTGCTGAGCAACCACGGGGAGTATGGCGGCCTAAGCCCAGCTGCTTCCAATAGGAGATAGAGGGAAGCGCGGGCTGACCTCATCTCCTCAGCTTTGCTTAGGTCCCCTTCTCCCTCAAGTGGTTCAAGCATTTCAGCTTCTAAATTTCTTTCATGAAATCACTCATGAACTCATGTTCCACCCTCCCACTGCCTTTTCTATTCCTCTGCAGCTTGGAAGAGCTTGGCCCAGGGCAGGGGCCTTAGAGTTTGGAGAAAGGAGTCTGGGGCAGGAGCGTGGGCCAAGTACAGTTGAGAGGGGCAGCCCACCTGGGGCTGGGGCCTCCCGGCGTGGCAATTAAGGAGGGAGGACTCTCTCTGTGATTCACCCTAGTGTTACGGTTCTCAGATCTTAGGAATTCTGAGGACCTAAAACCAAGTCCCTACCTCCCCCATTCCCCCAAGCTGCCACTCATGGACAACCAAACCTCCACACTACTTTTGCTTTCTTTTTTTTTTTTTAAACAAAAGCCCAAGCGATGAAGATGGGAGAAAGTGTGTAAAGAAACAGGTTTAAAAAATCCCAAAAAAGACATCACTAGTGAATGAGAGGCAGAAGGCAGAAGGAAAGAAAAGTGGGGAGAGAGTATGAAGGGAAATAGGGAGCAAGTCTTTGGTTTCCCTCCTCCCCTCCCTTTTTAATGTATTTATTCCCCAGGCTACACGGAACTTTGCCAAAGGGTGTGGGGGGGGGGGGAGATGGAGACAGCTTCTTTCTCACACAACAGTGGGGGAAAAAAGCCAAAAAAGAGAGGAAGAGAAAGGGAGGGGGAGAGAGAGCGAGAGGCCGAAAACAAATAAAGTGAGAAAAAAATGGGAAAAAAAGAGAAAAAAATTTATTTTTGTAAAAAAGGAAAAAGACCATGTTGAGAATTTTTACTTGGGGATTCTTGAACTTGACAAAAAAAAAAGCCAAAAAGAAAAAAAAGCCAAAAAAAAAAAAGAGAAAATATTTTGGCAGGTTTATGTTCTCCTACTGGGGAGGGGCCAGAGAGGACAGAGGTTTTTGGTTATGTGCACTCTGGATTGTTACTAAGGATTTTACAGTTAACATACACGCACGCACACACATATCCTCATACTCAACAAAAGAACAAAGACAACAGAAAAAATCCCAAATTTTCCTTTCTTTCTTTTATTTTTTGGAAACGTGTTCTGCACCCTCAGTCCGTGTGTTTGCACTGGGTTCTCGTCTTCATTTCTTAAGGATATTCTCCACTCACTAAGACCTCTCGTTTCCTTTTGGAGAGCACAGAAATCAACCCCCTGAAATCACAGGCCTGAGGGAGAGAGGATGGGGTGGGGGGTGGGAGGGGAGGCAGGAGGGACTCTCCCTCACTGCCGCCCCCCCATCCTTCCCCCACCTCAGGCGCTAAGGGCAACACTGAGACTGAAGGGATAAAAACTCCAAACTCTGGACTTCGGATGACCTGTTTCTTCTTGCTCCACCAGCTTTTTTTGGGTTTTGTTTTATGGGAAAAGCTGGCTTTATTTGGTGTGGCTGGGAATTTGGGGAGTGGAGTCCTGGGCTGGCCGGGGCCTCTCCGTCTCTCACAGCTGCTGCCTTCCCCTGGCTGACTGAGGCCATTTGCCTGAGCCTCCTGTGAGGCCCATCTCTCCCTTCCACCCTCCTCCTTCCTCTTACGGGATTTCTAGCCCTTAGGCTCTAGAAGCTTGCATCTGTGGACTTGTAGCTACCACAGTGACCTTAGTTTTTTTTGTTGGGGTGGGCGGGTGCTAGCCCACAGGCAGAAAAGGCAGAGATGAGGAGCCAGTTTGACATTCTGGGTGAGGGAAACCAGCTCCTCTCCCTTCTGGCTGCCCTGTCCTGCTGCCCTGGCTCTTCTGGAGCCCGTTGGATGGGAGCCTGAGGATAACGCCCTCGTTCCCCATCCCTGATACCCGAAGGCCCCCCGAAAGACTGAGCCAGGGAGGGAGCTACTCAAAGACCTTCCCTCAGGGCTTGAGATGTCAAGGCCTGGATAGGGAGGAGGAGGAGGAGGTGGAGGCAAAAGGGAAAGGAAAAAAAAAATGCCTCATCATTTCAAATCCAAGCTGCCCCCTGACTGGGAATCTACCTCCTCCAGGTTCCGGGTCGGCATTAGGGGGCGGCCGCCGAGAAAAGATCCGGCCCCTTCTGCTCCTTTGTGGACCCGTGTGGCCTACTCCCGGGGTCCGGAAAGGCCCCACGTCCCTCCAGCTAGAGACCGCATCAACCTCCTCACTCTCCAGAGCTAACTCCCATCCCCCAAGCTGCTCCCTGTTGTCTAAGCAAAAATGGTTGCCCAAATACCTCTCCAAAGAACTGGATGACAGACCCGTCCCCTCCTCCCCTCCTCCCCAACCCTCCCCCCCGCCACACTAGGGCATCCCAGCCTCTACCCTGGGCCTGCTCCCTCTCCATGGCAAAACCCCAAAATGGGAAGTCCCCACTGAGGGAAGGGGAGGGGTTGGTTCTTTAGATTTCTGGATGCTGGGGTAGGGGGTGGGGGGCTGGGGCCACCCTTGGTCCATTCCTTTGATTTGCTCGGTTTGTTTTCCCCCCCAAAAAAACGCTGGATGAGAAAAGAGGGAAAGCAAAACCAGCAACCGACCCCAACCTCAACCAAACGCGCAAGGGCTGTGGTCGCTCACGCTCATTTGAAGTGTCACCTTCCGATTGATTTCCGTTCATGGATCTGTCTGGAATAAGCGCATCGCTAGAGTTTCTTTTTTTATTTGTTTGTTTGACAAAGCAAACTGCCGAAAGCACCTCCTCCCCCCCCTTCCCCCACCCCCCACCCCCACATACACACCTCCCTTCCATCCAGTCCTCCCCAGTCTCTTATCGGTTTTGCTTTCTGAAAACAAAGAGCAGGAAAGAGTAAGGAAACCTTTAGCATTAGTTCCAGTTTGCCTCGTTTACTGAGTTAGACGTTAGTTTAGGGTTTCTTGGTTCGGATGCTACGTGTGCTCACTTGTGTTTGTGGAGCTTCTGCTGCAAGAAAAAAATAACAAAAACCAACAAAAAAAAAAAAGACAAAACTGGCACCATTAACTCTTGTACCTTTTTGCGGATTTTAGCTTCTCGTAGTTTAACTTATTGTTAACTTAAATATTTATTATTCCTGCCTTGTAAGAGTACATTTGTGTATATTTATGTTATTTCATCCTATTTGCAAGTTACAGGAAATATTTTTTAATTTGCTGAAAAGTGGTTATGCCTAATTTATTTATAAAAGGGAACAAACTCATTAAATAATAATAAAAATGATAATAATAAGAATAATTAAGAAACGCCTGAGGGAGGCTCTCCATAGGGGCAAAGTGCACTGAGAACAAAGAAAACACACACACACACTCAAAAAAAGAGAATTTTTCAGAGAACAAGATGGCGTGTAGTTCACCAACTATCTAGACAGTTTTTTTGTGGGTTTAGATGTTACATGATTACTTTTGTCTTGTTGAGAACTTTTTTCACTCATTCTCTTAGCTGGTAAAGATTTTAGCTTGTTGTTTATCGACATTGATCTATTTATTCTCGTGATTTTTCTAACCCCTTGCTTCCCCCCCTCCCCTTCCCATCTCCCTGAGCTGAGCAAATGAGCGGGAGATGAGAGGATTTCCCCCGCCCCACCCAGTACCTGTTCTTTTCTCTCCACTGGTCCTGGACCCTCTCTTTCCCCCCAGTCTCTATTTTTGGAGAGAAGCCCCAGTCTCTTGGGGCTCTTTCCCTCTGACCCCTGACCCACGGAGTGCCCCGCGGTACACGGGCGCTTCCGTGGCTGGAGAGTCTTCTCAGAGCAATAAGGGCGGGTGGGTGGGCTGGGGTGGGGAGAAGGGCCCCGGTTGGCTTCCAGAGCAGGACAGAAACCAATAGAGATCGAGCCACCATGGGGCTGGCGAGGGGCCGGGCCCAGTCCCTCAGCCAAGCTAGGTCCTTCCCGGGGCCGGGGCTGAGAAGGGGAGTGCAGAGAAGCTGGGTTTGCCCAATCTCGGCCCCTGTGGCCCAGGTGGCCGTTGCGGGGCCCGGCGGGCACGGCCTGCAGCTCTGCCAGCTGGGGAGGGCTGAATCCGTCTTCCATTTTCCCGGAGGGGGGCAGACGACAGGGAGGGCAGGGGTGGGGGGGGGTGGGAGGGGGGGCCGGAGGGGAAGAGAGTCGGGGCTCATCTTCCTATGCTCCGTGGCTTCATACACTTATTTATTTGGATGGTTTAAAATCATGACAGAGTCAATGTTGGAGGTTCAAAAAAAAAAAAACTGTAAAAAGAAAAAAAAAACACTTTGCGTTTAGTTTAGACTATTTATTACTGGGATTACAGGCCTGACAGCTGTAACAGACTTTTACATGGAATTGTTTAATTATTTGTACTTTTCATGCCAGAAAATAAAAGTTCAGAATCTTACGAGCTCTCTGTGTGTACACTGGTTGCGGGGTGGGGGGAGGTAGGGTGTGTGAGCCAGGCAGGGATGGGGAGATCTTTGGAGGATCCGTGCGTCTGCCCCTGCCTACCGGCCCCCCGCCCCCCGTCGCCCGCTGGGAGGACGTCTGCATCTTTGGCTTGACAGGGACCAGGGGGTTACCCGGGCTTCCCTGGGACCTGCCTTCCCCTCCCACCCCCCAACCTCTAGCTGGGAGCTGTGGTTTGGTGTGGCATGCCGGCACCGGGATCCATGACCTGCATTGTAACTCCCGAGGGAGGAGGTGGTGGAAGAGGTAGCTCGTTTCTTGTGAATTGGGGCTCTGGGGAGGGTGACAAGGTGGCGGTGACGGTTCAGGATGGGCAATGCCTCTCGCTGAAACAGTTCTAACCCTTCGCCTCAAAGGGCCTTAAATGGGAGGCAGGAGATAGTGCACTGGATGGTGGAGCAGAGCGGGGAGGAAAGCCCTAGAATATGGGGTGGGGGTGGACAGAGGCTGGCCTGCCTGTGCAGTGGGAAGGGGATAGAGATGAGGCAGGGTTTGGTAGGGGCTTAGGCTGCCTATGGCCCTCCCCCATCCCCAAGGGATGCTCCCAGCCTCTCCAAGCTGACGCTCTTCCTTCTTCCCTGCTGGAGCATCAAACCGCGACTCCCAGAAGTCTTTGGACCCCTCACCGCCACGGCCCCCTCGTTCCCCTCTTCGTAGGCTTTCCCGAGCTTCTCTCCTGCCACCCAATCTGGCTATAGGGAACATCTGGAGATCTCAGAGCCTGGGACCGGCCCCCTCCGCCCACCAACGCCAACGGCTGGCTGCCCGGGAAGACGACTGCAACCTCCCTGCCTTCCACGCTGCCCTCAAACCTGGCTGTTTGCAAGCCAGGGCCATGGCTAGGGACTGCCCTCCCCACTTCTCAGCAACGGTCCCTCCCCTCCAGTCCCGGAGTTAGAGAGGCGCCAAGAGTAGCAGCAAAAGCAGAAGGGCCAGGGGTCTGGAACGAAGGGAAAAGATCCGTCTTTATTGAAGGGGAATCTATCTCCCGAAGTCACAGAAGGGCGATCATGTAGACCGGCTGCCATTCACATCCGGGTCCTGCCATGGACCGAGGCTGCCAGTGTCGAGGAGGGCCGGGGGTGAGGCAGGGGGAAGGACGGGGATGGGGACGGGGACGTGGACCGGGAGGAGGATAGGGAGAGGAGAAGCGGTCACAATTTCTGGACATTCAGGTTCTGTAGTTTGAAGGGAGCGGCTGAGCTCACCAAAGCCCTCTCTCCAGGGTCCCGGGGTTCCCAGGCCTCTGAGGCCTCCAGGGATGTTAATGGGGGGAAGAGTAGAGAGAGAGTGAAGGGGTCTTTCCAGGATGGACCACAGGGCAGAAGGGGTGAGGAGCGGTGCCGCCGGGGGCTTAGCCCCTGCCAAGTTTGCGGGGGGGTGGTGGGGCTCCCACGCCCCACACTGAGCTAGGAGGAACCAACAATTGAGTCCGATGTGGGACCGGGGAGGGGGGCTAGGAGAAGAAGCCTGGGGGGGGCCACCTGTCCCACTCCCCTGTCACTTCGGAGCCTGAGGGAGAGAGGGAGAGAGAAGAAACGTATTAAGCACTGAAGAAATACCCCTGACTGACTGACTGATTGACTGATCTGGAGGGGGCTGTACCTGGCTCTCCCCAAGGCCTCAGAGCTCATCGTGGTCGGAGGGCTCAAAGGGCTCCTGGCACACCGCAGGTGTGATGAACTCCATGAGATATTCACAGCGGCTCGGCTCTGTAGTGCTTGCCACCACCGTCTCCTTGCCACACAGCAGCTTCACCTGCACGACCCCTGGGCGGTCACAGCAGGCAGGCGGCAGGGCGAGGGGGATACTAACCCCCTGGGAGCCCGCCCCGGGCCCAGGCACTGGCCCTGCTTGGAGGGCAAACCCAAGAGCTGGCTCATCTTGGGAGCCCAGAGCGCCGCCCCTACTCGGTTCGCTTCCTTGAGCGCACCAGGGAGGGGCCTGGCCTCCCGATTCCTCTCCCTCCCGGTCTCCCCGTGGTCCCCCACGACCCCAACCCTCACCCTGGTGGAGCGATTTGGGCCCTGCCAGCAGCCGGTCCCGTGCTCGTACTTCATGACGCTGAACTTGTCCTCGTCAGGCCCAGCCCAGGAGCCCCACGTGCTGTGCAAGGGGAGGAGAGAGCCCGGGGTGAACCAGAGAGGACTAGGGGTGAGGGGTGGAGACCGCGTGGGTGGGGGGAGCAGGGGACAACCTTACCCCAGGTTGGTCTCGGAGCCACCGTGCTTGGGTTTCTGGGAGACTCTGCTGAAGGGGCACAGGCGGTAGATGTACCTGCAGAGAGATGTTGGGACTCCTCAGAGCCACCCCCCCACTCTGAGCAGCTCCTGTGATCTCTGGCCCGGGTCGGGCTAACAGAGCTGAACCTGGCTGCCCAGCCCCGTCTTTTCGGCACCCTTACTCCAGGCAGCTGGGGGAGTCCGAACTCGTAGCCCTTTTGGGCCAACCCCCACCCCCTCGACTCCTTCCCTCCTTCCCACTGAGCAGTCAAGGAGTTCCTCCTGTCAATGGCAGGGTTTGGGGGCTGGGACAGGGACCAGGACCGGGGACCAACGTAGGGGGTAAAGATCACACGTGCTTGTTGTCTCGCAACAGCATGGGACCTACCTGGACTTACAGCCGGCCAGCCACCTCCCCACTCTGGGGGAGGGGGGCATTGAGTGTTTAGCAACGTAGGTCCTGCCTTCTGAGCACTGTCGCTGCCCAGCTCCTCCACCTGTTCTCCCTGACTTCCCTTCTCCCCACCTCCTTTTCAAGGCCCTCACGGGGTTTCTCACCAAAGCACAAGCACAGAGATGGGCTATAAATAGTCTATCTGATGTGTCAGCAGGAAACATTCTGTGCTCACAGCTCCCTCTTTTCTAAGCCCCTCACTGCTGGGTGAGAGAGAGAGAGAGAGAGAGAGAGAGAGAGAGAGAGAGAGAAAACATCTCTGACCCTTTCCCAGAACTCTTCCCTACTCCTGCCGCCCCCCGCCCCCCGCATGAGGGAGAACAAAGAACGCCCTCCACCTCTCCCTATCACCCTGCCCTGCTCTGCTCTGGATTTTCTCGCTCCTGCTCTGATGCTGGCAGGAAATGCTGATGGCGCCACCGCTGGAACACCGAAGCTGGTCGGCCTGCAAATGGCTCGGCTTCCGCCCCCTCCCTCCTTATTACTCTTTCGACATCCCTCCCCCTCCCCTTGACACACACACTCTCTCTCTCTCTCCTGCTTCCAGTGAGCTGGTGGGGAAGCCAACTGCGGGCAGTGGGAGGGTTAGTCAAACGGTGAGCTTGCTGCCCCCACTTCTATGGGCAGCCGGTTAGGTCACACCGACCTCCTGGGAGAACTGGAGGAGACCAAGCAGAACCACCTTCCTGGCTCTTCCCCCATGGTCCAGGGATGGGCAGAGATAAAACTCCGTGATTTTCCCTAAGCCAAGGGATCTGAGAGGTGTTGCCTTGCACTTCTCTACCTTGGTTTCACAGGTGGGAAGCTGGGGTGAGAAACACACTCCCCCCCACCCCCCAACCCAGGGCCCAACACCTACTCATTGGTGGTGAGCTCATAGCACTGATTGTACAGGTATGCAAACTCCCCACTGGGCCCAAAGTCAAACGAGATCTCTTGCTCCAGGCTCCTGCAGAGATAAGGAGGGTTAGAGGGTTAAGTCTCTGGGCTGAGACTTGCCAGGCTACCAGGCTACTCTCATCACCACCCCGCCGCCCCCCACCCCAATGGGCCCTATGCACTTTCTTCTCCAGGCTCCCTCCTCACCCGGTAGCCTGCCCTTCTTCCAACTCCTCTGATCGGGACTACGGTGGTTTTCAGCTGGTCTGACCCCTGTCCAGTACAGAGTCCCTTCTGTCTTGGCATTTTTAAGTACCCAGCCCCTTTTTTTGCCACGGTTCCTGCCACCAAGCTATCCAGTTCAGAGGCAGCGCCTGTGTTAACAGGGCCCTAGGAGTGAAACGACAGCTTTTTTTTTAATGGTATTTGATAGGTGCCTACTATGTGCTAGGCACTGTAGTAAGCGCTGGGGAAGATACAAGCTAATCAGGTTAGACACAGTCCCTGCACCCCACATGGGGCTCACAGACAATCCCCATTTTACAGATTAGATAACGGAAGCACAGAGAAGTTAAGTGACTTGCCCAAGGCCACACGGCAGACGAGCAAGCGACAGAGCCTTCTGACTCCCAGGCCTGTGCTCTCTATCCACTAGGCCACGTAGGTTGTGGGAGGAAGGGGGGAGAGAGTGTCCCCAGAGACACGCTGCTCTAGGTTCAGGCAGACTCCCGCAAAATGTTCCAGGTGACGCTCTCACATTACCCCATGGGCCCGGCCTGACGCATGCAATGGTGTCTGGCCTCCTCAGGGGCTCTCACTGACCCCCCACCCCGCCGCCAGTGCAATGAGCCGTGGGGGGGGAAGCAGTGGACACTAGTGTTTGCTGGGGGAGCTGGCTGGAAGGCTTTGGGGCGGGGGTGAGGCCCCTCAATACTGCCACGCTTCTGTCATTGTTCCCGCTTTGTCCTCTTGGGGAGGTCAATTCTACTTGCCAACAGGGACTTGTTTATGAAGCTGTCTCTAAAGCCTCTATGGTAGCCAAGGCTACTCCCAATTACCAGCCTCTCTGGAGGGTGGCGGAAAGGGGCAGGAAGCTGCTGCCCTGAGCCACTGGCACTGGTTCTCGCCGGCTTTGTTGTGGATCAGATGGGGGAGTTGGGGGGGGGGGGAAGGAGGGGCGCCTGGGCAGGTAGGCGCCCTGCTGGGGGGTGGGGAGGTCTAGGGGGCTGGGCCCTTAGGCCAGCCGATTTTAAATAAACACCCCAAGGGCAGAAGCTTTTTCAACTGCTCTCAGTCCAGGTCCTTCGATTCCGGGCCTCCAGGGCAGCTCCTTAGATTTGCTGCTATCTCTACTCTTGGGGCCTTAGTTTGAGCCACATTACCAGCTGGGCCAGCAGTGACCAAGCTTAAATGTGATGTTTTAAGGGGGGGGGGGGAAATGCACCCCCCAAAATCACAACTGAAATTGCTGGCCTTTCAGCCCTCCCCGTCCCTGAAAGCTGGCTCCCCCCCACCCCCCGCCCGCCACTCCCGAAATAACAGGGCCAGCCCTGGGCCAGCTGTCCCAAGCTGTCGATGGCACCTGCTGGCCTCATTTTCTCAGTGTGCAGAATGGGGCTGGCAATCTTTGCTCGCTGCCTCCGGAAGGAAGAAAGAAAAGCCCAGGGAAGTGCTGCCAGCTCCAAAGGGGAACCTGAGCATCAGGCACGGGAGTGAGGGAGTAGAGACGGGGTGAGGCCGGGGTGGGAGATGTGCATCTTCCCAGAAAGTCGCGGAGGCAGGCCGGTCCGGGGAGGCCGTCCCCAAGGGCGGTGGGATTGGGGGGGAAGCAGCAGCAGTTCCCCCGGCTGCACCCGGCGGC
The DNA here is from genome assembly GCF_004115215.2 of Ornithorhynchus anatinus. Classification (NCBI taxonomy): domain Eukaryota; kingdom Metazoa; phylum Chordata; class Mammalia; order Monotremata; family Ornithorhynchidae; genus Ornithorhynchus; species Ornithorhynchus anatinus. Next base: position 9,631,264 of record NC_041750.1, read on the forward strand.
GGTCTCCGAGTCGGCAACCAGTTCCAAAGGGAAGTGATTACGGCAGCTAATTACGGATGGATCTATAGGAGACAGCTTGCAGGCTGGAGTTTGAGGGTTTTTTGTTTTTTTTTTTTTGAGCATCCTGAGCTCCAGGGATCCGTTGCAAGACCCAAGTCTCTCCACCCCACCCCCTCAGCCCCGTCGATTTATTTGGACCAGCTCGCAGACTGGAAGCAATGCAGAGTGACCTAGAGTGAGAGCTTGCTATTTAAATGTGTTTGGGGGTGGGGAGCAGGGGATTTGCTGGAAAAGGCTGCGCAGACAAGCCCCAAGAGCTTCAGGGCGGGGGCTGGGACCGTGCAGATGTATAAAAGGGGAAAGAGCAATCTGTTTTTTGCTGCGGCCCTCTCACGCCCCCAGGCTTGTTCCCCAAAGTTTTTTGTGGTGGGGGGGGGAGACTTTGGGGAAGGGTGGGAGAAAGGAGTTGGCTCTCTTTAAAGCACCACGACGCTTCACATCCTTACTCTCTGGCAGACCGTCTGTCTACCTCACCTAACCCAGGGAGTCCGACACACGACTCAGACTCCCCCGCTCCACTCCCGCCGGCCCGGTACCTGATGGATTCCTCCATTTCCTTCAAGGACTTCTCGGCTTCTTCAAAATGTTCCCGGGCTTTCTGGGCAGCTGGGGGGAAAAGTCACAGGACAGGAAGGTGGTGAGGAAGGAGGAGGAAAAAAGCTTCTAACGGGCAGGGAACTCTATCTGCTAATTCTGTGGTATCATACTCTCTCAAGAGCTTAGTACAGTGCTCTGCACATAGTAAGCGCTCGATAAATACCACTGAATGACTGAAAAGGGCAGAGCGGTAAGACCAGCAGAACAAGCTGGCTGCTCCTAGCCACCCCTAGCCCACTCCAGGAATCTGCCTGTGAAAGGGGCCGAGGTGTGGAGCTAGCACCCTTTCTCCAAACCGCCTTGCTTTGAACTAGGTGCTATTAGCAGTCCAAGGAGAAGGTGGGAACTGGGATGGACAGCAGTGTCAAACGCCTTTGTTAGGCCTTAAGATCACGCCCAGCTAATACCATGGGACTGAGGATGAGGAACAGCAGCGCCCTGCCTCTCCCACAAGAACTCCCAGCAGGACCAAAGGGAATTGTACCCTTTCTTTCCTGGGGATACCCGGCTGTTTCGTTCCCAAGAGGTGCCAAACCCAAGGCCCTTTTGGAGGGAGGTGGGTTGGCAGGAACAGAGTGTAAGTTATAAACTGAGTTTTAATGGTCCTGTTAAGAGGGCCGTTTTCCTGGAGACGAGATTCACACAGCAACACGGTAGCCGCTAACCTATTTCCATGCAGACCAGGTAGCTTGCTTCGTGTTCTTGATCCCTGGCTTCCCTGGCTCCGGGAACTTGGAATTCCCTGCAGGACTGAGGACAGAGCACCCCGCCCCCACATCCACATCTACCCACTGTTCATTAGTGGCCTGGCGGCAGCCCTGTTCCCCTCCTAAGAGATAGAAAAATACCGTGCTCACATCAGTGGTCGGCTGATTCTTCTTCCTTCTACTGCCCTGAAATGTCCAAATACACAGTTGCACACTAGGGAGATGGTGGAGCTCTGGGCCAGGGTGGTTTGGGAGACTTCAGCCTGGCTGCAGGATGGCCTAGTGGATAGAATCGGGGCTGGGGCCTTTGCCATTTACTTGCTGGGTGATCTTGGGTAAGTCACAGTTTCTCTGGGCCTCAGTTTCCTCATCTATAAAATGGGGGTGAATTACCTATTCCCTTTCTATTTACTGACTGTGAACCTTATGTGGGGTAGAGACTGTCTCTCCTCTGCATGTACTCTACCTATCCCGATGCATTGTAAACTACTTGGTACCTGATACGCATCTCATAATTATTATCAGTATACCACTGAATTACCACTGCCAATTAATATTAACCATATTTTATATTAATATTATTACCAAAAAATTCCCATTTTTTCGCCTACTCTGTCAAGAGCTTAGTACAGTACTCTGCACACAGTAAGCACTCACATACGATTGTTTATAATTATGGCATTTAAGTGCTTACTATGTGCCAAACACTGTTCTAACCGCTGGGGTACAGCGGTACAACAGGTCAAACACAATCCCTGTCCCACATGTGGCTCACAAATACCACTGGACCTGAGGAGGCGGGTGGGAAACCCGCTTTATTCTCCTAAACTGCTGGAGTCGGAGGGGAGCGGCACCACAGGCCTCCCCCTCGGGTGCCGCCTCTCACGCTCTGTGACCGAAGCTGGCACGGTTGCCCGGACTCCCCCCTCAGGGGAAACCATGGGAAACTCGGCCAAAAACATCAACAAATTCAAGAGGATTTGGCCACATTCATGGGTGAGTGAGTGATACTGGGCTACACGAATGGCGAGAGGAAGTTTAAGGGTGTTTGGGTGGGTGACTCAGGAAGGCAACCCTTGCTCTGGCAGGCTGTCAGAGACAGCTCCAGGGACAGAGTGGCTTACGGCCTCCAACGATTTCAAGCACGGGGCCACCCTGTCCCTGGTCTGGAACACTGGCTTGCTCCAAATCTGACAGACCACATAGCTCTTCCCTCAGCACTCCTGTATATATTCAATCGCACTATTGTGCTGATCATTCTAGCTATATTTTTATGTCCATCTCCCCCGTTAAAGAGTGTCAGCTCCTCATGGACAGGCGTGCTCCTTTGTTTTGTACTGTGCACTGTACCTAGTGGGTGCTCATTAAATACTATTACTCCTGCTACCTCCACATTCCTCACCACCCCCTTCCCCCCTCCACTAGTCATCCCTCCGCCTCAGAGGGGGTGAGGTGAATCCTTGCAAAGCAATAAATGGTATTTATTGAGCACTATGTGCAGAGCACTGTAGTAGAGTAAGCCCCCTCTAGACTGTAAGCTCGTTGTGGGTAGGGTGTCTGTTATACTGTACGCTCCTGAGTGCTTAGTACAGTGCTCTGCACACAGTCTGTGCTCAATAAATACGATCGACCGACTACAATACAACAGAGTAGCAGATAACATTCCCTGCGCACCACGAGCAAAGATGGGTGAGAATTCCTGGGTCCTCGCCTGGAGGAAAATGGGGCTTGGGGCGGAAAGGTAAGGGAGAAAAAGGGGTGCTCAGAAAATGCCCAGGTGGTGGGGACCCTGGCCCCTTCCCCCACCCAGTATATTCAGTCTGTGGCTGTGGCAGGCTGCCAGCCAAGCTCTCTGCCTCAGTCCCAGCTTCTTAGCAATTAAGGCTGGAAAATTCTCCACTCTGCTCACTGCAGGAAGCAGCACCTGGCCTCCCTGGGGATACTCTCATCTCCCCTCACCCACAGATGGACAGAGAGAGACACACACAGAGATAAGAGACAGAGAGAGAGAGAGAAAGAGACAAAGATACAGAGACACACACACTCTCCAAACAACCCAACTCTCTCTCCTTGGGGAGCCAGAGTCTAAACCCCCAAGACCTCTCTCCACCATCTGCTTCCTTGAGTCATCAAATTAAAAGGCAACAAGCAGGATCTCTGCATTCTTCCCCGCTGCCAGGGAGTCTCAGCCTGGCTGGGCGAGGTGAGGAGAGGTAACAAGACCCAGATGGTGTTCCTGAGCTGTATCTGCTGCCGCCTGCACCAGGGTCGGGCCCGGCTGTGGAAGTGCAGGTGGGCTTCCTGACCCGGAGGGGTATCAAAGCACTACAAGGTTCAATCTCATAGATCAAGGACTCTCTGGGGTGTGGCTTGGGGAAACTGCAGCCTGAGATGTTGGGTGTGGCCAAAGCGATGGGATGCAAACAAGAACCTTGATGTTTTGGCAGAGGCTCTCAAACCCCACTTAGAGAGAGAGAAAGTGTTGTTTGTATAGAATGGACTGATTGGGATGAGTCTCCGTGGAGAACCAGTTTCTTTTGACGGCTGGTCTGGAGAGGTGGAGAGTAGCACCCAATGGCTGTTGCAAGTTCCCCAGCGTGTTGGTTGGGGGTGGGGGGAGGAAGCAGGAGACAGGAAGAGAGGAGGGCGACAGTTGCAGGATTCAATTTTAAGGGGGGAGTCACGGCCTGAAGGTCAAACTTCCACGCTTCCAAGCTAGGCTTGTCTCAGCCCCTGGCAAGTGCAAGTTGGGGTGCAGAGGGGAAAGGGGAAGGCGGGAGGGTGAGAATGCCCCTCAAGCATCATTTCTGCTCAGAGATCTTTCTCGACTCTGGATACCAGAAGATCCCTCAGCATCCTCTGCCCTGACCCAACCCCTTGCTATGTCAGGACCCCCAGCTGGAATTGATGACTGGTTGGGTGTGTGGGGGGGGGGCTGGGGCGAGTTCCGAAAACTGGCTAGCAAGCTGGAATCTGAATCCTCACCACTCCCATCCACCAACAACCCAAACAAGGGCGAAGTCTCCTATGGCACTTCCAGTGGGTGCTGACAACATGGAGAAGTTGACCCGATCCCCCCTTCCCTGGCTCGCTTGCTGCATAGCCAGGCTAGTGAGACTTGGCGTGAAGGCAAATGTCCAACTTGGGGGGGGGGGGGACCCTAGAGGGAAAACAAGGACAAGTCTGTCCATCCGGCTTCCCCCGCCCCTACTTTGAACTTAAACCCCTTGAGCCTCCTCTCTGGAGGAGAGGTGCAAGGAAGAGTTCCTAGAACCAAGTTAGGCATTTTAGGGAGGGGGAGGGGGAGGGGGTGGTGGCAGACACACAGCTCGAGAGGGTTCTGTCTAGCCCTTGGCAGCAGATCTGACCTTAAAAGTAATGCTGGCTCGGGGGAAAGCTCAGAAAGTTCCCTATGCCAATGGATCAACCCCTCACCTCAGCCTTGCAGGGCCTGAGACACAGCCGCTAAGGAATGGATTAAGTTGAGCCCGGGAGCAATTTTACAAGGCTGGGGTGGGGCAGGGAGAGAGGATAAGGGTTGGGGGGAAGCTAAAAGAAAAGGAGGGTGCTGGGGGACCCCCCCCCCCCAAAAATCAACTCCCTGATCCATGAAAATGAGATTAAAAAAAATACAAAGGTCACTACCAAGCCTGCAAAAGTCTTGTCTCCACCGCCCTCCCCCCTCTCCGCCGGCATCCCAGTTTAAGGCTGGGGCAATGCTTGGCCACAGCACCAAGGCCAAATGGGGAAGAGCCCCCGTGGGTGCCGATCGAATGTCCTGAGGAATGAGTTGTCGGGGGGGAGGGGGTTTGTTTGGGTTCTATTTACTCGGGAAGAATTATTACTAGTCCCTCAAAGATGGCTGCAGTCCCCATCCCGACAGAGCCTACACTTCGGTTCCTTTCCTAACCACTCAGGAAGCTGCTCTGCCCTGGGCACCTTTAGACATGATCTTGTGGGACGCAGCGGAGAGGGGTGCATTCTAGTTCCAGACGAAGGGGACATCGCTAATCTGTCGGTGGGCATTTTCTGAGGTTCCTAAAAAGCACCCCCCACCCCGACTCCAAAGCACCTGCTTCGGCAGCAGGTACCAGGGGGCGGGAGTCAATGACGGGAGAGGCCTTCCAAAGAGAGTTTGGTAGAACAGGCCTCTCGCCTCTGTCCCTTCGAATTCTCAATATCTGTTTCCCTAGGGCACCAGATACCGTCTTCACTTCCCCCTCAAAAGGTCCAGAACTCTGCTGTTCCAGGAACTGCCCAAGATCTAATTTAGAGGTGGAGGCAAAACCCCCCCAGCTTGCCGGGGCCAAGGAGTGGAGGGGAAGGGAAACGGAGGCTGAGGAAAGCGGCGGCCTCTAACCTGGGGGGGAGGGGGAGCAGGGTGTCAGTTGTTAACAACAGGCTGACACCAATATCGGGGGTTTAGGGAAGCCCCAAACAAGTGAGATATACTCCACTCTCACAGGGGTCTGGCCCACCCCAGCTTTGCTCCTAAAGTTCTCCCGCACCCCAAAGGTTGGCAACGGGAGATACCTCTCCTCTGGGGTCACTTCCCCAATGCTGGGCCGGGCAGTCTTCCATGGGATTCTTCCTGGCCTAGGTCGGGGATACGGATTATCTTGGGGGGAGGGTTCCTTTCCAGAGGCCCTCTGCCTCTTTTTGCTCCCAAGAAGACTGAAGGGGCAAAGGGGCCAGCCCATCCACCGTGAATAGCCCCTGGATGTGCCCGTGAGAAGGACGTTTCCTTAGCTCCCCGGGCTCCCTCCCAGAACCGGGCGGGGCCGTACCGTCAATGAAGGACTGAGTTCTCTCATCGTAAGGGGGCATCTTCTCCTCCGCCTCGTCCTCATCCACCTTGTCAGACGGCTGTTTGGATGGTGGGGCCTGGGGCACACGGGAAGCAGGGAGGGTTAGTTTATGTGCGTGTGGGTGTCTGTGTGTGTGTGTGTGTGTGTGTGTGTGTGTGTAGGGGGCTGGGTTCTCAAACACCCCAACTCCAATACACAGCCTTGATCCAGAGCAACACAGAAAAACCTGGAATGGGTTAGTGGGGGGGGGGGGGGAGAGGGGAGGCAGGGGGACGGGGGGGTCCTCCCCCCACCTCAGTCTGTGTTTCAGATTCAACATTAAGAGGCTACCTGCTTCAGGGCCCAGGCAAATACTGTAACCCAGGCAGTCTGAACCGATGACTTTTTGGATAGAAGCGCCAGAGCTGAACAAAGGAAAAATCCAAGCTGAACACCAGCGTCCAAATGTGCAGGGAGAGAGAGGCTGGGCAGCAAGCAGATGGGCGAGGCTGGCAAACAGCATCTCCTGACCCTAATGGGTAATTCGACCCTCCCCTTGGGACTGCTGTCAGAACAGCAGCACTTAGTGGTGTGCTCAGGCTCCGGAGAGGGGGCCTCTTCCCTCCTTGCGGTTTGGGTGGACAGCTTCTCCAGCGACAGACTCCAAATGGGCTTCCAGGAGCCCAGCCAATTGCCGGCCTGATCGGGAAAGCTCCAGGGAGTCTCTCTCCACTTCTCAGCACTGAGTGACGTCAGCAGGACCGGGCAGCTTCCCCCACTCCCCCGGCCCCTGCCCCTGCCGGGAAAGGCCGAACGTCGGCTAAACAAAGCCACCCACTTTATCCTCCTCGGGGGTTTCCTCCTCATCGTCGTCCTCCTCCTCCTCTTCTTCCTCCTCTTCTTCTTCGTCCTCAGGGGATGGAGGGTCCACTAGGGGCTCAGGGACAGGATCTGGGTTTCCTCCTGCTGGGGCTTCCACAAGAGGTGAGGCATCGGGCAGGCCCTGGAACAAAGCTTCTTTTGGAGACCAGTCCGAGCGCTAAATACCACCCCTTCCCAACCCCCACAACTCTGGTGATCACTGAACCCAGGTCGGGGTGGGGTGGTGCGGCAACGAGGAGGACTTGGAGCTGGGATTCCTGGGTCTTTTCTCATTTAGCTGGAGCTTCCCGACCAGGGATCGGTCTCCTGATCAGACTGATCCCTCTCTCTCGGCACCAGGAGATGACAATCCCGGGGCCATCTCTTGGTTCTCTTGGCTTTTGGCCTGCCGCTGGAAGCAGAATTGGCGGGCAGGGCCAGGCTGAATGGGTCCGGCCAGTTCACCGGAGGGGGTACATTCTGAGGGTGGTCCGTGGCTGCTTTGTGTCCACTAGGCCACCGCAGATGACGGCGATTGTGCCAAGCCAGCTCCGCCCAAGGTGGATATGACTTCAACGGGGTGAGCGTCGCCGACTCCCCAGGTTCGCCGCTGGGGATAGCTGAGGTTTGGTCCTTACCAGCAGGGACACCACCGGGTCTCCTGGAAAAAGGGTCTGGCCCCTCGGGGGAAGGTGTAAAGAACAAACTCCATGAGGGTAAGGAGTTTCAGTCTTGTGATTGCTCCCTGCCCAGAAGAATAGTCGGATAGGTGCCCAGCCAATGCTGGGGGTGACAAAGTGATGAAACCCAGGACAGAATGTGGTCGGAGACTCAATTTGATTGACAGGAAATCAAGGGAGACTAGAGAAGAGAGGGCAATGGAGTTCTGGCTCTTGGCTTTCCAAGAGAGCAAGCGATGGCTCAGCAAATAGACTCCCCTCAACAACCCTCCCCCACCCTCTCCCGGGCAGACTACTTGGCTCAGGAGTTCGGTGGCTGATGGCGTCAATCGGACCCAGCCAAGCCTCTGCCCGAGGGCCAGGTTGAGCTCAGAGGCCTCGTTCCCCGGCCAGCTCGGCTCGGGGCCCCTATCACCACTCTGCTTGGTCTGGGCTTCTTGCTGATGCAGGACCTATCCACCCCCTCTCCACTGGGTCCCGCCTGCAGCCCAGGGCAAGGGGGAGGATGTGCGCGGGTACGTGCGTATGCGTGCAGAAGAGAAAGAGCACACAGGGAAGCTGCAGCCACCCCTAGGAGCAGGCACCATCATACCAGATAACTTTTCCTCTTTTAGGCTCGAAGGGTTGAGGGGAGCGGGAGGGAGGGAGGGAGGGTTAGAGGATTCAAGTTAGGGAATGGGAAGTACGAGGACCCCTAAATCAGAAAGCCTGGTGGCGGGAGTGGGTAGAGAAAGCACCACCCCCCCGGGGGAAGAGAGCGGAGCCCTCGGCTCAGAAGGAGAAAGGGTCACGGGAGAAGCAGATGGGAAAGCTGCTGTGAATCGTCGCTCTGATTTGTGGGCAGGCGAGGGGAGACGAGTGAGTAAGGAGCAGTCACCTCAGCAGAGCCGGGCAGCCGATTCGTTAGCGGCAGAGGTGGCATCTGCTCTGCCCGGACCCAGCTGGTAGGGATGGATGCACTCCAGGGATTGAAATCTTAGCCCCGCTCCCTGCCTCTCACCCGCCCAGAGCCACTCGCCTCCTTTGTGATTCACACGATCCATGGGGCTGGTAGCGGGGAGGAGAGCTCGGCGTGCAACTCTCGCCCCCTGCTGGCGACGACCCCGGCCACACTCCCAGGCCACCCCGGCGGCTACCAGGGCGTGGACCCATGGGGGTGGGGGGAAGCAAGGGGTGGGCCGCTGCACACTCACCTCGGGCCGGTATTTCTTTTTGATGGTGGCCCAGATGCTCTCCTGGAAGCTGACGGGATCCGCCTGCATGGCCTCACCCAGCAGAGCCTGGAAGAGAGCCGGGTCAGGGTCCGCCCCGGCCCAAGCAGAGGCCCACAACAGACCCAGTTTAGGGGAAGGGGGGGGGCAGAACGCCAAAATGGGGCCGGGGGATATAGATCCCACCTGCGGGAGCCATGGTCGAAAGAGGAGGCCGTGGGGCTTTGGAGGGTGGGGCCCGGGAGACTGCAGAGGCCAGCTGGCCCGTCTGTCGGCCTGCCCGCCAGCCAGGAGGCCATGTTCCCCCCCAGGCCATTTCTTTGGATTTAAATCACACGGAAAAAGCAAAGAACTCTAACGAACCGTCCTTCCCGAGGAAACTCCGGCTACACGGAATCCCCGGGGCTCTGGGCAAAAGAGCAGCAGCAACAGGGAGTAGAGGCCTCCGGGGCAAACCCGGCATGATTTGGGCGACCCGGCAGAGAAAGCTGACATCACCACAGTCACGCCCTCGGAGCCCACAGAGACAGGGCAGATTCCGCCCGCCTCACCTAGAGCTCGTGCATTCTGGGGCCCGTGTCGGGTCTGATTCCGGACTCGATCCGCAGGTGCCGGACGGCCGGGAAGGGTCGTGCCTGCGTGACTGCGGATCGTGTGCCTTTTGAAACACAGGTACAAAATGCCACCCATTGGCAGCTGGGGCCGGGGTCCTGCTGGCTCCCCGGATCTGAGCTGAATCCGGGCTGTGTTCGGGCACCCACCCGTGCTCAGTTAGAGATGGAAATCAATCAACCAGTGGTATTTATTGAGCACTTACTGTGTGCAGAGCGCTGAGCTAAGTGCTCGGGAGAGGACACTATAACCAGTTTAGGGGCCGGGTGGGGAGTTGGGGATGGGCAGTGCTTTCCCTACAGCAACACTGCCACCTGCTGGCAACGCTGGGGGCTGCTCTAACCCTGAATCCCAGAAAGGAGGAGCAGCCTCTCATTCAATTGTATTTATTAATAATAATAACAATGATACTGTTGGTATTTGTTAAGCGCTTACTATGTGCAGAGCACTGTTCTAAGCGCTGGGGGGATACAGGGTAATCAGGTTGTCCCACGTGAGGCTCACAGTTCATCCCCATTTTACAGATGAGGGAACTGAGGCACAGAAGTGACTTGCCCACAGTCACACAGCTCACAAGTGGCAGAGCCGGGAGTCGAACCCATGATCTCTGACTCCCAAGCCCTGGCTCTTTCCACTGAGCCACGCTGCTTCTCATAAGGCTTATTAAGGGCTTACTATGTGCAGAACACTGTGATAAGCACTTGGGAGAGTACAAAACAACAGAATTAGCAGACGCATTCCCTGCCCGTAACGAGTTTATAATCTAGATGGGGAGACAGATGTTAATATAAAGAAATGTTTTATAATATACAATTTAAAGACGTACTTAATTACACAGGGCCTCTCCTCAGGGGTCACCGCTCTCTCCTTTTTAGGGCTATCTTTGCTCACGAGCTGCTCCGCACCCATCCACCTCTACTGGCACCTACTAAGCGCTTAAATCCCACAATTATCATCATTATTAGCCGGAGCAAGGCGTGGCCTCAGGAACCAAAGCCTGCGCCATAACCTTTGGACTTGGTTAGGCAGGGTAGTGGAAGCGGGGCCCTGGGTGGCCCCCCTTGGGATTGAGATTCTGGCTCAAAATGGTTTTCTTGGGGGTGGGTCCAGGCCTCGCTTTCCTGAACCCCAGCCCCAACTCATCAGAACCACCTCGTGCCAGCTCTGTATCGGCTGGGCAATTGAGAAGGATCAAGTCTGAGGCCTCAAGGAGGAAGTCCACGGGCTCTGAATTTATTTCTCATTTGGGAGTCGGCGGGATGCCAGGATGGAAGCTTTTCCGTGGCTCTGATCAGAGAGAGGGGGCGGGTCAACGACAGTGCCCTCTCCAAGCGGTAGTCTAGACCCTTGGGGAAGCGAGGGGGTGAAGTGGAAGACGGCCCCCAAGGCAGTTTTACGATTCCTCACCAGTGTGGACCCCCTCACTGGGAGGGAGCTGAGTCTAAGGGTTAAGTCACGGAACTGGGAGATTGGGTGCCTGGGTTCTGGGCCCACGTCGGCTTCTGGCTCAGCCTCCGGCCCAGGTTTTCCTCTGTGTGTCTCGGATTATGCACCTCCCTGCCCACCCTGCCAACTCTGGAGAGCCAGGGTGACCTTCGGGATCCCGGGATGGAGACAAGGAGGTCGGTCATTACCTGGGCTTCTGCCTCGGTCAGAGTTCCGTCGTCATCTGGGTCCAGTTCGGGATGGGTTTGCAGCTCAGTCACTGAAATCCTAGACCCAAGTGGGAGAGTGCATATATGTGTGTGTGTGGTGGTGGTTGGGGGGTGAGGTGGGGGGGGGGGGGAGCGGGGTGCACGCACAGACCCACAGTCTGATGAGAAGCCACAGCTCCAGAGCTGCAGGGAAGTGCCGTGCGGCAGGTAGGACTAACCGGCTTCAGGTCAAGCCAGCGGCTCTCAGGTACTTTCCCCACGTGAGCTCTGACAACAGAACCCGTATGGGAATTTGAATTTCTTCCCCCAACCTTGAGATGGTCCAGAGGTGAAATGGAGGAGGAGGGGAAGGCAGTACACCACCTCCACGCTGCAGCGGCCGTTCAGAGCCCACAGCGGTCCCTGCCTCTCCTAGCCACAGGGAGGGTGCCTGTATTTTAATTCTTAAGAAAGAGTATGGGAAATGGCCAGTCCTCTTGGGGGCTGGCTCCGCCCAGGTGAAGCCATTTTAGCTTCACCCCCACGGCTCTGTGGACAGCCACAGCCACGATCAGAGAAGCGCCATGGCCTAGTGAAAGGAGTGTAGGCCTGGGAGTCAGAGGACCTGGGTTCTCAACCCGGCTCTGTCCCTTGCCTGCTGTGTGACCTTGGGCAAATTGATTCACTGGGCCTCCATTTCCTCATCTGTAAAATGGCGATTAAATCCCACTCCCCCGGACTTAAACTGTGAGCCCCATGTGGACTGAGGCTACATCCAACCTGATGAGCTTGTATCTGTCTCAGTGCTTAGTACAGTGCTTGGCACAAAGTAAGCACCTAACAAGTACCATAATGATTTTTTATTATTATTAAGAAAAGCACTGAACATGGTGGCTGAGAACTGGAGACAAAAGATCAGTCCCTTCCCACCAGACCAAATGGGTCAGCCAAATGGCCTTCCTGTGTCTCAGGTAGAAGGAGAAGCTGTAGTCTCTCTCTCCCTCCTTCCCTAGAAGGGGTGTGGGTGGAGGGGGTGCTGGAGCCCCTGCTGAAAAAGGAGCTGTTGTCCCAACCCTGGGCCACATTCCCCACTGGGGGCTGCAAAGCCCGTTGGGCCCCGGGAGGGATACGCCATTGGCAACTTCCTTCCAGGTCCATCCCTCCAGGCCCCCCACGGGAGCCGCATCGGAAGGGTAGGGAGAGGTCCGGGCTCCGTCAGGACAAAGGAGTCCCGGGGCAGAGGAAGGAGACCAACACTACTCACACTCCGTCGGCGTTGTCGTCCAGCTCCTGGAAGGCCTTACTGGCCTGGGCCTGATCGCGGGCGGCCTGGACAGCAGCTTTCTGCTCTGTTTAACATATTCCGGCCAGAGAAGAGGGAGATGATGCTGGGGTTGCCCACTCTTCCTTTCAGCCCTGGCAGCACGTCACACCCACGGGAATGGGGCGGGGGAACGGGGAGAGGCCCGACCACCAGAACGCGCCTGGAACATTTCGTCTCGGCCCTCGGAGTTTGCATGTTGGGTGCTACCGGGGTTCAGACTTCCAGGTCCAGACCAGGAAGTCTGAATTTGTGCTCCAAAAACACAGAACTACTGGAGTTTAGGGAATCTCCACCCCAAGAACCTCAAATGGGCTCCTCGACCATTGGACAACAATCCCACTGGTCCACCCCTGCTGAGTGACCTCCAAACCCTAGGGGTCCCCGAGGAGGGTGCCGGAGAGAAGGCAAGGAGAGTTTTTACCTTCCCACAGCTTCAGGTGGGTTTCCTTGGCTTCTTTCTCAGGCTTCTCCGCTTCTTCCTTCAGTGACTTGAGCCTCTCCACTTGATCCTCCAGCGACTTCTTCCCATCTTGCAACTCGACGAGCTTTTTCTGTGCGGAGGGAAAGGAAGTACAAAGCAGAAGGGCCATCAATCATTAGGGTGGCCGGGCCTGAGGCGGGAGGAAAGATCCTGAACTTTGGTTGGTCAGGGAGAGGGTCTTTCCTGTCATAGGTCCAAACTGCCCACCTAGAGTGATTCGCCCGCTCAGAGTTTCCACCCCGGGTGCTGAGCACCCGGTAACAGAAAGCACAGTGTGCAGCACGGGATCCAACAATGTTTGTCTTGGCACCCGGCATCCCTCCTTGTGTTGACTGGACAGAGGTGGTAGAGGGCAGCAGCCTGGCTGCCAACCAGATGCCCCATAGCCCGTCTCCACCGTCCCCTCATCTGACAATTTTGGGGAGCATCATCGGATCTACTTGGGTGGCTTCTGGGACCAAGCCACCCCAAGAGTCAGGGAGGAAGCCACATTTACGACAACCCCATCCTTCCGCGGGAAGTTCCGGATTTCGGAAAGGGAGCCGTTATGCCCCGGGGCACACCCTTTGCCAAGTCTGACGTGGAGAGGAGGGGTAACCTGACGCTCCTTGTCCTTTGCCCTCTAGAAGCATCACTTCGGGAAGCCTCCTGACCACGTGGTAATACTTCATGAGGCTGTTTTTTTACCCAGGAGGGTGAGGTGCATGGGGATGGGGAAAGAACCATACCTGTTTCTCTTCCTTGCCCTTGCTTGCTTCTTCGATGAGGATTTTCTTAAGCCGGAATCCTTCCCGGGCTAACTCGGCCATCTGCTGCAGGGCTTCCCTCTCTTTCCGGCCCATCTCCCTGTATACGAGAGGACACGCCCCGCCAGGTGTGTGAGGGTGATCGACCCAGTAAGGTTCAGCCCCTCTCCAGAGGACAGAAGGACCCCAGGCTGGCTCGGGGACCAATCAGGATCGGGTCCGCTCCAAATCGCCGGCGGCAACTCCGCGAGGTGGAGTGTGACCATCACCCCCGGGGGCTTGCCACCACAGAGGTGGGCACCGTTTGGGCTTCACCCCCACGGCTCTGTGGGCAGCCGCAGCTAGCCCGGCCCACCCCTCTAGGCTAGAAAGGGGCCGCCAGAGTTGAGGTGTCCCGCTTCCGCCCCTTGCCCTCTGACGGCAAGGGCGAGACCTCGGTCGGGCCCCGACACCTGCAGAGTTCCTGCTGGCCTCATGAGGCTGCGGGGCCAAGTGGGAGGCACACGTGACCAAGAGTCAGCAGACCAGGTTTCTCTGCTGGCGCTGCCACTTGCCGGCCGGGTGAGCCGTGGGTGAGTCACTCAACTCCTCTGGCCCTCGGTTCCCTCATCTGCAAAATCTGTTTTCCCTTCCTCTCTCCCTCCCTGATTGGGTCCAATCTGATTAGCTCGTCTCTGCCTCAGTGCTTAGGGCAGTGTTGGCACAGCAAACTCCTCCCCTAGACCGTAAGCTCCTCGAGGGCTGGGATCGGATCTACTGACTATATTGCATTCTACTCTCCTAAGTGCTTAGTATGGTGCCTCTGCACACAGTATGTGCTCAATAAATACTACTGCTTGATTAATTAATGTCATCAATATCATCACTGTGAGCTGTGGGAGCAGGGCAGAGACTATTACCCTCTGACACAGCGTGGCTTAGTGGAAAGAGCTCGGGCTTGGGAGTCACAGGTCGTGAGTTCTAATCCCAGCTCCGCCACTTATCAGCTCTGTGACTTTGGGCAAGTCACTTAACTTCTCTGGGCCTCAGTTACCTCATCTGTAAAATGGGGATCAAGTCTGTGAGCCCCACGTGGGACAACCTATCTTGTATCTATCCCAGTGCTTAAAAAAGTGCTTGGCACATACTAAGTGCTCAATAAATACCAGTGAATGAATGAGAAGCCACTAGAAAGGCTGTTTAAGCCCCTCGGTGTCAGGGGCTCCCTGTACCCGGCTCCTGGCCTTGTGGCCACCTGCCTGGTGTTGCAATTTGAATAACAGCTCTGGAAAACCCAACCCCAAAACGCTGCCGGCTGGCTCAGAAGTCGGGCTCCCGGGACAGGGCTGAGAGGAACCTCTGGTCTGGCCCCATAGCCCGGGAAGGGTGGAAGGAGCTTCGGGAGCAGAGGGTAGCTTCCTTACGTGACGGGGTGCCTACTGTGGGCAGAGCACAGTAATTGGGCCTCAGGGGGGTACGATAAGACTTAAGATACAGACACTGCTTTCACCAGCCTTCTTACCTTCTCTCTCTCCTCCCCTTTTTTCTACTCCACCTCAGGACTCTGTCCCAATGTCAGGCCATGCTCAAAATGCAGAGGTGGCACTCCAAACCCTGCACAGGGCTCCAGAGACCCTCCTCCTTCTCCACTCTCAGAGAGAGGAGATAGAGGAGGGTATGGGTGACATGTTCCTGCACTTGCCCCCATGAGATTAGGCTCATGGTCTCCTCCTGTGTCATTCCCGACATCCTCTTCTACCAACACCAATCTCTAGATCTGGAATTCGCCCCCTGGGACCGCCCAAGAATCTTAAAACTTTTTGGGAGCGGGGAGGGGAGAGATGTACTACACTTTGGGATGGGGGGGTTTCTAGGTTTCAAAATCCACTCCGCTGAGTGGTTAAAGCCCACTGCTCGTTCCCCACCTCTCCCCCACAGCGACCCCGACTGCAGAATTACAGGCAAGGGGCTGTCACAGCCCAGCATGCCTTGAGGAAGGAAACAGCTTTAGAAGGGAAGTTCCCAGAAGGAAGGGCAGATAGCTGTCCGGTGGGCTGCTCTCCACAGGCACCACAGTCTGAAGCAGAACCAGACCTTCACCCAGAGAAAGAATCTCTCCTTCCTCAGCGGCTTAAGGCTCTCTGAGCTTTTGAGGGGAAAAGCCACTAAGAGTAACTTAAAGGAAGAGCCTTGGAGAGAGGGCAGGAGCTGGGGCAGAGTCAACCATCTCTCTTACTTGCAGGTATTCTGGCAGACGATGCCACTGTTGTATTCATCGGTGGCGTCGCAGCAGTCTGAAAGCAGAGAGGAGTGTGCCCGTCAGCACCGTCCCTACCCTCAGGTGAGGAGCAGCGCCCACCCGAGACCCCGAGGGGTTCCTTACCACAGACGCCATCATTGACCCGGGATGAGGGGATGTACTGGGGCTTGTAGCCTGCGTTGGTGCAGTGAAACCGTCCCTCTGGGCAGGCTGCTGTCCCTGGATGGGGAAACAGGAGGAGGGAAAGAGAATGGGTTACCTTTGGGCACAAGATATCCCAGCAGCAATAGGGTATTGGGTCATTCACTCTGGGAAAAAAAGAAGATATCTTTGTCTCTCCCTCTCCTCCCACCACCCAAAAAATCAGGACCTAGACCACACACCCCTGGTCCTCCCCAGACCCTCACACCCACCAGGTTCGTCTGAGCCATCCCTGCAGTCACAGTAGTCATCGTTGACTTGGTCAAAGGTGATGGTAGAAGACCCATCCAGGCAGGTGAAGGGCTTAGATTCATCGTAGAAGTGCTGATCTGTGGAGGCAAAGGAGGGAGGGGAGAGTTTGAGAGAAGAACCCAATAAGGTCACCCCATTTCCTCATAAGCAGACATGACAGCTCCAGGACCCTAACTTCTCCCTCCCCTGCCTGGTGTTTTTGTAATCAGATCTTCATACCTCCTCTGCACCAGTTAAGCGCTTGGGTTTTCTCCCTCATCCCACAGCATTTACATGCTTATCTTGAGACTCTATTACTACTTAATCTCTGGATTTTATATCAGTCTCCCTGCTAGACTCTAAGTTCCTTGAGGTCAGCGATCGGATCTCTGTGGTACTCTCATGTGCGTCATACAGTGATCTGCACACTGTAAGCACTAACGAAATACCACAGATTAATGGACTGGCAATGAAGTGGCACTTGACATCTCGAGGGCTTATTTCTCCAAATACAGAGCAAGGCAGCTCCAAGACTTTCCTGATATATACCACCATTATCATTCAAGTGCGCATTACGTGCCAAGCACTGGGCTAAGCGCTGGGGTTGATACAATATGTGCAGATTGGACACAATCTGTCCCACATGGGGCTCGGGGTTTAAAAGGGACTGTAATAATAATAATAATAATATTGGTATTTGTTAAGCGCTTACTATGTGCAGAGCACTGTTCTAAGCGCTGGGGTAGACACAGGGGAATCAGGTTGTCCCACGTGGGGCTCCCAGTCTTAATCCCCATTTTACAGATGAGGGAACTGAGGCACAGAGAAGTGAAGTGACTTGCCCACTGTAGTGAACCCCCATTTTACAGATGAGGAAACCAAGGCACAGAGAAGTCACTTAACTTCTCTGTGCTTCCGTTACCTAATCTGTAATAAGGGGATTAAGACTGTGAGCCCCATGTGGGATGTGGACTGTGTCCACCCTGATTATCCTATATCTCCCCCCAGTGCTTAGTACAGTGCCTGGCACACAGTAAGCGCCTAAAAAATACCATTAAAAAAAAATCTAACAATCCTATTTTTGTGTGCTTACTGGGTGCAGAGCACTGTACTAAGCACTGAGGGAGACAACAGTATAACAGAGTCAGTATACATGTTCCCTGCTCACAGTGAGTTTAGTCTATTAGGTAAGTGGCAGAGGCAGGATTAGAGAAGCAGCGTAGCCCAGTGGAAAGAGTGCGGGCCTGAGAGTCAAAAGACCCGGGTTATCATCCCGGCTCTGCGGCGATCATGGGCGAGTCACTTCACCTCTCCGGACCTCGGTTTCCTCATCTGTAATATGGGGATTCGGTACCGTCCTCCCTCTTGGACCGTGAGCACGATGTGGGACAGGCTATCTGCCCGACCTGATTACCCGGTAACTATCCCAGTGCTTAGTACAGAGCTCGGCACATAGTGAGCACTTCATTAACAGTAATAATAATAATAATAGTAATGTTGGTATTTGTTAAGCGCTTACTATATGCAGAGCACTGTTCTAAGCACTGGGGTGGATACAGGGTAATCGGGTTGTCTCTCGTGAGGCTCACAGTTAATCCCCATTTTCCAGATGAGGTAACTGAGGCACAGAGAAGTTAAGTGACTTGCCCACAGTCACACAGCTGACAAGCGGCAGAGCCAGGATTCGAACTCATGACCTCTGACTCCCAAGCCCTGGCTCTTTCCACAGAGCCACGCTGCTTCAATACTTGTCACTACTATCCGAACATTGGTCCTCTGACTCCCCGATCCGTGCTCTTTCCTGTCCTGTCCAACCTTCCCAGGCCTGTGTGGGCTCCCGAGCAAGTTTCCTCCATTCGGCCTCGCCGGGCCCGAAAGGCCTCCGTGGGACTCACGGGTGAGGGAGACTCCCCGAGGCCTCTTGACCTCAACGGCAGCCGTGGCACTCAGGGCTCCCAGCAGTAACAAGAAGATCATGTCTGATCGGCTCAGTCCGGCAGCAGTAGTATCTACAGTAGCCACGAAAAAAGAGGAGAGAGGGGGGAAAAAAAAGGGGGGGGGCGGACCCCCCAAGAGTGGGCGCCCGCACCTTCCCTCACGTCGGATGATTTTTGCCCATCTCCTAGGCAATAAACTGGGGCCATCACCCTCCTCCCGGCCGATCGGGTGCGGGCGTGAAGGCTATGCGCTTAGTTGAGAAGTAAGTCTTGAGGAAAGATTTCAATCTTTCCTCCTGGTCGGGATCCCGCGCTGTGCTCCCAACTCAGCCGCACGCGGGAACTGGATGGACCTTTCCCGCTGGGAATGGGGAGTGAGGGGGGGGGTGGGGGGAGGGGGAGGAGTGAATGAGCCTCGTTCCCTTCGCCCCCCCTCCCCGACGCACCTAAAGGCGACCAGGAGACGGGGCCAAAGGTCACCCTCAGCCCCTCCGCTCGGGCTCCCGACGGCCGTTCGCGATCCGCCCGGACCTGGAAGCGGAAGGGAGGATGGCCCGGTGCACCCCATTTCCGTCAGTCAACCGCCGGAAGCCCAGAACGGCGGGGGGGCGGCGGGGGGGCTGCGCCGCCATTTTGAAAGCGGCTGACGAGCGTTTCCCCCAACGGACATCTTGGCTCCTTTAGGGCCGGAGCCTCAGAGTCTGTCGGTTAATGGTGGCGGAGGCTCGCCATCTTAGGAGTGGCGGAAAACTCCGGCCGAAAGATGTTTATGAACGAAGAAACTTCGAAAAAATCCCCCACAGACAGTAAGGACGAAAGGTCACCTCTCCAAAAGGGCCGCGGGACCGTTTGATTGAGTGGGGAGCCGCCCGCTGTTCTCCTCCTCCCTTTCGAAAGGCCCGGGAACGGGGCTTTGGGTCCCTTTTCCCTTCTTCCTCTCCAGCCCAGCCTATGACAAGGGCTCGTTGGCTAACGTGACTCGTTTCCCCAGGAGCGGAGGCGGTTGCCTGGCAACGGGAAATGCTAACAGCCTCCGCCTTCGTTCAAGGAGGTGGGAGTGAAGCTAGGGAGGAGAGGAAGAAGAGTCCCGTTCCCACCGGAGTTCCGGCCACTAGAACCAGTGTGGATCTGCCTATGACCCCAGGATCCTTCCCCTCCTAACGTTTTTCACCTCCCCATTCACATTCTCCCTCAGCTCCAAGTCTTATTCCCCACTCCATCGAGATGCTCTCATTCCGCCCCTCCTAACGGTTTTTTTTTCTCCCCCTTCCCCGTTCACCTTCAACTCCAAATCTCATCCCCTTCTCCTTTCTAGATACTCTCAGCCCTAGCCGAATCTCCTGTCTCCCAGATCAGGAGGGTCTCATGGCAGCCCGTGGCGGCTCGGGGGTCGCCAGCACTTCAGAGCCCGTGAAAGTTTCAAAAGTGAAGTCTTCCTTTCGCGAACAAATCGCTGAATTGCAGAGGAAGATCCAACTTCTGGGTAAGTCAGCCAGAGTCGAAAGCTGTAGGAAGAAGGATGACGATGAGGGCGAACAGAGCTCAGAGATCTCAGATCCTCTGTGGACGTGGAAACCATCTAGTCATCCTCCTCGTAAAAATCCCAAAGACTGTTATTAAATCACCTCTTAGCCACCAGATCACCTAACTCTAGAAGGGGACGGGGAGAAATAAGGAAATGTAGACATGGGGAGAATTAATTTTTTTTTATTGAGGCTTCAGAAGGCGAAGTGAAGAAGCATTCACACACCCACAAAAACAGTGCACACTCACACATTCTCACCCTTACACACACGCACTCTGTTTCTTAGGTGCTTCCACACTCCACCAGAGTGAAGTGGAGAGTTGGTAATTATCGGGTTAATTTCTCCAGGTTGACAGCCAAACTGGAAATATATGACCTCAAAGTGGATATTTTGGCTTGAATTTGACAGTTGGGGGGCAAAACACGGTTCCAGCTGGGCATTTGGGCCTGCCTCACCCCCTGCCCCACAAATACACACACACACACGTTCTACGATAGGCAGTGTGATCCTTTAAAAATAGACTCCACCTGCTGCTTAATATATGTGCAGTTCAATCCAACAAAAGTGGGGTTTGTAAATAGATTTTGTGGCACTTTTCATCACAGTTTGACTTTGGGAATAGCAGGTTGGGAGGTGAAGCTGCAGTTTCAGCTTACCGACTCCCTTGTGTCTCCCTCCTTACTGGCTGGGGATCTGCCCATTTGACAGCTGATGTTCAGGTGATGGGGGATAGACAGAATGGTGGATGTGTCTGCTTGGGAAAAACATATTCTTTGAAAATAATTTTCAGTAGAAAAATTGGGTTTGGGCCTGAATCTGCCTGGAGCATGCTTGATGGTAAGTACCTATCTGAGGAGCCTGGGCAAAGGAGACCAGCTAGTCAACACATCTCCTTTTCAGCCATTTCCATCCCATCCAGGGGACCTCGGGACAGCCTCCAGACTCTGGGCCAGTTGGTGATAATAATAATGATGCTGAAGGTATTTGTTAAGTGCTTATCATGTGCCAAGCACTGTTCTAAGCACTGGGGGAGATACAAGGTAATCAGGTTGTCCCACGAGGGGCTCACAGTCTTAATCCCCATTTTACAGATCAGGTAACTGAGGCACAGAAAAGTGAAATGACTTGCCCAAAGTCACACAGCTGACAAGTGGCGGAGCTGAGATTAGAACCCACGACCTCTGACTCCCAAGCCTATGCTCTGTCTACTGAGTCACAGCTGCTTGTTTGGTGATGGAATAAGGGGGGAATGTTCTGAGCTGCCGGTAATCCTGGGCAGCAGCAGCTCCTTCAGAGAGACTGCCAGTCAGCCAGCAGGCACGTGTGAAGAAGGAAATTCAAATCCCCAAACTGCCTAACTCTGTCCTCTGAGTTTTTTTCAACCTTCCCATGCTGAATTCTCACAAAAAGAAGGAAGAGCCAGTTCCCCTAGTCTTTACTTGGATAACAAGTCATATCGAGTTAGCATTGTTAGGAGAAAGGTAGGTTCTGTTTG
Source organism: Ornithorhynchus anatinus (assembly GCF_004115215.2). NCBI lineage: Eukaryota > Metazoa > Chordata > Mammalia > Monotremata > Ornithorhynchidae > Ornithorhynchus > Ornithorhynchus anatinus. The sequence goes on from NC_041750.1 coordinate 9,652,593, forward strand.
CATGCCATTAGGGTTGCCCTGCTCAGACATTACCTATGTCTGAAGAGGTTGGAGAGAGGGGGAGGATGAGTGTAGTCAACTGCCGTTTCCAGTCTCAGGTCCTGGGGGACTGCAGCTTCTAAAGTTGTGAAGGCAGGCCCCTTGGGGGGTGGGGTAGGATGGAGGGAGAGAGGAGGGGAAGTTCCACAGGCTTCAAGGCCTTTGCAGGCTCAGCTGCAGTGTCAAGGGAGAGAGCAGGGTTTCAGCAGCTTGCAGGCCCAAAGGGGAGGGAGAGGCCAAGTCCTGGCTGCCCCCCGGGTGGCGGAGGAGGGAGGAAAGGTGACATTCAGCCTTAGCCGGCTTCGAGGCCTCTGCAGGCCTTGGTTCCCTGGTCAATAGTCCAGGCAGTTTGTGGGTCCAGTGATGAATGGGTGGAGAGAGGTTCCAGCCCCTGTCCTGAGTGGGACTTCTGGTCTTGGGGTCTCTCCCCCACCCCCTCACTTCTGGTAAGCTAGGCGCAGGCCATGTGTTTGGTCGGGAAGGGCCCCAGCGTGCAGCCGTTCTCATAAAGGTTGGTGTAGGGACCATCAGAGGAGCTCCCAGAGCTGGAGTCGGAAGAGATGTCCAAGTCTGAGACCCCGAGGTACAGGTACTTGAGCTCAGCCGGAACCGGAGAAGGTGGGTGTGTGTTAGTGTCTAAGACTGTGAATGTTTTGTACACTAGCAAGTGAGATGATTTTCGACGGAATTTTCCAGGGGACGTTTCCTTTTTAGCCACATTCATATATGGGATAAACCCGGTTGCCAGGGTCATCCCACATTGGTGGTGACTGGACTGAATAGACCTGGCTCTCTGTTAGGGAGACAAATGGCACTGGTCCCACCTCTGAGCCAATCACAGGGACCCTGACATCAGCATGTTTTCCTGGTTGACCATGAGCATCACAAAATTTCCCCAACCTCCCCTAACCAGGGCCAGTTTACAGCCCAGAAGCGCCCTGGCTTCCTGCTCTTTCCAACCTAAAAATAGCCCTGGCCGCACCGAAAGGGCACATGAAGTTTTGGAGTGTAGGAGACAACTTTGGCTTGAGAGTCCTGCCCCATAGAGAACAGACAACCCCCTCTCCCTGCCCTGCCCCCAAACATGCACATACACACAATCTGCACCCCCCCACCCCCCCCATGGATCCTTCCTTCCTGAGCACTCCAAGGTGATTTTGAGCAGTGGCCTTGGTGGAAGTGAGGTAGGAAATTGCGGAGGACCCCTCAGATGGCCAAAATGAAACCCCTCAAGGGCCACAAGGAGCCCTTCACAGGAGATGGCCTTGGGCAACTGGTTAAAGTGGGCCAACTCCTATGTCTGGCCTTCCTTTCTACTGTTGGCCAAGGGATCTCGGTGCCCTGGTCAGAGTCCAGGCAGGTGGGCAGCTGGGTGGGGAAGGAAGGCAAGAACAGAGCCACCAGCTTCAGGCATCAGTCGCCTATCAGGCAAACTCCCTGGCTAAATTGTGACCAAAGATCTCACCAAACCAACCTCTCATCACTGCAGTGAAAATAGTAGCCATCCTATTTATGGAGGATCACTGAATGCAATACACTGTCCTAAGCTCAAGCATAAGACATGTTCCCTGTCCACAAGGAACTTACACGCTCATGAGAAGACAGACATAGAAATAATCACAAGCAGTGGAATCAGGATATATAAAATAGAATGTCCATTTGAATATACAAAAGGACACAAGTAGTGAGGATGGGACTAAATAAATGAACACATGTAAGAGATGGCCAAAAGATGATAAGATGTGGGGTGCTGATAGTTGGGGAAGGCTTGTTGGAGGATGTGGGATTTTAGAAGGGGTGTGAAAGTGAAGAGGGGAGGGAGTTTCTGATCTTGGGGACAGCGTGAGCAAGAGGTCAGAGGAGACGAGAGCGGGATCCAGCAGGAGGAGCGAAGAGCGTGAGCAGGAGAGTAGGGGGATGAGGAGAGTCAATAAGTACGATGGTGCTCACTGGTGGAGAGTCTTAAAGGTAAGGACTCTTCTCTGATGCAGGAGGAGTTGGGCAACCATTGGAGGCTCTTATGGAGAGGGGAGAGATGAACTGAGCAACGTTTCAGGAAGGTGATTCAGGCAGCAGCATGGAGTGTGGGCTGAAATGGGGGGAGAGGCTGAAATGGAGGCCAGTGGGGAGGCTGATGCAGTAGTCCAGTTGGATTATGATAAGTGGTTGAACCAGGGTAGTGGCTGCATGGGTAGAGAGGAAGGGCCAGAGCCTCAAAGCATTTTTGTAGAATAATGGGCAAGTTTTAGCAATAGGATAGAAGAGCAGAATGTCAGGGAGGAATCAAAGAGGGGAGCTGAAGGCAAGTGAGTGGATGAGTTCCCCAAGGAAGTGAATGTAGAAGGAAAAGAGCAAGGAACTCAGCACAGAGCCTTGTGGGACAGGGAAAGAATGAGAGGTGGAAGAAGAGCCAGCAGAGGAAACAGGAGGAGTGGCTGGAGAGGAAGGAGGAGAAGCAGGAGAGGACTGAGTCAGCAAAACCAAGATCTGATAGCATTCAGAGGAAAAGGGAGCGGTTTACAGTGTGAAAGGCAGCCGGGAGGTCATGGAGAACTAGGACAGAATAGAATCTATTGGCTCTAACTATGAGCAGTCATTGGTGACCTTGGAGAGTGGTGCCTTGGTGGTGTGATGGAGGTGAAATCCTTACTCTAGTGGGGGAAAAAGAGAGTTGGATGGAGAGAAGGGGAAGGCAGCTGGTGGAGACAACTCCTTCAAGGAGTTTGGACAAGAAAGGGAGGAGAGGGAGGTTGGGACAATAGGCTGAGGGATCCAGAGAGGGCTGATTTAGTATGGGGAAAGTTACTAAACTTACTAATGCATTTGAAGGCTACCAATTCTACTGTACCGAACTCTCCCAAGCACTTAAATGAGCGTAGGAAGGAGTGAAAGCCATCAAAGTTAGTCATAAATCGAGGGAGGGACCAGCAGGGTGAAAAATGACAGTCACCTGAAGCTGCAGAGGGTGGTAAAGATGGACAGGGTGAGATTCAAATGAAGAGAAGGTGAGAGAGGGAATGGGTGAGGTGGAGGGGCTGGGGCAAGGAACAGGCTGACCGCTCCCCTTTTTTCCATGAAAGGGAGAGTGGGAGAAGGTGAACCTCCTCCCCCCCTCCCTCCAGGGATGAGAGGGGAGTTGACGGTGACAGCGAGGAGAAGAGGACTGAGTGGGCCAGGAACAGGTTAAGATGGACTGGAGAGTTAGCCTAGGGGGGTTCCGCAGGCCCCAGTGGACTAGAATCTTGGAAGAGCAGAGGCAGGGGGTGCAACGCATGTGACTGGGATGAGGTGATGAGTGGCCTTCTTGGGAGTTGGCGATCTGGGGGCGATGCAGATGAGAGGAGGGAGAGGATGTGGGAAGAGGGGGACACCTGGGACCAGTATGGGGAATGGCGGGGTTGAGGGTGGGAAGAGATCGTTCTGGTTATTAAACCACAGATGGTATCTGCTCCATTTGTCTGGTACAGGCCCCATATCACTCTCACTCCCACACGCATTTCCTTCACCAGCCCTGCAGATGGATTCCACAAATCCAGTGGCCCACAAAATGTCCTGCTGCCCTGGTTGGGGAATGAAGAATTTTTGCCTTATGCCTGAGGCCCTAACTTTGAGCTTCCTACATCCTGCCCTGTGCACCCCTTTCCCCCTGGGTGTTTGCCCAAGCTGTTAGCCAGGAAATCCTGGCTCCCCCACCATCTGGGGGGGGAATGGTGGGCAAGAGGGGGCATTCTTTTTGCTCCCTGACGCTCAGGCTGCCCTAGGGCCTCAGCCCAGGACTGCATGGGCCAATGGTACTATCCCGCCCCCATTTTGGAGAATCCTGCATGAAAGAGGCCTTACACAGGCCTGTCTGGCTCTGGGATCTCCCCCAGTCCTTCCTCCTTCCCCCTCTGTTCTCCTAATAACAATAATAATAATAATAAAAAAGGTGATATGTTAAGTGCTAAGCTCTGGGGCAGATATAATCAAATGCAGTCCTTATCCCACATGGGGCTCCCAACCTGAGGAGGAGGGAGAACAGATATTTAATCCTCATTTTACAGATGAGGAAACTGAGGCACAGCCAAGTGAAATGACTTGCTCATGACCACACAACAGGCAGGTGGCAGAGCCAGGATTCGAATCTGAGTCTCCTGCCTCCCAGTCCTCTGCTCTTTCCATTCTAGGCCACAGAGCTTCATGGTGACTATCAAGTGGCCAGTTGGCAGTGGTCTGGCAAGGGATTGTTCTGGGGGGCCGGCGGGGCCCACAATCCAGGAGGAGAAATTCTCTCTCTCACTCCCACTGCTGCCCACTGCTTCCCACCCATTCCCACCCTCTCATCACACCCATCCATTCGTTTCCACAGATATGAGGATATAAGTGTGGCCTAGTAGATAAAGCACAGGCCTGAGAGCCAGGGGACCTAGGTTCTAATCCCAGCTCTGCCAGCTCCTTGCTATGTGTCGTTGGGCAAGTCCACTTCTCTGAGCCTCAGTTTCCTCATCTGTAAAAGGGGAATTCACTTAGCCTATTCTCCCTTCTTGTTAGGCTGTGAGCACCGTGTGGGACAGGGGTGCTGTCTGACCTGATTAACTTGTATCTACCCCAGCGCCTAGAACAGTGCTTGACACAGAGTTTGCGCTTAAATACTATACTAATAATAGTATTTATGGATACACACCCCTCAGACGCCCCGTGCACGTGGTCACACAATCCTGGATCCGCCACTTGTCTGCTGTGTGACCTTGGGCAAGTCACTTCACTTCTCTGTGCCTCAGTTACCTGATCTGTAAAATGGGGGTTGAGACTATGAGCCCCATGTGGGACAGAGACTGTGTCCAACCCGATTTGCTTGTATCCACCTCGGTGCTTAGTACAGTGCCTAGCACACAGTAAGCACTTAACAAATACCACAATTATTATTATTCTGAATGCATTCTCCCCTCTATCCATGTATTTGCATACCCTGCAACCACCTGACCCATTCTCTTCCATCTCTGCCCTGCCCAAGCCCTGTGCCTGGGTCCTGGCCCTGCCCAAGGTGTCAAGGGTAAGGGCCCCCTGGATGGTGGTCTCTTTGTGTGGGTTTGGGGCCACGCTGGCTGTGAAGGGGTGGCTCCCTCCCTCGAAGCAGTCCTTTCTCCATGTCTGGGCTGCACGCCTTCACCAACTCTTTTGATTGGCCCTCAGAAGAGGACCAGAAGGCCTCCTTGGAAGGCACAGAATGGATGATGGAAAAGAACAAGGAACTGATCGAGTACCTGCACCAGAAGAATAGGAAGATGCGCAAGAAACTAGGGAGCCTGCTCATGGTGAGGACTGGGCCTGGGGCCAGGGGGAGGGGCTGGCCCGAGTGCTAGCACAGCACTGGAAATCATTGCTACGCCCAGTAAGCACTTACAATGTGCCCAGCCCCAAACTGAATCCCCGGCAATCACCAAACCCAGGTTCTTTTCCACGAGGGACTCCCAGTCTAGAGGAATAACCCACAAATCCAAGGAAAACAAGTTCAATGATTCAAATAGCAACAGTCAAAAATCTAACTGCTAAAACAGAAGGTGGAGGGGGCAGTCCTGGCGTGGCCCCTGGCAAACAGTCCTTGGTAACAAACCGCCACAACCTCCCCAGCGTTCTAAAGGTTGGGGATGCGGGCTTCTGCGCCACCTCTACTTTTGGTCTGGGCGAGCGGAACGGTGACTTAGCTCCTGTAGGTTCAGGGGGGAAGGGAGAAACACGCAGGGCATGGGGGCTCAGGACTCTGCCAGGGCCCCACGTGGGATGTGTGCCCGCCTCCCATTCCCCATGCTTCACTGAACCTCTGCGCAGAGAGGACCAAAAGTTCAAACCCCCCTCCTTCTACCCTCCCCCCACTCCAACCCCTCGGCCGGGCCGGTAACCTGATCAAGCGTCCCCCACGGCCGCCTGAGGCTTGGGAGTGGGGGCTGTGTTGCGTTCAGTGGAGCGGCAGGTCCTAATTGGGTCCCACAGAGCCGGGCTGTCTGGTGACATGGCCAGGCTGGGGACCCGTGGGGAGATTCCCAGACAGCCGGTGCCGAGGAATTTGCTCTCCGCTCCTCTGGGAATCTGCTTCCAGCCGAGTTCATGGCCCTGCCAATTCTCTGCATCTTTAAATCATCCTGACGGCCCTGAAACCCTGGTCTGTTTGCCCCCGGCTAGGGCGGAAGTACCAGGGGCAAGGGCTCCTGGGGTTGCTTCCTGCCCCAGGAGGGAGTGATGCTCTGAAGGCGAGGGCTAAGGAAGTATGCTTTGCTCAAATTGGCCCCCAACTCATTCTCAAGATGGGGCCAGGGTGCCCTCAGCCTCTGGCCCTCCTTTCCAATCAACGGTGCTTCAAATAATGGTATTTATTGAGCACTTACCATGTGCAGAGCACTGTACTAAGTGTTTGGGAGAGTGCAATACGTCAGAGATGCCCCAAACGAGCACATGCTCTAGAGGGGGAGACAGACGTGAATATAAATACATAAGGTTATATACCTCAAATGCTGTGAGGCTGAGGGTAGGGGGAATACCAAGCACCCAAAGGGTATTTCCCCCCAGCCTTCCCTCAGTGATGTCCATCTCTCCTAGGCGGGAATGCCAGCAGGATTGCCTTGAGGTCTTTGAGACAGGTTCTAGCAGCCAGGCAAGTCTGGAGGCTGGACACCCTTGGGTCCGGAGGATTAACTGGACCCTTGGGAAGGGAAGAGAGGAGCAGAGCAGGCCCAGAGAAACTGGCCTCCTGAGGCGGTTTGGTGGACGGGGGTAGAAGGGTCATCAACCTAAGGCAGGTCCCGCTTCAGATACTTGGCCTTCCCTAGGTGGGGAAAAAAAACATCGTGCGCTCCCCCCCGACCCCGGTTGTGGATACCTGACACCTTGGCACATAGGAAGCTGTGTGTGTTGGGCTGCGGGTACCCAGCACAAAATCGTGATGCCACATGAGGAAGCCCACCTGAACCTACAGGGTTTCTCCTGGGCGGGGGAGGGGAACGGGGACTCCTGAGCCATTGAATTATTTTCCCAGGCCCTATTTCACACAAGCACAGCTTCTGAGCCATGGGACTTAGTGACAGGAGCTGAGTCAGACAGAGGCTAAGTGCTTTCAAATTTTCAAGCCCCGCCACCCCTTCCACAAGGGGTCCCGAGGCTCTGCTTCCTTTGCTTACCTTCTGAAGCCAGTCCTGGCTCAAGGTCGCTGTTGTAGAACTCAAGCGTCCTGACTCCCTGCCTGGCCACTGCCCTTTCCGCCTGGTGGGACACCGTGATCTGGTCAGGGGGTGGAGGGGAATGACCTCTCTCGTTGCCCAGGGGGATGAACACATCATGAGGAAGCTGTTTCCGGAGCAGCGGGCAGAGAACGTGTCCCTGAGGAGCAAGAAAGGAAAGGTGAGGGTGCCCCTGGCCTTTCCCCAGCCCTGTCCCCACAGTGGCCCACAGTGGCCAGCAAGTGAGCCCCCCAGAGCCAAACTCCCAGCCCCTGGCTGTCACCCATCCTGCCCTCTGAACCCCCATGACCCCAGCCCCCATGGAGCTCAGTCCCATTCCCTGCTCTCCCCTCTTCCCCTAACAGGCAGTCTTAGAGTTGATGGACCTCCGGCTGTGCAAGAAAGTCAAGCAGCTAAATACCTTGAAGTACCAGGTGGAGCTCCGCCATCAGTACCTGCAGGAGCTCGAGCTGCAATATCAGATGAAGCTGCAGGAGACCGTGGACCTGCAAGCTACCCAGAATGAAAGTACTGAGGAGAACAAGGTGAGGCTGGACCCCTGGAGGGCAGGGCCAGGCCTGGCATTGGTGGCAGTTGGACCCAGTTTGCCCCTAACTGCCTCCCCACCCCCCTCAGGTCCTTCGCGACTTGGAGAATCAGCTGGAGAAGACTAGGTACAAGATGGAGGAAGCCAAACACATTACCAAATTCTACCATCAGCTGAAGGCACACATGCAGGTGGGTCCCTCCCTTTGTTTCTCTCTCCTGTCACCTCACCTGTTTTCTGCTCTCACCCCCCACCCCTCCACAACCTCCTTGAACCGGGCCTTGGCTCTTGCCTTTCCCCTTGCCCTTCTACCTACAGGGCTGGGGAGCATCGGAGGAGGAGTGGAATGGGGAGTGCTAGAAATGGCTGTGGGAGAACTGTTGGGGTCAGAATCACAGGGGGAAGAACAGCAGATACTGGGGACACCATGGAGAGAAGAACCATGGCTGAAGAAATGGGCTAAAGGGTTGGGGGTGGGAAGCTGGCTGTGCCTTTTGCTTTTTAAAGAGCAATGAAAATGAGGTGCAGCTCAGCCTGGAACTCACAAGAGGCCATGGGAGCACTGTGGCGCAGGGTCTGCAGGCCGTCTGACCTCCGCCCAACCCCCAGCTGAGCTCGTCAGTCACCGGCGTCTTTCTCTGCTCCCCTGTGCCCCAGGAGGAAAGACTGACCTTCCAGGGGAAGCTGAACAGCGTGGAAGCGGAGGTCATCCGTCTGCAGCAGGATTGCACCACCCTGGATGGGATAAAGCACAAGGCCCAGGCCAACCGAAACTCAGCCAGGGTACAGACTGGGGCCGGGATCCAGCACACTGCCCCACCCTACCCACGCCAGGTCACGGTCCCAGCTTCCTGTCTGCCCAGGAAGGACTTGGAGGGATCCATCTTTGCTCCCTGCACCCCGTCCCCACCCCAAGTGCCTGAGTCCCATCCCCCAGGGGCCTCAGGACAGGGAAACGACCCGAACCTCACCTCTCAGTGACCTCTCCCTGTTTTCCAGGCCCAGTTGCAGGATTTAGAAGAAACCGTGTACCTCAGTCGGAAACAGCAGGAGAAGGATCTGAATGACTACAAGAAGCAGGCCGAGGAGAGGAAGATTCAGAACGAGCGGCTAGAGAAAAAGGTAGGGCAGAGCTAGTGCTGGGTGGCACAACCTGGGGATCTGGGGACGAGGGGAGACGGAGTCCTCGGTTGAGTTACGGTCTGGAGGCTCAAGGTCAGAGGCTGAGCCTCGGGGTGAGGAGGGTGGGAAGCACCCCAGCCAAAGTGGGGTCCCCACAGCTCACTCCCTCTGCCCTCAACTGAAGCTTCCTTGTCATTTGCCTTGCTAGACTTGGGACTCACTTTTGGCAGAAGCCATTGGCAGAGCCAGGAATTCCAGACTTCTAAGACTAGCAATCAGCCAATCAGTCACTCAATCGGTGGGATTTATTGAGGGTTTACTGCGTGCAGAGCCCTGTACTAAGCGCTTGGGAGAGGAGCAGTGCAGTAGAGCCGATAGACACCATCCCTGCCCACAAGGACCTTACGGTCGGGGAAGATATGATGTGCAGCTAGGAGGTAAAATAGAGATCACTTGTTATCACTTGTGATAAATGGAGAGGTGGATAAATATGTGCGTAAATAGTAGAGCGTGTAACCCGCTAGTTACAGAAGCGCTCCGGGTAGCTGTGAGTACATAAGCGCTGAGGCGGCAGTTGGAATGATCCGGTCTGAGAAGAAGGAAATTAATCAGGGAACTCTTCCTGGAGGAAGGGGAATTTTGGGAAGGTTTGAAGCTGGGGAAAATTGTGATCTGGCAGTCTTGAAACGGGAGGGTGTTTCAGGTAGGGAGATGGGTGTAAGCAAGGGATCGGAGTGAGGAGAGGTAAGAGGGACAGAGAGAAGAAAGGTTTGCTTGGGAGGAGTGGAGAGTTGCCGGGGGTGGTGGTGGGGGTGGGGGAGAGCAGATATGAAGAAGGAGAGAGCTGGGGGAGAGCTTTGAACCAATGGGCAGTCCTCTAGACTGTAACCTTCTTGTGGCCAGGGATCATGCCTACCAATTCTACTGTACTGTACTCTCCCAAGCGCATAGTACAGTATATATGAATGAATGAATAAATGAATGAAGGAGATTTTGCTTGATGTGAAGGGAAGAGGATGTTTATAGTCCTGGGGAGGTGGACACACACCCCCACCCCCACTCCCTTCTCCCCCATGCCCCCACCCCAGGGTTGGAGCTTAGGGTCCAGCCTCTTTGCTTGTTGACTCAAGGGCGAGCAAGGCCTTGTGCAAGTGCCCATTGCCGAAGTCAGCTTCTGGCCAGCCCCCTTCTTACCAAGAGGTATAGGGGCACACAGCCCCAAAAGCTAGTGACTTCACTCTCACAGTGCCAATTCCAAGAGGGCAATGTCCCCCACCACCCCTCCTCCCCAGGGTTGGCACCTCTGACTGGGCATATGTCACCCCGCAGTGCTCCTGGAATATTGCTGTAATGTATTTTCCAAGTGCTTAGTACAGGGTTCTGCACACAGAAAGCACTCAAAGGCGATTGATTGAATGAATGAATGAATGATTGAACTCCCCAGAGCTCAGGCCCATTGCCTGGAGCTGACTGATGCCTTCTGTTCCCCGACTGGTAACTCTCTCTTCAGGCCCAGCGGGACAACATCCCTATCCCAGTGGAGGAGCTTACCACCAGCGATTCCCAAGTTTCCCAGCCTGAAGAGGAGAAGGAGGAGTGGCTGGTCCAGATGGAGCAGGCTTTCGAGGTAGTCAGAGAGGCCACTGGGATTCCTGACGCCCAGGTAAGTAGCCTCCTGGGTTGGGGATCCCTGCCCCCCACCCCCTCTCCCATGAGCTGGAGCAGATTTGGGTGTCCTGACTCTTAGGAACCCATGGCCACAGTCAGGACCACCTGTCCTGGGAAGGGAACCCAGGAGTCCCATGGAAGGTGACCAGATGTTCCACTTTAGGGGTTCCATTCCACGAGGTTCTCCCTTTCGACCAGGGCACCTCAAGCATGGCAACTGTGGAGGTGGGGCCCAGCAGCAGGGAGGAGCAGCTGGGGAGGAGAGGCTACCCAGCCTCTCTCTCTCAGCAGCAGCAGCCACCGGCCATCGACACCGTGGCCGGACTAGCTCGCCCCGAGACCACTCTGGTGCAGCCGAAAATCTCCCTCCCTCTTTCGCTTGTCCCTAGTGCAGCGGAGCAGGGATGCATCTCCACTGTTCAGTCTGAGCCAAATATCTCCTTGCTTTCAACCTGTGGACCCCACTCCCTTGCCTGCCCCAGAATCTACTTGGGCCTCACTGTTACTGAGTCAGAACTGTTACCTGGACAATTGCTCACCACACAAAACATAGGCTTCCCCGCTGCTTCCTCAGACTTCTCTCTCTTGGGCCACACCAGCTGGGGAGAGAGATGGCTGAAGCCACAGAGAGAGCGAGCTCTACAGGGCTGCAGAATACAAATATTTAAGCACAGCCCCAGGGACACCTACACCCCCCTACACACTCACACTGACAAAATCAAAGGCACAGGCAGGCACAAGGACACACCCTCTGACACAGACACACACTGACCCAGACCCAGGGGCAAAGAAATAACACCTGTACAACATGGGCACACCTACACCGACAAATGCACACACTCACACACGACACTCTGACCGAGATCCAGGGATCCGCACAGATTGAGACACTCAAAAAACAAACTGACCCAGAGACACAGATGCAAGGACACACACAGAACAGAGCTACACTCTGAGGGTGTTGCAAAAGTTGTGTTCCCTATGGGTTCCTGACCTTGGGACATATAAGGGAATTCCTACTAGTTCTCCCCCTCCTGTCCCAGAGCGGGGGACTCTTTTGGGGGTAGGAGGAGGAAGAGGGGTGTTCCCACGATGGAGGCATTAATGTCTAGGACTCTGGCCTGACAGATTCTCTTGCTCTCTCGCTTTCTTGTTCTCTCTCTCTCTTACACTCTCTATCTCTCCTCTAATGCCAGGACTGCATTCCTGAAGAACCTCATATTCATTAAAACTCACACTGTAATCCTCACACCTCAGTTGGCATCATGCACTTGCACAAATCCCTCTCTTCTGACTGCACTGCACTGTATCACAGACAGATGCGCATTGTCAGAAGAACGTTCCCTAATTCCTCCATGGCATTCTCTCCAAAATATGTAATGCAAACACACGCTCTTCAAGAGCTTCCTTCTAGATAGGTCGTACTCGAAGAAGACAGCACCTACAGGGAAGTTCACCTATGACTGTTGTGAGACTGAAGTGGCTAATGTGGGATCTGCCATCCTGACCATACTATGCACACACAGAGAGACAGGTACACACTCTGAGGTAAAGGCATACTCACCTGAACACAGAGACGCACAGAAATAGATTGACACACAAATGCACACCACCTCCCTTCTGCCCAAGGGCAGACGCCCTAACAAAGAACACCCCCCCAAACACACACACTCTCTCTCTCTCACACATACACACACAAAAAAAACTATAGGGATTCCTAGGTGTTCCACACTGCTGCTATGGCTTGGGAATAATCCTTTTGAAGACCCGCAGTCCGCCAACCCAACCCAATCATCAATGGTATTTACTGAGCACTTACTTTGTGCAGAGCACTGTACTAAGCAGTTAGGAGAGGACAGTACGATAGAGTTGACAGACATGTTCCCTGCCTGTTGCTGTTGTGGTTCATGAGCTGAAGATGAGGTGCTTTATTTTACCCTGCTCCCTGCAAGCAGGCTGGTTCCTGGAGCAAATGTTGGGGGCCTATTGCCAGGGAGAGGCTCCGAACTCCGTTATGACTTCTTCTCCCCCTCCCCCTCCCCCCCCTTCCCTGGCCCAGATGGTCCTGAAGCAGTTCCTGACCCAGGGAGACGTCTTTAGTCACCTGGAGGTTTTGAAGGAAGAAAATGAGGAGTTGCTGGTTCAGCTTAAGAAGAAAAAACAGCAGAAGCAGCAGGAGCTCCAGGACCTCAAGTTCAAAGGGGAGGCCCAGGTGGCCAGGTGAGCTGGAAGGGGAGCCAAGGCAGTGCCCCCGTCCCCTGACTCGGGCCCATAACAGCCTGCTAGCCTGCCCGCCCACCTACCTAGCCATTCCTAGAAGGTACCCACCCTCTACCCAATCTGCCCCATCCCTTCCAGCTCCAGGAGGAGTAGGAGGTTCCTCTTCAGTACCTCCTACTCCTCCCTGCTTCCCTCCCCTAGGAGGAATCAGCTGCTGGCAGACTTGAAGCAGCAGCTGCAGGCAGAGGAGAATCGGCGCAACCAGGCCCGGAAACGCATGGAGCGGATGATGCAGATGCTGATGATGGCAAAGGCCAGCGTGGAGCATCTGTCCTGCAGGCTGCAGCACATCACCATTGTAAGAGGGGGACCTTGCCTCCCCCTTCCCCAACCAACCCAGGGACCCTCCCCACCCCCCTTCATAAAGGCCTTTGGGATCTCCCCCACCCTCTTCTCCAGCAGTCCAGCTGCCTTGTACAAGCAGTTCCCTCAGTTGGCTCCATCCACACATACTTCCACCCCCTGCTCAAGAAACCACCTCCCACCTCTATCCCTCTGAGCCCAGGGCTTGGAGCTAGGAGTTAGCCTGTTTCTGGCGGTAGCATTGTGAACAGCAGGTTTGTTGTGTGAGATGAAGACGTATGGTCCAGTGGAAAGAGCCTGGGCCTGGGTTCTAAGTCTGGCTCCACCACCTGCCTGCTGGAGGACCTGGGGCAAGTCATTCAACTCCTCTGGGCCTCAATTTCTTCTGCTGTAAAATGGGGATTAAATCCCCTTAGACCGAGAGCCCCATTTGCGTGAGGGGACTGTGTCTGATATGGTCAGATCGTATCTTCCCCCAGTGCTTAGTGCAGGGCTCGGTACACTGTAAGCAGTTAACAGATATCACAGTCATTATTTTTTGTCATTATGAGGGCCTGTGGATTCTGTTCCTGCCTGGGCCCCGGCCGGGCGACAGCTGGGGTACCTCAAGTCTCCCTGGGTTTCAGTTTCTCCCGCCCTGTTTCTTCACTGACTCTCTCCCATCCTATGTCCATAGGCCAGAGGTACTGTAGGGACACCCTTAGCAATGGAACAGAGCTTTCTCTGAAAAAAGCCAAGTCTTTGAGTTTGTTGTTCAGAAGAGGGGTGGGATAGTGGGAAAGAAGGGACAGTCTCTTCTCCAGCTCCTGCTCAGAGGATGTATCTCAGGGCCCCAAGATGGGCTGGGAGGCAGAGAAGGATTGGTTAGGATTCAGGGGGCCATCACCAGCCAGCGCACCCCACCCTTGCCCAGTTCAGTGGCTCTCCATTTAGCCCCATTGCCTCTTTCCCACCAGGAACCCGGCCCTGACTCTGAAGTGGAGCCGGACCCGGATACTAATGACCACATCCTATACCAGCTGTCCCAGATAGAGAAGAAGATCATGAAGATTCTGCACCAGCTGGAGGGGCAGGACATAGGCGAAATGTTGAAGCAGATTTCTGAAGAGGAGGTGAGCAGGGCTTGAGGCGAGCTGGATGACGGGGCAGGGGCTGAATGGAGAAGGGGCTCAGAAAAGGCATGCCCACAGAGGTGGGGGCAGAGCTGCTGTTGGTTCAGGTGATTTCTAAGTGCCCATCTTCTCCTGTGGACTGTGTCACCTATCGAAGAGGGGTGGGCAGAGCACTTTCCACATTGGCAGCAGAGGCCCTGCAAGGAGCATAATGGCAGCTGCCTAGAACGCTTTCTGCCTAGGGCAGGGGTCATGAGATTCTGCTCAGCCCCTGACCTCAGCCCCCGCCTTGGCCCTTAATACCCTTTCCCTTCCCTGGTCGCTTCACTACTGGCCAGCTCCCTGTTCCTCCTCTGACCTCCAAATCTCCTTTCCCTTGTCGTCACCCCAGTTCCAGAACAGTCTGGAAGGGAAGCTGCCCCCCTGCAATGTTCGTATCACTTTTGACAAAGAACAGCCCCAGGACAAGTTATTTGGTAAGTCGTGGCTCCGTGGGGCCTTAGACTTCTGTTCACCCTGACCTGACTCCCTAGGAGAGGGAGGGAAGGAAGGAGGGTGGAGGGAGAGAAGGGGGAGGGAGAGGGGGAGGAAAGGGGCAGGAGTGTGGGGAGGGAAGGGGAGGGAGGAAAGAGGAAGGGAGGGAGGAGAGTGTGAGAATGAGAATTAGGCTCAGAGGCTTGGAGAGTGAACTGAGGCAAGATGCCTCCCAGGTTGGGGCAGAGCGTCTGTACTACCCTCCTTTTCCTAGAGGGTCCCCAAAGCCTTGAGGTTCTCTCCTCCATCCAAGTTTCTTCTGCTCTTTCATCCCACATTCTTCCCAAAAGATGAGGACAGTGGGGATGATCAGCGGGAGGTGATGACCCGAGCTGCTCTCAAGCTCCAGTCCCAGAAGATCATTGAGATGCAGAGCAAGAAGGGGCGTGCAAAGAAGAAGGAATAGCAGCAGTAATCCCTAAAATTGGAAGCTGCAGCCTCCCCTCCCGCACAACCCTGCTTTCTCCCACCCTTACTACTTGCCTAGCCTCCTGTGGTGATGTCCTGAGGGAACCAGGCAAGGGGCCAAGGGACACTTCAGTCCACCCTCCCCACCCCTTGCTTTCCTCTTCCTGCCCCTAACCCTGGTGACATGACACGCTTGTGCCCTCTGCTCATTTGGCCTGAGCAGCTCTCCCCGGGGCCTGGGAGAGACGGGGGCCTCCTCATGGTGCTGTATAAGAACAAGTCCCAGCTGTACAAGAACTCTGCGGACCCCAGTCCCTGGGGGAGGCTCCCGGCAAAGAGCCCCAAGCAAGGGAGGTACTAGATGGTTCCCACCATCAATCTTCCAGCGGCAACGGCAGCGGCTGCCACCGTGAGTCCAGGGGGAGGGGTTGGCAGCTGTAGAGCCGGCCTTGTCCCTGCTGTCAGCCTGCGCTGGGTCCCCCTTTGTGAATAAGAGGTGGGATAGAAGGGAGCCGTCTCCTCCCCGGGCCCGTCACCTTCTTGCCCCCTTCGTTTCCTCTTTCCACACTCCTCTGGTCTTCCCCAACACCCTGTGCCTCTTTAGTAAATTATTACTTATTCAAGCGAATAAAGGTTGCAGAGAAGATCGTGGTCCTACAGCGCTTTCTAGCCCCAACTCAGCTGGCTCCCTCACCCACGAGTCTTCCCTGTCTTTCTCGGGGGTGGGGGGTGGGGTCATGGTTTCAGTACTATGGAGAAGGATTTATCCAACTGAGAGTACAGCCTCCTCTCTTCTCCCCTTTCTCCTCGCCCTCCCTAAGACAAATATCGAGATGGGAGAGACTTCCCTGTATTAAGCTTAGGATCAGGATCTCATTGAGATCTTGTGCCACCCTGGCCGTTTCCAGGCGGTTTCAGGAGGACCAAGGCCCCTGCTCTCTGAGCTGCATTAAGAAGGGAGTCGAAACCTATATCCGGGGTGGGTGCCTGGGGCCTTCTCAGAGCCTCCTCCCTCTCGCTTAGATTTGGAGCCTTGCTCCGGGGGGGGGG
This sequence comes from Ornithorhynchus anatinus, assembly GCF_004115215.2. Taxonomy (NCBI): domain Eukaryota; kingdom Metazoa; phylum Chordata; class Mammalia; order Monotremata; family Ornithorhynchidae; genus Ornithorhynchus; species Ornithorhynchus anatinus. The sequence continues at coordinate 9,668,846 of NC_041750.1, forward strand.
TCGGGGGGGGGCGTCCCAATCCCTCCCTCCTGTTTTTGTCACCCCGTCCGAGGACAGACTCCCTAAAGGAAATGACAGAAAGAAGGGCTGGCGACGCTGGGGGCGTAGGAAGAAGTGAAGACAGCGGGGGGGGGGGGGGGGGGGTGGTGGAGGCGGCGCCCGCTCCACCTTTGCTCCCGGCTTCAGGGACGTAGGCCCCTCTCGCCAAAGCTACCAGTCGGAGGGAGGGAAGCCGGGTTTAAGCGGTTCCCACGGACCTGACGCTTTCGACCCGAGTCTGGGAGCTCCCCTCTGCGTCAATTCCCCGGTGCCACCTTCGCCTCCCGCGACCCGTGGTGTTGAACCGGCACGGCCTCCTCGGCCACCGCCACCTGAAGCTGGACTTAGCTCCCCCGGCCGGCGGCATCGCCCTCGAGGGCTACCTTCGGGAGGGGGGAGCACAGGTCCGGCGGGCCGGTGGCTGCTCTGGCCAAGTGACCGGTAGCAGGGGCCGGACCGGCTCGGACCGGGCCGGGCCAGGGCTTCCCCTCTCCGTCTCCGCCCCGTCGTTGGCTCTGTTATGGAAATAACCCGTGGGCTCCGTGTAGCCAACATGTGGAGGTGTCGGGGGGTGTCCCGCCTCCGTCCCCGGTGCAACGCGCCCTCCCGGGGACCCAGCGCGGGGAAAGTGAGCCCGTCAGTGGGCGAGGGTCGTCTCTCTCTGTTGCCGAATTCCAAGCGCTCGATAAATCCGATCGAATGAATGAAAGGGCTGACAGCCGAGCGACGTCCGGGGAGGGAGCTGACCCCGCGCGTCGGACAGTCGGCCGCGGAGGCCAGACCGGCCTCCCCCTCCCCTGTTCCACGTGAGGGCTCCCGGCCCCATTGGCTGCCGTTCCCCGCTCCCCCCGCCCCGCCTCTCTCCCTTGGCGTTTCTCCCCGCTGCCTCCTCCTCCTCGTCGTCGTCCTCCCTCGTCCCCCCTCACCCCCATCGCCTCCGAGTCCCGGCCGCTCTTCCGGCACAGTCCCAGGGGCCGCCCGGGGAGCGCCGATGGAGCGGCCAGAACGGCCCCCGGGGAAAGAGCTCGCCATGGTAACTCGGGAGGGCGGGGGCGTCCCTTCCCCGGGCCGCGGCCAGGGCCGCCCCCGGCTCCGGGCCACCTTCGCTCCTCTCCCCTCGGTAGCCCCTCCGGGCAGCGCCCCCGCCCCGAGGCCCGGCCCGGTGCCCTCCCCTCCAGCCCCGCGGGGGCTCCCCGGCTTGTGTTCGGCAGACGCCGCTGCAGGACTGGGGCGAGGAGACGGAGGACGGAGCCGTGTACGGGGTCACCCTGCGGCGGCTCGGGGCCGGACCGGCCGGGCCCGGACCGCGGACGGGAGGCTCCCGGGGCCAGGTACGGCGGGGCAAGAGCGCGAGGCCACCTGCGCCGTCCACTTCGGCTCTTGGGGCGGGGGGCGGGGAGCGGGGTTTTGCCCCCCTTTTTCCTTTTCCTCCCGTCCCCGGCCTCTAACCCCCACCATTCGGTGCCCCTGCGCCTGGTCCGACAGGCCTCCTCGGGGATCGATGCCACCCCCCGGACCGTGGTGGGCCGGGAATGTGGCCTTTAGACTGTGGCATCTTACTCTCCCGGGCGCTTAGTACAGTGCTCCGCCCACAGTGAGCGCTCCCGCAGGAGCTCCGTCAAGCACGCAGTCATTCGGCGGTATTGACCGAGCGTTCACCGTATACAGGGAGATCTCCCGCCTCCTCTGAAGATCGACCTCCCACATGTGCCCCCGACCCCTCCACTCCTTATCAAAACTCTTGCTCCCTCCCTGACTGCCGCCTTCAACCCCCGCCGTCCAATGACTGCTTTCAATTCCCCTTTTCCCTAACTTTCCCTTGATCCCACGGCACCCTTCATATCCTCCACTCTTCCCAGCTTCAAAGCACTATTAAAATCACATCTCCTCCAAGAAATCTCTCATTTCCCCACCGTGTTCTCCCTCCCTTCCGCGTCACCCGTGCACTCGGGTCCGGGCCCCTTAAGCGCTTTGATACTCACCTCAGCCCCAGTCCGCACAGCACTTAGAGGTACGCGCCCTTACACTCCGCCACTTCCCCTCTCTGTACTTTATTCCAACGTCTGCTCCCGGCTCTAGACGGTAAGCTCCTCGAGGGCATGGATCAGGTCTTCGGACTGTACGGTCTTGTACTCACCTAAGCAGTTAGTACTGTGCCCGGCACGCAGTAAGCGCTCAATAAGTACGATTGAAAGAATGCACGCGGTAGGCGTTCATTACCATCGATTGACCAGCTAAGTGCCAGAAGTGACTGACCTGCCCTCTGACGCTGGCTTGCCCCATCCCACCCAGGCAGCCCCATCTCCCGGGCTCACCCCAACGGGCGCTTTTGTCCTGTACCGGACCTGCAAAGTGCGGACCCTAAAAGCTGGACGGTTGGACCGGCTGGTGGAGGAACTGGTGTCGGGGGACCAGGCTCAGGACCCTACATTTGTGCCTGTGTTCCTGGCCACTCACCGGGCTTTCACCTCCACCTCCGGGGTCCTGGAGCTTCTGTTGCCACTGGCAAACAAGTAAACCGTGCCCCCCCGCGCCCCACGACACTCCCCACCTGCCGCCCAGAGTTCTCTCTCCCTGCCCAGACCTCGTTCCCCCTTGCCCCGAACCCTCCAGCTTCACCCCCACCTCCCCCATCCCACCCTCTGTCCCAGTCCCACCGCTGGGCCTCTCTGACTGATGGTGGAGGGGACGGCTCTTTCCAGGTCAGAGGGAGAGAATGCGAAAGAGACCACTAGGCCCCTGGGCGGGAGCCAAGGCCAGAAGCAGAGGTGAGTGCCCCTCCTGACCTCCTCGTCTCTGGAGGCACTGGCAGCAGAGGGGGCCCCGAGGGAGTGGGCAGTGTGTTGAGGTTGTGGGGAGGCTTTGGGAGGCCCCACGGGCCTCAGATTCTGGGGGGGTCTCGGGCTGGTAGGGCCCTGCTGGCCACACTGGGATCCTGGCTGCGGGATCAACCCGAGGATTTCCGAGAGCCGCCGACCCACCCTGCCCTGCACCGAGTCTGCACTTTCCTGAGCTGCCTGGCGCCCGGGGGTCCCGAGGAGCGCGAGGCCAAGCAGTTGCTGAGCCGCTTCCTAGCTGAGGAGGTGCTGCAGGAGGGGACAGAGGAGGAGGAGGCGAAGGAGGAGGAGGAGGAGGAGCTGGACCCTGCAGGTCAGGGCTTGGGGTGAGGGTGCTGGACCTTGCAGGTGAGGGGGCCCTCCTCCTGCTTCTCCTCCTCCTCTTTCATTTGCCAGCCTAGTTCCCTCTGATCCTGAGGTCCCTGGGGAGAAGAATAACACCCCGCCTGCAAAAGTTGGGTCTGGGAAGGGAGAAGGCCCCCGTCTTATATCCTCCCCTTTTCGCTCCTCAGGCTCCCCTTGCCCTCTGTGATTCCCCTCTTCCTGTCCCTCCCCCCACTGACTTTGGCCGCCTCCTCTTCCTCCTCTTCTCTCTAGGGTCCTCTGCCCAGGTGGGCGTTTTGGGGAAGGAGCAGGAGGGAGCAGGCAGCCTGGAGAAGGGGCTGGACCTACTGGATTTCAGCACTGACAAAGTGGCCGAGCAGCTAACCCTGATGGATGTGGTGAGATGTCGTACCCCCGTACCCCGCTGGGCTTTCTGACCCCCACCTCACCTTCTCTCTGTACTTCCTGGCCTCTGGGGAAACACTCAGGGCATCTGTGGTGGGTGAGGGAGAAGCCAAGCTGGCAGGTGAGAGGGGAGGGTGCCGGGTGGCCGGAGAGGTAGCGGAGGGTCACCACGTGTCAACCCTCACCCCACTCCCTGGCCCCGGGGTCACGGTGTCCCCCTCCATCCCAGGAACTGTTCCGGAGAGTGCGTCCTTCAGACTGCCTGGGCTGCATCTGGTCCCAGCGGGATCGGGGGCCTAGTGGGGGCAGAGCGACCAGCTCGGTCCGAGCCACTGTGGCCCAGTTCAACGCGGTGACTGGCTGTGTCATCACCTCAGTGCTGGGAGACCCCACCCTGCGCCCTGCCCTGCGGGCCCTGAGGCTCGACAAGTGGATCCGCGTGGCCCAGGTTGGGGGTTGGCGGGGTGGGGGTGGGGGGAGGCAGTGAACCCTAAAGGTCAGGGGCTTATGGGGAGGCTCGGGGGTCCAGATCACAGGTGGTGGCAGGGCCCTAAGGGATTGGGAAGGCGGGGTCGGGGGAGGGGGACTTGAGCGGGCGGGGGGAATCCGGAGGGCAGTGGCTAGAATTAGAGATCTCTTGGAGGGAGGCCTCTGGGAGAGCGTTCAGAGATCTTTGGGATATTGGGTCTGTCCCACAGCACTGCCGGGAGCTGAGGAATTTCTCTTCGCTCCGGGCCATCTTGTCGGCTCTGCAGTCCAACCCTGTATATCGGCTGAAGAGGAGCTGGGCAGCTGTGAGCCGGTGAGACTGAGTTGAGGGGGAGCGCCGAAGGGGGCTGGGAGAGGGAGAACCTGCAGTGGATAGTCGGTTAGGTTAGGGTAGGAATTGCATGGCTGAATCGAGGAAGTGCCAGTCAACTGGGCAGGGAAGGGGGCTAACTCAGCTCCTCCCCCTCCTCCTTCTTTCTCCTCTTCCCCCTCTTCTCCCACTCCCATCTCCTTCCCCTTCCACTCCTCCTCCTGCTCCTCCTCCTCCCCATCTTTCTCTGGGTTCAGTCTCCCTCTCCACCACCAGGCTCTCTTGGCTATAACCTCCTGCTCCTCTCCCGATCCGCAGGGAGCCCCTGTCTGTTTTCCGGAAACTCTCCCAGATTTTTTCTGATGAGAACAACCACCTCAGCAGTCGAGAGATCCTCACCCAGGTACTGAGGTCCAGAAGGTGGAATCCTAGGGACTGGGGCTTCCAACAGATGCCAGGGTCTGGGGGAAAGTGATGGTTGGAAGAGGTTGGGAATCCAGGTGCTGGCATTCTGGGGGCAGGCCCAGACCTGACTTGTTTTCTTTTTAATCGGGTCTCTCCTCCACCTCCCGTCCCCAAAGGAAGAGATGGCCCCAGGCCCCCTCGATGGGGAAAACAGCCTCCACGGAGGCCAGCAAGATCCCCGGCCAGTGAGTAGCTGCAGGGACAGATCAGTATGCCACGGTGGTGGAGCTGGGTAGGGGGAGGGGGGAGAGGCCCCTACGGTGTGGGGAGGGGCCAGGGGGAAGGAGAGGGGTGGGGGTGGGGACCCTGACATTGCCTTGATGGTTCCAGGAACTGCCCCCAGGCCCGGTCCCGTACCTGGGCACCTTCCTGACTGACCTGATCATGCTGGACACGGCTCTGCCCGACCTAGTAGAGGTGAGGTCACTCCCCCGGCCCTCTCTGAAGCCTCTGCGTGGCCCCTTCCCTGTTATGGGGGAGCCCCTACATGGCATTGGTCCAGGAGGAAATTTGGGGTTTACGTCATTTGTGCCCTCTCTGACCCTCCAGGGAGAGCTCATCAACTTTGAGAAGAGGCGGAAGGTGAGTGCTGAGGGAAGGGAGAGAAGGGGTTGGGGGCAAATGGGACTGAGGGCAGAGGGGACCTGAGGAGAGAGGGAGTAGCCTGACTGGCAAAGCCTCTGCAGGAGTGGGACATCCTGTCACGTATCCAGCAGCTGCAACGGCGCTGCCTCCGCTATTCCCTGACCCCGTGCCCACCTATCCTGGCCGCCTTCCGGGGGCACCGCCAACTCAGCGAGGAGCAGAGGTAACCGGGGGAGCGGGGAGAGGCTCACGGTCTGCTTTTCACTTTCCTGGCCTCCCCACCCCCTTTCCGCTCCCTGATGTTCAGGTCCCCCCGCCATTCCCTGACATGAAACCCTGCTCAGGTTGGATTTTTCTAGCCCAGACTGCCTTACCCATCCCTGGTTCTGACCTCAGCCCGGCTCCAGCTAGCCTCTTGGACTGAGCCATTCCGGGCCATCCAGTGATCCCAGAAGGAGGCCCGGGGGAGAGGCTGCCAGCCATTCATTCATTCATTCATTCATTCAATAGTATTTATTGAGCGCTTACTATGTGCAGAGCACTGTACTAAGCACTTGGGATGAACAAGTCAGCAACAGATAGACAGTTCCTGCCGTTTGACGGGCTTACAGTCTAATCGGGGGAGACGGACAGACAAGAACAATGGCAATAAATAGAGTCAAGGGGAAGAACATCTCGTAAAAACAATGGCAACTAAATAGAATCGAGGCGATGTACAATTCATTAACAAAATAAATAGGGTAATGGAAATATATACAGTTGAGCGGACGAGTACAGTGCTGTGGGGATGGGAAGGGAGAGGTGGAGGAGCAGAGGGAAAAGGGGAAAAAGAGGGTTTAGCTGCGGAGAGGTAAAGGGGGGGGGTGGCAGAGGGAGTAGAGGGAGAAGAGGAGCTCAGTCTGGGAAGGCCTCTTGGAGGAGGTGAGTTTTAAGTAGGGTTTTGAAGAGGGGAAGAGAATCAGTTTGGCGGAGGTGAGGAGGGAGGGCGTTCCAGGACCGCGGGAGGACGTGGCCCAGGGGTCGACGGCAGGATAAGCGAGACCGAGGGAGGGTGAGGAGGTGGGCGGCGGAGGAGCGGAGCGTGCGGGGTGGGTGGTAGAAAGAGAGAAGGGAGGAGAAGTAGGAAGGGGCAAGGTGATGTAGAGCCTTGAAGCCTAGAGTGAGGAGTTTTTGTTTGGAGCGGAGGTCGATAGGCAATCACTGGAGTTGTTTAAGAAGGGGAGTGACATGCCCAGATCGTTTCTGCAGGAAGATGAGCCGGGCAGCGGAGTGAAGAATAGACTGGAGCAGGGCGAGAGAGGAGGAAGGGAGGTCAGAGAGAAGGCTGACACAGTAGTCTAGCCGGGATATAACGAGAGCTCGTAATAGTAAAGTAGCCGTTTGGGTGGAGAGGAAAGGGCGGATCAGTGGGGTCCCATTTAGGTCCTCCCCCAGGCCTGAAACTGAGGGATGTGAAGATATCATCTGAGGAGCAGCGTGGCCTAGTAGATGAAGCACGGGCCCGAGAGTCAGAAGGACCTGGGTTCTAATTCCGGCTCTGCCACTTGTCTGCTGTGTGACCTTGGGCAAGTCACTTCACTTCCTCTGTGTCTCGGTTCCCTCATCTGTAAAATGGGGATTAAGACTGTGTGCCCCATGTGGGACATGGACAGGTGTCCAATCTGATTAGCTTGTATCTACCCCAATGCTAAGTACAGTGGCTGGCACATAGTTAAGCGCTTAACAAATATCATAAAAAAATATCAATCCTAAGCAGGCTTTGAGCTTGATCCCGAGGCTGGCCCTGGCCCTAGCTCTGACTCACCTTCTTGTCCCCTCACCCAGTTACAGAATATCCCGCATCATTGAGCCCCCAGCCTCCTCCTGCCCCAACTCCCCCAAAGTCCGCCGCAGCCTCACCAAGCGACTGAGCGCGTGAGTAAACCCCTTCTGGAGTTGGGCCGGGTCGGGGTGGGGGCCAGGTGTTGCGGGAGGTGGGGGAGGGGGAGCTGGGCGGGGTGTTCACCCGGTGCCTTGAAGGAGAAGGGATTTGAGCCTACTCCCTCCTGGCCTCCCGCTCTCTCCGTCAGGAAACTTTCTCGGGAGTGCAGCTCATCACCTGGCCGGCGCCCTGGAGACCCAGGCTCTCCCACTGCTGGGCCCAGGTGAGGATTGCAGAGTTCTTGGCCAATCAGTCATTCAGTCAATCAATCGGGGTGTTTATTGAGCAGAGCGCTGAACTGAACGCTTGGGAGAGAACAGTGCAACAGAGTCGGTAATCGATCAATCAGGCATATTTATGGAGCACTTACTATTTGCAGAGCACGGTACTAACCTCTCAGGAGAGTGCAGTATCACAGAGTCGGTAGACACTTACCCTGCTCACAAGGAGCTTACAGTCTAGAGGGGGAGTTACATTAATATAAATAAATGGATTACGGATATGGACATGAGTGCTGTGGGGTTGGGGGGGAGATGAATAAAGGGAGCAAATCCCAGTACAAGGGAGGCACAGAAGGGAGTGGGCGAAGAGGAAGTGAGGGCTCCGTCGGGGAAGGCCTCTTGGAGATGTGCCTTCAATAAGGCTTTGAAGGTGGGAAGAGTGATCCTCTGTGGGACATGAAGAGTGAGGGGGTTCCTGGCCAGAGGCAGGTAGTCCCCATCCCTGCCCCAGTGGAGCTTATGACCCTGTGGGGGCCGGGGGAGACAGACATGAAAATCAGTTACAGGTAGGGGAAGGAACCGAGTATACGGATGTGAATGTAAGCGCTAGGGAGAGGAGGAGGGGGGTGAGTCCCCAAGGGCTTTGGAGTCCCAGCACCCCCACAGGGCATGCCCACCTGTCCATTCTCTGCACACAGGCAGCGCTTAATCAATACCGTCACTACTAAGGGTCCCCCGAACCTTCGGAGGTGCAATATGGGGAAGCTAGGTGAGGATCAGGTCGGTACTCTTCCGAGCACTTAGTACAGTGTTCCGCACCCAGAAGACTTGGAGGCATGGCCAGTGGGCTCTGAGCTTTGAGCCTGGACCTCTCACTTTCTTAGTCTTTGTCTCTTTCCCTTGAGCTCGGAGAACACTGGCTCCCCACCCCTGTCCAGCCCTCGGGAGCGGGAGCCCCCGACTCTCAGCCCCCCCGCTTCGCCGAAGGAAGGTGGTGGTGGCAGAGGCAGCAAGGTGTGAATTGCCTTTCATGTGTGTATCCAGGTCAATGTGTGTGTGTGTGTGTGTGTGTGTGTATGTATACATGCACCCAGGTCACTCTTTATATGTGTGAATGAGTGCTCTGGTGGTGGTGTGTGTATCTTTGGTTGTGTGTGCGAGAGAGAGAGAGAGAGTGTGTGTGGGTGTGTGGGTGTGCTTCTGGGTCTGTGATTGTGTAAATGTGTGCACACATCCATCCAGACCTGTGTCTTTTTGTGGGTGTGTGCATGCGACTGGGTTTGTGTGAATATGTGTGCTCCATGGTCTGTGTCTGAATGAATGCATGCACATATCCGGATCTGGGCTGTGTGCATATCCAAGTCTATATGTGTCCTTGTGCAGGTGTGCTTATGTGTGCACTTATGTATCTGGGCCTCTCTATCTGTGTCTGCATGGGCATCCTGGGGTGCGTGTGTCTGTGTGGGTGTATTTGTACATTTCTTGGTCTGACTGTGAAAGTATGTGTGTATCTCTTGGTGTGTGTTTGTGAACATTGCACAGGCATCTGCTTGTTGTTTGTGTGTGCGTATCTGTGCTTTTGTCTGTGCGTATGTGAGTGCGCATACCTTTCATTCATTCAATAGTATTTATTGAGCGCTTACTATGTGCAGAGCACTGTACTAAGCGCTTGGGATGAACAAGTCGGCAACAGATAGAGACAGTCCCTGCCGTTTGATGGGCTTACAGTCTAATCGGGGGAGACGGACAGACAAGAACAATGGCACTAAACAGCGTCAAGGGGAAGAACATCTCATAAAAACAATGGCAACTAAATAGAATCGAGGCGATGTACAATTCATTAACAAAATAAATAGGGTAACGAAAATATATACAGTTGAGCGGACGAGTACGGTGCTGTGGGGATGGGAAGGGAGAGGTGGAGGAGCAGAGGGAAAAGGGGAAAATGAGGCTTTAGCTGCGGAGAGGTAAAGGGGGGATGGCAGAGGGAGTAGAGGGGGAAGAGGAGCTCAGTCTGGGAACGCCTCTTGGAGGAGGTGATTTTTAAGTAAGGTTTTGAAGAGGGAAAGAGAATCAGTTTGGCGGAGGTGAGGAGGGAGGGCGTTCCAGGACCGCGGGAGGACGTGACCCAGGGGTCGACGGCGGGATAGGCGAGACCGAGGGACGGCGAGGAGGTGGGCGGCAGAGGAGCGGAGCGTGCGGGGTGGGCGGTAGAAAGAGAGAAGGGAGGAGAGGTAGGAAGGGGCAAGGTGATGGAGAGCCTTGAAGCCTAGAGTGAGGAGTTTTTGTTTGGAGCGGAGGTCGATGGGCAACCACTGGAGTTGTTTAAGAAGGGGAGTGACATGCCCAGATCGTTTCTGCAGGAAGATGAGCCGGGCAGCGGAGTGAAGAATAGACCGGAGCGGGGCGAGAGAGGAGGAAGGGAGGTCAGAGAGAAGGCTGACACAGTAGTCTAGCCGGGATATAACGAGAGCTCGTAATAGTAAAGTAGCCGTTTGGGTGGAGAGGAAAGGGCGGATCTTGGCGATATTGTAGAGGTGAAACCGGCAGGTCTTGGTAACGGATAGGATGTGTGGGGTGAACGAGAGGGACGAGTCAAGGATGACACCGAGATTGCGGGCCTGTGGGACGGGAAGGATGGTCGTGCCATCCACAGTGATAGAGAAGTCTGGGAGCGGACCCGGTTTGGGAGGGAAGATGAGGAGCTCAGTCTTGCTCATGTTGAGTTTTAGGTGGCGGGCCGACATCCAGGTGGAGACGTCCCGGAGGCAGGAGGAGATGCGAGCCTGAAGGGAGGGGGAGAGGACAGGGGCGGAGATGTAGATCTGCGTGTCATCTGCGTAGAGATGGTAGTCAAAGCCGTGAGAGCGGATGAGTTCACCGAGGGAGTGAGTGTAAATGGAGAACAGAAGAGGGCCAAGAACTGACCCTTGAGGAACTCCAACAGTTAAAGGATGGGAGGGGGAGGAGGCTCCAGCGTAGGAGACCGAGAATGATCGGCCAGAGAGGTAAGAGGAGAACCGGGAGAGGACAGAGTCCGTGAAGCCAAGCTGAGATAAGGTATGGAGGAGGAGGGGATGGTCGACAGTGTCAAAGGCAGCAGAGAGGTCAAGGAGGATCAGAATGGAGTAGGAGCCATTGGATTTGGCAAGAAGGAGGTCACGGGTGACCTTAGAGAGAGCAGTCTCGGTAGAGTGGAGGGGACGGAAGCCAGATTGGAGGGGGTCTAGGAGAGAATGGGAGTTAAGGAATTCTAAGCATCGATTGTAGACGACTCGTTCTAAGATTTTGGAAAGGAAGGGTAGTAGGGAGATAGGACGATAACTGGAGGGGGAAGTGGGGTCAAGAGCGGGTTTTTTTAGGATGGGGGAGACGTGGGCATGTTTGAAGGCAGAGGGGAAGGAGCCCTTGGAGATTGAGTGGTTAAAAATAGAAGTTAAGGAAGGGAGGAGGGCAGGGGCGATGGTTTTAAGAAGGTGAGAGGGAATGGGGTCCGAGGCGCAGGTGGAGGGGGTGGCACTTGCGAGGAGGGAGGAGATCTCCTCTGAGGATACTGCAAGGAAGGATGGGAAAGTAGGGGAGGGGGTTGTTGGGGGGGAGGGGAGAGGTGGAGGGGTGACTTTGGGGAGCTCAGACCTGATCGTGTTGATTTTCGTGAGGAAATAGGTGGCCAGATCATTAGGGGTGAGAGATGGGGAAGGGGGAGGAACAGGGGGCCTAAGGAGAGAGTTAAAGGTCCGGAACAATCGGCGGGGGTGACGGGCATGGGTGTCGATGAGGGAGGAGAAGAAGCTTTGCCTGGCGGAGGAGAGGGCAGAGTTAAGGCAGGAAAGGATAAATTTGAAGTGTGTGAGGTCGGCTTGGTGCTTGGACTTTCGCCAGCAGCGCTCAGCAGCTCGAGCATAGGAGCGTAGGAGGCGGACGGAGGAGGTGATCCAGGGCTGTGGGTTAGTGGAGCGAGAGCGGCGGAGGGAAAGGGGGGCGAGAGAGTCGAGATGAGTAGAGAGGGTGGAGTTGAGAGCGGAGACCCGCTCGTCGAGAGTGGGAAGAGAGGACAGGGCGGCGAGGTGAGGCGAGATGCTATTGGAAAGACCTGCATGCCTGCATGCATCTGGGTCTCGTATCTGGGTGCATTCACCCAAGTGTCTGTGTATGTGTTTGGGTGCCTGTGCTGACATCTGGGTCTGTGTTTGTGTGTGTTTTGTGTGTGTGTGCATGCTTCTGGGTCCGTGTGTGGGGAGGGGATCAAGGTGTGTGTGTGTATGCATGCTTCTGGCTTTACTCATGTGGGTGTACATGGGCATACAGGTGTGTGTGTGCATCTGGGTCTCTGTGTGTCTCTGTGTTTGCCTGCCTGTGCATGTGAGTATGTGCCTGTCTCTGTGGGGGTGTGTGCACATGCATCCAGGTCTCTTGTGGGTGTGTATGCAAGTGCAGACATCCATTTCTCTGTGTGTTGTTTTTGCAGACATCCAGCTGTGTGTGTTTGCATGCGCATGTGCATCTGAGTCTGTGTGTGTGTGTGTGTGTGTGTGTGTGTGCCTTTGGGCCCCTGTGTCCGTGTGTGTTCTTTGTGAGCATGTATGTGTGGACATCTGTGTGTCTGTGTATATGTGGATAGGCGTGAGGTGGGGGGGACTGGACCCTTCTTGCCATCCTGTTTCCCAGTGCTCTCTAGAACTGACCCTGGGCCCTGACGCTCCCACCACTGCCCTCTCATCCCGGGGGCCAACCTCACCAGTGGGCAGTGCCCGCCCTGGGCCTCCCGGCCAGCACAGCCCAGATGCCTGCATCATCCGCGTCAGCATGGACAATGACCACGGCAACCTGTATCGCAGCATCCTGGTAAGGGCCTGGCCGCACCACCCTGTGGGACAGAAGCAGTGAGACCAGGGGATCGGTCCTGACTCTGGCAACCTCCAGTTGGTAGAATATGGCATAATAAACTTCCCGCCCAGAGCTTTACCCTGGGGTTGGGGGAGGAGGGAGAGCGACATCTCTCCTTTTTGGGGCCCTCCCAAGGGTCCTTGCCCCAACTACTTCCATGCCCGCACGATTCACAGCTCACGAGCCAGGACAAGACCCCCGGAGTTGTTTTGCGGGCACTGCAGAAACACAACCTGGATGGGCCCCAGCCCCAGGGCTATCAGCTGTTTCAGGTCCTCCCAGGAAACAAAGGTGAGGTGGGACCTTGGGGGAGGGGGTGGGATGGGGACTGGGACAGTGGTTTGGAGACTGGGAAAGATAGGGGGACTTGGCTCTGCATAACAGGGGAGGTAGAAGGTGGCGGGGGGGGGGGGGGGGACCAGAGTCCCCGCAACCCCCTTCTTCCCCTCCCCTCCCCTCCCTTCTTTCAGAGCTGTTCATTCCGGACAATGCCAACGTCTTCTATGCCATGAGCCCGGCAGCCCCGGGTGACTTTGTGCTGAGGAGGAAGGAGGCACCGTGTTCACTCTCCCCACTGCACAGCTGAGGCTGCTCCCCAAGAATCTGGAGCCACCCTTGGTGGGGAGAAGGGCACCGAGAGCCTTTGGCCCTGTGGTGGTCTCCCTGGCATCCCGCCCCCTCCAGAGGGCACTGGTCCTAACACCGCTTCCCTGGATAGTACCTGCCTCTTGAGTTTCCTCTTGCCCTTCTGCCCCCTCTCAGTGACCCAAGAAAGGAGGGAAGCCATGAGTGATCAGCTACTGATCAGCTGGCAAGTTTGGATTTGAGCCAGGCTGCGTGGAGCAGGGTCAAAGGGGTCACTGGATGGACACCAAGCAGAGATGGGCAGGAAGATCCAACCTTTGATGTCCCCAATGCTCTTGTATCTGGCTGCTTTGGTTTGGGGGGGGGGTTTTCTCGCATCATCCGTGAGGCCTTGGGCAAGTCCCCTAACCACTCTGTGCCTCAATTTCTTCATCTATAAAATGAGGATAAAACATCCCTTCTCTCTCTCTCCCTTTTAGACTGTGAGCCCCAGGTGGGACAGGCTCTGGGTCCGATCTGATTACCCGTGTATCTGCCCCAGTGCTTAGCACAGTGCTTGGTATGTAGTAAGTGCTTAATAAAGACCATTACTAAAATTATTATTAGCTGGGATGGAAATGGCTTTCATTAGGTATTGCTTTTCAGGCTCTCCCCTTGGGCTGCCTGGGAAGAGGGGAGAGAGAGAAAGAGAGAGACAGAGAGGTCTGATCTGATTATCTTGTATCTGCTCCACTGCTTGGCACGGTGTTTGGTACGTAGTAAGTGCTTAATAAAGACCATTACTATAATTATTCTTATTAGCTGGGACGGACATGGCTTTCACTGGGTATTGCTTTTCCGGTTCTCCCCTTGGGCTGCCTGGGAAGAGGGGAGAGAGAGGGTTAGAGATAGTGAGATAGAGAGGGGGGGAGGAAGAAAGAAAGCGATATAGGGGAGAAAGGGGGACAAAAAGGGAGGGAAAGGGGGTAAAGAGAGGGAGAAAGAATGAAAGAGAGAGGGAGGGAGAAAGAAGGAGAGAAAGAGAAAAAGAAGGGAGTCGCTCGGTCTTCTCTGCCCCTGCCCTGGGGGCCCATTCTTGCCATTCCCATTCCAGGCCAGTAGATGTCAGGCTTCCCATGCTGGGGCAGGGGCGCCCCTCGCGTGGGTCCCCACTGGGGACTGGGCAGCGGCCCCCCAGGGATGAAGGAGGCTAGCCTGGGCGCCCCAGGGATGAAGGAGGCTGGCCTGAGACTTCTGGAAGACAACCTGTTGGTTTGGCTACCGACAAGGCGGCTGGGCTCTTCTGACCCCCTGCCCTCACGTCCCCCTTCATCTCAGGGTTGGGGGTCCCCAGAAAGCCCGCCGAGTGTCACCCCAGGGCAACTCAGTTTCCAGATCTAACTTCTCTTTGGCACCCACCCCGCCCATGCCGTGTGCTCTCCGCACACACAGAGAAGCGGTGCGGTCTAGTGGATAGAGTCTGGACCTGGGAGTCGGAAGAGTTCTGATCCTGGCTCTGTCATCTGTCTGCTGTGTGACCTTGGGCAAGTCACTTCTCTGTGCCTCAGTTACCTCATCTGTAAAATGGGGATAAGATAAAAATAATAATAAAAAGGAGAGACACAGGGAGTTGTACTGGCCCACAAGCACCTGACCATTGGGCTTCAAGACTACTCCAGTTGGCTCTCTCATACTGGGGCAATTTAGACTATCCTGCTGGGGTTTCTTAAGACTACAAGGTCATATACATCTGCAGAAGTCAGGAATTTTCCCTAACTCGTACAGTCAGGGTTTGTTGTGATCCCAGGCCCCTCACCCATCCACACTCCGGGGCCCACTAGGGCACTTCAAGATACTCCGATTACATGATTAGGCTGCACTTTGGCCCTGGTTTATGCTTCCTGGTTGTGGGGGAGGGGAGGGATTGGAATCTTCATCTTTCTCTCGGTCCGCGAGTCATGAGATCGGGGTTCTAGCCCCATCTTGGCCGCTGCTGACCTGCTGTGTGACCTGGGGTAAATTCCTCAATCTTTTTGCACCTCCGCTTTCTCATCTGTAAAGCCTCGGACCCCATTCCCTCTCACCTTATTAAAACCATCGCCCCTGCCCTCCTACCTTCCTTAACTTCTATTTTTAACCACTCAATCTCCAATGGCTCCTTCCCCGCTGCCTTCAAACATGCCCACGTCTCCCCCATCCTAAAAAAAAACCCGCTCTTGACCCCACTTCCCCCTCTAGTTATCGCCCTATCTCCCTACTACCCTTCCTTTCCAAAATCTTAGAACGAGTCGTCTACAATCGATGCTTAGAATTCCTTAACTCCCATTCTCTCCTAGACCCCCTCCAATCTGGCTTCCGTCCCCTCCACTCTACCAAGACTGCTCTCTCTAAGGTCACCCATGACCTCCTTCTTGCCAAATCCAATGGCTCCCACTCCATTCTGATCCTCCTTGACCTCTCTGCTGCCTTTGACACTGTCGACCATCCCCTCCTCCTCCATACCTTATCTCAGCTTGGCTTCACGGACTCTGTCCTCTCCCGGTTCTCCTCTTACCTCTCTGGCCGGTCATTCTCGGTCTCCTTCGCTGGAGCCTCCTCCCCCTCCCATCCTTTAACTGTTGGAGTTCCTCAAGGGTCAGTTATTGGCCCTCTTCTGTTCTCCATTTACACTCACTCCCTCGGTGAACTCATTCGCTCTCACGGCTTTGACTACCATCTCTACGCAGATGACACGCAGATCTACATCTCCGCCCCTGTCCTCTCCCCCTCCCTTCAGGCTCGCATCTCCTCCTGCCTCCGGGACGTCTCCACCTGGATGTCGGCCCGCCACCTAAAACTCAACATGAGCAAGACTGAGCTCCTCATCTTCCCTCCCAAACCCGGTCCTCTCCCAGACTTCTCTATCACCGTGGATGGCACGACCATCCTTCCCGTCTCTCAGGCCCGCAATCTCGGTGTCATCCTTGACTCGTCTCTCTCGTTCACCCCACGCATCCTATCCGTTACCAAGACCTGCCGGTTTCACCTCTACAATATCGCCAAGATCCGCCCTTTCCTCTCCACCCAAACGGCTACCTTACTGTTACAGGCTCTCGTTATATCCCGGCTAGACTACTGTGTCAGCCTTCTCTCTGACCTCCCTTCCTCCTCTCTCGCCCCGCTCCAGTCTATTTTTCACTGCGCTGCCCGGCTCATCTTCCTGCAGAAACGATCTGGGCATGTCACTCCCCTTCTTAAACAACTCCAGTGGTTGCCTATCGACCTCCGCTCCAAACAAAAACTCCTCACTCTAGGCTTCAAGGCTCTCCATCACCTTGCCCCTTCCTACCTCTCCTCCCTTCTCTCTTTCTACCACCCACCCCGCACGCTCCGCTCCTCTACCGCCCACCTCCTCACCGTGCCCTGGTCTCGCCTATCCCTCCGTCGACCCCTGGGCCACGTCCTCCCGCGGTCCTGGAACGCCCTCCCTCCTCACCTCCGCCAAACTGATTCTCTTCCCCTCTTCAAAACCCTACTTAAAACTCACCTCCTCCAAGAGGCCTTCCCAGACTGAGCTCCTCTTCTCCCTCTATTCCCTCTGCCACCCCCCCCTTTACCTCTCCGCAGCTATACCCTCTTTTTCCACTTTTCCCTCTGCTCCTCCACCTCTCCCTTCCCCTCCCCACAGCACTGTACTCGTCCGCTCAACTGTATATATTTTCATTACCCTATTTATTTTGTTAATGAATTGTACATCGCCTCGATTCTATTTAGTTGCCATTGTTTTTACGAGATGTTCTTCCTCTTGACTCTATTTATTGCCATTGTTCTTGTCTGTCCGTCTCCCCCGATTAGACTGTAAGCCCGTCAAACGGCAGGGACTGTCTCTATCTGTTGCCGACTTGTTCATCCCAAGCGCTTAGTACAGTGCTCTGCACATAATAAGCGCTCAATAAATACTATTGAATAAAGTGGAGAGTACATTCTCTCGTACCTCACGGGAATGATGAAATCGTGGATGTGAAAGGACTTCGTGAAAGAGAAAAGAAAAGCACTATACAAATGCAAGGGATTAGTATTTTTCCCTTTTATGTAAGAAAGAAGATAAAAAGGTATTTTACTAAAGCTAAAAATAGTTCAGTTTTGGACACCAGCAGATAAAGTTACAGGGAGTCTTCAATGTAAGGTGTTTCCAGTTAAGACAAATGGCACCTACAATAGTCCTATCAATCAATCAATTGGTATTTATTGAGAGTAAAAGTGTGCAGAGCACTGTACTAAGCACTTGAGAAGTGCAATACAATGGAGTTGGTAGACATGTTCCCTGCCTACGAGGAGCTTACAGTCTAGATGGGGAGGCCGTTAACAAGTAAATTATGGATATGTATGTAAGTGCTGTGGGGCTGAGGGTGGGGTGAACATCAAGTGCTTAAAAGGTACAGATTCAAGTGCATAGATGATGCAGAAAGGAGGGGGAGGAGGTGAAATGGGGGTTTAATTGGGGAAGGTCTCTGGGAGGAGATGTGATTTTAATAAGGCTTTGGCAGGGGTCTGGTGGTCTGGCATACATGGAGGGGGAGGGCATTCCAAGCCAGAGGAAGATTGTGGACAAAGGGGTCAGTGGCAAAATAGACGAGATTGAAGTACAGTGAGTAAATTGGTATCAGTGGCAAGATAGACGAGATTGAAGTACAGTGAGTAAATTGGTATTAGAGGAGCAAAGTGTATGGACTGGGTTGTAGTAATAATGATAATGGTATTTGTTAAGCACTTACTATGTGTCAAGCACTGTTCTAAGGAGTAGGATTTAGTTTCCATTTTACAGATGAGGACACTGAGGGACAGAGAAGTCAAGTGACTTGCCCACGGCCACACAGCTGACCGGTGGCAGAGCCAGGTGTAGAACCCGGATCCTGTGACTCCCAGGCCCGTGCTTTTTCCACTAGGCTGCACTGCTTCCCTGTAGGAAATAAGTGAGGTAAAGTAGGAGGGGACAAGGTGACTGAGTGCTTTCAAGCTGATGATAAAGAGTCTGTTTGATGAGGAGGGGATGCAGGCGGTGGTGGTTTGGTGAGGGGGTGGTGTGGAGGGCAACTGGGAGCCAAAAAAACGAGGAAACAATTTTAAAAGTCCCAACGTGGGAGAAGTTTTAAAGAAGGTGGGGAGGGCAGGCGGAAGGTTTCCTATTTACCAGCTGAAATCTCCAGGGAAGGCTAATACGTTCAGATCTCAGCTTTACCGACTCCTGCTCCTCTTACCTCTGTCTCTAATTCCATCGCTGGCTCCTCTTCCAACTCCCATCCCCAAACCGTGGGGGTCCCTAAAGGCTGTGTTGGGTCTTTTGCTCTTCTCCGCCTCTTCACTCACTCTCTAGGGGAACTCTTCTGGTAGCTTGGTGTCAGCTACTTCCTCTATGCAAGTGACCCCCAAACATACCTCTGACCTCCCTTTCTGTCCTGTCTCTTACCTCCAGGACATCTCCACCTGGATGATCAAGGGGCGCCTTAAACTCCACCTGCTCCAAACAGAGCTTTTAAATGCTCCCCTCCCCCCAACCTTCCCACTTTCATTGACTCCCTCTTCGCTGGTCTCCCAGCCTCCAGCCTCTCCCCCCACCTCCAATCTTTATTTCTCGCCGCTGCACGGATCGTCTTTCTGAAGCATCGCTCTCCCCACTTCCCTGCTCTCCTCAAAATAGTCCACCGGCTTCCCGTGTCTCTTCACATCAATCAGAAACTCCTCACCATCGGCTTTGAGGGTCTCCACCACCGGCCCCACCTGATGGATCTACTCTCTTCACCTGCTAGCAGTGTGGCTCAGTGGAAAGAGCACCGGTTTAGGAGTCAGAGGTCAGGGGTTCTAATCCCCGCTCCGCCACATCAGCTGTGTGACTTTGGGCAAGTCACGTAACTTCTCGGTGCCTCAGTTACCTCATCTGTAAAATGTGGATTGAAAATGTGAGCCTCATGTAGGACAACCTGATTACCCTGTATCTACCTTAGCGCTTAGAACAGTGCTCGGCCTATAGTAAGCGCTTAACAAATACCAACATTATTACCATTATTATTATTATTATTTTCCTACTCTCTCTCTTTGCTCCTCCCAAGCCGCTTCACCACTTGCCTGCTTTGTCACCTTGGACAAGTCACTGACCTTCTCTGTGCCTCAGTTTCCTCAACTGTAAATTTGGGGGTTCATTACCTGGTCTCCCTCCTACTTAGACTGTGAGTCCCATGTGAAACAGGGGTTGTGTCCTACCTGATTGATTTGTATGTACCCCAGCCTTTCCTGACTTAACTCTCGTTTTCTCTCTTCGCTCTCCCTTCTGCATCGACAGTGCACTTGGCTGTATACCCCTTAAGCCCTTGATATTCAGCCCAGCCCCACAACACTTACGTCCACATCCCTATACTCTCCCATTTCCCCTATCTGTAATTTATTTTAACGTCCATCTCCCCCTATAGAATGTAAGCTCCTTGAGGGTAGGGATCGTGATACCAACTGTGTTGTACTGTACTTTCCCAGGTGCTCAATACAGTGCTCTGCCCACAATAAATGCTCAGTAAATGAGTCATTGACTCCAAATTGGTTCTCCTCACCTGCTATTCCTCCCCAGCTCACCTTCATCTTCAAAGTCTTCTTAAAATCCCACCTTTGTCCAACAAGCCTTCCCCTGTTTAATTCCCATCCCCTACTAATACCAACCCACAAGCCACTGCTAGTACTTCAGTATTTATTTATGCCCATCCTCCGCACTTGGGTATATTCAGTTTCACATCCGATTATTCTGATTTCACTGTATGTAGGTATTTTTAAGTTAGCGTCATTAGAGTGTAAACTCCTCATGGGAAGGGGATGAGTCTTGTATGTCTGTTGTACTTTCCCAAGTTATTAGTACAGTGCTCTTCCCTGACCTGCAATTTATTTTGATGTCCATCTCCCCTTCTAGTCTGTAAGCTTTCTGAGGGCAGGGATCGTGCTTACCGACTCGTATTGTATTCTCCCAAGTGCTTAGTACAGTGCTCTTCACCCAGTAAGTGCTCAATAATTGCCATTGATTGATTGGTTGTTACCCAATGAGTGCTCAATAAATACCACTACTATTAATAATACTAATGATGGCATTTGTTAAGCGCTTACTATGTGCAAAGCACTGTTCTAAGCGGTGGGGAGGATACAAGGTGATCAGGTTGTCCCACGTGGGGCTCACAGTCTTAATCCCCATTTTACAGATGGGGTAACTGAGGCCCAGAGAAGTGAAGTGACTTGCCCAGAATCACACAGCTGACAAGTGGCTGAGCCTGCCCTTTTTTCCCACCACACCCTCACCTCTGCTCTGTTAAGCCTAAACAAATTTACCCATAGTCTCCCTCCACCCACCTCCAACCCCTTCTTCATATCATTCTGCCTATTTAGAATGTCCACCCCCTCTCTCCTCCAGTGTCAGTCTCCTCTTCAAAGCCCTTCTAAAAAGCCATCCCCATCAAGTCTTTCCTTGATCACTTCTCCCATCATGCCTCAGTCAGCACTCAAACACCTTTCAAATAGATTCATTTATTCACTTGGGTTTATTTTTAATTTGTGCTCATGCCTTCCACTAGTAATATATTCTTTTCCTCTTGTCTTCCACATTAGAATATAAACTCCTTGAGAGTTTATCTTTTACTATTTCTGTAAATTCAACAGCATTCTGAAGCCCACCTAATGCATAGCTCAGAATTCAGGATGCGCCTAATAATGACCATTGATGATGTCAGAGGCCTGGCTTGCCTCATTGGCAGTCAGGGGCTTGGCAGTCTCACTGCGCCCAGACATTCCAGTGTTGGGTGAGCTGTGGGTAGTCACCATGACTCCACTGCTGCTGGCACTGATGGTGACTTTATCGCTGTATACATCCCAGTTTCAAGTTGGTGAGACTGAGGGGGTGGGTGGGAAGAGGAGGGAAGGGGACTGTGGGGTGGGAGAGATGGGTGCCCTCTGGCATGAAGGTCCCAAGGAACTTCCCATCCCAGGATCCTGCAAGCTAAGGGTGGAGAAATGAAGTGTAACTTTGTGCCTCTACTCCATGATCTAGGTGCCAGACCAATACCTGGCGATCTGGAGGATAGTATTGATTATGATCAGGAGAACGACACCCTGTTAACTACTCCATCAGGTAAGGCTCCCCACCTCCAACCCCGCAGGCCCTCCTAGGCTCACCTGAGTCCCCATCCCAGCAGCCTCCGTTCCCCGACCAGAGGTCTTGCCTACCCCTGGGTGATGGGGCCGGGCTGAGATGGGGAGTCCCGGAGCGAGTCCCCATCCCGTCCCTCGCCCGCGCCCCTCGACTCCACTCCCTGTCAGCTTGTGGCTGAGCTGCCAGGGCATCAGAGGTCCAAGAGCCAGTAGTCTCCCGGGGCCTGTCAGCGCGTGCCCCTCTCTCCATTTCTTCATTCGTCCTTCTCTCGGCCGTGATTTCTGCCCACATCCGTCTTGGCTCCAATTCTAGGCAAAGACAATGAAGAACAAGGCAGTTACTTGATGATGATGCTGAACCAACTCTCCGGTGCCAGATACAACCCTTCGCCATTAGCCATTGGTAAGTGCCCCCTGAAGGCAGGCAGGGTGGTGGGCCGGCTGAGGTGTTTGGGGAATCTGCTCTCCTCCTTCCTCCTGAGCCCCCCATTCTTTTTCACCCCTTAGTTGAAGTCATGCTGATCATACTGGCTCTGAGCAGTGCAGCCTGCTATTTTTGGACCCTGTGGCAATGGAAGGAAGAAAAAGAGGAGAAGCTGTGAGTGTTTGCTGGATCCCTTGGAAGTTGCGGGTAGGGGAAGAGCATGGGGGAGGGAGGGTTCTCCAGGATGAAGGTGGGGGAGGGTCTCCAGGATGGAGGCGGGGACAAGCAGAACCGTGTCAACCTTTCTCCTGGTTAGGCCTCAGTCCAGGTCCATGGAGCAGTGCTAAGATTCTTCCAAGACATGAACAAGTAAGTCCACCCAGCCCTGCTTACCCTGCTTGGATCGGGGGTTGGGGTGGTGGGCAGTTGACTGTCGGGGGGTGAGCTTGGTCCTGGAGGAGGTGGAGGAAGGGAGTGGGGGACCCCAACAGCCTCTGACCATATCCTCTTTTCTCTTCAGCTGTTCGAGTCTCTTAGAGAATCAAGAACAGGCAGCCTAAGGGAAGAATAAACTGTGTTTAATGCTCTGTGGCCTCAGTTCCTTTTCTACTTCCTGGGCCCTGGAGGTGTCTGAGGGAATGGGATTGAGTTCAGCCCGTCAGCAAAACCCCCTTCTTCCTCTCAAATTAGAGGAGCTGGCTGGATGTGTGTGTATGTGTGGGGGTAGGGGGTAGGTAGATGATTGGGCCTTGAGCACTCATTGCAGGGCTCTGGCAGGTTCTCCAGGGCCATCCCTATTCCTCATATATAGAAAATAGGGGGAGAGGAAGGGCCAGAGTAGGGGAAGAGAGGGTTGGAGGAGAGAGAGGAAGAAGGGGGGGGGGGAAGAATGGGAGGGACGACAGAGTGGGGGATTAGAGAGAGGGGGAGAAGGTGGAGGGGGGAGAGAGGGGAGGGAGGGGGAGAGAGAGAGAGGGACAGAGTGGGAGGAAAGAGGAACGGGGGGGGGGGGAGAAAGGGAGAATGAGGGAGGGAGGGACAGAGTGAGAGGGAGGGAGGAGGAGAGGAAGAAGAAGGGAGGAGGGAGAGACAGAAAGGGAGGGAGAGAGTTTGAAGTTGACACTATGTACAGTGAGAATTCTCAATGGAATGGCAAGGGGCCAGAAGAGGTACACTGTATTTTCCTGATTAAAGATGCCCTCCTACATTCAAGCGCTTAGTACAGTGCTCTGCACCCAGTAAGTGCTCAAAAAATATGAATGAATGAATACATTCATTTGACCTTCTGATCAGGGGGCCGGCTGGGGTGGCCTTTTGTCTGATAGTCAGGGAAAGAACAGGTGAGTGAGGCCGGGAGCAGGGGCAGGGGACAGATGGAGGTGGGGGGGCTGCTGGACCTGGTCTCCCTGACAACCCCAGTGGCAGGACTTATCTCTCTGCCAATTCCTCGCCCACATCCTGCCTCTGGCCTGGAACAACCTCCCTCTTCATGTCCAACAGACAATCACTCTCCCCACATTCAAAGCCTTATTATGAAAACATCCCCTCCAAGAGGCCTTCCCCAATTAGGTCCTTATTTCTTCTTCTCCCACTCCCTTCTGTGGCGCCCTTGCACTGGATTTGTACCCTTTATTCGCCTCTCTCTCAGCCCCACAACACCTGTCTACATACCCGTAATTTATTTATATTAATGTCCGTCTCCCCTCGTGGGCATGGAACGTGTCTACTGACTCTGTTATATTGTCCACTCCCAAGCGCTTAGTACAGTGCTGTGCACACAGTAAGTGCTCAATAAATCCAACTGGTTGATTGATTGAGGAGAGGAGCTGGACAAACAGGGAATTGAAGTGCCAGGTGTGTGTGTGTGTGTGTGTGTGTGTGTGTGTGTGTGTGTGGAGAGGGAGGGATGAGGAGTCAGAAGCTGGCTAGAGCCCCAGCTGGTGACCTTCCACTGTGCAGGAAAAGGAAGTCCCAGAGATAGCAAAACCTTTAGCCTTCTGAGCAGGGGAACTGGGCTCTATTCCCCCATGACTAGCAGTGGGGTCCGGAGACGGTGCTGAGGGAGAAGAGGGGTTGTTGGAGGCTCAGAGAGGAAGATACACTGATCCCTATAACCCCTGAGGGGAAGGATCCGACCCCTCCCTGTAGGTAAATCCCATCCCCTCTCTGGTACTATTCTAATCTAGCACTGTTTGCCCCAGGGGTAGTCCGAACCCCAACTTGAGAAGCAGCGTGGCCTAGTGGATAGGTCTGGGAGTCAGAAGGACCTGAGTTCTAATCCCAGCTCTGCCACGTCTCTGCTGTGTGACCTTGGTCAAGTCATTTCACTTCTCTGGGCCTCAGTTACCTCATCTGTAAAATGGGCATTAAGACAATGAGCCCCGTGTGGGACATGGCCTGTGTCCAAACTGATTAGCTTGTATCTATCCCAACATTCAGTACAGTGTCTGACCCACAGTAGGTGCTTTAACAAGAAGCAGTGTGGCCTAGTGGAAAAATAAAATAATAATGAATATGGTATTTGTTAAGCGCTTACTATGTGCTAAGCACTGGGGTAAATACAAGGTAATCAGGTTGTTCCACTTGGGGCTCCCAGTCTCAATCCCCATTTTACAGATGAAAATGGGGCCAGGGAGTCAGAGGACCAGGGTTCTAATTCCAACTCCACCACGTGTCTGCTGTGTGACCTTGGACAAGTCATTTCACTGCTTTGTGCCTCAGTTCCCTCATCTGTAAAATGAGGATTAAGACAGTGAGCCCTCTGAGGGACAGGAATTGTCTTGTATCTACCCCAGCATTTAGTACAGTTCCTGGCACATAGTAAGTACTTAACAAATATCATTATTGTTGTTCTTATTATTAATAACAAATACCATAAAACTTGAGGCCACGGAAGCAGAATCAAGAGAGAAGACATCCCCCTTTCTGCCTCTTTCAGTACCACCCTGCTCCGGGCTTCACCTTGGCAGGCCTAGGCTTGGTCCCCTTCTCTTCTCATACCACAGTCGCTCCCTTTGGAAATCTCATCTACTCCCACCTCTAAGGAGCTGACCCCTAAATCTCTCTTGCTAGCTCTGACTTCTCTCCTTCTCTGCGTCTCCTCCTGCCCCCAGGATATTTCTACCTGGTTGTCTCACAGACACTCTCAAAATCAACATGTCCAAAACTGAACTCTGTGTCAGTCAATCAAGCAATCTACGGTATCTATTGAGCGCTGTGTGCCGAGCACTATTGTAAGCACTTGAGGAGAATACAATATAATGGAGTCGGTAGATATGATCCCTCCCCTGAAAGAGCTGACCACCTAGTGAGGGGTATCTTCTCTTCCAAATTTTCTCTGCCCCAAGATGTTCCCATAGCCATTATTCTCCTTATCTCACAAATACACAACCTTGGCATTAGCCTCAACTCCTAGGCCGGGTGTGTCGCTTCTGTGTCGGTTCCAACTCTCGGCAGCCAATTCCTGGGGAATGGGCATGGTGGGCTTCCAGCCTCTCTTCTCGAATACCAAGGGTTTAATCAGTGGGGCAGAAATGGCACTGCCCCAAAGCCGGGACCTGATTCCCTCTCTCCTTGTTTCCCTTACCCCTCCCCCATCTCAACACACTCAGCCAAGGCCCTGAAGCTGGCACTGATCCCAGAGATGCATGGAGCGAGCCAAGGCCAAAGGGAATGAAATGGATACGATCACCTCTTGCGTCCCAAAGACCAATGGGAGAGGACATCGACCCCTCCAAGCCACCACCAGGACAACCCGGTTATGGCCCTGGGTTCACCAGACACAGTAGCAGGAGGATGGTCTTTGGGTACTCAGGGAAGGGAGGCAGAGAGAGAAATGGGGGAGGCAAGAGTGAGGGGCCAGGGGGACCACCTGGGCCAACACCTAGAGAAGCAGCGTGGCCTGGGATAGAGCCCGAGGCCTGGGAGTCAGAAGAGCCTGAGTTCTAATCCCGGCTCTGCCACTTTGTCTGCTGTGTGACCTTGGGCAAGTCATTTCACTTCTCTGGGCCTCAGTTACCTCATCTCTAAAATGGGGATTAAGACTGTGAGTCCAATGTGGGACAGGGACTATGTCCCACCTAATTCGCTTCTATCTACCCCAGTGTTTAGAACAGTGCTTGGCACATAGTAAGCACTTAACAAATACCATTTAAAAAAGAGTGGAGGCAGGATTAGAACCCACATCCTCTGGCTCTCATGCCCGAGCTCTTTCCATTAGAACACACTGCTTCCCTGGGAAGCCATGGCTTGGGTGGAGGCAGGGGACGGTTTGTGCCTAGACACTGGACCAGAACCTGGCCTGAGGCTCTGACTCTCTATCTTCTTGGCCCAGATTCCATTCTAGTTGGTCCCTGGGAGCTGGTGTGGAACCAGGATCCAGCCCACCCTCAGGCGAAAAACCTTCCGAATTCCCAGTATTAGGCCACCGAAGGCATAACCAAGGGTTCACTGTCAAGGGTCCGTGAGGAGGACCCTGGGGCTGGAAATGTTTATCAGACAGGAGTTCCAGCAACCTGTGTACAACAGATATGATGTCCTACTCTCAACCCCATGGGCCCCCATGACCTTGTGGGAAGCAATGTGGCCTGGTGGCGAGAGTACGGGCCTGGAAGTCAGAGGATCTTGGTTCTAATCCTAGCTCTGCCACTTGTCTCCTGGGTGACCTTGAGCAAGTCACTTCACTTCTCTGGGTCTCAGTTTCCTCATCTGTAAAATGAGGATTAATGGGGATTCCCTCCTACTTAGACTGTGAACCCCATGTGGGGCAAGAGTTGTGTTCAATCTGATTATCTTGTATCTACCCCAGAGCTTAGTACAGTGCTTAATAATGATGTATTTGTTAAGCGCTTACTACGTGTCAAGCACTGTTCTAAGCGCTGGGGTAGATGCAAGCTAATCAGGTTGGATAAAGGCCCTGTCCCACATGTGCCTCACAGTCTGAGTCCCCATTTTACAGGTGAGGTAACAGGCACAGAGAAGTCAAGTTACTTGCCGAGGTCACCCAGCAGACATTCCCACCCTCTACTTCAGCAGGCCCGGCCCTTGGCCTGTGACCCCCTGACCACTGAGTCCAGGGCCCGGGGGTGGTCACAAGGAATTTGGGCCTTGATTGTAGGATCCTGTCCCCCTCTGACTTCATTCATTCATTCATGGTATTATTTCTGGAGCACTTACTGTGTGCAATCAATTACTCAGTGGTATTTATTGAGCACTTACGGTGTGCAGAGCATCACCCTAAACGCTTGGGAGAGGGCAATGGAGTACGTAGACTCGATCCCTACCTTCAAGGAGCTTACAATCTAGTGGGGGGTGTAGGGGTGAGGTGGGCAGGTAGCAGCGTGGCTCAGTGGAAAGAGCCCGGGCTTGGGAGTCAGAGGTCATGGATTTGAATCCCAACTCTGTCCCTTGTCAGCTGTGTGACTGTGGGCAAGTCACTTCACTTCTCTGTGCCTCAGTTCCCTCATCTGTAAAATGGGGATGAAGACTGTGAGCCTCACGTGGGACAATCTCATTCCCCTGTATTTACCCCAGCGTTTAGAATAGTGCTCTGCACATAGTAAGTGCTTAACAAATACCAACATTATTATTATTATTATTAATAATAAAGGAAATTACAGTTAGGGGAAACCAAGTATAAAGCAGTGCTGGGCTGCTGGGTAGGAGGGTGAGTACCCAACTAGTACCCAACAGGAGTGTTGGGAAGAAAGCCACAAAGGACAAACAAAACTTGGTCCCTGGCCCTTAGGGGGCTTACAGTCTAAGCAGGGGGTGGGCTGGGAGGTTGGCAGTGGGCACGTAAAAAGACAAAAGCAACGATAAACCGGCTTCATGTATTTATTGAGTGCCAAGAGTTGAGAATGCGGTCCTCAAAGGCAGGCTGGCGGTTCTCCCCAAAGAACAAAATATCATATTTGCCTTTGTCACTCTGCGTATGGCCCTCTCCTCCCTTCTGTGGCTTCCCTTTCCTCTGTTCCCTGTTTGCAGCCCCCGCTGCCCTGCTTCCCCATCTGCTTCCCTCTTCCCACCCCATCTCATCTGACTCAGAGACCCTAATGCCTGCATGTAGCCCAAACAGACCCAGAGTTCCTGGAAATCCAAGAGAAGCAGCGTGGGCTAGTGGATAGAGCACAGGCCTGGGAGTGAGAAGGATGTGGGTTCTAATCCCTGCTCTGCCACCTGTCTGCTGTAGGACCTTGGGTAAGTCACTCCACTTCTCTGTGCCTCAGTTACTTCATCTGTAAAATGAGGATTAGGATCGTGAACCCCGTTTGGGACATGGACTGTGTCCCCCACCTGATTAGCATGTACCTACCCCAGCACTTAGTACAGTCCCAGGCATAGAGAAAGCACTTAATAAATGCCAGTAAAAAAAAAACAAACCCGTGAAGAGAAAGATTCGAGGAAGGACTGTATAGTTTTTGGGCCCACTGCCCGGACTGGGGAAGGGGGCATAAGGAGAGCGGGAAGCAGCGACCCTTCCCCGCCCCTGACCCCGCCGCTTTGGCTTGGGGGATCCCTCCCTCCAATTTCCTGTGTTTCTGGCCTCTTTCAGTCCCGGACCCTGTCCCTTCCTTTCTTCCCGGCCCTTCCTTCTGACCAAAGATCTTTTAGCGAAAAGGGGAAAATGCTTGTCAGCCCTAGAGCTGGGGAGTTCTGACCGCCAGGACCCCACTTAGTCATGAACTGATGCCTTCCCTCTCCTCCTAATAGTAATAATAATAATAACTGTGGTATTCGTTAAGCGCTTACTATGTGCCTGGCACTGTACTAAGTGCTGGGGTAGATACTAGCAAATCGGGTTGGAAACAGTCCCTGTCACGATCTTAATCCCCATATGACAGATGAGGAAACTGAGGCACTTCTCTTCCCTGCGACCCTCCCTCCCCCAGAGTGATGTGCCCTGAGACCTCCGTTTTGGGCCCAGTTCAAGGGGCAGACAATCAATCAATGGTATTTATTGAACACTTACAGTGTGCAGAGCACCCTACTAAGCACTTACAATGCAGTGGGGTCAGTAAACACGATCCCTGCCCACAAGGATTTAGTTCTAATTCATTTATTCATATTAACGTCTGTCTCCCCCTCTAGACTGTAAACTTGCTTGTTATGGGCAGGGAACATGTCTGATTCTGTTGTTTTGTACTCTCTCAAGTGATTAGTACAGTGCTCCACACATAGTAAGTGCTCAATAAATATAATCGATTGATCGACTGAGTAGCTGAGAGTCTATCGGGGCAATGGACAATAAACGACAGATAACTTGGCCACCCTCAGACAAAGCTACGTTTCAGAGAGGGTCCAGTGTAAAGCATAAAGGATTTCTTCCAGGCCTTCAGCTACTCCCCTCCCGCCTCTCTCCCCGCCACTCCCCATCCCCCCGCCCCCAAGCTACCCATTCCCTTCCCCGTGGTTGCGCCAGGGGTGGCGGGCGGGTGGGCGGTCCTGGGTTGTTTTGCTCTTTTCTTTTCCTTTCCCTCCCCGAGCCTAGAGCAGGGGCCCCCAGGAGGCCCAGCATCCCTTATCTGTCTGGCCCCAGCCAGGGCTGCCCCAGCCACACCGCTGCTGAGGCCGCCACTTCTCTCACAGCCTTTCCGCGGGAGCGGAGCTTCAGCTGGCGAGCTGGGCCTGGCTGCTGCTGCAGCTGCTGACCCCAGCTGTGGCCTCCCCTGGGACCTTCCCCCCCCCAGCCCGGGGGCAGGGGAGGAGGGAAGAGGTCCAGGTACCCGTGGAGCGCAGCGGCCAGAGGAGGAGGAGAGGGGACCCGCTGGGGCCAGACGGCGGACCCCCAGAGCACAATGGAGCAGCCGCTGGGCCCCGGCTGGCCCTCCATGGCCTCTCTCTGCCTCCTGCTGGCTGGGGCCACCTGTGGCCCTCCTGAGAGAGACCCCGCCCCATCCTCTGCCAGCTTCGACAGCAAAGGTACTTCCCTGTTGGGGTCGGGGCAGGAGCCGACTGGGCACCGAGGGTAGACGAGGGAATCAGCCCAGATCAGCTGACCGGATCTATCCAGGGGCAGGGGTATGACACTGACAGGCAGGAGCAAACAGGCTTCTCTGGGAAAGCCAGTGAACTAGGTCTGCCGTCATCATCGTAATAATGATTGTGGTACTTATTAAGCGCTTGTTATGTGCCGAGCACTGCACTAAACGCTGCCGTAGACACTAGATCCTCAGTCCCACATGGGTCTCACAGTCCAAGTAGGAGGGAGAACAGGTATCAAATCCCCATTTTGCAGATGTGGGAACTGAGACACAGAGAAGCTAACGGACTTGACCAAGGTCACACAACAGACAAGTGGAGGAGTCGGCATTTGAACTCAGGTCCTCTGACTCTCAGGCCTGGGCTCTTTCCCCTAGGCCACGCTGCTTTCATAGGTCCCTGCTCCCACCCTCTTGATAATGCCTCCTTTGTTTCCTTCCCTCCAACTCCCAGGGTGCTCTAGGCAGACACACCGTCCCTTTTCTCATTTTTCTGGGGGGGGAGGGGGGGGGGAAACTGAGGCCCTGAGGAAGGACAGGAAGTGGTTTGTATTCAGTGTCTCCCGGAGAGGCAGTGTCGGCTGGAAATGAATCTAAGAGCCCAGACCCACTGCTGAAACCACACTCCCCCCGCCCACCGAATCTTGCCATCTGCTCTGATTTCTGGTGAAGAGTCCTCGGTGGTCGCAGGCCGAGGGGGCGGAGGGAATGGAGGGAGGGGGCAGAGAGAGGCGAGGAATCGAGGAAGGAAAACACAAGTCAGTGGCCCCAGCTCCAGGCAGGTAGCAGGGTAGAATGGAGAGTTGTTGACTGAGACTTTGAAAAATAACCCAAACCAGCTAATGGGTGTAAATAGGGGGGTGGCGCTCGTGCGTGCGTGTGTGTTTGTGTGTGTTGAGGAGGGTGTGTGGGTGTCTGTATGTGTGTGTGTGGGTAGGTGGGGGGGCTTTTTGCTAAACGGGCAGTTTACGGGCAGGGACACCTCTCTCCAAACGGTGAGGTGGAGGAGTCCTGGCCGCTCAGCAGTCCTGTTCCTTCTGTTGGCTTTATCTTTGCAGAGTCCTGCCTGTTCGGTGGCTGATAAGGGTAGGCGGGAGGGTGTGAGGGTGGCTTCTCATGTGGCCGCACAGTACACACAAACCTTTCAAATCTCCTTGATCAAAGAGCTACCTCTCCTCTCTCACTGGCTAGGGCATAGGCTTAGAGAAGCAGCGTGGCTCAGTGGAAAGAACACGGGCTTCTGAGTCTGAGGTCATGGGTTCGAATCCCCGCTCTGCCACTTGTCAGCTGTATGACTGTGGGCAAGTCACTTAACTTCTCTGTGCCTCAGTTACTTTATCTGTAAAAGGGGATTAAGACTGTGAGCCTCACGTGGGACAACCTGATTACCCTGCATCTACCCCAGAGCTTAGAACAGTGCTCTGCACATAGTAAGCGCTTAACAAATACCAACATTATTATAGGCTTAGGCAGAGGACCTCTTGGGCAGAAACAGCTGTCTGGCTTCCCTGAGCCTGAGCTCCGTGGTCCCATCAGAGCCTCACTGGCCCTCAGCTGGCCATCTGGATGTTGGAGGGAGCTGTTGGAGCCGCCTAGTCTTCGGCCTCCTTCCTGACATGGTTCTTCTCAGCTCGCTGGGTGGGCCCCGGGCCCAACAGCCTCCCACCGAGCAGGTCACCCTCCCATTCCCCTCGACTCTTTGGCTAGAACAGCAAGCTTGAAGTTGGTCCCAGATCCTCTGGCTTGGTGCTGAGGTGTCCCTCCCACCCCCCAACTCTCCAGTCATCTGGACAGCAGAGGGGGACGGGGAGAGGAAAGAAAATGATCTGAAGCCAAAATGCATAAAAAGTACAGCCTGATCCATAATTTAGCAGATCAATGGAATTGAAGACACAGATCAGTGAGAGGCGGGGACACTGTTGCCTACACAGTTCTGGTCACAGCCCGAGGCTGGGAGTCTTGTGAGCATCTGCGTGTGCGTGTGTGTGCATATGTGTGTGTGTGTGTGTGTGACATCCAGCCATTTCCCTGGTGCCCAAGACTCTTCTTCCTTAGACTTACGCTGTGCTGTGCTCTCCTCATCTCCAAAGCCTTATTGAGGTCACCTCTCCTCCAGGAGGCCTTCCCCAATTAAGCCCTTTTTTCCCCAGCTCAGTCACCCTTGTGCACTTGGATCTTTATTCCTTTAGGCATTTTATATTTACCCCACCCTCAGCCCCGCAGCACTTACATACTTATCTATAAATTATATAGTATAAAATATTGATTTATATTAATGTCTGTCTCCCTAGACTGTCAGCTCGATGTGGGCAGGGAACGTCTCCCACCTCTGTTGTACTGTACTCTCCCAAGCACTTAGTATAATGTTCTGCACCCAGTAAGCCCTCAATAAATACAATTGATGATGATGTGGGCTAGTGAGCCTGGAGATGCTTGAGAGGAATAGTACCTTTCCTTTCCCTCCTGGCTGCAGTTTCTGAATGTGGGAGAATACCCAGCCCCAGCCCAATTGGCTCAAAATTTCCTGGGGTCTGAAGGAACAAAGGGCCTGCTGTGGGGGAAGTAGAAATGATATGTGTGTCAGGGCAGGAAACTGTTTCTGCTGGCAGCTTGGAAACCTGGTGCTTGGGCTGCAGCTCTGAACCTCTACAGAGGTAGAGCTGGGGAGCTGCCCACCCCCAACATGGGCAAGGAGGGGGGTGCTGCAGGCCCTACCTCCTTCCTGGCATCTCCCCTTGAATTCCCAAAGATCTTGGTGCTCCCACAACCTCTCACACTGGGGGAAAAAGGAGGGGAGGGAAGAGAAGGAAAAAAAACCCAAAAAACAACAACAGAGGCAGAATGTTTGTCAGCTTCCTTATCTCCCCAAACCGATGCTAAGCTGGGCTGGGGGAAGGGGGAGGATGGGGGGCAGGGGAGGGGAGGCGGTGGGAGAGGTGGGTATAAGTATGTGACTCTGTGTTTGAGTGCTTGATTATAGGGAAGGAAAAGCTAAGCCATATGCCTGTGTTGAAGGGCAATGGGGGTGATAATAATACACATTATTCTTACTCCATTCTAGGTGTGTACGCAAGATAAGAGTCCCTTCTAACACCATTAACATGAGCCAATGTAGTAAACACACATACACACATGTGTTTAGGGGACCTAGGGAAGGCAGACCTTGGATCCAAAAAGGTGGTTATGAATGGCAGCTGGGCATGTTGTTCCCATATGGGCAGGTGTGTTTGTGGTAGGGAAACCTGCCCCTCTCTCCCCTTACTCCTGCCTCTGGCCATATACCAGTGAACCTCACTAGGAGTGGAAAGAGCCGGGATCTAGGAGTCAGAGGACCTGGCTTCTTATCCCAGCTCTTCCACTTGTGTGCTGTGTATGACCTTAAGCAAGTCACTTCATCTCTCTGTGCCTCAGTTTCTTCAACTGTAAAGTGGGGATTGAATAATATTCCCTCCTACTTAGACTGAGTCCCATGTAGGACAGCATCTACCCCATCGCTTAACACATAGTAACTGTTTAGCAAGTACTATTGAAAAAAACAACTGTGCTCTGATGAAAACTTTCTCCCCTCCCTTGTAGTTGCCACCCTGCTGGCAAAAGAACCTGAGGATCCCAAGTGTTTCACTCAGCGGTTAGAAGACTTTGTCTGCTTCTGGGAGGAGAGGACCAACCACAGCAAAGTCAACTACAGCTTCTTCTACCAGCTAGAGTAAGTCAATACCCCCTACCCTACCCCCAGGACCCCTGCAGAAACAGCCTGGGCCACAGGGTAATTACAGTGAAGAAAACTGGGGACCCTCTCTCAACTTTTTGATAGCCAATTGCCCCTTCCCTTCCCCCAGCAGGAGAGAAGCCAACATCAAAACACAATTCCTTCCCCTAAAATGGATGACATCATAATGTACTATTGCCTCCTACAGACAACCCCCCTCCCCGCCCCCCAGGATAATGTCAAAATGCCTACATTCTCCCCACATTGGGGAATATGTCATAATGTACACACCGTCCCACCGCAGGATGATACAACAGTCCTAGACTATCCCTTTGACCCCATCCCCTCTCACCTTCTAAAACCCCTCTCTCTCCTCCCTTCCCTCTCTGACTGCCCTCTTCAACTGCTGCCTCTCCCACGGCTCCTTCCCCACTGCCTTCAAACATGCTCGTGTCTCCACTGAACTAAAAAAAACAACTGGAACTCAGTGGACCCGTCCCGCTTTTGCCCCATCTCCCTGCTCCCATTTCAATCCCAATTCCTTGAACTGGTTGTATATACCTGCTGCCTCCACTTCCTGTCCAACTCTCTTCTTGACCTACTCCAATCCAGTTTCCACCCTCTTCACTGAGCTCCCTCTCTCCAAGGTCACCAAAGACTTCATCTGTGCCAACTCTAACGGCCTCTTCTCTATTAGCTCTTGGCTGCCTCGGACCTTGCGGGCCACTCCCTTCTCCTGGAAACACTATCTAACGTTGGTTTGACCCACATGGTCCTCTACTGGTTCGCCTCTTTCCTCCTCGGCTGTTCCTTTTCAATCTCTATCGCCGGCTGCTCTTTTGCTTCCCACCCACCTATCCCGCTGCTGCCCCTTTGTCCACGTTCTCCCTTGAGCCTGGAACTCCTTTCCCCTTCCTCTCTGTTGAGAAGCAGCGTGCCCTAGCAGAAAAGGCAGGGATCTGGGAGTCAGAGGACCTGGGTTCTAATTCCGGTTCCTTCACTTGTCAGCTGTGTGACCTTGAGTAAGTTACTTCACTTCTCTGTGCCACGGTTTCCTCATCTGTAAACAGGAGATTCAGTGAACCTATTCTCCCGCCTACTTGGACTGCGAGCCCCATGTGGGACAAGGACTCTGTCCCACCTATTTAACTTGGTTTAACTTGTATCTACCCCAGTACTTAGAACAGTGCTTGACACCTAATAAGGGCTTAACAAATATCATAATCAATAATTAACCCTTATACATGTGGTAACCCTTATACTCTACTATTCCCCCTCTCTGTAATTTATTTTTTTGTCTGTCTCCCTCTGTAGACTGTAAGCTTCTTATGGGTAGGGATCATGTCTGCCAACTCTGATATTTTGTACTCTCTTAAACCCTTAGTACAGTGCTCTGTACACAGTAAGCACTCAATAAATCCCATTGATAGATTGATTGATATTCCCTCCCTAACATTTCCCTTCCTCCTCAACCAAATGGTCACCACCTTGGTTCAGGTGCTTGTCATATTACCTCTTGACTGCTGTTATCAACTCCTCACTGGCCTCCCTGCCTCCAGCCTCTGCCCTCTCAATCAATCAATGACATTAAGAGAGTGTTACTGAGTGTACAGCATTGTCCTAAGTGCTTGGGAGAGCACAATAATACAGAGTTGGTAGGCACGTTCTCTGCCCACAAGGCACTTACAGTCTCCAGTCTCCAGTCCACACTTCACTCTGCTGCCTGGATCAGTCTTCTAAAAAGCCATTGTGCCCACGTCTCCTGACCCTTCAGAAACGTCCAGTGGTCGCCCATTCCTCTCTGCATCCGACAGAAATTCCTGACCATTAGTTCTAAGGCACTCCGTCAGCTCTCTCCCTCTTACTTATCCACTCTTTTCTCCCACTACATACCGGTTTGCACTTATTCCTCCCAAACTCACCTACTCACTGTGCCTCGTTCTCATCTCGTCAGCCTCTGCCTCCAGGCTAACACCCTTCCTCCTGTCTGAAACTCCCTCCCCCTTCAAACCCACCAGACCTCAGCTCTCTCCATCTTTGACACTCTTCAGAAATCTTACCCTCTCCAGGAGGCTTTCCTCAATTCATTTTTTTCCCTCCTAATTTATTTTGGGTGCCTCCCCACTAGATTGTAAGATCCTTGAGGGTAGGGATCAAGTCTCCTAACTCCCCCAAAGTGCTCGGTGCAGTGCTCCGCCCACAGTAGACAGTCAGTAAACATTGCTGGAAATCTGAGAGCTGTGGCCCACTCCAGACTGAGCCTTCGCTCAGCCCGGCATTGGGTCCCACGACCTGGCACATGCAGAAACTTGCCCGTGTCTGGTAATGGCCCAATGGCCTTGCCACGGTCCCCCGGGCCTCGAATCCCCTCCAGTGGGAGGTGGCTGGGAGGCTGCGGGAACGGCCTGGGGCTGCCCCCGGCCAGACCCCGAGGAAGTGCAAGTGGGCACTATCTTGGGACCAGTGGGATCAAAGACTGGGCCCCGCCCATGTGGCGCTCCGGCCCTTGGGGAAGGATGAGCTGGGAAGGACCCTTTTGTGGAGCTGCAGGCATCTGTGGGTCTACCTCTCAGGGGAGAACCGAGGAAAGAGTGCAGGCTGAAGGTGACCAAGACAGCAAGAAACACCGTGCGCTACACCTGCAACTTCCCTGTGGCTGACACCTCGTGTTTCACCCCTCTGGCCCTCAGCATCACCACCGGCAAGCCTAACTCTGAGGTCCATAACAGGACTGTCTTCATCAACCAAGTGGGTATGTCCACCGCAGGGCCAGGAGAGCAGAAAAACTCATGCCCTCCGTCCGGGTCTCTGCCATCCCTCCCCCGTAGGGTCGCCTATGCCCACCCCAGGGCTTAGGCTCCCCCATTCCTCCTCTCCCTTTGGCAAAATTGGACCCGGGTCCTTTTGCCGGCTGCTGCTTGAATGTCAGCGTTCAGGGCCGAGGGAGCTCTGTCTTCTGCTTCCCAGGCTTGATCGATCTCTCTCTCCTCACTCAGTCCAAAGTAGTCTGGCTGCCTCTCACCCTGATCTCCCTTCCCTCGGCAGTGTTCCTGGACCCCCCATCCAACCTGACAGTGCGCAAGACCGAGAAGCCAGGACAGGTCCATCTGCGCTGGCTCCCACCAAACATCCCGCACATGACCCGCGACATCCGCTACGAGGTCAATTTCTCTGCGGTGGGGGCCGACATGCAGAAGGTAAGGGCTCCCGTCACTCACCTCCTACCCACCACCCCCCTTCACGCTGACCTCCAACTTGCCGACCGAGGGCAGCTTCCACCCCACATCGTCCTGCCTCTCCTACCCTGCCCTTTCTGGTTGTGTCGCTGCACGCCCTGGCCTAAGACCACCGAAATTGTGGGGAGGCGCAGGCCCGAGGGTCTGGACAGGACAAGGTCCCCAGGACCAACCAGGGCCTGGGCAGGACTCTTCTGCCTCCCTCCCCCACCCGCTTCTGCTTCTCAGGTGGACATCCTGGAAGGGCGGACCGAGTGTCTGATCGTCAACCTCCGCGGGCAGACTCGCTACCGCTTTGCCGTGCGTGCCAAACTGGATGACCTCAGCTACAATGGCTACTGGAGCGCGTGGTCCGAGCCGGCTACAGTGCTGACAGCCAGTGGTGAGATGGGGGTGGGGGTGGGGGAGATGGAGATTAGGTGCCCTTGGAAATGGGTTCTGCAATTTCCCCAAAGCCCAGACAGGATGACTCTGGTCAACCACATCCTCTTAGGAGCCAAACTCCCAGCCTGCCCTTCCTTAG
Source organism: Ornithorhynchus anatinus (assembly GCF_004115215.2). Lineage (NCBI taxonomy): Eukaryota > Metazoa > Chordata > Mammalia > Monotremata > Ornithorhynchidae > Ornithorhynchus > Ornithorhynchus anatinus. Next base: position 9,705,918 of record NC_041750.1, read on the forward strand.
TCTGCCCTGGGCTAAGTCCTTCTGCCACTGGCCTCCAGTGTGCCCCCCCACCCCGCCCCCCTGCCGGGCCCCTCTCTGGCCACTCCTTTCTCTTTGTCATCTACAAGGCACCTCCTCCGGCGACCTGTGGCCTTACATGACCACTGACAGCAAGCCTAGGAGCTTCTCAGAGTCCCAGCAAACTAAGGCCTTGGCACTGGGTGTGGGGGGAGGGGGAGAAGAGAGGAAATGGGTAGTCTTGGGAAGGGGCACAGAAAAGCACCTTGAACCCCCTTCTCCCTCTTTTGAAGCAGCATGGCGTAGCAGATAGAACCCAGTCAGAAGGACATGGGTTCTGATCCCAGCTCTGCCACTTGTTTGCTGTGTGACCTTGGGCAAGTGACTTCACTTCTCTGGGCCTCAATTCCCTCATCTGTAAAATGGGAATTGAGACTGTGAGCCCCACTGTGTCTAACCCAATTTGCTCGAATCCAGCCCAGCGCTTAGTACAGTGCCTGACACATAGTGTGTGCTTAACAAATGCCATTGTTATTATTATTATTCTGCCTTTCAGACCTGGATCCCTTGATCCTGACCCTCTCCCTCATCCTACTGTTCATCCTGCTGCTCCTGGCCATGATGGCACTGTTCTCACACCGCAGGTAACAGCTCTGGCTGGGCGGGCCCTCTGGGCACCACACTGCGGGCACCACACTGTAGGCACTGCACTGCGGACACTGCAGACACCACATGGTGGGCCCTGAGGGGGGTGCAGAGGTTGGGGAGGCAGCAGATCTCCCAGCGGCTACCTCGCCAGTAGGCATCTTGGGATATGTGGAGGGGTTTGGAGTTGGGGAGCCACCAGGCCTGGCCTTACAGAGGCTTAATGGCTTGGGTTCTGGCTTCTTTCTTCACCTCCCGGACAGGTTTCTGAAGAAAAAGATCTGGCCGGGGATCCCCAGTCCAGAGCACGAATTTGAGGGGCTCTTCACCATCCATAAGGGAAACTTCCAGGTAGTGCCCCACTCCGCCCCACCCAGTCCTGCCAAAACCTGCCCACGGTTCTCCTGTACCCTCTCCTCGGCCCCTACGTGCAGGATGGGGTGAGAGGCTGGACTGCTTCCCTCCTGTTTCTCATGGCCCCAGAGCTGGGGGTGGGGGTGGGCACCTCAGGTGGCCAGGTTGATGTCCTGCCCACCTGGAGAAGCCCCAGGAGTGATCTGGGGGCTGGCTGACCTGGGGTGTGTGTGTGGGGGGGGGTGTTGGCATTCTCATTGGCAGCTCTGGCTGGGACAGAGAAACGCCTACTTATGGTGGGGCCACCGCTTTGCCTACCTGGAGGATCAGCCCACCCTGCTGGAGGTCCTGTCTGAACTTCCCTGGGCCTCGGGCAGCCTCCTGCCCCCGACTGGCAATTTGACCGTGGACGAGGCACCCTTGCTGAGGTCCAAGAGCAAGAATGGGCCAGGGGAAGGGTTAAAAGGAGGTCGCCTGTCCGGGGAGCTTCTGTCGGAAACTAAGGACGACTACTTGGTACTGGATGAACACCTGCTGCCACAGAGCCCCGGTGGAGGGAGCGATTCGTTCCACGGACAATTCCACCTGCGGCTCCTGGGCTCGGGCAGCAGCGTGGGCACTGCTCCCAGCCCCGAGGAGGAGGAGGAGGAAGAGGAAGAGGGCGAGGAGGAGGAGGGCAAGCTGCGCTCCCCTTCGATTGCTTCTGCCCTAGAACCCGGCCAAGAGGAGAGGGCTTCTGCTTCCAGCTTTGAGTACACAGTCGTCGACCCCAGCTCCAAGATCCTCTCGCCTCGGGCTCGCCTGCCTTCTCCAGCCCAGGCCGAGCTCAAGTACATGTACCTCGTGGTCTCAGACTCTGGCATCTCTGCCGACTCCAGCTCTGGGACCTCTCCTGACGGCCCCTACTCCAACCTCTACGAGAACAGCTGCACGCTGGGGCCCTTCCCGACCAACTACGTGACCTGCTCCTAGCTTTCCAGCATTGGCGGGAGGAGACGGGAGGGGAGGGGAGGGTAGTGGAGGACAAGAGGTGGTGGGGGCTGAGATCGGAAGCCCCACCCAGGACAGGAGCTGGGACCTCTCTCTACTGACTTCTGAAGCCACAACACTCTGGGCCAGAGCAGCCAGGAGGAGCAGGCACCCTAGGGCCTGGGGGAATAGAGGCCTGCCCTCCTCAGTTCGAAAATCCGGAGGGTCAGGAGACACACGTGACCTGCTGGCTTTCACCAACCCACTAGCCCCCTCCCTGATTCCTTCCACACCCATCCATGGTTTCTGGTTCCTGCTTCAGGTTCTCCACCAGCCTCTGAGTGACCTTAATCCTTCTGGGGTTCCCACCTCCCCTCCAAATCCCCAGGTAAGTCTAGGGACACACAGGAAAGACTCAGAGAGCAAATGTTCTTCTGGCTAGAGATGCAGCATGACCAAGTGGATAGAACACGGGCCTGGGAGTCAGAAGGACGTGGGTTCTAATCCCAGATCCGCCACTTGTCTGTTGTGAGACCTTGGACAAGTCCCTTCACTTCTTTGTTCCTCAGTTTCCTCATCTGTAAAATGGGGATTAAGACAGTCAACCCCACATGGGACAGGGACTGTGCCCAACCGGATTAGCTTGCATCTACCCCAGGGCTTAGTACAGTGCCTGGCACATAGTAAGCACTTAACAAATACCATTTTTAAAAAAAAGGTGGGGCGGGGGCGGCCAGTGGCCCTGGGGTTGGAAGATGGACCTAAGGGAATCTAGGGATGGCTTCCCATCCTGGACAACAAGCTGTTGGGGATAAGAGAAGTAATATGCTCTTTTGACCAACTGCTGGCTAGCTGGCCCCTCCCTTTTCTGGAGCTGCCTCTCTTGGCCGTGTCTGGAGCCTTTTAAGAATATTGTCAGGTTCACTGCAGGGCTTCTGGGAGCAGTAGGGACAGGGATTTGCTATGGATTTTTTTTGGAAATTGTTTTGATAATGAAATCATTTTTTTCCACATAGGAGTCTCACTCCCGGGAGGTTAGAAGGTGAGGGGGGTGAGGAGAAATGGAGGGGGAAGAAAGCTGTATGTCTTTGAGGAAGTCCCTGGCCTCTTTGAGGAAACCTGAGGAAACATGCCCCAGGGGAAATGACCCTGGCATAGTCACTTCCACCCCAAGGGCTTGAGGAACCCTGGGCAGAGAGTATCACGGGGCGGAAAAGACAACAATGAAGCCAGCACTTCAGAATAACGGAGTCTGGTTTCCTGTGGTTTATGCCCACAGAAAAGAAATAGCCAGGCCTCATCCTCACTGTTCTTTCACACTCAGCTCCCACTTGGGGGGTGCCGAGGCTCTTTTTTCCCTTGAGATTGGGGAACGCGGAGGGTGGGCCCCAAAGGGGAGGGCGAGGGGATCAGTCCATTAAAAGGTAGAGAGGAGGGGCTGAGTCCAACCCTGCCCAGAACCAAGGAAGAGAGAGGCCGGGCCCCAATCTGCACTAGACAAGGCCGGAGCCACTAAGGGACTTTCCGACCACCCCACCCTTCTGCTCGGGGCAGAAGCTTCCGCCAGCCACCCCAAAGTCCGGCTGAGTCCAGGTTCAGGCTGTTGTTCCTGGAGGCAGAAGCCAGAACCTCTGGGGGTCCTGGCCCCATCCCCTCCTGGCCTGCAACCAGGCTCTTGCTAACTGCTAGACGGTGAGCTCCTTGTGAGCAGGGATCGTGTCTACCGACTCAGTTATACTGTCCTCTCCCAAACGCTTAGTATAGTGCTCTGCATCCAGTAAGTGCTCAATAAATACCACTGATTGATTGATTGATTGATTGATTGATTGATTGATAGTCTGGGGCTTTGTGACACCTTCCCTGTCCTTCCTGCCTCCTTCCTGTGGAAAATCTGCTCTGGAAGAGATTCCTAAGCAGACAGGAGTCTCTTCCTGCACCAAGTCATGGCTGGCCAGCTGGGAGTTAGCTCGACTCAATTACGACTTTGGGCTGCTTCGCTGGGCAGAGGCTCCACCAATAGAACGGCTCTTTCTTTGTGAGATGTATTTCCCCTCTTTCTCTCCCAGGATGTGTGGCTGGAGATGGTTGGGGAGGGGGGCTTTGGAGGAACAGGAGGAGGGGAAACAGACGCTGGAAACTTTCACGGTGGCGAGAACTCCTCTGGCACAAACAGGACTTTAGCTTCCTTGCTAGGGTGGTCTGATCCCCTAAGACCCCCCTTGGGGCCTCAAAACAGCCCTGGAAACATCTCTGCTTCTAAGACCAGGTGATGTCCACTAAGGGAGACTTTCAGAACTTGAAACCTGAGGAAATCTCTCCAAGTAAGCTCCTCCTCTAGATTGGGAGCTCGTTGTGGGCAGGGATTATGTCTACCAGCTGTTAAATTATCCTCTCCCAAGCGCTTAGCATGTTGCTCTGCACACAGTAAGTGTTCAGTAAATATCACTGATTGACTGATTGAAGTCCAACCTCTCACTTGCTGACTACCAGAAGCCCCCCAAAAGATCCAAGGCTGCCATAAATGCAGTGGGGCCATGGACTGTCGAATCCTACCTTGCACCTCCCTCTCCTCATCTGTTAAGAGGAGGTAGCCTCCGTCTGCTAGACTTGGGGTCAAGGAGTCAGCCTCCACTCCACATGAGCCCACTGGGTTCCAGGGAGGGCCCGGCACCTGAAATATCCCTGATAGCTCCTGTCCCCCAAAATACCCCTAATCACCTCTGTTCAGGTCTCCCACAACTAATGTGGAGCCACCGCTGAGGGCAAGATCTAATCCCAGCTCTACCACTTGACTTCTGTTTGACCTTGGGTAAGTCATTTCACTTTTCTGTGCCTCAGTTATCTGTAAAATGGGGATTAAAATTGTGAGCTCCATGTGGGACAGGGACTGTGTCCAATCTGATTAACGTACATCTAACCCAGCGCTTAGTACAGTGCCTGGAATATGGGAAACACTTAACGAATACCCTAAAACGAAAAGAACCAGATAGTCCTTATTTACAGGTTCAAATGGGGGCTTGCAGTTTGAGCTGCTGGGTGGTTTTTTTAGGTATTTAGATTTTGTTGTGTTTTTTTTAAAAAAAAGGACATCAAAAATGCCATTATTATTAAGTTCCACCCAAACCACCTTTCTTACTGTACCTTGCCCTCAACTCTCTTACTTCCCTCTTCTCACCCTCACTGTTCTCCAGGCCTGGAATGCCCTCCCCTCCCAGCCACTGTAGGGGAGGGGAGTAAGCGCTAAATAAATATCATTGATTGATTTGACTCTCGGGTTCAAAGCCCCCCTAAAATACCACCTTCTCTAACCAGCCCTTCCCGCAGAATTGCCACCTCTTGAGTTCAGACCAGCCCGACAGTCATTTATGTATTTGTCTTGCCCTTCCTCTGCCCTGGAGTATACATTTTTATATAATCAATTGTAGTCAGCTATGAACTCTAATTTCTCTACTTGTTAAAGAATATTGTGTCTGTTGCTCCCATTAGAGTGTAAGCACCTTGTGGGCAGTGGACCCGTCTTGTGCTTCTGTTGTACTTGCCCAAGTGCTTAGTACAGTGTATTGTACACAGCGGATGCTCAATAAATACTTTTCTTACTAGGTCGGGCCCGTGACTCCTTGAATCCGGGACTGTGTCTTCAGTAGGGACAAATCTGCTGCTTGGAGGCTAGGGACGGTTGACCTCCTGCATATCCATCTTCATGGTTAGGGTGGGATGATGAAACAGATCCTAACTTTGCCTCTAGGAGCCCATCATGTACCACTTGTCCATGAATTTAGCCCAACCTCACTTGAGAATGTGCTGATATTTTTGGCTTACTTCATGTGGGAACAAATTCCAGACGTTTACCACCGGCTTGGGGGTGGGGAGAGATGTTTCCTTTTGTTCTGAACTGGCATCCTTTAGTGTGTGGTGGGAATTGGTGGTGGAAGAATATTCCCCAGTTCCATACACTTCAAACATATCTCCTGGGATGGGTCTGACAGCAGAGTCGTAACCCATCATCTCTGTCTAGCCTCCTACGGAAGCGTCTCCATTCCCCAGCCTCTTGCCTGGAGCCGAGGCCTGCAGTCGATGAAAAGCCTGAGTGACTGGCGTCACCCGTCACGTGGGGATGGGTTCGAGGATCGGAGTGGTGAGAGGGAGAGACTGGAGTCAGAAAGGCTGAGCCATGTGAGATTCATTCTACGGGGCTAATTGAACTTCCCTTTAGGGAGGAATGCACTCATTTTTAGTTATTCTCACGTGACAAATTGAACTTGGGAGGAACACACCTGTACATTACTCGCACGTGGCGAAACATCTACCTCCCACCCACGAATGCTTCCCACTTGGGAGGAATCCATTTATGCATTACACGCACATGGTGAAGCGCCCTAGCTTCCAGCCCCACGAGTGCTCAGCGGGACACTGGCCTGTCCCGCGCTCACTTGGTGCAGGCAGAGCGAGCACCCCACGCTCTGGGAAGAGGTGACCCGCAGCCGGCTGCCTCCAGTCTCGATCCGCTGCCCAGAATGTCCGAGGCGGCAGGTATTTATCAACTGTCCTTCCGGGCCGTTCGGACTTCTGTATGTCCAATGTCCATCCCCCCGCCCTCCTCCATACCTTATTTGGTGGGGACAGGGGTGAGGGACGCCTGCTGTATTCCCGGCCCGGGATGTCTGTCTAGCGGTTTCGGTTGCGGGGGTGGTATCCCGCCCGTGCTTCCAAGTTCCGCTCTGCTGGCTCAGGCAGTCAGGAGATAGCGTTTGAACTTGAGATGGTGGATGCCCTGGTTCACCTTGGAACCGCTGCCCTGCTAGAGCAGCTGTGGGGGGGGGGGGGGGAGGGGGTGTTGGATCAGCAGATGGAAGGAAAGCAGCAGCTTGGTCTGAGATCAGCTGTGTGGCCTAGTGGAAAGAACACGGGCCTGGGACTCAAAGGACCTGGATTTATCCATTCATATTCATGTCTGTCTCCCCCTCTAGACTGTAAGCTCGTTGTGGGCAGGAAATGTGTCTGTTTATTGTTCTATTGTACTCTCCCAAGGGCTTAGTACAGTGCTTTGCACACAGTAAGCGCTCAATAAATACGATTGAATGATTCTCATTCTGGCTCTGCCAATGGCCTGCTGTGTGACCTTGGGCAAGTCACCTCACTTCTGTTTCCCCAACTGTAAAGTGGGGGTTCAATACCTGTTCTCCCTCTTACTTAGACTGTGCGTTCCAAGTGGGACAGAGATTGTATCCGACCTGATTAACTTGGATCTACCAGTGCCCAGAACAGGGCTTGACATACAGTAAGCGCTTAACGAATGCCCTAATAATAATAATGATGATGATAATAATAATAAAAGGAGACGAAACCAGCCCAGCTGCCTGTGCCGGTGGCTCAGGCCACCAGGAGAAATCGCAGGCCTTTCGGCCATTAGACGCTCCTGGCTTGAGGGGAGATTCATTCGTTTACATACCGTCAATCATTTTCAGAATGGACAGCTCACCTGATGACTTCTGTTGGAGCTCAGCCAATTCCAGGGTAGGCCTGGGACAAAGGGGAGGTCAGAAGGAAAAGGGAGGCTGAGAGGAAGGAGCTCTCTTCCCTTCCCTGATCTGAACAAGTTTGTTCTGGATGAGCGATCCAGCCAAATAAGCAGCTCCTCGGGGAGGGCCTTCCACCAGAAGAGCTAAGTAGATGTTGCTAGTTTGGGGGTAACCCAGGTTAATTCAAGGATCATTACCAGACTAGGGGAAGTGTGGTTAATCCAGGATTTTGGATTAAAGTCTCTGGGGCCTAATTACAGTTTCTGTTATTTTCTGAGAGACTAAAATTTGGACTTGGCTTCGGTATACATAGTAAATACTTTTATATCGCTTCTTTGGTATAAAAGAAGGGTACCTGAGTTTGCTGTAAATACTGCTCTGGGGGAGGAAGTGGAGGCAATTGGCTTTCAACCCTCAATCAATGGCATCTAGAGAAGCAGTGTGGCCTAGTGGAATGAGCACGGGCCTGGGAGTCAGAGGACCTGGCTTCTAATCTCCTGCTAACTGCTTGCTGAGTGACATGGGGCAAGTAACTTCACTTCCTGTACCTCAGTTTCTTCAACTGTAAAATGGAGATTAAATACCTGTTTTCCCTCCTACTTAGCCTGTGAGCACCAAGTAGGACAGGGATTGTGTCTAACCTCATTATTTTGTATCCACCTCAGCGCTCAGAACAGTGTTTGACACATAATACATGAGAAGCAACATGGTGTAGTGGATGAAGCATGGGCCTGGGAGTCAGAAGGGCATGGGTTCCAATCCCGACTCCACCACTTGTCTGCTGTGTGACCTTGGGCAAGCCACTTAACTTCTCTGTGCCTTCTGGAACTTCTCAGTCTTAATGGGGATTAAGACTGTGAGCCCATGTGGGCCAGGGACTGTGTCCAACCTGATTACCTTGTATCTACCTCGGTGCTTAGAAGGTTGCTTGGCAAAGAGCAAGTGCTTAACAAATACCATAACTATTATTACAAAAGTAGCAAGACCAAAGATCACATCCTGTCAGCTTCCCTCTCCTCTCAGGGTCCAATCGAGGATGACCCGAGATACCGACAGCCAGTTACCTGGCCATCATCAGGGAGCACGAGCTGGAGCTAGTCTGGGTGGGATAGCCGAGGTGAAGCATTCCCAAAGTCTCCCTCTTAGCCGGGACGGTCCCAATCAGGGATGGCTGGAATGGACCACGTCTGCAGTCCTGGATCTCCTGGGAGGTTCCGGGGGTTGGAAAGTGGCTGGTTCGACTTGAGAGATTTCTTCAGGTTTCAGATTCTGAGGATATCCTTTGGTGGAGCTCACCTGGCCTAGGTAGCAGTAAGCAGAGCTGCTGGGGCAGGTTGGCACAGGGCAGTCAGTACAGGGGGTGGGGGAAGGACTGGGATTGAAGCAGCCTTGCCGGGTCTCAGAAACCTAGCCGTGGTGGGGCAGGAGTGCCTCTACCCTGCACGGTTCCCTGCGGGCAACCATAAAGCACCTGCCTAGTGAAATCCCAGTTTTAGTCTGGGGCAGATCTAAGGCCCTTTCCTGCTCCCACACAGGACTAGGCCCTAGAATCCACCCCAACTTCCCCTTGCGGAATCCCCCTGCAATTTCACAGCCACACGTGAAGCCACACATGAAGCCACACTCGAGAAGCCCTATGGCTAAATGGAACGAGCACAGGAATGAAGGTCCAGAGTCCTGGGTTCTAGTCCCTGCTGGGTGACCTTGGGCAAGTCATTTCACTTCTCTGGGCCTCAGTTTCCTCTCTGCACAATGAGGATTAAATGCCTGTCTCCCTCCCTCTTAGACTATGGGAACAGGGACCGTGTTTGATGTGACTGTCTTGTATCAAGCCCAGTGGTTAGGACAGAGCTTGGCACACAAGCCCTTAAACACCAGTGCTTAGTACAGCGCCTGACACATAGTAAATACTCAACAAATATCATAATTATTATTATTATTATACAACTCCACCTCCATCCCCAGTCCTGATTTACTAACCAGACTCTGAAACGGAATGTCAAGTTTCCAGTTGGCTTAGTGGCCTGTTTCCATTTCATTTTTATTTTCAAACCAGGTAAGTACCTAGGTAACAAGGTCCAGTTGTAGTACAAGCACCTTTACCAACCTCCAACCCAGGTTCCTCTATAAAATACACTTTCCTGCAACTCCCCAGGGCCATAGGCTGGCAGGTTTGCAACACTTCTGTTGAATTGCTACTCCTCGCAACAGTCTAAAGAAGTGGGAGGTAGGCTCTCCTGCTATTGCCTTGACAGGCCAACTAAGTACAGAGGGACACCTCCCCCCACCCCACCCCCCCGACCAAGCTGCCACTCACCAAGCTCTCCATTATTTGTCCCAATTTTTAAAAAATAAATAAATAAAAATAAGAGCAGGTGAAAAGTCTGGAAACTGAAACACCCCCACCCAGGCCTGACCCCCACCTCTCTGCTTTTCATGGGTGGAAGAGTATCTTGAAAAATGTTGCTCTCTTCTCCGTGCCCAGCTGAAACAGGCACCGGGCCGGCCTCGCTTGTCTCCGCCAGCCCTGGGAAGTCCCGGGGCCGTGGTCAGGAGAATAAGGAAATCCTCATTTCGCCATCGGGCCCGAATCCTAGTCGCCACTCCAGCTTTTGGTCCTGGGAGCCCAGCCGGTGCCAGCCAGAAAACCGGGTCCGGAAGGAGAACTGCTCAGACTCCTGGGTCCCAACTTCTTCGGGTTCCAGCCAGCACCTCATGGGGAAATAGCGCTCGAGTAGAGCCGTCTGGAGGGAGGCCTCCTCCTCCAGCGCCGACGGCCGTACAGAGACGATGAGGCTGAAGCCCGAGGTGACCGCACCCTCCGAGTGGCCGGGCCCCAGCTTCTCCGAGAAGTAGGTGGCCGTGTCGACGAGCAGGGCTGTGAGATGGGTGGCCAGCGGTTGTTCGTTGCACTCAGTCAAGTATTCGTCCAGCCCATCCAAGAGGAGGAGGGAGGGGATGTGGCTGGGGGTTTCATGCATGGAGCTGACGAGCTGCAGCAGCTCCTGGGAGGAGTGGGGATACAGGAAGCGGATTTTCTGGAGGAAGGAGAGAAGTTGGGGGTAGGGGAGGGCGGGTGTCAGCAAGAAAGACAGTCTCAGTCTCCAAAGAGACAATTCAGGAAGCTCAAAGAGACAGCAGGATTCACAACTCTCTTGGGGCTGAAACTGGAATACTGGCTTCTGCTCAACCTAGTCCTGCAGGCCCTACCTGGTTTTGTTTTGTTTTTAAAATCATATTAAGCGCTTACAATGTGACAGGCACTATACTAAGCACTGGATACAAACTAATCAGGTTGGGGACCGTCCCTGTTCCACATGGGGCTCACAGTCTTCACCCCCATTTTACAGATGAGGCACAGAGAAGTGAATTGACTTGCTTAAGGTCACGCAACAGACAGACAAGCGGCAGAGCCGGGATTAGAACCCAGACCCTCTGACTCCCAAGCCCGTGCTCTAGGCCATGATGTTTTTCTTCTAGAGAAGCTGCGTGGCTCAGTGGAAAGAGCACGGGCTTTGGAGTCAGAGGTCATGGGTTCGAATCCCAGCTCCACCACTTGTCAGCTCTGTGACAGTGGGCAAGTCACTTAACTTCTCTGTGCCTCAGTTACCTCATCTGGAAAATAGGGATTAAGACTGTGAGCCCCACGTGGGACAACCTGATTCCCCTGTGTCTACCCCAGCACTTAGAATAGTGCTCAGCACATAGTAAGCGCTTAACAAATACCAACATTATTATTATTATTATTCTAGTTCTACTTCTCTACTTCTCTGGTTGCCCTCTCCTTCCTGCCGGTGGCCATGGCCTTGGAGAACAATTATCCATCTCCTGCCTTGTCACTGCACTCAATCAAGAGTATTTATTCTTGAGAGCAGGGATCAGGTCAACCAACTCTGTTACATTGTACTTTCCCAAGTGCTTAGTACAGAGTTCTGCTCGCTGTAAGTGCTCAATAAATACCACTGATTGATTGACTCAGCGCCTAAGTGCAGGGCACTGTAGTAAGTGCTTGGGAGAGTACCACAGAGTAGGTAGACACATTTCCCCCCCAACCTCCAGAAGCTTATAGGCTAGTAGTGGAGATGGACAGTGAAATAAATTACAGATAGGGAAGGAGGAAGAAAACATTAATATATACATGAGTAAAGGGTTCAAGTCAATATGCACAGAAGTGAACTGGGGAAAGCTTCCTGGAATGGGTGCGATATCAGCAGGGCTTGGAAGAGGAAGAGAGCTGAGGTCTGGCAGACTAGAAGAGGGAAGGAGTTCCAGACAGGAGGAAGGTTGTGTGTGAGGAGCTGGAGGTGGGAGAGGTGAAATCAAGGCACAATGAATAGGTTGGGTTGAAAGGAGTGAAATGAGAGAGCTGGGGAGTAGTGAGAAGAGAGAGTGGGTAAGTAGGAGGGAGAGAGCCTCAGTTTCCTCATCTGTAAAAGGGAGATTCAATATCTGTTCTCCCTCCTACTTCGATTGTGAGCCCCATGGGGGACAGGGACTGTCAGACCTGATTAACCTGCATCAACTTCAGTGCTTAATTCAGTGCTTGACTCATAGTAAGTGCTTAACAAATACTACCATTACTATTATTATTAGGAGGACACCGGTGACTTGGAGAGAATGGTCTCGCTGGAGTAAAGGGGAAAGAAATCAGACCGTAGAGAGTTAAAATGGGAGTTGGAAGAGTTGGCTCCCCCATGAGAGTGTAAGCACGTTGTGGACAGGGAATGTGGCATTATTTTGTACTTCCCAAGCACCTAGTACAGTATATCAAGCCAAGCAGGCGCTCAATAAAAGCTACGGCTAAGCGAGGAAGTAGAGCCGATGGATGTAGGCGTAGAACACATTCAAGGAGTTTGGCCGGGAACGGCAGTAGGGATGGTTAGAGGGGACACTGTGATCCAGAGAAAGTTCTTTTAGGATAAGCGAGACGTGAGCGTGTTTGAAGTCAATGGGGAAGTTGCCATCAGAGAGCGAGCAGTTGAAGACGGCAGTCAAGGAGGGAAGAAGAGGGGGCATAAGTGTCTTCAGGGGGTGACAAGGAATAGGATCAGAAGGAGACCAAGAAACGGCTGGGAAGGATGACAGAGTGGATGGAAGGGTGGGAGCGCCTTGGAGAAGAGGGGGAGAACTTTGGGAAGTTCATTCATTCAATCGTATTTATGGAGCGCTTACACTGTACTAAGCGCTTGGAAAGTACAATTCAGCAGCAAATAGAGACAATCCCTGCCCACAACGGGCTCACAGTCTAGAAGCGGGGAGAGAGACGACAAAACAAGTAAACAGGCATCAATAGCTGAGGATATCGATTTTGTCAGTAAAGTAGCTGTCAAGGTCATCATTTGTATCGTATTTTCCCAAGTACAGTGCTCTGCACATAGTAAGTCCTCAGTAAATACCACTGACTGATTGGAAAAGAGAAGGGAAGGGAGCTTCAGGTGGTAGTTAATGTGGTCTTCGGTAGCTGGCAAAAACCATGCTGTCTCCCCTAAATAGTGATAATTATGGTACGTAAGCGCTTACTGTGTGCCAAGCAGTGTTCTAAGCGCTGGGGTAGATAGAGACAAGCTAATCAGGTTGGACACAGTCCCTGTCCCACATGGGGCTCGCACTCTTAATCCCCACTTTCCAGATGAGGCCCAGAGAAGTTAAGTGATTTGCCTAAGGTCACAGAGCAGACATGTGGTGGGGCTGCCATTAGAACCCAGGTCCTTCTGACTTCCCAGTCTGTGCTCTATCCACTAAGCCATTTGTGACTTGCTGCCTGGGGCATATCCACTAACACCACTACAGACACACTGATGCATCTGAGATCTGCTTCTCCGAAAGGGGATGGGGGGGGGGGAGGAAGCTGAGAAGAAACAAGAACAGTCAAAACGTCAACTTCACTGACAGCCATGGACACCAGTTGGTTTCTGGGGAATCAGGGGTCCTCTGAACTCAAAACTGGGGGAGGCGGGAGGCAGGGAACAGGAGTAGGAAATAGGTGGACTTTGATCCCATCACTAGCACATAACGAAGGAGGGAGTGGGCAAAATCCTTAAAGACGGCCTCGAGGGCTGGGTCACAGGATTTGTGTTTGTGTGTGGGTGGGGGGGGGTCTCCCCTCCCTCCCCTCGACGACCCTGGCTGGGCGGAATGGCTCCCCACACCTTTCTCGACCGGTCCCTGGCCACTAGGCTTCCAAATGGAAAAGGGGGCAGAGCTCGTTCGAATGGGGGTGGGTGGGGAAGTGGAATGAGTTAGCTCGCTGTGGGCAGTGAACATGCCTAGCAGCTCCCAGGCGCTTACTACAGTGTTCCACGCACGGTAAACTCTCAATAAAATCCGATTGAGGGAATGGGGTAGGGGATAGAACACGGGCTCGAGAGTCAGAAGGTCATGGGTTCTAATCCCGGGCCTGCCCCTTGTCTGCTGTGTGGCTTTGGGCAAGTCACTTCACTCCTCTGGGCCTCAGTTACCTCATCTGTCAAATGGGGATTAAGACTGTGAGCCCCATGGGGGACGGGGACTGTGTTCGACCTGATTGGCTCGTACCCACCCTCAGTCCAGTGCCCGGCACACAGTAAGTCTTTAACAAACACCATCATCACTGTTGTCGTTATTATTATTAAAATGAGCGCCCTGCTCTCAAGGCCTTTTTTCCCCGCCTGGCAACTCCCGCCCCGCCCCTTCCTATCCCCAGGCTCTCCGCCCTCTAGCCGTAAACCGGTTGTGGGCCGGTGACCTGCCTCCGAACTCCGTCCTCTTCCAAGCGCTCAGCTCAGTGCTCCGCACGCAGCAGGCGCTCGATGATCGAGTGGTTTTACCTGCAGCCGGAGCGGGTCCCGGACGGCCCACCCTGGTACCCTCGGCAGGCTCTGCAGGGGGCTACGGGCCACAAAGACCACGGGCCCCCGCCCCTCCCCGGCCGCCTCCAGGGCCGCCGCAAAGAGCAGCGCCGTCTTCCCGGAGCCCGGCTCCCCGACTACGAGGAGGCTCGGGCCGGCGCCGCGCAACACCCCCACCGAGGCCTCCCCCATGGCCGCCGGGCCCCGCTTCCGGGCCCGGCCTTGCCCCGCCCCGCTGCCGCTCTTTGGCGGGAAGGCGGGGAGGGCCTGGACAAACTCCCCGTCGAGGGGCGGGCCTTCACTCTGCGCTCTCTTCACACTGCGCTCCCCTTCCCTGTGCGCTCTCCTTCCCTCTGCGCTCTCTTCACACTGCGCTCCCCTTCCCTCTGCGCTCCCTTCCCTTTGCGCTCTCCTTCCCTCTGCGCTCCCTTCCCTCTGCGCTCCCCTTCCCTCTGCGCTCCTCGCCGCTCGGGCCCGGCCAGGCAGAGTGGGCGGAGAGTCCGGCCCCGCGCAGCCTGGCTGTCGCCGCTCCGGCTTCTACCTTCTTTATTTTCTTTAATTATCATTTTTTTGGTGGCGTTGGTTATGCTCCTCAAGAGCCCTTCCCCAATTAAACCCTCTTTCCCCCCGCCCCCTCTCCTTCTGCGTCGTCTGTGCACCTTTGGACATTGGATATTCTCCCCAACCCCACAGCATTTTGGTGCACATCTTTAATTTATATATGAGAAGCAGTGTGGCTCAGTGGAAAGAGCACGGGCTTTGGAGTCATGAGTTCGAATCCCGGCTCCGCCACTTGTCAGCTGTGTGACTGTGGGCAAGTCACTTAACTTCTCTGTGCCTCAGTTACCTCATCTGTAAAATGGGGATTAAGACTGTGAGCCCCACGTGGGACAACCTGATTACCTTGTGTCTACCCCAGCGCTTAGAACAGTGCTCGGCACATAGTAAGCGCTTAATAAATATCAACATTATTATAAATTACTTATTTATTCAGATTGATGGCTGTCTCCCCCCCCCCCCAGATTATAAACTTGTTATGGGTAGGGAGCGTGGCAGCTAATTCTGTTCTAGTGCCCTGGCTTAGTAAACTCTCAGTAAATACCATTGAGTGATTGATTGATTGATTGTGCTCTTACTAAGGCACTGTACTAAGCGCTGGGGGAGAAACAAACCATTCAGGTTGGGCACAGTCCATATCCCACGTAGGGTCACAGATGTAATCCCCATTTTACGGATGAGGGAACTGAAGCACAGAAAAGTGAAGTGACTTGCCCAAGGTCCAACCACACACAAGTGGCAGAGCTGGGATTAGAACCAGGTCCTTCTGGCCCCCAGGCCTGTGCTCACTAGGCCACGCTGCTGCTCCTACCTCAGTGCGTATTGCCCTCCTGCCATACGTTGAACGCACAGCTTCTGCCGGATAGCCACTCGTACAGCCTAAAGACGCTTACACACACAGTTAGATACACAGGCCTAGAGATGATGTATCCAAAGGGAAACACCAACACAACCCATTATGGCACAGACAGAGAGGGAGACACACACGTGGACCCAGAAGCATGGACAGACATGCAGACCCACATCTGGAGAATGTAGTGGCATCAAACCTGATGAGGAAAAACCAAGACCCTACGTTTTACAGAGGAATGGACTCGAAGCATAGGTTCGGGTCCGTGGGACGTAGCCTCGGACACACACAACCCCGTGGGTCACAGGTGAGAAGGGGAAGAGACCGCGTGACTGAGATATTAGGTGAAGAAGTGGATTGATCTGTTTAGGGGAGAATTTGACTTTTGGGGAGGGTGGGGTGGGAGTGAGAGGTCATTCTCGCTCCCAGTTGCTGTCATATTCCCTCTGCTGCCACTCCCGGGACACTTCGGTTTAGTCCATCTGGGACTGAGAAGGCCCAAAGCAAGTTGGAAACGTTTGGGCATCTTCATGCCCCATAGGATCCCTCCCAACCTGTCCAGTTCTCTGACGGAGGTTCTGCCTCAACCTCTCCTGGACTGAGCCTCATGAGGACCCAGGATCTGTTCAAACTGTGTACCTGTCTATATAATGTGTGTGTAAGTGGATAAGTGTGAATCTGTGATTATAGGTATATGTTTCTGTATGGGCTTGTTCATGTACGTGGGTTTGTGTGTGGGAAATTGAATAACTGAATGCTTTATGTAAAAGCCTACAAATCAGAACTTAGTTCAGTCCCTTGTTCTAAAGGATAACTGCCATCTCCTCACAGACAGCACTTGTCAGTCAGTGGTATTTATTGAGCTCTTACTGTGAGCAGAGCACTATACTAAGCGCTTGGGAGAGTACAAAACAGCAGAGTGGGTAGACACGATCCCTGCCCACTTATGAACTTATTTACACGCTCTTTAGCACTTATGTATATATGTCTGCCTTATTTATTTATTTTTGACCTCTCTAGTTGTAAATATGTTTATGTTTGTGTCCCCCCCCCACCATTAGAGTGAAAGCTCCTTGTGGGCAGGGAATGTGTCACTTAGTTATCCTGTACTTCCCAAGCATCTAATATAGTGCACTGCACCAAGTAGACACTCAATAATTATTAAAACTGTTCCTGCTCCTGCTGCTGCTACTACTGCTATTACTGCTACTAGAGTCCCCTCCTCTCTCTGTGCCTTGGATTCCCCTTTTTGCCCTTAGTATAAGAGGGGCTGCTTTGGTCTCTTTATCCCTTGGAGATATTTCTCAGGGCAGAATGGAGAGAGGGAGAGAGAGAGAGAGAGTTGTGGGGTGAGGGGCAGAAGAGAGGACTTCCCCTAGGCCTGCTGCTCTCTGACCCCCAGGGTTAAGGCTGAACTGGGATCGTCGGTGGTAACTGTTCATTTTAAATGTAGAGACAAAAGAGGGCAGGGTTTTTAATGGAGGTGGGAAGCAAGTGAGTTGGGGGCTTTGGTGGGGCGGGCAGGTTTTGAAAAGCTAATGACTCCGAAAGACCCAGTGGGGGGGGGGGGGGGTGTCTTTTCATCTTGTTCAGGAACTCTCAGGTTTTTTTGGAGACCTAGGGTGAGCAAGGCCATGGATCCTGCCCAAACAGCTGTGCGGGCCAAAACAATGGCTTCACTCTTCAGCTGGATGCCAGCTCGGGTAGCAAGTTTAGCAAGATTATCAGGTCATTATCAGAAAGGGTAGGAGAGAGATGATCCATCTTCAACAAGCAAAAGAGACCAAAGCACAGACACAAAGATTGAGAGAGAGAAAAAACCAAAGATGGAGACATCAATTGGAACTGGAAAATAGAACCACCAGGGTGACGTCTGTTTCTGTTGGAGCTGCCCGTCACTTCACACATTCCATGGCAACTGTGTTGCCTGGCAACTGGGAATTTTGGTTACCAGATTTCTAGGCTAGGAGAGCTGTTGGGTTTGGATAGAGCTGGGGCTTTCTGTTTTTATTTTTCCTGTGGTCCCAGAACATCCTCCTCCACACTCACACTCGGCCCCCCCGCCTCCCAAGTACACGTGCACAGACCTACCTGCACAGCCAGAGATGCAGGTATGCCCACCCTAACTCACAGCCCCAGCCCCCAACCAAGATGCGCACACCTTCACACCATCACACAATCATACCCAAGGCCACACACTGAAACACCCCCAAACACAAGACTACATACTCAAACACATACCCGTAGACACAACCACAGTACACATAGGCACTAACTTCTCACAGTGTTTTGGGGGCACCATGGGGGGAGATGTTGTGAGGGGAGAAGCTCCAAACCCAGACGATGTTCCAGGGTACAGCTGTGGGGGTGAAAAACGTGGACCAGAGTTGGGGTTAAACTAGAGAAACTCTGAGAAGACTATTTGGACAGCAGGGGAGAGCAAGGAGGTGAAGGTAATCGTTTTGAGGCACTGTTTTGCGTGTAGGTGATGGGAAGGGGAGGGGAGGAGAGGGAGGGCAGGTATTTGTTATGGTATTTGTTTTATGGTATTTGTTAAGTACTTACCATGTGCCAGGCTCTGTACTAAGTGCTTGGGTAGATACAAGTCAACCATGTTGGGCACGGTCCGTGCCCCACGTGGGGCTCGCAGTCTTAATCCCCATTTTACAGATGAGGTGACTGAGGCACAGAGAAGTGAAGTGACTTGCCCCAGGTCACGCAGCAGAGAAGTGGCAGAGCAGGGATTAGGACCTTCTGACTCCCAGGCCCCTGCTCTATCTACTAGACCACACCGCTTTTCTTTACCAGGGGAAGGGGAGCCTGTGGGATAGGACTCGGGTGTGGCAGGCAGACTGAAGAAGGAATGAGTCTTTCCAGCCTCATTTGGAAACTCTTCCTTCTTCACAGCCTGCTTGGGAGTTCTCAGGCCTTGTCGGAGGCGTGGGATGAGGGGAGGCTGGAAGTCCAGGCCCACAACTCTGGAGGGTAAAAACACTGGCTTTGCCTGCACAGCTGGGAACCCGGTAGGACAACTGCTCCCCTTGCCCCCATGGTTTCGGCACCACTGCCTCCGTCCTCATCTCTTCCCAGGCTCTCCACTTCTTCCCAGTGGTTCAGGTCCAGCCCCTTCAACTCGCAGGCCCCAGTCCCTCAGATGTCCCTACCATCCCTTCCGAGACCTGCACCCGGCAAGCCTCCTATCCCAACTCCCCAAGCTGGGCCGTGTAACCCAGGCTCCCTGCCTCCCTTCCTTTGATCACGTTTCAACATGGACTCGAGGAGCCAGGAAAGCTCAGGCACATTCCAAGGCAGGGAAGGAGCGGGGAGCTGGTGAGGGACGGGGTGGGAAATGGCAGGTGGCAGGATTCTGGGCTCATGTTCCCTCTTTCTGTCCCGCTTCTGCAGGTTATTTGGGAATTCCAAAGCCCAACGCTTCTACTGTCCCAGCCTCTCCCTGATCTCTCTGGTTCGGGATTCGGGATTCAAGGAGAGAAGATCGAGCTCCAGGCCCCTGAGTGGGGAAACATCCCCCCCCCACCAACCGTCCCCTCCAACCCCCCGTCCCCATCCTATGGCCTCCGTAATTTTTCTCCCTCCCGTTCCCAGGCACTGGATAAGGGAAGGAAGAGAACCAAGTCTGGAGGTGGGAACAGTAGAACGGGGTGGGGAGGCAGAGTCGGAAGGAGAGAAGGAAGGGAGAGGATCTCTGGAGCGGTCGGGTGGCGGGGGGGAGGGGGCAGGACTCTGGGGCCCCGGGAGTGCCAGAAAAACCCAGGGGACCAGACGTCGGTGCCTCTCCCTCGACTACGCGTATTCTCAAGCAATAACAGCGCCATCCGTATTATGTACCCAAGAATACCCGTCATCGAAAGGGGCTGGGGGCTGCAGGGAGTGGATAGGGTGTCTTCGGGTCCCCCCCCCGGCCCGGGAGGGTTTGGCGGCTCCAGAACTCTGCCCAGCCTGTAGAAACAAAGCAAAGCGATTGGGGGACCCTAACTCAGCTCTCCCCGGCCCGCGCCGGGCTCGAGAGACCCCCCCCCAATTCTCTCTCTTCGGGTCCTCCGGGGGGGGGGGGGGGGCTCAGCCTAACCGGCCACCGGGGTTCCCGAGTTGCCGGTCACCGTGATGAGGCCGAATAAACCCTTTCTCCGTCCCACGCGGGGGGACGGGGTGCCAAGAGGAAGAGAAGACCTCCCCGGCCGTCCCACACCCCAGTCGGGGGCTCCTTGGGGGAGGGGCCTGAGGCGGAGCCGTGAGAGGAGGGCGGGTCCTTCCCATCCCCCTCAACCCTCCGCTTCCCTCTCCGACCGCTTCTCCCCTCCCTCTCTTGCCCACCCCCGCCCTAGCCCCCTCGCAGCCTAGTCCTCGCCCGGTCCCAGCCCAGCCCGGCCGCCGCCGCCGCCGCTCCGCGCTCAGCACCAGGGACAGCTCCGGGCCTCTGCCCTCCGGGGAGCCGGTTGGGCGCCGTCCGTCCCCCCGCCCCCGAAGGAGTAGCTCGCCCGCCGGGCCAGGGCCGGGGCCACCCGGTGGTCGCCCCTGTGCCCTGCCCGGGGCCGGAGGGGGCTTCTTTCTGTCCGGCCGGGCCCCGGAGGTCGGGGGTCCGGCCGGGGAACAGCGGCCCCTGGAGGTCCCGGGGGGGAAAACCCAAAAAGGTAGAGAGGGGCGGGGGGACAGCAAGGGAGGAGAACGAGAGGCGGCCGGGGAGAGAGAGGCGGCCGGGGGAGCCGAGCCGCCTCTCAGGCCGGGCGAGGTACGAGCGAGGAAAAGGGAGCTGGGAGCCGGAGCGGGGCGGGATCACCGGGCCGTGGAGCCAGCCAGCGGGGCGTGGGGCACGGCGGGGAAGCGGGGTTCGGAGAGGGGATTTTTATTCCCTTCTCCGGCGGAACGTGGGGTTGGCCGGACTCACCCTTTGTCTGTGGCTCCTCGGAGAATCCCGCACTGTTCCCGTTCTGGCCCCGGCCCCTGCTTCCCTCCCACCTCCAACCCGCCCCCGCCCCCGTCGCCCCCACCCTCCTCTATCCGGAAATCTCCAGGTTTCTGGAAAATCCGCCCCCCCTCACACACACACGGACACACACACACACACACACACACACCCCGTGCCCCCC
Source organism: Ornithorhynchus anatinus (assembly GCF_004115215.2). Taxonomy (NCBI): domain Eukaryota; kingdom Metazoa; phylum Chordata; class Mammalia; order Monotremata; family Ornithorhynchidae; genus Ornithorhynchus; species Ornithorhynchus anatinus. The sequence continues at coordinate 9,726,745 of NC_041750.1, forward strand.
GCCGTCAGGGGAGAGGAGCTGGGAAACTGGGGAGCAGGGCCGAGCCCCTGGCCGGCAGTTCCCGCCCCACCCCCATCCCCTCGCGGGGGTTTCCGCTCAATCCTCAATCCGATCCCTCCATGGCCCCGCTCGGCTCCCGGCGGGAGGCAAGACGAAGGGTCGTGGGGCGGAGAGGGGGGCGCGGCGCACCCCGACCCTGGAGCCGGCTGCAGGAACCCTCAGGCGCCGCCCGAAGCCCGTGGGAGGCTGCCCCCGCCCCGCCCCGCCCCGCCCGGCCTCCACCCTCCGCCCCCGTCCAATTCCCAGCCCCACCCCTCCGGCCCGGCCCTCCTGCCTGCCCCTCGCCCTCCCCTCGCCCTCCCCTCTACCACGCTTCCACTCCCATCCCACCGGCCCGCCTGGGCTCCGCTTCACCTCTGCCCTCTCTCTGCCGCTGCCCTTATCCCGTTCTCTGACTGCCCTCTGCTCGGCTCGGGTCACTTTCTCTATCAACACCCCCCCCCCACCCCCCCCGCCATCCCCAGCTCCAGCTGCCCTCCCCATTCCCTGTCCTCTGCCTCCCCCATTCCGGGCTCGCTGAGTCTGGCTTGGCCCTTTCCCCCTCTTTTCGCGACCCACCCACTCAACTCCTTTTCTGCCCTTCCGTTAGCTCTTACCCCTGCCTCCTGGGGGGGGGGGGGGGGGAGACTGATTTCTTACTCCAGCCATCAACCAGCTCTACCCCCAAGTGAAAACTCAAAAGAGTTGGGCAATGTTCATCAATCAGTCATTCGATTAATGGTACAGTCCTCTGGACTGTAAGCTCGTTGTGGGCAGGGAATGTGTCTGTGTCCTGTGGTATCGTACTCTCCCAAGCGCTTAGTACAGTGCTCTGCACACGGTAAGCGCTCAATGAATACAACGGAATAAATGAATTTATTGAGCACTTATTACGTGCAGAGCACCATACTAAGCACTTAGGAGAGGACACTACAATCGAGTTGGTAGACGTGACCCCTAAGCTTCCTGTTTTCTGGGCAGCAGGATCAGTTGTGTCTCTTGGACCCTATCCACGTCATCTCTCTGGCACCAGAGTCCTAGGAGCTCAGGCGTTTTGTTTCACTTAGATGTAAATTTGGTAGCTAGACTATCAGCTCCTTGAGGACAAAGATCATGTCTACCAACGCTGCTGTAGTGTACTCTCCCAAGTGTTCAGTACAGTGTTCTGCACCCAGTCAGCGCTCAATAAATACCATTGATTGATGGACTGATAAGCTGCAGAGGGAGCAGTGAGAAGATCTTGGGTAGGTGCAGATGGGAAGCAAGGGCACGTCTGGGAGTTAGGCAAGGGGCAGTGCTGACTGTCCTGGGCTGGAAGTGGGCAGACCGCTGCTGGCAGACCGTTTGAGACGGAGCTGAAAGTGGAATTTTTTTGGCTGGTACACCCAGGCATTTAAAATGGCCACCACGCCCACCACCGCCACCATCTATCCCTGGGCAGCACGGCCAGAGAGGGGATGTGCTTCCTTGCCCAATGCACAGCCCTCGCTCTGCCAGCAGTGACGCATGCGGGGCCTGGCATGAATGCTGCTACTGCTGCTCACCCCAGAGCCCATGGGGGTGATCGATCAATCAGTGGTATTTATTGAGTGCTGACTGTGTGCAGAGCACCGTACTAAGCACTCGGGAGAGGACGATACAACAGAGGTGGTAGGCCCGTTCCCTGCCCTCTAGGAGCTTGCAGTGATCTGACCTCTTCTACAGTGGCGAGCTTCTACATGGGAGCAGTGGCTACCTCTGCCCTCCGGCAATCCACCTGCCGGATGCTAGGAGCAGATGACGCTCAGACCCGGTGCCACCCCTGCCTGTGCCCAGCCCTGTGGGCCCCACCCTGCATCGGGCAGTGGGGAAATCGCACCAGCACCGCAGAGGTTTCTGTACCTGCACCTGCTCCAGAGCCTGCGTTCCCCTTCCGGGTCAGCGGGAAGCCTGGCGCAGCAGCCATGCAACCCGGCAGCAGGAGTTGCAGTTGAACGGCTCCGCGCTTCCAAGTAATTCATCCTGGAACAGCGTCCACACTCTTATTCTTTTGTCAGAACCACTTCCTGGACCATTCTGGCTTGTCCACATCTCTGTCTTGAGGTCAGCTCTTCATGGTTTTCAAGGTAACTGAAGTATCCCCCAGCATTGTTCCAGGGCAGAGATTGCTGGGCCAGAGAAGTCAAGCAGGGCAAAGCGAAGCAGGCAGAGGCAGCGAGGCAATAATTAAGTGACCTCCTCGGAGGTGGGTGCGGGAGCCACAAGAGGCTGAAGGTCTGTCTTGGTTGTGGCGGTGGGGTCGGGGGGCGGAATGGGCTCTATCTCCATCCACGGGAAGGAGGCAGCTTTAGGAGACATGACCGGGCCCTATGTGTCCTTTTCTCTCCCTCCTCTCCCACTTCCTGCACAGTTATCTTTGAGAACAGAAAGCAGAGGGAGGATGGTAGGGTTGAAATCCGGGGCTTTTTCCTCTTCCTTCCCACCCTCAAAGCTCACCCTCCACCTCCCCTCAGGCCAGATCCTCAATCTGGATCCAGAAGCTATAAAGCAATTTGCTTGCAAGGGACCAATGCCTATGTATGAAACAGGATCTGGAGACTTCTCCGGGGAAGAGAAGGGAGAGAAACGGTTCAGGGAAGTGGGTAAGGAACATGGGGGCCCGGGGGTGAGAAGCAGCGTGGCCGAGTGGAGAGAGCACGGGCCTGGGGGTCGGAAGACCTGGGTTCTAATCCCACATCTGCCACTTGTCTGCTGTGTGACCTTGGGCAAGTCACATCAGTTCTCCGGCTCTCAGTTCCCTCATTTGCACAATGGGGATTCAATACCTGTTTGACTTAGCCTGGGAGCCCCATGTGGGGCCCGATGAGCTTGTATCTACCCCAGTGCTTAGTACAGTTCTTGGCACACAGTAAGCACTTAACAAACAAATGCCACAATTATTATTATCTTTGGTTAGTCAGCTGGGGCTCTACACAACACCGTACCCAGTGGGTGTGTATATGGCAGTACACCCATGGCTTCAACCCAGCACATCTGGGAGGGAATGGATGACTGAGCGTGAGTGAGCATCCGTGCCTTGGAGTCTGAAAATCCAGGGATTGAGACTGGGTGAATGGAAATGTGGGACAAGCCCCCCGGGGGGTGGCTGAATGCCTAGGTGACCGTGAGGGTGACCAACTCTGGGTGAGCCATGAGGAAGTCCATTGGTGGGAGTGTCAGATCGTCACTCACAATCAATCATTCAGACTCGCAGTTGCCTATGTGATCGTGCAACTTTTTTTTTCATCATGGCATTTGTTAAGGGCTTACTATGTGTCAAACACTGTTCTAAGCCCTGGGGCGGGTACAAGTTAATCAGGTTGGACACAGTCCCTGTCCCACATGGGGCTCACAGTCTAAGTAGGAGGGAGGAGGATTTAATCCCTATTTTACAGTTGAAGAAACTGAGGCACAGAGAAGTGAAGTGAGTTGCCCAAGGTCACACAGCAAGCAATTGGCAGAGCCAGAATTAGAACCCAGGTCCTCTGACTCCAAGGCCATAGTCTTTCCACTAGGCCATGCTGCTTCAATAACTTCACAAACCACGACCGTATGACTCATGGCATTTGAGAAATGGTGGGGGAGTTTGGACAAGTAACTGTGATTCTGTGAGTGCGAGCAACTGGGTGTGACTATGAATATGAGGTCACTGGGCCTCAGTTTTCTTTGAGAGCAGCAGTAGGGCAGGGTCCCCACCACAACTTTCTCCCCCACCCCGGAAATCTGGGCAGCTCCAAGTCTTCCTTCCTCATTCCCAAATCTCCCTCCAGTTGGGGGGGAGGTATCCTTGTTATCTAATTTCAGAAGCGGGAAGCTGAGTCCCAGAAAGAGGCAGAAATTTGGCTCTGGCAATCGAGGGAGCTTGAAACGGAACCAGACAACCTGATTCCCAGACCTGTGCTATGTCAACTCAGACTTCTCACCACAACAGTTCCTCTGTCTCACTCAACTTTCCCAAATCTAATGCCTCACTCAGTTCAGGGGCCTCGGAAGTGCCAAAGCTAGCAGAATTTTCTTCTGCAACCTAAAAATGCAGCCGTTTCCCGAGTGGGTCGGAGCAGGGCTGCTGGGTAACAGGCCTCCTGGCCTGGAAGACAAATAGTAGTAATGTTTTTTCTTATTCTTATTATTATCATTGTATTTATTAAACACTTAGGTGCAAAGCACTGTACTAAGCACTAGGGTAGATAGAAGTTAAACAGACTGTCACAATCCCTGCCCCTCAAGGGGCTCACATTTTAAGAGGGAGAACCAACATTTTAGCCCCATTTTACAGATGAGCAAAATGAGGCCCAGAGAAGTGAAGTGAATTGCCCAGAGTCACACAGCAGGCCAGTGGCAGAACTGGGATTAGAACACAGGCTATTAAGCGCTATCTGTGTGCAGAGCCCTGTGCTAAATGTTGGGGAGAAATACACAGGTGAAAATCAGACACTGTCCCTGGCCCTCAAGGGGCTCTCAACCTGAGAATAAGGAACCAGGAGGTTGGGCCAGTTAGTAGGATCTCAGTCATCCCAGTTCAGCACTCCCAGTTATCGCTATTGTTCATCTAGTCAAAGCCCAGAGAATGGTTGCCTCTCACTTCCCCAGATCTGCTGCAGAAAGGGAGAAGTTTTGGGTTGTGGGGACAGAGAAGGAAAAGGCTAGAGCTTGGCCAACTGTAGAGTTGGGTGACTAAGAAGCCTGGAAAAGTGGCTGTTGATCTTTGACCATCCTCCCTGAGGTGTGTAAAGGACCTGCTGGATATGATTTTTTTTACTGTCCACTCATCCCCACTCCCACTTCGGCTACATGCAGACCCACAGGCATAAAGATTGCCCCACTGTCTGTCTCTGTCTCTATCACACACACACACACACACACACACACACACACACACACACACACACACACGAAGAGACTGAAAGACCAGCAGACTCTGTTCCAAATAGTTATTTATTAAAGGCCTTGAGAAATCGTAGGGAGAATCTGGGAGAGGATCTCCTTTGCCCCCTTCACCCCAACTCCACACCCCTTGCATTCTCCTTGCTTTGCCCAGCCCCCTCAATGTCCTGCACAGTCACGTCAGGAAGCAGACTGTGTGCCATCCTCTGCCCCATAAACGTGCAGGTTACATGATGCCTCTCGCACCCCTACTATCTTGCCCTGGCTTTGACCAAGAGGATGGCAAGGGAGAGTAGCAAGGCCGCCATCCTCACAGCTTCAGCCTCTCCTTCTTCTCCACCAGGATGGGACTGAATAGAACTCGATGATTCTGCTTAGGAAGAATCTGGTGGCTTTTCCTTCCCAGTGCCCCAGATACCCCAAATCCCCTCTCCCTGACACGACCCCCACCCCCAGCCTCAGCCCCTGCACCTGGGCCAGGGGAGGGAGGCGGAAGGATGGAAATGGAGTCTCATGGTGGCTCTGCCCAGCTCAAGATGGGGCCAGAGATGTGGTTTGGCCAGATTTTCACACCACCTACTTCCTCCTGTCCCAGTTCTGGAAAGGAGAGACTGGTTGGGACCAGCTCACTACACCCCTCTCCACCCCAACCTCACATGCGCACACACTTTACATCAACCCTAAGGGCTGCTGGCCATATCCGGGGCATTACCCTCCATAGCTCTCGGCCACCCCAAATGCCCTTTGGTGTGTGTGCTACAATATGGCTGGGGCAGATTCTCTGCCCAGGGACCCACAGCTCATGCCTCTTGATAGCTTGGGCTGGCCTCAGGGCACAGGACCGGGGAACAAGAAAAAAGTCCCTGCCCCATCCCATCTCTCCAGGTCTGCCATTCCCCGTTGGTGAGATGCCCTTAGGAATGTTGACAAGTGGCTGTAGAATGTGAGGGAGCACTCTAGACTCTGAGTCTCTAGGTGATGTCCCCTCTACCGCCAGGAGCAAAGGGCCAGGAAAAAGTAGGTTCGGCAAGCCTCTGGTTGAGTAGGAGAAGAGGGGACCCTGGAAAGGTGGGCTCGTGGCTTATAGGGGTGGTAGCACACGGGGGTCCTGAAATACTCCACCTTCAGACAGACATCCCATAGATGGTTTTCTCCAACCTCCCTTCCTGCTCCCTATCCCCAGGGTTGGGGGGGCTTAGGGAATGTCCCCAGATCACTGGGGGCTCCCATTGGCTGGAATCACCCCCTGAATACTTGGAAATTAGGGACCTCCATTGATTGGAAGAGCACCCCCACAGAACACTTGGGAATCAGGGCCCCCCTGCCCTTGGCTGGAGCCCCTCCCTCTACACGCCCCCCCACCCCGGGGTCCCCTTACTGCCCACGTCTTCTAGAGCAGGTAGGGAGATGGCCCAAGGCCAAGCTTTCTGCCTAGCCTCGTGATTGACTTCCGTCTGAAAGGAAAACGCCGTCGCCGGTCGCTCCTCTCGATCGGCTCTCCTCTCCTCGCCACCCCTTTCCTCCAATCTCCATGGCTGGTTCTCTTCCCAGCGTTTGGTTTCACGCACCTTACCCCTGAATTTAGGACTCATTTCCCTCCTAGTTACCCCCATCTCCCCGGGTCTGAAGGAGAGGTCACCCCATTCTTCCCTTGGCTGTTGGACAAGACAATTTGCTCCCCCTCCCCCCCGCCTCAATCCGGCCCTTGTGTGCTGAGAGACCTCCAGAGAAGGTGACACCTCCCCACCCCACCATGGGTCTCTGTTCCCATGTCTCTCACCCCTCCCTGTTGAGAAATTATCTCTCGGTGTAACTGTGCCCCTCCACACGCTTCTCCTCATGGTCTAATCTTAGTCCCAAGACCTCGCCAGCAGGCCCGGGGACCTTGGGAACGTTTTTTTGGAATCCCCCCCGCCCCCCTCCCCACCCCCACCCCGACCTCCAGTCTCCCCGCCCCTCCCGCCCCCGCCATCCCTTCCCTTGTGGGCCCAGCTGGGATACACACCGACACACACGCACACACGCACACACAGGCACACACAGGCACACAGACGCGCACGCACTCGTGGCCTAGAAACACAAAGAGGTCAGGGGATGTGTACTGGCAGGGAGCCAAGGAGGGAGCTGGGGCGCAGCCTCAGGCAGCGGAGGGGGAGGGTAGATCCCAGGCTGGGTCTCTTCCCCTCCTTCCCCCCAGCCCCCCAACCTGCCACCCAGCACCAGCCCCCCCCACCCCACCCCCACCCCGCACCCAGCCCAGGTCCCTACATGCTCACAGGAGGTGGTCACGGCTGGCAAACAGGTAGGGACTAAAGCTGTCCCGGTGGAAGGGGGAAGGGTAGAGTCCACTGAGGGTGTAAAAATCCCTCAGCAGAGGGGTGGGCAGCAGCATCTTGCGGCCACGCCCGCCCCCCCCAGCCCCCCCATGCCCTGGGGAGAGCAGCTGGGGCTGGGGCTGGGGCTGGGGCTGGGGCTGGGGCTGGGGCTGGGGTTGGGGCTGGGAGGACGACTGCGACGGTGGCGGCGGCTGCGACTGCGACGGCTCAGACTTCGCTCGTGAGCGAGCGCGAGGGGACGAGCACATCGGGGGGCCCCGGGAGGACACACAGCTGGGGATCAAGTGACCACTGCGGACACAGCTCTGAGATTCTGCGGGAGACAGAGAGCCAGACGGTGGGGGGGGGGGGGGGGGGGGACAGAGGGGAGCCGGGAGCCAAGTGACCCAGCCCAATCGATTCCCCTGCCCCCGTCACCCCCGCCCCCCAGTTGGACCCAGGGGGCACCGAGGGGAAGGGGAGTAGGGGCCGGGGCACCAGGGTAGAGGAGGAGGGGCTAAGGACCCTATGGAGAGAGGAGCAGGGGCTGACAGGAAACGTCTGAACGTTTTAACGTTAAAAAGAGATGCCAAAAACGTGGCCCGTTGAGATGCCAATAACGCCTCCCCTCCCTCCCCGCCCCCCGGCCCCCACCTCCCATGCTCTTCCTCGGTTGCCATTAGCTGAGGGGAGAGTCACTACTTGCAGCAATCTGTGCCTAGCGGGGTACCTTTCGGCGCCGCCCATCCTCCTCCTCGCCCCCTCACGCCCCCTCCCCCCAAACTCCCCCAATCCGCCCCTCTGCCCTCAGCTGGCACTCACTGGGAGGGGTGTGGCACACGGGCTGCAGCAGAGGCGTTGGCGAGCTGGGGTCCTGAGACAGACAGGCAGAGGGAGCGGGCTAGCCCCACATCCAGCCCCAGCCCCACGGGCATGGCCATGTCCATGTCCTGCTCCCCGGGTGGGGGCTCCTGGACCCGCTAACGGGTGGTCCCCCCCAGTCACGGCACCAGGGCAAGTGGGCAGCCCAGGTCGGGAGGAAGGGGGCAGGGCACATGGAAGAGAGATAGAGAGTTTCCAGCATTAAACTTCCCCTCCCCCCAGCCTCCCCAGCCCCAGCTCCAGGGGCTGCTGTCGTGGGGGACTCTCCCCCTCTTTCCGCCCTGACCTAGAGCAGGGGGCAAAGATTCCAAACGCCTGCCTGTGAAAGTGTGTGTTGGGGGTGGGGGTGGGGGGTGGGGGGGGTCGGGCCGACACAAACAGCCCTAGCAAGGTACTCTCTCCCAGGTATGGGAAGGTCCGGGGAACCCTCACTATCATCCACCCTCCCCTCATGGCCTCTTCTTCTCTGCCTTGTACCATCCCTCTCTCCCCCACCTCCCCCACCTTGCCAATCTGCCTGGTGCTTTGGAGAGGGGGATCACTAGACCAGTTGGTGGCGGGAGGAGCACCTCTCCAGCTCTACTCTCCCCGGTGATCCCCAGAGCCCCCCAAATACACGATGTTGTAGCCCAGCGGGAGCCACCATCTTGGTTCAGCTGGGATCTACCGGGTGAGGGGGGCGGGGGAGGCCAAAACCGGACCCTCCCCCAACCCTTGAAGAAATGCACCCTGGAATCACTGCTTCCCCATAAGGCACTCTGAGCCCAAGCCCCTCTGGTTACTTGTCTTACCAGGGAGAAAGCTGGGATGGCTGCCCTGTGGGGCGCCCAAAGTTCTGGCTCACCGGCTGGGTGAGCGAGTTGGGGAACGGGGGTTGGGAGTCAGGAGGCTGGCGGTGCCTGGGGAGCTGGGCAGCTGCCCCTTACCTGTGCCACACTTAACTTTTCAAGGGGGCTGTCGACGCATGGCAGGGCCATAGTGGGCTTGGTGCCCAGGCTCTCCGGCAGTGCCCCCCTCCTGCCCGCTGGCCTCTGGCTCTGGAACTTGTTCACTACGCAGGTGACCTGACAGAGTGGGGGGGGGGGGATGAGGGAGTGTGGTGAGGGGGGGTGACGCGGCGGGTGCCTGCGCCAACGGGCCCCCGCTTTCTTCATCCCCTCCCCGCCCCCTGAGGCAGAGAGAGCCAGAGAGAGGACACTGGCCCTCTTCACTGCATCAGGGACTGGACATAGAACTAGACCCTCCGTCTGGAGCAGAGCAGACCGGGGCCCACGGGGGCAGGGGAGTTGGAGAGGGGGGGATGGGATCAACTGGGCCCGTAAGGGGAGCCTGCTCGGAGAAGCTGCAGCCCCGGTACAAACAGCATCAGAGCTCCTGACTCCAAATGGGACGGAGTCAGTCAGCATCTCATCTGCATGTTGTCCATTCAATGTCCATTCAAATGCCCCTAATTCCCGCTCCTCTCCCCACAGGGCCTCTGGTGCCCACTCGTGGCCTTGCTCACTGCCCCTTCAGCTCCCGACACCCCCCAGTCTCTGCCCCTTTCTCTCCCTCCGGAGCTCTGGGCTCCTGCCCTTAGCCCAGGTGGGCTAGCCCTTCCCGGAACAACTTCTGGCTGGGCTCCTGCCTGTCTCGGTGAGCCCAGCCCCAGGGGGCCTCTCTGACTCACCAGGAAGGTGGCGATGGCCCCCCCAGTCAGGAAGCCGGCCAGCACATCTGACCAGTGGTTCCGGTACTCTGCCACGCGCACCACACCCACCAGGAATGCCGGGCACAGAAGTGCCAAGCACACCGAAGGCTTGGCCAGCCGGGAGCCCTTCAGTTTGAATACGAGGGTCACATACATCTGGGTGAGGGTGGGGGGGGAGGGGGAGGGAGAAAAGACAGTGGAGCAAGTGTCAGGACCTGCCTCCCTGGGCTCAGTAGCAGAAGAGGAAGTGAAGACAGGGCTTGGGAGCAGAACGGGTGGTACCGCTTCTCTCTGAACCCTCCTCCATGGCTCCCAAGCCCCAGGCTCCGGGCATCTTGGCCTCCCAGCCCCCGCTTCTAAGCCCTGGCGGGGCAGGGCCTCACCACGGTGTAGACGACGGCATAAGCGCAGAGGGCAGCGTCCTTGGAGGGAAAGGCCTTTCGGGCGGCGGTCACCAGCAGGGGGTTGCCGGCACAGGCCCCTAAGTCTGTGACGTAATGGGTGGTCGGTGGCTGACAGCCCAGGGCTGTGTAGTTGGGGCGGCAGACTGACAGGAAGTGGGGGGTGGGGTTGCCTGTCACCACCTGCCCCGCGTTGGCAAAGATGGTAGTGGTGAAGAGGCCGAAGGAGTAAACACCTGGGGGATGGAGGGAGACACAGGCCAAGGTGAGTGCCCCCATCCCTACCACTCCCCACTCTGGGATGGAACCCTGTCGAGGGCAAAGCCGGAGGATGGAGGGGTGGGGTCGGGGGGGGGGGCGCGGGTGGACAGAACCAGGGTGGTTCTGGGCCACAGAGAGGAGCAGGGTCGGGGCAGCTCTCGGTTCGGATAGCGGGGGTGGCCAGACAGCCTCTCTCACCCAGAAATCGGACAAGTCGGCGCAGTGCGGGGCTGAAGTAGCAGCAGTCTCCTGAGATGATGGTTTTCTCCTCTCGCCGGCCCGAGGGGAAGAAGGCAAAGGCCATTTCCCCCAGCAGGATCTGGGTGGTGGTGGGGGTGGGGGGGTGGGCGGGGGAGGGTGGGTTGGACGTGGACAGGAGGAAACACAGGTTCAGGCTGGGGGGGAGTCAAATGGGGAGCCATAGTAGGGAACCCCTGATTTGCGGGTATACCCCCCACAAGCTCCCTCCCCGTCAAGTGTCCTGGGATCTCGTGTCAGCTGGGGGACCCAGCGTGGGCTCTCCTATAGGTGCACGCCAGGGTGCGTGTCTGTGGCATATGTGGGGGAGCCCGTGTGCCTAGATGTCAAAAAACATGCATGGGCAAGAGAACTCAGGTACACCTACCTACCTACTCGTGTGCTTCCCCCGAGGCCTGGGCTGACTGAGCAGGGCTCTCCATGGCCTGCAGCTTGGAGGAGTCCTACTAGACTTCCCCACCCCCAAGTCCCCAGTAACCCCAACTCCCCCAGGCCAGAGGCAGCTGTTACCGTGAGTGTGGGCCCAGCAGTGACCAGCGAGTAGACGAGGACGGGGGGTGCCCGACTGGCCTCCTCGGGGCCGGGGTAGGGCTTGGCGTAGGTGCTGTCATAGCAGAAGAAGCCCTGCACATGCACAGGGAAGGTGTCCGTGTACTCCAGCTGATAGGCCAGCAGTACCACAGCCGCCAGGATCACCAACTGCGGGAAGAACACGGTCGGAGCTGTTTGGGGTAGGAAACAGAGACAGCCCCTCCTTCTTTCCCAGCCTCCTGCTCGGGTCCCCCCAGCTACTCCAACCGCCCCTTCTCCACCTGATTTGGGGGAGACCAGGGGAGAATGAAGCCGGGGTGGGAAGCCTGGGAGCCCACACCCTGATGTCCTTACCTCCACAAACACAAAACAGGGGATGATGGAGAAGCTTCTCTTCAGCTCAGGCTTCCTGCCTGCCATAGTGAGCACTCCAAACCCCGCGGGGTACCTGAGGGAGGGAGAGAGCCTAAAGGTGAGCGAATAAAGTGCTAGAACTCCTAGTACCTGCACATGGCTTGCATGGGCCTCGTTGTTGTAGAAAATTGTAGGGGATTGGCTGGTGGTGAGGAAAGGGAAGGAGAAGTGGGCTTGGTGGGAGGGGGCCTTGATTCCCCAGGACAATCCCCTCCTCCCTGCCACTGACGGCGACTATGAATATGAGATATTGTGTGTGTGCCTGAGTTTCTTTCGGGATGGCAGTGAGTATGCGTATCGATCGTGTAAATCTATCAGTGTCTATGAGTGGCAGTGTGTGCATGTTCCCCAGCCTTCCCTTTCTTCCAGATGTCTCTCCTTTCAGTCCAACTCTTCCTTCCTCCCCAACAGACCTGCCTTCCATCTCTCAGCTCTTCACCCTCTCAGCTAGGGCCCGAGTCACATTCCAGTCCCCCATCTGACACGAGGGTATACAGGGTCAGGGGTGGTGGTCCTGGTGTAGACCAAGCCCTCCAAAGGTCCATCCAACTCCCTCCCCTCATCACCACCTCTCTTGCCTCCATCCCACTCTCGTCCTTAGCCTCAGCAGAAAGTAGTCTTTCTACTGGGATTTCCTTTTTGTCTCCCCATTCCCTGACTCCCCCACCCCCAAGACCCAGGAATGATGTGGGAGTGTGGGGCGGGGGGTGGCAAGGGGACTAGAACTGAGAGGGGAAAGTCCAGGATCCCTAAGAGGACTCAAGTCCAACCCTCCCAGCTGAGAAGAAGGGAGCGAGACTGCCCACCCTCTGTTCTTCTGTGACCTCCTCCCCCAGCTCTCCATCCCAGCTCCTTTCCAGGAAATGCAGCTGCTGATGCCATGCTGGCAACTTTACAGGATACACTTGCTGCTTTTCGGGCTCCGGCTTCCACCTCTTCACCTCACCCCTAGTTCCCTAACACCTTACGCCAACCAAGTCAGGTGGTCTCCTAGACTGGATGAATATAAGGGGAACAGAGACACAGCAGCCAGAGCTGGACCTGCAGCTACCCTGTCTAAGGTGCCTCTCCCACCTCCTCCCACCCCCACAATTACCCCCACTCCTTCCACCCTCAACTGTTTTCTCTAAAGACTGCAACATTGACCCCCACCCCAACACCCAGTCTTCTCCCCACAGAGCTCTGTGTCTCAGTACTCAGACCTCCCCTTTCACCAGCTCTCTCAGACTTAGCCAAGGGAATTTCTACCTCTCCTAGTCTGTTCCTCCCGACTCCTTTCTCCTCAGCTCCGTCCCTCTCTCCATCCAGCCATCCCCTCTCCCACCCTAAAGCCATTCTAAAAGTGGGGAGGGGACTGGGATCTGGCCAAGGGATGGCGGGTGACTTATGGGCAGGTGGGAGGGGGAGAGAAGGGCCCTGGGCAAGCTCCTTGCTTTCCTCATCTTCAGCTGTAAATCAGAGCAGCAGCTCTTGCATTCCCACCAGCCTAGGTTAGAGATGTGTGTGTGTGTGTGTGTGTGTGTGAGCGCGCGCGCGCACGCGTGTATGTAGACACAGACCACAGTATGGACATAGACCACATACACACACATACACTGGTGGCTCTGATAGCAGTTTGGTCCAAAAGGCACCTGAGGGTCAACAGAGGAAACACACACACACACACACACACACACACATATGCACATGCACTCATGCATGCATGCATACCATCTCTTCTTGACTGCAGTCTCTGCAACCCTCCCCTCCATCCCCCAGCCCCAGGGCCTGCAGCTTGGCCCTTGAGAGGAAAGGGTCCAGAATGGGTCGGAACCAGCTGTCTCTCCTGTTCCTGGCACCCTTCCCCTTCCCCGAACTACCCCCCTCCCACAGCTTTGTTCTCCAGAGTGAAGGGTGGGGGATTAGGTCGTTGGGGGCAGGGTGGGCTCCTCTAGCTGCCTCCTCTGCCCGCACCAGGCCCTTTAACCCCTCAGTCCTGGGAACGGTAGAAAGACAGGGAGAGCAGCCTCAGCCCCAGCCTGAGCAGACAGTGCCAGCCCACTGCCCCCTTCCATTCCCCAAGCGGCAGCTGGGCAGGTGACCCGATTGAGCTCCTGCCTCCCCCACCCCCCCCAACCCCCTGCCACCCCCATACCCCCCTTCCTATTCCCTCAAGAGCCTCACCTGACTCACGGCAGCAACATGGCCTGGAAACCGAGAGGGAGAGGAGGGCAAGCGCAAAGAGGCAGAGACAGAGGAAGGGAAAAGGAGAGAGAAGGAGAGAGGCGGGGCGGAAGGGAGGAAGGGAGAGGGAGAGAGAGAGGGAGAGGAGGGAGAGAAGAGGAGGCAGAGTGGGCTTCTCAGGTTCCTTTGTTCTCTTGTCCCTGGTCCTATCTTGGGCTGCGGGGGGCTATGGCTCAGCGTGGCTGTGGCTCCGGCTTTGACCAGGCTCGGTGCCCCACCGAAGAGAGGCAGGCTGGCGTGCCAGTCGATTCTCCTCCTCTCTCAGCTGCTGTTCTCCCCTCCCCCACCCCCATCACCAGGCTCTCTGCTCTCTGCTCCAACACTGCTCCAGCACTGCTCCAAACCTGTCCTTCCCCCGGCTGGAGCCTCTGGGAAATGGGGAGAGGAAGAGGATGGGGCGGAGGGAAGGGAAGAGAGGGGAGGGCAGGGAGGGCTCCTCATCTTTGGCTCATTAGCATGCTGTAGTTGAAATCTCCCTTCACCGCTCCCTGAGGGGGGTGGAAGGGAGCAGAGCGCTTCCTGGGGGGTGGCATTTGTGCTTCCCCCTCCTCCTGGCTCAGCATTCAAGAGCTGCCTCCTCTGCCTATGTTGTACACGTGGGGCCCCCACTGTCTGTCCCTTCCTCCCCCCTTAAACTAACAAAATCCCTATGGGGCCTGAGGGCAGAGGGCTTCCTCCTCGCTCTTCCTACCAGTGCTCCCTGAAAGGGACAGAAACTCATCTCTCTTCCCCTGGAATTCTGCCCTTCTCAGAGGGGAAACTGAGACACCCTGCAGAAGGGCTGGGGCAGCAGGGTCCTGAGGAAAGGAGACCATGGGCAGTCCTCAGAATAGCATTCCTTTGCATGTTGGATATCAGGGGGTTCTCAGGATGAGCAGGGAGAGAACACATGCCTGTTTGGAGCTGGGAGGGTTTCTGTGTGAGAGTCTGCTGCGTGGGAGTGTGTGTGTGTGTGTGTGTGTGCGTGCGCACGTCTTTATCTCGGTGGGAATAGGGAGGAAGGGGGAGTGTAGGCGGGTATATGGGCAGGCCATATTAAAGCTTTGAGGGATGCAGGGCACATCAAAATGGTGGGGACCGGTCCTTGTGGGAAGAAGAGGAGAGCATGAATAGGGCAAAGGGGAAAAGGGGGACTGAGGAGAAGGAGAAAGAGAGACAGAAGGAAACTGGAAAGAGGGAGAAAGGGGAAGAAAGGCGGGAGGGGGTAAGAGAAGAAGGGAGAGGATAGGGAGAGGGCGCTCCCTCACTGCTGCTGCATCTCTGCGTTGCCACCTACACTGCTGCCACCAGCCCAGTACCAACATCTCTGGCCTCCACCCCAGGCCAGGCCAGCTCTAGCATCAGTGGAAGAGGCTAGAAGCCCTGGGTCTGGTGAGGTGTGTGGGCTGTAGCTCCCGATAGCTCCAGAGCCCAGACACCCTCTTCAGCCCTGGACTAAGTGATAGGCAGTCTGAGTGGGCTGGAAGTGAGCCAGCCCACCAGTTTGTTCCCATTGAACACCGAGGTCAGAGGCAAGAGGAGCCTTTGACAACCTGGCAGGGATGACAGAAACAACAGCCATGCCCGGGTAATAGGAATACCCAGTCCCCTTCTGGCTCCAAGGATCGGGACTGCTCCCTGAAGGTGCTCTGTGGGCAGGGCAGGAGGCCGGAGCTGACTCTCACTGAATCTCATATAGTGTGTGTGTGTGTGGGGGGTGCCCACGGCCTCACCTGTTTTCAACAGAGGCAGTGTCTTGGGTCCTCGAACTCTGCTGGCCACCCCCTCCCCCTGCCCCCGATTTCTTCAGGAGGTTGGAGCCTTGAGGAGAGGAAGTGGGGAGTCCCCAGAGCAAGTGTGAGCCAGTGTAAGGGAGACTGTGCTCACTCCAGGGAGGTGATTCTCCCCACAGTTTTCTGAGCTGGACACTCAGACTTGATCATTTCAGATCTCTGACAAGAGCTGAGAGTTGTCAATCAGGGAAATGATGGTTGTTTTGGCCTATTAGCTCTGGGATATCTGTCCCCTCTCCCTAAAATCCTTTCCCCCTTATCGCCCCCACACTCGCAATGAGAAGTTGGCAGTGATGCCACCCCCCCCAGTGTCCTTGAACCAGTCAGGAACCCCCCATGTGGAAGAGCCCAGGGGACCCACAGCAGATAGAGCTGGTTTGGGGGGCACAGGCAGACATTAGTTTATTCTTTTTGTCCAGCCTCTGGTGGAGCAGCTGAGACCTCGAAGGACTGTCCCTCCTCCTTTCCCTCTCCCCTTCAGTCCTGTTCCTTCCTGCCGGAGGCCACTTAGAAGAACAGGGACTAGAGTAGGTTAGGAGGCTCAGAGTAGAGGGGCAGTGTGGGAAGAAAAGGGGAGGTCCCAAAGTGAGAGGTCCAAAGTAGAGTGGGGACCCTCGGGTTGAAGGTCCGGAGTCAGAGAAGAGAGCAGAGGGACCACGGAGGGGATCCTGAGCTGAGAATCCCAGTGGGGTCCAGGTGGTGGTTACAGCTTTCTGAGCTGATCTCACCTTAGTTTGGGAGGAGTACATGATGCCTGACTCGGAGGCCCAAGCAGATGGAGGTGGGGAGAGGTCTCCTGGCATAAATCCATAGCTTCAAACTCTCCCTCTCTTCTAAACTCAACTCCTTTGCCCCACTATACCTGGGGCAGTCTGGCACTACCAACCCCCAGCAGTCCAGGCTCAGCTCCACAACACACTTCTTCTGCTCCTGCACTCATGGCACAGGGCAGCAATCTAGGCAATGGGTCAACTGCGGCCACTTCAAATTCATCCTTACTTGCCATAACTCTGCCCTCACCGTCACTCAACGATGGGAATAGTAATCATAATAACAGTGATGAAAAGGAGAATGCTATTTTTTAAGTGCTTACTATGTACCAAGTACTGGGCTAAGCTCTAGGGTAAGTATGGGATAATCAGATCACTCAATATCCATGTCCCATACAGGGCTCATTGATCCCCATGGCCACTGCTCCCACCAATTATTTCAGACTTTTATCTCCCTCCTGAAACCTCCAATGCTCCCCTTATCTCACCAGTGATGGCTTTGCCACCTACTTTGTTGACAAAATTGAAACCTTCAGGTGTGAGCTCCCTAAAATCTCCCTCTCACCTCTCCAAGTCCTTCCCACCCCACAGTCCACTCTCTCATCCTTCTCAACCTGTCTTTTAAAAGGAGATCTCCTGGCTGCTTTCAAAAATCATCCCCCTCCACCTGCACCTCCTACCCCATCCCTTCTCATCTTCTGAAAACACTTGTGCCCACTCTTCTTCCCTCCCTGGCTGCCATCTTCAACTCATTCTCTGATGGCTCCTTCCCTTCTGCCTTCAAACATGCCTAAGCCTCCCTATCTAAAAAACAAAACCCTTATCTGGATATCACAGATCCTCCAGCTACTACCCCATCTCCCTCCTCCCTCTCCTGTCCAAACTTCTCGAAGGGGTTGTTTACACCCACTGCTTCCACTTCCTCTCCTCCAACTCCCTTCTCGATCCTCTATGATCTGGTTTCTGCCCTCTTTACTCCACTGAGATGGTATCCTCCAATGTCACCAAATCTTGCCAAATCTAATGGACTCTATTTTATCATAATTCTCCTCACCATGTCAACTGTCTTCAGCACTGTGGACCACTCCCTTCTGGAAACACTATCTAACCTTGGGTTTTTTGACACAGTTTTCTCCTTGTCTTTTGCTTACCTTTCTGGCCTCTCCTTCTCTGTCTCTTTCACTGACTCTTCCCCAGCCTCCCACTTCCTAACTGAGGGTGTCCCTCAAGACTTTGGCGTGGAAGCACATGATCCATATTATATCCCCCAGATAGGGGCCTGTATGGGACATGCCTGTGGGGATGATGCATCATCCTCATCTTCACCCTCACCCTCAGTATTTATTGAGTGCCAACTGCCCACAGAGCACAGTGCTAGCCCTTGGTAATATACAGTAGATGTAAAAGACACAACCCCTGCCCTCGAGGAACTTACAATCTAATGGAGCAGACAGGCAGACATATTGTTTACATGCAGTGGGAAGACGAGTAAGAACACAGACAAATGACGAAAACCAAAGTAGGACATGAAATTAATACATACCTGAAAAAAATTGACCAATTCAGTGTACACATGAGAGCCAAGTGTGGCTAACTGGATGACACAATCTTATACATCAGGATTAGTTGGGGAACTGATTGATTGATTGATTGATTGATTGGAATACTTCCTGGAAGTGGTGGCTTCCCCAACAGTGTTTTAAGAAAATGATGTGGGCAGCTACTGAAGAAGGGAGAGGCTGGGGATAGGGAGACCGGCGAGGAGGCTGATGCAGCAATCCAGCCAGGAGATGGCAAAGGCTTGGACCTAGATGGTGGCCATAGGGTGAGGAGGAAAAGGTGGATTCAGGAAATATTGTGGAGGAAAATCTGACAGGATCTGGAGACAGATTGAATGTGGAAAGGGAAAGGCAGAAAGAAGTCAAAGAAGACTCCAAGGCTGTGAACTCTTGGGTCAAGAAAGATGGTGGCATTGTCAACGACGATAGGAAAGGGAGGAGGCTTTAGGAGGAAAGATGAGAAGTTCAGCTTTAACCATTTTAATTTAAGGTCCCATGGGTCATCTACACGGAGGCAGGAGGAAATGCAAGCTCATAAAGAACAAGATGTCAGGGCTAAAGATGTAGATTTGGGAATCATTGCCTAAAGGTGGTAGTTAACTGCCTCTATTGATGGATGAGCATCTCAAGAGAGCCACTTAGTGTAAAACACAAAGAGTGGAGGACTCAGAACAGAATCTTGTGGAATTCCCACAGTTAAAGGCTAAGGGAAGGACAAAGAGCCAGCAAAAGAGACTGAAAAAGAGCAGTCTATGAAACCAAGGCTGGGGAGAAAGTCTCAAAGAAGGGAATGGTCAACAGGGTCAAAGGTGGCTGAGAGGTCAAGGAGGATTAGGAGAGAGTAGAGCTCATTCAAATTGGCCATAGAATATCACTGGAAACCTTGGGAGAGTGCAGTTGCAGTAAAGGGGGTGAAAACCAGACTGCAGAGGGTTGAGAAGAGAGTTGGTGGAGAGGAAATGGAAGCAGCAGGTGAATACTACTTGTTCAAGGAGTTTGGACAGGAATGGGACCAGGGAGATGGGGTGATAGCTGGAGGATTCTGTGGAGTCAAGGAATAGCTTTTTTAGTATGGGGGAGACCTGGGCACGCTTGACGGAAGAGAGGGAAGAAACCGGAGGAGTGTGAGAAGGTGAAAATAGGAATAAGGAGAGGAGGAGGGTCCACAACACAGGTAGAAAAGTTTGATTTTAAGAGTTGGCGGGAGATCTTTTGGGAGACACCTGGAAAGGAGGAGAATGAGGAAGTGGGAATAGGAGAGTGTTGAGGAAGCAAGAGTGGCCCCTGGGGGAAATGATGGCCTCTATCTTCAACCAAGTAGCTAATGAGGTCAACAGGAGCAAGAGGGAAGAGGTGGGGCACCGAGACTTCAGGTGGGAGATAAAGGTGACTTCCCAGGTACCTGTCCCGAGGGGCACTAAGACACCCTGGGTCTCCAGTACACTCCTGGTGACTTTGAATCTGGTTCTCCTGCATTTTCTTGATGTTGGTGAGCTCCTGGGTGGTCTCTCCCTTTTGGGTGACTAGGATGAGGGAAGTTCAGGGAGCAAAGCAGAAGTTGCTGAGGAGGAGGCTGGCCCCAGAGCAGGATGGAGAGTCCCTCAGAAGGGTTCCCACTGCCCAGTCAGGCAATCATATTTATTGAGTACTTACTGGGTGCAGAGTACTGTACTAAGAGTTTGGGAGAGTACAATATTACAATATAGCAGACACATTCCCTGACCACAGTGATCTTACAGTCTAGAGGAGGAGATGGACATTAATATAAATAAAATTAATATAAATAAATAAAATTAAATTACAGATCTGCACATAAGTGCTGTAGGTTGGGAAGGAGGATGAATAAAGGGAGCAAGTCAGGGTGATGCAGAAGGGAGTGGGAGAAGAGGAAAGGAGGAGTTAGTCAGGGAAGGCCTCTCAGAGGGGATGTGACTTCAATAAGACTTTGAAGGATGGGAGGGTAATTGTCTGTTGGATATGAAGAGGGAGGATGTTCCAGGAGAGAGGCAGGATGTGAGAGAGAGGCAAGATGTGAGCTAGAGGTCAGTGGAGAGATGAGATGGAGGTACAGTGAGAAGGTTAGCATTAGAGATGTGAAGTGTGCAGCCTGGGTTGTAGTAGGACAGTAGTGAGGTGAGATGGGCGGGGGCAAGGTGATTGAGTGCTTTGAAGCTGATAGAAAGGAGTTTCTGTTTGATGCAGAGGTGGTTACTGGAGGTTCTTGAGGAGTGGGGAAACATGGCCTGAACGTTTTTGTTGTAAATGATCTGGGCAGCAGAGTGAAGTATAGACTGGAGTCAGGAGAGACAGGAGGCAAGGAGGTCAGCAAGGAGGCTGATTCAGTAATCCAAGTGGGATAGAATAAGTGCTTGGATTAACGTGCTAGCAGTTTGGATGGAGAAGAAAGGGTGGATTTTAGTGACATTGTGAAGGTAGGTCATTAAGGGGTTATTGTGAGCTGAGTTGCAGGACTAATAACTGACCCCCACACACACCTCCCAGTCCACCACCGGCCAGCAACTTACTCCATGGTGGACAGAAGGGAAGGGGATGGGATGGAGATTGAAGAGGGAGGGATTGGAGAGAGGCGAGATGTGACTGGGGAGGTCTGAGAGAGGGGAGAATGGAGTTCTGGGGGATGGCAAAGGAGAGTGAGGGGATGATAATAATTATTGTGGTATTTGTTAAGCGCTTACTATGTGCTATGCACTGTACTAAGAGCTGGGGTGAATACAAGCAAATTAGGTTAGATACAGTCTTTGTCCCATGTGGAGCTCACAGTGTCAATCCCCATTTTACAGATGAGGTAACTAAGACCCAGAGAAATTAAGTGACTTGCCCAAGGTCACACAGCAGACAAGTGACAGAGCCAGGATTAGAACCCATGACCTTCTGACTCCCAGGCCCGTGCTCTATCCGCTACACCATGCTGCTTCCTTTTGAGAAGGAGAACATACTGAGTTTCTTGGGGATCTGAGCCTCTTTGTCCATAACAGTTTCGAGCTCTTCCCAAAGGAATTCATTCATTCATTCAATAGTATTTATTGAGCGCTTACTATGTGCAGAGCACTGTACTAAGCGCTTGGGATGAACAAGTCGGCAACAGATAGAGACAGTCCCTGCCGTTTGACGGGCTTACAGTCTAATCGGGCGAGACGGACAGACAAGAACAATGGCAATAAATAGAGTCAAGAGGAAGAACATCTCGTAAAAACAATGGCAACTAAATAGAATCGAGGCGATGTACAATTCATTAACAAAATAAATAGGGTAATGAAAATATATACAGTTGAGTGGATGAGTACAGTGCTGTGGGGATGGGAAGGGAGAGGTGGAAGAGCAGAGGGAAAAGGGGAAAATGAGGGTTTAGCTGCGGAGAGGTAAAGGGGGGATGGCAGAGGGAGTAGAGGGAGAAGAGGAGCTCAGTCTGGGAACGCCTCTTGGAGGAGGTGAGTTTTAAGTAGGGTTTTGAAGAGGGAAAGAGAATCAGTTTGGCGGAGGTGAGGAGGGAGGGCGTTCCAGGACCGCGGGAGGACGTGACCCAGGGGTCGACGGCGGGATAGGCAAGACCGAGGGACGGTGAGGAGGTGGGTGGCAGAGGAGCGGAGCGTGCGGGGTGGGCGGTAGAAAGAGAGAAGGGAGGAGAGGTAGGAAGGGGCAAAGTGATGGAGAGCCTTGAAGCCTAGAGTGAGGAGTTTTTGTTTGGAGCGGAGGTTGATAGGCAACCACTGGAGTTGTTTAAGAAGGGGAGTGACATGCCCAGATCGTTTCTGTAGGAAGATGAGCCGGGCAGCGGAGTGAAGATGAGCCGGGAGCGGACCGGAGCGGGGCGAGAGAGGAGGAAGGGAGGTCAGAGAGAAGGCTGACACAGTAGTCTAGTCGGGATATAACGAGAGCCCGTAACAGTAAGGTAGCCGTTTGGGTGGAGAGGAAAGGGCGGATCTTGGCGATATTGTAGAGGTGAAACCGGCAGGTCTTGGTAACGGATAGGATGTGTGGGGTGAACGAGAGAGACGAGTCAAGGATGACACCAAGATTGCGGGCCCGAGAGACGGGAAGGATGGTCGTGCCATCCACGGTGATAGAGAAGTCTGGGAGAGGACCGGGTTTGGGAGGGAAGATGAGGAGCTCAGTCTTGCTCATGTTGAGTTTTAGGTGGCGGGGCCGACATCCAGGTGGAGACGTCCTGGAGGCAGGAGGAGATGCGAGCCTGAAGGGAGGGGGAGAGGATAGGGGCGGAGATGTAGATCTGCGTGTCATCTGCGTAGAGATGATAGTCAAAGCCATGAGAGCGAATGAGTTCACCGAGGGAGTGAGTGTAAATGGAGAACAGAAGAGGGCCAAGAACTGACCCTTGAGGAACTCCAACAGTTAAAGGATGGGAGGGGGAGGAGGCTCCAGCGAAGGAGACCGAGAATGACCGGCCAGAGAGGTAAGAGGAGAACCAGGAGAGGACAGAGTCCGTGAAGCCAAGGTGAGATAAGGTATGGAGGAGGAGGGGATGGTCGACAGTGTCAAAGGCAGCAGAGAGGTCAAGGAGGATTAGAATGGAGTAGGAGCCATTGGAACATCTTACTGCAGAGAAAAGGTGGGAACTGCAAGGAGCTTTAGGCTTCACAGTCCTATGAAGATGGGTGAGGAACTGTGATGGACTGCAGGGAGCTGGGAGCAGTTGCCAACCCCTCCTCACCAACTGGCCACATATATTCCTGCCAGGATCCTGATTCTCCCACCTCTGCCCCCTACCCTTCCAGATTCCCATTCCTCCCATCCCTCAAGCTCCCATTTCCCTATCCCCATCCCTCCCATATTCTCTCCTGCATTCTCAGATCTCCTGCCTCCATTCTGTCAGAGGTGTCTCGGGGGAGATTCCCATAAAGCTCCTGCAGCCTCTGCCCTAGTGCTCCCCTCCGGCTACCCACCCCCCCAGCACTGCTAACACCTCCTGTAGCCCCTGTTCCGGCCCTCACTCCAGGAACCTCCTGAGCTAAGCAGGACACCTGGCTCAAGGCATCTAGGGCAGGGAACCAAGACCAAGAGTGGAAGAAGAGAAACATGTCCAATCTGACTACCCCCCAGTGCGTGGAACATAGAAAATGTTTAATAAACACCATAGTTTTATTACTATTATTGTTGTCATTATCATCATTATTATTATGAGGAGGAGAAGGATCTGTGACACTGTGGGACTTGCCCAAGGTCACACAGCCGACAAGCGGCGGAGTTGGGATTAGAACCCATGACCTCTGACTCCCAAGCCCGGGCTCTTTCCACTGAGACACGAGTTGCAAACCCTGCCCATAAGGAGCTTATGGTCTACAGGGGAGGACAGATATTAAAATAAATTATAGATAGGGAAAATAGGAGAATATAAGAGTATGTACATAAGTGCTGTGGGACTGAAGGTGGAGCAACTATCAGATGCTTAAAGGATAGAGATCACAAGTGCAAAGGTGACGCAGAAGGGAGAGGGAATAGGGGAAACGAGGGCTTAGTCTGGGTAGGCATCTTGGAGGAGATGTAATTTTAGGAGGGTTTTGAAGGTGGGGAGAATGGTGGTCTGTTGCATTCATTCATTCATTCAATAGTATTTATTAAGCGCTTACTATGTGCAGAGCACTCTACTAAGCGTTTGGAATGTACACTTCGGCAACATATAGAGACAATCCCTGCCCAATAACGGGCTCACAGTCTAAACGTTATGGAGAGGGAGGGAGTTCCTGGCCAGAGGGAAGATGGGGGTAAGGGGTCAGTGGCAGGATAGAAGAGATCGAGATACCGAGAGCAGGTTGGCATCATCTAGCCCTGGAATCCCTTTTGGAACCTCCATAACATTTCCTTTCATTCATTCATTCAATGGTGTTTATTGAGCCTTTACTATGTGCAGAGCACTGTACTAAGCGCTTGGAATGTACAATTTGGCAACAGATAGAGACAATCCCTGCCCAATGATGGGTTTACAGTCTAATCATGGTGGGGGGGGCACATTTGTCTTAATCCCCATTTTACAGATGGGGTAACTGAGGTCCAGAGAAGTGAAATGACTTCCCCACAGTCACCCAGCTGACAAGTGGCAGAGCTGGAATTCGAACCCATGACCTCTGACTCCCAAGCCCGCGCTCTTGCCACTGAGCCACGCTGCTCTCCATAAGGATCCCAACTTGATTTGAGGGAGAACCAAAAATGGGGACAGAGGGAAAGGTGGAGGGGGGGTCTTTGGGGAGGGGCCGTGGTCAACAACTTCTCCCCGCCCCTTTGTGGCGTTCCGAAGGGCTGTTGGTTGCCCTCCGCGTCCGTATTCTTGGCACTCGTTGAGAAATTGGGCGGGACGAGAGTCTAACCCGCAACATCATTGGCCAGAAACCGAAGGAGGCGGGGAAATACCGGCCCGCGGTGGGGCGTGATTGGTGCAGAGCGCAGCAAGAAGGCGGGGTGACAGATGTAGTCAGGCGGGGCCTGGAAGGGGGCGGGAGTGGCTAATTGTTGGGGTCCCGGGAGGTGGGGGCAAGGTAGAGAAGAGCCGGCGATCCGGAGAGACGCAGGTACGAGGGCCAGTGTCGGGCTCCTCCTAGGCGTCCAGCCTCTTCGGGCCCATCCCCTTAGCCATGTCCCCCCCTCCGGCTGGCGGTCAGGCTCACCTCGTCTCCCTCCACCCCAGGGTGGCTCCTCCCCACGTTGCTTCCTGGTGGGAGGAGCCCTGAGACGCAGTTGGCCATCGGGCGGGGGTGTGGGGGGGGTGACTCAGCACCTCCACTTTAGGGGGTTGGGCTCCGCGGGAGGAGAAGCTTCTGGACCCCTGCCGGGGCAAATTCGGCCTGCGGGGCTCGGACGAGGAGGGTCTCGGGGTGGAGAGGGGGCCGGGGCGGAGGCCCTGGGGCTCTGGTCCTGAGAAGGGAGCCGCTAGACGTTTTCTCAGACTTTCCCCGATCTGACCCTGGTAATCGAGGAGCTGTTGGCTGGGTGGGGGTCACCCAGGGGGTCAGGGCGCTGCCTCGAGGGGATCTGAGCCCGCCGATGTACCCTAGAAACATCTGTGGTACGGCTTTGGAGGGGTGGTTCCCCACCTTCTGCAGAAAAGATCCCCTCGCCCTCCGCCTAGAATGGATGGAATGGATTCTGATGCCTCCCCGGATGGGGGTGTCTGATCATAAAACAGCAGAACCTTTGGGAAACACCAATCCCCGGTGTCACTGGGTCCAGCTAGAGCAACCCTCGATGCTGCCCTACCGTCAGGGTCTTCTGCACAGGCACGCCCTGCACCCCCACACGGATTCCAATCTTTAGCTCCAAAACACTCCTCCCACATCTGAGATCCGGCAAAATGGGCTGGATCAGAATAGAGAAATCCGTTCCACTAATGCTAACCTTTTCACTGTGTTTCTATCTCGCCTATCTCCTGCTTCTGTCCCGCCCATGTCCTGCCTCTGGCCTGGAACGCCACCCCTCCTCCAAACCGGCAGTTACTCTCCCCCCCACCCCCCCGCAAAGCCTTATTGAGGGCACACCTCCTCCGAGAGACCTTCCGAAACCCCTCCTTTCCTCTTCTCCCACTCCCTTCTGCGTCACCCTTTGTTCTCCCCCACCCCCAGCCCCACAGCACTAATGTACATGTCCAATTTATTTGTGTTGTCTCGTCTCCCCCATCTCCCCCCCCCCAGAATGTAAACTCATTGTGGGCAGGGAACCTGTCTGTTTATTGTTGTATTGTACTCTCCCAAGCGCTTAGTACAGTATTCTGTCCACAGTAAGCACTCAATAAATATGAATGAATGTCTGTAAGCCAAATGTTGGAGGTGGGTAGACCTGAGCACTTGATGATGACCAGGCTTATCAGATGTCAGCCTGTCTCTCCTCTGCCTGTGTTGCCAGCTTACCGGGGTTTCCTCTTTTAGGGCATCTCCTTGGGTCACCTGCCTTAGTTCACCTGACTGGGGAAGTAAACTCTCTCCTACAGGTAAGAGTAGAGCTTTCCTCCCATCCTGTCCCTGGGGCAGAGCTGCTGCTGTTCCCCCTGCAGCCCTTTGCTCTCTGCAGCCCCCCTGCCACCCTGCCCATTGTGGTAGAACCTATTTCACTCAGACAGGGAAGAGATCACTTCCCCAGTAGACTGGCCCAGGACCCCAGGTTGGTCTGGGAAGCCCAAACTGCCCTCCTGAAGTCCGGGCTCGGTGGGGGCCGAAAGAGCATCTGCCGCTGTATTGAGCCCTAGCAGCCTCCCAGGACTCTTGAATTGAGCAGCAGTGACCTGGCTCTGTTTCTATTTCTGCCAACACACTTGCTTGATGGGCTCACCCCATCAGGGAGTTGAGGAGGAAGGAAATGGGGTCGGTGCATGCCTTGGAGCCAGGAATGTCCCTCAGGGGATGTCAGCCCCACTGGACTGATTGCAGGCAGCCTGGGGTCCCACCCCCCTCAGTGAGCGGAACACTGTATAGTCGCTGCTGCAGGGGCATCAAAAGGGGCATGGTTGGCCAGGGAGCTGGTGACTTGGCTTCCTGACTACTCTGCTGCCCCATATGGTGGCAGAGGTCTGGAATCCCAATCGCTAGGGGTTTGGGGAGAACCCCTAAGCGACAGGTCTTGGGGCAAATGGCCCAACCCTAAGGATGGACCTGCTCAGTTCTGAAGCCAAGTCCCCCGCTCTCTCTTCAGCTCTCAGGTCAGCGCTCACTGCGGGACACTGATGGAAGGGGAGCCTGGGAGCATGGCCAAGGTGGCCCAGGTGCTGATCCTGTCTCTGACCTGGGGCACGCAGATCTGGGTCACTTTCATCTCAGGTAGGCTGGGAGGTGTGTGGGGGGGTGGGGGGCACCAGGTAGGGTGGAGGGAGGGCTCTGCTCCCCAGATCCTAAGATTCAACTGTCTACCACTGTGTCCACCAATTCTATTGTACTCTTGCAAATGCGTGGTACGGTGCTGTGCAGCACAGTAAGGGCTCAGTAAATACCATTGATTGATTGATGTCCAGATCCGGCTCACTGTCGCGTGACCACGTTCTTCATTCTGTGGAGTTCGGAGGTAGTATGGGTGAGAACCTTGGAGTTGTGGCTCCTGGCCTCCTTCTGTGAGGGTAGTACCCCCTGGGCTGGCAATCCTAGCTGGGTGAGTTGTGGTGGAATGGGCACACTGATTTTTTTTTTTCCCACCCCCTAACCCTTGCTTCCCCTCCAGGTTTTGTGCTGTACAGAGGTGTGGCCCGGCACACCTTTGGCCTGGTGCAGAGCAAACTCTTCCCCTTCTACTTCTACGTAACGCTGGCGTGTGCTTTCCTCAACCTCAGCATCTTTGTCATGTACCACCCACGAGAACAGCTTACCCAGGGGGAGGCCGGCCAGGTACCCAGGAGAGAAGGGGTTGTGGGACTGGGAAATGGGGAGGGCCTAAAATGACCAGCTTCTTTCTGCTTAGATTTTTGTGTGGAGGTCCAGCCGGCTGTTGCCCAAGAACAGCTGTCCCTTTAAAAGTCACAACCAAATGTAGCCAGTGCTTGGGCTCATGGCTGTGTGCCAGGAAGGGCTTGGCGTTCTAGACAACATAGTTCAGGCTGATTTCTGACTTTTTTCCCCCCTCCCCTATTCACTGCATATTGTCACCAAATCCCCATGAGTAGGGAGTTCCTGGTTGAAGAACCTGCCTAGCTGGGGATTTGGGTGCCCTGAGAAGAGCTCAGTCACTCTCCCCTGGGAGAGCAGAAGTCCCAGCCAAATACATTCTCTGTGCTCAGCAGGGTTGGACCTGTGTTGTGCATTGTCGTATATTCCCTTCAGCCCTTTGAATTTAATGCACTGGACTCTCTACAGTACTGCTTCTACTTACCCAGTACTACTGCCCCTGGGTGGTGGGAGGGATGTCTCCATAGTGCTTTTTTCCCCAGGTGAAAGAAATAACTAGGGATGGGTGACCCAGGATTTTGTGACACCAGGTTTGCTGGCAGACCAAGCAATCTCTCAGCCAGCTTTCATATTCAGTTTTTATTATTTTTCCCTATTTGCTTCTTGGATCTATGCCTGTTCGGACCTACTGTCACTGCCCTAGAGTCAACAGCAGAAATGTAGGCAGAAGGAAGGAGATGATGACAGTAATAATAATAATAATGGTGATAATATTTGTTAAGTGCTTACTATGTGCCTAGTACTGTTTTAAGCTCTGGGGTAGATGCAAGATAATTAGGCTGGACACACGTGGAGCTCACAGTCTAAGGGAGAGAGAGAACAGGTATTCCCTCATTTGACAGATGAGGAAACAGGCCCAGTGAAGAGATTTGCCCAAGGTCATACAGCAGGGAAGCGGCAGAGCTGGGATTAGAACCCAGGTCCTCTGATTCCGCAGCCTGGGCTCTTTCCACTGGGCCACCCTGCTCCTGGATACAGAGCCAGTAGTACATGGCCATGGAAGATGGTAGAGGGTCTGCAGAAACCCACTCCAGGTCACCGATTGGCTGAAAGCCAGGTTCCTCTGTCTTTAAAAGTGGCATAATTTGTTTGAAATCCTGAACGTATTTCTTTCCCCTCTCTCCTGCCTTCCCAGTTACCACTACTGGTTCCCCTGTGGTTTGTAGGTTGTGTTGAAACTGAGAGCTTCCCCTCTCAGTACCCTGGTATGGAAGCGTGTGGGTCTTGGCTGCCTTTTGAATTGTGACTGACCTTGAGTAACTGGGCGTGTCTCTCTCTGTCTCTCTTTCTCTCTCCTCAGCTCTCCCTCTTCTTTGTTTGCCTGGTGCTGTCAGCTCTGAATGCCCAGTGGCTCTCAGGCTCCACCACGGAGGCCATGTGGAAGATGCAGGCAGTGGAGAAGGAGCACGGGCTGGGGCAGGAAGTGGGCCTGAGCAGCAATCAGGGGGCCTACAAACAGCTGCGGGAGAAGGACCCCAAGTACCGGGCTCTGCGGCAGAAGTTCTTCCGCTACCATGGCCTCTCCTCCCTCTGCAATCTTGTCTGCCTGATCTGCAATGGGGTCTGCCTGGCCTGCCTGGCCCTGCGACTTGACAGCCTGTAGGCCGGAGGCTGGAGCTGGCAGGCAGCCTTTCACATAAGGCCACGTGAGCCCCAGCTCCTCTGTCCTTACTACGTACCCTGCTGCCCTCCTTGATGGGCAGAGAATGAATGAAACCAGAATCTTTATCCCTCAGCCTCAGTCCTGCCCGTCTATAGGACTGAGGTGTCTGAGACCCAACCTCTTCTTTCCAGGGCCGGACTTCGGCTTCTCTTCCTGACTTACTGGTGGTCGGGAAGGGTGGATGCCGGGGGTGCCACAGAATCGTGATTCTGGGCCCAGGGATGCTGCCTTCTCTTTCAGTTGGGGCCAATCTTCTGTCTTTTTGTAGGCACACCCTATTAAGCTCCCCCGCATTTCAGGCCTAATCTCCTGAACTGACTTTCCCTGCCCTATCTTGTTCATCTCCTTTGCATGGCTTTTAGACCACTGTGGGGTGGGAAGGAAGTGTCTACTTCCTGATCCTGCTGTGGGTAGGCTTTTAAAACAAGACCCTTTTTTGTACAGTCTGCCACTGCTCCCCCGAAATGATTAAAGTGATTTCTTAAGAGTGCCATCTGTGGTGGGGTTGCTGTGAATACTGTTTCTCGTCTCACCCCATAACCCTGTTTAGGTGTGGCCTTTAGAACCCCTGCTTCTTGTACAAACTCCCCTTAATCCTTGATCTGTATCTGCCCCGCTCACTCCTCGTGGCCATCACCAAGACCTGGCTCTTGCTTGATGATGCTGACTCTTCCCCCCATCCCAAAACAAACACACACACACACGCCCCTCCCACCCACTCTCTGGGAAGGGTTGGCATGGGGAAGAGTTGGCCTCCGCACCGTCGCATCCCCTTTGTTCCTCATCTTCTCTTTCTTCGAAGCCCATGTCCTCCACCTCTACCACCCACTACAACCATTAGTTACAACCTTTATTAAGAGTGCTGGGATAGATTCAAGATTATTAGATTGGACATAATTCACAGTGAGCCACATTCTATGGTCTCCCCATTTTACAAAGGAGGAAACAGGCTCAGAGAGGTAAAGATCACAAGATCACACAGCAGGTCAGTAGCACGGCTAGGACTAGATTGTGGAAATCCTGTGCCCGTCCCACTAGGTCCGCATCCCTTCCTGAAAACCTTTTTGAGTGTCCCCATTTCAAATTGGCTGCGGAACCCAGGGAAGGTGGAAGAGGAGAGGTGGACTGAGGTTTCACCTCCACTTTTCTGAGCAACTTCTCTCCTACACTATTTGTTGGGGACTTGACTAGCCACAAGGATGTTCCTGATGACCTGACATCTCCTCCACCCCCCAGCTGCCTACTTCCTCTCTTAAACTCTGGGACACTTGCTCCATTCCAGCTCATCCACCCACCAACCTGGACACCTAGGATCTCACCATCACTAGTCATTGTACTATTTCCAACCTCAGTAACTCTGAAATCTCACTCTGATCACAACCTTATAACCTGCCATCTCACCACCCCCCCACCACTCACTGCATACACACACAAAACTGTTCTCTCTCCCCTCAGATCTTTAGACCACCTGTAATTCCCAAGACATCATGACCCCCTTAGACTCCTTATCCAACCTCTGCTCTTATCACACAAATTCACTCTCTCAACTCTGCCCTCTCTACCAACCTCATCTCCCTTGCCCATCTACCTCTCAGCTGAGTTTACATCACCGACACAGTAAGCTTCCCGCTGAAGAGCTCTGTTGGTAAAAATCTAGGCATCAGAGTGACTGCTGTCACTTCAAATTCATCCTTGCTTGCTACACCTCTGCTCTCTTTTGCTCAGTAATATTACTTCTTCCTCATCAACTCCTATGACCACTCCAATTACTCTAGACCTTTACCTCCCAGTGCCCCAACCTCTCCCTTCACCCCTAATGTCTTTGACAACTACTGTGCTGACAAAATTGGAAATAATCAGAGGTGAGCTCCTCAAAGTCTCCGCCTCCCCAGTGCTTTCCCACCCCTACATCCACTCTTATCTTCCCAGCCATCTCTCAAGAGGAGAGCTCCCACTTGCTTTCAAAACCTAACCCATTCTAAAAATACTTCCTCCCACTCTTTGGCCTCCCTGACCACCACCTTCCTTCCCTTACTCTCTAGTTCCCTTTGCCTTTCAAACAAGCACAAGTACTAAAACAGTCTCTGGATTCTACTGAACCTTCCAGCTATCGCCCTATCTCCTCGCTCCCATTCCTGTTTAAACTATTCAAATGGATTTTCAATACTTGGTGTCTCCACTTCCTCCCCTCCAACTACCTTCCTGACCCACCACAACCAGGTTTCTTACCCCTTCATTCCCAGAGAAACCACTTGCCCCAAGGTCACCAATAACCTTCTTCTTGCCAAATGTAATCTACCTTGACCTCTTG
Organism: Ornithorhynchus anatinus; assembly: GCF_004115215.2. NCBI lineage: Eukaryota > Metazoa > Chordata > Mammalia > Monotremata > Ornithorhynchidae > Ornithorhynchus > Ornithorhynchus anatinus. The sequence goes on from NC_041750.1 coordinate 9,758,128, forward strand.
GCTGGCTTTGACATTGGGGATCACTCCCTTCTCTTGGAAACGTTATCTAACCTCATGGGTTCTAATCCTGACTTTGCCACGTGTCTGCTGCGTGATCTTGGGCAAGTCACTTCACTTCTCTGGGCCTCAGCTCATCTGTAAAATGGGGATTTGAGACTGTGAACCCCACAGGAGACAGGGACTATGCACAACCTGATTTGCTTGTATACAGCCCAGTGCCTAGTACAGTGCCCGGCACATAGTAAAAGCTTAACAAAAACCATTATTATTATTAATCTTGGTTTTACTGCTAGTTCTTTTCTGGTTTTCCAACTACTTCCCGGGCCAATGCTCAGTTTAGTGGATAAAGCATGGGCCTGGGAGTCAGAGGATTTGGGTTCTAATCCCAGCTCTGCCAGTTGCTTACTGTGTGTCCTTGAGAAAGTCATTTAACTTCTCAGTGCCTCAGTTTCCTCATCTGAAAAATGGGGATTTACTACCTATTCTCCCTCCTACTTAGACTGTGAGCTCTGTGTGTGACGGGGACTCTGTTCAGCCTGATTCAGTTGTATCTATCCCAGCGCTTAGTACAGTAAAGTAACAGCATGGCAAAACGGATAGAGCATGGGCCTGGGAGGTAAGGAGGTCATGGGTTCTAATCCCAGCTCCGCCACTTGTCTGCTGTGTGACCTTGGGCAAGTCACTTCACTTCTCTGTGCCTCAGTTACCTCATCTGTAAAATGGGGATTGAGACTGGGAGCCCACATGGAACAGGGATTGTGTCCCACCCTATTTGTTTGTATCCACCCCAGTGCTTAGTACAGTCCCTGGCACATAGTAAGTGCTTAACAAAAACCATTACACCCCAGCTCACTTTCTTTGTTCCTCCCATCCTAACCTACCCACTGTTCTTTAATCTCATCTCCCCTGCTACTGACCTCTTGCTCGGGCCCTTCCCCTTGCCTAAAACTCCCTCCCCTTTCAAAACCACCAGTCCCCAGTGCTCCTGTCTTCACAAACTTTCTGCCATCCCACCTCCTCCAGAAGACCTTTCCTAATTCATTTTTATCCTTCCCAGATCATAGCCTCCCACTCTTGTACACTCAACTACCCGTAACACTTCTGTACATATCTTACTCTGAGAATTTATTCATCTGCATATTCATCTCTCTACCATATTTTCCATTTATTTTGTGTCTGCCTTCCCACTCCCCTTAGATTATAAGATCCTTGAGGGTAGGGATGGTCTTTTAATTACTGTACTCTTCCAAGAATTTAGCATAGTCCCCTGCGTACAGTAGGCGCTCAGTAAACATGATTGTGTTTCCTGTATGTGTGAGGCCTTTTGGGGGGCTGCTTCCCTCACATTCAAAATATGGCTGTTCTTTGAGGTGGGGAGTGGGGGAAGTTTGGGGGTGAAGGCTGTGCTATTGCTTAGTGGGATAGGAGAAAGTCGACTATCTTGGCAACGTCTAGGGCATGTGACCAGCAGATGGGGCCCATAGACACTCAGAGTAGTTTTCTCTTTCCTTTCTTCTCCAGCTGTTAGCAAGCCCAAGTAGCCCCAGGGTGGAATGTGGGAAGGAGGGAATAATAGAAGCAGATGGCAGAGGAAGGGTATCCTAGGGAAGTGGAGTCTCTGGTCTGAACCAGCTGGCTGTGGGCCTATCTTGGATTGCCAATTTGTACATTCCAAGCGCTTAGTACAGTGCTCTGCACATAGTAAGCGCTCAATAAATACTATTGAATGAATGAATTTAGGGGTCCTGAGACAGCCCAAGTGCAGAAGTGCTGTTAGGATAGTCTTAACTGTCTCTACCTCTGGAACAGGGGTTTAGAGCAGCTGCTGGCATACAGCTTGAACCCTGGACCAACATGGGTGAAACTACCCATCACTGGGGCAGTTTATCATGATCAATACTATTTATTGAGCACCTACCATATGCAGAGCACTGTACTAAGCCCTTGGTAAAGTGCACCAGAAGCAAAGTGCAGGATTCCTGTCCTCCAGAGGGTTTTACACTAATGGGGAGACAGGCAGACTTAAATATTTATGAACAATGGAATCAGGAGGAAGAACAAGGGTATAACAATAACATGAGTGCTAGGATGAGTTGAATAAATAATTGAATAATGCTGGGGATAGGAATAAGTGCTAAGCGTAGCTGTTGGAGTGTTGGGTGACCAACACCGGTTTCTCCAAGACCGTGAGCTTGGGAGAAACTTGAGGTGTTGGGAATTAATTTTAGGAAAGCTTCAATCAATCATATTTACTGACACCTACTGTTCTCAGAGCACTGCAGGAGAATAATTTGCGAGGGTTAGAAGACACAGACCATATCCTCAAGGAGTTTACGGTGTAGCAGGAGAGACAGACACCAAATAAATGGCAAATAAAATGAGAAAGTGCTTAAAAAGTAGACTGGGTAAGTCGATATGTAGAGAAGTGCTACAGGTGGTTGTGAGAGCAAAAATGCTGAGGTGATAGTTGAGAGGATCTGACCAGAGAAGAAACATTAATCAGGGGAATTCTGAAGGAAGTGGGATTTGAAGATAGACAGGGCTGTGGGTCCGGTGGATTTGAGGGGGACAGGAGTTCCAGATAGGTGGAATAGCATGACCAAGGGGGTCAAAGGTGAGAGGGTCTGAGTAAAGTACAGTTAGACCGTGAGCTTGGGAGAAACAGACAAAGAGAGCTGATAGGCAAGGTCGGGAGAGTCCGTCGAGAGCCTTGAAGTCAATGGTTAGGAGTTTCTGCTTGGCGTGAAAGGTAATGGAAGACTTGGTGTCCAGAACAGCATTTCAGATGGCAACGTGTAGTATAGCCTTAAGGGGGAGAGGTTGGAGGCTAGGAGTCTAGCGAAGAGGCCACTACAATATTCCCAGGGTAATCCAAGAACGTGAAAGCTGAAAAGCTGGAGTCAAGGATAACACCATGACTGCAGGCCTCTGAGCCAAGGGAGGAAAATGGTGGTAGAAAATGGACCATGGTGTTGTTCCTGGGAGCCTTAGGAGGGAGGGAAAGGTCTCTCAGGCTAGTACAGTGCTTTGCACACAGTAAGTACTCAATAAATATGCCTGAACAGGGTGTGTCCAAGTGGGCAGGAAGAATCTAAAATAACAACGTTAAATCAAATGAAACCTCCTCCCCAGGGTTCCTGCGTGTTTCCTAGTCGGTCCCGTGCTGGCCTCCATCTTCTGGGCCAGAAGGAGTGCGCTGGACTGGGAGTCAGGAGACCTGGGCTCTAATCCCATCTCTGCCATTTGGCTGCTGTGTGACCTCGGGCAAAACCCTTGACTTCTCTGTGCCTCCTCATCTGTAAAAGGGGGATCAAGTACCTGTTCTCCCTCCCCCGCAGGCTGTGAGCCCCGGGTGGAGCAGGGACTGGCCCGGGTGGGAAGCAGCGTGGCTCAGTGGAAAGAGCATGGGCTTTGGAGTCCGAGGTCAGGGGTTCAAATCCCAGCTCTGCCAATTGTCAGCTGTGTGACTGTGGGCAAGTCACTTAACTTCTCTGTGCCTCAGTTCCCTCATCTGTAAAATGGGGATTAAGACTGTGAGCCCCACGTGGGACAACGTGATTCCCCCGTGTCTACCCCAGCGCTTAGAACAGAGCTCTGCACATAGTAAGCGCTTAACAAATACCAACATTATTATTAACATTAGGGACTGTGCCAGCCCTTGGCACCTAATAAGCGGCGAACAAAGACCATAATCATTATTGTCGGAGCGGTGAAGTCCCTGGGGCACTTTTCCCCCGCCCCCCAACTTCTTCTTCCTTCAAAGGTGGAGAAAACGAGGTCCGATAGGGGCTGGCGGATCCTCTCCGTTGGGGGGAAGGGGGAAAGAGCGTTGCGTGCGGTTCAGTCGCCCGGTTCCGCCGTCCCTCCCAGCTGAGGTTGGGGGGCGGAGAACCTTGGGGGTGGGCGGACACTCCCTTCTTAGCCCTCCTTCCTCCTCCTCCTCCTCCTCTTTCCCTCCTCCTCCTCCTCCCAGGCTTGGGCGGAGCTGATGTGCACAGACCCCGGATCCCGGAGGTGAGCGTCGGAGCCGGAGCCGGACCGGGCAGCGAGTCCCGCGAACCCCGCCAGGACAGACGACCCCGGACAGCCCCGTAGCCCCTCTTGCGAGGTAAAGCGCCGCTTTCAGTGAAGGATCGCCAGCCTCGCTCAACTTTCCCGTCCCCTTTTGGAGGGAGCTGGTGCCGGCTGGGAAGCCTGGGTGCCGGGGAGGGGACAGGAGAAGTGCGGGAGAGGGAGCTTCTGGCTCGGGACGGGGGCATTCGCGGGTGGCGGGGGGGAAAGCTCCTAGACTCAGATACCCACTCCAGCCAGACGAAGATGTGCCTATCCGACCGCGTTGGCTGGCCAACCGGGGAGGGAGCGGGGCAGGAAGGAACGGCTGCTCCTTATTGAGTTTAAGGGCTCAAAACCCTGGGGGGAGGCCTGGGGGAGGGAGTGGGAGGCACTGGAACGAAGAAAGGGGCGAGGAGGGGGTCGGACAGACGGGTGTATGGGGGGAAGTCACTGGGTTCAAACCGTGCTGAGGTGGAGGGGTGGCCGAGAGACAGGAAGTTCTAACATATGGGAGGTGGCGTGGTGGATAGGGAGCGACTCTGCCCGATCTGCAGGGACCCCCCCCCCCCCCCCATCCCTCCAGCCGACCCGAAACCTACTTCCCCAACCCTGGTTCCCGAACCTGGAAGACCTGGCTGCCCTCTGGGCCAGAAGCAAGGTGGCGAAAAGCTGGCAGGGTGGATTTGGGTGGGGGCCGAGGGAGGTAGGAGCAGCAGTGAGCCCCCTCCCTCCATTCCCGTGGAGGGATGGACGTCCTTGGGGAACGGGGATGGGAGGGTTCTTGGGAATTCTCCCCTATTTCTACCCCAGTCGTCGTCCCTGGGTTTCCAGGTCCCCCTCCTTGGGACTAATTCCTCCTCTCCACCATATCCACCAGCGCCCTAATGGGGATGCCTAGGTTAGGCTAGGCCCAGGGCAGAGCTGACCCAGAATGGGAGGTGGAAGTGAAGGGGGATCGGAACTGTGGAACCCTCCTGGCCCCTGAAACGCTAGTGGTTCTAGGTAATAGCCAAGCTGCTTTTTGGGGGTAGTCCCTCCCCGTACTCTCTCTTCCCTTACCTCCCCCTCAGCTCCCTCCTTAGCTCCTTTAACTGCTGACTGTGGCCACAATCAGATCAGAAACTCAGCCAGAACCCGCAGCAGGGGAGGGTGAGGGGAAGCAGGGACGGAGACAAAAGGACATCTCCTTTGCTGGCCTGGGATCCCGGTGGTCTTTACCACCTGGCAAACACCCACAGCTCCTCACCACTTCACCACCCCAGACCTAAGGCGATCAAGGCTGGAGCCAGAAGCTTCCAGGGGGAAACTCAAGCCACTCTCTGCTTGGGCTGATGAACCTGCGTCAGGTTGGTCTACCCTGAGTGAGTAGGGCAACTTCAGATCCAGTGCCCTGGGTTGCTGAATGAGGAGCTGCCAAAGTCCCCGGTTTGTGGCAAGTGAGTCCAGGTCTTCTCTGACATGGCCAGTCTGCATTCCTGACAGGGTTACAGATCCCTCCAGCTCCTCATCCCACAAAGTATACTGCAGGGGACAAGACAAATAGATTGGAAACGTTCTAGTCTTCCCTTCCCCCCGAAAAAACTCGTTCTGCCGGATTGGAGCTGGGGCCAGAGAGCCAGGAGTTGTGAGGGTGGCAGGGCTCAGGATTGGTGTGAAAGAGGGCAGGGCAGCAGGCAGGAGGAACGGAAATGCCTGTCCCTTCCTTGAATTTAAAAAGAGAAAGTTTCCAAGAACGATTCCCAAATATTTTCACGGAGAGTGGAAGAGAGGAAGTGCCAGGGTTACCGTGACAGTCATGTGTGTAGGGAGGTGGGGTAATGGGGTGGGGGTGGGGGTAAAACTCCACTAATGGCTCAATTCAGTCTGTGGGTTTCAGTTTTTTTACTGGGGGGGAGGGGGGAATATCTGAAGTTTGGCTGCCTCCCAACCTTCCTTCCCTCAAGGTCTATTCCCTTCCCTTTCAAGCGAGGACAGCAGAAGGTTGAGGAAGCCAGCTTCTCATAAGCCTCACCAGCTTCCTTTGAGAGTCAGGAAAATGGGACCAATACAGTTTTTAAAGCCAATGGAGAAACTAAGGCACTGAGAGACAGAGGGGACAGCATATAACTTTTCATAGAGCCGAGGTAGAACTGAAAAGAGAGCCTGTGAGCCCTGACTCCTAAACTCCCCCATTCCTTCGCTTCTGAGAACAACATAGCTCATTCTCCTATTCTGTTCCCAGAATGGCAAGGTCACTGGGGGGAAACCTTAGAAACAAAATTGGAAGAAGCCTGGAAGTTAAATGTTTCCTCCTGCCCCAGCAAGGTTTTTCTGGAGTGAAGCACAGAAGCAGAATGTTGTTGTTCTTCCCTCTTCTGCCCACCCTCCCAACCAGCTCTCTTCAGTATGGACCCCTCCCCATCCGCAGGGCTACACCAAACTGATAATGGTGGAGACTCCTGGAGTCTCCCATCAAGGATGACGGATGAGCCTGGGCAGAGGAGTTGATTCTAGTCCTAGTGGCCTGTGCGGCTCCAACCGCACTATCCCATCCCTGCCAGTCCCGTTCCCACTGGGGCATGGAGTGTGATGAGAGAGTAGATGGGCAGGAGTGCAACACATAGTGAAGTGCATGTGCGCTCTCTGCCTAAGCGGAACTGGACTAGGATATCAGATCTGGTTTCCAGAGCATTGTTCTCTTTCCACTGAGCCAACAGCAGGGCTGCACCTCCCTTCTAGACTGTGAGCTCATCGTGGGCAGGGAATGTCAGGGAATGTACCCATTAGGATACCTGCAATATGAGAGGGTGGTCTTTCAAAATATGGCCCCTAGATCTTCTGCTCTAATCTATCCCAGGACTTTCCCGTTTTTTTTTTTTTTCTCCTCCCCTCTTTATCTATTTGTCCAGGATGAGCTTTCTGACCTTGTTGCCCAAGGGTGGAGAAGTAGGGGGCCAGCTAAGTGTTTGTCTCTTGACCCAAGGGGAGGGAGACAGGAAGAGGGGAGAGAGAGAAGTCCCTCTAATCAGGACACAGCCCTTTTAGCAAACAGAGGTGTCTACCCTTGAAGCCCTAGTCCTGGGGGGAGGGGCCTCTCTGGGTTTCCAGCAATTTATTCGGGAAGAGTTTTGGCTCCATCCTCTGCTCTTCTGCTGATGTCAGTGATCTGGAAGCCTCAGGTGGCTCAGGAGACCCAAATCCTGTGAACTGGCTTCCCACTGTCTTTTGTTTCAAGGTGGCCAAGCGTGGGGATTCCTCTCCCCTCATGGGGATCTCATTATGTTGCCTCTTCCTCTCCATTGCTCGCCTCCTTCCTCCTTCCCTTGACTTCAGTGGGACCAGCTGGGAAGTTGGGTTAAGAGCGGAGCAGGGATTCAGCATTGATTATTCCAGTGTGATATTGGCTTCTACTAGGAGCTGGGGAGATGGGTGGAGCAGCTGGATGCTTTCTTTTGAAGGTGTCCACCTCTTTCATCACCTGGGAGGTATGGCAGGCAGGTGGGCTTCCACCCAGGCTTGACTTTAGGGCTCCGGGGCCACCTTGACACCCCTCTTGATTTAACTGGCATTCTAGGGGGTTATTTGCCCTCATCCACTTCTCCAAACGGAAAGTCCATCAGATGTTTCCTGCTGTCTGTAGGAGCAGTTCAGCTGGAAGGCATTAGCAGATTCCCAGCTTTCCTTCAGTCACTTTCTCCCAATCAAAAACCACTGGTGGGCCTTTCCCGCAAAGCCACGGGAGCCCCTTTCTTGGAAGACTTTTGGGGTCAGTCACCCATTTCCCTCTTTTGGATCAGGGGAGAATGTTACAAGTCTGGGATGGTTTTAGTGTCATCCTGCTGGTAGGCAGGACTGGATGAAAGCGAACAAGCCCTGGGTTGAGAATTTCAGGATATTAGGCAGGGGTTTTGCTTGTTGTCCCCAGTGTCCCGGGGAGAGGATGGGGAGGGGGAAGAGGGAGTTAAATCTTGGAAGCATTTTCTTCTTTGGGAGGTTGCAGGAATCAGAGAATGGAGAGGGAAAAGGACTGGGAAGGCGCCCAGCCTGCAATGCAGCTGTGGGCAAGCACAAGCTGCCAAAGTCAATACCACAGGGTCCGGTGGCAAGCGCTGCCACTTTCCCACTTTCCTGTATGGCCTGGGCTGGCTGGAGGCAGAGATGACTCAGAGCAGCAGATGATGGTCCCTGCCATCCCTGACTCTCTTCCACCAAACCCTGCCTCCTCAGGCCTCCCCCTAGTCCCTGGATCTCTGGCTAATCCTTGACTGAGCTGCAGGCCCACCCCCACCCTCAGGGCCAGAGTTCTGCTTGCAGCACTTCCTAGCAGTTCTCCGAGAAAGACATTGGGGTGGGTTGGTCAGAGCAGAAGACGCTAGCAGAGGCGACCGGGGTTGCCAGGAGTCCTGCTAGGATGCAGTTACCATCCCACCCATGGAAAGCACTCTCCAAGATAGGCTTGGGAGTTGCGGCATGGGCCTGGAACATCCGCCCTTTCCTCTCCACCCATACTGCTACCATATTAATACAATCACTCATAATAATTTAATAATTTTGGTATTTTTTAAGTGCTTACTATGTGCCAAGCACTGTTCTAAGTGCTTGGAAGATACAAGGTAATCAGGTTGTCCCACGTGGGGCTCACAGTCTTAATCCCCATTTTCCAGATGAGGTAACTGAGGCACAGAGAAGTTAAGGGACTTGCCCAAGGTCACACAGCTGACAAGTGGCGGAGCCGGAATTAGAACTCACGACCTCTGACTCCCAAGCCCGGGCTCTTTCCACTGAGCCACGCTGCTACACATCCTATCTCTCCTGGATTACTGCATTAGCCTCCTTGTTGACCTCCCAGCCTCCTGTCTCTCCCCACTCCAGTCCATACTTCACTCTGCTGCCTGCATCATTTTTCTACAAAAACGTTCTGAACACGTCACCCCGCTCCTCAAAAACCTCCCGTGGTTGTCCGTCCACCTCCGTATCAAACAAAAACTCCTCTCTATTGACTTTAAAGCACAACATCACTTTGCCCCCTCCTACCTCACCTCGCTTCTCTCCTACAACCTAGCCTGCACACTTTGCCCCTCTAGAGCTAACCTTCTCACTGTGCCTCGATCTCGCCTATCTCGCCACCCAACCCCTAGCCCACGTCCTGCTTCTGGCCTGGAACATCCTCCCTCCTCTAATCAGACCGACAATTACTCTCCCCCTACCCCCACCCCCGCCTTCAAAGACTTACTGAAGGCACATCTCCTCCAAGAGGCCTTCCCAGACTAAGCCCCACTTTTCCTCATCTCCTACTCCCTTCTGCATCACCCTGACTTGTTCCCTTTGCTCTTCCCCCCCTCCCGCCCCCAAAGCACTCTTCTACATATCTGTAATTTTATTTATTTGTACCAATGTCTGTTTTCCCCCCTCTAGACTGTGAGCTCGTTGTGGGCAGGGAATGGTACTGTTTATTGTTGTACTGTACTTTCTCCAGTGCTTAGTACAGTGCTCTGTACATAGTAAGCTCAATAAATTCATTCATTCATTCAATCGTATTTATTGAGCACTTACTGTGCAATAAATACAATTGAATGAATGAATAAATAAATGGAGCAGGGGATCTTAGTACACAGTGAGTGCTCAATAAATACCCTTGATTGCTTGGGGCTGTGAGAGAAAGTGTATGCGGGTGTGTGCACGCCCATGTGCTCTCTGTAGTCTCAGTCCCTTAATGGACTGAAGAACCCCTGCCCCTTCCTCACCACAGATGGCCTCTGCCAACGATGCCCACCACCCCCAGAAAGATGCCGCGGATCAAAACTTTGACTACATGTTCAAGCTGCTCATCATTGGCAACAGCAGTGTGGGGAAGACGTCCTTCCTTTTCCGCTACGCAGATGACTCCTTCACCTCAGCCTTTGTCAGCACGGTGGGCATCGACTTCAAGGTCAAAACTGTCTACCGGAATGAGAAGCGGGTCAAGTTGCAGATCTGGGTGAGTTTGAGAGGTCCTCCAGCGGATAACCAAGGGGAGTAGTAAGGATATTGCTGTCTCCCCTCCACCTTTCCCTTCCTCCCCTGTCACACCAAGGCCAATCTCTGGGATTTGAGCACCATATCTGTGTGCATGTGTGTCTGTGTGTGTGTGTGTGAGAGAGAGAGATGTATGTTATCACATATATGGGTACAGGGGCAGCAGATCCTTAGAACATTCACCCCCAATTCCAGGCATGTTACATGTGGGAAGGATAGAAAATGCCAGCTTCGAAGCCGTGTTCCTTCTGGGGAATGAGGTTGCCATGGGAGGGCTGGAGAAGAAGAGGCTTTCCGATGATTTGAGCGCTGGGCTCATTGGAAGGGAGGAGCTGTTGAAATTCATCGGGGGATGTTAGTGTGACTAGCCAAAGCGACCTCTAGACTGCAAAACAGTCTCGTCCATCTGGGTTAGCATAGGTTGGATGAGAGGAGATTTGAAGAATTCTGGGGCCTGTACATCTTAGTTGGGATGAGCTTTTCACTCGAGCTGTAAAACAAGCTCTAGAATTGGCTTGCCATGGAGAAGCTTCAAGTGACACTTTTGGGTTTCAGTTCTGAAGAAATGGCCTCATTTGGACCTAATTGGTCATCTGGAGCTGAGTCAAGGTGGCAACTGTTGGGGGGAAGTAGAGCCCTAGGACAGGTGGGGACTTTAGAGAGATGGTGCTGTTGGAGGCTGGAGAGCTCAGGATGGGGGAGCCAGGCCGAGGCATCGGGGATGGGAAGGGAGCAGTGAGAGGAGGCTCAAAAGGAGAGCAAATGCTGGAATTATCCAGAAATTCTGCCAAGGGAGGCCTGTGCCTGCTGTAGTCTGGGGAATCCCCTCTGCCCAGGCGACTTTGTGGACCCTTTACCTCCTCCCGCTTCACTTCAGCTGACCTTGGTGGGGTTTGGTGACAGGGATTTTGCTTTGGCATGGTGCACCAAGAGCTCTGACCCCACTCAATCAATCAACAGCATTTGTTGAGCATCTACCGTGTGCCGAGAACTGTACTAGGTGCTTGGGGTAGAATGGAGTTGGTAGGCATGATCCCTACGAAGAGCTGACAGTCTATAGGGGGAGATATTGCCAACGATCTCACCTCACAGGCTGGCAGCTTCTCCCAAATGCCCCGTTCTGATGTGAGGTGGAATTACCCAGGGAGTCCATACCGGAGATTGGATCAGACCATTTCTGCCTCGGGTTGGTCCACAGCTCTGGGATTTGGGATCTAAGCCTGAGTCCGATCCACAGTTCATCCAGCCCAGAATACTGACTCTGATAGCATTCCTGGATGCTGGGGAAGAACAGTGTCAGAGTTATAGATGGACTACCTATCACGCCTCACCTTCCCTTCTACATCCCTAACTTTCCCTTTAGGAGCCCAGAATGGATTGCTTGCCCATGAACATTTCCACCCCCTTCTCAAACCTGTCCATCTTGTCTGCTTTCACAACTTCCTGTGGAAACAATTTCCATCTGCCGGGTGAAGAAGTAGGTCCTTCTGTTTGGTTTTAATGTTACTCTGTCAAGTTTCAGTCAGTGCTGTGGTGGGATTTGGGGAAAAAGAATAATGCCTAATCCATCTCTTTCAGGAGAAGCAGCATGGTCTAGTGGAAAGAGCACTGGCTTAGAGGTCAGAGGATTTGGGCTCTAATCCTGGCTCTGGTACTTGTCAGCTGTGTGACTTTGGGCAGGTCACTTAACTTCTCTGTGTCTGTTACCTCATCTGTAAAATGGGGATTAAGACTGTGAGCCCCACGTGAGCCAACTAATTACTTTGTATCTACCCCAGTGCTTAGAACAGTGCTTGGCACATAGTAAGCATTTAACAAGTACCATCATTATTATTATTATTATTGTATGCTGGGTGACCTTGGGTAAGTCTCTTAACTTCTCTAGGCCTCAATTGTATCATCTGTAAAATGGGCAATAAAAACCTGTGTCTGATCTGATTATTTTATATAAATAATGGTATTTGTTAAGTGCTTATTATGTGTCAAGCACTGTTCTAAGCGCTGGGGTGGATACAGTCTAATCAGGTTGGACACAGTCCCTAACCCCATTTTACAGATGAGGTAATTGAGGCCCAAGAAGTGAAGTGACTTGCCCTAGGTCACACAGCAGACAAGTGGCAGAGCCAAGATTAGAACTCAGGTCCCCATGGGTTCTCCCCCAGCACTTAGTACAGTGCGTGACACATAGTAAGTGCTTAAACACCACAATTATGCTGATGATGGTTTCGCAAACCTCAATCTTGTCTCCTTCATCCTGTGTCTTTCCAGAGTGAAATCTTGACCCTTTTGTTCTCTTCTCATCTGGAAGCTTCACCCTCTGATCATCTTGCTCTTTTCTGTACCTGGATTTGGAGTTGCCTACTGCAAGGGTGCTAAAGTCAGTCAGTGGTATTTGAGTGCTTCCAATGTGCACAGCACTGTACTAAGCACTGGGGAGAGTACTTAAGGCGGAAGGAACTCCCCTTTGCTAAACCCCTCAGAGCAATTCCCCAGGGGCAGGGGTGGGAGTGGGTGTTGTGAGGTTCTGATGATCTGTGATCTGTTGCAGCTGAGGCCAGGCTCTCCTTGGGGCTCAGCAAACAAGGCAATCAGGGTTCCTGGCCACCACAGCTGCTTCTTGGTGACAGCTGGCGTGGTCATTCAAGGTTTCCAGGTTCCATTCACCTCCTTAGAGCTCTGGGTCACCATGGTAACCAGATGGCTGAGCCAAGTGGTTCTGCTCAATGGCTCTTCCAGGGACACGGGAGGCCGGCTGTTGACGTCCGGGTGACTCACCAATCAGAAAATGTTTCGACACTGTTTCCACAGCTGGGAAGGCGGCCGGTGGGGCTCACAACCTCCCCCTCCTCCCCCCATAAAAATACTTTTTTTTTTTTCTTTCAGTGAGACCCTAGTTGCAAGCTGGGTGCCTGGCTTTCATCCCTACCCCTTTCCTCCACTGCTCTCTCTCCCTTTTCTCCCTTCCCCCTCCCAACCCACATTAGTCAAGCGAGTTGAACCTATCCTTGATTTTAATGGATAAATCAAGGAAGGCAAAAGACAAGGCCAGAACCTCTCTCCATCACCTGAATTTCATTCCTATTAGGACTTCACCCAGGGTCAAGTCTGTTACGATTTCAGAGATCTTTGTCCTAGTTAGGATCTCCGGGGCTAAGCTACTTTATAAACGTCCAGCTCTATGCCGACTGGATCTGACCCCACTGGTTTGGGCCTGCAGGCTATTACCCAGCCCATACAGGACTCTACTGCCCTTAACTACTTTCTCGCTGAGTCTATATGTGGTGGGGTTACTGAGTTATCTAGGGGCTTTTCGGTGGCAAGAGAGGGAGCATATTTGTAAGGCGAGGGGGCAAGGGCTTGGGAACAGGACAGGGAGCATGCTGGGTAGCGTAACTTGGTGGGGCAGAGGCAGGGAGCACCAATGATGCCATTAGCATTCGTTTGCCCACTTCCCCCCGGCCACCCGGCTCTGACCCCCCTCGTCCCCACAGCCCAAATTAGAAATCGGTGCCCATGGCACCTGCCCCCACTTCCAGGATCATTTTCTTAACTCCTAAGAAGACCCCTAGATGGCTTTCCTGGTTTTCACACATTCTGGAAGAGTCAGAGACCAAGTAATAGAGCCCTGTAAGGGCCAAGAATCTGGGGCTTAGGCAAGGCCTGGCCAAGCCTGTTCTGGCCTCACTTGTTCTGGTTGGGGGGTGGTGGCGTCACATGCCTGGTTTACTTTGAGTTCCTGGGTCTTCTGCCTATATTGGCGTGGCAGTATCAGAGCCATCATGCTTTCTGGGGGGCAGTTGGGGGACAGAGGGAAGGATGCAGGCCATAGGTGCTAGCTCCGTGGTGGAGCAAAGGCTTGGAAGCAAGAGGGTGAAGCTTTTTGGGCTCAGTGGGCAGTTATAGCTAGCCCCCTCCATCCCCACCTCACCCCTTGAAGCGGGAGGGGAACCAGTGGGGAAGCCAAGATGGCGACGCCACATCTGCCCCCTAGTGGCCAGGAGAAGGAAGAGAACGATGTCCCCACTTCTCAGGTCCTCACCCAGGGCTGGGCCCGGATGGCTTCCTCCGCCCCTGCCCCGGGGCCTCACGAGGAGGGGCCATCCGCCCACCGCACCTCTGTCCAAGCAGTTGGAGGGTTATAGTGGGGTTGCATCCCTTGGAGCCCCAGCAGGCCCACATGGGTACCTCCACCACCCCGGGCCAGGGTTTGTAGCAGCGACAGCTGGCCCACTCGGCCAGAAGGCTGCATGGCAAGGCAGCACGCATGCCACCCCCTGGGGAGCCTGCACTGCAACTGCCCCCGAGCACCGTCCCCACCTCGGACCAGGCAGAGGCCCGAGCAGCCTGGGAGGGCCAGGAGGACCAGGCGGGGGCAGGGGGAGCCACCCGCACCCGGCCCGGCGAAGAACCCCAAAGCAGCAGTGGAGGAGGAAGAGGAGGAGAAGCACCAGTGAGTACCTTTTCCTTCCTCTTCCTCCCCCTCCCTCCCTCCCCTTTCCTCCCTCCCCTTCTTTTTCCCTCCCCTGCTCTCTGACTCCTTTCCCACCCTCTTGGTCCCCAGAAGCGCTGCCCCAAGGGCACGCCACCCCTGGGCTCCAAATGGAAAGTTGGCAGGCTTGGTGGTTCATCCCCTTCTGCCTTTCCACAGCCGGAGAAGGGCTCTACTCTCTGGCGATGTTTTCTGCTTTTTCCATCATGCTCATGATCAAGTAGGCCATCTTGGGCGATATTCAAAGAAGTGAACGCAGGTGTTACCCTGTTATTCTGCCACCTTTCTTGACCTAGACCCGTTCCCAGCCTTTCTCCCCAAGCCCAGCAGAATGGGGGCTGGAATGGAGGTCTTGGTAGACTCTTGCCAATTTAATTCCTGAGACGGATCATTTTATGCTCTTTCCCACCCTTCTCTGAGATCTGGAATAATACATAATTTACTTATATCAATGCCTGTCTCCCCTTAAGACTGTAAGTTCATTGTGGGCAGGGAGGGGGTCCACCAACTCCATTATATTGTACTCTCCCAAGTGCTTAGTACAGTGCTCTGCACACAGGAAGCGCTCAATAAATTCCACTGATTGGTTAATTGATCTGGGGCTACTTCTCCTATTCTTACTGGAGAACATAAAGCCAAATTGGTCCTTAGTAATGTTTATGCAGTTACTATGTGCCAAGCACTGTTACTAGTGAGGTAGATGCGATGCAGTCAGATTAGACACAGTTCCCTATCCTCCATGGGGCTCCCAGTCTAAGGGGAAGTGAGAACGGGTCTTTAATTCCCATTTTACAGATGCACAGAGAAGTTAAATGTCTTGCCCAGGGTCACACAGCAGACAAGTGGTGGTGCTGGGATTAGAACCCAGGGCCTCTGACTCCCGGGCCTGTGCTTTTTCCACAAGACCATGCTGCTTCTCTAGCAGAGAATTCCTACTGGCCTCTCTCCAATGTCTCCTCTATGTGACTGAAAACCTAGGCCGGGCCCTTTATACAACGAGGGTGCCCTGTTCACCATGTCTAGTCTTGGTCGGGGCAAATTCTGGCCCAACAATGTGGTAGTTCAGGTCATGCCACGCCTCCATCTCCCTGCCCCTTCCTACACCTCACCATCCCATCTCCCTTGGATCACCTTGCACCTCTTGGAGGGGGCAGCAGGGGAGATCACTGTTGGAGCGGGGGAGATCACTGTTCGAGGGGGGGAGATCACTGTTTATCAAGGAAGGGGAGATGAGCCTGTGCACCTCTTCCCCACATCTTCCCTCCCTGTTTTCTGATTGGTGACAGTGTATTCCCATCGGCATCATCCATGCCATAACTAACTGCCGAACCTGGGAACGAAGCTCAAGTGAGTCAACAACTGCTGCTGGTTTCAGGCGTGTTCAGCTGGGATTCTCCAGTCCTGTCTTGCTGAGTTCAGCTGCAGAACCTGCCTGTGGGCCCAGAGCAGCCCTTCCCTAGGGTCACTCGGTGACCAAATGAACGATTTCAGGGTATATACCCTATTAAAATGACCTGTCACCAAAGAAGAAAGATGGAATTTTAGAATTGGGTTTGGTGACACATTCCCAGCATGCCTAACACAGCTGCCACCGAACCAGAAGAAACCCTTGTTAACAGCAGGTGGAAGGCAAGTGGAATTTGTCCCCACTAGAGGTTGGTAAACCTGCCTGCAGGTGAAGAGTGGCTCCCTCCCAAGATTGGCACCAGCTCCCTTGGGGGACGGAGGGGTCCTTGGCTCACTGGAGACAAAGCCGTTGGCTTCTCCATCCCAGGAGCTAAAAGTCATAATAATAACTGTAGTATTTCTTAAGCACTTACTATGTGTCAAGCACTGTTCTAAGCACTGGTGTGGATACAAGATCATCAGATCCCACATAATAATAATAATGTTGGTATTTGTTAAGCACTTACTATGTGCAGAGCACTGTTCTAAGCGCTGGGGTAGATACAGGGTAATCAGCTTGTCCCACATGTGGCTCACAGTTAATCCCCATTTTACAGATGAGGTAACTGAGGCACAGAGAAGTTAAGTGACTTGCCCACAGTCACACAGCTGATAAGTGGCAGAGCCGGGAGTCGAACTCGTGACCTCTGACTCCAAAGCCCAGGCTCTTTCCACTGAGCCACGCTGCTAAGTAGGAGGGAGAACAGATGTTGACTCCCCATTTTACAGATGAGGAAACTGAGACACAGAGAGGTGAAGTGACTTGCTCGAGGTTACACAGCAAGCAAGTGCCAGAGCTGGGATTAGAATCCAACTCCTCTGACTCCCAAGCCTGTGCTCTTTCCACTAGCCATGCTGTTTTGTTTTTTTTAATGGTATTTGTTAAGCACTTCAAACTAACTGCTGGCATAAATGCAAATTAATTAGATTGGACACGGTCCCTGTCCCATGTGGGGCTCACAGTCTCAGTAGGAGGGAGAACAGGTATTTAATCCCCATTTTACAGTTGAGGGAACTGAGGCACAGAGAAGTGAAGTGACTTGCCCAGGGTCACCCAAGCAAGCAATTGGCAGAGGCAGGATTGGAATCCAGTTCCTCTGACTCCCAGGCCTGTGCTCTTTCCACTAGATCACCCTGCTTCTCAACCTCTGGAAAGGGGCCACTGGAAAGTGGAGACTAGCTTTTGTGGGTAGATGCCACCTCTTAGGCAGGACACCATCATTGCCTCTTTTTTCCCCCTCCCTACACTTCCTGAGGGCCAGAGGCTCTTACCCCTGGGCCCCAGTGAGGGTGAGCCACCCACCCACCTCATCCTTGGTCCTCCCAGGCAACTGGGGGATCCTCCGAGGACGCTGTGGAGGTCAGAGCTCCAGCCGTGGAGCCCATGAGGCCTCAACTCCAGCGGCTTCCGGCTCCTTGCTGCTGGCCCGTGGCCCCCGCCGTTCAAGTAGCAGAAGGCTCCGGCTCTGGCTCCGATGTTGCTCACACGGTGGCAGCGGCGGGCCCTGGCCTTTAAACCAGAGCCACAGCCCCAGAGCTCTGCCCCCCGCCTCGTCCCCTAGGTCATTCAGTCGGTCGTATTTATTGAGCACTTACTGTGTGCAGAGCACTGTATTAAGCACTTGGGAGAGTACAATATAACAATAAACGAACACAGTCCCTATCCACAGTGAGCTTACAGTCTAGAGGGAGAGACAGGCTCTGGCTCTGGAGCCCCGTGAGTGGGGGAAAAAATTGGAACAGCAGCAGTGAGTCCCTTGTCCCCATCCATTCTCCCTTTTCTCCCTCCCACTCTAACTCCCTTTCTCTTTTTTTCTCCTTCTCTCCCTAATCAATCAACGGTATTTATTGAGCACTTACAGGGTGCAGAGCACTGTCCTAAACACTTGGAAGAGAACAATGCAATAGAGTTGATAGACATGTTCCCCGGCTTCGAGGAGTTTATACAATCTACTCGGGGAGGAGGGGAACTGATACTCTTTTCCTCCTTCGTCTTTCGATGCTCTGTATTCTTCTCGCCTCTCCCCACCCCGCCGTCCCCAGTTGCTGCTCTTTTCCAAGTTGGCATCCCTGTTCCCCATTGCCACTTGTTGGCAACTACAACCAATTTGGGGATGTTTACACTGTTGAATGACTTGTAATTGGAGAAGAGAGAGTGGCATCGCCCCTGCTCAGGGGTGCTCTGGATAAGAACTTGTCATATTCTCTGGCTGGCAGCTCCTCCCTTAAGCATGGCCAGGGAACAGGCCAGCGAGGGTCAGGAGCCACACGAGCTCAGCTAGAAGTCACAAGTGGGTTGCTACCCTGCCCTTGTCTTTCTCTTATGCCGTCTCCAGGCCTGCTAAGTGTAGACCAGAGATGGAGTGTGGAGCAGTTACCACGGCAACACAGAGCGCATCCAAGGCTTTTGACATAAGTCTGCTTTAATAGCAGGGCTGTGGGCGTCAAGCTGTTAAGAGGTTGCCTGATTTCTCTGGCTTCAGGAGTGAGAGAGAGAGAGAGAGAGAGTGTGTGTGTGTGTGTGTGTGTGTTTAAGCGTTTAAGTGCAGAAGAGGCCTTATTTCCCTGTAATAAAATTTTAAAACCCAGGAGTGGTAGACACACTAATGGCCCTTTGGAAATTTTCCCCTTCATTTTGTGACTGGAAAGCCATCCCATTGCTAGTGCCTGGCTCTCCTGAGGCAACCTTTCTGGACAGCTATTCCAACGTATCGACTGCACTTTCTGGTCCGGTTCCCCACCGCCTCAAATAAAAATCCGAGAAAGGAAAGCGGTGCTCCTCTGTCCACCTGGCCCAGTCCCTTTCTCCTTGGAAAAGCAAACTACAGAACTGAAATCCCATGAGGTCTGAAATGCCTCCCTGGTCGGTCTGGCAGAGGCTGGTTTCAGCCTGCTTAGTGCTCCCAAATTGGAAACCTCTAGGAATAGGCTGCTTGCCCTCGATGGCAAATGGGACACCTTATGGGCTGATTCTGGGGTGGATCATTTGGCCAGTCTGAAGCCTGGTAGACTGGTGGAGGGTTTCCCCTTAAGGTGGCATAGGACTAGATACCCATCTGGCTCATCTAACTTTTGGTGTCTGTGTTTCGAAGGATACCGCAGGACAGGAGCGTTACCGGACTATCACCACGGCGTACTACCGAGGGGCCATGGGCTTCTTGCTGATGTATGACATTTCCAACCAGGAATCTTTCAGTGCCGTCCAGGACTGGTGAGACTACTTTCCCACCATCTGTAGAATTGACTCCTGTCAGCTCAGCTCTACTTCCTGGGCCTGGTTATCCTGAGCCATGTCAGGTTCTCCAAACCCACTGGGGTCATCCTCCAGAATGGGGTAGGAAGATAAATAGGGGGAAGGGGCAGCTCGGATAAGGGGAGCTGAAGGGAGAGAGACGTGAGGTAATTCAGTTCTAGGCCTTCCTCGGGATCCCACGAGGCCAGTGACTTTATTTAGCGAGAGGCTGGGGCTCGATTCCCCTCACTGCAGGTCTTCTGCTCTCCGGCTTGAGAGTTCAGTGGTAATAGTGATGGTATTTATTGGGCAACCCCTGGGTGTGATGCACTATACTGAGTGCTTGGGAAAATGTACAGCAGAAAGAACTGACATGTACCCCTCTGACAGGGAGCTTACACTTTAATGAGGAAACAGACACAAAAACAATGTCAGAGTCATCAGAATAAATACATTGCATATTCAGTTGAATAACCATATGGACATACAAGTGCTGTGGATGAATATAAATAAATACATAAGTGCTAGCTGTGGTATTGGGTTACGTGACTCAGGGTGTCGGGAATTAACTGGGGAGGCTTGGAGGAGGTGAGATTTTAGGAGGGCTTAAAGTATAATAATAATTGTAATAATTGTGCTATTTGTTGAGCGCTTACTATGTGCCAAGCACTATACTAAGTGCTGAGGTAGATACAAAATCATCAGGTCCCACATGGGGCTCCCAGTCTAAGTAGGAGGGAGAACAGGAATTGAATCCTCATTTGCAGATGAGGGAGCTGAGGCACAGAGAAGTTAAGTGTCTTGCCCAAGGTAATACAGGAGGTATGTGGCAGAGCTGGTATTAGAACCCCGGTCCTCTGACTTCCAGGCCCAGGCTCTGTCCACTTGGGCATGCTGCAAATATGGGGATTCGGGGAATCTTTCAGAATTGGGGGAAGAGGTAGAGAGAATTCCAGGCTTGGGGAACAGCCTGGGCGAGGGATCAGAGGTGGAAGAGGCAAGAGTGAGGTCCAGTTAGAAGGTTGGCTTGGGAGGAGTGAAGGGGGCAAGCTGGAGAGTAGTGGGCAAAGAGAGCAGGTGGGTAAGATGAGGAGAGCCTTGAAGTTCAAGACCATAACTGTTGCTAATTTGAAGGGATCATCACAGTTCTAACTTTAAAACGTGCAAACCATTTTCTGTACATCCAGGGTGAAAAACTGGTCAGGATGGGTCCTGCCAGGGCACCGTGCCTTACCCAACCTGCCCCCTGGTGGCATAAGAGTATGCCCATTGCCCTCTTCAGTTCCTCCAGGCATTTAACTCCCTCCTCAAACCCCCAGTTCCCCCACCTCCCCCATCCCTGGCCCCTAATGACTTGGCCACCTACTTTATTGAGAAAATTGACACTATCGGGCATGATCTCCCTAAAATCTCCCCTGCCTCTCCCCAGTCCCTCCCCCAACCCCTTCAACAATCCCCTCTTTCCCAGCAGTATCTCTAGAGGAGATATCCTGCCTTTTCTCAAAATCCACCCCCTCCACCTGCACAACCGACCCCATTCCTTTGGGCTTTATCAAAACGCTTGCCTCCTCCCTTCTTCCCTCCCTAACTGCCCTGCCATCTTCACTGTTCACTCTCCAGTGGTTTCTTCCCCACTGCTTTCAAACATGCTCATGTCTTCGCTATCCTAAAAAAACCCTCCCTCGATCCCCCAGCTCCCTCCAGTTATCGCCCCATCTCTCTCCTACCATTCGTCTCCAAACTCTTCAAGCGAGTTGTTTACACCCACTGTTTCTATTTCCTCTCCTCCAATTCTCTTCTTGACCCCCTCCAATCTGGCTTCTGTCCCCTTCACTCCACAGAAACTGTCCTCTCAAAGGTCACCAATGATCTCCTGCTTGACAGATCCAACGGCCACTACTCCATCCTAATCCTCCCCGACCCCTCAGCTGCCCTCAATGCTGTCAGGCACCCCCTTTCCTGGAAACATTATCCAACCTCGGCTTCACTGACACTGTCCTCTCCTGGTTCTCCTCCTATCTCTCTGGCTGCTCATTCTCAGGCTCTTTCACAGGCTTCTCCTCTGCCTTCCATCCCCTAACTGTGGGTTTCTCTCAAGGTTCAGTTCTGGGTCTCCTTCTATTCTCCATCTCCACCCCTCCCTTGGAGAACTCATTCGCTCCTGTGGCTTCAACTACCACCTCTATGTGGGTGATATCCAAATCTACATCTCCAGCTATGATCTCTTTCCCCCTCTGCAGTCTCGCATTTCCTCTGGCCTTCAAGACATCTCTATTCGGATGTCCTCCCCTCACCTCAAACTTAATATGTCTAAAACAGAACTCCTTATCTTCCCATCCAAACCTTGTCCTCCCCCTGACTTTCCCATCACTGTAGTCAGCATCACAATCCTGCTGGTCTCACAAGTCCATAACCTCGGTGTTATCCTTGACTGCTCTCTTTCATTCAACGCACATATTAAACCCATCACTAAATCCTGTCAGTTCAACCTTCACAAAGTTACTAAATCCACCCTTTCCTCTCCATCCAAACCGCTACCATGTTAATCCAATCACTTATCCTATCCCGCCTTGATTAGTGTATCAGCCTCTTTGCTGACCTCCCTACCTCCTGTCTCTTCCCCACTCCAGTCCATACTACACTCTGCTGCCCTGATCATTTTTCTACAGAAATGTTCAGGCCATGTTTTCCCACTCTTCAGAAAACTCCAGTCATTGCCCATCCACCTCCTCAGCAAACAGAAACTCCTCACCATTAGCTTTAAAGCACTCAATCACCTTGCCTCCTCCTATCTCACCTCGCTACTCTCCTGTTACTAACCAGCCCACACACTTCACTCTTCTAATTCTAACCTCACTGTCTCCTGATCTCGTCTATCTCACCACTGACCTCTCGCCCACGTCCCGCCTCTGGCCTCAAACGTCCTTCCTCCTCATATCCATCAGACAATTACCCTCTCCCCCTCGAAAGCCTTACTGAAGGCACATCTCCTCCGTGAGGCCTTCCCTGACTAAGCCCTCCTTTCCTCGTCTCCTACTTCCTTCTACATCACCCTGACTTGCTCCCTTTATTCATCCCCCTTCCCAGCCCCGCAGCACTTAAGTACATATCTGTAATTTATTTATATTAATGTCTGTCTTCCCCTTTAGACTATAAGCTCATTATGGGCAGGGAATGTATCTGTTATATTGTTATATTGTAGCCTCCCAAGCACTTAATACAGTAAGTGCTCAATAAATACTATTGACGGATAGACTGATAAGAGTAAAA
This sequence comes from Ornithorhynchus anatinus, assembly GCF_004115215.2. NCBI lineage: Eukaryota > Metazoa > Chordata > Mammalia > Monotremata > Ornithorhynchidae > Ornithorhynchus > Ornithorhynchus anatinus. The sequence goes on from NC_041750.1 coordinate 9,780,612, forward strand.
CGGCAATAACTATGCACTGATTTCTGTGTTCTCTCCCTTAGGGCAACACAGATAAAGACTTACTCCTGGGATAACGCCCAGGTGATTCTCATTGGGAATAAGTGTGACCTGGAAGATGAGCGGGTGGTCCCCACTGAGGATGGAAAGCGACTTGCTGATGATCTGGGTGAGGGCTGTTCGGGTCCCCCAGTTACAGAAGTGATTGGGAGCAGTGCTCTTCCAGTCTTTGAATGACTTTCTCATTTGGGAATTTCACAGCTAAATACTGTCTTGGTTGCCTAAGCCAGATGGGTCACAGGCAACAGTGGAAATAATGTGGGTGGGGAGGATACAGAACACGTAACTCAGTCTTGACAAGAGTCAGCCCTCTCCATTCCCACCACTGGCTCTAGGATGGATAGTGCCTTACTATCCCATCCCAAGACGGGTGAAAATAGCAGGACCAGCCCATTGTGTATTTGAAGGTTTCTTCATTGGAGATCGCCACTTACTTACTTGCTGTGTGACCTTGGAAAGTCAATTCACTTCTCTGTACCTCTGTTTCTTCATCTGTAAAATAATTATGGTATTTAATAACTATGATATTAAGCACTTACTGTGGGCCAAGCGTTTTACTAAATACCGAGGTAGATGCAAGATAACCAGGTTGGACACGGTCCCTGTCCCATATGGGGCTCACTATCTAAGTAGGAGGGAGTAGGATTTAATCCTCATTTAACAAATGAAGAAACTGAGGCACAGAGAAGTGAAGCGACTTGCCCAAGGTCACAAGGCAGATAAGTGACTGAACGGGGATTAAATGGGAGTTAAAGACCTGTCTTTCCCACTTATATCCCTAAAACCAAATCTATGGACTAACTTTTCCTTTCTCTATCCCAGGTTTTGAATTTTTTGAAGCCAGTGCCAAGGATAATATCAATGTGAAGCAGGTTTTTGAGCGCCTGGTGGACATTATATGCGAGAAGATGAATGAGAGCCTGGATGCCAACTCCACGATCGTCAGCAACAACAAAAGCCCCTCCCTCAGCGAGACCCCACCTCCCCAGGCAAGCAGCTGTGCCTGCTAGATAACAACTTGAACTTTCAACCTCACCGCTTCACCCGTCGTGCTTTCTTGTCATACAGCAGGAACAGTGAAGGCCTAAAGAAAAAAAAAAATCTATCTTTTAGCCAGTAAAGATGTCTTGAATCCAAAATTCTCTTCCTGCCACTCTCTCCTCTTTGGGTGGGGTCAGGAAGGGTGATCCTCCATTTAGTTGCTTATGACAGTAGCACTGGATTTCCCTGCAGGCAACTCCTTGTGAAGTATTAGAACTAAGCACGAGGTCTCAGAGTTTCAGCATTCCTCAACAGCGTTTATCTTTTTCACTCCCTCTGGCATGATTCATTTTCACTTGTGGTCTTGCAACTGAGGTTTGGCAACTAGCTTGTTTAAAAACGGAGGCAATGGGAGAAGGGAAGAAACAGAGAGGCAGACAGAGACACATCTTGCAGTTACTTTAGTGTAATGAGATTCGCCTCCAACAAAGCATCTGCCCATGGAGGCTCCTCCTATTTCTGTTGTTAGGAAAGGGGCTTGGGACCCCTGGGAGAATTCAGGGCAATGCTCCCAAGCTGCACCCCCGGCCTATTTTCTCCCCCTCTGCCCCCCATCCCCACCACCTCTGGGGTCCCCTAAGCCACAGAGGCAAAAGTCCTAGTTGTTTCCCACCCAAGTATGAGTTTAGCCCCCAGATGAGATAGGAGGGAAGCTAGCACTGGAGGTCTCTGTTTCTGCCTTGGCGAGAGAGCGTTCCATTGACCATGGACTCTCTGTCCTTTAAATTGCAGCTAAAATATCACCCTCGTGGGCAGGGGCAGCCCAGATTTCTTATACTGTTATGCTAATCTACTGGATGAAAAAATTACATAGTTTTCTTGGAAGGGGAAGCTTATGGCAAGAGCAGAGCCATGCATCTGGCTTCAAACCAGGAAATCAATCTAGTTTATCTACAAACACTGGGAATTCAATCCTTCCACAAACAACAGGAGTTCAACCCTTCTCCATTTCCTGCTTCCACTCTTGTCAAAAGCCTTCCCTGATTCACTGACGTGAGTGTTCAGCAAACTTAGAATGAGTCCAGCCTGCTGAAATGGGATGTTTATTTCCTTCCACCTTTTTCCACTGTTGTAGAGCTATGAGTTCAGTGTGATCCTTTTGACTCTTCCTCCATCTTCAATGCTTGCCACTGCCCAAGAACGTTGCAATAAACCTTTTTCTAGAGCACATTTCGGGATTACTCTTCCTCCTGAATAGAAATGTGTATAAGATGCAGGCATCTGTGGTAAAATTGGCATTTTTATAGGGAAAAATGATTTCCCCAACTTGACCCCCAAAGTGCCTTTTAAGTGATCAGAAGGGCCGCCTGTTTGTTTTCTTGTCATATTACAGTTCTGTGCCTTTGCAAAGGAAAACAAAATGATGTCTTTTTACTTCATTTTTGTTCAACCCTTGTCTGTCAGCATTTCACGTGATTGGGGGAAAAGTTAAATGTTTTCTTTATTGATGTGATCTATTTTATTTTGGAATTTTGGAGCGGGGAGGAAGGGGAAAATACAAGACACTGTGTACCATATATAATTATTGAATTCTCTGTTTAACTTTTTGTTTAAAGCAAAATGGATCTTATTTAACTTGAAATGCGGAAAGTAATATTTTCAAATGCATTGTCTGTTTCTGTATACTGCTTTAAAAATCTCCTTGAGGACTTTTGGACAACAGACAGGTTGTTTTGGTCACCTTTGCATCCTCAAAAAGGAACTGTTCTGATAATGTGCCTTGCTCATTATGTATTTGCAATTCCAAGGGAATTTTTAAGTTAATGAAATTAGGTCTGATTAGAGAAAATTTCATTAATGATAGGCATGGTCCTGATCAATGTGAGGAACTTTGATTTATTTTGAAATTAAAATTTAAATACCTGCCCTGCCCTATATTTAGCTGGCATTTGGGAAAAGAGGGTCAGGAAGTTGGCAAAGGTTACAACCAAGAGATGGAGTTGGAGGGGGAAAATTAATCCTAAGGAAACTTTAGAAGTGGTTGACAAATGATGTAGAAGATGTTTTGTCATCTAGGGAGAAGGCAGACTGTTTTGGGTCCTGTCAGTTACTTTAGAATTCAGAAAGGAGCATTTTATTTATTTATTCATTTTCTAGGTGAGGCATACATACCTATATTGCAAAGTTCTGAAACATCAGGTACATTTGCATAGACCAAGGGAATGGAAACCTAGATAATATTACAAGAGACCTTGCACGGTGATTTCACCAAAACACTGGGCTGTTACATATGCCTTCTTTAGATGCCCCATCTGTTTGCAGAGACCCCCTCAGCTACATTTTGACAACCACTATTATGGCATATTTTAAACCCTGATAAATCGTTTCACCTTACACTTAACCAAGAATGAGAGATGTTTTTCACCAGTTTATGGAGTAAATCACCAGGCTTGCTGTTCTGCTGTTGGAATTGAATGGCATAATGCTAATATGGGCTGAGCTGTTGGGGGAGAGGAACAGTTAAGGTTTTCTAAGGTAAGGTTTAGCAGACCTTAATGACAAATTTTCAATTGTCAGGAATTGGTAGTGGTTTCCCTCTTTATACTGTGGTCTGTATTTTGACCTATTAAATCAGTAGAGCAATTGTCCCTCAGGGAAAGACATAATCTAACTGCAGAACAGAGATGCTTTTTCTGGAGGGATTTTTGAGCTAGTCTTATTTGTCATTGTGTTCATGTAGAAAACCGGGCTTTAAATGTCCCCCAGATCCACTATGCTGTTTGCAACAGTTTACCCATTTTGAGAAAAGTTTGAAGTTGTAGGAGAATTGTCTGATCATCAGATATCAGAACTCAACTGATTAGTTTTAAGTAGAAAAATAGATTAAAAAAAATATGATTTCCAAATAAAGAAATGCTTTCAAGCTCTGAACCAGATACCTCCCATAATACCACAAAAGAACTGGGCTCATCCATTTTACTTCTGAAAAATTCACATGAAATAGACTTGTAGGTGTTTGTATTTTTGGGGATTTTGAAAGATTGAAAGTACATGCAACTCAAGAGATTTTGCTGTGGTATGTGATACAGTCCTGGTGAACCTGTATTTGTCTTTGCCTTATTACTGTGGGCTGCCTGGATGCCCATAAATGCCTTTGGTAGGGATTTCTGACATTACTGAGGTTGTCCATTCTGCTGTTTTTTCCTGCCATTTCAACTCATTTCAGAGTTGCCATATCTGTGCTGTTCTAAAAATCAAATGTTGGCTAAATCACGCTTCTGAATGTTTATACTCCCAAGCGCTTAGTACAGGCACTCAATAAATACTATTGATTGATTGATCTGATAATTTTGCGAACCTCAAAGACACTACTGGATGCTACTTTGTCATGTAATTTATATTGTTATATGTAGTTCTTAAATGTAAAGAATACTGAGAGGAAAATTCCTTTGAAAATGTTAAAGTCAATATGCAGAAAAACCTTTGCTTTTGTCTTTTATTTCCATGACAAAAAATATACAGTAAAGTGGAATTGAATGTGAGTTTCCAAGGTCAAGCTCCAATTGAAGAACCATAAGTCTGAAAGGAAATGAAGGTGCCTCTGACTCCGGGGGCTGAGGGAAGTTGGGGCGAGGGGGCAGGAGGGAGGGAGGTTCTAGTGGTTAAAACACTAGCAGAAAGTCCAAACTCCTAGATTGTATTCTTAGCCTTGATACCAATGAGGTGTGTGCAAACTACAATGAATCACTCCCCCTTTTCTGCTATATGAAAAGTAAATTTGATCATCTGACCAGAGCAGATATCTGACCCTGAGCAGATATAGTTACAAAAATAGTCCAATGGCTGGGAGGAAAAAAATAATAGCAAAATATAATAACAGCCTTATTTAATACCAAATTACTCAATAGCTTAGAGATCTTTTTGGTGACAAAAGCGCTCCCCATCTTCAAAGCCCTTCTAAAAATCTCATCTCCTCTGGAATGCTTTCCTAGATTCATTTCTCATCTCCCTTGTTCAAATTCCCCAGCTGCCTCTTCTGCTCTGACTAAATCTCTCCTTAGTATTTCATCATCAACAATATGTATTGAGCACTTACTGTGTTCAGAGCACTGTACACTAAACACTTATGGGTAAGGAACATGTCTGCCAAGTTTGTTGCAGTCTCCTGAGCACTTAGTACAGTGCTCTGCATCTAGTAAATGCTTAATAAATACCACTGATATGTTCCATACCCTATCACTTAATCACTCATTCATATACATAGCCCCTTTATCTTTCTTCTACCTAATTTATTTTACCATCAGGCTCCCCAACTTGACTCTAAGCTCCTTGAGGGCATTGATCTTCTCTACTTTATGGTGCGCTACCAGGCAATTAGTACAGTGCTTTATACCCAGGAGACACTCTGTAAATATTATTGATTGATTGATTCTGCTTCTTTGAAATCCCAGGAGGTAGGGAGACTAATAATGGCCAGGGTGTGCCAGCATTAGGTTTTTCTATTTTCATTAGAAAAATTATATTTAAATGTGAATAAAAACATGAAATCTCCTAATGTTTTATTTTTGAATTTTTAAATACTGACCCTAAAAATGCACTCATTTTGAAATAAAGTTAGGAATTTGTGTGATTTCAGCTCTGCTCTAAGAGTGCAGCATCATAAGCAATACCAAATACAGCATTAGTAAATCATATCACAATGTTCAGACCTCTCTATGTGAGTGTTAATCTCAACAACTTCATTATTCAAATTTAGCCAACGGGAATAAGATGATAAACACTGCAGCTAGTGGCAAAGAAGGTACAACTTATTAACTGAATTACAGCATAAATAATTTCCATAAGTGACATAATGTGATAAATTAAAAAGTTATTTCTGCCTCCAGGAACATTTCTTTTTTTAAGTTGTTTGTCTGGGAAGTTTATTTGTCATTTGCAACTTCAATACTGAATTTTCCATATTACTTGTCATTTCTGCTCATCCAATGTGATAGTCCATTTTATTGACTTTGCACATGGGGACATTACTGGGTTCCGAGAGAATGGAGCTCTGCTCCTTTGTAATTGTGGGAAATCAATGGTGCTTTCAACTCCACGCCAGACAGTCAATAATGTTTATTGAGTGCTTACTGCGTGCAGAGCACTGTACTAAGAGCTTGGGAGAGAACAATATAACAGACACATTCCCTGCCCTCAACGAGCTTACGGTCAAAAGGGGGAGACAGACATTAATGTAAATAAATAAATTACAGATATATACATAAGTGCTATGAGATTGGGACTGGGATGAATAAAAGGTGCAAGTCAGGGCGATGTAGAAGGGAGTTGAAGAAAAGGAAAAGAGGGCTCAGGGAAGGCCTCTTGGAGGAGGTGTGCCTTCTATAACATTTTGAAGTGGGGGAGAGTAATTGTCCGTCAGATATGAGGAGGGAGAGCGTTCTAGGCCAGAGGCAGGATGGGGCGAGATACATGAGACTGAGGTACAGTGAGAAGGTTACCATTAGAGGAGTGAAGTGTGCGGGCTAGCTTGTAGTAGGAGAGGAGCAGGGTAAGGTAGGAGGGGGCAAGGTGATTGAGTGCTTTAAAGACAACGGTGAGGAGTTTCTGTTTCATGTGGAAGTCGATGGGCAACCACTGGAGGTTCCTGAGGAGGGGGAAAACAGGGCCTGTATGTTGCTGAAGAAAAATGATCCAGGCAGCAGAGTGAAGTATGGACTGAAATGGAGAGAGTCAGGAGGCTGGGAGATCAGTAAGGAGACTGGTACACTAATCAAGGTGGGATAGGATAAATGATTGGATTAAATTGTGATACAGTTTGGATGGGAGGAAAGGGCGGATTTTAGTGATGTTGTGAAGGTCGAACCGACAGGATTTAGTAATGGATTGAATATGTGAATTGAATGAGAGAGAGGAGTCAAGGAAAATGTCATGGTTACGGGGTGTATGAGACAGAAAGGATGGTGGTGCCATCTACAGTGATGGGAAAGGCAGGGGGAGGACAGGGTTTGGGTGGGAAGATAAAGACATGTTTTAGACATGTTGAGTTTGAAATGATGGGAGGACATCCAAATAGAGATGTCTTAAAGTCAGGAGGAAATGTGAGGCTGAAAAGAGGGAGAGAGATTAGGGCTGGAGGTTCAGATTTGGGTGTCTTCTGGTATCATTTGGGTGTCATTAGCATTCAGTAAATACCACTGGTTGATTGATTACCCCAGTCAACCAATCAATGATTTATTGAGTGCTTACTGTGTGCAGAGCACTGTACTAAGCATTTGTACCAAGGCAGCCACCTGAAGCTGGTACTGGTCCCACCCCAAGAATCATGACTTCAGGCTATCCACTCAATGAAAGATAACATTTTTCCAGTCTCCAACCCTGCCTTCCCACCTGCTGTCATCCCAGGGAAGATCTCAAGAAAGATCTTCCCAGTGCAAAGGGAGTAGGGGGTAGCTAGCCAGTGACGGACACCTGAGCTAAATGGGAGGGACAAAGGGGAATGCAAACACATGGTCATAGATTTATATCTGCTGGGACAGGTGAAAAAGTTTGACTTAATGAAGACAGCATAGGCCTGGGAGTCAGACAACCTGGTTTCTGATACTGGCTCCATTCCTTACCTGCTGTGTGAACTTGGGTAAGTCACTTCACTTCTTTATGCCTCAGGTTCCTCCCCCCTGTAGATTAATACCACAATTATTACTAATTTAGAGCCAATCCTATGCTAGGGTTGTTTCCTATTCTCCTTCTGGTTTGGTTGAAGAGAGAGCAGAATATTGAGCTGTTAACAAATGTGTGAGTTTGAGAAATAAACAATTAGCTCAGGAGCTCGATTTTCACTAGATCCTGCCATTTAGTCATGACCCTCCATGTGGCAAGCATCCACCTTGAAATTCAATCTATCATATTTATTGAGCATTTACTGTGTGCAGAGCAGTGTACTAAGTGCTTGGGAGAGTACAGTGTAATAGAGTTGGTAGACACGTTCCCTGCCCAGACTGAGTTTGTAGTCTAGACAGGGAGACAGACATTAATATAAATAAATTATGAATAAGTACATAAGTTCTGCTGGGCTGAGGGAGGGGTGAATAAAAGGTGCAAATCTAAGGGCGATGCAGGAGGGAGTGGGAGAAGAGGAAATGAGGGCTTAGTCAGGGAAGGCCTCTTGGAGGAAGAGATGTGCTTTTAATAAGGTTTGGAAGGTGAAAGAGTGATCATCTGTCAGTTATAAAGAGGGAGGGCGTTCCAGGTTAGAGGCAGGAAGTGGGGGAGAGGTCAGCGGTGAGATAGATGAGATTGAGCTACAATGAGTAGATTGGCATTAGAGAAGCAATATGCGTGGGCTGGGTTATAATAGGAAAGTAGTGAGGTAAGGTATGAGAGGGCAAGGTGATTGAGTGCTTTAAAGCTTATGGTAAGGCATTTCTGTTGGATGCAGAGGTGGATGGACAACCACCGGAGGTTTTTGGGGAGTAGGAAAACATGGATTGAATGGTTTTGTAGAAAAAGGATCTGGGCAGCAGAGTGAAGTATGGACTGGAGTGGGAAGACAGGAGGCAGGGAGACCAGCAAGGAGGCTGATGCAGTAATCAAGGCGGGATAGGATATGTACTTGGATTAACATGGCAGTAGTTTAGATGGAGTGGAAAGGATGGATTTCAGTGATGTTGTGAAGGTTGAACTGACAGGATTTGGTGACCGACTGAATATGTGAGTTGAATGAGAGAGATGAGTTGAAGATAATGCCAAGGTTATGGGCTTGTGAGACAGGGAGGATGGTGGTGCTGTCTACAGTGATGGGAAAATCAGGAGGAGAACCGATTGCTATCAGTCGGAGGTGCGGAGGAGCCTCTGCTCAACCGGCCAGTACATCACTCTGGGAGTCACTTCCTGGAGAGATTTGTTTCCAAGCTAAAATTTGTTTGGGTGGCAAGATAAGGAGTTCTGTTTTGGATGTGTTAAGTTTGAAGTGTTAGGGGGCATCCAAGTAGAGATTTCCTGAAGGCAGGAGGAAATGTGACACTCCAGAGGAGAGAGAGCAGGACTGGAGATGTAGATTTGAGAATCATCATGGTAGTTAAAACCATGGAAGTGAATGAGTTCTCCAAGGGAATTGGTGTAGATGGAGAATAGAAGAATATAATATAATTATTAATATTAATAATAATGACATTTGTTGCCTCTCCTAGCCCCACAGCAGTAATGTACCTACCTCTAATTTTATTTATTTGAATTGATGTCTGTCTGCCCAGCCCCTTCCCTGGACTGTAAGCTCATTGTGGGCAGAGAATGTCACTATTGCTGTATTGTACTTCCTGAAGCGCTTAGTACAGTGCTCTGCACACACTAAGCACTCAATAAATACGATTGAATGAATTTGTTAGTAATAGTAATGATGGTGATGATGATAACGATAATAATAATAGTCTCTTCTAGTTTGGCACTGCAGTGGATCTTTGCCCAAACAGGTGTTGCTGGAGACAATTTGAGCCTGGTCCAAGCCAACTGATAGAAAACAATCTGGGTTTCTCCACCCAGTCCTCCCCATCTCCTCCACTGCCACTTTGGGTGATCGTAGCTATCAATCATAAGGACGCCTGGGCCAATTAGGAGACACTCAGAAGGAAACACTCCCACAGTGTGAGTGCATCCTACTGTTTGCCAAGAGAACTGTACTGAACCGAAACTAAATGGGACGAAATAACACCAATCATTAGATTGACATGAGATTGCTAATATTTGCACTGCTAAGAAACAGATGGGACCTGTTTACTTTCTTTTTATTATTTGAAATTGCTGGGCAGTTTAATCCACGTAGACATGCTTAGTAAGTAACTATGTACCAGATAATGAAAAGTCACTGAATCCAATTACTGAGCTCCAACTCAGGGAATTAGATTGATTCTGATCATTATAATAATCTCCAATTTGCAAGGGTTTTGGTGAGATGCAGAGTGGTCTAGTGAAACGAGCAGGAGCTTGGGAGTCAGGGAAACTGGGTTCTCATCCCAGCTCTGCCATGTGCCTGCTAAGTGACCTTGGTCAAGTTATTTTCTATACCTGAGAAGCAGCGTGGCGCAGTGGAAAGAGCACGGGCTTTGGAGTCAGGGCTCATGAGTTTGAATCCCAGCTCTGCCACTTGTCAGCTGTGTGACTGTGGGCAAGTCACTTCACTTCTCCGGGCCTCAGTTCCCTCATCTGTAAAATGGGGATTAAGACTGTGAGCCCCACGTGGGACAACCTGATTCCCCTGTGTTTACCCCAGGGCTTAGAACAGTGCTCGGCACATAGTAAGCGCTTAACAAATACCAACATTATTATTATTATTACCTCAGTTTCCTCACCTGTAAAATGGGAATCAAATATCTGTTCTCCCTCCACTTTAGATAGTGAGGCCCATGTGAGACAGGGCCTGTATCCAATCTAGTGATAATAGCTTTTATTAAGCACTTACTGTGTACAGAACACTGAATTAAGTTCTGGAAGAGAATACACAGGTGGGAATTAGACTGGTGTCTGTCCCTTGCGGGCTCACAATCTGAGAGGTTAAATGGGGGAAAAGAGTTTGGAGACAGGCACACCAGGAGTGATGAAACATCAAAGCACAATAGAAATACACATCATTTCTACCCCAGTGCTTGGCAATATAGTAAAGTCTTAACAAATACCACAATAATTATTACTACATAAAATGTGGCTCAGTCATGTAACTGCCTCAAAAATATTTTCTCATAATAATTGTGGCTTCGTGAAGTGCTTACTACGTGTCAAGCACTGTACTAAGCACTGTGGTAGATACAAGATAATCACATCCCATATGGGGCTTAAAGTCTAAGTAGGAAGAAGAGGTGTTTCATCCCCATTTCCCAGATGAGGTAACTGAGGCACAGAGATGTTAAGTAATTTGCCCAAGGTCACACAGCAGACAAGTGGTGGAGCCAAGATTAGAACTCAGGTGCTCTGACTCCCAGGCCTGGTATCTCTCCACCAGGCCAAATGATAGAAAACCTCACTAATTCAAAGGATCCTACTTCAGAATTCATGACAATTCAGATTAAGATTTTACTACAAAGTGCTATGAAACCAGCATTTACTCCACAAATGCAGAGAAAATGGCTGCTGCAGGGAGGAGGATGCTCCAGAACCAAGGGATGGGATGAGGAAGGGGAGGGAGGTTGGAATGGAGAGCTTTGGAGAGAACTTCAGTTTAAGGCTGAGAGGAGGGGATAAGGAGTAGTCATAATCTAATTGGAGTTTTCCTATGTCAATCAACCCAAAATACCTTTTTTTTTTGAGGAAGGAGGAGATGTATGTGTGGGTGTTTATGCATGTGTCTAAGAAAACTTTGACATAAAGCAGAATCTGCATTTAAAAAAAAGAAAACATATTTCAGGTTTTTCACTATTTCAAACTGGTCTACCCAAACCAAAGCAACCTACCTAAGTGATTTTACTGCAGTTACCTGCTAGCTTCATTGATCTTGAGCATATTTTTCAACAGCATCATCATCATCAGTATTTATTGAGCACTTACTATGTGCAGAGCACTGTATTAAGTGCTTGGGAGAGTACAATATAACAGAGTTGGCAGACATGTTCCCTAAAATGGCATCATCATGTTAAAGCCATTTGAATATTTTGAAGCTCTAAGATACAATGAAAGCATGTGCCTTGGTTAAGAAATCTTATTTTTAAATAGAAACTTAGTGAATTTTGCATATCTTACATAACCAATTGCATACACCCTATATTTTAAAATATGAAAATGCTAGGATACTGCTATAATCATCCAATAAAATATCAGCAATGTTCATTATACCTCTGTATAAACCTCTGGAAGTAATACCTCATTGTTTTGACTTTACTAGTGACTAAATAATTTTTAAAGGTATTTGTTAAGAATTAACTATGTATCAGACACTTTACTCAGTACTGGGGTAGATACAAGCTAAACAGTTTGGATACCGTCCAAGTCCCACCTGAGACTTAATCCCCATTTTACAGATGAGGTGACTGAGGCCCAGAGAAGTGAAGTGACTTGCCCAAGGTCACACACAGCAGACAAGTGGTGGAGCCGGGTTTAGGACCTAGGTCCTTCTAACTCCCAGGCCCTTGCTCTGACCACTAGGCCGTGCTGCTTCTGCCCGTGAGATGGCGGCTATAGAAAAAGCATCCCAGAAGGGTGTAAGGAATGGAACCAGCATTAGAACAGGGTTTGACATATCGTGAATGCTTAAAAAATACCATTAAAAAAAAACAATACCCCAAAATACAGGCCACCAGTGCACAAAAATCTAGGCCCAAACCCTGCTCATGTGATGGGTGGCGGATTATTTCTTTGGAGAAACCCGGTCATTTCTACACCATGTGCCATTTAGTAAGATAAATAGAATACTCAAATGAGTAAAAGGGTGCTCTAACTGTGGAGAACAAAAAAAAATCCGCTTTTATAGTAATCGCTGTTGCAATCTCCATAATTAATGAGCCTAGATAGGAAGTATTGCAAAAAGTAAAATGGAAAAGATGTATTCACCGGAAATTACTTTCCTCATAACGTTTCCACCAAATGATTTTGATATTTTCTACATGTCCATTCTATGCCGGACACTGTTCAAAACAAGCAAGTAATGTCCCCTGACTTTTGGGAGCTTTCATTTCAAGGAATTAAGATAGGTGACTAGATGATTTCCTCTTTTATGGGTTTGCTTTTTATTTTTCTCTTTTGGAAGCTAAAAGCAGAGCCGGGGAAGATTGGGCAATTGTCTGGGGATTCAGCTCAACCACCTGGGATTGCCAACTTTGAGGGTCCGCCAACCTGGGGAAAACCTCACACAGTAACCCCAGAAGGGGTCTTGGTCAGAGAGATTTAAGGAGCTGTATCCCTCTCCTTAACTCCTGTGCCCCAAGTTGGGGTCCTAGAGAAAGTGATCTATCCAGGGTCTCTATTTGCCTAATACCAGTCCTGATAGGGAGGAGGAAGGATAGAGGATTGCCAGTCATGTTTGGAAATGGCTGACATTCCCTCACCCTATTTAGTCGGGGTACACTTTCTGGAGAAAGTGGACTGTGAGGTGAGCTCTGACTGAGGATAAGGAGGTCTGCAGATGGGAAGTGGGAGGCTGTTCCAGCTAGCATAAGGGACAGCATGAAAGAGGGTATGGAGGTGGGAGAAGGAAACAGAAATCCAGGGGGCCTTGAAGACTTACACTTGATTAGAACAAGATGGAAAGTAAGGGAGTGAGGATAGCTAAATGAGATGATGTTGACAAGGTCACCTGGTAAGCCTTGGAACAGCTCCAAGGGAAGCAGCATGGCCTGGTGGTAAGAGCCCGGGCCTGGGAGTCAGAGGCCCTGGGATCTAATCCTAGCTATGCCCTTGCCTATTGTGTGACCTTGAGCAAGTCATTTAGCTTCTCTGGACCTGAATTTCCTCATCTGTAAAATGGAGGTGAAATAACTGTCCTCTCTCATCCTTTGACTGTGAGCCATGAACTGTGTCTGATCTGAATACACAGCTCTTAATACAGTGCTTGGCACACAGTAAGTGCTGAACAAATATTATTATTCTGCATCAGCCAGGGGTAATCACTTCTTCTTGAAGAGATTGAAGTTCAGGTTTCTCCTTTTAACAAATTCACCAGAGAGGCAGCTCAGCTCCTTTCCAGCATTCCTAGCCTAGCCCTCCCTGTCCCCCATGGGTCCCTTTCTCATACCTTGGGCTGATCCCTACACCCCCAGTGTCCCCAGCCCCTTAACCATCTAAGTCTACTTTGGTAAACTAAGTAAACTTTGGTTTACTTTTGGAGGGAAGCAACATGGCCTAGTGGATGGAGCATGGACCTGGGAGTCAGAAGGACCTGGCTTCTAATCCTGACTCTGCTACTTGTCCACTCTGTGACCTGGGGCAAGTCACTTCATTTCTCTGTGCCTCAGTTACCTCATCTGTAAAATGGGGATTAAGACTGTGAGCCCCCTGTGGGACAGGGACTGTCTAACTCGATTGGCCTTTATCTTAGAACAGTGCTTGACACATAGAAAGCATTTATCAAATACCATTATTAATAATAATAACATTTATAACTTTTATTTTTTTGTGGTTCCAACATGGAACCTCAGCATGCCAAGTGGGGGGACTAAGGGGTCCGGGAAATGGGAGAGTGGGTGGCAGCAATATGGAGGAAGAAAAGGAGATGATAAAAAAAAAGGAAGGCTTGGAGGTGGGGCTAACTTTAAGTAACTCCACAGGAAAAGAGTTGAATTCCACTTCTGACAAGTACCTCCTGAAACCCTATATTATTATAATTTATTATCTAGGGCAATGAGGAACTAGTGAGGAGGTGGAGGTGTCTTGGTTAATAATAATGACTGTGGTATTTATTAAATGTTTACTATGTGCTAAGCTCTGGGGTAGATATAAAGATATTCAGGTTGGACACAATCCCTGTCCACCATGGGGTTCCCAATCTAAGGGGGAAGGAAACCAGGTAGTGAATCCTTATTTTACAGATGAGGAAAGTGAGGCGCAGAGAAGCAAAATAACTTGGCCAAGGCCACAAAGCAGGCAAGTGGCAGAGCCAGGATTCGAGCCCAGATCCTCTGACTCCAAGGCCTGTGCTCTTTCCACCAGACCACACTGTCTGGGACTCCTTGAAGCCCAGAGGGACAGCTGGAAGTGAGGCTGGGATTTGAGTCAGGATTATAAATATAATTGTGATTTTTGTTAAACACTTACTATGTGCCAAGCAGTGTACTAAGCACTGGGGTAGACACAAGATAATCAGGTGGGACCCAGTCCCGGTCCCACATGGGGTTCACAGCTCAAGGAGGAATTACAGATGAGGAAACAGAGGCATAGAGAAGTTACGTGACTTGCCCATGGTCTTACAGCAGGCAAGTGGTGGAGCTGGAATTAGAACCCAGGTATTCTGACCCCTGGGCCCCTGTTCTTTCCACTAGGTCAGGCTGCTTTGGTCTCATGTTTCTGAGACTCGATATGGATTGAACTCAGCTTTGGACCATGCTGGGATTTTGACCTGTACATGTTTCTTCAGTTGTCCAATAGGCAGCCTCCCAGGTCAGTTAGGAGCCTTGTATAAGGATGTGATCTCACAACAAACAAGAACAGGTCTACGAGAAAACGATTTAGTGCCAAAAGGTAATGCAGGTAGTCCTCAATCAGTCAATCAATGATATTTACTGGGCACTTAATAATAATGTTGGTATTTGTTAAGCACTTACTATATGCTGAGCACTGTTCTAAGCGCTGGGGTAGGTTCAGGGTAATCAGGTTGTCCCACGTGAGGTTCACAGTCTTAATCCCCATTTTACAGATGAGGTAACTGAGGAGAAGTCAAGTGACTTGCCCAAAGTCACACAGCTGACAGGTGGCGGAGCCGGGATTCAAACCAATGACGTCTGACTCCTAAGCCCGTGCTCTTTCCACTGATCCAGACAGAGCACTGTACTAAGTGCCAGGAAGACACAATCGCTGCCCACAAGGAACTTACAGACTAGAGGGGAAGACAGTCATTAAAATAAATTACAGATGGATAGGTACTCAAGTGCTCCTTGGATTAATGACACAATTGCTTACTGAAAACAGTTTCAAGTCAAAATGTTGTTCAAAGGAACCAATTTTCTCACTGGAACAATATTATAAATGAGGGATTGGTTTTGGAAACAAGGTTGCATCCTGTTTGTCCCAATTTTACCCAGAATGGCACACTCAATCAATTCTAGAGAATTAATATAGCTATAATGATGGACTTTAATTGAGACAGAGAAATTCCCCAGGAGGGTAGTCGACTTTTACTTCATTAAAGGTCAAATGGACATGGTGACCCTTTCTGGTGACTCCCCTCTAGAGGTCAGGTAACATCCCCCCCATTGCCCACTCCCCCCTCCCCTTCCATCATGACTTTGAAAATTGGTTCTCAATTTCTCTGTGGCTGCCGGGCCCGCTGATTCCCAGATGTTACGTCCAGTTCCTTGATAAGTTCCATCAGGATCCCTTCCATCCAACAGCAAATGGCAAGGTAGGATCCTACACAGTGAAGCCCTGGAACCAAGTCAGTCCCCCACGCTTTGAAGCAATGCTTACCTCAACATAGCCGAGCTGGATGGGACAGGTGAAGAAAATGGATGACTTCTGGGTACCCAGAAAGATTCTGAATGGGCAGCTGTAATTGGGCAAGCGAAGGCAAGGCGGGCAGAGGAATCAATCAATCCACCAATCATATTTACTGAGTGCTTATTGTGTGCGGAGCACTGTACTAAGCATCTGTGAGAGTACAATATAACAGAAATATTTTAAGGCTAGAGTAAAATACATCCTCAGACAATACTGAATCCCAGCTGAAAACAGGGAGTCATTTTTTTAAATGGTATTGCTAAGCGCTTACTATACGCCAGGCACTCTACTAAGTGCTGGGGTGATGCAAGCTAATCAGGTTAGACATAGTCCATGGTTCCTCATGGGGCTCACAGTCTTAATCCTCATTTTACAGGTGAGGTAACTGAGCCACAGAAAAGTTAAGTGACTTGCCCAAAGTCACACAGCAGACAAGTGGCAGAGCTGGGATTAGAACCCAGGTCCTTCTGGTTTGCAGGCCCGTGCTCTACCACTAGGCTATGCTGCTTCTCAATTGCTGCAATACATTAATCAATCAGTGGTGTCCTATGTGTGGAGCACTGATAAATTGGCAGACATATTCCCTGCCCATAATGAGCTTACAGTCTAGATGAAAGGAGAAGTTATTTTTAAAGAGAAACTTTGCAAGGATGATGGGACAAGGAGGCAAAAGCAAAAACAGTACTGTACAGTACAGCAAGAGATAGATTTGTGTGTGCAAAATGCAGTCGGGGACCCGGAGATTGCACCCACAAATCTATATATTATATATAGTTGTCCTTTGTAAGGTATTGTCGATATTTTATACACACATATATAAATATACATATATAGAGAGAAAGAATATTATAGACAAAACGTTACAGGAAAATTCAATTAGTCCATTCACTTTACATGGGACTTTAATTAGAATGGGTAAAGAAAAGGCTAGGTACTTTCAGTTGGAGGTCTGGGATCTTTTTGAGTACCACAATAGCATCAGTGTTCTGGAACACAAGCAGATAAGAGAAGTTAGCTTTCTTTAAAGTCTTCTTAGGCTCCGACGAAGTTTAGTGGAGCCTCCAAACAGCCAGCAACTAGGCAAAACTACAAAATGGATAAAGTCTGTTGGAGTTGATCTGGAAACCCAGGAGATGCAGGTGCCTCCAAATGGAAGCCACGCAAGCAGATCTGGAAGGACACAGACAGTAAGTTTTCAAATGAAATTCTAAATGCCTGATACTGCTTACATAGAACTGTGAGGACTAATAAGAGGCCCAGCCAAGTCCCTTGGAAAAGGTACAGCTTTTTTGTTTAATTTAGACCCCAAAGCTTGACTCTCAGTTACTTATTTACTCCGGTGAGTAAATTTGAACAGTGACTAAGGCTAAAGTCCAGATTTTTCACTTCCAATTTCACCTGCCATTCATCCTCTTCTATTTTATTCCTCCACTGTTAAATTTAGGTGCTAGAGAGTATCTTTATTTTTGATACAAAGTAAAATAACTAGTGTTATAGGAAGATTTTGTATGTATGTAATTTATATATTTATTTGTTTATTACTAGAGATTAGCATACCTATGAGTGCAGCTGTCCCTGATGATCTACAAACTTACAAATACATTGCTTTCTTCAAAGGATAATAATTGTGATATTTGCTAAGCACTTACTATGTGTCAAGCACTGTACTAAGTGCTGGGGTAGATACAAGATAATCAGGTCCCACATGGGGCTTTCAGTCTAAGTAGAAGGGAGAATAGGGATTGAATCCCCATTTTGCAGATGAGGGAACTGAGGCACAGAAAAATTATTATTAGTAATAATAATGGTACTTGTTAAGCGCTTACTATAGGCCAAGCACGCTTCTAAACAATGAGGCAAATACAAGTTAATCAGGTTGGGCACAGTCCCTGTCCCACATGGGGCTCACACTCTTAATCCCCATTTTACAGATGAGGTAACTGAGGCCCAGGGAAGTTAAGTGACTTGCCCAAGGTCACAGAGCAGACATGTGGTGGAGCCAGGATGAGAACCCAGGTTCTTCTGCTTTATGCACTAGGCCATGCAGCTTCTCCTGAATAGATTCTGTGCAGTTGAACCATCTTACGAAGTGAATCGGTTAATCTATAGTATTGATCGAGTGCTCGTGCTGTGCATAACATTGCACTAACTAGTTTGGTGAGTGCAGTAGAGGTAGAAATGATCTCTGCCCTCATGGAGTTTACAATCTAATGGGAGAGATGGCCACAACATAATTTAGATAGGAGCAAGAAGAGAATGGAGAGCTGGATATGTAGTTGAATAAGGGTTTAGTAAATGCTGAGATATGGAAAAAGCCCAGACCTGGGAGCCAAGGTACCTGGATTTTAATCCAGACTCTACCATTTGTCTGCTGTGTGACCTTGAGCAAGTCACTTCACTTCTCTATGCTTCAGTTTCCTCATCTGTAAAATGGGGATGAGAGACCTATTCTCCCACCCTCTTAGACTGCAAGCCCCATGTGGGACAGGGACTATGTCCAACCTGATTACCTTGTATCTATCTCAGCATCTAGAACAGTGCTTAACACATAGTAAGTGCTTAACAAATGCTATTATTATTGCATCATTATTATGGTTCTAATTAAAGTCTTGAGGTGGTAGCTAGGAGGATATGACTTGGAGAGTAGACAAATGAATTTGAGAAAGCCTCAAGAACCTCCAGTGGTTGCCCATCCACCTCTGCATCAAATAGAAAATCCTTACCATTGGCTTTAAAGCACCCGATCACCTTGCCCCCTCCTATCTCACCTTGCTGCTCTCCTACTACAACCCAGCCCACACACTTCGCTCCTCTAATGCCAGCCTACTCACTGTATCTCGATCTTGTCTATCTCGTTGCCGACCTCTCGTCCACATCCTGCCTCTGGCCTGGAATGCCCTCCCTCTTCACATCTGACAGATGATGACTCTCCCCCCCTTCAAAACCTTGTTGAAGGCACATTTCCTCCAATAGGTCTTCCTTGACTAAGCCCTCATTTCCTTTTCTCTCACTCCCTTCTGTGCCACCCTGACTGGCTCCCTTTATTTGCCCCCCCAAACCCCACAGAATTTACATATATATCTATAAGGTATTTACATTAATGTCTGTCTCCCCCTCTAGACTGTAAGCTCGTTGTGGGCAGGGAATGTGTCTTTTATATTGTGTTGTACTCTGCCAAGCGCTTAGTACAGTGCTCTGCATACAGTAAGCATTCAGTAAAGATGACTGACTGATTGATTGAAGAGAAGGGTTTTCAGAAGCCTTTGAGAATGGGGAGGGCTCTGGTCTGGGAGATTTCCAGGCAGCAGAGAGGGCATGAGCTAAATGCTGGAGATTGGACAGTCAAGAATGAGCTACAGTGAGGAGGTGAATGTGGGAGGAATGAAGAGAGCAAGCTGGAGTGTAGTGGGAGAACAAAGTGGATAAGTAAGAGGGAGAGAGTTGATGCAGATGCCTCCACATCGATGGCAGGAGTTTCTGCTTGACGCAGAGAGGAATGGGAAATCATCAAAGGTTTCTGAGGAGTGGGGAGATGTGGGCAGAAGGCATTTTGAGAAAGATGTTCTATGCAGGAGTTTGGATTATATACTGAGGAGACTGAATCTTGGGAGACCATAACAGTGTGGTATAGTGGAAAGACCTGTAGGTCTGGTCGTCACAGGATCCAAGTTCTTATCTGCCACCGGCCTGCTGTATAGTCTTGGTCAAGACACTTAACCCATTATTAGTGTTATATTGTAATCTCCTGAGTATTTAGTACAGTGCTCTGAACAGAGTAAGTGTTCAATAAGTACCGTTGATTAACTTCTCTATATCTCCATTTCCTCATCTGCAAAATGGGAATAACAACACCTGCCTTTCTTTATTTCATAGGGATATCTCATGGAACTCTTTGAAACACATGCTTTAGACACAATTTTCCTTAGAGCTTATTATTTTCTGTATTTTCCTTTCTCAGAGGAGAGACTAGCATAAAAACAGGATCTGTTACTTACCTGGTGGTTTCAGTCACCATTCTTTGGCTTCTGTAGGCTATGAAGCCTACTAAACAATGATAGATTTTTCAATGACTAGCCTTCGTAATGGAAAATAAACAATGTCTCTGTGAATCTGTTAGGAGCAGTGTCTATCTAAATTCAAGTTGCATAGTGTCCTTAAGGATCCAAAGAGGCTTTAAATTTTAAATATTTCTCTGGAAAGTGTACAGTTTAAAAAGGCATATGATAGAGAAGGGTGACATCTTTGGTTTTTTCTAAAGTGTCTATGATAACTGAAATATTTCAAATCCCTTCAAACAGTTCAGTTGAGGAGTAGCTTGGCCTAGCGGAAAGAGCACGGACCTGGGAGATGGAGGACCTGGGTTCTAATCCTGGGTCTGGCCACTTGCCTCCTATGTGACCTTGACAAGTCACTTTACATCTCTGTGCCTCAGTTTCCTCATTTGTAAAATGGAGGACTAAATACCTGTTCATCCTCCTCATTAGGCCTTGAGCTCCATGTGGGACAGGGAGTGTGTCCAACCTGATTGTCTTGTATCTACTACCGTGCTCAGTACAGTGCTTGGCACATAGGAAAGTACTTAACAAATACCACAATTATTATTATTGCTATTCAGCTAATCCTCACTTCATTCAAAGCCTTTTGCTAGGGTTTGTTTATTTGATTCCCAAATCTTTGCTCCACATTTTACCCCCACAAAGTCTACTGGGAGTAAACTCAAACAGAATCATATTCCTAATCTCCCACCATGAAATGCCCTAGAAAGCAAGAGCTGAGGCGAAGACTTTTCTGGGCCTTAACTCAAAAGGGAATCGAAAGCCAGATGGACTCTTGCAGTGCCTTCCACTTACTGCATTTGTTTCTTTCCTGTTCATTTAATGATAAATCTGGTTGCCAGCCAACGATTTCAGGCCCAACTCCAAACGGGGGCCCTTTTGAGGACCTTTCCCACTCAGGCATAATCCTCATATTCTTCCTCCTGCTCCTCTTTCTTCTCCTTTTGCTCCTCCTCCTTCACTTTCTCCTCCTCCTACTCCTTTTGCTCATCCTCCTTCTCTTTCTCCTCCTTTAGCTCCTCCTTCTTCCCTTCCTCCTCACCCCCCCCCCTTCCTCCCATCCTAAGGAGTCCGGAAATATTTTCTCCCCTGAAAACCTGGCTTTAAACTTCTCTTTAATCCATGTATAATGGCTTCAAAACCAACCAGGCCCAGCTCTTGCAACCTAGATGAGAAGAGGGAGGGACCCAATCAATCAGTGGTATTTAGTGATTGGCTACTGTGTTCAGAGCACCATACTAAGCTTTGGAAAAGTATGATAGCGATGGTAGCCACCTTCCCTACCCTCGAGGAGTTTACAGTCTAGCGAGAGAGAGGCACGAAATGAATATAGATAGGAGGAAGAGAATGAAAAGATGGGATTGGTGGAAGATGAATAAGTGCTTAAATAGTAGAGCATTTAAGTAGGTGCATTAAGTGCTACGAGTGGTTGTGAGTGCATAATTGCTGAGATGGTAGATGGAGGATAATGTGATCCGGGGAGAAAAAAAAAAACACGAATCAGCAGAGGACTGGAAGAGCTAATGGTGCCGTCCTCGATTCTATTGAGAGGCTCTAACTGCAGGTTTGCCAAACAAAAGAAAGGCCAAAATGTTTTTTTTTAAATTTTCCTTAATTAGGGTTTCAATACGGAGCACATGTCAGCAACCCACCCAAAATAGGAAGAGAATAGAAGCTGCTGGGGGGCGGGGGGCGGGAAGGGTAATCTTTATTAGTCTTGGAGTGCCACCTGGTGGCTACAAGAAAAGCTGCAGTCCATTCCGAAACCCATCATTTTGGGCCATTTAAATAACTGCTTATAAAGATTTCAATTTACCTCACGCTCGCCCTTCATTTCATGAAATAAATTAACGATCTTTGGGCAGAGCAGATGTTTAAGATTTATCCAGATTCTCTTGTATCCACTCCAGCGCGTAGCACAAGGTAAAGCCTTAACAAATACCTCGATTCTCTGTTAGCTCTATGGTGAGGAAGTGGTCAATTTGAAGATTAAGCTCCAGAGCCCTAAAATGGTGTTCCAAAATGGCCAAATTTCTGGAACAGGCAGACAGAGCTTCCCTTAACTAAGTCTGTTTTTTAAAAAATGAAAATAAAGAGTGCTTTATCATATTTCTGACCACTTGTGGCTTTTCTTGCAAGAAGCACATAGGTCAGGGGTGGTCACACTGCAGCTCTTGGCAAGGATGATTTACCCCTGTCCTCGTGGACGCTGGCTGGGAAGGGATGTGGTGCCCAGCTACACCCCCAGCCCCTGCCCTGGCTGTCTCTTGTCCACTCTCTGCCATCGCCACCACCACCACCACCGTCTCCCCAGGACACCAGCTCATAATATCGATAAGCATGGTATTTGTTAAGTGCTTATAATGTGTCAAGCACTGTTCTAAGCACTGGGGTAGATACAAGGTAATCAGGTTATCCCATGTGAGGTTCACACTCTCAATCCCCATTTTACAGATGGGGTAACTGAGGCCTGGAGAAGTGAAGCTACTTGCCTAAGGTCACACAGCAGACAAGCGGCGGAGCCGGGATTAGAACCCACATCCTCTGACTCCCAAGCCTGGGCTCTTGCCACTAAGCCACGCTGCTGCTCATCTCCGCTCACTGTCACTCTCTCCTACCTCCCGAACACCCGCAGGGTGTTCCAGTTAAAGACTTTTTTTTGGATCTGAGGCTCTTTGCTGCATTATGGTCTCAGTCTGTACGGTTTTCTCTTCAAGGGGCTTAGCCACCCCAAATGCCAGCATTGAGAGTGTAGGCTAGACTGCAAACTCCTTGAGGGCAGGGATCATGTCTATCAACTGTGTATTGTGTCATCCTCTCCCTAGCATTTAATGCAGTTCTCTGAAGCCAGTAAGTGCTCAATAAACACCACTGAATGATTGAGAGCATTTCTTTTCCATTCTCTCAAGTAATTTCTTAGAGACTATTTTTGAACAAGCGAAACAATTACTAGGATTCATAGGGCTGTATACTCTAGACTGTAAGCTCCTTGTGCAAAGGGAACATGTCTACCAACTCCATTATATTGTATTCTCCCAAGTACACAGTAAACACTCAATAAATCCAATTGATTGATTAGTAAGATTATTCCTCCTCTCCTTCCTGTCTCCAAAAACGGTTCAAGACCAAAACCCTTATCAAGCAGTTATTAAATAAATGGAAAATAATTTGTAGAGAAAGACTAGGTAGATTGTTATACAAATACATAGACTTGCAGAAAATATTCACTGATACTTGTTACAAAATGTCTAGCTTTCCAAAACATAAAATGCATGGCAATATTTTACAGTTATAGTGGACTTATGCTTCTCCTTTAGTTAATGTACATTTTCAAGCAGCCCGATTTCAGTTTAGTTATTTTTAATAGTAGTCTTAATTTTTCACATCACTGTGCAAAAAAGAGATACCTGATCAAAGGCCATTATCCAAATACAAATTTCAGTAACATAGAAAACATTTTTATTATTTTGCACTCATGGCTTCGTTACTCCAGTTCGAGTTCTTAGCATTGTTGATGAAAACAGAGTTAGGTTTACTATCCTGGAAATATCACTGAGTCAGGTTCTGTTATCAAAGATGAGGGGAAAGTCTGGCAAAACTCTCAGGCATAAAAAGTGTGAATTTGGCAATATAAAACCATGGAGACAACCATTGCTGCCACCTGGAAAGCAAGAACACAGACAATATCAACTTAATGTCTTTTCTGTTTTCTTTCAAAATTCTGAAATAAGGTTTTTTGGGAGGTTTTTACTTCAAATTAGCCCATAAAAGTATTGGTATAATTAACCAGGTCTACCCCGACACTTTATATGGTGCTTGGCACATAGTACATGCTTAACAATACAATAATCATAACAACTGAAGTTTCTCCTCCAAAACTCTAGTCCTGTGGAGCTATGTCTAGGTCTAAATAAATGTTTAAAGGGTTAATCAATTAATCAGTCAGTGGTATTTATTGAGTGCTTACTATGTATAGAGCACTGTACTAAGCACTTAGAAGAATTAGCAGGCACATTCCCTGCCCATAACAAGGTTACAGTCTAGAGCAGGAGACAGATATTAATATGAATCAATAATTTATAAAATATAATTTAAAGATATGTAAATGTTGTGTCTTTGCTAACTGTTGCTGGAAACACAATGTCAATCTCCCTGTTGCTTCCATCCATTGCCAGGAAAGACATTTGAAATGTCTTTTCTTTATACCCACCCCCCTCCTGCCCCCATCCCCATTTTTCCCATTCCGCTTTAACATGGCGATATTTGCCATGGGAAAAGTCATTGATGTTCTACAAGGAAAGGTGCCTTCAGATCAGCCTGTAACAACACTCCTGATGAATGTTTGCTGGGTTCGGTGGGAAGGAACGTACCTCAAGCACACAAATTCCTAAAGCCACCCCTCCAACAATCTTTCCATTGTGGCTCAGAAACTTCTGAAATTTGTGGAGACACCCCTGGAATAGAATCAAACCACTGAATTGTTAGGACATTATAGTTTATAGGGGGTGATTTAAGATTCATACCAGAATGAAACCTTAAATCCATTTTCTCCACCCAAAGATTAGAGGAATAATCCATCAAGCATCAGACTATGTCTGACCTCGTTATTTTGAATCTACCCCATTGTTCAGTGTTAGGCACATAGTAAATACTGAACAAATACCACAATTATTATGATTAATTATTAGAAGTAGCTGGGCCTAAAGTTTTGAAGTTTAATGCACTATTTCAGGCCCTGCTAAATAGAGCACTACTCTTTCGAGAGGGCTGGGGGGTTGGGGGCTATTTTGTTCTGGGGGCGGCGTGGGGGGCAGGGAAGGGGGTTAGGTGGCCAGACAGGCATTTTACCAGATTATCAGCATTTGGAAACTAACACCCTTTTCTGTGGGATTTCATCAGCAGTTTAGATCATCTCTCAGTGAAGATCATCTCAGATCTTCTGTTCAAACATATGCCTATGTTATTGGTAGTGTCTGTGAAACGTAGTGAAAGATCCAGATAGTGAATCAACAGTAAATCCTCAAAGACACCAAATTTGAAAGCCAGGTGGGGAAATCTCCTTTCTGACAAAATGTCACCTGAGGATCCAGAAGGAAAAACTAGGTATGAAGAAGTTTACTGTACCATCTTTGTGAGATCAATCTGATTGCTTTGGCAAGGAGCATTCCCAGAGCAGCAAGATACTGGATACTCTGACGTTTCCTTTTTCTCCTGGTATCTAGAGCCATTGAAATCGGTGTAGTTGTTAAATCCGCAACAATTCAGCTAGGAAGAAAGACAACTTTTTCATGATTCTGAAATCTGAAGTCTCCCCACAGACGCCACCTCCCTGAGTCTGCCCCTATCTTTCGATGCACACACGCATCAGAGAGAATGAGCATTATTTATTAATAATAATAATAATAATGGCATTTGTTTAGGTTCGATGTCAGGGAGTGGGGGACTTGCAAGCTTTCTCAGGGTGCCAAGTGGCATGAGTGGGGCTTACCCAGATCTGGGAGCAGCCTGTGCCCAGCTCCCGTGCCCTCTGGAGCAACAGTGGAGAAGGAGGTTTCTTCTTCTTTCTCTTTTCTCTCTCTCTCCTTCTCCCTCCTCCACCCTCTATTCCTTTCTAGTTCATCTCTAGACTGTAAGCTCACTGTGGATAGGGAACCTACTGTACTCTCCGAAGTGCTCAGTACAGTATTCTGCATACACTAAGTGCTCAATAAATACCATTGATCGATTGATTCTCCCCCCAAGTCCCCTTGAAACCTTGCCTTAATGCCCCACCCCTCAAAGCTCCACTCCCGCAAAGCCTCACCCCAAAGTTTGCCCCCCCCCACACCCAATACGGAAAGTTGACGCTCCTGAGATCTAGTGCTTTAGAACTGAACTAGCAAAATCCCCCTCCTTGTAAGGTATTTGCCTCACAAAAAGGTCGGCATGGTCCTGTTTATGAAATTCTTTCCCCTAGCCTGTGTTTAATTGGAATTTTAGAACATCAATTTTCTCTTCACTTACCTCCTTCATGGTGGTGTCCCAGACTGAAGTTATATCATCTTGTACGCCATAGTCCTCTCTTAATGTTTTGACAGCCCAGATCTTCATACGCTCAACAAATATATCTGTCTGGAATTGTTAGTGTACATAATTTGCTTTATTAATCAATCACTGATATTTATTGAGCACCTAGTGACTGCAGAGCACTGTGCTAAGCACTTGGGAGAATACAATATAAAGAGTTCGTAGACGTGTTCCCTGATCACAAGGAATTTACAATCTAGAGGGATTGTATTAGCTAACGAACCCCTTTACTCCCTCCTCAAATCCCCAGCAACCACACGTTCTCCTTCTCGAACCTCATATGACCTCACTGATTACCTCACCAATTATTGAGCACAGTAAGCACTCAATAAATGCTATGGAATAAATATGATTGAATGAATTACCTTATTGGCAAGATTGAGGCTACTGGAAGTGAGCTTCCACCCTCCCTTCCTCAACATTCTCTTTAGGAAAGCAGCGTGGCTTAGTGGAAAGAGCACAGGCTTGGGAGTCAGAGGACGTGGGTTTTAATCCTGGCTCCACCACTTGTCTACTGTGTGACCTTGGGCAAGCCATTTAACGTCTCTGTGCCTCAGTTACCTCATCTGTAAAATGGGGATTAAGATTGTGAGCCTCACGTGGGACAACCTGATTAGTTTGTATCTACCCCAGCGCTTAGAACAGTGCTTGGCACATAGTAAGCACTTAAATACCATAGGTATCATTATTATTATTATTCTGTCCACTCTGTCACCCTTCCCAGTTGTCTCTCCTATCTGCTCTCTAGATCCAACCCCTCTCCCTGTGCCCCTCATCCCATCCCCTCTCACCTCTTAAAAGCACTCCCTCTCGGACATCTTAACCTCTCATACTCCACTGGCTTCTTCCTTCCTTTCTAAATCTACCCTTCCTCCCAACTTTCCCATCACAATCTCCTCCAGGAGGCCTTCCCATTAAGCCATCTTTCCCCTCTGACTCTCTCTCCCTTCTGCGTCGCCTAAGCATTTAGATCTGTGCCCTTTAGGCACTTGGTATTCACCCCACCCTCAGTCCCACAGCACTTAGACATTCCCATAACTTATTTATTTATATTAATGTCTGTCTCCCTCTCTAGGTCATAAGCTTGCTGTGGGTAGAGAACACGTCTCTCAACTCTGTTGCATTGTACTCTCCCAGGTGCTTAGTACTGTGCTCTGCGCACTCAATAAATACCATTGATTGATTGATTGATTGATTGATTGTTCACAATCAACAATACCATCTCCCCTGTTCCAGAAGTTTGCAACATTGCTGTCATCTTTGGCTCCTCTCTATCTTTCACCTCCCTCAACCTGTTTCGAAATGCTGCCAGTTTTTCCTCCACAATATTTCCTCTCTACCCTTAAGGTCACCGCCCTGATCCAAGCCCTCATTACCCCTCTCCTTACTGGACTCCCTACAGCTAACCTTGCCTCTTTTCAGTCTTTCCTAAACTCTTCTGCCCAGGTCATTGTTCTAAAATGCCCATCCCACTAGACAGTACGTGGAAGAAGGCAATGGTAAACCACTTCCGTATTTTCTACCAAGAAAATTATGGACTACCTACCAGAATGACTACAGATAAAAATGGGATGTTATGGAGATGTGTCCATGGAGTCGCCGTGGGTCAGCAATGACTTGATGGCATTTGACAACAACAACAACTAGACAGTAAGCTCCCTCTAGATTGTAAGCTTCTTATGGGCAAGGAACCTGTCTACCAACTCTATTATATCATACTCTCCCAAGCGCTCAGTTTAGTGCTTTGCACACAGTAAGTACTCAATAAATACCACTGATTGATTGATTGATCAGAATTCATCATTCCCACCTAGAAAAAATACTAATTTCCCTCTGCATCAATCAGACAGTCAATCAGATCCGTCTTCAAGTGGGTCATTGTTGCATAGAAGCAGCGTCGCTCAGTGGAAAGAGCCCGGGCTTGGGAGTCAGAGGTCATGGGTTCTAATCCCGGCTCCACCACTTGTTAGCTGTGTGACTTTGGGCAAGTCACTTAACTTCTCTGGGCCTCAGTTACCTCATCTGTAAAATGGGGATGAAGACTGTGAGCCCCATGAGGGACAACCTGATCACCTTGTATCCCCCCAGCGCTTGGAACAGTGCTTTGCACATAGTAAGCGCTTAACAAATACCAAGATTATTATTCAAGGCTCTCCCCCAGCTGACTCCGGGGCGAGCTTCAGACATTCTACCAATCCATCAACCAAACAGTGGTATTTGTTGAGCACTTACTGTGTGCAGAGCACTGAACTAAGTATTTGGGAGAGTAAACTATAACAGACTATAACTATTAACACTATAACTTCAGGGGGAGGCAGCCTGGTCAAGGAGTCAGGAGACTTGGGTTCTAATCCAGGCCTGCCACCAGTTTGCTGTATGACCTTGGGTATGTACTTAACCTCTCTGTGTCTCAATTTCCACATCTGTTAAAATGGGGATAAAACCTACTCTCCCTACCTCTTAGATTGTAAATGCTATGTGGGACAGGGACTGTCTGATCTAATTATCTTGCATCTATACTGGCGCTCAACACAGTGCTTGATATATAGAGTAAGTGCTTAATAACACCAACTCCATAGACTGCTTATGAAATACAGATAGCAACACTTCACTTCATCTCAGATCATTCAATCAATCTCTAGGGTTGAATGGAGCTAGAGTTGAATAAGCAATTCACCTCAGAGCAAATTGAAGGCAGGAAATAAAAAATGTTGTAGTAAATTAGCAACTGCCATTCGACTATGAGGGAGGCAAAATGCACTGGAATACTGCCAGGGTACAGAAGCTAATGTTCTTAGTCTTTTGAAAAACCAAAGAACTCTTTTTTCCAGCAAAGAATAATGGTACCTCTGTTAATGAGAGAGGTGAAAAACACGCAGCAGGTTTTAATTCACATCAACTGTTACCAAGGAGAACAAACACAGCAGCAAGAAGGAAAAGATAAGTAATGAGAGAAAGGTTGTTCAAAGAGTTACTTTGCCCTGGCCTCCCTCGAACAACTATTTGGAGACTCATCAATCAATCAATCGCATTTATTGATCACTTACGATTGCAGAGCACTGTGCTAAGCACTTGGGAGAGTACAATATAACAAAGTTGGTAGACACACTCCCTGCTCACAACAAGCTTACAGTCTAGAAGGGGAGACAGACATTAATATAAAAAAATAAATTATGGATATGTACAAAAGTGCTGTGGGGATGAAGGAGGGGTGAATAAAGGGTCCAAATCCAAGCGCAAGAGTGATGCAGAAGGGAGTGGGAGAAGAGGAAATGAGGGCTTTGTCAGGGAAGGCTTCTTGGAGGAGATGCGCAGTGGCAATCCCTGCCCAACAACGGGCTCAGTCTAAAAGATGTATAATGGCAATAAGAGTAAATGTGTGGAATCAATTTTTTAAAAAGTACTTACTGAGCACTTACTGTGTGCAGAGCACTGTACTAAACACTTGGGGGTATACAGTGCAACAGAGATGGTAGACACATTCCATTCCAGGTGCTTAGTACAGTGCTCTGCACATAGTAAGCGCTCAATAAATCGTGGCTCACTGGAAAGAGCATGGACTTTGGAGTCAGAGGTCATGGGTTCGAACCCCAGCTCTGCCACTTGACAGCTGTGTGACTTTGGGCAAGTCACTTAACTTCTCGGTGCCTCAGTTCCCTCATCTGTAAAATGGGGATTAAGACTGTGAGCCCCACGTGGGACAACCTGATTCCCCTGTGTCTACCCCAGCGCTTAGAACAGTGCTCGGCACATAGTAAGCACTTAACAAATACCAACATTATTATTATTAATAAATACTATTGAATGAATGAAAGAATGAATGAATGAATAAATGAATGAATTCCCTGCCCACACGGGAATAAGCAGGGCTTAGTGGAAAGAGCACGGGCCTGGGAGTGAGAGGACCTGGGTTCTAATCCCAGCTCTGCCACTCATCTGCTGTGTGATCTTGGACAACTCACTCAAATTATCTGTGCCTCAGTTTCATCAACTGTAAAATGGGGATTAAAAACCTGTTATCCCTCCTACTTAGACTGTGAACCCATTGTGGGACAGAGACAATGTTCAATCTAATTAACTTGTATCTACCCCAGCACTTAGACCAGTATTTGGCACACAGTAAGCGCTTAACAAATGCCATTAAAAAAAAAAAAGAGTTTACAGTCTAGAGGGGGAGACAGACATTAATATAAATAAATAATTTTTGGATATGTATGAAAATGAGTGCTACCCAAAAAGGTAGGGGCAAAAGGAATAAACAAGTGGAATCAATAACTAAAGGGAGAAGCAGCGTGGCTTAGTGGAAAAGGCACAGGCTTGGGAGTCAGAGGTCGTGGGTTCTAATCCTGGCTCGGCCACTTGTCAGCTGTGTGACTTTGGGCAAGTCACTTCACTTCTCTGTGCCTCAGTTACCTCATCTGTAAAGTGGGGATGAAGCCCGTGAGCCCCACGTGGGACAACCTACCTTGCATCTTCCCCAGTGCTTAGAACAGTGCTTGGCACATAGTAAGCGCTTAACAAATACCATCACTATTATTATTATTATTATAAATAGCACAGCTACGACTGGTTTAATCCTAGCCCAGGCCACTTTCCCCTAGATCATATTGTCTCCCAAGACAACTTCCCACTTGGTTCTGATTTCAACTACAGAAATCATACATATAGACTATTTCAACAAATCCTCACAGTCACCCAGAAACTTACTAGTGAAGAAAATGCCAGTATTACCACCGCACATGTCATCTCTGCAATGAAGATTATCAATACGGCAATGAAGAACTAGGGAAAAAGAAACATGATCAATGGTAATGGCCACTAGCTTTTTAAATCTGAGGTGAGCCCTGCCATCGGGCTGGTGGAAAGGGCACCGGTCCAGTCAAATCAGATCCTGCCCGTAGCTGGCTATTGTGGATGAATTCACTACTTAATTGTGGTACTTGTGAAGCGCTTACTACGTGCCAGGCACTGTACTAAGCGCTGGTGTGGATACAAGCAAATCAGGTTGGACAAGGTCCCCATCCCACATGGGGCTTGCAGTCTCGCTCCCCATTTTACAGATGAGGTAACTGAGGCCAGAGAAGTAAAGTGACTTGCCCAAGGTCACACAGCAGACAACTTGGCAGTGCGCTGCAGCCCTGATCAGCTGTTTGCTTGTGGCACTCTGCACCGCAGTGGGACGAGACGGTGCGAGTGGCACTGCATGGGTTCTCGGGCTTGAAGTGTCAAGACTGAGGTCCATCTCTCGTGTCTGACGGGAGACTCCATGATAATGCCCACTTTTCCTTCCACCAAACTGCATCACAGAGAGCCTCATCACATGGAGAGTGCGGGCTTCCCCACCCAAGCTTCGATAAAAACTGCATCTGCCTGGTTATTCCCAGAGGGTCGGCAATAACAAGGACTGATGAGAGCCATTTCGGGGTTTTCCTACCTTGCGATACCTACCAGCAATAGCATGCTTTTGCTCTCCCTCACGGCTCCGCAACAGCCCAGGAATCCCATGAACAAGAGAAAGGAGCCTAACGCAATGCAGAGGTGGGCCATGTTGATCAGCTGAATCAGTTGGGGTGCAGAGGCTCCCAGAATCTTAACAAAGGAGCCTCCATCCACCTTCACCCACACACCAAGGCTCAGCAAAGCTAGTCCACCTAACTGTGAAGGAGAGAGAAGGATCCGTGTTTACATTCCAACACTTGGGAAAACAGAATGTCTCTAGTTTGCCCTAACTCTATCTTGGGCATATGCCACGGAGATGGACTTTTTATTCCTCTTGGTTAGACCCCCTGGGGGGGAAATAAAAAGAAAAGCTGGCAAAATGGGGGTCAGATGTGCAACTAGTTATTTGGCAGCTCTGGAGGAAAACAAAATGGACAGATGCAACCCCCCTTTTTATGGTATTTGTTAAGCGCTTACTATGTGTCAAGCACTGGTCTAAGCTCTGGGGTAGATACAAGTTAATCAGTCTGGATACAGTCCCTACCTCACATCGGGCTCACAGTCAAAGTAGGAGGGAGAACAGGTATTGAATCCCCATTTTGCAGTTAAGGAAACTGAGGCACAGAGAAGTTAAGTGAGTTGCCCGAGGTCACACAGCTGGCAAATGGCAGAGCCGGGATTAGAACCCAGGACCTCTGGCTTCTAGGCCTAGGCTCTTTCCACTACACCACACTTCTGAGCAGATCGATGTCTCTGGTACCGAAATCTAAGTTTTCCCACTGGGTTTGTTTCCCTATCAATCAATCACATTTACTGAGTGATTAATGTGTGCAGAGCACTGTACTAAGTTGTTGGGAGAGTACAATACAACAGAGTTGGTAGACACCTTCCCTGCCCACAAGGAGCTTACAGGTTACAAGACTGTCATTCTCTCTCTAAGAAATCTAATGGGGTTTTATTTACTTTGAACATTTCTACACTGTGGCTGGGGGTTGGATAAGATCATTTTTTCCTTTTTTCTTTAGCCAATCTCAAGAATCCCACAGGTTCCAAGTCTTGTGGCCAGACTGGGATAACACAAACTGGAATTAGCCCACTTTGTAGGCCAATTCCCCCTGCAGACTGTAAGCTCCTTGTGCACACAGGAAGCACTCAATAAATACATTGATTGATTATCCCAGAACGTACTGCCAGGAGGCTACTGAGAAGGGGGTAGGGGTGCCGTGAATGTAGCTGCACTTCTGAGAGTGAGGCCCTCTGGACTGTAAGCTCCTCATGGGCAGGGAATGTGTCTCCCAACTCTCTTGGATTGTACTCTCCCAAGAGCTTAGTACAGTGCTCTGCACACCATTAGCGCTCAATAAATACCATTGATTGATTCCAATTTAACCTCACCAATTGCTCCAGTTAATGTTGGTATTTGTTGGTATTTGTTAAGCACTTACTATGTGCCAAGCACTGTTCTAAGCGCTGGGGTAGATACAGGGTCATCAGGTTGTCCCATGCAGGACTCACAGTCTTAATCCCCATTTTCCAGATGAGGTAACTGAGGCACAGAGAAGTGAAGTGACTTGCCCGAAGTCACACAGCTGACAAGCGACGGAGCCGGGATTTGAACCTATGACCTCTGACTCCTAAGCCCGGGCTCTTTCCACTGAGCCACGCTGCTTCTCTGTCCCATTGCAGCTGTTACCAGGTCAGGCAAGGCAGATACTGGTGAGGGCCAATACTGGGCCAGAAAGACAGGGACTGCGGTGGATTTCTGACTCCTGCAAGTTTCTCTGTCATAGAATAATATTAATAATTGTGGTTTTGTTAAGCACTTACAATGTACCGGGCACTGTACTAAGCACTGGGGTGCATGCAAGCAAATGGGGTTGGACATCGTCCCTGTCCCACATGGGGCTCACAGTCTCAATCCCTATTTTACAGATGAGGTCACTGGGCACAGAGAAGTGAAGTGACTTGCCCGAGGTCACTCAGCAGACAAGTGGCAGAGGCAGGATTAGAACCTATGACCTTCTGACTTCCAAGCCTGGGCTCTATCCCCTACGCCATGCTGCTTTCCTATTAAAACCATTTCACAGCACATTAAAACCATTTCACAGGATCATTACACAGGGTCACTTGTAAGGCAGATTATGTTTGGGAGATTTGATAGAAGTGCTTTTTATTGGCTTTCAGCTTGATAGCACTCATGAATATTAGATTGAGCTACTGCAGGCTCACTAGCTAATGCCATGAGATTGTGCTCTTCTAAGTGCCTCCTGATTGGCCCAGAGCCTGATTGACAGCTGCTCCTCTAATATGCTGGTTGGCCTGTACTTGTGGCCTTTCCATCCTCCAATATCTCAGTATCAGAAAAGTCAGGCTAAAGTTAGCACATCTCTTCTATGCAAGAATGCCAATTGGCTAGAGATAACAGGATCAATCAATCAATCATATTTATTGAGTGCTGACTGTGTGCAGAGCACTGTACTAAGTGCTTGGGAGAGTACAGTATAACAAGATAATAATAACTGTTGTATTTGTTAAGCGCTTACTATGCGTCGGGCGCTGTACACATTCCCTGCCCACAGCAAGCTTACAGTCTAGATGGGGAGACAGACATTCATATAAATTTTTACAAATTACAGATATGTACATAGGTGCTGTGGGGCTGGGACAGGGGATGAATAAAGAGAGCAAGTCAGGGTGACACAGAAGGGAGTGGAAGGAAAGGAAAAGAGGACTTAGTCAGGGAAGGCCTCTTGGAGGAGTTGTACCTTCAGTAAGGCTTTGAAGGCTGAGAGAGTCATTGTCTGTTGGATATGAGGAGGGAGGGCAGTTCTCCTGAGGTCAGCTGGCTAGTCTCTCTTTATTGCTCTATTGTATTTTCCAAGCGCTTAGCACAGTGTTATGCACACAGTAAGTGCTCAATAAATACGATTGAATGAATGAGTGAATGAATGAATGGTTAGTCCCATGAAGATCCATGTGAATTTTATGAAATACATTCAAGGTATTTGCTTGGCCCAGTTCAGCCTGGCCAAATCACTCTCAGGCTCATGCCTAGTGGACGGTTTGCTTGGGAATTTCAGTAAAGGCACACGAGGCTGACCGATGCAGAGACAAAATCCTTCTCCATGGATGTCAGGCTGAGGAAAAAGTACCAAGGGAAAAGATTCATGAAGCGCTAGCTTGGTCTCCCAATATCACGCTGGGGGTAAAGAGAAGACTCTAGTTTCCGGAATTGTTTAGTCTAAAAATAAATCTATTCCAACAGTGAACGCTGAATACCAAATTTGCTACCCATATGAACATCCACCTTCTGTGCAGGTTCTTCAAGCTAGGAAACAGATTAATCATTATTTCAGACCATCAGTGCCAGATGGTAGACAGCCATACAGGAGCTTAAATGTAAACTAGATGTTTCTCTTCCTTAAAGATGCTTCTTTGGAAATGTTCCTTTTTACCCATATACTCCCTCAAGTCTCATACTCACAAATATGATGCCATTAAAGACAAACATCATCATTTTCAGAAACGAGAAGCACCCCATCTTCTCCTGCCTGCAAAATAGAGCGGAACCTATTAATGTGCAGCTTCAAAATGGCCTCCCGTTTCTAGGGCAACCTTAGAAGCTTGTCTATGCTAATACCACCCATCCACACACCCCCCCCCCCCAGCCACCTCTTCCACACCCTAGCTGGGCAGCAGTGAATAGAAGAAGGGGAGGAGAGGACAGAAAGGGATTCAAGAGATTTGCCTTGGGCAGAAAAATCTACACCAACATCAAGGGTCACAAGCATTATGGGATAGCCTCAGAGATATGGCAGGATAAGCCATCTTCTAAACACACTTTTATCCAGGTACAGAGAGCCGATTTTCAAAGTATCCTCTAAGGAGCTGATGTTTTGCTTTTCCAGCCACTCTTAAGGAGCTGAGGCAGTTGCCTAGCAGCCACGGAACTGCGGTTCCTTGCCAGAAATGGCTCTGCTTCTTCTTTATTGTATGCACATTGTTCATAAAATCAGAGTCTGCCTTATCCTTGGGCATCTACTAATGTTAATGAAGTTTAAGTACTACAATAGGATGCCTTCCAATTTGACTGTGGCTAAAAAAGAAATGGCACACACTGAGAAATGTTTCAGAGAGGAATTCTCTGTACAAGTATCAAGAACAAAATTGAAAAGCCTCCAAGATGAGAAATGCAAAAACCATCTCTGATCCACACTACTTCACTGTCCTTGCCCTAAGAATTTTGCTGTTAAAACTCTCCTTTATGGTAGGGAGTAAGGACCACAGAAATAAGAAATCACCCAAACACTCAGGTCAAAAGAATCAACAATTAGCAATTCTCGGAGAGTGTGAACTTTAGAAAACGTTAACCAAGTCTCTGTGGAAAGTCAGCTCTGGGGAAAGGTAAATGATCGCAATGTGTCAGAGATGAAAAGGCTGTTTGTTCATGCTATCGCTTCGCCTCATGGAAGGACTGGACACTCATGTATAAACACACCAGTTTAGCTTAAAGTTGAGCCCATATTTCCAAAAAGAATAAGGACCTGCAAGCCTTTGGTAGCCAACAGGATGAGAAACTAATAATAATAATAATAATAACTGTGGTATTTGTTAAGTGTTTATTATGTGCCAGCACTTTTCTAAGTGCTGGGGTAGATACAAGATAACCAGTTCCCACATGGGGCTCACAATCTAAGTAGGAGGGAGAACAGATATTGAGTCTCCATTTTGGAGATAAAGAAACTGAGGCCCAGAGAAGTGAAGTGAATTGCCCAATGTCATACAGCAGGTAGGGGAAGCAGCATGGTGTAATGGATAGAGCACGGGCCTGGGAGTCAGAAGGTCGTGGGTTCTAATCCGGATCCACCACTTGTCTGCTGTGTGACCTTGGGCAAGTCATTTCACTTCCTCTGTGCCTCAGTTTCCTCATCTGTAAAATGAGGATTAAGACTGTGAGCCACATGTGGGACAGGGGCTATGCCCAATCTGATTTGCTTGTATCCACTCCAGCGGTTAGTACAGTGCCTGGCACAGTGTAAGTGCTTAACAAACACCAGAATTGCTATTATTATTATTATTATTATCATTAGGACTCAGGTCCTCTGACTCCCCAGCCTGTGCTTTTTCCACTAGGACCACGCTACTTCCCTAAGCAAATATTAAGAAATCTAAGCATGTATTTCTTTAATGAATATTTGTTGATTCATTGGAAAATAAAGAAACACTTCTTCACCCAGGGGGTAGGAAGCAGAGAGAATTCATTTCCATGGGAAGTTGTGCCAGGCCCAAAATACCAAAGGTTCAAGAGGGGTTTGATTAAATTCATGGACCAGCTAGCCATAACCATGAGGGTGGCTATTGGTTATCCTAGATGGCAACCAGCATACCGTTTCTCCCGGTCTCCTGTTGTCACTGTCAGAGACCAGAGCCCTGAGCTAGATGGACCTGTAATGGTGGTATTCATGGTCTGACTTTGTGTTTTGGTGGGGGGGTTTTTCCTGCTTTCTATTAAATGTGTACTTGTCCTGACATGGACAAAAGAGACTGCTGATGTTGAATTGAAAGTTTGGAAACTAGTTTATTTAAAAATAATTCTCACTAATCGCTCTTATGGGTTATTTTCTCATTCCTCATCGGAAAGCAAAACACTCTTCCGATGATCATTATTTTGGGGCAAATGAATGTTTTGCTCTCTGGCACAGAGAGGTAGGGGAGAAAATGGAGGGAATGTCTCCCCCCTAAAAAAGAGTCCATTAGGAGAAAGATTTTTAAGGATAACTTTTCTGAAGGTCCCTACTTTGTTATTGGAGCTTTTGAAAAGCCAAGTAGGCCACTTCCATCAGTGTTAATGGCTGGAGCGCATTCGTGAGGGCAAAATGGACCTTTTAAGAGACCTTAAATTGGAATTGATGGGATTATGTTTGCAAAAGAACCAATTGGAGGATTTAAAAACACACCTTCAATTCAAGAAACATGCAAAATGAATTTAGCCTAGAAGAGTAGCTACTGAGATCAACTATAATGGGATCCTATTAACTGCCCCACTGTTATTTCTGGGTTTTAAAATGAATTATGAAGAAAATTGCTAAAGCAACTCGTCACCAGCAACGCCCAGTAATTATTAAAAAGTAGATCGGGCAATTACAAATCATTGTTGGGACTTCAGAGGTTAGTAAACAAAAATATAAATTGATTTGCAAATTTGACATGGAAGATAATTAGCCTGAAATGCAAAGAGCAAGCCTTGTTTACAGGATCCCGGACCAAGTAACTGTGAGTCAACCTCAGGGCTGGCTCTCCTTCTCGTCCCTCCTAAAATGATGGAATTTCCATTAGCAAACTCCCTGCAAACACCATTTGTCCTCCTGAATAGATCCTATCTACTAAGTGCTATTGTCCTCTCCCAAGTGCTTAGTACAGTGCTCTGCTTCCGGTAAGCACTCTGTAAACACCACTGTTAGATTGGTGGGTTGAACAGCCCCCCAGCTACTGCTTTGGTTTTGCTGAAATTGCTCGATACAACATTCCTCTTACCTTACTGGATGTTTCAACACTCAAGAAGTGATGGGGCAATTTCTGGCTTCCTTTCAGGTGTCTTTCCTCTGTTTTCTTCTTTCTTTCTGACACAGGGTATAGTTTGCCACCTACCACACATTAGGACCTAGTCTTAATGGTTTATTTTCTCTCCTAGCAACCTCCATTAGATGTTGCTAAATTGTAGTTCGGGGACCTTCTTAGTTCCCGGACTTCCTTAGTTCCCTCTTGATTTCTCTTGAACTGAGAACAGAGCGCAGAGAGAGAGAGAAAAAATGAAATGACATTTAGAATGGACTCCTTATTCTTCAAATACACATTAGAAGGCTTTCAGATCATCACGGAAGGAGAGGATGGGAAGAGGAGCTCAGCTGGACTGGCATATTCCAAAGAAGAACACAAATCCATGCCTCGTGTCTTTCTATCTGTTCATGAAGGGGTCCTCTCTCCGCCTGGCACCATTTGCTCTCATTGATGTTCATTCAGCACAGGCAGTTTCCCCAGGCCTGGACATAAAGGAAGGCACAGTAGCCGTGGGGTGCCAGCGCAGCCTCTGGAGAGAGCTAGAAACAGACAGTAGTGACTGAGTGTTAAGACGCCTTTATCACTAGTTGAAATTTCAGACGAACGACACAGTGATCATGGTTCTGTCTATAAAAGTAAGTACCAACTGAGGTGCTGAGGGACATTGGAAAATGAGTCACACAAGGTGAGAAAAGGCAGTCAGTCAATTGTATTTACTGGGCACTTAATGCATGCAGAGCACTGTACTAAACGCTTGGGGGGAGTACCAAATAACAATATAACAGACATACTCCCTACCCACTACAAGCTTGCAGCCTAGGGGAGCAAAATAATGAAAACAAAGCTGTGCTTCTAAACTCTGCAGTTTCACCTGGGCTAAGAAGGAGAATGGGTAAAGCTTGGGCACATCTCAGGAAACTGAGCCGAAGCAGACTGTGTTCTCAGACAGCCCGGTGGAAAGCCGTACGTAAAGTCAGCTTCGTTAACTGATTTTGGTTCTCAGTGGAGGCCGGTCCATAGGGGAAAGGTCAGAGATTGCCAACCTAGCTATCAGCCACTGGTGGAAGGTGGCTAAGACTGGAACGGCAGAGGAACTGCTGACAAAGCAACAGGCCTCTATTTGGAGGAGCCCAGCTAAGTATCACCTCTAAAATCAACAACTACAGGTGAAATTGCAGAAGCCAGAAAGACAGCACAACTGGTTCTTTCCTGGGCTGTTTGTGTCACTAGAGGGCTCCATGTCTCTACCTGTTGGACTGCTCTCTAGCCTTCGCGGGAGAAGAGCTGGGGGTGGAGAGGGAAAGAGCGGAAGCCCTGATCTTTCCAGCCGTCTCCACTCCCACGCAGGTCCAAGGCCCCTTCCTGGCTCCCAGCCTCCGACACATTGTGGACCTGACTCAGTCACTGTGGACTTACTCCTCAACCATCCCACTGTAAAACGTCAGGTGATCGTATGATGATGAAAGCAGGTATTGCCCTGTAAGAAGAATAGTATATAGCTCATGTACTGGCCAGGAATGGAGTCATTATCTCAGCACGATGAAAAATTAGACTTAGTTGGAGTGGGGAATAGGAAGCCGAGAGATTGGTGACAGCTAGGCACTGGGTGCACCTTCTTTTGGATTCAGAATGATGGCTATCAGGGATTGGTTGTGCATCATCAGTCAATCAATCAGTGACATTTACTGAGCAGGTACTGTGTGCACAGCGGTGTGCTAAAAACTTAGCAGAGTACAGTACTACAGAGTTAGTAGACATGTTCCCTGCCCACAGTGCTACTCTCCTACTACAACCCAGCCCGCAAACTTCGCTCCTCTAATGCTAACCTTCTGGCTGCACCTCGATCTCATCTATCTCATCTATCTCACGGCCGACCTCCCACCCACATCCTGCCTCTGGCCTGGAATGCCCTCCCTCCTCATATCCGACAGACTTCCGGACATATCTCCCAGCCTTCAAAGCCTTAAAGAAGGCACATCTTCTCCAAGAAGCCTTCCCTGACTAAGCCCTCCTTTCCTCTTCTCCTACTCCCATTGACATCACTCTGACTTGCTCCCTTTATTCATTCCCCCCAACCCAGCCCCACAGCATTTATGTACATTATCTGTAATTTATTTATTTATAGTAATGTCTGTCTCCCCACCCTCTAGACTGTAAGCTTGTTGTGGGCAGGGAATGTGTCTATTTATTGTTGTATTGTACTCTCCCAAGCCTTAGTACAGTGGTCTGCACACAGTAAGCGCTCAATAAATAAATAGGGAGCAGTGATGAGAGAGGGGAGACAAATGGGCACGAGGGTTTTCAGGAGGTAAGTGGGATAAGGTCAGAGTGGCGGCTGGACAGAGTAGATTTGTAAGGCAGGCAGGAGCTCTCCTCCTGAGAGAAGCAGCGTGACCTTAGTGGATAGGGCATGGGCCTGGGTGTCAACAGGACCCGGGTTCTAATCCTGACTCTGCCACTTGATTGCTGTGTGACCTGGGCAAGTCACTTCACTTTTCTAAACTTATTGTGGGAAGGGAACGTGACTATCAACTGTTAGATTGTACTCTCCCAAGCATATAGTGCAGTGCTCTGCACAAACTAAGTGCTCAATAAATACAATTGATTGATTGATTCTCTATGCCTCAGTTACCTCATCTGTAAAGTGGAGATTAATACTGCGGGACATGGACTGTGTCCAACCTGATTAGCTTGTATCTACCTCAGTGCTTAGTACAGTGCCTGGCACATAGCAAGCGCTTAACAAATACCATAAAAAAAGAGAAAGAGAAAGAACAGGGAAGGATGAGAAAGTGGTTGAGAGGGTAAGAGGAAACTTGAGAGGTGAGGGGGAAATTTGGGGCAACTCATGCCTGATGTTTTTGATTTTATCAATCAAGCAGTTGTTGCTAAGGTCATCAGGAGCAAGAGAGTTGGGAGGGAGGACCTTGGGGGTTGCAGGAGGGAGTTAAAGGTCTAGAATAGTTGGCGGAGGCAGTGGGCATGGGAGTCGATGAGGGAGGAGAAGAAGTGTTGCTGAGCAGAGGAGAGGGCAGAGTTGTAGGAGGTGAGGGTGAATTTGAAGTGGCTGAAGTTGGCCTGATGTCTGGATTTCCTCCAACGGCTCTCTGTAGCACTTGTGCTGGTGTGGAGGCAGAGTTCTGTGGAGGTGCTCCAGGGCACATGGGGGTTGGTGGTGCAAGATCAATGAAGGGAAAAAGTGGTGAAGGAGTTGAGGACAAGAATTTGTGCATTAAGAGAGATGGACTAGTGAGTCTAAATGGGTCATGACAGGTTGGGATAAGTGGAGGGGCAAGAGATCGGCACTCTCTGAAGAAGGAGAGGACCGTTTCGTGGGGATGGGGGTTAATGGAGAGGAGGCAGGCTTTGAAGGCGAGGAGAACAGTCATCTGTCGAATATGAAGAGGGAAAGAGTTCCAGGCCAGAGGTAGAATGTGAATGAGGTCTCTACCTGTTATCACGATACGGCTGGAGAGAGAGGATGATTCCAGCCTCTTCACCAACAAATAGGGACTCCTGAAGAGATGGCAAAAAACATTTTAATGCTCTCCTCAATATATCTTTCAACTATAGTTGGGAAGCAGCATGGTCTAGTGGAAGGAGCCCGAGCCTGGGAATCAGAGGACCTGGGTTCTTTCTAATCCTGACTCCGTCACTTAGCTGTGGTGTGACCTTGGGCTGGTCACTTAACTTCTCTTTGCCTCAGTTTCCTCATCTCTAAAATGAGGATCAATATCTGTTCTCCCTCCCTCTTAGATTGTGAGCCTCATGTGGGACAGGGACTTGTGTCTAACCTGATTATCTCGTATCTAACCCCAGCACTTAGTGTAGTGCTTGGCACTTAGTAAGCGCTTAACAAATACTATTACAGGTAAGACCTTGAAAAGCATTAGAAAACCTTTCCACGGGCAAAGTCATGGCCCTTATTCCATCTAGTGAGGAAGTCTCCTCAACAAACAGAGGCAGGAAAAACATAAAGCAACTGAAATGGACAACTTACCCGCTGAGGCTTTTGCTCAGCATATGGCATAATAATAATTATAATAATAATAGCGGTATTTAAGAGCTTACTATGTACAAAGCACTGTACTAAATGCTAGGGGGATACAAGGTGATCAGGTTGTCCCACATAAGGCTCACAGTCTTAATTCCCATTTTACAGATGAGGTAACTGAGGCACAAAGAAGTTAAGTCACTTGCCCAAAGTCACACAGCTGGCAAGCAGCAGAGATGGGATTCAAACCCATGACCTCTGACTCCCAAGCCCGGGCTCCTTCCACTGAGCCATGCTGCTTCTCAACAGATACCATCATCATCACAGTCTTCAAGAAGAAAGGGCATAAATCAGATTGTGTCAACACTTGAGACATCGCACCATTCTCTGTGGCTGGCAAGGTCCTAGCCAGAGTCCTCCTGGACCTGCCACTCAAGAATATCATTGTTCTCACACAACCAGAATCATAATGCGGCTTCTACCTACAGTATGGGTTGGCAGACAGGATCAGACGGGGAAGGAGTTCAGGGAACCGCACTCTATTATACCTCAGAGGGGCGGCGTGACCTAGTGGATAGAGCACGGACCAGGGAATCAGAAAGATCTGGGTTCTAATCCCGGCTCTGCCACTTGTCTGTTATGTGACCTTGGGCAAGTCATTTTAATAATAGTAATAATAACAATGGCATTTGTTAAGCACTTACTATGTGCCAAGCACTGTTCTAAGCGCTGGGGGCATTCAAGGTAATCAGGTTGTCCCGCATGGGGCTCACAGGCTTCATCCCTATTTTACAGATGAGGTAACTGAGGCACAGATAAATTAAGTGACTTGCCCAAAGTCACACAGCTGACCAGTGGCAGAGCCGGGATTAGAACCCATGACCTTTGACTCCCAAGCCCACGCTCTTTCCACTGAGCCACGCTGTTACTTCTCCATATCTCTCCATGCCTCAATTCCTTCACCTGTAAAATGGGGATTAAGACAGTGAGTCTCACATTGACAGGGACTGTATCCAACCTAGTTAGCTTGTATCTATACCAGCACTTAGTACAGTGCCTGGCACATGCATAGTAAGCACTTAACAAATACCATTAAAATAACTATAAAGTATACACACACACACACACACACACACACACACGTGACTTCCCAGTGTTCAATCTCCTGGATTGCAGGATTCAAAGAGGCAAACTAACCATTCATCTTACCAGTAATTCCCATGATCTTCCCTGTTAAGAGGCCCTAAACCACAACTGACTGAGTCCAGGACACAGCTAAAAGGTGGAAAGAACAGGCCTCACCTTGTTTCTGCCTGTAAACCTTCACTCTCACCCCTATTTCCTGTTACAGGACACTTGTTGGCTTTCTCCCCACTAGCTACCTGAGCTTCTTTCATTCCCATCATGTGCTGCACTGTTCCTGAGCAAGGTTCCCAAAGGAGAACACTCTTCTTTACGCAAGACTCAATGGGTGTGTCTACGCATCAAGGGCTGCTCAGCAATTAGAAAGAAATGTAAAATTGCGAGAAGCAGCGTGGCCTAGTGAAAAGAGCAAAGGCTTGGGAGTCAGGGGATCTGGGTTCTAATTCCAGCTCTGCCACTTACCTGCTGGGTGACCTTGGGCAAGTCACGCCACTTCTCTGTGCCTCCATTCCCTCATCTGAAAAATGAGGTGGGATCTGATTATCTTGTATCTACCCCAGAGCTTAGTACAGTGTTTGGCATATAGTAAGCACTTAACTAATACCACAATCATTTATTATAATTAATAATAATAATGGTGATGTTATTAATATTAATGACAATAATAATAAAGATACTACCTGAATTTTAAAGGTGTAGACCTCTGCAGCCTCATTGAAAAACTAATGCCAGAGGGCTTGGTAACTGTACTTTTGGTCACAGTTAGCCAGCTCTCCTGGCAAATGATATCCTCACCAAAAATAATAATGTGCTTACTGTGAGCCAAGCCCTATACTGAGCACTTAGGTAGAAATCAACAGATTGGAGACAGTCCCTGACCCATATGGGGCTCACAGTCTAAGAGGGAGGGAGAAAAGGTCTTTAATCCCCATTTTCCTGTGAGGAAACTGAGGCCCAGAGAAATTAAGTGATTTGCTCAAGGTCACACAGCAGA
Organism: Ornithorhynchus anatinus; assembly: GCF_004115215.2. Lineage (NCBI taxonomy): Eukaryota > Metazoa > Chordata > Mammalia > Monotremata > Ornithorhynchidae > Ornithorhynchus > Ornithorhynchus anatinus. Next base: position 9,825,025 of record NC_041750.1, read on the forward strand.
CAAGTGGCAGAGCTGGGGTTAGAACCTAGGTCCTTCTAACTCCCAGGCCGGTGCTTTATCCTCTAGGCCATGCTTCAATTAATTCTGCTAATTTAGCATTTTGAAATCTTTGTCATTTTGACCTCTTCTTTGATCATAGTTTAAATTGATTGGCCTTTTCTCCAAGAAAGTCAAAGCACTTGATTGATTGATTGATATTGTTGAGGGAGGGAGTATGGGTTTTTGGAAAGAGCGTGGATCGGGGAGTCAGGAGATCTGGGTTCTTAAGTCCCACCTTTGCCATTTGCTTCCTGGACCTCAGTTTCCTCATCTGTAAAGTGGGAAAAATAATAACTGCCTCTCCCTCCTGGGAGAGGATAAATTGAGGATAAATTGAGGGAGAGATTTGAGGATAAATTGAATTAATTGACATGAAAGGGAACATGTATTGTGCTCTCCCAAGTGCTTAGTACAGTGTTCCACACACAGTAACTGCTCAATAAAGACCATCGATGACGATGAAAGGGCTTTGGAAAAATTAAAAAGCTACATAGACGCAAGGGGTTATGATTAGAGTGGAGAGCAGAGCTGGGGAGGAATGGCAAACGGAGGTTATGGGTGAACGATACAGAAGGATGCTATCATCTGGATCTCAAATAATCCAGTCAGAGTTAAGCCTCATATCAGACCCATCACACCATTTGTTTGTGAGGTGAGAGAGAAATGCTGCGACCTGCGATCAGATGGGCAACTGAAGTAGCCAATCGAGGCCTGAGAGCGGAAAGAAAACCGGATATTCAGACTCTCAAGGTTTTATTGTTGAGATAAACCTGTTCGACAGCGGCTGTCAAGTTTAATATTTCACTTGGAGTTGCTAGAATGGCTCTCGGGTGCCTGGCTCGTACTAATAGGGCTGCAATCACTTAGAGTTAATCTACCTGTGGGGCAGGAATGGAGCATGACTCCTCTGACTGGCTTTTGAAGGCTGCATCCAGGTGCATAGCCGACTGACTCATCCTAATGGGGCGTTGGAGTGGTGTGAGACTGAGGCGTGGTGGCTCAAGGGAAGCATGCTGCCTCTCTCTTTGCTATTCTCCCATTGAAACCTAGTCCAGGTTGCCTTGCCAAGTGGAGCATGAAAACAATTATGTGGGCCAGAGCCCCGCTTTCCTGTGTCATCTGGCCCCAGCCTGCAAGGAGCTGCCTGTATATACCACTGTTTATATACCTTGATCTCTCCCCCTCTTTCTACCCTTACATTTGGGCATAAAACACGCCATCAGCTCTCTCCATCTTACTTGTCAACTCTCCACCTAGTACAGCCCACCTGGCGGTCTTCATCCCTCCCAAGTTTTCCATCTCACTGTGCCTTGTTCTCAACGCTTCCGCCTCCAACCCACGGCTCACACCCTTCTTCCCGTCTGGAACCTCCTCCCCCTTCACAGCTGACAGACCTCAGCTTTTCCCATCTCCGAAGCCCTTCTACAATCCCATTTCCTCTAAGAGGCCTTCCGTAATCAAGTTTTCTTCTTCGGGTGCTTTTGTGCCACCCCGGCCCTTTGGCCCTCACCGTTTGAACCTCTCTTTCGATTTCTACCTACGTAATCTGAAAAACGTTTGTCCCCGTTTTACAAAAGCCAGGGCTGGCGGAAGGGAGCCCCGGGTGGGGAGTCGGGGGATCCGGGTTCTAATCACAGCCCTGCGGCCCGTCTGCCGGGAGACCTTGGGCGGCTCACTTCACTTCACTGTGCCTCAGTTCTCTCGTCTGTAAAATGAGGGTTAAGATCGTGAGTCCCACGTGCGACCCGATGGGCTTGTATCCACTCCGGCGCTCAGTACGGTGCCTGGCATGTGGTAAGCGCTGAGCAAATACTGTTATTATTATGCGGTACAAGGTACCGGGCCCAGCCTGATCATCCTCTATCAACCCTAGTGCTTAGTACGGTGCCCGTCGCATAGAACGATAATGGTATTCGTTAAGCGCTTCCTATGTGCCAAGCACTAAGTCCTTAACAAATACCATAAGGGAGGGTGGGCATCAAGCCGCGGCGGGGCCGTCCGGATGGAGGGGGGCCAAAGGAGAAGCTTTCCCCATTCCCCCTTGCCTCATCCTAGTCACCCGCACCTGTCCCAGCCCCTTTTCTCCCTGTTTTTATGAAAAGCGGGTTTCATCTTCCGCATCCTTAACTGGCTCCGGGCGGCGGCGACGACTCGGGAGGGGACGGACCCACCCTAAGGGACCGTGGCGGCGGCGCTGCAGAGGCTCCTCTGGTCAGCAGGTGGCGACGGAGAGCGAGCCAGTGGGACCCGGAAGGGTCAGGGCCCCGCCCCCTCGGCCGGCGGGTGCGGGACGAGCCGTTTGCCGTTGCCGCTGCCAGAGAGCGCCGAGCTGCTGGCTGGACGGGACGGGACCGGCCCGGCTCCCTCCCTCCCTCTCTCTCTCTCTGCCCCCCCATGGCTGCTGCTGCTTCGGCCTCTGAGCGCCGGGCCTTCGCCCACAAGATTAACAGGTAAAAAGCCTCTCCCGACGGGGCCGATGCCTGCTCCCTGCTCCCTCCTCCACCCCACCTTTAATTGGATCCGCCCAGTCGCTTTGGGGAGGGTGGGGTTGCCTATTGCGATTCTTCTCCACCCCCCCCCCCAACACACCCATCTTCCCCTTCTCCCTAACCCCCCCCACCCCCCATAGTCACCCTTTCGTGTCGGGCGGGCGTTGAAAAGCTTTTAGTAACGGCCAGCTGCAACTAGGGAGGATTCGCAGCTTCTGCAGCGTGGGCTAAAAAGTCAAATCGACATACTCCCTCCCCCCTTTTCCTCCCCCCTTTTCCTCTCCCCTTTTCCCTCCCCCTTTTTCCTTTCCCCTTCTCTCCCCTCCCACCCCCGGTTCGTTTCGAGCTCCAGAAAAGCAAGACACCCTCCCCCCCGCCCGCCCCTCTCGGCAGTCCCCCCGAGATCGGATTGTTTAATAGGAACAGAAGGAAATTGCGGACTTGTGCTGTTCCTGCTGGAACGGGAGCTCTTTGGCATTGTCCTGCCTCTCAGCATTTCCTGCTTTTTGTTCCCCTTTGAGCGCTCTGGAGAATGAGAAGTCCAGAGATATGGTTTAGAATATGGGGCCAGGCGGTAAACTGTTTGGAGCCGCCGCTTTTCATTGACCTCCCCACCCTCTCCGTGGCTGTTTAGCCCCTACTTGGGGCACATTGGAATTTTGGAAGATTAATACCTTGTTGTTGTTGTCCGCTTTGGTGAAAAAGCTGCTCCAATTCCTGCACATAAAGGGTTGAGAAGGTTGGGGAGGGAGAGAGAGATGCTTTCCAGATTTCAAAGCAGCCCTGTGATATCAGAAATGGTAGAAAGTGGGGAGAGCAGGTGTATGTGAATAATTTAAGGGTGACCCTGGGCTTCCTCTCCCCAGTGGGCTCTTCCCTCTGCCTGCATAGTAGTCTGTATGGTCAGATTCCTCTTTCTGTCTCAGTCACTAGACCCAAGAGGAAACTTCAAATTAAGAGAACAAAGTAGAATCAGTTTGGTCTGGGTTCTGAGTTCCGACCCTACCACTTGGCTCCTGTTGGGGTTTCAGTGAGGTCCTGGAATCCTAGAACCAGAGAGGGCACCTTAAGATTATCGGGTTGGCCTTCTGTCTTCAGACAGCCTTGCTGTCTCCTCAAACAGTATCCTGGAAGGTACATCATTGAAGAATGTCATTTGGCTGTCAGAACTTCGGGTTCTTTAGGCAGAAAAAGATCCGGTGGTCCTAGGGGGCAGCAGGCCGGTCATGAGCCTGAAGTCAACCTTTTAGTCAGCCCTTCTAGAGTACTGAGTCCAGCGAAGTGTGTCCGTAATTAAAGAGAAATATAGGGAACTTGGAGGGAGTTCAGAGGGAGCCACAACCATGATTAAAGGGTTGCAAATGAGATCTAAGAGGAAAAGCTAAAGGAACTGGGATTATTCCATTTGAAGAAGAGAAAGCTGAGGGGCACGTTAAGAGTAGCCCTAAAATGCTATGAAAGATCCTTCCAGTTGGAATGGTGACCAACTCAGTCTCCACCAAGGACAGGACCAGAGGAGGAACTGGGATGTAATTGCAGTGAAATGAGATTTCGATTATAGGAAGATTCCCTGACCGTGACTGTTGTTAAACTCAGGAGTGGCTTACCGAGGCACATAATGAAACCTCCTCTTCTAGGTCCATAAAAATGGTATTCCTATCTGTATGGATGAGGTAAGTGTGTGCTGAAAGATGGGGGGCAGGGGGAACGGGTTCGTTGATCTTTCAAGGTTCCGGGACTGTGATTGTGGGGTGGTTTGCTCCAGTTATGGAAACAGTAGTGCTTTCATGTGAATGGAAATCCAGTGGTTGGGGACTGAGGAAGGAGGAAGGGACTGAGTTTTCCTGCCGTCCATTCAATACAGGGACCCTTTCTCTCTCCTTTTCCCTTGCGCCTGACAAGAAAATATACCAACTTGGAAGAACAAAGACCAGGTGGGAATCCCTGTGGCAGCCTTCCGGTTTTAGGATGCTCTTATCTTGATGACTGGCCTGTGTCAGTGGGAAAAGGCATGGCTCTTTTCCCATCCTAGACTGAGGCATGATGGAGCCTGCCATTGCAAATAGCGAGTGCATCGATGAAAGATGTTCTTTGTGTGCACTCTGTGGAAGGTTCTGTTGGGTGCCTATTGGGTTTTTTCAACCCCACTCATACATCTGGCCATCAATTACTGCCCTGTTAGATTGTAAACTCGTTAGCTGTATGGTATTCTTCCAAGTGCTCTGCACACAGAAGGTGCTCAATAACTACCATTAATTGATCGTTCCTCAAACATGAGCCTCAGAGTCAGCCTCGACTCCTCAGTGATCTTCAATTCTCACATCGTCTAATGCCGAATCCTGCCAGTTCTTCCTTCATGACAACTTTCAGATCTGCCCCATTCTCCCTATCAAAACATCTACCTCCTCAACAACCTCCTATGGCTGCCCATCCACCTCCGCATCAAACAGAAACCCCTTACCCTCGGCTTTAAAGCACTCAGACAGCTTGCCCCATCCTACCTCCCTTCACTGATCTACTACAGCCCAGCCCCCACAATCCGCTCCTGTAGCTCCAGCTTACTCAGTGTGCCCCAATCTCATCTATTTCACCGCAGACCCCTTTCCCACATCCTCCCCCTGGCCTGGAACTCCCTCCCCCTCCACATACACCAGAACACCACTCTCTCCACCTTCAAAACATTATTAAGGTCACATCTCCTCTGAAAGGCCTTCCCTGATTAAGCCCTCTTTTCCTTGGCTCGCTCTCCCTTCTACATCATATATGCACTTTGTTCTGTGACCTTTGGACACTTGATATTCTCCCCAACCCCGCAGCACTTACGTACCTATCTTTAAATTCTATATATCATTTACTTATATTGATGTCTGTCTCCCCCACTAGACTGTAAGCTCATCATGGGCAGGGAACGTGTCAGCTAATTCTGTTGAATTGTACTCTCCCAAGTGCTTAGTACAATTCTCTGCACTTAGTAAGCACTCAATAAATATCATTGATTACAAGCTCTGGTTACATTATGGCTAGACTATTATAGCAGACTTCTTGCTCATGTCCCTGCCTCCAGGCTCGCGACCCCCACCCCCCAACCGCATACCACAGTAAGCACATAAACTGTTGATGGATTGTCTTGAAGCATTACTTGACTTGCATCTCGTCAGTCCTGAAAACCCTCCTGGCTCCTCACAACCAATCTCAAGACTCTCCACCAACTCACCCAATTTACACCCCCACCCCACTATGCTCTCTTGGTTCTTCTCAGACTCACTTTCTAACTGTAACTCAGTCTTGACTCTCCCACCTTCATCCCCTTGCTCATGTTGAAATCCACCCTCCCCAAATTACAACAGAACCCAACTGTCCCCATAATCCCACCTCCTTAATGAATTCCTTTCTCTGGTGTATGTAGCCATCAGCCATTTCTAGCACTTTTGTACTTATTTGCTCCCGTCCTCAACCATTTTGTCTATTTCCACATTCATTTATTTTGTTTACTATAATTGTAAATAGTTTTATGTCTGTCTCCCCCATTGCAGTGTAAGCTTCTTGTGAGCAGGGATTATGTCACTTCGTTATGCAGGTCCCAAACACTTAACACTGCATCCACTGAGTGCTCAATAAAAACCATTACTATCTCTTTATGAAGATCAAACACATATATAGTTATTTCTGTCCTACGAATACTACTTGTAATATTTTGCACAGTGGGTTTTTTGAGCCCAAACATCTGGTTTTTCAAAGCATCTACCTCCCAGCTGTGCTGAGAAGGTCATCTCTATATCAGTGACTCACAGGTAATCTTGAGCACCATATCACAAAAAAGCACTGTACTTTAAAGGAAGAGCATTCAACAATAATGTTCAAAATACTGTTCTTTAAATAGTAATGTCCCGGCTTTTCTTAAGAGAAGTATAAAGCATCATCACTAAGAACCTGTTGCCCAACATTATGAGAAAGCCTACTCACTGTACCTCATTCTCATCACACCCTCCCTCCTGCCTGGACTCCCTCCCCATTGTGTCCTCTGCAGCCCATTGCTCTCCCCATCCTTAAAGCCCTTCTTCTTCTTTATAAAAAAAAAAAAGGTTTCGTTTAGCACTTACTATGTGCCAGTCACTGTACTAAGGGCTGGGGTAAGTACAAGTTAATCGTGTTGGATGCATTTCCCAAGTGGGGCTCACAGTCTTAGCCCCCATTTTACGGATGTGGTAACTGAGACCCAATTAGGTCAAGTGACTTGCCTAAGGTAACAGCAGACAAATCACATCTCCTCCAAGAGACCTTCTCTGATTAATCTCTCATCTCTCCACCCTGTTTCTGCCCCCAACTGCCTCTTCAACACTTCCTTATCACCTGTGCATTTGAGTCCTTATCCCCTAAGCACTTAGGTACCTTCTATTCTCTACACATCTTGAAACTCTGTTGTTTCTCCCTACCTGAACCTGTCTCCCATGATAGATTGTAAGGAATTGTCAACTAACTCTATTGTACTCTTTCAAGTCCATATACTATGCTCTGCACAGAGTAAGTGCTCAATAAATGCTATTGATTGACTGTACCGCTAGTCTCCCTCACTTTTCCCCCTAAACTGGCATGTTAAATTTGTGTTCCATAATAATTAATAATTGCCATATCTGTTAAGCACTTACTATGTGCCAAGCACTGTACTAAGCTTTGGAGTAGGTACAGGATATTCAGGCCCCACATGGGGCTCATAGTATAAGTGGGAGGGAGAACAGGGATTGGATCCCCATTTTGCAGTTGAGGAAACTGAGGCACAGAGAAGTTAAGTGGTCTGCCTTAAGTGACACATTGGTAAAGCAGAAATTAGAACCCAGGTCCTCTGACTCCCAGGCTTGTGAACTTTCCACTAGACCATGCTGCTGCTCCTGAAAAACCCCTCTAGACTGTAAGCTCATTATGGGCAGGGAACATGTTTACCAACTCTGTCATATTGTACTCTCCTAAATGCTTAATACAGTGCTCTGCATACAGTAAGCACTCAGATACCATTGATTGAACCCTCAGTTTCTTTTCAACCAATTTTTTAATGATATTTGTTAAGCATTTGTTATGTGCCAGGCACTGTACTAAGCGCTGGGGTAGATAGAAGATAATCGGGTTGGACACAGTCCCTGTTGCACACGGGGCTCACGGTCTTAATCCCTATTTTACAGATGAGGGAATTGAGGGCCTGAGAAGTGAAGCGACTTGCCTAAGGTCACGCAGCAAAGTAATGGAGCTGACCCGGGTCCTTCTGACTCCCGGGCATGGGCTCTATCCACTAGGTCATGCCGCTTCATGTCCTCACATCCTCTCTGGGGCGGGACCCCCAGTGGCCCCATGACCAGTGCCTAGGATGGAGTAAACTTGACGTTATGCTTGGTCAATTTACCTGGGAGACTTTTTAGGTTGAAGAAAGTGACACGAGCTCCCTTTCTGAACCACCCTGAGAGAGATGAGTTATGCGGGAGAGCAAAGGACTCGAGGCCCAAGTTGAAGTGAACAGAGGGTAGGAACTGTCCCAACTTGAAGGTTCAGCAAACTCTCTTGTATGACTGCGCTCAGTTGTTTCCAGTTAGATTCCATAGCCTGGCTAAGAGCACTTATTTAACCAAATTGTCGTGTTTTGGAACTGTAACCCTCTCCGGGAGAGGGCAGAGGAACTTGCTAGTTACTTTTTGTGCCGATAGTACTGAGGGGTGGGGTAAGTTTAAAGTTCATCTCTTCGGGTGCTATCAAAGGTAAGGTAGAGTTCCAGTAATTCCAAAATGACTCGGGTGGGTGGGGGAGGATAGGATTAAGGCTCAGTGAAAGCAGCTGTTGTAATGAAAGCTCTGTGGGGGAGTTGAGCCATGATGGCCTCCATAAATGTGTTCTGTGGGGCCTTTCTGTTGAACATTTAGGGACTTGGTGCCGTCAGAGGAACAGGTGGAGAAGAAACATCATCATGCCTGCCATTCTGTTTTGGAGCCCTGTTCTTGGCTGGAGAGGAGGCAGATGAAGGGTGGAAGTTGATTTTTCCCTATATTTGGAAAACAGTTGTGACTGTTTAGACTGAGGATGGTCCTGCTTGGAGCGATGAGGAACTTGAGGTCCATTCCCTCCTAACAGATTTACTCCCTCTCTGTCTCCTGTTTATATTGAATTTACTCTGTCATTCTTACTCATCTTGAGCATTTGTTCCTCCACTATAGATTGGGAGTAGACTTTGGGCCAGGGACCTGGTTGAATCAATGTCCATGTCAATTTTCCCAGGGCTGGGTTTGGTGTCCTGTATATAGTAAGCTCTCAATGTCTAAGCAGGCCAGGGGATAGAAGAGAGCATTGAAGCAGTGTGGCCTAGTGGAAAGTGCCAAGGCCTGAGAGTTAGAGGTACTTGGTTCTGATCCCGGTTCTGCCAATTGCTTGCTTTATGACCTTGGGCAAGTCACTTCACTTAGTACCTCAGTTTCCTCATCTGTAAAATGAGGATTAAATCCTCCTCTCTCCAATTTAGACTGGGAGCCCCATGTGGAACAAGACCTGTGTCCAACGTGATAAATGTGTATCTGGAACAATGCTTGACCTTCATTCATCCAGTCATATCTATTGAGCACTTACTGTGTGCAGAGCACTGTCCTAAGTGCTTTGGAGAGTACAGTATAACAATAAACAGACACGTTCCCTGCCCACAACAAGATTACAGTCTAGAGCCACATAGTGAGCACTTAATAAGTACCATTAAAAAAGAGAGATGAGGAATTTGCCTAGAATCGGGCCTTCTAATCCCATTGCTTTTAAGTGCTCCTCTCTCTCCTGCATGTCCTCACCAGCAGTGGCTACCACTCAAGATAAAATGGCCATCCAAGATGGCTGCCATTTCGGCCCTTATGCAGTAATGGGGTATTTATTTGCTATTGTTTTAATGAGATGTTCATCTCCTTGATTCTATTTATTGCTATTCTTGTCTGTCCGTCTCCCCTGATTAGACTGTAAGCCTGTCAAAGGGCAGGGACTGTATCTGTTACCGATTTGTACATTCCAAGCGCTTAGTACAGTGCTCTGCACATAGTAAACGCTCAATAAATACTATTGAATGAATGACACATTCAAACCTCCTCTCTCCTGTTCCGTTTCAACTCTGAAAACCATACAGCTCCCTCGAACTTGGGGATCTTTCCACCAGCCCATTGCCACTCCCCTGCCCCCAAGGCTCAGCTGTTGAACAGCTGCAGGCAGCACTCCAAAACCTGTTTGGGACTGGAATCAATTGGAAAAAAAAAAAGTCCCATTCCCAGCTGGAAGCCCTGGGATAAACTGAGGAAAATCAGACAGCCTGGTCTGGGGCATTAATCTGTTAGCTGAGTTTTTTTGTCTTTTCGTTTTAGCGTTTTTCATAGCATCTTTTTTTGTTTTTTCAAATGGCATTTGTTAAACACTTACGATGTACCAAGCACTTATTTCTAAGCACTGAGGTAGATTCAAGTTAATCCTTCCCTTCTCTCCTTTGATGTGCCTGGATCAGTCACTTCCCTGTTTTCCAGAGGGGTAACTGAGGCCCTGAGTGGCCCAGAGCTAGGATTTAAACCTCCCTCCCAGCTCCCAGGGTGCTTGTGTTGGATGCAGGAGTTCCCTGAAACCGAAGAGGCCTCTGTATTCAGATCGGTTGGGGGATGGGCAGAGAATTTGCATGATCCTGGGTATTAGATGCCTGAGGTAGCTCACACGTTGAATAGAATTAATAAACTGTGGTTTTGGGGCTGTATTTCAACAGATTGAAGTCTTGAGACACTCATCTTAGTGCAAAGCAAGATTAACTCTCCACAGCACAAACGTTTGGATTCCAATCCCTTCTCTCCATTGCCCACTGAGAAATACCAGCTGTTCTTTACAAAGAGCATGAATCTGGAAGTCAGGATACTCTACTGGGCCTGCTTCATCTCTTGGTGCCTCAGTTACCTCATCAGCAAAAAAAAAAATGGGAATAAGATACCTGCTCTCCCTCCCTCAGACTGTGAAGAGGGCAAGGTGAGGAGTAGCAGGTGAAGTGAGGCGAGCTGGAGAAGAGGAAGCCCTGTCTGATGATCTTGCATCGATTCTAGTGCATAGCCCATGGTAAACAAATAAGGGGTGAGAAGCACCATGGCCTAGTGGAAAGAGCATGGACCTGAGAGTCAGAGGACCTGGGTTGGAGTCAGTTCTGCCAGTTGTCTGCTCTGTGACCTTGGGCAAATCACTTAGCTTCTCTGAGCCTCAGTTTCCTCAGTTATAAAGTGGGGATTAAATAAATACCTGTTCTCCCTCTTACGTAGACTGAGAGTCCCATTTGGGACAGGGACTGTGTCCAACTTGATTAACTTGTATCTCCCCAGTGCTTAGAACAGTGCTTGACACATAGTGCTTAACCAATACTATAAAAATAATAATTTTAAAAAATACCTTATAAAACATAAAACCCTCCCTGCCAGGTCTCGGGGCAACCAAGTATGTTGCCAGAGGAGTTTGCAGTGAGAGAAAGGACAATTTGGCTACACAGGATTCTTGGAGACTGCCTCGGGGAGGGCATACCCTCCCCCAGTTCCTAACTGCCCCAACCTCCACCCTTCCCCTCCACTTTCTGCCCATGCAGTGGGAAGGAACTGGGAAGGTGGAGAATTGTAATGTAGGATGTTAACTGCAAGACTGGCATTCACATGTTTTAACTACCCTACAGTCCTCTACACTGTAAGCTTGTTGTGGCCAGGGAATGTGTCTACCAACTCTGTTATATTGTACACTCCCAAGTGCTTAGTACAGAGCTCTGCACATAGTATAGGCAATCCGATTGATTGAGCAAGGATCAGCTAAGGGAGTGGGATGATTGGGCAGCTCAGCTAGGAATGTCTTAGCTAGTTCTAGGACAGTGAATGAATTTGCCCTTTGAGAATGTTAAGAAGTTGTGAGGTGCTACTGACTCCCCACTCCCACATCATCGCTTCATTGCCCCCTCACCCCCTTTCTCCCCCTTATGTTAAAGAGAAAAAAAAATCGGAATTCATGTTGTCATTTTTGGCTTTTATGAGGCAGTCACACAGAACTGCATGGAGATTGCCAGCTAGGATCAGGGCGGGGTTTGAGGGGAGCAGTTATTCACACTCAGGGCAAAAAGGAACTGATGAAGCTGAACTCCTCATCTTCCCTCCCAAATCCCGTCCTCCACCCAACTTTCCCATTACGTTGCCAGCACCACCAACACCCCCTACCCCTTCACCTCTTAAGCCTGCAGTTAATGGCATTATTCTCGACCCCCACCTTCTCCTTCAACTCTTGTCAGTCACGTTTCCAGAATCTGCCCTTTCTTCTCTATCTGAATAGCCACAACGTTGATCCGGGTTAGATTGTCATATCCTGGCTCAACTATTCCATCAGCCTCCTTGCTGATCTCCCTGCCTCAAGTGTCTCTCTGTTGCTGGATCACTTTTCTAAAGTGCCATTCTGTGCACAGGTGCCCATCTCTCGAACACCTCCAGAGGTTTCCCTATTCCTCTCTGCATCAAGCAGAAACGCCTGATCATTGGCTTTGAGGCACTCAATCAGCTTTCTCCCTCCTATTTATTCACTCTCTTCTCCTTCCACACCTCAGCTTGCATTTACCATGCCTTGTTCACGGCTCTCCTGCAGTCAACTTCTTGCCTGGAACTCTCTTTCCCTTCACAACCAATGGGTCACTTATCTCCCCAACTTCAAAGCACTTCTGAAGTCACATCTCCTCGAGGAAGCCTTCCTTGATTGATGTCCAATCTCCTCATCTTATATCCCCCTGACCACCCTTCACAGCCACCTAAGCACTTAAGTTACTGGAACCCCGGAGCACTTATGTGCATCTCTACCTTCCTCCTACCAGTAATTTATTTTAGTGTCTGCCTCCCCCTCTAGAATGTAAGTACTGCAGGGCAGGAATCATGTGTACAAAATCTATTGGTCTCTCCCAAGGCCTTAGCACAGTGCCCTGCACACAGGGGCTGCTCAGTGAATACTATTGATTGGTTGGTTTGGTAGGTGAGAGTGAGAGAGTCCCTGTGAAGTGACTGTGCTGAGCTGCAGGCCTGAAGGAGACCGAGTTAATTTGATTACTCATCCCTTTGTGGGCAGAGTTGTTAGAGAGCTCTCCACTCTTTTCTACAGCCGGGTTGGCTCTGGGCCCAAGGGGCAATTAACCTAATTTCAAACAAACACACACAGAAGAGCAGTGATTGCCTGTACAGATTTGCTCTTGCAGAAGTGAAGAGAAATCGCTTTATCTTCCGAGTTCACCAACCTAAAAGCCTGCTGGTGGCTGGGCTTTGACCTCATCTTAGCTGAGTGCTGAACTCTTAAGGCAAAGACCTTTTAGGGGTGAAGATACAGACCCTGTGATTTCCCACTTACAAGGGGGGAAAAAAAGGCAGCTTGGCTCTTTTTTGTAGCTCATCCTGAGCTCTAGGGCTGTGATGAGTGAGTGGGCTTATTGAACTATTTGAACATTTGTGTTCACACTTTCCCAAGCATTTAATACATTGTACTGTAACCAGTAGATGCTTAATAAATACTGTTACTACTATTGAACCTTAAAGGGGGTGGGACGCTGGGGGGACCGGTGGGGGGAGACCTATAAACTCATTTAGGTCACCTCCCCTGCTGTGGATTGATCCCTTCCAGACCTCAGGCTATTAATGATTCTGGAGGCTTGGTTTCTCCCTGTTCACTTAGTAGCTATCTCCTCCAAGGTAAAAGACAGATCAGTCTTAAATTGGCTGCAGGATGTGTTTCTGTCTGTCTCTCTGTCTCTGTGTATCTGTCTTTCTAGAGGAGAGGGGTGGAAGGAGGGTGGAGAGGGAAGAAAACTTGGGGGAAGCATTTGGTATGGGTGAGGTATCTGGGTAAAACTGAAACATCTTGCCCTGTCTTCCCTCTTGTTCCTCTCCCTCCTGCTGGCCCCATTTTCTGGCATAGATTGGATAATAATGGTTTAGGTTTAGTGTGGTTGCATAGATGATCTGATAAAATGTCTTTCTGAACTAAAAGGAAATGAATGGGTGGAGGCTCAGAGGAGCTTTCCTGGAGAAAATCCAGCTGGCCCAGGACACCCATAAATCAGGCAGCTGGTTCCTGTGTTTCCTATCAGACAGGATTTGGTTGTCTTAGGAAGTGCCGGTTCCACCAGTGTTTACTTATGTTCTTGTTCACCCCTTCCACTCCCCCACCCCTTCCTCACCTCCTTTCTCTCCTCAAAGACCCTCGATTCCCCCCTCATCTCCCCACTCCCATCCCCTTGAGGATTGAGACCCAAGGTTGGAACATGGCAGATCCAGCCATTAGCTCCAGTCTGATACTCCAAGGCAGGGGATCTGAAAGGCTGGTGGCAAATACCAAAGGCAGATCTGTCTCCTCAGGCTACACAGCTGCTGCCTGCAAAGCTCCCCAAAGGCTCAGAGCTCAGAGAAACACTCAAAAGAAGCTGTGCAGGACGGAGCCCCCCTTGGGCCCTGTCCATCCTAGATAGCAATCCTCAGGATGTTAGCTCCCCCCACCCCACCTCCCCTGGTTCCCCATCTTCTCTGATTTCCTGACTCCCCTGGTTCCCCGAATCCATTTTCCAATAGTGTCCTGTAGGAGCACAGGGTGGGGGCAGGCACGCTATGGAGGGAGGGCGCAGGTGTTGCACTAAACAGCTTGTTTGATCTTTCCTCTTTCCTTCCATTAGTCCTGGAGGCCCCCATCAGCAGGAGCTTGGTGATTAAAGCCCATCATTTTGCTGCTAATGCCTTCTGACAGAGTCTCCATTTCAGGCTCTTAAAAGATTTCCCTCCCTCTTCTTTGCCTTTGGTGTTCTGGAATTGGCCGGTGGGGCCCAAACAGATGGGATTCTGTATGTCTGTGACCCCTTTTGACCCCAGTGGGGCGGGCAAAGGACTCAGGAGAGTCAGGGGGAGTGGGGAGGCTGGACCTCGAACGCCACTCTCCCTCCAGCTCCCAGTGGCGATCTCGGTTGACCTTTCTTGGCTCCAAGGGGTACGGGAAGCTTGTTCTTCTCTCAGATTTCCTCCTGTCCTTCCTCAGCCCTGTTGCTGAGATCCAGATGGTGGACTGCCTCACCTGGGATGGATGCGATTCCCAGCTAGCCAGTCGGGGGCTGTCATCTTAGGAATGGCTGCTATGTGTTATTAGCAGTGAGTCTGGCTTTATGGGGCTTTATGGCTCAGGATGATGAGGCACTGGGGGAGACTGGAAACCACTTCAGTGCTGGAGATTGAGTAAAAAAACTGGCTTGGGTGGAGTGTTTTCTATCTGGCTGACCAGTGGCCTGAGAGCCAAAACCAAGGGTCCACCAATGAATGCTGTGCGACCCTAGGCTAATCTCCAGCTCTCTCTGGGGGCTGTTTCCTCAGATTATTCTATAGCATCAGTGAAGTTGGAAGTGCTTGGGAGATCCAGGATGAGGGTGAGATCCCATCAATCCATCAGTGGTGTTTACTGAGTGCTTACTATGTGCAGAGCACTGCCTTGAACACTTGGGAGAGTATAATACCACTGAGTTGGTAGACCTGAGCCCTGGTGTCATTCTTTTCAGGGAGGCAGACACTCAAATAAATTGCAGGTAGGAGGAAGCAACAGAGTCAACGAAGGCATTTGGGAAGATGTGAAGCAGAAAGGCACTGGGTTTTATTTTGAGTTTTTCCTTTTTCACCCTAAACTTGGCACTACATAACTGCAGACTTTGTTCTGAAAATCTGGCAAGGAGGGCAAGAGAAGCAGGGTGGCCTAATGGATAGAGCATGGGCCTGGAGTCAGAAGGACCTGGGTTCTAATCCCCACTCCACTACTCATCTGCTCTGTGACCTTGAGCAAATCACTTGACTTTTCTGTGCCTCACTTACCTCATCTGTAAAATGGGAATTAAGGCTGTGAGCCCCATGTGGAACATGAACTGTGTCCAACCTGATTATCTTACATTTATCCCACTACTTAGTACAGTGCCTGGCACATAGTAAGCACTTAACAAGTACCATTAAAAAAAAGATCTCATCCTCGGGTTTATAATTTGGGGATCTGCCTCTTTTGCGTACTTTGGCACATTGGCTCTCAGCCATATGTTCTCTTTTCCTTTTCTCCTCCCTGCTCTCCCAAGGGGCTGAGGAAGTTGCCACCAGGAGGGAGGATGTGATTGGAAGGGCCCAAGAAAATCAAGTTCTCGCCCCATTCATTTCCGAATCTGCCAAGGTGATGAAGGGGTCGTGTCACAGGAGGCAGCATGGAGACATCTGAGCCTAGGCCAGTGTGGGTCTAGATTTGAACTCAAGTTTGGCTGCTGGGAGCAGTCAATCAATCAGTCCATGGTATTGAGCACTTGCTGGAGGGGAGCAAGAGTACAGTTGTCTTGGTAAACATGATCTCAGTCCTGTCTGTTCTGAGACTCGCTGTCCTGTTCAGGTTTATTGATAAGCTAACACTTTGGAAGCTGCATTTAGTTCAGACCTTGGGACTCCCCTTTTAAAAATGAAAATAGTGAGTGGAAGAGAAGTGGGTGTCAGGAAACTGGGCTGAATCCCAGTTCTGGGGCAGCAGTACCGTTTCAAAGAGCTTCTTGCTAATCAACCAGTCAGTGGTATTTATTGAGCACTACTGTGTGCAGAGGACTGTACTAAGTGCTTGGAAGTGTACAATATGACAGAAGTTGGTAGATATGTTCCCTGCCCATAATGAGCTAACAGTCTAGAGGGGGAGACAGAAATTAACAAAAATAAATTATGGATATGTACGTAAGTGCTGTGGGGTGGTGAAGTGCCTTGCCCAAGACAAGTGGCGGAGTTGGACTTAGAACCCAGGTCCTCTAACTACCAGGCCCGGCTCTTTCCGCTAGTCCATGCTGCTTCCCTGAGCTCTGGGGGCAGGGCAGAGAGAAGAAATTGAAAGTCAGCCTGCCAGGCTGTGGAACAGCCCTAAGTCTGGAATCTGGTCAGGTTGAAGCAAAGGGTGAGGAGATGAGAGCTTAGTCAGCGAAGGCTTTCTGGAGGAGATAGGATTTTAGAGAAATCAGAGAGGAGTCTGAAAAGGCTTTCCCCTTCTGCTCTTTCCCCGGTCAATCAATCAGTGTGATTTATTGAGTGCTTACTGTGTGCAGAGCACTGGAAAGAACAATGCAATAGAGTTGGTGGACATGATCCCCGCCCTCAGGGAGCTTGCAGTTTAGTGGGGGAGAGAGGTATTAAATTACAGATGGGGAAATGGCAGAGTACAAAAATATGGACATCCGTGCAGGGGGTATCAAAGTGCTTAGGGAATACAGACCCAGGTGCATAGATGACTCACAAGGGAGGGTGAATATGGTGGGGAGAAGAGGTTAGTCAGGGAAGGCTTCCTGGAGGAGATATGATTTTAGTAGATTCATTCAATCATATTTTATTAAGCACTGCAGAACACTATACTAAGTGCTTGGGAAAGTACAGTACAGCAATAAAGAGTGACAGTCCTTGCCCACAATGAGCTCACAGTCTAGATGGGGGGGAGACAGACATCAATACAAATAAACAGACATCAATATAAATAAAACATTTATTTTATTTATGGGGAGAGTGGTGGTCTGTCGGAAATGTAGTCTGTCCCCTTTCCAGTTCTCCCTTGCTAAGCTCCCTGGCCAAGATTCAGGTTGTTTTTGCTGCTTTGGGAGCCTCTGCAGAGCGTGAGATTCTGTGCAGAAATCCCTCTGGAATAACATCTGTGTCACCAAGAGGCAGAGTGAGGGGAGGAGCCATCGTGGTTATTGTCCAAGCGCAGTGTGTGATTCAGCTGATGGAAATGTGGGTGGTGTGGGGGGATGCTGGAATGTTTCTCAGCTTGGGGGGATGCTGGAATGTTTCTCAGCTTGTTTGGAGGTTTGGCGGTGGCTTTTCCCCTCAGCCCCTGCTTGTAATCGGTCTTCTGGCCGGTCTTCTGAAGGTTCCTTTCCTCTGTCTCATATGGGCTCATTCATGAGTTAGGTGCCCCTTTGGGGCAGGGAGGAGAGAATTCTGGGAGAGTCTGAGAAAGAGCCAGGGACTCTTGTTGGGAGCATTTTAGAACTCCTGTCCTCCAATTGATCAATAAATGGCATTTATTGATTGCTTACTGTGTGCAGAGCACTTGAGAGTGCAGTACAACAGAGTTGGTAGACATGGTCCCTGCCCACAAGGAGCTTACGGACTACACGAGAGACAGGCAATAAAATTGATTACATATAAGGGAAGGAGCGAAGTATAAAGAAATGGAAATAAGCGCTCTGGGAGTGGGGTGAGTATCAAAGTTCTTTGGGTTTATGGACCCAAGTTCATAGGCAGTGCAGAAGGGAGGAAGCAAAGGGTGAGGAGATGAGAGCTTAGGGAAGGCTTTCTGGAGGAGATAGGAATTTAGGAGGACTCTGAATATGGGGAGAGTGGCAGTCTATCAGATATGAAGGGGAATGAAGCACCAGGCCCAGGGAGAATGAAGGTGAGGGGTCAATGGTGAGACAGATGCGATAGAATTGCAGAGAGTTGGTTGGCAAAGTGAACAGGCTGGGTTGCAGGAGAAGCAGCATGGCCTAGTGGAAAGATCCTAGGCCTGGGAGTCATAGGACCTGGCTTCTAATTCTGGCTCCATCACTTATCTGCTGTGTGACCTCGGGCAAGTCACATCACTTTTCTGTGCCTATTACCTCATCTGTAAAATGGGAATTAAGACCGTGAACTCCACATGGGACATGGATTGCGTCCACCCTGATTAACTTGTATCTACCCCAGCACTTAATACAGTGCCTGGCACGCAGTGAGCACTGAACAAATACCATTAAAAAAAAATCGGTGAGATAGGAGGGGGAGAGCCGATTGAGTGAATTGTGTTGCGCTTTTCTAAGTGCTTAGTACAATGCACTGCACCCATTGGGTGCTAAGAAAAGACTATTACTAGTTCTCAGCATAGAGCAAGGGCCAAATAGTAGAACCCCAGCTGATTCCTGTTTGCCTTTGAGGAACTGTAATATAAAATTACAGGATGGGAGTGGTGATTTACCTAAGTTATCTCAGAGTGTTGTAGCGGAAAATCTCCCTCAAGAATGTGGAAGACTGGGGACCTCAAGATTATATTAACCTCCACCAGCTTGGGTAAGAGGAGCATCCTGGCTTATGTCAGGAAGTAGACTGTCCTTTTGGGGGGTTTCTGCCAAGGGATCCCGGGGATATAAACCTAACTTGCCACTGGGTTATAATAGAACAAGAAACTCCTAAGGGAAGTATGATTCCAGCTGCTGCACATCCATAACCTTACCCTCTGCTGGGGGAAGTAGCAGAGCAGCTCCAGAGTTTTGGCCCCTCCTATGAGAAATGGCGTTTCCAACTCTACATGTTGTATTTGGGGTTCTGAGCTCTGTCCCTAAGGGAACCCCATCCCATGCCGAAGGCAGTGTGGGGTGGACAGGGAGGGACTTGGATGCAGGGTGAACAGCAGCAACTGGTCCCAGATTTCACCGTGGGCTTTGGGAAACTTCTCTGCTGAGATAGTCTGCAGATTTCGACCAATCTCACAGCATGCGACCAGACCAAAAAGGAGAAAATTTCCTTTCCATATGACAGTTTCCTTTCGGGCCTGCAGTTTCCCCTCCCCTCTGACAAAGGGATCAGCCTGCTGGTGTCCAGCCCCCTCTTCCTGTTGTGGCAGATCCTCCTTGGGATTTGGGAACTTGCGGTGCCTAGCACAGTGCTCTCTCGAGGTAGGAGCAAGAGTTGTGACTCCAATGGCCTCTGTGCTCCCAGCTTGCTCTGAGCAGCTGAAACAGCTGATTCTGCCAGGAAACTCCTGGGATTTGTGTCGCCTGGCTGTACTAGGGGGCCAGATAAGAACCTCTCCCTTGTTTTCCTTTCTCCTTTCATTTGCTGTGAGCTGGAGACTAATGCTCTGCAGCTGGTGTGGGGTCTATTTCCCTGGGGGAGGGAGAGCCATCAGGGGGATGGGGTTGGGGTGGGGGGTGGAGGGAATGGAATCCAAGGCTGACATGATGTGCTTTCTGAACAGGGACCCGTGGGGGTGGGGGGGAAGAGAAAGAGAGAGAGAGAGAGAGAGTGTGTGTGTGTGTGTGTGTGTGTGTACACAGTTTCAGTTTCTGGGAAATGAGGCCCGGAATTTTAGATGAGAAGAATTGAGTCTCACTTCCAGGGGTGAGGAGGAGTGAGAAACCTCTTTCTCTCCCTTCCCAAAGCCTCATCAGGCTGGGGATTTGAATGACAGCCATTACCCCCAATCCCAAAACACCTTCTTACGGGGGGGGGGGGGGGGGGTGTTTGAGCTGAGACCTCTGGCAGAGTGTCAGTGCTGTGCCTGTGACTCACCCTTCAAGCATGATCCAAAGCTGGTCCTCTGCTGCCTGAGCTTTTCCCATTGGGGTTGAATGCCCCGTTCTCAATTGCAGCATCCTCTCCCTGCCAATTGACATCGCAGGGCCCGCTGCCCTGGGGTGGGAGGGTAGAAGATAGCCCAACTGGTGGCCCCTGCCCACATGACCTCTGTCTCAGAAGCTGCAGGCACCAGGGTGATGCATGGCAGACAACCCTGACAAAAGTTTGAGCATCAGACGCTTCCCACCTGGCACCTGCCAGGCTCCACAACCAGCCCCAAAGTCTCAGTCAATCCCCTTTCCCCTCTCCATCCACCTTGCCCCAAGTTGGGGTCATGCTCAGTTTTAAGGCACTGCTGGGGCCTGCCTGTGGCCTGAATTGAATGAAGCCAGGAGCCAGACAGGAAGGAGGTGGCCTGAACTGGGGTGAAGGGGGAGGAGGACAGGACAGGCCTGGATCCTGCTGTTGTTGATTCCCGGCCGGCTTTTTAATTTCATCACCCCTTGTTTGGATTGAGAATGTTTTCAGCCTCTCCTTTTCCTCTGCCAGAGAAGGAGAGCCCCATAGCTCCTTGGTGAAGGGAGACAGGCGGAGCTGAGGCCCCTTTCATGAGGAAGCAGAAGGGTGGTGGGAGAAGGCTTACCCCTGATTTTAAGTAAACTGCCTTTGCCTGAATGCCGTGTGGGCTGTAATAGACTTCCCCACTGTCTGGTCCGGCGCCCAGCAGCTCCTGGGGCTTTGCAGACATGATCTCATTCATCCTTCTCACCACAGCCCAATGAGGGGGCAGGGATTACCCTCCCTGTGGGGAAACTGAGGCGCAGAGAGGGGAGGGACTAGTCTAAGGGCAGGCAGTACTCAGAACTGGAGACCTTTCTCCGAGACCTGAAACCCACATCTCTTTTGGTCTTTCCATCAAGGGGGTCTGGCCAGCCCGGCAGACAGGTGGGGGCCACCGGACTGTCAAATTAGCATGGGTCCCCCACTACCACGCCCCCCTTCCCCATTTTACCTATCCTAGAAAAGCAGCATGGCCTAGTGGTTAGAGCATGGGCCTGGAAGTCAGAAGGACCTGGGCTCTAATCCTGGCTTGGTGACTTGTCTGCTGTGTGACCTTGGGCAAGTCACTTCACTTCTCTGTGCCTCAGTTACCTCATCTGTAAAATGGGGGTTAAGACTGAACCCCATGTGGGACAGGGACTGTGTCCAACCCGATTTGCTTGCATCTCCCCCAGCCCTTAGTACAATGCTTGGCATATAGTAAGGGCTTAACAAATACTACAATTTTTATTATTATTACCATTTCCTCTACCCACCTGGGCCCTGGATTCAGTGAATGTCAGCATTGTTCTGCAGCAGACTTCCCAGGTTCAAATACGGGCAGTCAGGGATGCCCCTGACTCTTCATTTAGCTTCCTGCCCTAGAGCCTGGCATGGGTGCGGGCTGGGGCCGGGTGGTCCGTGACCCTCTTTGCCTCACCCCTCAGGCCTCCTGGGCCCAGGAGAGTCCAGGGCCCCGAAGAAGCACGGGAGCTGCATGCGAGTCGTGGGACCAGCTCCTGGTAGTCCCACTCTCCCAGTGCTGAATGGAATTTTGGTTGCCACGAAGTTGTGGGGGAATCGATCCCTCAGAGCCGGGGGACGGGTTTCGAATCCAGCTTTCTTTATTTCTCTCCTTTCCAGGACAGTGGCAGCTGAAGTGAGGAAGCAGGTGTCCCGGGAGTATGGCGGCTCCCCACAGCTCTCCAAGAAGCGCAGTGGTTCCCAGCAGTCGGTCAGTATCCCGGGCAGCTGGGCGGTCAAAAGATTAGGCTAGTGTGGGCTGTATGGGAGCATTGCCCTGATTTCTCCCAGGGGGCCCAGAAATAGGAGGACCCTCCACATCCAGATGCTTCATTGGAGGCAGTTTCACTTACACTAAAGTGGCTGCAGAATGTGTCTCTCTGTCTCTCTCTCTGTCTATCTCTCCATTTCTTTCTCTGTCTATGTCTCTCTTTATCTCCCTCTCTGTCTATCTCTGTGTCTGTCAATCAGTGGTATTTTTTGAGCACTTTTTGTGTGCAGAGCACTGCTCTAAGTGCTTGGGAGAGTAAAATTCAACAGAGTTGGTAGGCATGTTCCCTGCTCACAACGAGCTTACCGTGTCTGAGTCTCTCTCTGTGTCTGTCACTCTGTGTTTCTGTCTCTGTCTTTCTCTCTCTCTCTCTCTGTCTCCCTCTGTGACTTTCTCTCTGCCTCATACTGCCCTTCTCCCTGTCGTTATGGCCTTTGGGCTCCAGCTGTCTTACTTTTTTTGTCCTCCCTTGTTAGTGTTTCACTGTAGTGGTAGAGATGGATGTGTAGGTGGGGACACCCATGCAAAGTTTATAGCAACCACAGTTATTACGAACTAACCATATAATGAATAGGGTGGCCATTATTTTCATTAACCACAGTTCATTGCATTTCTTTGAGGAGGTTCAAAGTACTTTCCGTACATTATCTCCCTCATTCTTGCCTCTGGGGAGTGCTCTTCCCACTTTACAGTGAGACACTGAGGTAGCAAGACATGAGAAGTGTCCTTTTCACCCACTCAGGCAGAAGCTGAGACAGGACTTAAATCCAGGACTTAACCTGCAACCCAGGGCTCTCTTCCCCAGCTAAACAGTGCTCCTGAACTACGTGCTTCGGCTAGTTTAGGGGGAAGAGAGGCCTGAAGTTCTGGATGCCTTTTAGTTAGGATGAGTTTTGAAAACCAAGCTGGAAACTGAAACCTGGTGGAAGTTTGGGGGTGGCTTGGAGGCTCTCCCCACCTTCCCCAGTTGTGTCAATGTCAACTGCCCAAGGAAACTGGGTGGCAGTACACTGTGCTTGACAAACAATAGGGGGACCCACACTTTGAAGGAATGGAAGGGGCTTGTCTCCTGCTGTTTCTTTGCTTACAGGAAGGGAAAATTGTGTTTATTCTCCTCTATGTTGCAGAGACAGGGTCAGGGCCAAGAGTTGGCAGGGAGAGGGGCCTGCATTTTTGACATATTTGCTAGTAGTTGCTTCAGAAGCTGCACATTTTTACTATTTTTTTTGTTTAGTTTGCCCTAGTCCTTTTCCCAGCCTGAGATGTCTACTTCCTTCTCTCCCTTCTTCTCCCCTCCTTTTCTCCTTGGAATAATCTCACCTACGACCCTTAAACTTCCCTGACCTCACCATGACCCCTCAATCCCCACCTTCCAATCAGCCCATCCCTGACCTCCCTTCCCAGCACCCTCCTCCTCCCCCTCCATCCAACCCTTCCCCACCTCTTATGCTGCCCCTTATCCCCCTCCCCCTGCTCTAGCCCCTGTCAGCTCACTCCCATCCAACCCCTCCCTGCTCCTCAGGCCATCTCCTCCCCAAGCACCTCCCCAACAGCCTCAGCCAAGGGCAGCCTGTGGAACCGTGCTCCATTAGGAAAAACTTCTCTTTGTCCTTGACCTGTTCCTGACTAGTCACTGCTCCTCCTCACCATCACTGAAATCTGGCTCTCTTTAGCTGTGACACAGTCTACCCTGCTGCTCTCTCTAGAAGGGGCTTCATTTTCTTCCACTCTCCCAGATTCACTGGGAAAGGGGGAGGAGTGGGCTTCCTTCTCATTCCCCAGTGCCACTTTTGTACCATCCCACCTCCATCATCCCTCTCTTTCCTTCCTTTGAAGCCCATATCCATCTCTACCACCCACTCCAGATACTAGTCACAGTCATCTACCACTCCCCAGAGCCCACCTTCTAACTTTTTGAACCATTTTGATCCTTTTCTCACATTCCTTCTCTCTTTCTCCGTGCCTGCATTTATCCCTAGGGACTTCCATATCCATACAGATCTTCCTGATGACTCTTCCTCTGCCGGCTTTCTATCATTCCTCAACTCCACTGACCTCTTGCTCCAACCCAACTCACACACTCACCAACTTGGACATACACTTGCTCTCATCATCTCCAGTCACTACACTATCTCTACCAACTCTGACCACAATCTCTTTACCTGCCTTCTGTACCACACATCTCCTCCCCACAAATCTGTTCTGTTCCCCCATTGAGACCTCCAATCTTTTGACCCCATCCAATTTTCTCAAGTCATCATGCCCCATTTAGCCTTCATACCCAAACTACCTTCCCTTGATGACCAAATTGATGCCCTCAACACCACCCTCTGCATTGAATTCAACTCTCTCACTCCCCTATCCCTTTGTCGATCTCACACCAGTAACCCACAGCCCTGGATCACCAACACAGACTGCTTTTTCAACTCCTGTGCATGAGCCACAGAGCACTGCTGGCAGAAATCTAAATAGCAGGCCAACCTCTTCTACCTCAAGTTCATCCTTGAATGCTTTAACTCTGCCCTCTCCTCTGCCTGGCAAAATTATTTCTCCATCCTCACTGACACCCATGCCCATTGACCTCACCAGTTATTCCAGTTGTTTAACTTCTCCTCAAACCCCCTGTCCCCCCGCCTCCCTCATCTCTTGCCTCTAATGACCTGGCTACCTACTTTATTGAGAAAATTGAAACTTTCAGACATCATCTCTCTAAAATCTCCCCTGCTCCTCTCCAGTCCCTCCCTCCTCCTGCCCCTCCTTCAACTCTTCCATCTTTCCCAGCAGTATCTCAGGAGTAGATCTCCTGCCTTCTCTCAAAATCCACCCTCTCCACCTTCGCATTCGACCCCATCCCTTCACACTTTATCAGAGGACTTGCCCCTGTCTTCTTCCTTCCCTGACCACCATCTTCAACTCTTTGCCCTCCAATGACTTCTTCCCCACTTCTTTCAAACATACACAAGTCTCCCCTATCCTTAAAAAAAACTTCCCCTGACCCCACAGCTCCTTCCAGTTATCGCCCTATCTCCCTCCTACCATTCCTCTCCAAAATCCTTGAGTGAGTTTTCTACACCCACTGTCTCAAGTTCCCCTCCTCCAGTTTTCTCCTTGACCCTCTCTAATCTGGCTTCCATCCCCTTCTCTCCACAGAGACTGCCCTTTCAGAGGTCATAAATTATCTCCTTCTTGTCTCCTTCTCCTTCCATCCTAATCCTCCTCAACCTCTCAGCTGTCTTTGACACTCCTGAACACCCCCTTTGCCTGGAAACATTATCCAACCTCGGCTTCACTGACACTGTCCTCTCCTGGTTCTCCTCCCGTCTCTCTGGCCGCCCATTCTCAGTCTCTTTCATGGGCTCCTCCTCTGCCTCCCACCCCCTAACTCGGGGGGGGGGGTCCCTCAAGTTTCAGTTCTGGGTCCCCTTCTATTCTCCATCTACACCCACTCCCTTGGAGAACTCATTCACTCCGGTGGCTTCAACTACCACCTCTATGCAGATGATTCCAAATCTACGTCTCCAGCCCTGATCTCTCTCCCTCTCAGCAATTTCACATTTCCACCTGCCTTCAAGACAACTCTAGTTGGATGTCCTGCCATCACCTCAAACTTAACATGTCTGAACAGAATTCCTTATCTTCCCACCCAAACCCTGTCTTCCCCCTGACTTTCCCATCACTGTAGACGGCACCACCATCCTTCCTGTCTCAAAAGCCCATGACTTTGGCATTATCCTTGACTCCTCTCTCTCTCATTTAACCCACAGATTCAATTCATCACTAAATCCTGTCAGTTCAACCTTTATAGCATCACTAGAATCTCCCCTTTCCTCTCCACTCAAACTGCTTACCACATTAACCTGAGCACTATCCTATCCCGCCTTGATTACTCTACCAGCCTCCTTGCTCACTTCCCTGCCTCCTGTCTCTCCCCTCTCCAATCCATACTTCACTGTGCTGCCCAGATAATTTTTTTTCAAAAATGTTCAGACCATTTCCCCTCTCCTCAAGAATCTCCAGTGGTTTCTCATACGCCTCCACAATACCTAGAAACTCCTTACCATTGGCTTTAAAGCAATCAATCACCTTGCTGCCTACCTCACCTTGCTGCTCTCCAACTACAACCTAGCCCCTCACTCTTGCTCCTTTAGTGCCAACCTACTCACTGTTCCTCAGTCTCATCTATCTTGCCACCGACCTCTCGCCCACATCCTGCCTCTGGCCTGGAACGCCCTCCCTCTTCATATCTGACAATTTCTCTCTCCATCTTCAAAGTCTTATTGAAGGCACATCTCCTCATCCAAAAGGCCTTCCCTGTCTAAACCTGCTTTTTCTTTTCTTCTGCTCCTTTCTGCGTCTCCCTTGCGCTTGGATTTGTACCCTTAATTCACCCTCTCTTAATCCTGCAGCACTTATGTACATATTCGTAATTTATTCCTATTAATGTCTGTCTCTCCCTCTAGACTGTAAGCTTGTTGTGGACAGGGAATGTGTCTGATATATTGTACTTTCCCAAGTGCCTAATACAATGCTCTGCACACAGTAAGCCCTCAGTAAATATGATTAATTTTCCCCTCTTTCTCTTCCTCACCCCTCCTTGCCCTCTCATCTCCCTCTTGCCACTCCCCCCTCCTCCCCTCCCTTTTTTATCTCCCCTCCTTTCTCAACCCTCCTCATCCCTATCCTTTCCCTTCTCTCCTGCCTCCTCTCCCCTCCTCTTTCCTTCCCCCTCCTCCTTGCTCCATTGCACAAGTAGCTATCTAACACTGTAATGAGTGTATGTGGCTCTGCAGCTGCTCTTCTCCTTTGGCTGGATATGTGACACACTCTTCAAGTTGGGTAGGAGTGAGGGGGGTGGGGGAAACCATCAGCTGTGGCTTTTTCTAAAATCAGAGGGATTTTTCATCAGCATGAAGCCCAACAGGAAAAGGCCAGTGAATCTTGAAAACCCAGCGGGTCGAGAAGTCTTTAAATGTCATCAAACCAGAGCTAGGGAGGAGAGAATCGGGAGGAGCTTGGGAGGCAGGCCCTGGACAAGCTGCTGGGGCATGAGGAGAGATGGGTCCGTCCCCCCCCACCCAACCAGCAGCCCCTCAAACTCTCCACATGGAGCCCAGGGAGGGAAAATTCTCAGGCATCAGTGGAGGAGGGAGGGAGGGAGGAAGAGAGTAAGTGAATGAGTGAGTGGCGGCAGCTTGTCCCACTGACAGTGTGGTTTCTCCCACTTCCTCTGAGTGGTTTTGGGTGTCTGCCCCACACTTCCTGTTGGTTGCTCCTCTGTAGAATGGTTCACAACCAGGGCTAAAATCACATGGGATTCACAGTGCCGTAGCCTTTTTGTTGTTGTTTTCACATGTCTATGGCTTTCCTTTCCAGGACGGGGCTGAGATCTGAGCCCTTGGCCAGAGTGGGAGAAATGGGAGGAGTGTCCTTTTCTATTCCATCAATCACCTCCTTTCCCCCATGATGATTTTGGTATTTGTTAAGCACTTATTATATGTCAAGCATCCTTCTAAGCACTGGAGTAGATGCAAGTAAATCAGGTGGGACACAGTCCCTGTCCTTCAGTCTAAGTAGGAGAAAGAACAGGTACCGAATCCCTTTTACAGCTAATGAAACAGAGACCCAGAGGAGTTAAGTGACCTGCCTAAGGTAACAGCAGGCAAATGGCAGAACCGGTACTAGAACCCAGGTCTGTGCTCTTTACACTAGGCCATGCTGCTTCCCATCTCTGTCTTTCTGAAAGGTGAGCAGAGTGATTTCTCAATCCTCCCACAACCCCTCTGTTACTTCCTGACGCGAGCTTCTGTATCTCCCTTCCCCCTTCAGTTCTGAAGTCTGCTACAAATGAATTAGTTTATCCTCTCCCGATTAGTCCTTCTGCCTCTCTCCCTGAGCAGGGGAGACCTCGGGAGGGTAGTTGAATTGCCGGTCTGCCCCACTTTGGTGTCTGGGGCCACTGAAGCATGGGGAGAGACAGAGAGGGGTCCCCTCAACGTAAAGGCCCTCCCCATCACCTCTTAAGTACCCAGTTGACATATTTCCCTCACAGCAGCATCCATCCACAGTGTTTGATCTCGCCCTGTCAAATCCTGTCAAAGTATGCAGAGTTCAGACTGTAAGCTCCTTATGGGCTGGGATGGTGTCTACCCACTCTTACCTTTCAAGTAAGGTTCGGGGCTATGCCTGGAAGGGAAAGGCCGGGGGGGTTAAAACTGGAACGAGAAGGATTCGGGGCCAAGCCTTTAAGGCAAAGGTCGGGGGCCCAAAACTGGAACAAGAAGGGTTTGGGGCCAGTCCAGGAGGCAGCATCGTCCTCTCCCAAGCGCTCAATGCAGTGCTCTGCACACAGTAAGTGCTCAATAGATACCATCGATGATACCAGGGTCTGGCCACCCTCCCTCTGAGGATGGAGGGCGAGGGGGGGTAACAAAGTTTTAGGGCCCAGGAGGAGTTTGGGGAACCAATTTGAGACGTAAACTCAGAAACAGCTTTCGCAGCACCCCAGCACCACACCGATTGATTCCAAACTTCCTAACCAGGAGCCAACACCGCCCTCTGCTGTTTAGTGCCGAGATTACATACTGTACCGGCGTTGTCCCGCATCTCGAGATTTTCCTACAGGTGTGAGTGCGGCCGAAAAAGGCCAATACGGGACCCCCCATTCCCCACCACACTGTGGAGGCACACCGAGGCTGTCCCTCTGTGTCAGCTCTCGGTGCCACCTGGCACTGTTTTCGCTCTGAACTATCCCACGCTCCCCCTGGGTTGAGATTGCAGTGTGGCCGGGGGCACCGCCGGAGCCCCCGAGAGCTCAGCCTCTCGGCCTTCCCCTCTCCCCCCAGGTCCCCCTGACAGAGGTGGTGGAGCCTGTGGACTTCGAGGACTTCCTGCTGACCCACCTCCCCGAATCTGAGTCCGACTCGTTCAGGGAGCTCGTGGAGTTTCCGGCCGATGATATAGAGCTGGTCCTGGAACCGCGGGAGTGCCGCACGACGGAGCCCCGAGTCCCCGAGGGAGGGTGAGTGTGTCCTCTGTGCCCACGGGGCCCGGTCTCCTCCCCCGTCCCATGGCTGACTCTCCATCCGTCTGTTTCTCCACAGGAAGCTGGATGCCCGGGCGGGCGACGCGGTGCAGATTTACACTGAAGACTGGGTCATCGTGCAGAGAAAGTAGGATTGCTAGAAGAGATCCGGGGTGGGGACAGGCTGAAGGGCAGTAGTAGCGGTAGCATTTATTAGACACCCTCTTGGTGCAATGCACCTTACTAAACGCTGGAGAAGTACAAAGCAAAGAAGTGACTCGTTCCCCGCTTATGCTCCAGTGGGGGAGAGAGACGTAAAAGCAGGCACTAATTGAATCGTCGAGGTAATCGAAAGTACAGTTGAATAAACTTATAGACAAAATACTGCATTCATATGTGCTAGAGGTGGATGATGGGCTTATACGATTTAGGCTGCTGGGAATTACTCGGGGGAGGCTTGGAGGAGGAGGAGGAGGAGGTGAGATTTCAGGGGGATTTTGAACGTGGGGAGAGCTGTGATCTGGTGGGTTTGGGGAATGAGGGAGTTCCAAGCTGGGGAACAGTCCGAGTGAGGGGAAAGAATCGGGAGAGCTGAGAGTGATGTAATAATAATTATTATTGTGGTATTTATGAAGCGCTTGCTATGTGCCAAGGACTTTCTAGGGGCTGGGGCAGATACAGAATCAGGTGGGACACAGCCCCTGTCCCACGCAGGGCTCAGAGGGGAACAGGAACGTCATCTCCCCTTTCTACAGATGGGGAAACTGAGGCCCAGAGATGTGAAGTGACCTGTTCAAAGTCACATGGCAAGCAAGTGGTAGAGCTAGGATTAGAACTCAGGTCTCCTGCCCCTCAGGTTCATGCTTTTTCCACCAAGTCACACAATTAGAAGGTTGGCTGAGAAGAAACGAAGAGAATGGGCTGGGTGATAGTGGGGTGAGAAAACAGAAAGGTAACGTTGGGGTTGTTGGTGGAAAGGTTTGAAGCCGACAGCGAGGAGTTTCTGTGTAATGTGGAGGGACACAGGAAGCCAGTGGAGGATTTTGAGGTGAAGAGAGGTACGGGCCAAGCGATGCTTCAGGGAGATGATCTGTGAAGCCACAGAAAGTATAGGTTGGAGACTGGGAGAACGGTGAGGAGATGGCTCAATAGCCTAGAGCCTGTACTGGTGGGGGAGGGTTGCAGTGTGGGCGGAGAGGAGGGGGTGGATCCAGGGGATGTGTAAGGCAACTCCAGCAGGGTTTGGCACTAGGCTGAATGGGAGAGTTGGAAGAAAGTGAGGTGTCGAGGATATATTGTGATCATTTTTATTGGCAGTTGATATTGGCTGCCAGACTCAGAATGCCAGTTTCCGCTTTAGGGCCGAGTGGGACGGTAATGCTGAGATGCCGTTTCTGCCAGCCTAGTTCCTGAAATGCTCTCGGATTGGGCTCTCCTGGCATGAGTGGGTTGGGCTGGTGGCTTTTGGGATGCGGTGGGACGAGTTCTCTTGCTAGAAGAGACTACTACTAATAATAATTGTGGTATCTGTTAAGCGCTTACTATGTACCAAGCACTGTACCAAACTCTGGGGTAGATACAAGGTAATCAGATCCCTCATGGGGCTCAAAGTCTAAGTAGTAGGGAGAGCAGGTATTGAATCCCCATTTTGCAGATGAGGGAACTGAGGCACAGAGAAGTGAAGTGACTTGCCCAAGGTCACACAGCAGGCAAATGTCAGAGCCCAGAATTAGAACCCAGGTCCTCTGGCTCTCAGGCCCATGCTCTTTCCACTAGGACTCTGTGCTTCTCACACTGCCAGTTGAGCACAACCCCCTTAGCATTTTCTTTGCACAGGTATCAACATCTGAGCACGGCATATAACCCCAGCACTGCCGAGAAACAGAGGGAGCGGCAGAAGGGGCTGGTTCGGCAGGTCTTCGAGTTGGATGAGGCCGGGGATGACCGGAGCAGCCAGGAGGACTCGGTGAGACCCGGGATTATTGATTCATTTATTTAGGTAGGATATTTGTTAAGCACTTAACTTTGTGTCAGGCACTGTTCTGAGAGCTGGGGTAGATAGAGAAGCAGCATGGCCTAGTGGTAAAAGCCTGGGTCTGGGAGTCAGGGGCCCAGGTTCTAATCCTGGCTCCGTCACATGCTTGCTGTGTGACCTTGGGCAAGTCACTTCTCTGTACCTCTTTTACCCCATCTGTAAAATGGGGATCAAGACTGGGAGCCCTGTGAGGGACAGAGACTACGTTCAACCCAATTATTTTGCATCTACCCCAGTACTAAGTACAGTGCCTGATACATAGTGAAAACTTAACAAATACTACTAAAAAAAAAAGGCAGTCAGGTCAGACAAAGTTCCTGCCCCATCTGGAGCTCCTGGCTATTCCCTGTGCAGGGTGGACACGCTGTCTCTTTCCTCTCTCCTTTCAGATTTTCTGATTAGGGTGGGGAATTTTTCCAGACGGGCTGTTGATGCTTTGCCACTCTCCCCGCTACCCGACAACCTCCCCCGAAGCCCCAGGGTCACCTCCACCCCTTGGTCTCCCTCCAGGATGATCTGAAACGCTGTTCGGCTTCCTTGGATGACACCCCCCGGGGTAGTTGGGCCTCCAACATCTTCGACCTGAAGAACTCGGCTGCCGACTCCCTGCTGCCCTCCCTGCTGGAACGCACGGCAGTGGAGGAGATCGACCGGCGCAACGAGGAGCTGCGCAAACAGAACCGGCACCGGGACCTTCTGGCCCTTTATCCTGCTCCCGACGATGTGAGCCAAGTCCGGGCAGTTCGTTGTCGTCATCCTCATAGTAGTCATAATAATGACATTATTATAATAATGGGCGATTTGGGAAGCGCTGACCACGTGCCAAGCACGGGATTAAGCGCCGGGGTCAGCTCGGCGAGATCAGTAGCTCGGACACCATCCCCGTCCCACGTGGGGCACACCGCCGAAGTAGGGGGGAGGGCAGATATGAATCCCCATTTTACATGGGTGGAAACTGAAGAGGCTTAGAGAAGTGAAGTGACTGGCTCAAGGTCATGCAGCAGGCGAGTGGCAGAGCCAGGATTAGAACCCAGGCCCTTGAACTCCCAGGCCCGGACTCTTTCCACTGGGCCACCCTGATTGAGGCAGGTTGCAAGGAGTGTGCGGAGTGGAAGAGAAGCAGAAAAGAGAGGGTTGGGGGTGGGAATCGTTGGGTGCAGTTGGGGATGGGTTCAGGGGATAGACTGCCTGAGCACTCCAGTAGCCCAGAGGTTGGGCCATGCTCAGGAGCCCCAGATTGCCAGGTTCATGCCTCTCTTGAGTCAGGACAAGTTCCCACCAAACCAAGCCCCTCTCCTCTATGTCTTGAGGGGAAAAGCCATACCTTGGCACCCAGTGGCTCTGCTCAGCTCTACCAACTTGGGGCGCAGGGCCCAGATCGCTAGGCTCCGTGGTGTGAGTGCCACCTTTCTGGGCCATTGGCAGGACGAGGCTGTGGAGCGCTGCAGCATGCCTGATCTTCCCAAGGAGCACTTTGGGCAGAGGATCCTGGTCAAGTGCCTGTCCCTCAAGTAAGTGTGATGTTCTCTCCCCACACCCACATTTTCCCTCTCCCCCCCACCCCCCGACAACCTTTGCCTTTGGGGGCAGAAGTTCCAAAATGCTTGGGCCACCCAGGGATCGAAACCCAATGTGTGCCAGAGCTTGACCAGCCCTTTGGTCGGTCTGTCCCCCACCAACCCTGGCTTTCCACCCATCAGGGACCTAGGTCCTACGACTTGCCCCGGCCCTCTCCCCCAGGGTCTGATTCCTGCCACTGGGCTGGTTTCTCTTGGCTTCTCCCCAATGAAGGCAGCAGGAAGACCAGTCTCAGGAAGCCATGGAGCCAGGCACCTCCAAATCTGGCTGGGAGAGGGAGGGTCAGTAAGAGGGGAAGCCAAACAGAGGGAAGAGTTGAGGGACCCACTGGTTTTTCCATCTGCCCCTTGCCCAGATTTGAGATTGAAATTGAGCCCGTCTTCGGGATCCTCGCCCTGTACGACATCAAAGAGAAGAAGAAGGTGGGTGCCCCTCTTGGCAGCCTGGAGCAGGCGGATCTGGTGGCCAAGAGGCTGTAAATGCTGCCTGAGGAATGCCCCACTGGGCAGTGGGCAATGCCAACCCTACCACTGTCCCCGCTCCGGGGATCTGGGGCCATGGATCTGGGATGGCCTCGAGGCAACTCTAGCCCCTCGCACGATTCCTCCTGCCCCGTAGATCTCAGAGAATTTCTACTTTGACCTGAACTCAGACTGCATGAAGGGGCTGCTCCGGACCCATATTGCTCACCCTGCCATCTCCACGTTGGCCCGCTCCGCCATCTTCTCCATCACTTATCCCTCCCCGGACATCTTCTTGGTCATCAAGGTGAGCCAGGCATCTGGCACCCTGCCACCCCAGAGCTGACAGCCGGAACAGTGGAGCCTGGCCCCAGCAGCAGGGCAACCTGCCAGTCCCTCTGCGTTCTAGATCGTGCCAGGCCAAAGCCCAAGTTTTGAGCAGGGTTCGGCCTGCACCTGCCTTTGCTGGCCAGAGAGCTATACATGTACAGTTGTTTTAGGGGGCAGCTGAAACGACCCAACCAAGCGGGCAAGCTCCAGGAAAGCATGGCCCCCACCCAGCCCACCCTTCTGGTTTGGGCTAGAACTGGCACGAGGCCAGGTGGACCAGTCCATCAATTTTCCACCAGCCCTTACTGGGCTGGGACCAGAGTACCTGGTCATGTGATTCCAGAAGAACTCTGCTGGGCCATAAGAAAGACTCCAGTTGTCAGAAACGTAGGTTGGGGTAGGGGGTTCATCCTTTGTGTAGTCTTAACCCATAGCTGAGGGACGGGAGGAAATTAGCCCTGATTTGGAAGGACTTGGATGCCGGCCCAGTGAGCTTCTCTAAATCTCCATCTGTCTGAAATTGTTTCGGTGAAGACCACACTCAGAGGAGTGGAGTCATTGACCTCCTGAGGTCCCTTCCAGCCCTCCCCTTGGGTTTGGGGATGGAGAGCTAACCTGGGAAGAAACCTGGGGAAGTCACCCCTTTTCCCTCTCTGCTCTCAGCTCGAAAAGGTCCTGCAGCAGGGTGATATTGGGGAGTGCTGTGAGCCCTACATGGTCATGAAGGAGACGGATGCTGCCAAGGTAGGTGCCAGGCTGGGGAAGAGAGAACCGTATCCTAGTGCTCACACTGTTTGTCTGCCCAAGAGCTGGGTCCTGTGTATGCTATCGCTACTCTGAGTCCAACCACAGCCCGGGGAAGTCCAGGGCACCCACAGGCCCCCGACTGCTCTTCAGAGAGGACCTGCTGTTTGGGATGGGGGTCCATTAGCAGAAAGCCGAAAACTAATTTTGACAGAAGTTTCTCTTGAACCAGGCCGGTTTTAGTCGGTAAGCGAGGTAAGGGGCCGTCTGACTTTGTTAAGATGGCGGCCGCTCTGGAGCAATATCAGAGGGGGTGGGGGCAGTGCCGAAGCTGACGAGCAGTCACGGGGTGCCTGGCCCCTCTGGCACTGCACCTGCTTGACCGCCATCTTGGGGAGATTTCTCAGTCCCAAATTGAGAAATGCCCCTCAAATGCAATGCCAGAGGGGAGAATGGGAGCATCGTGGGTGTGGCATTGGAGGTGACGGGGTGGGGGGGATGGCAAGATGTCTGAAGGGCAGGGGCGGCAGCGGCATGGCCTGCTGACAGAGGGGGACAAGGGCAGAGAGAACGCTTCCCCGCTTGCCCTAGCCAGGTCCAGAGGGATCTACCAGCCTGGCAGAGAGGACAGTCCCTGGACTGTGGCCCCAGGCTCCCTTTCTGGAGAGGAGAATGGCCTCCCAGGCCCCCAGGTTCCAGACATGAGAAAGGGGATACTCTATCCCATTCCCACCCCAGTGATGCCACGATCTCCCAGGTGATGTCATCGCTCCCATGCAGGGCTTCCCAGGAGGCCTAGGTTGGTTTCTAGCATGGGCCAAGATTGGGAGTGGGGAAGGGACAGGCCCCTGGGGGGTGGCACTCTAGCTCCTCTTCCCTCCTGCTGATTCAAGGCCAGATGGTCCTGGTTTTCTGCCCTGGAGCTGTTTGGGCCCGCAGAAATAATCTGTGCAGAAGTCAAGTCCCCACAGTCCTGTCCTGACAGAGGGGGTGATGCTCTGAGTTTCTGCCTCCCTCTGATTTGGGCTGAATCAGCCCCACGTGAAATGGGAGCAAAAGAAACCCCAATCACCCTGGCCCCGTTCGGTAGTCTGGGCCAATTCTGGACAGGGGTGGCCTCTGTCAGCTCAGGATTCAACTGGAAGCGGCACTTTTCCACAGACTGGGGCATTTCTTGCACGGGTGATGCGATGTAATGGTGTCATGCAGAACATGGGGATTGGCGAATTAGCACCCCTTGTTTCGGGCAGCCAAAATCCGGAAGCTGGCCCCGCCCCCGAGGGAATCATGGAGCTGGAGGAGGCTGGGGAGGGGAACATGCGTATTTGTGTGAGGTTATTAAATCTTGCTGCGATTGGCTGAATTCAGAGGTGGAAGGAGCATTCCTTTACAAGTGGATTTGGGGGTTTTGGGGGCAGAACAAGGAGAAGTTGGAGAAGCTGCGGAACACCGCGGAGCAGTTTTGTAGCCGTCTGGGTCGGTACCGAATGCCTTTTGCCTGGACGGCCATCCACCTGGTGAACATCGTCAGCAGTGCCAGCTCCCTAGAGAGGGACTCCTCTGACTCAGAGAGCGGTGCGTGCCCCTCGTCACGGGGGGTGGGAAGGGCAGCCAGACAGGCATCCTGAGGGGGTGGGGGAACTGAGACAGCCCCAAGCAGCCCGTCAGTTGGCTGGCGTGCCATCGGTCAACTTGTCTCCTCTGCCTGCCTCCCTCCCTGGTCCAGAGCGCAAGGGTACTTGGAATGAGCGGAAAAGGAAGACATTTGACCGGGTGAGCGTCGGGGAGGACTCATGCAGCTTCTCCAGCTTCCGCCCAGCCACTTTGACTGTCACCAATTTCTTCAAACAGGTATCGGCCACAACCCGGCAGCCAGGTCCAGGACCAAAATCCCTTCCCTGATGTGTAGGGGTGGGAGGGGAGTAAAACCACTTCTAGGAGAAGCAGTGTGACCTAGTGGAAAGAACAAAGGCCTGAGACTAATGGGACCTGGGTTTTAATCCCGGCTCTGCTACTTGTCTGCTGTGTGACCTAGGACAAGTCACTCATTTTCCTGTGCCTCAGTTATCTCATGTGTAAAATTAGGAATTATGACTGAGAGCCTAGCTGAAGATTTATTATAAATTATTTATTCACATTAATGTCTGTTTCCCCCTCCAGACTGTGAGCTTATTATGGGCAGGGAACATGTCTGCTAATTATAATAATAATGACGATGAGGGCATTTGTTAAGCGCTTACTATGTGCCAAGCACTGTTCTCAGCACTGAGGTAGATACAAGGTGATGAGGTAATGAGACTGTGGGGCTCACAGTCTTAATCCCCATTTTACAGATGAGGTAACTGAGACACAAAGAAGTGAAGTGACTTACCTAAAGTCACACAGCTGATAAGTGGCAGATCCGGGATTAGAACCCATGACCTCTGACTCCCAAGCCCGTGCTCTAGCTACTAAGTCACGCTCCTTCTCTAATTCTGTTGTATTCTCCCATCTGCTCAAAACAGTGCTCTGTGCATAGTAAGCACTTAATAAATACCATTGATCATAATTGACAGGGACTGTGCCCTAGCTGATTATCTTGTATCCAGCACTTAACAAATGCCATTTAAACAAAAGGAGGGAGTCCAAGGAGAAGCTGCCGGTGACTTTGTTTTCCTTTCTCTCTCTCTCCTCCTTGTTCGCTAGCTCTCTCTCTCGCTCTCTCTGTGGCTCTGGCTTCGCCTGGGCCCTGGGTTGGGCCTTTTAGCAGAGGAAAGAGTGCTGCCCGCATTTCAGAGGAGGTACCCCAAGCTCAGAGAAGTGAAGAGACTGGTTTGGCATCAGTCAGGCAGGAGAAGGGAGCCCAATTCAAGGGGGCCACCTCAGAACCTCCCATCCGTTCCCTGCCCCCCCCCCTTCCCTCCATCCTCTTGGCTCCCTGCATGGTGCTGGGCAGACAGAGTCTCATGCTTTTATGCGTTTGATTCCTCGTTGCAGGAAGGGGACCGGCTGAGTGATGAAGACCTGTACAAGTTCCTGGTGGACATGCGGAGGCCCTCCTCAGTTCTCCGGAGGCTGAGGCCTGTCACGGGTAACTCCAACTACTCATCCCTGCCTCCTCAGGCGCCTTCAGGAAGGGGCAGATTCCCCGTTGCCCCAGTGGACTCCTTGTGGACAGGGAATGTGTCTACCAACCTTTTTCTAGTGTACTCTCCCAAGTGCTTAGTGTAGTGCTCTGCACACAGTAAGTGCTCAATAAATACCATTGAGTGATTAGACTGGGGCTCTTGTCCAACCCCAGAGGACCCAGAGTTAGGCCTGAGCTGTTGAGACCCCTGGGCCCTGGAGTTCGAGAGGGTCCACTCTGGGCCCCTCCTGTAGGCCCTCTGTGTGAGAGTCTCCACTCATAGTGTGTTCTCTTTCCAGCCCAGCTGAAGATTGACATCTCGCCAGCCCCAGAGAGCCCCCACTTCTGCCTCTCCCCCGAGCTCCACCACGTGAAGCCCTATCCTGACCCCCGGGTCCGCCCCACTAAGGAAATCCTGGAGTTCCCTGCCAGAGAGGTCTACGTCCCTCACACCACCTACCGGTAGGCATCAAATACCAGCCTGATTCCCAGTGGCAGGCTGGAGCAGGTCCCAGTGGCCCCCTTTGTTCTGGGCTGTATTGATCCCCGTCATCCCCAAATCAGTCGTGAAAGCGGGTCCCCCAGGTCTGAATCCAGAATTGGGCCTTCCTCACCAAGGTCGCTGGGCTCCCATCCCTGAGGCTCTGGATCTTGGGCTGAGAACTTGTGAACAGACAGGCGCATCCTGCTCTGAGAAGCGGGAAGGGTGTTGACCACCTCCCTGATTGATTGATTGATTGATTGATTGATGGGTCAATTAGTCGCTCTGTGCAGATAGAAAGCCCCGGCCACGGGATTCAAAACAAAAACCCACAGGTGACAAAGTGATGTAAAATCATTTAATGGCAGAACCCATGAAGATGGCAGCAACAGTGTCCCAGCCAAGGTAGATCAAACCGGCAGTCTGTCTGACCAGCCCCTTGCCCTGCCATCCCAGCTGTTCAGACAAGGAGCCCTATGACTGTGTCTTCGGGAAAGCTTGCTATTACTTGCCACAGAAGCTGTTGTTTATGGTGACAGGCTTTCTGGGACAACCTCTTATCCAGGCCGGGACCGCTCCAGTGGCTGAGTCTCATGCTGGGCTTGAAGGGTTCCCAGCTCCTTGTTAATGCTGAGGGCTCCCTTATGCCCACACTTCATCCGGCCTCGTCATCTCGCTGTTCCACTCAGACGCTTCAGCCCCCCTCCCCGGAGAAAGAGGATGGGAGTTGGGCCACGGTCTCCTGCTACCAGAGAACATCCCTACCCCGGGCACCAGCCCTCCTTTCCCTAATAGCCGAGGAGCTGGCATCAGCCCCACCATCTTTGCCTAGAGGGCAGCAGGTCTGCCAAAGCGGGAGGAAATAGGAGGCAGCCACTGCCTCGGTTGAATTCTGGTCTCTGGGAGCCCCAGTGAACTGCCACGTGATGGCTAGGCTTCCATCGAGGTTATGCTTGCCCTCTGCTGGTGCTGCCTTGTTCCTCCTGTTCTTGTCTGGGATCACAGGCCTCAGTGGCCTCAACTCTGTGATCTCACGATGGGAGTCCCAAGGTTTGTAGCCTGCAAATGAAAGGGATTAGAGAATGGTTAGGACAAGCCACAGACAAACCCAGAAGTTCAAGAAGCCAAGGATTTCTCCAAGTCTGAGGAGCGTACCAGATCATACAGTGTGGGCCAGAGAACCAGATCCGGTGTGCTCCCGATCCCCGGGGACCTGTGATTGCTGGGGCCTGGTCTGCATTTCTCCAAGGGGATGTAGGGCCCGAGATCATGGCCTGCTGGGCTACATATCTTTGGGGAACCATAATATCTCAGGTGCGTAGGTGCGTAGCATGTTTCCAGGCAGCAGATATGCCAGCCTACCAAGATGCCCAAGGTGGGCAGGTGGGCACTGAGAGCACATCTTCTTGGGTTGGGCAAAGCCAGACTTTGCACTGGGCAGGAGCTGAAGCTCCTGACAGCAGCTGCTAATAATAATAATAATTGGGGTATTTGTTAAGCACTTACTATGTGCCAAGCACTGTACTAAGTGCTGGAGTAGATACATGATAATCAGGTCCCATGAGGGACTCAGAGTCTAAGTAGGTGGGAGAACAGGTATTGAATCTCCATTTTGAAGGAACTGAGGCACCGAGGAGTTAAATGACTCGTCCTAGGTCATACCACAGATGAGTAGCAGAGATGGGATTAGAACCCAGATCCTCTGACTCCCAGGCCTGGGCTCTTTCCACTAGGCCATGCTGATATGCCCTTTTTGTACAGAGCCTGATTTTTGGAAATGCATTTTGATCCTGGTTTCTCGGGTATGGAAAGGAGTGAGAAGCAACATGGTCTAGTAGAAAGAGCATGGATTTGGGAGTCAGAGGACCTGGGTTTAATCCTGGCTCTGCAACTTGTCTGTTGTGTGACTTTGTCACTTAATAATAATAATAATGATGGTATTTAAGCGCTTACTATGTGCCAAGCACTTTTCTAAGTCCTGGGATAGATCCAAGGGTATCAGGTTGTCCCACGTGGGGCTCACAACCTTAGTCCCCGTTTTACAGATGAGGTAACTGAGGCACAGAGAAGTGAAGTGACTTTCCCAAAGTCACACAGCCGACAAGTGGCAGAGCTGGCATTAGAACCCACAACCTCTGGCTCCCAAGCCTGTGCTCTTTCCACTAAGCCACGCTGCTTCTTAACGTCTCTGTGTCTCAGTTACCTCATCTGTAAAATGGGGATTCAATCCTACTCCCTCCTGTTTAGAGTGTGAGCCCCATGTGGGACAGGGACTGTGTCCAATTTGGTCATCTTGTTTCTATCCCAGCACTTAGTACAGTGCTTTGTGCATAGTAAATGCTTAGCAAGTACCATAAAACAAACAAACACCAAAAAGCTTGGACTCAGTGAGCAGAGGTGCTGCTGAGGTGCTGACCCTAACTTTCATCCTAGTTCCTGCCCTTCTTTCCTCAGAGGGGACTAGGAAAGCCAGAGGAGAAAGCCTGAGGCCTTTGCAGAACGATGGGACCCTGCTTCTTGCTCTCTTAGACACCTTCTCCCCCCCCCCCCACCTCCCACATCACCGTCCCTTTGAGTGACCAGATATCTTCCCCGGTCCTCATCAAGGCTCAGACCTCGGGCCCCCGGAACCCTAAGGCCTGGTCTTTCCCACCTGCCCCCCACCCCCCATCAGCCTCATCACTTGCCTGCCATGGATCCGGGACAATCGCTGCCTCTGCTGAGCCATTTGTTGCTGTTGCAGTTGGACCACGCCCATCAGAGACCAGACAATTCGGCTTTGCTCATCGACACGTTCCTGCAGGGGAGCAGGGGGAATGGGTCTCATCTCTGGTCCCCGACCCATCCCTCTGCCCGACTCATCCATCTCTCTCCCTCTCTCTGAATCTGTAGACTGTCTTATGGGGCACTCTGCTCAGAACCGATTTGGGCTCCTTCATACTCTTCATGGCGGCTGAGAGATTGTTTCCCACCCCGCTACTTTTTAGAAGGTTGATTGGCCGCTCTTGGGAAGGGGAGAGAGTTGCCCAAGCCCCACTGGTGGCCGGCAACATCCAGGGGAGGGTCAGTGATGGCTGGATGGAGGGAGATGTTATGGGCTGAAGTCCTCACTGCTTCTCTCCGCCGTGCCCCACCCCCACCCCCCAAAGAGTTTTGGGGCCATTTACCTTCAGAGCTTCCAGGTCCTCTCTGGGTCTCCCCGTCCCAGGTCTGGCCAGGGTCTCCTCTAGCTGCTTCACTCGACTTTGCAAGGCCTGCTGCCCTTCGAGCATCTCTCGGATGGAGGCCACGATCCCCACAGACTGTAGCTGCAGTTCCTCCTCGTCTGCCTGGCAAGGTGGAAGCAAAGCGGGGTTGAGAGGTTGGGAAGGCCAAGAGGTGGCCCATACCCGCTGACAGCTCTTCAAATCTCTGCTGCTGCTGCTGCTGCTAAATGCTGATGAAGAGTTGGAGTGGGGGGCCCGGTGGGCCGCTTGGGAACTGGTCAATAGTGACTTTAGATTGGAAACCCCCTGGCCCTTCCCCTCTCCAGACTCCTTCTCCCTAGCAAGGATGTGGCAGCTTTGAGCAGCGGTTGGGTTGCTGGGGCGTGGCCCGCTCGATTCCTCCCTGCTGCCGACAGAGGCAGAAAGTAAGTTTCTGGAATCTGAGAGGACTGGGGTGGGACGAGAAGGGCAGTGTGGAGCCTGGGGGTGGGGTGCGCACCCTTGCCCCCCGGGTGCTGCATTTTCCAGATGCCGATCGAAGGCGCCGCGAATAAGAGGGAAGGAGAAAAAGCAGAGCCCCGCCCTTCCCCTCTCACTTGCCCTCCCCCCTAAGTCTCTGAGAGACTGTCCCCCTACCTGGATCCCTTCCAGGGCTTGCTCTAGCTTCTGCTTCTGCTCCTTGACCTGCTGGGTGTCCTGCTCCAGGAGAGCCAGGGTCTGCTCGTAGAGGTTCAGGCTCCGGCCCACTTCTTCCATCTGCGTGTCGGTGCTCTTGTAGATGCTGCTGAGCGCCTGGCTAAACTGCAGGACCCCGTGGAGCAGGATGCTAACCTCATCCTCCAGAGCCAGCTCCCGAGGCTCCTGCCCTGGCTTCCAGGGGGGCAAGGGCAGGGCCAAGCCAGGTGCCACCAGGAGGCAGAGAAGGAGCGAGAGCATCTCTCTAGTGGGCAGGAGGGAAAGGAGGCCCAGTGCGGTGGAGCTGGCTTATATAAAGGGCAGCTGAGCTGGCTCGGGCAGCGGGGAGGAGAGCACTGGGCTTTGGGCGATCACTGGCAAGAGTTCTGGCCTTTTATGTCTCTAGGGGCATGGCCCCACCCTCATCACACACAGCTGTTTCTTGCCCTTTTTCTTTTCCCTTGCCTGCTGGGCCCAGCTCCAGCCTCCTGGCCCACCTCCCCACCCCCCACCCCCACCCCAGGTCAATCTTTAACCCAGGCATCCAAAAAAGGAGAGCAGCTGGCCAACCCTGGATTGGGCAGTGCCGACCTTGCCCCTGCACCTCTCCGCAACCTTGCGTTGTGCAAGCCGGACGTGGGGTGAGGGGAATTGCAACAGAAAGCTGGCAAGGGAGTTGCTCCCGGACAAGGGACTTTGTGCCCCCTCTCCTCTGGGAGGGGAGGAGGCAGGGCTCCCCAAGGGCCTGTGGGTGGCAGGCGCGGGGCCTCTTGCAACCAGCTGACTCGACATCATGCTGTACTGAAGTCACCCTGCTGGTGCTGCTGACACTCACGGCAGGCTAGAGGCATGCCAGCCAGAGCAGAACCCCCTCTCTGCCTACACATCCCCAGCCCTCATCTTGCTCTTTCAATTCTTGGGCCTCTCCCGAGTCCTGTTGTGCCCTGGGCTAAGGTGAACCGAGGAGCAAGAGCTCCGAGAACCCAGGCCTCCTAGGGACCATCCCTTGATTCTGCCCTATGAGGGAGATGGTGTGGAACGTCACCTTTAACATGGCAGTGTGAATCCCCAACCCTGCCACCACCGTCTGATAGCCTCCAAGGCAGCTGCAAAAGGAACAGAATGTCCTGGTGCTTGCTGGGCACCCTCCAGTCTCCACAAGTTGTCCAGAAAATTCGGTGAAGGGCCGAGTTGTTTGTTACTGTTTGACTTCTCCCTCTCTCTCTACCTCCTTTACTTCTCCCTCTTTCCCTTCTACCTCTTTTGGCTTCTCCCACCATTCCTTCGGCCTTCCTTCCCTCCATCTTCATCCCTCTCCTCCCTGTGGTGGCAGCCACTGGATCCATTCGGTTTGAAACTTGGCTCATGAGGCGCCTAGAAGACTGAGGCCATCTCCCTCCCTCCCTCCTTCCCCACTCCCCCCCAACCTCCCCTCCTTTCCATTCTCATTCCCAAACGTTCATCCCCTGCTACTCCGCAAGTCACTTTACTTCTCTGTGCCTCAGTTACCTCATCTGTAAAATGGTGACTGAGACTGAGCCTCACGTGGGACAGGGACTGTGTCCAACCTGATTTGCTTGTATCTACCCCAGCGCTTAGTACAGTGCCTGGAACGGAGTAAGTGGTTATTATTATTACCCAGTGGGACCAGGATGATGGTCTCTTCCTCTATTCCCAGCCTCCACTCCTCAGCTTAGCCAATGCCGATTTTGTGCTTAGCCTGGGTAGGTCTGGAAAAGAAGCCTTCCTCCTCTTGATGCCCACCTCTGACCCCAACTGAATCTTTCCCTGTTTTACCCCTTGGCTTCCCCGCCCCATCACCCCTCCCCCAGCTGCAGGAATGGAAAGTTGCAGCAGTGTCTAGATAGAAAGCAAACATGTCGGGGTGAGGCACAGAGAAGCAGGTTCATTAGAGGTGAACAGGAGGGAGACTGAGGGGCTGTCAGTCACGATTCCTGGGCTCTCCCTTCACCTCTAGACCCATGTATGTCCTCAAGGTGGCCCTTCCATTCTCTCAGGCTCTGTTTGCCCTGCCCTCCATCTCCGGGGTATCCCAAAGTTGGAAAGGTTGGGGGGCTGGGGGGAGAGGGAGGAGTAGTCCCCCCACTCAGTACTGCCTTCCCTTTCTCCTTTTGCCCTGCAGAAATCTACTCTACGTTTACCCTCATAGCCTGAACTTCAATAGCCGCCAGGGGTCCGTGAGAAACATCACTGTCAAAGTACAGTTTATGGCTGGGGAGGACTCGAGTCAGGCCATGCCTGTGAGTGTTACCAATTCTCTATCCTCCCCTCTCCTGCTGCTAGGGGGTTCCCTCCAGCCTGGGGTATGGTGATATGCAGAGTGAAGGAACCACCCCACCCCCCAAAAAAACACCCCCACACACACATCCCTTATCGATGGAGTGATTGCCCCCAGCCAGCCTTCTCAGTGCAAGAATGAAAGGCTACGGTAGCATCTAGGCAAAGTGATCTGCAGAGCAGAGGAATTAGTGGGGGGAAAGCAGCATGACCTAGTGGAAAGAGCACAGGCCTGGGAGTCAGAAGACCTGGGTTCTAATCACACCGCTGCCACTTGTCTGCTGTGTGACCTTGGGTGTGCCTCAGGGACCTCATCTGCAAAATGGGGATTAAGACTATGTCCCAAGTGGGACAGGCAGTGTCCAACCTGATTATCTTGTCTGTACCCTAGGACTTAATACAATGCCTGGCTCATAGTAAGCACTTAAATACCATTCAAACACACACACCCCAACAACCCAAACCACCCCACCCCCCCGCCCTTCCCCCCACAACAATGGAGTAATTGCCCCCAGCCAGGCTGGTGCAAGAATGGAAAGCTACACTAGTACCTAGGCAGACAGCCCAGCTCCAGAGGGCAGATTCCTTGGGTGACGGGGCAGACACCTCCATGTGTTCTCACCGGAACCACAAGTGTACAGGGAAATGCCAGTTCATTCATATTTATTGAGCGCTTACTGTGTGCAGAGCACTGTACTAAGTGCTTGGAAGAGTTCAATACAACAATGAACAGTCACATTCCCTACCCACAATGAGCCAATCACCAGGCTTTGTTTCCTCCTTCCCTTTCTACCTTGGCCTCTAGGCTGCTCCCATGGGAAATGGGAGAGCTTCTGGCTGGGTCCTTTAGTCTTCCATCCCAGG
Source organism: Ornithorhynchus anatinus (assembly GCF_004115215.2). Classification (NCBI taxonomy): domain Eukaryota; kingdom Metazoa; phylum Chordata; class Mammalia; order Monotremata; family Ornithorhynchidae; genus Ornithorhynchus; species Ornithorhynchus anatinus. The sequence goes on from NC_041750.1 coordinate 9,869,525, forward strand.
AGCTGAGGTTTTAGCTCAAAAGAGAAACCAGTGCTGTTGAGGATTTGGAAGCTTGACCGGTCCCTGTTTTTGGGATAGGGAGGTCTGCTCATGTGGTTTGTGCCTTTAGGCCTTAAACCTATAACAGTACACCCCTAGTACAGGGCTTTACATGGGGCTGACCCTCAGTGAGGGCTCTTGATGATGAGAATGGTGTCTTTCGGGTTCCTAGTTGGAGTCTCCTTAGAGTCTACTCTCCCACCCGGAACGTGGGGTGGAGGTGGACGTGCCCAAGGGAGAGGTAGAGCTTGGCTTCAACCCCTTTGCTATTTAGAAGCAGTGCTCTGGCAGGGGTTCCTTGTCTCCTGAGATCAAATGGGCCCTGCAATGTACCTGCAAGAAGAGGAGGAAAGGTGAGAGGGAATTTGTTTCCCACAGGATTGTCCTGGGCTACACAGGGGGAAGGGAAGGCCTTTTCCAGAATGCCCTGGGCTGGGAACCTTCTCAGAGCATTGGCTCTACCTCTTCTCCTCACAGCCCTGTGCTATGGGTGAGCAGAGGTGATCGTCAAGGCTTCTGGCTGGAAGGGAATTTGAAAGGTCACCTAGTCCTTCCCTCTGCCTGCCTCCAGACAGGGCTTCAACATCCCAGACAGATATCACTAAATACGATTGAATGAATGAATATCACTGTCTTGACATTTCTTAAAACTCTCCAGAGAAAAGGGCTCCCTAGCCTCCCTTTTGGTTTTATCCCCCAGAGGGCTGAGGGAACGCCTGTATCTGCTGTGAACCCTGTGCCTGCTTTTTCCCCCCCCCGGCAGGTTATATTTGGCAAGTCGAGTTGCAGCGAGTTCACTAAAGAGGCCTACACAGCTGTGGTCTATCACAACAAGTATGCAGACTGGTGAAGGGGGAGAGTGGGGAGGAAAGGGCAGGGGGCAGGGTGGGGAGGAGAGGGGAGGGAGAGGCTTCCTGGCTCGCCTGTACCAGCCTATCACAGCAATGCAGTAAGCGTGGAGCCAACAGCGTGACTCCTGGCCTAGTTGTAACTGCTAGTGATGAACCTCCTTATGAGGAGCAGTGGCAGGGGCGGTGGGAAACAGGGGGGCTGCTGTGGGAGAGAGGATGGAACTGAAGGAGCCTGAGACACTGCTGGAAAGAGTTCATCCCCTGGGGTTGCCCCTTTGGGGCACAGGGCCCCACTGATCCAGTTTGGGGACCTGCCTAACTGAGATTCCTTCCTCGTTTCTCCCCCACTACCTGCTGGCCTTCCATCCCCACAGGTCTCCAGAGTTTTATGAGGAATTCAAGATGAAGATCCCAGCCAACCTGACTGACAACCACCATCTGCTCTTCACCTTCTACCATGTCAGCTGCCAACAGAAGCAGAACACGCCACTGGAGACTCCCATTGGCTACACGGTGAGGCCCTGCCTTGCTCTCCCTTTCCTCCTTCATCCTTCCTGGCCTCTCCTGCCCTTGGGCTGTTCTTGATCAGGGTGCCCTGGTTGGAAACAGCCCGTAGTGGTGGGGGCCCTAGATACATCCCTGGCAGCAAGGACTGGCCCAAGGCAGTGGGGGATGCTGCCCTTCACCCAGCTGGCCTGATTGTTTTCTCTCTCTCTCCTCCTCCCAGTGGGTTCCCCTGATGCAACATGGCCGCCTGAGGACCGGCCCCTTCTGCCTGCCCGTGTCGGTGGACAAACCACCACCCAGCTACTCAGTGCTCACTCCAGATGTAAGTCCCTGGGGCTACTGAACCCCCATAGTGCCCCTTTACATCATGACCCTGGATTTTTCTGCCTTCAGGCTTGCTTCTTGAACCCCAGATTCCAACAGGGTGGGGACTCAAGAAGAGGAAGCGATGAGACCCTTCCCTCTCTCACCCCTGCCAGTGCTTTAGGGCCTTTTAACCTGTATTGCCCCATGGTGGGGAGGTTAGGGCTGAGGTGGCATTTGGGGAGGAGGGAGGGTGGAGTAGAGGCCAAGGCTCTCCCCAGTGGTGGCTGCTCTCCAGCTCCTAGACTGGAGGAACCTGAGCCAGCATGTTTTGCAACCCTAGGGGTGGCCACAGCGTGATCAGGGGCAGCAAGAGAGTGGTTCTGGGGTGAACAGGCAGAGTTACCTGCTAGATCTGGCCAGCCCAGCTCTGCCAAGAATGAGCCCAGCCCGAACCTACACGGTGTAATAGGCCCGTGCGCTGGGTTGAGCCAGGCCTTGGTTTGGCCGAGCTCAGGTGCCAGCCTATGTACTCCACCTCTCTTCCTCCACCCCCACCTTTCACTCCCAATCCTCCCCTGGCATCTAGAACTGGGTTCGGCCCAACAAGGAGCCATAGCAGGACAACTAAAGTCCTGCTGTGTGTGGCTGGGGGATAGGCTATCGTGGCTTCAGCAGCCCAAGGGGAGACCACTACAAAAGCTGTGGACCCAGGCCAAAGTTAAAAGGTGGGATGTCGGGCCCCCCTAGGGGACAAGTTGGCGTTGTGCAGAAGGTTCCGAGAAGCGGGCTGGTTAGCGACCCCAGGGCACTAAGCTCTGAGTAAGGAGCACTCTGGGCCCACTGTGCCTGTGAGAGATTCGGGGGACAGAGAGGGAGGGTCTCCACCACATACAGAGTGACTCCATCTGGGGACTCAGTCATGCCATCTTTGGGGGTCTGCCCCTGACAGGTTCAGCTTCCAGGAATGAAGTGGGTGGACAACCACAAGGGCGTCTTCAACGTGGAGGTGCTGGCGGCTTCCTCGGTGCACCCACAGGTACTGGGGCAGACGAGAGGAGGCAGCGACGCTTTCCTCACTGGTGGAGAGAGGCGTGGGGCTGAGGGGAACCCTGCTGGGAGGGGTTCCAAGCATCTTGAACCATCTCCCCAGAGCAGATGAGGATCCTGGAGAGTAGGGCATGGCCTAGTGGAAAGAACAGGGGCTGGGGAGTCAGAGGACCTGGCTTCTCATCCTGGCTCTGCCACTTGTCTGCTATGTGACCTTGGGCAAGTCACTTCACTTCTCTGAGCCTCAGTTTCCTCATCTGTAAAATAACTGTGGTATTTAAGTGCTTTCTATGTGCCAAGCACTATACTAAGCGCTGGGATGGATACACGCAAATCAAATTGGACACAGTCCCTGTCCGCTTGGGACTCACAGTCTTAATCTCCATTTGACAGATGAGGTAACTGAGGCACAGAGAAGTTAAATGACTTGTCCAAGGCCATACAATAGACACGTGGTAGAGCTGGGATTAGAGACCATGACCTTTTGACTCCCAGGCCCGTGCTTTATCCACCACGCCATGATGCTCCTGTAAAATGGGGATTCAGTGCCTGTTCTCCCTCCTACTTAGACAGAGAGGGAGCCCCCTGTGGGACAGGGACTGTGTCTGACCTGATTAACTTGTATCTAGCCCAGTGTTTGATACATAGTAAGTGCTTAACAAATATTATTGTAATTACAATAATAATAATATAGGTCCCTTCCATCCAGGACCCCACTTTCTACTTCCCCTTCCCCAAGTCAGAACTTTCCAGGAGGCCAGGCCTTAGCCCATGGCTTCTGGCCCCAGGCCTCTCCCTCTCACGTGGTTCTCAGAACGCTGTGCCTGCTTGCACGGCCACACCCTCCCCCTTAACTTTCCCCACCTCCCCAGCCTTCTGCCAGGGCAGCCGGAGGCTTCCCTGCCTCCACGGTTGAGCAACAGGCCTCCTATCGGCCTGGCTGAGCTCCCGAGATCTGGATCTGTGGGCGGGTGGGATGAGGAGAGGGCTGTGTGGGTGGACCATGGGGTCAGTTACCCTTGGTGCTATTCTTGACTCGGGTTACCTGGGAACCACCTGGAAAAGCACCCGGCATGGAGATTATACAGCGTTCCCAACAGGGAGAGGGTGGGGGAGTGCCCAGTGTTGGGGGGAGATGGAAGAGACTAGTGGAGATGCCTGAGTTCCTATTTCCAACCCAACACCTCCTTCGCTGTGAGCATTAACACAACTGCCAGCTTTTCCTCTCTCCGTGCCTCAGTTTTCCCATCAATGTAGGGAGCTTCCCTCCCCTTTCTTCCTCTCCCTGGGAAACCTTGAGAACAAAGGATCTGGTGTGTGAGGGGGCCCTACAGGGTGGAACCTTGAGGCATAGAGCTGGGGAGGTTCTGGACTCCACGGACTGAGCGGAGTCTGGACCTCCCCTCCCACCAGGACCCCCACCTGGATAAGTTCTTCACACTGGTGCACGTGCTGGATGACTCGACCTTCCCCTTCCGGCTGAAGGACGTGATCCTGACCGAGAACAATGTGGAGACGGAGCTCAAGTCGAGCATTGGGAGCCTGCGCTTGGCCAGCATGGAGCCGCTGGTGGCCTTCTCCCATCACGTGCTCAACAAGCTCATCCTGCTCATCGTCCACCCACCCGTCATTGGAGGCCAGATAGGTAAGTCCAGATAGGTGAGCCGGGTTGGTTGAGGGTATTCTGGGCTGGGAAGCTCCCTACCCTGGAGGTCAGTTAAGCTGGAGTGCTAGGCCGGCCTTTGCTCTGGCTTGCTGTGAGATCTTGGGTGGGTCACTTTCCCTCTCTGGGCCTCAGTATCCCCAGTTGCAGAGAAGCAGTGTGGTCTAGTGGATATATCAAGGGCCTGGGAGTCAGAAAGACATGGGTTCTAATCCCGGCTTTGCCTCTTGTCTGCTGTGTGCCCTTGGGCAAGACACTCCCTCATCTGCAAAATGGGGATTAAGACTGTGAGCCCTATGTGGGAGAAGGGACCGTGTCCAACCCGATTATCTCGTATCTACCCCAGCATTTAGAATGGTGCCTGGCACATAGTAAGTGTTTAACAAATGCTATTATTATTTTTATTATTATTATTCACAAAGGGAAGGGGAGAGGGATTGGGACTACTCAGTCTGGAATGACGCAGGTTGAGTGAGAGCACAGACAGGATCAAAGACTATAGAACCATTAAAGGTGTGGACCAGACGGTCACAGAATCATTTGTCGAATCCCACCATCCCGGTAGTGGGACACCCCTCTGAAAATTCAAGTTAAACAAAGGGGAATACTGCTTCACCCAGTGTGGGGAGGAGGGGAGAGTTAGCATCTGGAATTTGTTCCCACAGGAAACTGAGACAACAAAAAAATCTTAACATGCTCGATCCATAGACAGAGTAGACCACTAAGGTTAGAGGGGTGGGGACTGGAGGGAGAGTTAAAGGTGTTAAGTGGTTCATTCCCTAATCATGAAGTGTTTGGGGAGCTAATGTAGGAGACAAAATTCTGGCCTGGGTGATCCAAGGGTCTGACCCAGTAACGGCACTGCTTACTTGAGAAGCAGCGTGGCCTAGTGGAAAGAGCCCAGGCCTGGGAGTCAGAATAACCTGGGTTCTAATCCTGGCTCCACCATTTGTCTGCTGTGTGACCTTGGGCCAGGCACTTCACTGCTCTGAGCCTCAGTTACCTCATCAGAAAAATGGGGATTAAGACTGTGAGCCCCACATGGGACAGAGACGGCATCCAACCCAATTAACTTGTTATCTACCCCAGCGCTTAATACAATGCCTGACACGTAGTAAGCACTTAACAAGTACCACATTCATTTTATATATGGTCATGGGTTCTCCCGGAACTGTTGAAAAGAACAATGAGGACTATGAAGGACCATTCCAGATATGAGCGGGGAGGGTTGACCTCAAGTGAATGAAGTCTGGGGGAGAGAGTGTAGGACCCCAAGGCAGAAAGTGGGTCTCCCTCCTTCCGGCTTCCACCCAAAAAGGAGTCCTGGGAGAGCCAGGTTGGGGTTAAACCCAGGTCAGCCCTGAGAGCTACTGAGGTTCCTGGATAGCGGGGACTGAAGCCAGTCTAATTCCAGCAGGGGGGAGGGAGGGCAAAGGGCAGAGGGCACCGCGGTGATGTTCTCTCCCCTCCTCCAGTGAACTTGGGTCGTGGTGCCTTCGAAGCTATCGCCCTGATGGTCAGTCACATCCACAAGAGCCTGGAAGGGAGCCAGGACCCTCAGGGCCGCAACCACCTGCTGGCCTCCTACATCCACTATGCCTTCCACCTGCCTAGCATTGAGCCAGGCCCCCTGGGGAGCGGTGAGTCTCCCCCTCCCTCTTTCTTCTCCCCAAGCACTGGGAAGGTAGGGGGTTGTTGGGGCTATGGGGAGGGTTCTGAGGCAGCTCTGAGAGGAGATTGGGGGTTTCCTCTTGGGTTTCCCATGGCTGGCCTAGCTCTCTCACCCTCCCCAGGCACCCGATCCCAGTGTCTTGGATGCCTGGCTCCACCCTGGCTGGGGGTTAGGATGTCTGTTTTTCTCTGGCTGGGATCTCCTCCCTGCCCCACCAAGGTTTGAGGCCTGATGATGGCCCTTCATCGCGCCCCCCCCCCCCCCACATCTCTCCCCCAAACCCGGGGTTCCTTAGAGATCCCGTTGAGAGAGAGGGACCACTGGATTACTGGCTGTCAGGCTAGAGGTGGGTGAAGGCCAAGGTCTGCGAGCGTCCGGCTGATCCTGGTGTCAGCACCAACCAGACTAACTGATCTCCCCTTCCCCATTTCTCACGCCTCTTTCCCTCCTGGCTTACCTCCTGTGCCTTGCCTCCCACCCAGCAGATGACCCGTCGCCCCAGGGGGGCCTGATCCAGTATGCCACGCTGTCTCGGGCTACCGGGCGGCCCACCAGCCTCAACCTGTCCCGCTCCAAGAGTATTAGCAACAGCAACCCGGATCTGGCCACCACGCCAGCCTCCCCCGATGAGGAAGTGCAGAAGATCCTGGGCAGCAAGGTGAGAGGCGGAGTCAGTTGGGGGCGGACTCAGAGATATGGGGTAGCAGCCTGAACCCCAGGGAGCAACTGTCCCAACACACTGATCCAAGAAGCAACATGGTCTGGTGGTAAGAGGACGGGCCTGAGAGCAAGAGGACTTGGGTTCTCATCCCGGTCCTGCCACTTGCCACCTCAGACGAATCACTTCACTTCTCTGAGCCTCAGTTTTCTCACCTGGAAAATGAGGGTATGATATCTATTCATCCTCCTATACTTAGACTGTGAGCCCCTTGTGGGAAAGGGACTCTGTCTGACCTGATTATTTGGTCTCTACCTCAGTGCTTAGTACAATGATTGGCACATAGTGAGCACTTAACAAATACCACCATTATTATTATCATTGCTATTAGTATTATTGTTAAGAGTAACAGACATTTAAATCCTGCCCTGTAGCTAGCTGACTTTTTTCCAGATCCAGGAGTGACCCATGGCTAGGTGCTGAGGCCTGCAGGCTGGGGGAAAGTGGGCTCCTTATAAGTCTTTCTAGGCTGAATCCTACATCTGCTGAACTGGAAGCTGGGGCCCCACAGTACTGTGTGGAATAGAGTTAGTTGGCCTCCCCCAGTTGCCCTGGCCAAGTGGACAAAAGCCTGCCATTTCCTCCCCCCACCAGCCTCGGCTCAGGTCGGTCCTCCCCATGACCCCAGGTCTTCTGAGCAAAGAGCCCTTTTGGTAACTCTTCTTGAAAAGCTTCGGTCTTTTTCCTCGGGATGGTTAGGCTTCTCATTCCCAAAGATCACTGGTCCCCTGGCAGGATCCGTACTCTTTTCTCTCCTGATCCACTTTCAGTGGTTGCTCGCTCCCTACAGAGCGGGTTTCTTCAGCTCCGACAGGATCTCGGCTGTGGGCAGAAGATTCCTGGGAGTTTGGTCCGGGAAGGCCCTCAGACCTTGTCCTCACTGCAGGGTGGCCCTGAAGCGACAAACACACTACCCCTGCACTCGGTGGGGTTCCCCATCTCCCAAGGAGGAGAGAGCCGGTGCCCCTGGCATCTGGGCCAGGTTGCCAGATGGGCAGGATGGAGCTGTGGACTAAGCCACCCGCCTCAGAACACATCGGCAGCAGCCTGGTCCTCTAGCCATTCTTACCGATTCAGAACCTTCTGGCTTGGGGAGCTCTGATGTTCCCTGCTGCCTTTGAGCTGCCCAGAGACAGTGGTATATGTTTGCATGTACTCGGGCGGGCGTGTGTGTAGGTGCACATGGATATTAACAACCAGGACTCAGCTCAGTCTACTGAAGGGTCAGGAAAATCTGTAGTTTTTTTCATTTTGATTTTTATTTTCTCTTGTGGTTTATGTCCCCCAATCCCTTCCCCTTTCCCTCTTTTCTCCCTTCCCGGGTACCGGGGCACCCTCCCCTCTCCTCTCTTCTCCTCCTACCCCAACTTCCCCTCCTGGATGTGCTCGCTGCTGCAGGGGATCGATCGCTCGCATTCCTGGGTGAACTCTGCTTACGCTCCGGGTGGCACCAAGGCCGTCCTGAGGCGGAATCACCCTAACTCCAACGCTGATCTCAAACAGGTGCCACCCCCGCCATTTCCCCTACACCTGGATCCCTGTAGGGTCACTGGATAACGGCTGCCGCTTTCCCCAAATCACAAGCTTGATCTTTCTGCTCTGAGACTCCTCTTGCATGTGCCTGCCCCCGCTCCAGTATGAACGTGGCCCTGCTCAAAGTCATCCCACGAGGAAGCGAGCAGCCGCTGTTAACCGTGCGGTTTCCATCACGGGGGAGCCGTGATACCTCCTCGGACTACCCGGCCTAAAGGAAACAGAAACCCAAGTACAGAATCAGAGGGGACTGGGCCTCTCTGACTCATTCGCAGGAGTCAGTGTGGCTCTTTTGGGTCTTGGTTGGGCCCGCCATTCAGGGGTCCGCCTCTCCGGGTTCCAGGCGACTCACCTAGAGTCTGGTCTGGCAGCTGAAAAGGATAAGTTTGGGAGGGCAGCTGCCATTCTCTTCAACCGAGAGTTATTTCACGGACTTAGGTGTCCCCATGCTAGAATGGCGTTCCCCTGGGCCAGGACCTCAAATGTGAGAAACTGTGCCCCTTAGTGGCAATTCTTAGTCCTACATTGTCCTGGGCAACGTCCTCATAGCCGGGAGAGTTGGAAACTTCCATTCTGGCATGCGGTGTCCCCAAGCATGGTGATCTCATCTCCCTGAACTCACCCAGGCTCTGGGCTGCTCACTGAGGGCAGCGCGACACTCTGATGGTAGTAGTGATGGTTCAGCAGAGCTGCGTTTTGAGTCCAGGATGATGCTGGGGCACCGCTCCAGGAGGCTCAGGAGAGAAGATGTCGTAGGACATTGTTCTCCAAAGAGAAACGAATCCCATCTGGCTTTTTCCTCCCAGACAGCAGGGCCACAAGAGCTGGGGCAGCTGGTAGCTTGCTTGTTTGGTTGCATGTGGGAAATGGGCGATGTCAACGGGAACCCAGCATGAACTACACTCCCCCTCCTTGGCTACCCATGGTCACGGCACTTCCTGCGGAGCTGGGAGGTTGGTGTGCCCGGGGCTCCCCCAAACTGGTCCTCAGGAGGGCAGCGGGCCCAACTCGACCGCCTCTCCCCCTGGACCCAGGCAGGTAGGTAGAGGAAGCCGTGGTGGGGGGAAGCCCCCAGAGCCAGAGGTAAGACATCTTCTCTGGAGCTGTTCCATTTCCCTCCCTCTGGACCATCCCATTGCTTCTCCTCACTTGGCCCATCCACATTAATGCCTCTCTCCGCCATCTTCTCCTCTCCTCTCTCTTCCCTGTCCCATCCCTCATTTCACAGGCCACCGAGCGAGGTCCTAACCGCATCTCTTCCTATCTCGAGAGCTCCTCTTTCGTGCCGTCTGGCCAGCTGAGATCTACAGCTAAAAAGGTAGCGGGGCAGCGATGGGTTCCGGGGAGGGAAAGGCCAGCAGCTGAGTGGAAGGGGCTCGGATGGTCTTTCCCAGACCCCTCTGGCCGGGCCTGCAAAAGGACCTGGCTCCCCGACCCCTGCACCTGGTCCCAACAGCGCAGTGGAGAGGAGAGCATTCTGGAGCCCAGGACCATGGGGGTTCAGAAGAAGCCAATTTTACTTGCTGCCCTAGGGTGAGGGTTGGGAGATGGGGTGGCCCGGAGCTGCCTTTGCCCTCATAGATGTCAAAGGTGGGATTCAGCTGTTAGGCCCTCCTAACAGCTCGGGAGTTTGCTTTAGCTTAGCTTTCCAAGTCCTGGGCTGCTGTAGGTGGATGAGCCGCTCCCAAGCCAGTAGATAGAGCATGGCTCTGGGAATCAGAAGGACCTGGCTTCTAATCCCAGCTCCACCACTTGTTTGCAGTGTGACCTTGGGCAAGTCGCTTCACTTTTCTGGGCCTCAGTTACCTCATCTGTAAAATGGTGATTAAGACTGTGAGCCCCATGGGGGACATGGACTGTGTCCAGTATGATGATCTTATATCTGCCCCAGTGCTTAATACAGTACCTGGCACATAGTAAGTGCTTAACAAATACCATAAAAAAACCTGGACCTCACCAGATCCTTTAAAGTGTAAGAGGGGGACCCTTCCCTCCCACCGCCAGTCAGGAAATCTCCACAGCCCTGGGAGAGGAACAAGTTTTAAAACCAGAGCGGAGCGAGGTTCTCCTGCCTCAGATTTCAACTAGCTTTTCTCCCTACTTCTCCTATAAGAAATGTTTCTCTGTGTGTGCGCGTGTGTGTGCGTGCATGTGCACACACATGCACCTGTGGCTCACCCATCTGCTCCCTGCCATCCGTGTGTCCCCTCCTCTGCACTAATACTGATCACACCGTGCCACTCTCCCTCCCTCTCCTCTTGGGGAAGCCATAGATGTCGCTCCTCCTGGCTCCGGAGGCCGCCATGGCCAGTCACACGGATGGGTTACAACAGCTTCCCCAGTGCCTCTGAACTTGCTCTAAAGCAGGAAGAATTAGGGGAGCTGACCGGTTCTGACGGGCGGAGCGTTGACAGCGGGGTTCGGGATTGGGAAGTGGAGGAATCCAGAGTGAGACGGTGAAAGTTGCTGTTGTCCTGAGGTCCCAAATATCTGGCCTGTTGTTCCATCCCTTGGGAGAAAGAAGAGCCCCTGAGGGCCAGTGCAGTGGGGACAGAATCTGGTACTCCGAGCTTGAGCTGCTGTTTGCTATTTCTCCCTCGTGTTTCCCTCTGGCCGCTTCAGTGGGGTGGGAGGGGGAGGAGGGAAGGAATCCCTCTGCCTTTGGTAACACTGGCACCTCTCTGTGGACTGCAGCTGCTGCATGAGGAGTTGGCCTTGCAGTGGGTGGTGAGTAGCAGCAACGTCCGTGAGGCCACGCTGCACCAGGCCTGGTTCTTCTTCCAGCTCATGGTGAGTTGTGCTTTCCCGCTGCCATGGGTGGCCCAATCTTCTCCCATCTTCTCTGGCTCTGAGTTGCTGGCCACATCCTCTACCCCCACCCCCAAAGTTGGGGGCGGCGGGGGTGGGAAGGCACTGCATCAGGGGATGCCCGGTGATGCCCAACGCCATGACATGAGGTGCCCTTCTCTCCCTTGCTCCCTAATGAATGGTTGGTAGGAAGGATTCCAGCCCACAGGGTTTGGAGGAGCCCAAGGCCCTCCCCTCCCGTCCAGGGAAACCTCCGCATATCCAGTCTTGGTCACCCCCCTTGCCCTGCCTCTCGGGACGGACCCAGTTCTACCCATAGCCAGAGCCCAGCCTCTCAGATGCCTCTTCCCCCACCCTTAGCCCACGCTGCTGGGCCACTTCCTCCACCCCCAGCTGCAGCTGCTCTCTGCTACTGGGTAACTGAGGCCAGGGCTTCTACTTGGTCAGGTGAAGAGCATGGCACATCACCTGCACTTATGTGAGCGCCTGGACACCCCCCGCAAGGTACGGTTTCCTGGCCGCTTCATGGATGACATCGCCTCTCTGGTCAGCACCATCGGTCTGGAGGTCACCAGCCGCTACCAGAAGGTCAGGACCCTAGGCTGTTGCGGGGAAGGTCTTACTGCTCTCCCACACCCACCCTCCCCTGGTCCATCTTCTCCGCCTTGGGGCCAGCTTTATCTAGCGGCTACTCGTTCACTCTGGCTCTAACCCTGTGACCCACATGCCGTCCTGGCTACCTCTCTGAGAGGGGCTGGGTGTGGCCGCAACCAGGAACCCCCTGAACCTGGGTAGCAGTAGGCCAGCCTGTCCTCTTGTCAGGGCTGGTCACATCAACCTTGGGGGAGGATTGGGGAGCCCACCTGGTCCTTCCACCCCCAACCTCCACCCCTCAGCGATGGACCTTGATGAGCTGCTGGTTTCTCTTAGGATGCCGAGCTGGCAGAACGACTTAACACCAGCTTGGCTTTCTTCCTCAATGACCTGCTCTCCCTGGTGGACCGTGGATTCGTATTCAACCTCATCCGGGCCTACTACAAGCAGGTAAGGGAAGAGGAGAGGGGCAGTCTGGGGGGTGAGGCGCTGGACTCTTCACCCCTGAGAGCTTCTCTGGGACCGTAAGTTCCTTGAGGACAGGGATCATGTCTCCCAACTCTTTTGTCCTCTCCCAGGTGCTTGTACAGTGCTCGTCCACATAAAGTGCTCAGTAAACACCGTTGACTGACTGATCAATAGGTCCAACTCTCACTTTCAGCAAGGTGAGAAATCCCAGCAGTCCAGGGATATCCTCCATGTACAGGACTCCAGAGAGCAATAGGGGAGCGAAAGTGGTGTCTGCATACACTGGTCTCCTTCCTTGCTCAGTTTGGAATGGAGAGGAGCCAGGCTTCACACAGACTATGTCTCCCCTTTTCCCTTCTCCTCTCCCCCACTGAAAGAAGGCCAGTTGGTGCCTGGGGCCATCTTATAACCAGAATGTTATAGAATGAGCATTGTAACAGGGGAGGGCTCTGCCCAAATGGCTGCTCCAGGGCCAGGGATTCCATAGAGTGGGACTGGCTCCCACCAGGGCCTGATAACTTTAGGCCAGATGGGAAGACTGGTCAGTATATCATATTAATCAAGCACTGAGAGAAGTAGCGTGGCCTAGTGGAAAGAGCATGGGCCTGGGAGTCAGAGGACCCGGGTTCTACTCCCACCTCTGCCACTTATTTTCTGTGTGACCTTGGGTAAGTCACTTAACTTCTCTGTGCTTCAGCTGCCTCATCTGTAAAAGGGAGATTAAATTCATTCATTCATTCAATTGTATTTATTGAGCACTGTGTGCAGAGCACTGTACTAAGCACTTGGTAGAGTACAATACACAATAAACAGACACATTTCCTGCCCACAACGAGCTTAAATCCTCCTCCCTCTGACTTACTCTGTGACTTCCATGTGGGACAGGGACTGAGGCCAACCTGATTATCTTGTATCTACCCTAGCGCTTAGAACAGTAAGTAAGAACACACAGTAAGCGTTCAACAAATGCCATTAAAAACGAAAGAAAAAAGCACTTATTGCATTCAGAGCACTGTACAATATAATAGACTTGGTAGATAGGTTCTCTGCCCACAAGGAGCTTACTGTCTAGAGGGGAAGACAGACATTAAAATAAATTATGGATATGTACGTAAATGCTGGGGGCTGAGGATAGGTTGAATAAAGGGTACAAATCCAGGTGCAAGGGTGACACAGAAGAGAGAGGGGATGGAGGAAATGAGGGCTTAGTTGGGGAGGGCCTCTTGGAGGAGATGTGCCTTCAGTAAGGCTTTGAAGGTGAGGAGAGTAATTGTCAGATATAAATGGGGACAACGTTCCAGGCCAGAGGCAGGATGAGGGCAAGGGGTCAGCAGTGAGATAGGTGAAATTGAGGTCCAGTGCTTGGGTTGGTGCTAGAAGAGTGATGTGTGAGGTCTGGGTTGTAGTAGGAAATCAGTGAAGAGAGATGAGAGGGGGTCCCCCGAGGGAGGCGCCAGACCCTACCCCCACCCCCACCTCTGTCCGACACCATCTCTGACAGGTGAACAATAGACTCCAGTCATCCCAGAACCCCAACAGCCTAGTGGCTCTACGCATGGACTTCATCCGCATCATCTGCAGCCATGAACACTATGTCACCCTGAACCTGCCCTGCAGCCCCCTCTCCCCACCCGCCTCCCCCTCGCCCTCGGTCTCCTCTGCCACCTCCCAGGTAAGTGGCTATCGCTTCCCCCAGCTCATCTCCACACCCTCTCCTCTCCAAATGGAGACCAGAGACCAGCCAGCCCCAGCAGTAGGAACTGTCTGCTTCCAGCTGTGACTGGCACCTTGGATGAACCTCTGAGCACTCCAGTAGAGAGGAAACCTGGTCTGGAGCCCCAGGGCTCATCTTAGATTTAGACCCACACTCCCAGGGGTCAGGGTGGGATCTGCCTGGTGCTAAAGGTATCCTTCCTGAGGGTCAGGGGAAGAGTCTGATGCAGTGGGGCACCCCAAAACCACTGGCTGGCTTTGAGCATGCTTTCTGACGGAGGCCAGGTAGGGGAAGCAGGAAATTCCCTTAAGCCCCCTCATCCCCCCCTCACCTCTGCAGAGCTCGGCTTTCTCCAGCCACGTGCAAGACCAGAAGATTGCCAACATGTTTGAGTTGTCCGTACCCTTCCGCCAGCAGCACTTCCTGGCTGGGCTGCTGCTGATGGAGCTGGCTCTCATTCTGGAGCCTGAGGCAGAAGGGTGAGTCCTGAACTGGGGACAAGGACAGGTGTGTTTTTGGAAGCCATTCTAGGACTGTTTTTTTCTGAACCTGGGCCACCCAACACCAGGGAAGAAGGAGCAGGGACTGGGAACGAGAGACGAGTAAGGGCTGGGGTCACTAGGGAGGTAATCGCAGAGGGTGTCGACTATTTCTCTGGCATTTAACAGTAAATGGTTAGTGCTAAATGATCATTAGAATAATAATGATAGTTGTGGTACTTAAGTGCTTCCTGTGTGCTCCTCACTTTACTAAGCACTGAGGTAGGTGTACGATATGAGCAGAATGGTCTCATGTCTGAGGAGGAGGGAGAACAGGTATTGAATCCCCATTTTACAGATGAGGAAACCGAGGCCCAGAGAAAGTGAAATGACTCTCCCAAGGTCACCCAGCAGGCATGTGGCAGAACTGGGATTAGAACCCAGGTCCTCTGACTCCTAGGTCTATGGTTTTTTCCACTAGGCTATGCTGCTTCTTTACAAACTACAAATGAATAGGAATTCATTTAGAGTCCATACTTGTAGCGTCTTGTGTATTAGGACTGCATCCCTGGTGGGGAAAGGCAGTGAGGATAGGAGGGCTGGGGAGCCCCTTCACCCCTCTCCTTCCTTCTCCCCACAGGGTGTTCTTCCTGCACAAAAAGGCCATCAGTGCTGTGCATAACCTGCTGTGCAGCCATGACGCTGATGCCCGCTACCTGGAGCCCGTGGTGAAAGCACATGTAGCCCAGCTGTACCTGCCACTCATCGGCATTGTCATGGACACCCTGCCCCAGCTATATGACTTCACAGGTCAGCAGGGGGTGTGTATGAGGATGAGGGAGAATTCCTGACACAGCTCCTGCTTGGTGAGGCTGGAGCAGGGAAAAGTTTGGGGCCAGAGGGGACTCTGGGAATCAGGAAATTGGTGGAGGTGGAGTGTGGGAGAGCCAGTCCCCCTCCCTCTTTGGAGCACTGACGTTTTTCCCCTCTCGCCCCCACCTCAGAGAATCCCAGTCAGCGGGGCCGGCTGGTGTCGGTGCTAAGCGAGGACGGGGATGTGGATACTGGCAGCACCATCAGCCAGTCGGTGGCCATGGCTATTGCAGGCTCACCCCTGTCCCACGGACACCGCCCCAGCACCTTCCAGATGCCTGCAGCCGTGAGTATCCCCCTGCCTCCCCGCTCTCAGGAGAGCTTCACCCAGGCAGCTTTCTACCCCGAGCCCAGCCTGGAGTTTTTCCAGTCTGGACCATCCTGAGTTGACTCAGCCGGAGTTGGGTCCAGTACGGGGAGTGAGGGGAGCAGGGGTTGGTGGGATGCGAAGCGAAGAACCCACCCTTAAGCTCCAAAACGGTGCACGGCGGCAGGTTTAATTACGGACTTCAGAGTCCAGGGAGCGGCCTAGGATGGGGGTCGGAGTGAGGTCTGGAGGAGGGAAGAGGTCGGGGGGGGTGGGTGTCCCTGTCTGCCCCTACTCAGAGCCCGGCCTGGGTCTCCTGTCAGCAGCCGGTCCGCCAGGGCAGTCCGCTGTCAGCTGAGGCAAGTAAGAACCTGCTGGTGTGTGTGCTGTGGGTGCTGAAGAACATGGACCTGAACGTCCTGCAGCGTTGGTGCGCAGACCTGTCCACGCTGCAGCTCAGCCGCCTACTCGACCTGCTGTACCTCTGCGTCTCCTGCTTTGAGTATAAGGTGAGCGGCTGTGGGGCCCGAAGGGGCAGAAGTTTGGGGAGGGGCAGGGGCAGGTAGGAACAATGGTGGGGGGAGGTGCAGGGTCCCAAGTGCTTGTGCCCCTTTCCCCAGGGCAAGAAGACATTCGAGCGCATCAACAGTCTGACTTTCAAGAAGTCTCTGGACATGAAGGCACGGCTGGAGGAGGCCATTCTGGGTACCATCGGGGCCCGGCAAGAGATGGTGCGGCGCAGCAGGGGTAAGGTGGTGGGGAGTTGGGGTGGGGGTGGTGTTTAGCGGAGCGGGGTTATTCTCGCCCACCCTGGCACCATCTCATCATCTCCCTTGGGTTGGGGAGGAAGGGGAGGAGATGCAACGGGGAGTGAGATATGTATGTGTGTGGGCCTGACCGTCTCTCCGTTCCAGAGAGGAGCCCCTACGGAAACCAGGAGAATGTGCGCTGGAGAAAGAACATCACCCATTGGCGGCAGAACTCCGATAAAGTGGACAAGTGGGTTGGGGCCTGGGAGGGAGGGGAGAGGGCGAGGGAGGAAATGGAAACTGGACCAAGCTTCAGACACTTACCCCCACACACACATTTCCTCAATCAGTGGTATTTATTGAGTGCTTACTGTGTGCAGTAGTACAGTGCTAAGCACTTAGTACAGTGCTCTGCACACAGTAAGTGCTTAATAAATACGATTGACTGCCGAGCATAAGAGACCTTACTCTGACATGCCTAGACGCTCACTTCACCTACCGTCCTCACCCCGGTCCCCACCCTGCCCTTTGCTCACACATTCCTGATGTCAAGCTGCAGATCCTACTGTTTGGGTTCCAGGCTCAGCACAACTCCCCTTTCTTCCCCCTCCCCACAACCGCCCCCCCGCCTGGCCTCCCCTTTCCCGTCCAACTCCCTGCTGACCACAGCAGGGAAGTAGTGATGGGGGCCCAGCCTGGCAGCTGGTAGGAAACAGGACCTGTGCCTCTCTCCCCTCATGGGCTTCTCCTGGCCTCCACACACAGGTCCAAGGACGAGATGGAGCACGAGGCGCTGGTGGATGGGAACCTGGCAACTGAGGCCAACCTGGTGGTGCTGGACACCCTTGAGGTCATCGTGCAGGTGGGTTGGGTGGGAGTTTCCCCGGGGTCTGCCCAACATAAGCAACTCCTGACCCTTACCCCAGATTGCCTTGCCCTGCCTCACCTTCCCGCCCCCCTTCCCCCTCAACTCTTCAGCAGAGATCCACTTCCTTCCTGTAGACCTCCAGGTTCCTAGGCGCCCTCCACCCCCAGAGCTGGCAGGACTAGGGCTTCTCGCATACCCCACTCCCTCCCAGGTGTTGGCTCAGTCCAGGACCGCCTCCCTCTCACCCCTTGCGCCCACCTCTCTTTTTCCATGTCCTCTTCTCTCTCCACGTTGGCTGGCTTCCCTGCAGACGGTCATCCTGACAGAAGCCAAAGAGAGCGTACTGAGCGGAGTCCTGAAGGTGCTGCTGCACAGCCTGGGCTGCACTCAGAGCGCCCTCTTCCTACAGCACTGCTTTGCCACCCAGCGGGCCCTGGTGTGCAAGGTAAGGGCCAGAGAGTGGGCACTGCAGACACTCACCCTCCATCCTTAAGGGGTACGCATCAGGGGTGCCCAAGCTTCCTCCATCGGGGCCGGTGCCTGCCCTCGGCTCCCAAGGGAAAGCCTCTGGGCAGCTGTCAGGCCGGCTTCCCTTCTCCCCCCCTCCCCAACACGAGTGGTTTCAGTTTGTCAAAGATATGGACCCCAGGCTCAGGGGTCGAGCCCGGTCCCTCTCCAGGGGCCAGATCTGGAAGCTGAAGGGAACTGAGCGAGGGGGGATTTAGAGGGAATGGAAATGGCTTCCAGGTTGCCGGGGGGTAATCTGACCCAGGGACCCTCCTTCCACGCTTCCCCTGGCAGTTCCCTGAGCTGCTGTTTGAGGAGGACACCGAATTGTGTGCTGACCTGTGCCTGCGCCTGCTCCGCCACTGCAGCAGCTGTGTGGGCACCATCCGCACCCACGCCAGCGCCTCACTCTACCTTCTTATGCGGCAGAACTTCGAGATCGGGAACGTGAGTTGGGGGTTGGGGAGCCGGGGATGGCAGAGCCGGGGGAGATGCCAGCCCCCACAGTCAGTGGCCTCTCTAGATTGTATGCTAGTTGTGGGCAGGGAATGTTCATACCAACTCTGTTAGACTGTCCTCTCCAGAGCGCTTAGTACAGTGCTGTACACGTAGTAAGCCCTCAGTAAAGAAGCAGCATGGCGTATTTGATAGAGAACGGGCTCAGGAGTCAGGACCTGAGTTCTTATCCCTCCCGGCACCGCCACATACCTGCCGTGAGACTTTGGGCAAATCACTTCACTTCTATGGGCCTCAGTTACCTCATCTGTAAAACGGGGATTAAGAGTGTGAGCCCCATGGGAGACAGGAACTCTGCCTAACCTGATTAACTTGTATCTACCCCTGCGCTTAGAACAGTGTTGACGCACACTAAACACTTAACAAGTACCATTATTATTATTTATTGATTGGTGGGTGAGAAGAGGCCACAGCTTTCTGCAGCCCCCACCCCCAGCTTGCCAGGCTTCGCTCACCTCCCGCTTTCTTCCGTCCCCCAGAACTTTGCCAGGGTGAAGATGCAGGTGACCATGTCGCTGTCGTCACTGGTGGGGACAACCCAGAACTTCAACGAGGAGCACTTGCGCCGCTCGCTCAAGACCATCCTGACCTATGCCGAGGAGGATCTGGAGCTGCGGGACAGCACCTTCGCAGAGCAGGTGCTGGCCCTCCCCTTGCCCACTCTGCCCTGACCCTGCTCCTTTCTCCAGCCTTCCTCCTCTCCCCACCCCTGGATCTCACGCCGGGCCTCCCCCTTCCCACCCCATGACAGGTTCAAGACCTCATGTTCAATCTGCACATGATTCTGACGGACACAGTAAAGATGAAGGAACATCAGGAGGACCCAGAAATGCTTATCGACCTCATGTACAGGTGAAGGCCGGTGGGAGAGGGGCCGGTGGAAGTGGGGGAGCTAGACTGGAGCAGAATGTCCAAGGAGGCTCGGCATCCTGCCGAGCTTCCCCCCGTGCATACATCCCGTGTCCCTGGCTAGGATTGCCCGTGGCTACCAGAGTTCTCCAGACCTGCGGCTGACGTGGCTGCAGAACATGGCGGGCAAGCACTCGGAGCGGGGAAATCACGCGGAGGCCGCCCAGTGCCTGGTCCACTCGGCGGCCCTTGTAGCGGAATATCTGACCATGCTGGAGGACTGCCGCTACCTTCCTGTTGGCTGTGTCACCTTCCAGGTGAGCTGTGGCGCTTGGGGCTCAGGCCAGGGTTGCCTGGAGCGGGCAGTGACGGTGCCAAATTGGGCTTGGCTCTTCCCTTCCCACTTAGCCCTTTCCTAGACAAGGTGGAGGGAAGTGGGGAGCACTTAGTAGTAGTACTGTAGCAGCATTTGCTGAGCACCCTCTTGGGGAGGTGCACCATAGAGAAGCAGCGTGGCTCAGTGGAAAGAGCGTGGGTTTGGGAGTCAGAGGTCACGGGTTCTAATTCCGGCTCCGCTGCTAGGCAGCTGTGTGACCTTGGGCAAGTCACTTCACGTCTCTGTGCCTCAGTTACCTCATCTGTCAAAGGGGGATTAAAACTGTGAGCCCCACGTGGGACAACCTGATCACCTTGTATCCCCCAGCGCTTAGAACAGTGCTTTGCACATAGTAAGCGCTTAACAAATACCACAAATGCCACAATTTATACTAGGCACTTGGCAGCAGCCACATCAAGAAAACAAAAAGCTTCAAATAAAACAAAACTGAAAGCTTTCCCGACAGAGGGTACAGTATCGTATGGTGAATGGGGCATGCTGCCTTGGGCAGTGAGCTCCCCGAGGCGAGGGGTGGTGGCGTGAGTTGGGCCCTGGATTTGTACGGGCCTCGAGGGCAGTGGGTGTTTGGGTGCAGCATCGTGGTGAATGCCTTCTGCGCCTTCCTTTCCCCCCGTCCCCATCTCAGAACATCTCATCCAACGTCCTGGAGGAGTCGGCCATCTCAGACGATATCCTGTCCCCAGACGAGGAGGGCATCTGCTCGGGAAAATACTTCACAGAGCTGGGGTTGGTGGGGCTCCTGGAGCAGGCAGCGACCTCCTTCACTATGGTGAGCCGCGAGGACCAAGATGGTGCCATCTCGATCTCCCCCCGTCCCTGCAGGTGGCTGCTTAACCTCATTTTACCCCGGGGCCTTGGACGGCGGTGGTCACCTCTTGAGCCAGAACTAGCCTGTACCTTATTTGTCCTCGGTTGCCAGGTTGGGGGTAGGGGTGGGGCTGTGCTCTTAGGGGTCTCCTTCCACCCTATGCCCACAATCCAGGGTGGCCTGTACGAAGCTGTGAACGAAGTCTACAAGATCCTCATCCCGATCCATGAGGCCAACCGAGACTTCAAGAAACTGGCCACGGTGCACGGGAAGCTGCAGGATGCCTTCAACAAGATCACCAACCAGGTAAGGGCGTTGGAGAAGAGAATGGGGACACGGGGAAGGGTGGGGGTGGGGGGAGAAAGTGGGGCTCAAGACTCAGTCTCCTCTCATCCCCCCTTCCTTCCCCTTCCCACCTCAGCTCTCCCTCAGGAGGCCCAAGGGGAGGTTTGGGATGGGGTGGGTGGAGAGGGATTTACTGGGTTGCGGGGGCGGGGCCAAGGGCAAAGCCATCAGATTGAGACCCATTGGTCTATTAGGGTATTGGACTTTGCCCTCTTTGGAGGTTCTGGGAGTGGCTGGGCTGGGTGCCCAATCTACTAACGTTCTCTCCCCTTCCTTTCTCCTCCCATTCTCCTCTCTCTCCTCCCCTCCCCCCTCTTTCCCTCTCTTCATCTCTCAATCAGAGCTCTGGCTGGGAGGTAGGCACCTCAGCGTTCCTCCGTGGTTCTGGCCGTCTGTGGGCATGTCCGCTCCCCTGGCCCCGCAGGGCTGTGTGTTATCTGTGGTGGCTGTGATTCCCCTTCCTCATGCGTGTCCTGCACTGAAAACCCAGCTATCCCTTCTAACCCCGCCGTGTAACTCCCGGTGGCTTTTGAACCTCAACCCTCGCCTCCTCCGGCAGCCCCCTCCCCGTGGGGATAATTAGGGGCTGCTGGATGATGTGGGGGTGGGACACTGAGGAAGGGAGGTCGCTTTGGAGGACCAGGGGGACCCACTGGGAGCACACTTTGTGCAGTTTTTAGTCATTGTGGACCCCGGGGCGAGGGTGGCTGCTTTATGGGCTAATGGGGTAGAAGGGAGCCCCGGAACCATTCAAAGGGGATGGAGAGAAGCTATGAATACTGGAAAATGGAGGAGATGGGAACTCCAGGGTTTAGGAAAGGCCTCTCCCTTGGATTGCTCTTGCTTTGGGAGTCTGTACAGCTGTCTAACACATAACCCTTTCTGTAGGAACACTCTTCTTCTTTGTGGCACCTCTCTTATTCACTGTGTGAGACCCGGCTTGTCACCCTCTCCCTGGGATCAGACCCTGCTTTCTGAGGGGTAGCCTCTGGCTGGCTGGCTGGCTGGGGTTCGGGATCCCCTGGGGCTTCTTTCATCATAATTGAGCGCTATGTGCAGGGCACTGTTCTAAGCGTTTGAGAGAGTACAGTACAACAGAATTAGCAGACTTGTCCCCTGTCCATAATGAGCTTACAGTCTTGAGGGGGAGACAGATATTAATATGAATAGGTAAAATCCCTCTTCTCAAGGGATTGGTGCAGGGGGCCAGGGCCATGGGCTTAGAGCACCGGGCTCAGAAACTTGAGCTCCCCATCTTGTGGGGAGGGACTGGGGACAGGGCATGCCAGGGTGGTGGAGAGTCTGTACTCCCTGGTTCCCACTGGAACCAGGAGTCTTCTGCTGTTAGGGAAGCCCTGGGTGACTCCTTGAGCCTCTTCGGGCCCGGGTTTTGGATAAGTCTTGGCATCGACATGGCACTTATCTAGTAGGCCTGGGCACAGGCTGGGGAGAAAGAGGCCAGGCGTGGCTTGAGGTGGGGCGGGCCTCATCTTATCCATTTTGGGCCTCCCCAGCCCCAGCTAACATGATGGCAGATTTGAGGATACGGGGCTTTAGCAATCCCCACCCTCCTGCAGGGACTCAGGCAGGATTGCTTTAGCTGTTGAGCAAGCACCTAGAGCCCACCGCTTTCAGGGCACGTTCCTCTCCCCGTCCTCAACAGATCTGAAAGGAGCTGCCCACCCACCAACCTCATGCCCCTGCTTCCACTTTCCTGAGGTAAAACGGAAAGAGATATAGATCGGGAGCGGTTTTCTTGCATCCAGTAGAGCTGGGCCCTGGAGATCGCCCAGACGTCTCCACTCTGCCATCCTTGAATGCCATAGCGATCAGGCATCAGTGGGGGGAGCCCGAGGAGCACAGGCCTGACAGTGGTGGGGAGGAGGGTCCCCCCTCCTCCCGGCAGCAGGTTCCCTTGGGGCCCCAAGCCAGCTGCTGCCTAGGCTGCAGCAGTTAACCCTTCCCCCACCATGTGCTCCCTTCATTTCCATCTCTCCTTTTTCCAGACTCGCTTCTGCCCCCTCTTCCTTCACCTTCTTCCCATTTAGCCCTCCCCTTCAGGTCTCCATCAGGAGGTGATTCAGGGGACTGGCACAGGTGCTGGGTAGGTGATGCCCTGGTTCTGCCAGTGTGGTACAGCCCCATCTCCCTTCCCCAGGGCAAAAATCTCCACAAGAGGACCCTAGCCCTTTGCCCTCCTTTCTCCTCCCTCCCCGGACCCCCATTTCCCTCATTAAATTGAGAGTTAATTTTCCCTCATTTCACCCATCCCTTTTCTCTCCTTTCTTTGCAGAGGGCTCTCAACCTGAGCCCTCTATTGCCAGCTCCCCTCCCCTCTTTCCTCCTCCTTCCTCTCTCTTCCCTAAGGGCCCAATTTCAATCTGGCAGATATCACGCATCCCATGGCTGTCCCTCAGCCTAGCTCACTCTTAAGGGCCAAGACCCTTGACCTTGGCTGAGACCTTGATCGCTGCCCAGACTCCTCACGCCCCCCCTCCCCCCCCAACGTTGGAAAATTTTCTGGGAGTGGGAAATGGCTCCTCCTACCCCTTGGGGCAAGGGAAGTAGGATTTTATATAATGTCTCTAGGTTTAGGGAAGGTTTGGGGCAGATTCAGTGTCAGCGACCTCACAGAAACCACTGGCCAAGTTGGGGAGACCATGTTGGACCCAGCATATGGTGCTTTAGGGCAGTTGAAAGAGCGCAGGGCAGGAGTCAAAGGCAGCTGATGTACCCCACTCTATGGCCTGATTTCTACCCCCACCCTCAACCCCGAAGGAGGTGTGGGCTGAACTGGAATCAAGTCATTGGGGATGGCTGGAAAAGCATTTGGACTCTCTAGACTGTAAACTCCATTAGAGCAGGGATTGGGTCTACCTCTCTAATCAGTCAGTGGTATTGAGTGCTTACTATGTGCAGAGCACTATACTAAACACTTGGGAGAGTACAGTGCAACAGAATTAGTGGACCCGTTCCCTGCCCGTAACGAGTTTATGGTCTAGAGGAGGAGACAGACATTATTATAAATAACTTATTATTTTAATAATTTAAAATATTAAAATAACATATCATTTAAAGATATATACCTAAGTGTTGTGGGGTTGAGGGTGGGATGAATATCAAGTGTCCATGTTTTAATGTATGATACTCTCCCAAGCACTTAGAGTGCTCTGCACACAGTAAACATTCAATAAATACCATTGATTGATGGGGAGCAGACTCCCCTTTTTTTGGAGAAGGGAAGGAGGAGAGAAGGGGGAAGACAACGCTGTTTCACCTCTGCAGTCCCTAACCTCAGGAACACCCTCAGGAGGCTTTGCCCAGAAACACTTCCCAAACCCTGCCATGGATTCCCTGCTTTCCAGCCTCCCCCGGCTGGGTCAGGAATCTGGCTGGTCGCATTCTGCCTTACGGAGAACAGCCTGTCCTCCAACTGGCAAGAAGGCTTGGAAAGCAACGCTGGGGCCATTAACTGAGCAATCCTAACAAAGCCCACCTTGATCCCATTAAAGATCCAATTAAAGGCCGGGTAATCCAAGCACATGTCCACCAGCCACTGCAGGCTCCAGCCCTCAGGACATCAGATTGAGGCAGGCTGCTACACAGTGGGGGGAGGGGCAGGGAGAGGGAGCAGGGAGATGAAGAGGTTAGTGCTTTTGTGGTATCTCTCCTCCTTCTCTCAGCTAAACCTGGCCCTGGAGCCATTGACTCAAAAGTAACTCATCCTCCTTTGCATGTGGTTTAACAAAGTGCTCAGATATTTCCTCTTGCCATCTTGCAGGCCCACAGGCTCTTTGTCCTGCCTCAGCCTGGACAGCCTCCCTTCACCACCCACAGTGCTCCCCGCCCAGTCCTCAACCCTGCTAGGAGCTGAAAAGAGAGGTTCAGTCTCAAAATTCACATATGGAGAGCAAGGCTCCCCCACACCCCTGAAGGGCACCTTCATTCATTCAATCATATTTATTGAGCGCTTATGTGCAAAGCACTGTACTAAGCGCTTAGCACTGTACCTTCCACCTTGCTCCCTACTCCCCTCCCACCTTGACCCTGAGTATTTCTTCGAAATACTATTGCTCTTCTCATACCCTCTTGCTTCTCCCTAGTCATTCTCTGGGTTTCTTTGTCTTTTTCTCTGCCTCTGGCAAACAAAACCCAGTCCCCTAGCCCTTTCCCCTCTTGTTGGATCTCCCCTCCTTGCAGGCAGGCCTAGGATGGGGCTATTTTTAGGTGACTTGGAGCTGTGGGAAGCTTAAGGCCAAAGACGGGCATGAGCTAGAGTGTGTCAGGGAGGGGAGAAAGCCTGGGGCTCGACTAGGGGGTGGGGCTCAGAAGCCCCCTCCGTCCCCCATTTACTCAGTGTGAGTCAGTCTTTCCGCCTGGGACTGTGGTGAGGGAGAGTTGAATACCAAATAGCATCGTTATCACCACCATCATCACTGGGGTCCCTGGAATTTGGGGAGCGTCCGTCTTCAGCATCCCTAGAATAGAGCTGCTGGAAAAGTGCCAAGTATCAGAGTTGGGAAGGGAGAAAGTGTCCTAGTGTCCCAGTTCTAGAGGGTCCTTTGGGCCCTTCTAAACTCACCTTCTGTCTCCTGGGACCTTTGCTGTCTGGGGTGGGGAGACAAGGCAAGGGGAGTGTCCAGACTGCTCTTACTGCCCCTTCAGGGCCCTGCCCAGCAACCACTGATCAAAACAGCTTTTCTAAGGCTGAGCATGCCAACAGCAAAATCCCAACGGCCAGCAGTATATGCCAACACCCCAGGAGATGCCTGCTTCCTCCCCATTGGTCAGTATCAGCTCCAGGTGCACCCCTGCCCCCAACATTAGGCTGCTAGCTGCCCCCCATGTTCCCCTCCACATACGCACACCCCTCCTGTGCTGACACCTGTGTTTTCTCTCCTGTCTGTCTCCTTCCTGTCCGGCTGGCTCGGAGACATCATCTTTCCCATGTGACCTTGACCCTCTGGTGAGTAGCCAGATCTCTGCTTGGGTGGGAGGGATTAAATAATGCATTGGAGTCAGGTTAGGGTTGGGCTGGGCAGTTCAGACCAGGTGGGTCAGATGGATCAAGGTGACGATCCTCTGAGACCCCAGGGTGGAGAAGACAGAGGGCATCCCGCAGTATCTGATCGATTCTGGTGGAGAATGGGGAGGGAGTGGTGTTCCCTGGATCTGAGCGGCCCCACTCCCTCCACCCTGGAATGTGTTTATGGAAAAAGAGAGAGAGGCGCGTGTGCACACACACATACACACATACACACCCTCCCCCAAGTTCCTGGAGGCTAGGAATGGGAATTCAATGGGGCGGGAGAGAGGAGGGGAAGTTGGGGGGCGGGGGGCTCTGCCTGGGCACCAGATATATTTAGCAGCTGCACGTGAGCTGAAAAGGCCAGATTAAAAACTCAGTGTGTTTAGCAAAGGGAGAGAGAGGGAGAGAGTGTGTATGTGTGTGTGTGCGTGCGTGTAGAGCAATGTGGGGAGGGGGGGCTAGGCAGAAGCAACATCTGGGAGAGGAGAGGGTGGAGTGAGGGGAGGGGGAGGGATGCTTTAACCTGCCCCTCCATGCAAGGTCAGGGGAGGAAGATTGAGGGGCTCTTAATTGTGCCAACTAATAAATCCTAATGGATTGTAATCCCAACCCAGAAGATGTGCTTGTGCCTATGTGTGTGTGTATGCGTGTGTGTTTCCCAGACCCAGTAGCCGCATCTGCTTGGGACAGGCTTGTTTTTTGAAGAGAATTTTCCTCGGGAAAGTTCCATTTGTGGGCCACATCTGCCTGGAGCAAATTTAGCAGTGGGTGCCAAGCACACTTTAGTGGGGAATGCAGACAGAATCCTGAGGACAGCAGAGCCCTGCTGATCTACCTGATTGATAGCTTTTCTACCCCACCCCATTCTGCCTCTCCAATCACCCTAAAGGTGGTCTCGGGATGGCCATCAGAGAACCAGGCTGGCTGGCTGGCGGAACGGGGAGGGAGTCACCAGCACCCTCCGTGGGCTTGCAGACCTCTCAGGGGCCACCCACAAGGAAAAATACCAAATGCCCAACCTCAACCTAAAAAAAGCATTAATCATTAAGACTAAAGTGAAGAGCAGCATGGCCTAGTCGAACTACATGGGCCTGAGACTCAGACCTGGGTTCTAATCCCAGCTCTGCTACTTGCCTTCTGTGTGACCTTCACTTCTCTGTGCCTCTGTTTCCTGATGTGTAAATTGGGGAGGAAATTCCTCTTCACCCACTGCCTTAGACTGTCAACCCCCCTCCCAGCCCCACGGCACTTATGTACACATCTGTAATTTATTTATATTAATGGCCATCTCCCCCTCTAGACTGTAAGGTCATTATGGACAGGGATTGTATTCTCCCAAGTGTTTAGTACAGTGCTCTGCACACAGTAAGCGCTCAGTAAGTACAACGGATTGATTGATCGATGGGATAGAAACTGGGGCTTAGCTGCCCCGGTGCTTAGTGGTTTTTGCCACATATTAAGCATTTAACAAAAGACCACATTTATTATTACTATGACAAGCATTAGGAGCAAATCCCCCTAAGGAGTAGTTAGGCATTGCATCTTAGGCCCTTGAAATGCAAATGGTTTCCTTTGCATTTTTTCAACTGGCTCTTAGGTTTGGGGAGGGGCGGTGTCAGGTGACATCTACTAAATCAGGTCCATGATCATTCAGTCCACTCCCTCCCATTGGATCTGGAGGGCATTTCCACTCCCTATTCTCAGCATCTGGTATTGGGAAGGAAACTTGAAAAGCAGGGAGCAGTCAGTCGTTTAAAATCGATCGTATTTCGTGAGCTTGTACTGTGTGCAGAGAACTGTAGTAAGCGCTGGGGAGAGTACAGTACAACAATAAGCAGACACATACCCTGCACACAATGAGCTTACAGTCTAGAGGGGGAGACAGATATTAATATAAATAAATTAGATATGTACATAAGTGCTGCGGGGCTGGGATGGGGGATGAATAAAGGGGAGCCCAAGACAGGCTTTGGCTTCCCGACCTCCATCCCAAAGGGCCTTGCAGCACCCTGACTCCCCACCCCCAGACAAATACACACACACATTTCTCTCACCTTGTCTCTCTCTGCTCCTGGCCGGCCCTAGGCGCTCAGCGGATGTTTGGGACATACTTCCGTGTGGGATTCTACGGTTGTAAGTTTGGGGATCTGGATGAGCAGGAGTTCGTTTACAAGGAACCGTCAATCACCAAGCTGGCAGAGATTTCCCACCGCTTAGAGGTGAGGGGGTGCATGGGGCAGGAGATGGGTGAGGGAGGGCAACCTAGAGATATAGGGCCCCCCGCCCCCCTATCTGCCTGGCATCAGGAGAGTGGATGGGATCAGCACACATCAGCGTGGCCAGGTGGATAGAGCACGGATCTGGGAGTCAGAAGAACCTGGGTTCATTCAATAAGTCGTATTTATTGAGCACTTTATACTGAGCACAGTACTAAGTGCTTGGGAGAGTACAGTGCAACAATAAACAGGCATTCCCTACCCTCTCGAGTCAGGGAGACAGACATTAATGGGTTCTAATCCTGGCTCCGCCACTTGTCTGCTGGGTAATCTCAGTCAAGTCACTTTACTTCTCTGTGCCTCAGTCACCTCACTGTAAAATGGAAATTGACTGAGCCCCACGTGGGACAGGGACTGTGTCCAACCCGATTTGCTTGTATCCACCCCAACACTTGGTACAGTGCCTGGCACATAGTAAATGCTTGACAAATACCGCTATTATTATTATTATTATTATTATCTCATCCCTTCTCCCTGTTGCCCTTCTGCCTCAGGCCCACAGCCTGCCTGGTTTCCTGACAGCTTTAAATGGGCAGGGAATGTGTCTGTTTATTGTTGTACTCTACCAAGCGCTTAGTACAGTGCTCTGCACACAGTAAGTGCTCAATAAATACGATCGAATTTGCCGACGGACCCCCCTACCCTTCCTTTTTCTCCCCTCCCTCTTCCTCCAGCCCACAGGCCCAGCCTCATTAGCCCTGCCACCTGCTTAATAAAGTGATGGGGACAGGATCCAGAGTGCCCTGTGACTGGGAAGTCCAAGCCACTGGCCAGATGGCAAAAGCGTCAGAGTAGCTCCCGCCCCCTCATCCCAGCAATCCCCACTCAGCCCCCACACTGCCCTGGCCCTTGGATTCTTGTCTCTTCAGAGCTCCACCCTCTCTGTGACTGCCTTTCTCCCACCACCCACCTTGGCCCAGAGGATAGCAGGGCACCTCTTGTGTCGGCTGGGTGGGGTCAGGCCCCTGGCATTTGCTGGCGCCCTGGAACGCATTGGGCACGAGGCTGATGGGGGGGAGGGGGCCAGGCAGGCCCCTCCCCTTGCCAGCTCATGGGGGGTGGGGAAGGGTGGGCGGGAATGAAGCCGGGGACATTTGCTCTCAATTTAGTGGTGGATTCCAGGCTGCTCTGCACATGGCAGCATCGCAGAGTCCAGAGCTGAGAACCGCAGTGACTCAGAGGGGCCGGTGGAGGCGGGGGAGGGAAGGGGGTTTGTGGGCTGCGGCCGGGCTGGCCGGAGCCGGGCTCCTTAACCAGCCTGACCCAGGATTTGGGACAGGGAGGGGTGGCAAGCTGGGCCAGAGCTGACCCAGAGATCCCCCTCCCCAGATCCCCACCTCAGGCTTGTGCTGCCCCCCCCGCCCGGGGCAGGGTAAGGGAAGGGATTTGAACTGCAGTGCAGTTGGTCAGGGGTCGGGAGGGAGGGAGAGGAGGCCTGCCCTTAGGTTGGTATCGCCAACTAGCCAAGCCCCGGAGCCTACCCTAGCTTGCGCAGTAACGGTCAGTTCTGTTGACGTGGATTATAGTGTGAGTCTAATGATGCAAACAAGCAGACCCTTTGCCAGGGGAACGGAGGCCAAGAAGGCTTTGTCACAGTCTGCCTCACCCGCAATTCCAAGACGAAGGTTCCTTCTGGTTACCTCCTACTGAAGAGCTGACCCATAACAAACCTTCCCAATGAGAGAGGGGCCTTCTACAATGTAGAAGTCTATTCAAGGCCTGCTGAACACACCTTGTGGGTGGTCGGGGGAGCAGATCCATCAAACAATCAGTTGTATTTATGGAGCACCCACTTTGAGCCGTACTAAGCACTTGGGGAAGTACAGTGTAACAGAAGCAGCGTGGCTCAGTGGAAAGAGCCTGGGCTTCGGAGTCAGAGGTCATGGGTTCGACTCTTGGCTCTGCCACTTGTCAGCTGTGTGACTGTGGGCAAGTCACTTAACTTCTCTGTGCCTCAGTTACCTCATCTGTAAAATGGGGATTAACTGTGAGCCTCATGTGGCACAACCTGATTACCCTGTCTCTCCCCCAGTGCTTAGAACAGTGCTCTGCACATAGTAAGCGCTTAACAAATACCAACATTATTATTATTATTAGAGTTGGTAGATATGTGCCCTGCCCACAAGGAGTTTATAGTCTTAACTTGTGGCAGATAGCTTGTGTCCATCTTCCTGAGTGGCAGCCTGTACCACGAGGCCACCTGACCGCTCACGCTGCTGCCTCTACCCACTCTGCCTCTTCCCCAAGTCCTGTAGGCACAGTGTCTTGCCCCCTGTGAGGGCCTCCCCTTTTCTCCAAGAGTGGTCCCCTTGGTTCACCCTACTGCTGACTTCTACCTATCCCCTCTCACTCTCCTCCTAAATGCCGCAGGAGTTTTACGCCGAGCGCTTTGGGGATGAGCTGGTGGAGATCATCAAGGACTCGAACCCGGTGGACAAGGCCAAGCTGGAGCCTCACAAGGTAAATAAAGGGGGCACCCGAGGAGGTACCCTCCGCTCCCCACTGCCATGCTTCCTACCCAGCCTTCCCCAGGGGCTGTGGCCAAGCAAAGTCCCAGCTGCTATCCTTTGTCCGAGCCCTGCCCAGGCTGGATTTTTCTCAAATTGAATCCTGGACCCCCAACATTTGAGTCGGGCCTGGATCCAGCTGGGCCAGAAAGGAGGTCTGAGCTGCAGTTCCAGAGGGCACTGCCGCACATGTGTAGTATATTTGTCATTCCATAGTCCCACAGAGACCACCAAGAGCCCTCGGCAACCACCACACACAAGGAAATAGACTGCACATGCGTGTCGACACTCCTGCGTCGAGTCCAGCCCTTAGTGGGGTGAGGGAAGGAATGTACCAGGACGACCTGAGCCAGATGGGTGAAGGCTGCGACCACCCCCCCGCCCCCACCTCAGCCTGGAGCTGGTTCTCTCCCCTACCCCACTCGCTTCTACCTCTACCTCCAGGCCTACATCCAGATCACCTATGTGGAGCCGTACTTTGACACCTATGAGCTCAAGGACCGTGTGACGTACTTTGACAAGAACTACAACCTGCGTACTTTCCTATTCTGCACGCCCTTCACGCTGGACGGCCGCGCCCACGGAGACCTGCACGAGCAGTACAAGCGCAAGACCATCCTCACCACCTCCCATGCCTTCCCCTACATCAAGACACGCATCAATGTCAGCCACAAGGAAGAGGTTTGGAAGGGTCCGCGTGGTGGGAAGAATGGTGGGCATGGGCCTAGGGGCCAGGTTAGTGTGATTGGTGGGGTTCAATCAATCAGTGGTATTTACTGAGAGTTTAACGTGTGCAGAGCACTGTACTAAGTGCTTGGGAGAGGACAATAAAAGAGTTGGTAGGACCCTTTCCCTGCCCACAACGAGCTTATGGTCTAGAGGAGGAGGGGGGCATACTTAGAAAAATAGAATTTATAGATAGGTACACATGGTTCACAAAGTCCAAACTCCGGCTGTGGACTCCAGGCAATGGATGTGAAAATGTTTTTTATTTGCACCGGCTGCGTAGAATTTCCCCTTGTTCCTTTCCCCACAGTGTTCCCAGCTCCTCCTGGGTCAGGTTGACCTGGTCCACCCTAGAAGAAATTCTGACTGGGCTTTGTTGCAAAACTAGGCCTCACAGGCAAACTCATCCCTCGGGTAGGGCCAGTCAGATGTCGTCCTGCAGGGCAGCGGGAAGAGAGCAGCAACATTCGGGCAGACCGAGCCCGGTCACAGATACCTCAGCCAACCACGCCCACCCCCCAGGTGGCGGGGTTGGGGTTCAGGGTTGGCTGGAGACTTGCCCGGAGCCAGCAGAGAGATGTTGGTCTGGGGCTGGTGGGTAGATAGTGTCTACCAACTCTATTGTATTGGACTTCCCCTAGTGCTTAGCATAGTGCTCTGTACACAGTAAGCACTCAATAAATAGCACTGATGGATTGGAACTTCTGTTTGAAAACCCCTCTCCCAGACCAACAGGGCTCCTCCCCCATTGGGTTATGGGGCATGCCTACCTGCAGTTACTGGGGTGCCTGGGCCCCCAAACCCAGGAGACTGCACCTTTTTAGAGGAGCAACATAGCAAGGTGGATAGAGTATGGGCCTGGGAGTCAGAAGGTCATGGGTTCTAATCCCGGCTCTGCCACTCATCCGCTGTGTGACCTGGGGCAAGTCACTTCTCTGAGCCTCAATTACCTCCTCTGCAAAATGGGGATTAAGACTGTGAGCCCCATGCGGGACAGGGACTGTGTCCTACCCGATTTACGTGTGTCCACCCCAGCGCTCAGTACAGTGCCTGGCGCTTAACAAATACCACAACTATTATTATTTTCCCCTAAGGGTCTCTGCTTCAAGAGGAGATGGGACCATGAAAGTGGGGCTGAAATGGGGTGAGAGGAGGCTCCAGAACTCAGTCCCTCAACCCCCTGTTTCCGGACAGATCATCTTGATCCCCATTGAGGTGGCCATTGAGGACATGCAGAAGAAGACACGGGAGCTGGCGTTCGCCACTCAC
This sequence comes from Ornithorhynchus anatinus, assembly GCF_004115215.2. Taxonomy (NCBI): domain Eukaryota; kingdom Metazoa; phylum Chordata; class Mammalia; order Monotremata; family Ornithorhynchidae; genus Ornithorhynchus; species Ornithorhynchus anatinus. The sequence continues at coordinate 9,901,950 of NC_041750.1, forward strand.
CAGGACCCGCCCGATGCCAAGATGCTGCAGATGGTGCTGCAGGGTTCTGTGGGCACCACGGTCAACCAGGTCAGGGGTTTTAAGGATTGCCAAGGGAGGAGCGAGGGCTGAGGGGCCAGGTCAGCAAAGGTGGGCCCACCCAGCCTGTGGCTCTTGGATTGTGCCCAGTTGTCCCTCTTCTCCTTCCCCTCCTCTCCTCACCCTGTGCTTGTGGCTGCTGCCCACCCATCTGGTCCTCCCCAGCTATTGGCATTTGCCTCGCCCCCAGCCCTCAGTGTCCAGCGCTGTCCCCACAGGGTCCCCTGGAGGTGGCTCAGGTGTTCCTAGCTGAGATCCCCGATGACCCCAAGCTCTTCCGGCACCACAACAAGCTGCGTCTGTGCTTCAAGGACTTCACAAAGAGGTAGCAGCCATAGGGTAGACAATCCTCTATTCCTGACCCACCTTCCCCTTTCTCTTCTTTTCTCTCCCACCCTAAGTCACAGAAAAGCATAACCACTTTCCTGTCCTGCCTTGTCCCCTACCCCGGTCACCTCTTTTGGCATCAGAGGGGACATAGTGGGAACCCAGTTATTATTATTATTATTATTATTATTGTATCAAGCACTTACTATGTGTCAGGCACTGTTCTAGCTACAGGTCAATCAGGTTGGACGAAGTCCTTGTCCCACTTGGGCCTTACAGTCTGAATAGAAGGGAGAACAGGTTTAATCCCCATTTTACAGTTGAGGGAACTGAGGCACAGAGAAGTTAAGTGACTCACCCAAGGTCAAAGCAATTGGCAGAGCTGGGATTAGCACTCAGGTCCTCTGACTCCCAGACCCATTCTCTTTCCACAAGGCCATGCTGGATCTTTCTTTCCGGCCTCAGATTTTCCTCTTACCGCCCCACTTACCCTTTTGTCCCTTTAAACCACAGGTCCCTACTCTGGTAGTCTCAGCCCTTTCTTCACTTTCTTCAGCCCCCAGTGGTAACTCCTCTGCCCTATAGGCCTTCTTTACCCTCTTTTTTTTCCACCATGCTTCCTCCACCTCCCCTACGCCCCCCCTCCCAACCCCATTTCCTCTCTGCCCACTCCACCCTCCACCCTTCACCCCCAGGTGTGAAGACGCCCTGCGGAAGAATAAGGCCCTCATTGGGCCGGATCAGAAAGAGTACCAGAGGGAGCTGGAGCGCAACTACAGCCGGCTGAAGGAAGCACTGCATCCCCTCCTCAACCAGAGAATCCCCCAGCTCTATGCCCCGCTGATTCCCCACACCAGCCACAGGTAATGGCAGGTCTGAAGACACCACTGATTCCGGACAGAACCCTGGAAATTAGGCCAAGGGGGAGAGCATTTCCTGTCCTTAGGCTTCTAGGGCTCCAGTCTCCCGGGCAAAGCGGGTGACAGTTTTCTGAGGAGAGTGGTTTGGGGAGGGGGCAGGAGAATGACAATTCTCAAAGAACCACTTCAGTATTGATTTTTTTTGTTTGTTCTCCCAACTTCCTCCCTTCCCCACCCATCTCCTTCCATACCAGGAACTCCCTGAACAGATCGAGTCTTCGCAAAATCGATGCCTAACGGGGAAGGAAGCAGGAACTTCTAAATGCTGAACCAAAGCAGCCTTTGTGTGGGGGAACCAGACTTGGGATGGGGGCCCTGATCCAGCCTGAAACATTCCACTCCCCACCCCTGGCCAGGGAATGATTCTGTTGCCCAATTCCTTCAGTGCCTTCTGGTCTGTTGGAAGCACTGGACTGGGCAAGGACCGTTCCAGTCCCAATGGCAGGAATCCGAGCCTCAGGAAATGTGGCGGGGGGGCAAGGGCCAAGGGAAGCCTTCTGGTGTGAGCAGCTATATGTGCACATCTGTCCTAGCCGCTGACTGTATCAGTGTTTTCATTTTTTGCTTTTTTATTTAAATAAAAAAAGTTTCTTTTTAAGTGGCCAGCATGTGGTTAATTGTTGTCTCTGAGGGGCCAAGAGGGAAAGTGGTCCAGAGCAGGGAAGGGGCCGTTTGGTATCATCTTCACCTGTGGGTGCCTCACCCCTGCCCTTCACTGCCCATCCCAGCTCCTGAGTTGCATCAGATGGGGGCCTTTTTGGGTACCAGCTCAAGGCAGGATAGAGAGGGAATTGGGGTCTGAGAGCCTGGGAGATGGAAAGCAGTTGGTTCTCCTTTGTAGGACCTTTGGGTAATGGACAGCAGGGCAGCTGCTTGGTATCCTGCCTTCTGTGGAGCTGAAGTGTGGGCACAGCAATTTTTCTCTCGAAACTAGCTGTTCCCTTCCGTCTGTTGGGGAAAGCTGGTCAGGGGGGTTGTGGGGGGGAGAGGTCAGCTGCTGCAGGAACATGGGGTGACTAAGAAGTTGGGAGTGTCTCCCTGGCTGCCTGCCCAAGGGGTCTCTTCTTTACCATTTCGAGGGTTCAGAAGATGAATGGACTGAGATCGGGACTACGTTCGACTGACGCCCCTCTGACAGCTCTATAGATTTTGGGGTCGAGGCTCGAGTCGAAAGCTGTGGTGCTGGGGAAAGGGGGAAGATGGGCCTAGCTCAGGGAATTTAGGATGTGGCCTGGAAAGTCTGAATCATGTGAGCTGTCCTACCCCTCTCTCCCCTCTGTTTTGACCGTCTCCCTGTCCCGTGCCCCCACACCCCCACTGAGGGCCAGCACTCCCCCCCCTCCCCCCCCCCCCCCCCCCCCCCGTTATGCTGTGTATGTGAATGTTTTCGTTGATTCATGACATTTAGTTCCCGGTGGCCGCCCTCTCCCCTGGGGCCACAGCTGGCGGGTGGGTGATAAAAAGCGGCGAAGGGCCCCACCCCAGGTGAGTTGCAGCCAAAGGGAGATGTCTGACCCCAAAAGAACTTCAAGGGTTTATGAGCAAGAGGGGAAGAACCTTGACAGAAATCTAGGCTGAGGGTGAAGAGCCTAATGCCTAACCCTATCCGACTCCCCCACCCACCCGAGACACCCAGAACCAAGAATGCACGACCGCAGGAAAGGGAGAATTGGAGCCATTGATTGATAGCTGGAGGAGTCCGAAGATTGCCTCAGGTGTCCTCTCTGTCTCTGGAAATCTGGCCTCGGGATGATAGCCTCAGGTGTCCTCTCTGTCTCTGGAAATCTGGCCTCGGGGCAAGGCGCCCGTCAGAAGCCGAGGTCGAGAGACGGTGTCAGGGCCGGGGCTGAGGGCCTGGCGCTCCTGCATCCCCCCACCGTTAGCATCCGAACGACCACCACCAGCCCTGACTTTCGCCCCGCTCTCCTCCTCTTTCAGTCAGTCAATAAAGTCGTATATATTGAGCGCTTACTGGGGGCAGGACACTGTACTAAGCGCTCGGGAGAGTACGCTATAGCAGACACATCCCCTGCCCGTAAGGACCTTATAGTCTACAGGAGGAGAGGGACGTTAATATAAATCAATTACGGAGAGGTATAGAAGTGCTGTGCTTTCCTGGGACTAGTGGGGGTTGGGGGGCGGGGGGGGGTGGTCTGTTTCGGGTAAAGCAGTCGTCTGGGGGTGGGGCGGAGGGATCGCTGGCCGTGGCTCCGGAAACTCCTGCCCTTTCCGCTTCTTTCCCCTCAATTTCCACCGCCCGCTGGCCCCCAGGCTGGAGTCTGCCTCTCTCCCTCCCCGTGGTTCTCCCGGCTCCGCCCAGCGGCACCTGTTCGGGAGGTGAGCTCGCACCTGCTCCGCTGGCGGAGGAGCCCGGGCGGGCCCAGCAGGAGGGTGCTGGCTGCCTCTGCCGAGCTCATTCCGCCCCCCGGCCAGAGGAGCCACAGCAGCCAGTGGGAAACTGAGGCTGGGGGAGAGGGACGGGGACGGACCGTCTGGGCTCTCGGCCCCAGGCGGGAAGCCGACTGGCCGCCCGGCAAGGCGGGCCCGGAGGCGGGAGGGGGTCCGGGCGGCGAGGCGGACCCCCGCCGCTGCTCCGAGAGGAGACGCCGCGCCGGGGAGGGGCCGGCCGGCCTTCGCACCGCCCCTAGGAGCGGCTAGGGGAGGGTCCCGGGGGCGAAGTGGCCGCGGCGAGCGACTGAGAGTCTCTGCGGGAGCGGAGCTGCCGGGGCGGGGACGGGGGCTGCGAGTCGGAGAGCCGGACCGGGGGCCGGAGCCAGGTACGGAGGCAAGGGACCCGAGGGGGATCGGGACCCCCCGGTGGCCAGATCTCCCCCTGTTTTTCAGTTTGGGCTGCTCTTTCCCAAGAGCAGAGAAAGAGAGAGAGGTGTGCCTGTGGGGCTTTGCCCGTCACTGGGGGGTTCTGCCCTGCGAAGGTGGCTCCGGGGCTAGGTTTGCCCGGCTCCCTCTCCCCCGGAGCCAGGGAGGGATCGAGAGAGGGAAAAGGATCCGCTGTGGCCAGAGGGTCCCGGAGCCCTTCATCCATCCCACCGGAGCGATCCTTTTGCCCCCGGCTGGAGGCAAGCGGGAAACCGAGGCCGGAGGAGCGGCTGGGGCCGCGAACGGGGGCGCCGAGCGGAGGGGGCGGGGCGGGGCGGGGCGAGGCGAGAGCTGCAGATGTTTGTCATTAGTTCGGTCCCGCTGCTCTGCAGCCTCCGGCGCCTTCCCGCCCGTTTCTCGCGGCCAGGCCTGGGGGCTTCGGGGCTGAGGTCACTGTGGTCCGTCTCGTCCCAGGCCCAGGGAGACGCTCAGGTATGAGTTCTCGTCCCACTCGGGGTTTGGGGTGGCGTTGGGGGGGACGGGAGGAGAGGGGGCTAGAGAAGCAACGTGCCTTAGTGGAAAGAGCCCGGGCTTGGGAGCCAGAGGTCGTGGGTTCTAATCCCGACTGCGCCGCTTGCCAGCTGTGTGACTTTGGGCAAGTCACTTAACTTCTCTGTGCCTCAGTTCCCTCATCTGTAAAATGGGGATGAAAACTGTGAGCCCTACGTGGGACAACCTGATCACCTTGTATCCCCTAGCGCTTAGAACAGTGCTTTGCATTTAGTAAGCGCTTAACAAATACCACCACTTATTTATTTTTTACTTCTCCACCCGCCGAGCCCCTTTTCCTCTCCCTTCTTCCGGGGAGCCCCCCGCTCGCCCCAAGGAGAGACAGTTCCCAAGGTGGGGGGGCTTCTGGTACTGGGGGGACCTGATCTTTTCAGGCACGCCTCCTGCGTCCTCCTGCCCCCATCTTCCCGCCATCCCAAGTGTAATTTCTCCAGCGGAGAAAACCTACCGAGAAGGAGGGGTAGGGGCGCGCCCCGGGAATCCGGGTACCGAACTCGTTCTGATCCCCACCCTCGCCCTTCCCTGCTCAACTGGAGGAATTCACAGGAGATGCTGTTGTCTCCTTTCTTGAAGGTCTCCCCCTTCCCCCCCATCCATCTGGAATGGCTTGAGTGCAGTCTAGTCCTAGGGACGAGGTGGGGTGAGCGATCGATTTAGGAAGAGTAACAGGGTTTCTCTGGGCCTTCTGGCATGGCTCTAGCCAGCCTGGTGTGGTGGTGTGACCTTGGACAAGTCGCTTCACTTCTCTGTGCCTCAATTCCCTCATCTGTAAAATGGGGATTGAGACTGTGAGCCCCACGTACCCAACCCGATTTGCTTGTATCCACCCCGGCGCTTAGTACAGTGCCTGGCACATAGTAGGTGTTTAAATACCAACATTTTTATTATTAATAAAGAGCATGGAACTGGGAGTCGGGAGATCTGGGTTCTAGTCCTGGCTCTGCTGTTTGCTTTCTGTGACACTGGAAAAATTTTTAACTGCCCTGGCTCTCACATTTCCTCATCTATAAAATGGGGATTAAATGCCCGTTCTCCCTCTTTTAGAGTCCCACGTGGGACAGGGACTGTGTCCAATTTGAATGCCCCGCATAAAGCGGGTATTCAGTACATACTAATACTAATGTCCACCCCAGTGCTTGGGACATAGTAAGTGCTTATTTTACTATTATTACTATCACCATCACCGTGACGTGGAGGGTGAGAGTCATACAGACACTCAGGATAGGACAGGCCAAGCTCAGAAGAAGAGGGATTTAGACTGAGCCCCCTGAGGCAAAGGGGGTTCCAGGCACTGGCCCCCCCCATTTTATGGCTCATTTTCCAGAGGGTGTAGGCCTGTACTTCTGAGACAGAAGAGCTGAGGATGAGAGGGTGAGCTGGGGTGGGAGGAGATAGAGGGAGAGAAACTGATCACAAGCAGATTAAATACTGAGTCTGGGAAAGGGGTGGCTTTGAATCTCTATCTCCTGGCCCAGTGACCAGACTGCACTGCAGCCTTCAAGGTCACCTAGTTCCCCAGGGGTCATGGAGCAAGTAAGTGTCTGGCCCTCCCTTCCCCCTGATACTGGGCTACACCTCTCCTGTCTCCTTTCCCACCTATCCCTTGCTGTCTGGGCACGGGGGTGAGGGCAGGAAGGGCTGATTAGAGGAGGCTTTTTCATTTCTCTAGCAGAAGCCCAAATGGCACCTTGTGTCACCCCACCCCACCTAGCCCCATGCTGACCTAGGAGGAGCGATTCAGGGTGCTCAGCAGCATGGCGTGGTGGAGAGAACACAGGCCTGGGAGTCGGAAGGTCATGGGTTCTAATCCCGGCTCTGCCACTTGTCTGCTGTGTGACCCCGGGCAAGTCACTTCACTTCTCTGTGCCTCAGTTACCTCATCTGTAAAATGGGGATTGAGACTGAGAGCCCCATGTGGGATGGGGACTGTGCCCAAAATAATTATCTTGTATCCACCCCAGCGCTTAGCACAGTGCCTTGGCACATAGTAAGCGCTTAACAAATACTATTATTATTTTTAGGGCTCAATCTGTCCCTGGGGAGGGGGAAGATGCCGCACCTTGGGCTGGGCATCGGGTTTGCGGGGCCTGAATGCCCTCATTGTGAGGACCGCAGAGCTGGCAGGGGTGGACAATCAACACTTTCAGACTAAAGTCGACTGGAGATTTCCTCTGTCACTTCCCCTCCCTCTCCCTGCCTCTCTCCCCGGTTGTGCTCTGTTTATTTCTCATTTCTCTTGACTCTCTGTATCTCAGCCTTTGATTCTGGGGGAGCAAGTCCCCGGGGCTTCCCAAGTGTTGCACCCTGTGTCCGGACCCCATTCAGTTCCCTGGGCTCTGGCTCTGCTTTGTTCCCCGTCTATTTCTTCTCTGCTGCCCAGGATGGGAAAAGAAACTGCAGCCTTAGAGCAGGAGGCAGCAGAGAGGAGCTGAGTCCAGGCTGCCCGAGCCCTGGGCCCTGCCCACCTCTCCCCCTCCTCCCACCCGCCTTTACCGCTCCCCCTCCTCCCACCCGCCTTTACCGCTCCCCCTCCCACCATCCCCCTCTCCCCCCAGTCTCCAGTCCTAGAATCTCACTCACCACCCCTCCCTCCAGCCCTGAACTTTCCACCCTCCACTCCCTCCAGCTCCCCAAGCCTGAGGGGAGAGAGCAGGCTCTCTGCCAGCTCAGCCCTGGGGGATTCCTCCCCCGACCCCCTTACCCCTCCCACATCTGGTTTCTGGTTTCTGTTCCGGCTGCACAGCTAGGCCCCTCTGAGTCATCAGTCACAGGGAGAGGGGAGATTCTGGGGGGTAGGAGGCTCTGGAGAGAGGGGTCAGCAGGAGAGGTGAGAAAGACTTCAGATTCCTCAAGTCTCATTCCTGGCACTTTCCCTGCTTTGCTGTGTTTCACAAGGTAAGGTCCGGTGCCTCTCTGGACCTTCATTCTCTGCTGTGAAATGAGGGGGCAACCCCCTTCCCCCACAGGGAGCAGAGCTGGGCTGAGACGGAGCCCCAGAATTAGATTCTCCTCCCTCCCTGACCCATCAAAGCAGATCGTGAGGCTCTCATCTGTCTGGAGAAATTTCTAGGGCAGGAGAGACCCTGACCCTGGCCCCATCTCTCCCCTATTCCTGGGTGGGCTGAGGGAGGAGACAGAACACATAGCTATTTCCTGGTTTGGAGAAGACCTCACTCAGAGTCCTGCAAAGTGGGGGAGGGGTGGGGGAGGACGCAGTCTCGGCCCATACCTCTTGAAAGAAGCGAAGGCAGATTCTGCCGAGCACCTAAAGCCCCACTCCACCCTTCTCGTCCATCCCCTCAGGTGTCCCCCGGCTGGGGAAGTGGTCCGGGGTTCTTCTCCTGCTTAGGCTCAGATTTCTCCATCTTCCCACCGCTGTCCCCCTCCTGTCTTCCATGGCAAGCTCCCTGCATCTACTGCTCATGGGAAGTAGAGGACTGGTTGGGCTGGGGGGTGGGGAGGAGCAGGAAGAATAGCGGGGGTTTCCTCTGTGACCTTGGGCTGTGGGATTTGTGGTGGGTGGGAAAGAACCAGTGAAGGGTGCTCCAGGCTCCTTCCATTTATACCCCTGGGAAAAAAACATTGAAAAGAAAGGAATAAAACCAAAAGCTCTAACCCCCTCTCTCCTCCCTCTCCAGGCTCCCAGAGGGATCAGGATCAAGTGTTTGGCAAAGTGCTCAAGTGGAGAGATAGAGAGAGGGAAAGGGGTGGGGTAGAGGCCTGAAGAAGGCAGAGGAAGAAGAGGAACATTCAACTCCCAGGCAGTCACAGATGAGCTGGGGAGAGTTTCATCTATCTCTGGTAAGGGCAGAGAAGTAGCATGGCTCAGTGGAAAGAGCACGGGCTTTGGGGTCAGAGATCATGAGTTCAAATCCCAGCTCTGCCACTTGTCAGCTGTGTGACTGTGGGCAAGTCACTTAACTTCTCTGTGCCTCACTTACCTCATCTGTAAAATGGGGATTAAGACTGTGAGCCCCACGTGGGACAACCTTATTCCCCTGTGTCTACCCCAGCGCTTAGAACAGTGCTCTGCACATAGTAAGCGCTTAACAAATACCAACATTATTATTATTATTATTTAATCAATCAGTCGTGGGAAGGAGCATGGCCTAGTGCAAAGAGCAGGAGCCTGAGAGTCAGAGAACCTGGCTTCTCATCTCAGCCGCTTGTCTTTGTCACCTTGGGCAGGTCACTTCACTTCTCTGGGTCTCAGTTACCTCATCTGTAAAATGGGGATTAAGACTGTGAGCCCCATGTGGAACATGGACTGTGTCCAACCTCATTGTACTGTATCTACCCCAGCATTTAATACAGTACCTGGCACGTAGTAAATGCTTAACACATACCATAAAAAATTTTTGAGCGCTTACTCTGGGCAAAGCACGGCAATAAACATTTGGGAGAGTGTGATAGTGTTAGTAGACATGATCCCTGTCTTCAAGAAGCTAACGATCTAGCAAGGGAGACAGAATCTAAAATGAGTTACAACTAGGGGGAAGCAACAGAGTGTAAAGATAAATTACACGTATTGTAAAGATAAGTACTTAAGTGGCTGGAGGAGAGGGGATGGGGTATTTAAATGCTTAGTGGGTGAGGACTCTGGTACATAGGTGTTGCAGGATGTGTACCCCTTAAGCATTTTAGTATTTACTCCAGCCCCAAAGCACTTATGTACATAGCCGGGTACTCCACTATTTCCCTTATCCCTAATCCACTTTAATGTCTGCCTCCCCTTGTGGATTGTGGCTTCCTGTGGGCAGGGAATGTACCAACTCTCCCAAGTGCTTAGTACTTAGTAGTTAGTGCTCTGCATACCGGAAGTACTCAGTAAATGCCACTGATTGATTGGCGTGATGAAAGATTAGTCAGGGAAGGCCTCTTGGAGGAGATTTGATTTTAATATGGCTTTGAAGGTGGAGAGAGTGTCCGTTTGTCGGATATAAAAGGGGAGGGAATTCCAGGCGGGGGGAGGAGCAAGGATAGGTAGGGGGAAAGAGCTGATTGAAAGCCTTAGAGCTGATGGTGAGGAGTTTCTGCTTGATGTGGCAAAGTCTGGGCAATCATTAGAAGTTTTGAAGAGTGGGGAGAGATCCATAGAATGGTATTTTAGAAAAATGATCCAGACAGCAAGTGTGAACTGGAGAGGGGAGAGGCTGGAGGCAAGGAGATCACTGAAGAGGCTGACCCAATAGTCGAGACAGGATATGACAAGTACTTGGACAAGCATAGTGGCAGTTTGGCTGGAAAGGAAGGGGTGAATTCTGGAGGTGATGTGAATATAGAGCTGAAGGGATTTGGTGGCTGCCTGAATATGGGGGTTGAAAGAGAGATGAATCAAGGATTGCATGTTTGTGAGACAGGGAGGATGGTGGTAGTGTTGACAGTGATGGGAAAGTTAGGGGAAGGAGAAAGTTTGGAAGGGTTCAGTCAATTTTAGACATGTTGATCTCGAAGTGTCAGCAGGACATCCATGGGGAGATGTTCTAGAGACAGGAGGAAATGAAGACTGCAGAGGTGCCATCAGGGCAGGTGGTGTAGATTTAGGGGTCATCCACATACAGATGGGGGTTGACGTGGCGGGAAAAGTAGCATAAAGAACTGCGATAGAAGTAGCGGAAAGAGCTGCTAGTGGAAAGAGCACAGGCCTGGGTGTCAGAGGACTTGGGTTCTAATTCTAGCTCCTCCACTTGCCTGCTGTGGGACCTCAGTTTCCCTATCTGTAAAATGGAGATTAAATATCTGTAAAATGGGGATTAAATACCTGTTCTCTCTCTCCCCCTTAGATTATGGGACAGGGAATATGTCCCATCTCCTTATATGTATCAACCCCAGCACTTAATACGGTGCGTGGCACTTAGTAGCACTTAACAAATACCATTATTATCACAATTATGATGATAGTGATGAACTCCCCAGAGGAGTGGGTGTAGATGGAGAATAGAAGGAGACCTATAACTGAGCCTTGAGGGACCCCCACAGTTAGGGGGTGGGAGGCAGAGGAGGAGCTGGTGAAAGAGACTGAGAAGGAACAGCCAGAGAGAAAAAAGAGAAGCAGGAGAGGACAGTGTCAGGCAAACCAAGGTTAGACAGTGTTTCCAGAAGAGGGTGGTCCGCTGCTTGAGAAGCAGCGTGGCGCAGTGGAAAGAGCATGGGCTTTGGAGTCAGGGCTCATGAGTTCAAATCCCAGCTCTGCCACTTGTCGGCTGTGTGACTGTGGGCAAGTCACTTAACTTCTCTGTGCCTCAGTTCCCTCATCTGTAAAATGGGGATTAAGTGTGAGCCCCACGTGGGACAACCTGATTCCCCTGTGTTTACCCCAGCGCTTAGAACAGTGCTCGGCACATAGTAAGCGCTTAACAAATACCAACATTATTATTATTACAATGTCAGAGGCAGCCGAGAGGTCAAGGATGAATAGGACACAGTAGAATCCGTTAGATTTGTCAAGGAGGAGGTCCTTGGTGACTTTCGAGAGGGCAGTTTCAGTGAAGTGGAGGGGGCGGAAGCCAGATTGCAGAGGGTTGAGGAGGGAATTGGAGGAGAGGAAGTGGAGGCAGTGGGAGAAAACAGCTCAGTTCAAGGAGTTTGGACAGGAATGGGAGGAGAGAGATGAGGTGATAACTGGAGGGCATTGTGGGGCCTTGTTCTCTATGCTGCACTGGGTGGGCCAGGGTCAGCAAGGAGGAAGAGGAAAAGACGGTGGGCAGCTCTCCCAATCCCTAAGTGACAGGAACTGGATCCAGGGGAGTGAGGGACCTGAGATCCAGGGTGGCCATATAGAGGATAGTAAGCATTTCCTCTGATGACAGGGCAAGAGGAAGCAGGCTGAAACTGCAGCCAGAAGAATTTAGGTTAAATATAAGACATGACTTCCAGAATGAATTGTGTGAGATAGTAAGTGCCTACTATGTAATAATACTAATCGTGGTATTTGTTAAGTGCTTAATATGTGCCAGGCACTGTACTAAGCGCTAAGTTGGATACAAGCAAATTGGGTTGGACACAGTCCTTGTCCCATGTGGGGGTCACAGTCTCAATCCCCATTTTACAGAGGAGGAAACTGAGGTACAGAGAAGTGAAGTGATTTGCCCAAGATCACACAGCAGACAAGTGGTAGAGCTGGGATTAGAACCCATGATTTTCTGACTCCCGGACCCAGGCTCTATCCACTACGCCATGCTGCTTCTTTGCGCTAAGTGGTGCGGTCTAAACAAGATCATCAGATAAGACACCGGTACCCGAATAGGTGAGAAGACAAGGCTCCTTCAGAATAGAAAAGGGCTGGGTTTTCTGGGCAAGCGGAGGTGCAGTCCTGATTTGGGGGTAGAGGTGGAGCAGAGGGAGAGACTGGATGACTTCTGCCCTCCCCTCCCAGTAAACAGGTCTTTGGACAGCAGTGGGAGGGGAGGACAGGGCCAGTCATGTGGCCAAACTACCCTTATCCTGGCCACCTGGACCCCTTCCCCCCACTGTGTCATTTGGTGGGAGCTCTCCAGAGTCAATCAATCAGTGGTATTTGAGTGCCTGCTGCGTGCAGGGAGAGTACACTGGGATTAGTAGACATGGTCCCTGCAGTAGTCTTATGAGGGAGACAGACATTAAATTAAACTACTGACAGGAGGAAGTACTAGAGTATATATTTTGTATATAAGCATTTTGGGGTTGTGGTAACTTAAGTGCTTAGGTGGTGTGGGAGAGCTGAAGTATCAGTTGGGGGACATAAAGAGGGGAGATGAGAGATTAATCGGGTAAGGCCTGGAGGAGGTGTGATTTCAGAAGGATTCTTGAAGATGGAGAGTAATGGTCTGCAGGCTGTAAAGCAGGAGGGGATGGGCAAGAGGTCAGTGATGGGAGAGAATGAGGTTGGCTTGAGAGGAAGGAACAAAAAGTGCAAGCTGGGGTGTAGTGGGAAAAGAGTAGATAAGTAAGAGGGAGAATGCTGATTGGGTGCCTTAAGGCCACTGGTTGGGAGTCTCTTCTTGATGTGAAGAGGAATAGGTAGCCATTAGAGGTTTTTGAGGCTTGGGAAGACATGTACAGAATGAAGTTTGAGGGGAAAAAAAGTGAAGTATGGACTGAAGTATGGACCTTGCTCCCTCCTACTTCAACACTCTGTTCTCATACTACAACCCAGCTCCTATAACTTAGCTCCTCTAATGCCAGCCTACTCACTGTGCCTAGATCTCATCTATCTCACCAGCGACCTCTCACCCACGTCCTGCCTCAGGCCTGGAACGCCCTTCCTTCTCATCCGACAGTGACTGCCCGCGGCCCCCCCGCGCTCCCCCCTTCAAAGGCTTATCGAAGGCACATCTCCAAGGGGCCTTCCCTGACTAAGCCCTTATTTCCTCTTCTCCCACTCCCTTCTGTGGCACCCTGATTTGCTCCCTTTATTCACGCACACATACCCCTCAGTCTCACAGCACTTAGGTACATATCCATAATTTATTTATTTATATTAATGTCTGTTTCCCCCTCTAGACTATAAGCTTCTTGTGGGCAGGGAAAGTGTCTGTTGTATTCTCCCAAGTGCTTAGTATAGTGCTTTGCACACAGTAAGCACTCAAATAGGATTGATTGATTGATTGGACAGGGCCAGGAAGCTAATGGAGTAGTCAGGCCATGATATGACCAATACTGTATCTGTGGACCAGGTGCTAGCTATTTGATTGGAGAGGATGGAGTGGATCCTGGAAATGTTGTGGAGGAAAAATAGACGGGATTTGGTGACCTACTAAATATAGGGGGGAAAAGCGAGAGAGGAGTTAGGGATAATGCCAAGGTTATGGGCTTGAGAGACAGAGAGGATGGTGGTGTTGTCAACTGTAATGGGCAAGTTAGGTGAAGAAGAGGATTTGAGAGAGATGAGGATATATCAGTTTGGGACAATTTGAGTTTGAGGGGCTGATGGGACATCCATGTTGAGATGTACTAGAGGTAGCAGGAGATGCGAGATTGCAGAACAGGAGAGCGGTCAGGACTAATGACAATAATAATTATAATAATACTGATGGTATTTGTTAAGTGCTTACTATGTGCCAAGCACTGTTCTAAGCGCTGGGGTAGATACAAGGTAATCAGGTTGTCCCACATGGGACTCACAGTCTTAATCCCCATGTTACAGATGAGGTAATTGAGGCACAGAGAAGCTAAGTGACTTGCCCAAGGTCATGCAGCAGACAAGTGGCGGAGGTGGGTTGGTATTTGTTAAGCACTTACCATGGGCCAAACACTTTAAGTGTTGGGGTGACAAGATAAGCAGGTCAGACTCAGCTCCTGTCCCATGTGGGGCTCACAATTGAAGTAGGAGGGAGAACAGGTATTTCATTCCCATTTTACAGATGAGAGACAGAGAAGTTTTAGGAGTCATCTGCACAGAGGTGGTAGTTGCAACCATGAGGGAGGATGACCTCCCCAAGTGGGTGTAGATTGAGAAGAAAAAGGAGACCTCCCTGTCTCCTGCCTCTCCCCAGTCCAGTCCAGTCCATACTACACTCTGCTGCACAGATCGATTTTCTAAAAAGTCATTCAGTCCACCTCCCCCCAACTCCTCAAGAACCTCCAGCGGTTGTCCATCCACCTCCGTATCACAAAGAAAATCCTTAACATCGGCTTTAAAACACTGTCAGCTCTCCCTGCCCTACCTCACCGTGTTCATCTCCTATAACCAAGCCTGCACACTTTGCTCCACTAACGCCAACTTACTCATTGTACCTCGAACTCATCTATCCCTCCACCGACCCTTCACCCTCATCCTCCCTTGGGCCTGGAACTCCCTCCCCTTCATATCTGACAGACCATCGCTCTCCCCACCTTCAAAGTCCCCCTCTAGACTGTAAGCTCCTTGAGGGCAGGGATCATGTTTCCTAACCCTGTTATATTGTACTTTCCCAAGATCTTAGTGCAGGGAAGTGCTTACAGTAAGCTCTCGGTAGATACCGTCGATCGATCGATTGACAGAAGGGACCCCTGAACCAGAGGGTCCCACTCATGAAGAGGAGTGGGGCCTTGGGCTACCCTGAGGTCCTCTGGGAGGGACTGCAAAGCCGCTGTTGGGTATCCACGGGCAGTGGAGGGGGGAGACAGAAGGACAGAATCTTGTCTTCCCTTCTCTGCCCCTGAAACGGAGGCCCAAGGAATGCTTCTGCTTGTGCTCTGCACACAGTAAGTACTCAATAAATACCATTGATTGATTGCTCCTGTGGGGTTTTCATCTTTGGCATGAGTCGGGGATATGTAGGCCCCAAAAAGGGATGGAAGAGGGGCTGCTGATGAACACAGGCTGAGAGAGGAGACTTCTAATTGAGCCAGAGCTTGCCAGAGGAATCTGCCTCTCTGGGGCTCTCTCCCATCCAGGGGCTTGTTGGCACTTAACCAAGAAGTCAAGGATAGGAGGTCACCGCTTCAAGGTCGCAATTGAATGGGAGGAACCACCCCCTACTGTCCCCAGCCGCTCAATCCCCCCCTCCCCGGCCCCCACAACCCTCACATGTCTGGCCAACACAGGCAGGATGCTGATTTTGGCCTTTTCCAAAGAATCTTCTCTCTTCCCCTTGCTTTTCTTCTTCCTTCACAGTGGCCACTCCCTGCCCCAGGCTAGGCAAGGGAGATTGGAAGGGGGGTTGGGTTTTCTTTCTTTCCTCCACTGGAACCACAGCCCTTTGCTCAGGCTCTACCCCCGGGGGTGGGTGTGTCTTAAAAGGAGCCAAGATTTTTTCTATCCACAGCAGGAAGTTCTCATGTAGCAGCAGCAGTGAAACTGTTTATTTTTAGAGAAAATTGTTTCCATATAGGGGAAAGGGCCTGGGCCTTGGTCTCCCTCTCCCTCTTTCTCCTTCCAATTCCCTTATTTTCTGTCTCCTCCTGTGTCTGACTTTCTCCCTGTGGCCTTGGTATCTTTTTCTGAGTCTCAGTTTTAAGTCACTGTATCTCTGTTGCTGTTTCTCGTTATGTCTCTTTCTGCTTCTTTGTCTCAGTGTCATCTTCCCCTCACCCCCAGGTATGTTTTGGGGGCTGGAATTTGGGGGGGGGCAACCACCCTGTCCTGCTTCCCCGAGTTACTCTGATTCCCAGCTTCCCACCTCCTCGGGCTCTGTGGTATGTCACCCCTGTTGGCCATCCTCAATCCCCTTGCCTAGGGTGTTGCAGAAAGTCACACAGACATAGAGATCAGAGAGGTTAAGTTTGGAGGAGCCAAGCCTTGGGGAAGGGAGGGGGAACGGTTGCTCCCTCTGTCTCCAGCCCAGTTCCTGGGACCTCCCCAGGGTAGGGAGAGTCCAGACTAAGTTTTTTTTAGCTGTTCAGGAAATGCCCCAGATCAGACAGCATCCCACCCTTCCTTTCACCAGGATCAGTCTCCAGAAGGCTGGGAGAGGGGGGTGGGGGGTGCGGAAGAGAGATGCAATAGCAAGTGGGTGGGCGGATTGGGGCACAGAATAAGAATTCCTGGGTCCCACAGGGACGTTTTCCACTGCCTGCCCTTTAAGTGGAAACAGAGGCAGGAAGAGGTTGTTCCCAAATCTGAGCAGCAAAGATTCTCACACTTGCAGTGAGGAAAGCATAAGAAGAGATGGAGAGGAAGCCGAACCAGCAGAAAGCCAGGGTGGAGGGCTGTGGGAACAGCTGGAATGTGTCCACGGAGGGTTGTCCAAGCCAAGAAGACTCTGAACCCAATCCAAGAAGGACAGTTGTGCATTTGCAGGCTGGGGGAGGAGGATGGAAGACTATAAAATTTGGGGGGTTTTGTTTTGGTGGGATTACCCTGCACCCTCCTTGGGGGGGAAAGCACTTAAGAGGGAACCCCCTTCCCATATTTCCATGAGCCAGAGTGTGTGTGTGTGTGTGTCTTTGTGTGCACACACATGCACACACATGTCAGATCTGCCCACACTCTAGCCGGTTACCTCACAGGGAGCCTCTCCTTCTTTGGAACCAGACATCAAGACAGTTGCTATCCTGAAACCACCCCCCTCCACCCTTACGACCCAGCTTCTGACCCCGGCCAGGGTAGGGGGGTACCCCTGAGTTAATCTGGGTAGGGCCTGGTCGTGGGTGGGGGGCAGCTGCTCGTCCTTGTCTGCAGGGCTGGGTTAGAATGAGCCCGGCTGGACATGGCTCCTGATGCAGTGCTGGCGCCCCCTGCTGGTCACAAGGAGAGCTGGCCCCCTCCTGCCACTGGAGAGGAGCCAGAGGGAGCCAGATACCCCCCTCAGTTTACCCCTGGAGTATGGGAAGTGAGTTGAAATTTGCCTAAAATATGAGTCTTGGTGCCATAGTACCTGAGAGTTTGGGATTAAAAACTGAGCTTTCCTGGGGGCATTGGGAGCTTCCACAAGTAGCTGATCAGCCTGCCCCTCTGCACCAGGGAAATGAAGTGACCTTCCTCTCCTCCTCAGCCATCCCTCCCACCCCAAGACTGGAAGCTCTTGGTTTGCTGCCGGTTCCCTTGTCTTTAGGGGTTGTTAACCTAGGTCCATCACAGGAGCTGGGGTGAGGTTGGCCCAAGAAGGAGGGTGGTGTCCCCACCTGCCTGTTCCCTCTTCAGGTCCCAGGACCGGTGTCGAGGGGCGTCTGAAGGGCCTCCCCCCTTTCCCCCACCAGGAATAGAGGAGACGCAGAAGGTGAGAGAGGAGGAGTAAAGATGGCACAGGTTCTGCACATGGACTCTGGCTTTCCAGGTAAGGGATGTCGGGAGGGGGAGAGGTAGCCCTGTCTTGCAAAGGAAATTGCACTGGCTCTGGGGTAGGGGAATGATGGTGGGGGGGGCTGAGGGGGGCCTTGGGGCCTGGCAGAGTGAGATGCAGGGGGAGGGTGACAAGCCTGTATGGGAGAAGAGCTAAAGGTGGGGCGCGTGGCTACTCTCCTGCGACCCCCATAGCCCACACACCCATATCTTGTTCCACTCCAGGGAAGCCCAGCCCCACGACCCCCACAGCTTTCCGGGGGAAGGATCCAGAGCCACCGTACTCGGTGGAGACGCCCTACGGCTACCGGCTGGACCTGGACTTCCTCAAGTATGTGGACGACATCGAGAAAGGTCACACCATCAAACGGGTAGCTGTACACCGGCGGCCGCGCCTGGGCTCCCTGCCCCGGGGGCCCGGGTACACAGGCTCCTGGTGGACCTCCACGGAGTCCCTCTGTTCCAACACCAGCGCCGACAGCCGCCACTCTGCCTACTCCTACTGCGGCCGGGGCTTCTACCCGCAGTATGGTGCTCTGGAGACCCGGGCCGGCTTCAACCCCCGCGTGGAGAGGACTCTGCTGGATGCCCGCAAGAAGCTGGAGGACCAGGCGGACTCTGGGGAGGGGAGCCAGCCACGAGTGGCAGGCCTGGGCAGTCTGACCCCCAGTGTCTCAGGCTCCACCAGCTCCCTGGTTGGGGCTGGGCTGCCTCCACCCCCACTGGGACGCCTGCAGTCCCATAATGGCACACCCTACACCCCGCTGAGCTCGGGGCTGTCCACGCCCGTGTCCCCTACCCCGGGCCACCTGCAGCATGTGCGGGAGCAGATGGCCGGAGCTTTGCAGAAGCTGCGGCAGCTGGAGGAGCAGGTGAAGCTCATCCCAGTGCTGCAGGTCAAGATCTCGGTGCTGCAGGAGGAGAAGCGCCAGCTCAGCGTCCAGCTCAAAAGTCAGAAGTTCCTGGGGCACGCTGGGGGAAGCGGTGGAGGCCGAGGCTGGGGTCGCGGGGAGCTTTTTCTCGATCTGCCCGAAGAGGGTGTCCCTGCTGGTCCAGAGCCCCTCCCTTTGGGACAGGCAGATGTGGGGAAGAAGAGGGAGACCCGGGCAGTGGGCGTGGGGCCAGAGGAGGGCGATGGCAGCCGCCCGGGGCCCACCCAGAGGAGCGTGAGCACCTGGGTGCGGGAGCAGGACCTGGGAAGGCCCTGCCCGGCCGAAGACCAGGGAGCTCTGACAGCTAAGATTGCCACCTTGGAGTCACAGCTGAAGAAGGCCCTTCAGGAGCTGAGGGTGGCCCAGCTGCAGCTCGGAGGGCAGGCCCCGGGCCCAGCCGACAGGGCCCCAGCACCCTCGGGCCAGTGGCCGGACAATTTGGCTGGAGGAGGCAGTAGCCAGGAGAGCCCCGGGCTCCCTGCAGCGGCCTCCAGCCAGCGCCACCCATGCGACCCACGGGAGGCCCAGGGCTATTCGCCAGAGCAGCCGGTGGGTGGGGGCTGGCAACCCCCAGAAGGGCCCATCAAGGTGGACACGGTTAAGGTGATCCAAGTGCCACGGGAGTTGGAAATCGCAGCCAGCACGACTACGGGGGTGGCTCGCCAGCCCCAGCGGGCTCAGAGCCTGGAGCCCTATGGCAGGGGTCTCAAGGCACTGACGGCCCGGGGGCCTGAAGAAGGCGGCTCCCTGCCCATCCAGAATTCCGCCGGCAGCGGCCCAGCCTTGGAGGCACCACCCTCTGCCCCCACTCACCGGACCAATGAGGTGATAGAGACCACCTTTCCCATCCCCAACAGCCCCCTCCCCAGCACCTTCCATGCTGTGAAGAAGATCAGCATCACTGCCGAGCCCTACCGGGATGAGGACCCCCCACTCGCCACCCCAGGATTGGACTGCAATGGGGTGGCAGGTGAGCCCTGCGGAGGGATGGGAGACGGGAGGGGGTCTCCGGGCTGCAGGATCTAGCACAAAGCTGGGCCCGAACTGCAGCCTCTAAAATGCCACTGTCCAGGTGGCACGTCTGACAAATAGATGCATGTTGATCATTCACTATCGAATTGCCCATCACCCTGGATGGGCCTGGGGGGCTAGCTTCACAGCCTCCCCTGACCTGGAGTGCTGGGTGGCAGGACGAACGCCCCAGAGGGCGGAGCTGAGGTTTTGGGGGTCCAAGGGGCTGCAGCCTGCTTCCGGCCTCTCGGGGCGGCCAGCCGAGGGTGAGGCCCCGGGCCTCAGGAGCAGCTCTCGGGAGAGCTGCGGATTGGCTTCTGCTCCCGTCCAGGGCCCCGAGCCGGCATTGGAAGGTGATCAGGGTGAGCGAACAGACCCTGCGGCGGGGGAGGGTGTGGGGAGGGTGTGGGGGTGGGGAGGAGAGATTTCGAATTTTGGGCCGAAATGTGGAGTGACTCAGATTTCACCAGGCCTCACCGGAAGGCAGAGTGGATCAAGAGGAGGCCACAGCTGTGTTTGTATATCTTCCTTCTTAGAGAGGAGGGATGTGTGTCTTTCCCCCAACCTTCCCCCATACCCCCACCCATCGCCCCATTCAAAAATATTTTTCCTGGAAGGTTTTTAGCACAGCAGGACCTCTGTGTTCTCTGTCCACCCCAAACAAAGCTGCCAGACCGAACAGGATGGCATCTCGAATTATGCTGCCCTGCTGGGCCGGACTCTTATTGACCACTGGGGCTGGGAGCGCCCCCAGAACCTCCACGCTAAAGGCTCTACCCGAACTTTAATCCCAACTCCCAGTGGGTTTTTCAGTACCCTATTCGTGGGTGTCAGCAGGCTGAGGGTGGGATCACTGCACAGTGAGTTTATTCAGCTCTGCAAGCAAGAGACGACATGGCTCGACAGGAGAGGAAAGAAGGGACTCAGAATTACAGAATCCGCATGGTGGAAGGGCTCTCTGGAGGGCATGTCATCCTTCCCTCGCCTCTCGCAGGACCGATGGTGGGCTAGGGAGGAGTAGGGATGTCTTCCGTGGTTTAACAATCCCCCCTGCCCCTTGCCATTGGGAAGAGGTTCATTCTTTATCCAAACTTAATCCCTCCTGCTACAAATTTCAGCCCATTTCCTTTGGTTTTGTCCTCGGCGATGATGACCAGCTGGTAATGGCCCTTCTTAAGGTCTGAGTCAGTCACAAATGCTATTCCTTACCCTGAGTAATCCCAATTTCTTTAGATTGCCTCTCTTCATAGGTCCTAGCTTTCCAACCCTTTCATCCTTTGAGTTACGATTCCTGATTTCCTCTTCTAGTGTTTCCAGACCCACTCAGGGCTTCTCTGTCTTCCTCGTTCTGGATATGGAAGAGAAAGGGAGACGGAGAGCTGAGGGCAGAGTCCACAAGAGGGTCAGGGTGTGAGAGCTGGGGCCCCTGGTGATGCCAGAGAAGGCTTTGCACTGTTCGCCGAAGGAGGAAAAGAGCCTTTTCGTCTTGCCTGGCTGGGGTCAGGAATGCCTCCTGAGTCAGTACTGAAGTCCCTCCTAGATCTCTCGGGCAGCAGTGCTCCACCCTCATCTCCCCTCTCTTCTCCCCTCTCTTCTCCCCTAAGCCACACATGACTAGTGGGACATCTTTCTCGAAAACATGTGCTCCCTGCTTCTGCCTTGAAGCAGGATTCAGAATGCTTTCAAAAGAGAGGGACCTGAAAATTGTCCTGCAGATTTCCGGAGGAAGGGAGAGCATCAGGGGCAGCATTCTGGAAAGGCTCAGAGGAAGAGGGGTTGGGGTGGCTCAGGAACCATCTGAATAGGAAGAAGAGTCCCTTCCTCACAAGATTTGCAGTCCCAGCAAACATCGTACAGTGCCTGGTGCGTGATAAATGCTTAAATATTAAAAAAAAAAATGAAAGCAGAATACCCTGGGGGCTAGACTGATGCAATGCCAAGCAGAGGCTACCCCTCCCTACCGACCCCAACCAAAGCCCTTGATAGAGAGGGGGATCCCCTCTCCGGGATGATGGAGGAGCCGGAGCTTCTAGAGGCTGACCGGGCTCCAGGGATTGGGACTAGGACTGATTCTTCAGCCTCCCAAAAAAGTCTCGGGAAATCCTTTGATGCCCAAGGCAGTGCCAAGGCCTGCCCAAACCTCAGCTGTGCTCCCGCTGCCACCCACTGCTCTTAAGGCCAGGACGGCATTTAACATCCACCCTCTCTCTCTGACTCGGAGCATCTTCAGGTCTCCCCAGGAGCCTTCAGAGGCCTTCAGAGGGCCCTCTGGGGCCAGTGTCAGCCCCTCCCAGCACCATTCAAGCACCCACTGGGGAAGGGTCTGTTCAGCAAGCTGGGGGTCCAGTCCCAGCAGCCAAAAGTGACATCACTTCAAGAGAGCAGAGCAGGACAGCAGGGCTCGGTGAAGAAAAAGAAGAAGATGCTGAAGACCCAGGTAAGGAAATAGGAGAGAGAAGGGAGACAGGGAGTTAGGAAAGGCGATGGTTTATTCACAATCCAGAACCCGCCTGGGCCAAAATCCTAAACTCAGCTTTCTGGTGGCCCAGTTTCTGCTTGGGAAAGTGGTAAGGAGATAACAGTTCTACCTGTGACTTGGGAAGGAGGCTCCTATGGGCCATTACGGCCTTCACAGGGAGGCTCAAAATGTCTAAGCCTCAAAAACGTACCCCAGTCCTATCCAAACTGACTGATCCATCTCTTGGTTTTCCTCACTTCCTCTCACGGCTCCCCAGATCAGGAGACTTTGGAGTCTGCCTGTGGCCAAATGCACTTGGAGTTCACTCATATGTCCCCATTGCAACCCAATACAAAGGGTTGAGCAAGGAGAGGCAGAGGCAGAGCATATTAAATGCATTTTAGGCCCCGGGCATGGGCTTATGTTATCGGCTGCTCTGGAGGATTTTTTGCAGTCCTCAGAGGCTGGCCCTAGTTTAAGTACAACGTAAGGGTGGTGGCCAGTGATGGAATGAGGGCAGGGTGAGGGAGCAAACTCAGAGCAGGACACGCCCGCTCCCCCATGAGCCCTGCTTCTCGGTGCTTTCGAAAGGAGGCCCAGAGAGGAATGCGGGTGCAGAGCCAAGGACGCATTTCCAGAGGCAGGGGGCTTACCTTGGTTGATGGAACTTGCTCCAGGTGCAAGGTTAGTCTTGCCCCTGGTGGTAGTCTTGTCTGTGGTCCCTTTTTCTGCCTCCTAGCCTCATTGCCAGCTGGGATAAAGTCCATCATGAAGAGAAAAGATGACAGCACAGACCCTCTGTCCAACAAGAAAAGCCTCCAGTTTGTAGGAGTCAATGGCGGGTAAGAGGAACCTGCTCGGTAGTAGCAGGTAGCCAGGGCAGCTGGTCAAGATGGACTGTCTCCCCCCTGAGTCCCCTTGCCCATTTGTTTCCGGCCCCCCTGAGCTTCCCAGCCTGCTTCTTAGGGCCTTTTCAGTGAGGAACAGCCTGATCCACTAGAATCCCTTCCCATTTCAAGAAGAACTGCCAAAGCTTTGGGCCCCAGAACCACACGAGACTCTGCAGGCAGCAGTCCCAGTGTCCCCCTCCTTCCCCTACAGATATGAGTCCACGTCCTCGGAGGACTCCAGCACGGCTGAGAACTTCTCTGACAATGAGAGCACTGAGAGTGAGTACCACGAGGCCAGCGAAGGGCTTCCTGCGATCCCGGAAGGGGCCCGGCAGAAACACCTGGGGGCAGGAGCTGGGCCTGGCAAGGGAGTCGGCAGCACGGCGAAGGAGAAGCCAGTGGCAGCCACAGGGGCAACTGCAGCAGCAGCAGAAGCGGTCCCCAGTAGGAAGGAACAAGATGAGATCCGGTAACTCCTGCAACTGGGGGGTGGGGACCTCAAATTCCCAGCGAGGGCATCACAGGGTGAAACGCATGCCTGACTGGGTGGCTGTAGGAACCACTGGAGTCAGAATGGGCTAGTTCCAGGCTGTCTCCAGTCCCGATGCCGTGACTTGAATCTCTGCCTTCTGTTTTATCTAGCTCTCTGTTGGTGTCTTTTTCTGATTCTCTTTTTCTCTCCTCTCCTGTCCCTCCTGGCAGATTGGAACTCAGCACGGACCTGATCTCCGCCTGCTTGTCTTTGCAGAAATCCCTGGAGAGTCCAGGCACCCTGACAGACAAAGAGATGGTATGGAAACACCCGATGGGGCCCAGTAGCCCCAGAGATGTACACATAAATAACATCGAAGATCATCTACAAGCTAGAGTTTAGCAGTGCATTCTGTTTGGGTGCATTATCCTGGCCTCCCATCCACCCCAGCTCCTTGGGGAAGAGAGTTTTTTCAGAGCCTGCCCCTAGGGTTTACTGAGGCACCACCCCCTCACCCCCTCACCTAAACCCCCCTGGAGGCTCCAAACGATTGCCATTTAGTCATGCAAAGCTGGATTTGGGGGCGTCATCCCATCTCCTACCACTCCTCCCTCTGTACCACCCTCTTTGCTCACCCTCAGCCTGCTGCCCAATCCTGGGACACTTTTACCAATTCCCCCCTTTCTAATTATCTCTTCCCCAGAGTACTGTCTCCGTAATCCCCAACATAATTGCAGTATATGTTGAATGCTTAATATAAGCCAAGCACTGTCCTGAATGATGGGGAGTTGGATTCACTCCATGTCCCACATAGGGCACCCACAGAATTTAAGTGATTTACGCAAGGTCACCCAGCTGGAAAGCGGTAGAGCTGGGATTAGAACTCAAGTCGTCAGACTTGGGCCCGGGCCTCTTGCCACCAGGTCATGCTGCTTCTCAGCCCCTATTCACCTCTCCGATGGTTCCCCAGGTCGCTGAAAGATTCTCACGTTCCCCCTTCTACTCTCCTTTTAGCCCACAGACCTGCTGTTCCTTAACTGACAGTTCTCCAAGACCCCTGAATCACTAACTGCCTTCCGACCCCCCACCTCCTGAAGGCCTCAACATCCTTTGAAACCTTCTATTGACTCTTTCTACAGATTTCCTGGTTTCTGGCCCTCAACCCTATTAATATGCTTCCCCTTGCCTGACACTTATGTCTCCTCACCACCCCACGAGCCCCCAAAGGTTGTCTCCACTCCTCTGCTGCTTACCTTGACTTGCATTCCCCCAATACCTCCTCCCTTTCCTTGTCTGTTTGAGAAACAGTGTGGCCTAGTGAAAAGAACATGGGTCTGGGAGTCCAGAGGACCTGTGTTCTAATCCTGACTCCACCACTTGACTGATGCGTGACCGCAGGAAAGTCACTTAACTTCTCTGGGCTTCAGTTTTCTCATCTGTAAAATGGGGATTAAGACTGTGAGCCCCAAGTGGGACGGGAACTGTTCAACATAATTACCTTGTATCTACCCCAGTGCATAGCACATAGCAAGCACTTAAATACCACAATTATTATTATTATGAGCCCTTTTCCTATTGACCAGAGGTGTCTGGGTATGCCTGAACCCTTGGTTGAAGTGCCTTTCTTAGCCCTCTCCTGTCTCCCCCATCCCCCCGTGTCCAGATCATAGCTAGTTCCCTGAGAATCAAGTACTACCTGTTGAAAACAGAGCATGTCAGAGGTAGAGGGGGGAGGTTGTGAGGCAGGCAGTTGTGTCGATCAGCCTATGACCAGAAACTAGGTAACAGTTAATGAAATCATCTTTATAAAATGGAATTTGAAAAGGAGCTGATGGGAAATGCCACCTGCTTCTCTTCCTCTCTCTCTCTCTCTCTCTTTCAGAAGAACTTGGATTCTAATCCGGGCTCTGCCCCATGTCTGCTGTGTGACCATGGGCAAGTCACTTAACTTCTCTGTGCCTCAGTTACCTCATCTGTAAAATGGGGATAAAAGTGTGAGCCCCATGTGGGACGGGGACTGTGTCCAACCTGATTAGTTTGTATCAATCCCAGTGCTTAGAACAGTGCTTGGTACATAATAAGCACCTAAGAAGTACCATAATAATTATTTTAATACTTATTAAATGCTTACTATGTGCCAGGCACTGTACTAAGCACCGGGATAGATATAAGGTTGGACACAGGCCCTGCCCCACTTAATTCCCATTCTTAATCCTATTCTTAATCCTCATTTCACAGATAAGGTAACTGAGAGCCAGAGAAGTGAAGTGACTTGCCCAAGGTCACGCCACAGACAAGTGGTAGGGCTGGGATTAGAACCCAGGTTCTCTGACTCTCAGGCTCATGCTCCTTCCACGAGGCCACGC
Organism: Ornithorhynchus anatinus; assembly: GCF_004115215.2. Taxonomy (NCBI): domain Eukaryota; kingdom Metazoa; phylum Chordata; class Mammalia; order Monotremata; family Ornithorhynchidae; genus Ornithorhynchus; species Ornithorhynchus anatinus. Next base: position 9,927,473 of record NC_041750.1, read on the forward strand.
TGCTTCTGTTCCTCCCACCCCACAGCTCATCTCCTTTCTCTCCTCTCCTCCCCCACCCCGCAGAAAGCAGCCTACACCACGGTGCTCCAGGAGTGGCTGCGGCTCTCGTGCCACAAGGACGCCCACCCGGAGGTGGTCCGCCGACACATGGTCACTTTCCGGGCTATGTCGCCACAGCTGCTCCAGTTCATCGTCAACATGGCAGACAGCAATGGCAACACGGCTCTGCACTATACAGTCTCCCATTCCAATTTCCCTGTGGTCAGACAGCTCCTGGATACCGGTAAGGCTCCAGACCCATCGGAAAAGGAGATGCGGTCCTCTTGTGAAGGGACCTGTGGAAATGAGCGCAGACTTGCCCCTCCCCGCCTGGGAAAGCAAGCCTGGGGCGGGGCACGTGGGCTGTGTGTGTCTGCAAAATCCCCTGCTCTTCTGCTGCCCAGGGCTTTGCAATGTGGACAAGCAGAACAAAGCCGGATACACGGCCATCATGCTTACGGCCCTGGCGGCTTTCCGGGCCGAAGGGGACATGGACACTATTGTGCAGCTGCTAAAGCTCGGCAACGTCAACTCCAGAGCCAGCCAGGTGCGTGGGATTTGCCGCCGGAGTTTGGGGGAAGGATGGGGAGTAGTAGTGGTAGTCACTGGATCAACTAGTAAGCGCTTACCAATCAACGATAAGTTCACCACGTTGTCTTCTCCAGACTTTAAGCTCGTTGTGGGCAGGGAATGTGTCTCTTTATTGTTATTGTAGAGTACACAGTGAGCACTCAAACATGAATGAATGAATAAATGAGTTGTGCTGTGGCTAGAGATGGGGTCGAGAGCTCGGGGTGGGCAGGGAACATGTCTAGTAACCCAGCTTTATCCTCTCCCGAGCACTTAGTACAGTGTTCTGCAAACAGGGAGGACTCAGTAAATACCAGTTATTCATTCATACATTCAATCATATTTATTAAGTGCTTAGTCTGTGCAGAGCACTGTACTAAGTGCTTGGGAAAGCACAATACAACAATAAACAGTGCCATCCCCTGCCCACAATGAACTCACAGTCTAGAAGGTGGGGAGACAGACATCGATACAAATAAATAAAATTACAGATATATACATAAGTACTGTGGAGCTGGCAGGGGGTTGGGGGTAGGGAGCAAGTCAGGGCAATTCAGAAGGGAGTGGGAGTTGAGGGAAACTGGGAAGGCTTCTTGGAGGAGATGTTCCTTCAATAAGGCTTTAAAGTGCGGGGAGAGTAACTATCTGTCAGATATAAGGAAGGAGGGCGTTCCAGGCCAGAGTCAGGACGTGGGCCAGGGGTCCGTGGCGAGACGGGTGAGATGGAGGCACAGTGAGAAGGTTAGCACTAGAGGAGCCAAGTGTGCAGGCTGGGTTGTAGAAGGAGAGAAGAAAGGTGAGGTAGGAGGGGGCAAGGTGATGGAGAGCTTTAAAGCCAATTGGACGAGTTTGTTTGATATGGAGGTGGATAGGCAGCCACTGGAGATTTTGGAGGAGGGGGGTGACATGTCCTGAACAACTGATGGACCGATGGATGGGGGGCAGGGCCGCTATGATGCTAATCTCCCACTTTTGATGAGCAGCACCGGGCTAACTTAGTACATACGAGATGTATACACGGCACTGGCTTATTCTCTCCTCTGTCCAGCGCTCTTAACCCCAGCCTCTCCACCTGCCAGAGTACCCATGCCGTGATACTGCCCCAAACCACTCACCCCTCTTCCGTCCTCCTTGTCCTCCTGCAGGCAGGGCAGACGGCACTGATGCTAGCAGTCAGCCACGGGCGAATTGACATGGTCAAGGCTCTGCTGGATTGTGCCGCCGATGTCAACCTGCAGGATGACGATGGGTCCACAGCACTGATGTGTGCTTGTGAGCACGGCCATGTGGAGATCATCCGCCTGCTCCTGGCCGTACCCAACTGTGACGTCACGCTCACTGACCACGTGAGTTGGGGCAATGATGGGGGTGGGGTTGGGATGGGGGCGAGCCTCAAGACTTAGGAGGGGCAAGAAGATGGATGGGTTGGCAAAGAGTTGGACAGGGCAAAGAACTCACTGCTGCTGAACCGTCTGGCCTGAGATTCTCCAGCCCTGCCAACCTCGGCTGACAAGAGCCTTCCCTACTTCTCCAACCAGTTGCCTTGCTTTGTAGGATGGAAGTTCAGCCCTATCCATTGCCCTGGAAGCTGGACAGAATGACATTGCGGTGATGCTCTATGCCCACATGAATTTTGCCAAGTCCTCGGTAAGCCCTGTCTGTTGACTATGTAACACTGTAGATTGTATCCTCTACATCGTAAGCTCATTGTTTGCAGGGAGTGTGTCTGTTTACTGTTGAATGAACTCTCCCAAGCGCTTAATACAGTGTTCTGCACACAGTAAGTGCTCGATAAATACGACTGATTGTCTAACCGTGCAAGCCAATGGCACGACTGTTTCTGCACTCGGCTGACCCCTCCCCCTCCGCTTTCTCTGATACCTCTCTGTTTAGCTCAAAGATTTCTGATGAAATGAGTGGGGGGAAAAGACCCTCCCCACTCAAAGAACTTGTTTCTTATACCAGGGTGCCCCAAAGTCGGTGAAACCTGAGGGTACAACAGCTTCTTCCACTGACCCTCAGTAGAAGCAGCGCAAACAGCGAGTGTTTCCTCCACCTCCTCCTGGCATGAAGCGGGTGACATCGTCCCTACAACTGCATGGGAGCCTCTTCGGTGCCGATTCTATCAGAGAGGAAGAAAGAAAGAGGAGGGAACCTGCCTGAGGACACTCATCTATCCTTACAGAGAGGAGTGAGCAAACACAACAATTGAATCGAGCACGTCACCCCCCACCCCACCCTTTGTGCTCCTGCTTCTCTGTGATACCCTCAGTAAGGACCAAATGCAAAAAGCAAAATGAATTCTTGGCAAGTTGTCCAGGCTATGAGGCACAAAAGGATGTCTGTCTCTAAGCGTTTGAGCTGCGACATTCCTGCTTTTAGGGACGCCTGTAGACTGAAGCTGGGCTCTTCTCCTGCCTCATGGAACTCTTGGTGCCTTTAGACGGCATGCAGAGCTTTGAGCATGTGGGAAGCAATGAAGGAAATGTGATCAAGGAGAATAAGCTGACAGTGAAGCATTTGAAAAGGGTGAGAGATTTACGTAAGCACTAAGAGTTATTTGAATTCAAAAATAGCCTGAATTTTATATTAGCGAATAAGCAGCCATTCTATTTTGTGAGGTCATGTATAGTTTTGAATGAGCCTCTCTAGCACTGCAGGCACTCTGCCTGCCCACCTGTGGCGTGTACAGTGTTATAAAGGTCACTCTTCAGAGAGACATTTTTGTGGAATTATTTTTATAGCCTTGCCTTTTTATGGGCAAGAGGCAGCAGCAGTCAGTCTAAGATTGGTATGAAAACTCAATCTGATTTTTTTCTTCCCGGTCCCCCACCCCATTCTTTCTTTTCTCCGTCCCTATTGCATCCAGGATCTCGTAAGCCCAACTGAGGGCAGTGCAGACAGCAGCAACAGAGCAGTGGCAAACATAAATAAATCAGAGAAGCAGCAAGGCCTAGTGGATAGAGCACAGGCCTGGGAGTCAGAAAGACCTGGGTTCTAATCCTGGCTCTGCCACTTGTCTGCTGTGTTACCTTGGGCAAGTCACTTCACTTCTCTGTGCCTCAGTTCCCTTATCTGTAAAATGGAGATTAAGACCATGAGCCCCATGTGAGACAGGGACTGTGTCCAACTTGATTAGCTAGTATCTACTCCAGCGCTTAGTACAGTGCCTGGCACATAGTAAGCGCTTAACAAATAACCATTAAAAAAAGCCTACCCCCGTGCCTTATAGTGCCCCCGTGGGTACTCAGCAAATATTAATTAGTGATGATCCTGACTACATCTTCCATGAAACATTTAAGACTGTTGGATTCAGGGGTTAGGAAAAGAGATGCAATTTGATTTACTAATTTATCAGTAGTATTTATTGAACATTTACTTTGTGCTGAGCACCGTACTAAGTGCTTGGGAGAGTCCAATAGAGCTAGCAAACGTGATCCCTACCCTCAAGGACCTTACCGTCTACAGGGGGGACACAGGCATTAAACATATATTTCAGATACGGAAGCGGCAGAGTATAAGGATATGGACATAAGTGCTATGGGGATGGGGTGAGTATCAAAGTGCTTAGGGGGTATGGATGCAAGTGTATTGGTGAAGCGGAAAAGAGGGAGAGTAGGGTGGAGAAATGAGAGGTTAATTAGGGAAGGCTTTCTGGAGGAGATAGTTTGTCAGGAAAGGCTTCCTGGAGGGAGATATTTACTATCTGTCCTGTGCCCTGAACCATAGACTGTTCTACAAAGGAGCTATTAAAAATGCATTTATCACCTATGAATGCTCCTTGTGTTAAGCAATATACAACTAAGATCATGGGAATGTCACTGAAGAGATCAAGGATTTGTTCTAAAACTTGACATATATTGCAATTTTGCTACACAATGGGAACTCTAGGGCACAAACCTCAGCATTTAAAAAGGTGCATTTAAAAAAAAATTGAGTGAAGTAAACAAGATATCCAAAAAGGCTGGTAGCTCTCCCAAGATTATTGGTATCTCTGCTTAATTTAACCTGGGATTTTTTATTTAAAAGTTGCCCTTTCCAGACAGTATCTTAGCACAAATTTCTCTCTGCCTAGTATAAGATGCTAAGAAAGCTAAAAGGCATTTTGTTTTAAAATTACATTTTTTTAAAAAAAGAAAGACAAAAGTTGATTCTGGCTCACTGCTCTTGTCCTTATTTTGATGTCTGAATGCAGAGGAACCCAGGATCCGCTTGAGAAGTGGTACGAGTGAGAGAGAGAGAGAGAGTGTGTGTGTGTCTTTTAAGCCCCTTGAGGCAGCAGCCAATTGCTCTGCAGTGGGTTACTGCCTCACAATGTGCTTATTTATCCATATTTGTACATTTATACAGTCTTGTGCAACTGGGTTGGAATGGTGTGCTAAGTATTTTCAGTTTTTGTTTTGTTCCTGCACTCAGTTATATTTGCGAGTTTTATTCTCACTTTCTCATACAGTGATATTTCCCTAACAGTATTACATTTACATGAAGTATACATTTTATAATCTAAAAAAAATCCTGAATTAATAAAGCTATCTAAAATGACAGAGCTCCTGGGTCTTCTTTTGTATGTTAAATGGTGGTGTAATTTTGTACTGCAGTGAAACCTCCCTGCCCAAAACTAATTAAGAGAAACTGCTTATATAGAAAGTGTTTTGAGCTTGTCAAATTGCTGTGCCACCCCCACATTCTTATCCCAGAGAACTCCAGGCTTCAGTCCTATTGAAGATTTTCAATATTTTCAGTTCCTGCCCCCACTTCTTTCCAAATTCCTTGCTACTGGACACAATCAAATCTGGCTCTGAGGACAACTGATAAATCCCTCTCTTGCCCTGCTGCACAGGATCAAATATTAAATAATGATGACCTCCACAGCTGATGTTCTTCCCAACCGAGGAGTAATACAAGCCTGGATTCTGGGCCTCCAGGCTTATATATAAAAACAACAAAAAAACAGACCTCAGTTTGGGCAGATCTTGTGTCTGGACAAATGCCTGCTATGATGGCTCTTGGTTCAGATTTCTTAGGCTTTTAGCTGAGAGGGTGAAGGGAGAGACTATCAGCCTTCCGAAACTCCTCTAACACCAGTCACTGTACCTCCAACCGCTATCGGAGAAGCAGCGTGGCTCAGTGGAAAGAGCACGGACTTTGGAGTCAGGGCTCATGAGTTCGAATCCCAGCTCTGCCACTTGTCGGCTGTGTGACTGTGGGCAAGTCACTTAACTTCTCTGTGCCTCAGTTCCCTCATCTGTAAAATCGGGATTAAGACTGTGAGCCCCACGTGGGACAACCTGATTCCCCTATGTCTACCCCAGCGCTTAGAACAGTGCTCGGCACATAGTAAGCGCTTAACAAATACCAACATTATTATTATTATTATTATTAATATAACTTGAACTCATCTATCTTGCTGTCGACGCTCTGCCCACATCCTGCCTCTGACCTGTAACTCCCTCCCTCGTCATATCTGACAATCCACCATTCATTCATTCAATATACTTATTGAGCACTTACTATGTGCAGAGCACTGTACTAAGCGCTTGGCATGTACAAATCGGTAACCGATAGAGACGGTCCCTGCCCTTTGACGGGCTTACAGTCTAATGGGGGGAGACACAGACAAGAACAATGGCAATAAATAAAATCAAGGGGAAGAACATCTCATTATAGCAATAGCAAATAAGTAGAATCAAGGTGATGTACATCTCATTAACAAAATAAATAGGGTAATGAAGATATATACAGCTAAGCAGACCTGTACAGTGCTGATGGGATGGGGGGGAGAAGAGGGTTTAGCTGCGGAGAGGTTGGGGGGTAGAGGGAGCAGAGGGAAAAGGGGGGCTCAGTCTGGGAAGGCCTCTTGGAGGAGGTGAGCTTTAAGTAGGGTTTTGAAGAGGGGAAGAGAATTAGTTTGGCGGAGATGAGGAGGGAGGGCGTTCCAGGACCGCGAGAGGACGTGGCCCGGGGGTCGATGGCGGGATAGGTGAGACGGGATAGGTGAGAACGGGGGACGGTGAGGAGGTGGGTGGCAGAGGAGCGAAGCATGCGGGGTGGGCAGTTGAAAGAGAGAAGGGAGGAGAGGTAGGAAGGGGCAAGGTGATGGAGAGCCTTGAAGCCTAGAGTGAAGTTTTGTTTTGTGCGGAGGTTGATAGGCAACCACTGGAGGTTTTTAAGAAGGGGAGTGATGTGCCCAGAGCGTTTCTGCAGGAAGATGAGCCAGGCAGCGGAGTGAAGAATAGACTGGAGTGGGGAGCGAGAGGAGGGAGATCAGAGAGAAGGCTGACACAGTAATCTAGCTGGGATATTACAAGAGCCTGTAGCAGTAAGATAGCCGTTTGGATGGAGAGGAAAGGGCGGATCTTGGCGATAACCACCACTCTCCTCACCTTCACATCTCCTCCGAAGAAGTCTTCCTCGACTTCCCATTTCCCCACCCACCCTCCCTTGTCACCTATGCACACAGATCTGTACCCCTTAAGCACTCGATATTCACCCCAACCTCAGCCCCACAGCACTTGTGTACATATCCTCACACTCTGCCATTTCTCCTATCTGTAATTTATTTTATCCTCTGTCCTCCTGTGGACTCTAAGCTCTCTGTGGGCAGGATTTGTATCTACCAAGGTTGTTGTGTTGCAGTAATAATAATAATGATGGTCTTTGTTAAGCACTTACTATGTGCCAGGCATTGTACTAAGCACTGGAGTGGATACAAGCAAATCGAGTTGGACACAGTCCCTGTTCCACATGGGGCTCACAGTCTCAAGCCCCATTTCACAGATGAGGTACTGAGGCACAGGGAAGTGAGTGACTTGCCCAAAGTCATACAGCAGACAAGTGGTGGAGCCGGGATACTCTCCCAAATGCTTAGCTCAGTGCTCTGCACACAGTAAACTCACTAAATACCACTGATCAACTGATTACTACTATTGGGCTCTAAGGGTTAACCGCTCATCAACTGCAATTACCACTGTATAAAATAGAAGCAACATATTAACCCTTTCCGCCCTTTCCTCTCCACCCAAACGGCTACCTTACTGCTACGGGCTCTCGTTATATCCCGGCTAGACTACTGTGTCAGCCTTCTCTCTGATCTCCCTTCCTCCTCTCTCGCCCCGCTCGTCTCTTCACTCCGCTGCCCGGCTCATCTTCCTGCAGAAACGATCTGGGCCTGTCACTCCCCTTCTTAAACACCTCCAGTGGTTGCCTATCAACCTCCGCTCCAAACAAAAACTCCTCACTCTAGGCTTCAAGGCTCTCCATCACCTTGCCCCTTCCTACCTCTCCTCCCTTCTCTCTTTCTACCGCCCACCCCGCACGCTCCGCTCCTCTGCCACCCACCTCCTCGCCATCCCTCGGCCTCGCCTATCCCGCCATCGACCCCTGGGCCACGTCCTCCCTCCTCACCTCCGCCAAATTCTCTTCCCCTCTTCAAAACCCTACTTAAAACTCACCTCCTCCAAGAGGCCTTCCCAGACTGAGCTCCCCTTCTCCCTCTACCACCCCCCCTTCACCTCTCCGCAGCTTAACCCTCTTTTCCTCCCATCTCCCTCTGCTCCTCCCCCCTCCCTTCCCATCCCCTCAGCACTGTACTCGTCTGCTCGACTATATATTTTCTTTACCCTATTTATTTTGTAAATGAATTGTACATCGCCTTGATTCTATTTAGTTGCCATTGTTTTTACGAGATGTTCTTCCCCTTGACTCTATTTATTGCCATTGTTCTCGTCTGTCTGTCTCCCGGATTAGACCGTCAGCCCGTCAAACGGCAGGGACTGTCTCTATCTGTTGCCGACTTGTTCATTCCAAGCGCTTAGTACAGTGCTCTGCACATAGTAAGCGCTCAATAAATACTATTGAATGAATGAATATTAACAATTCCACCATCAGCTACCTTCCTCTTTCTTTTACCAGCACACCATAGTTGAAGCCCTAGGTTTATCTTTTTGAGATTCCCGTGAACCTGACCCCTGTAGGTTATTAGTAGAATGAGCCACTTCCCTTTATTTACCATTCAGTTCTGACAGACCTTTAATAAATAATCCAATAAGATCCATTAGTTGTATGAGATTGAGATGTTTGTAAAACACTAAGAGGCTCTTTGGTGACAAAGAGCAGAGTATTAGAAATATTATTTTAATATTGAAAAATAGGAAGTAACAGGTAAAACATTTGAAGTAACTCCATAGCAACTTCTTTAAATACAAAAGTTCACATGTACCCACTGAATATACATGCTTTATATATAATTTACTGCATATAACATTCCTTATGAACTACAGATTGACTAAGATTTTGAAGCTGGGAAGCATAGTTTTGGCCAGTCTGACCTCATAAAAGAGCAGTGCTATATTAGGTGACACCAGGTGACAAGCCCCTTAGTAAACCAATCAATCGATCAATCAATACTATTTACTGAGCATCTATTCGATGCTGGTACCAAGCATTTGGGAGAACATTCTTGAATAAGGAACATGAACCTTCAAGCAGCGTGGCTCAGTGGAAAGAGCCTGGGCTTCAGAGTCAGAGGTCATGGGTTTGACTTCTGGCTCTGTCACTTGTCAGCTGTGTGACCGTGGGCTAGTCACTTAACTTCTCTATGCCTCAGTTACCTCATCTGTAAAATGGGGATTAACTGTGAGCCTCACGTGGGACAACCTGATGACCCTGTATCTACCCCAGCGCTTAGAACAGTGCTCTGCACATAGTAAGCGCTTAACAAATACCAACATTATTATTATTATTCAAGGAGCTCTTAATCTAACAATGGGGACACAAACCATTTGCAAGCTACTCTGAGCAAAAGTTTAGAAGGATAGATAAATAAGTGTAAATTCACCTAAGTTGAGACTCTTAATGCATCATTCAATAAAATGTATTGAGCACCTGCTGTTTGCAAAGCACTTTGTTAAAACTGGTAAAAAAAAAAAAAAAAAAGACAAGGATGAGACTTATTCATGACCTCTGGCCCCTAAAGGGCTCATGACCCGTGAATAAGGGTGGAGGGAGGGGCTGGTGACCCACACAATGGACTTTGAAATAAAAACAGAAAAACAACATAAAAAGACAAGGACAACAATAAAGTAAGAACTGTGGAACATTGCCGCTGAAGGAGCGGAGTTTCAGACTTCACGCTGCTCTAGCAGGGACTGTTCAGAGACCAACATTCACAACAGCCTCCCAACATTCTGAAAGTTGAAAAGGTATAGCTCAGCCTTTTCCTTTCCATGCTGGTGCAAGACAAGTGTGGGAACCCAGGGGAGTGGGTGGCTGTGGCATGACTCCCTGACAGAAGGGCATGGTGCTCATGCCCGCTACTGAGAATATGCATAAGTGCTAGGGTGTATAAAACACAGGTGCTAAAGATTCAAGTTAGTTAATGATAATGGTGGTGTTTGTTACATGCATAATCTGGGTCAAGCACCGTACTAAGCACTGGAGTAAGTGCAAGATAATTAGGTCAGACACAGTCCCTGCCCCTCAACGGGCTCACGCTCTAAGGAGGCAGGAGAACAGGTTTTTAAGCCTTATTTTACAGATGAGGAAACTGAGGCCCAGGGAAGTTAAGTGCCCCGCCCGAGGTCACACAACAGGTAAGCGGCAGAGCCGGAATCAGAACCCAGGTCCTCTGCTTTCCCGGCCCGGGCTCTTTCCACTAGGCCATACTGCTTCCCTGTTGATTAGAAATAACTTGAGAAGGTGGAGCTTAATCAGAGAAAGGCTCTGTGAGGAAGTGGGTTTTCAAACTGGGGAGATCCGAGGCCTGATGGATTTAAAAGAGGAGGGAGTTCCAGTCAGGAGGAAGCAGGAAGGTGGGTGCAGAACAATTTTTTTTGAGAAAAATGATCCGTGCAGCGGAGTGAAGTATGGATGTGTGGGGAGACTAATGCTGTAGTCAAGATAGGATATAAGTGGTTGAACTAGTGGTCAGTTTGGAAGGAAAGGAAGGAGCAAATTTTGGAGATGCCGTGGAGATAGAATCGATAAGATTTAGCGACTGGCTGAATATATGGCTTGTTTTAGTTCTTTGTACCATTTGCCCCATCCTACCAGGGGGTCAAATACCACATGAGTAGTGCTTTCAAAGGTTGGAAAGCACTGTTTTAGGGATTGAAGCGAGTCCTGAATATCCTTCCCAACTGCCAGCCAAAATTGACATTTCTCAGCTACTTCTCCTTCAACCAACTAAAGAAAGGAATTGACTTTTAGATCCTGAAACGGCCAACCAAATTTAAATCCTGAGTCACTACTTCCCTCACAAATAAACCCAGAGGGCCCAAGAGTTGGCATACTAGGCAAATGACTATGCAGTGAAGCCGAGTAGCCTAATGGAAAGAGCATAGGCTTGGGAGTCAAAGAATCTGGGTTCTAATCCATTTGTCTGCTGCGTGACCTTGGATGGATCACTTAATTTCTCTGTGCCTAAATTTCCTCATCTGTAAAAAGGGGATTAGGTACCTGTTCTCCCACATAACTTGGACTATAAGCCCCATGTGGAACAGAGACTGTGCTTGACCTGATTATCTGGTATCCACCTCTTACTTGCTGGCAATTTGTAAGAAGTACACTATCCATCATGATTTACCTGAAATTTGGAGGAAAGGAGCTAGATAAACTTGGAGAGTAATACATTCATGGGCTCATTCACCCAGAAACCCCAGGCTTCCTTGCAGGCCGCCACCCCACCATCCCCACTAACTCATGTCCATTTCCTGATTTTCAATCTCTTATGCGAGTGTGTGGGAATGGAGCAACTTCTATAGATGAACGGGGACTTATATGCTTACTAAAAGGTATTTGGATTCTGAAAAATTTAAGCACTGAATTTCAAGAACCATAAACTCATCTTCTATACTGAAAGCTCACTATGGGCAGGGAACATCTCTACCAACTCTATTTGTAATTGCTGTTTTTTGTAACGGTATTTAAGCGCTCACTATATGCGAGGCACTGGTGTAAAAAGCAGGGGTAGATACAAGCTAATCAGGTTGGACACAGTCCCTATCCCATATGGGGCTCACAGTCCCCATTTTACAGAGGAAGTAACTGACAAGTGAAGTGACTTGACCAGAGTCACACAGCAGACAAGTGGCGGAGCCGGATACTCTCCCAATCCCAATAGAGCACTGTACTACACGAAGTAAATGCTCAATGAATACCCTCTAGACTGTAAACTCACTGTGGGCATGGAACTTGCCTGCTAATTCTGTAGAGAAGCAGCGTGGCTCAGTGCAAAGAGCACGGGCTTGGGAGTTAGAGATCATGGGTTCGAATCCCAGCTCTGCCACTTGTTAGCTGTGTGACTGTGGGCAAGTCACTCAACTTCTCTGTGCCTCAGTTACCTCATCTGTAAAATGGGGATTAAGACTGTGAGCCTCACATGGGACAACCTGATTACCCTGTATCTACCCCAGCACTTAGAACAGTGCTCTGCACATAGTAAGTGCTTAACAAATACCAACATTATTATTATTACTATTTTAGCGAACTCTCCCAAACGTTCAGTACAGGGCTCTGCCCGTAATAAGCGTTCAGTAAGTACCATTGATTTATTTTTCCTTCGTAAGCTCCCCCGCCCTAGGCACAGTGAGCTCTCAACTGACTCGGCAAACTTAGCTGCCTGCCGAACCCAGGTTTCCTAGTCGGTAAACCCACCTCTGCCACTTGTCAGCTGTGTGACTGTGAGCAAGTCACTCAACTTCTCTGTGCCTCAGTTACCTCATCTGTAAAATGGGGATGAAGACTGTGAGCCTCACGTGGGACAACCTGATGACCCTGGATCTACCCCAGCGCTTAGAACAGTGCTCTGCACATAGTAATAATAATGTTGATATTTGTTAAGCGCTTACTATGTGCAGAGCACTGTTCTAAGCGCTGGAGGAGATACAGGGTTATCAGGTTGTCCCACGTGGGGCTCACAGTCTTCATCCCCATTTTACAGGTGAGGTCACTGAGGCCCAGAGAAGTTATGTGACTTGCCCACAGTCACACAGCTGACAAGTGGCAGAGCCTGGATTCGAACTCGAGACTTCCGACTCCCAAGCCCGTGCTCTTTCCACTGAGCCACGCTGCTTCCCTGTAAGCGCTTAACAAACACCAATTATTAAACCGAGAGATAAGACAGCCTAAGCGCTCAGCACAGTGCTCTGCACACAGTAAGCGCTCAAGAAATACGACTGAACGAAGTCTAGCGGAAAATACCAGCGTAGAGCTCGACCCGCGAAGCTCCCCGCCTCCGAATCCAACTCCCCGGCGACGACTGGCAACACAACGCATGCGCCTTGGAAAGGGCGCGATTGGACAGAAAAATCTCTCTCGGACCTGATTGGCCAGTGTGGATCCAGCGAGCCAATGGAGTCGCAGAGGTGGGCGGGATTTGGTGGCCTTTGAGTTTTAGCGGGCTCGAGGTGGGGGGTTGGGGGAAGGGGGAAGTTCGGCGTTTCAACGGCCCATGTTTGGCGCTCTGCCGGACGCCCTCGCTTTCCCGCGATCATGGCAGCGTTCTCTGATCTCGAGAAGGTGAACCAGGAGCTGCTCAAGTTCCTCCATGCCAACCGGTCCGGGACCCTGCTGCGCCGCCTCTTGGAACGGCAAGAACAGCTAGGGGACCGACTGCTGGAGACCCAAGACGACGCTAGCCGGAAACTCAAAGGTGGGGCTGTGTCACTTGGGGCAAATCACTTCACTTCTCGGTGCCTCAGTTCCCTCATCTGGAGAATGGGGATTAAAAAATGTGAGCCCCACGTGGGACAGTCTGATCACCCTTTCATTCATTCATTCAATAGTATTTATTGAGCGCTTACTATGTGCAGAGCACTGTACTAAGCGCTTGTATCTACCCTACAGGGTAGAACCCTGTATCTACCCCAGCGCTTAGCACAGTGCTCGGCACAAAGTAAGGGCTTAACAAGTGCCAACATCATCATTATTATTAGTGGTAGTAATAGTAATAATAATAAAAATAGCATCGACTGAGCGTCCGCGGGGTGCAGTCCACGACTGGACCCAGCGATTGGAGGGTGCGAAACAAAGAAGTGACCTATTTCCCAGCCCGCAAGGCATCTTCACTACCGGGGGGAGGAGGGAGAGAAGGGATGACAGGCATAAAAAGATTTACAACCAATAATCTAAATCACTGAAGGTAGGGAAGCAGTGTGGCCTGGTGGATAGAGATCAGGCCTGGGAGTAAGGAGGATCCGGGTTCTAACCCCGGCTTTGCCACTTCATTCAATTGTATTTACTGAGTGCTTACTGTGTGCAGAGAACTGTAAGCGAGAGACAATCCCTAACCACATCGGGCCTACAGTCTAGAAAGGGGGAGACAGACATCAAAACAAGTAAACAGGCATCAATATAAATACATAGACATCAAAACAAGTATACCATTAAAAAAAGTGCCAAGGATGGGGTGGGGGGAGAGAAGTAATAAAATAATAATTATGGTATTTCTTAAGCACTTACTATGTGCCAGGCACTGTACTAAGAACTGGGGTGGACACGGGCAAGTCAAGTTGGACACAGTGTCAGCCCCACGTGGGGCTCACGGTCTCAATTTTAGAGATGAAATAACTGAGGCACAGAGAAGTGAAGTTACTTGCCCAGGGTCACACAGCGAGCAAGTGCTCTATTCACTATGCCGTGCTGCTTCTCTAAGTATATACATAAGTGCTAAAGGAGGGTGTTGGGGTGATGTGACTCGGGTGTTAGGTTCTAATCCCGGCTTTGCCAGTTGTCTACTGTGACCTTGGGCAAGCCACTTCACTTTTCCTTGTCTGTTTCCTCAATTAGGAGGGGAACAGCTTCACATAACCACCACCGCAGTCAATGTTCGACATGTTTGACATTGTCATTATTAGACATTATTAGACAAGGGTGACTTGTAAAGTGTGTAAAGACCCAGGCTACTGTGGGAACTGGATTGAAGTTTACAGACTCATGAAGGGTGTGGAAAAGTTGAACACTGCATTGTTTCCCAGATCCCACACCACCAGGATAGGGGTCACCCATTGACGCTTGGAGATTCAAAACAAACTACAGGTAACACACATGGTCGGGGGGAGAAGGCATATGAAATTGATGCCTATCCTCAAGGTGAATGATAGTGGTATTCAATTGCTGGGGCTTAATTGGATCAGATTTGGTCCCTCTCCCATTTGGGGGTCTCAGTCTAAAGGGGAGGAAGAACAGGTGTTTAATCCCCATTTTACAGGTAAGGAAACTGAGGTCCAGAGAAATCGTGACTTCCCAAGGTCTTGTAGCAAGCGAGTGGAAGACCTGTGATTGGAGCCCACTGTTTTCAGCTCTCAGGCCTGTGCTCTTTCCTCTTGGGCCATCAATCACACCAACCCTACAATATTCTGTCTCCAGCAGCGGCAACAGAACATGAGCCAGGATGATCCATTTAGTTTGGCTCCAGAAGAGCATTATTTATGTTCTTATTTTCACACTATCAAATAACTATGATTATGTAGACTGTAAGTTCATTGTGGGCAGGGAACATGTCTCCTAATTCTGATGTATTGTACTCTCCCAAGTGCTCAGTGTACAATGCTCTGCACAAAGTAAACACTCAATAAATATGATTGATTTCACTGCACTTCCTCTTTCTTGCCCCCCTCCAAAAGCCCTCAGTGACCTGTTTTGAGGTGGGCCCCAGTGTTTCTCTGAATGCTTTTCCTCTAAGGAGTGGAGATCATCTGGGGCCTTTAAATTCAGGGAAATAGTGTCCACTGCCTTTTGGGGCCGGGGTGTGTGTGTGGAGAAACACATTTGTTCTAGGGCCCACTTACTGGATAGGCTGCCTAGTACACTGCCAATAAAGAAGGAAACAAAAGCAATTTGATTTTCTTTCTCTCTCTTTCATTTTCATAATGTGAATCTCTCTCTCTCTCTGATTTTCATAAGTGTCCTTTTGTCTGCAGATGCGTTAGCTTTGGAGGAAGGGGTGGCCAGGAAATTTCTTGATAAAAGAGAAGAGATGCAATGTACTGTCTCCATGATGGAGCAAGTTGAAAAGGAGTTGCAGGAAGCAACTGAGAAGAATGCCAGTCTGAAAGCCGAGCTCAAATATCCTTTACTACAAGAGTTTAGATGGAGCAGCCACAGCTAAAGACCTACAGCTTGAGATACGCTTATATGTCAAAACCTATGTATAACAAAACAGGGGAGACCTAATTTGATCACCTGGGTTCTTTTAGACAAAGCAGAGGCAGTTTTTGTGTGTAATAGATGTGTGTATGTATGGTAGACAAATTTGGGGGTATTTTTTTGTATGGTATCCAATTCCTCAGTCTTTCCTCATGACAACTCCTTCTGGCTTTTCACACTGTCAGTTCTATTGAAATTTCCTCCTCTCGTGGACAGTGTTCATATGCAGAATGTGCAGGTGGAACAGCGGTAAAGCCAAATGGGTACAGAGCTTCCCATCTCTCAGAAAGTTATCAGAGTAGGAATTGGAGTCTTGTTAGCCCTCTGGGTAGAGACTGTGTAGCCTCTATCCTGTTCATTCTGTCACCAAATCCTGTTGTTACAAATAAATCAGTCAGTCGTATTTGAGTGATGTGTGCAGAGCACTGTACTAAGCACTCGGAAGAGTTCAATACCACAGAGTTGGTAGACACATTCCCTGCCCACAAGAAGTTTATAATCTGGAGGGGGAGACAGACATTAAAAAATTATGGATATGTACATAAGGGGCTGAGGTTAGGGTGAATAAAGGGCACAAATCCAAGTGTATGATCAACTCAGAAGAGAGAGGGAGTCGGGGAAATGAGGACTTAATTGGGGAAGAACTCTCAGAGGAGATGTGATTTTTAATAAGGTTTTAAAGGTGGGGAGAGTGATGGTGTGTTGGATATGAAGGGGGAGGGAGTTCCAGGCTAGAGGCAGGATGTGGTCAAGGGGTCGGTGTGCGAGACAGAGGAATCAAATGTGCTGGTTTGTAGTTGGAAATCAGCAATGTAAGATGGGGGCGAGGTGATTTGAGTGCTTTCAAGTCAGTGGTAAGGAGTTTCTGTTTGTGGAGATGGATGGGCAATTACTGGAGGTTCTTGTGGAGGGGGGCAAAATGGACTGAACGTTGTTTTAGAAAAATGATCTGGTTCGCAGAGCAAAATATGGACTGGAGTGGGGAGAGACAGGAGGCAGGAAGGTCAGCAAGGAGGCTGATGCAGTAATCAAGGTGGGATAAGATAAATGCTTGGATCAACATGGTGGAATTTTGGATGGAGAGAAAAGGGTGCATTTTAGTGGTGTTATGAAGGTTGAATTGGCAAGATTTGAATGTGTGGGTTGAGTGAGAGATGAGTTGAGGGTAACGCCAAGGTTATGGGCTTGTGGGACAGGGAGGATGGTGGTGCTGTCTACAGTGATGGGCAAATCACACAGGGAGGACAGGAATTGGGTAGGCATTTTAGGAGTTCTGTTTTGGACATGTAAAGTTTGAGGTTTATTCATTCATTCAATAGTATTTATTGAGTGCTTACTATGTGCAGAGCACTTTACTGAGCACTTGGAATGTACAATTCGGCAACAGATAGAGACAATCCCTGCCCAATGACGGGGTTACAGTCTAATCACGGGCTTACAGTCTTGTAAGTGCTTACAACGTGCCAGTGTAGATAGAGGTGTCGGTGGGACATCCAAATCAAGATGTCCTGAAGGCAGGAGGAAAAAAAGAGACTGCAGGGGAGGAGAGCGATCAGGGCTGGAGATATAGTTGTTGGTTCTACCTTCCCAACAACTCTAGAATCCACCTTTTTCTCTCCATCGTAACCTGTACTACATTGATCTAAACATGTATCATTTTCTGTTCAACTACTGCATCAGCTTTCATGCTGACCACCTTGCCTCCTGCTTCTCCCCTCTCCAGTCCATACTTCACTCTGTCGTTCAAATCATTCTTCTAAAAAAAGCATTCACTCTGAATCTCCCCAGTCCTCCTACCTTACCTCTCAACTACTACAACCCAATTTGTGTACTTTGCTCTTCTAACACCAACCTATTCACTCTATCTCACTGCCAACCCCTTTGCCCACGACTTTCTTCTAGTCTGGAATTCCCTCTTCCTTCATAATATGACAGATCATCATTCTCCCCCACTTTGAACTGCCCCCCGGCCCCCCCAAACGATATAAACTCCAAGAGGCCTTCCCTGTCTAAACCCTCATTTCCCCTACTTGCCCTCCCTTCTGTGTCACCTGTACACTTGGATCTGTACTCCTTGAGCACTTGATATTCACCCCACTCTCAGCCCTACCACATTTATGTCCATATCCTAACACTCAGCCATTTCCCTAATCTGTAACCTTTAATGTCTATCTTCCCCCTCTGGACTATAAACCTGCGGGCAGGGATTGTGTACACCAACCCTATAGTATTGCACTTTTCCAAGTGCTTAGTACAGTGCTTTGCACAGAGTAAGCGCTCAGTAGATACCATTAATTGTACCCTAGCGGAAAGAGCATGGGTTCAGGAGTTAGAGGACCTGGATTCTAATCCCAGTTTTGTCTCTTGTCTGCCGTGAGATCTTTGGGCGAGTCGCCTGATTTTGCTGTGTCTCCATTTCCTCATCCTGTAAAATGGGAATTAAATCCCAGTTCTCCCTCTCCTTTAGACTGGTCTGGGCATCAGGTAATGAGGCTTGAGAGCATTAATAATGTTGGTATTTGTTAAGCGCTTACTATGTGCAGAGCACTGTTCTAAGTGCTGGGGTAGACACAGGGGAATCAGGTTGTCCCACGTGGGGCTCACAGTCTTAATCCCCATTTTCCAGATGAGGTAACTGAGGCACAGAGAAGTTAAGTGACTTGCCCACAGTCACACAGCTAACAAGTGGCAGAGCCGGGATTCAAACTCATGACCTCTGACTCCATGATCTTTCCACTGAGCCAGGCTGCTTCTCTAGCAGAGCATTCCCTGCTAAGAGCCAGATCCCGGTATCCAAACTCCATTACTTCATTTGGCTTTTAAAGGGAATGAAGAGGGAAACATTCCCCCCATGCCCTCATTTTGAATCTCCTTCCTCACCAGCACACCAACTGGTATTCAGCACTTTACTATGCTTGTTTTCTCAGCCCCGAGGGTTCATGCTTTGCAGACAGGAAAATCAAAGGGTAAAGAGCACTTTAGAAATCTTTCTTAAGAATTCAACAGCAAAAACAATCAGATTACCTTCCTCCTCAACCTCTACTTCCACTCTCTAGAAACTGGAAGTTTCTAGAGGAAAGGGTGGTGTTGTGGAGGTTCTCGGGGGGGGGGGGGGGGGGGGGGGGGGGGGAGTGTAAGAAGAAGAGTTGGAAAGGAGAGCTGCAATTTTTAGGGGAAAAAGCAGCAGAGTTTCCTTCAGCAGAATTTGATCTCTCTGTCTGGAAGTGACAATGAATGTCTGTAAGAGCTAAACCAGTGAAAGGGCTGTCTCAGTAGGTTTGAAATTATCAAGTGGGAAGGGGCCCTTTATTGGAGAGGTTCAGCTGTACTAAAATTATGATGAAAGGGAATAGTCACATCTCTCTTTAATGTTAAAAGTTTTGAATGTACCCAGTTCATTTCAGGGTCGAAGGGGAAAAGCTGTATGGAATTTCTTACGAAGGCGTTCTGCAGGAGAGGTTTTAGTATTTGGGGAAAATATTTTCTAGGTGGGTCTTGTTTCTAGAAATCACCAAACAAGGAATAAGACCTTGCTTGAGCTGGGTGGGGGATTTACACAGGCCTGGCAAACATTGTGTCATTGTGGAGTCTTAGTCCTTGACTTCTGATGTACTATGTTAAGTAATGAGCTGAAAGAGCTCAAGGACATAGAGGTGGAGATCCAAAGACTAGAAGAAGAAGTAGGTGAAGATACTGCTGTGATTCCTTCAACAGTGTAAGTTCCACAGGGTGTACTTTGCTCTGGAGTCTCCAGTGAACATCAGTAGCCCCTCCAAATGCCTACAGATGTGTTTGTAAGAGAGCTTGTTTATTCATATTAGCATTTGCAAACTATTGTTTTCGTGGTTAAGAGGATGTGTTCATGCTTTGTATAGTATTGCTTTTAAATCAATTATCGAGGGCTTACTATATGCAGAGCCCTGTATTAAGCCCTTGGAAGAGTACAATACAATAGAGTTAGCAGACATGTTCCCTGCCCACAATGAGGTTACAGTCTAGAGAGGGAGACAGACATTAATATAAATTATTTAAAGGTGGTGTATTCCAGGCAAGCTTTTGTAATTTTGAATACTCCATACTTACTGGTAAGCTCCTTTTTCACCCACATAAATCATGTTATCTTTCCTAAGTGTTAGAAGCAATCAGAAACTATTTCTCATACAAATTGATCTTTGTGTTTCTGCAAATCCCTATGAAATCCTCCCCTCCCCAAAAAAAGAAATCAGTGTCTGCCATTGTTTCAGTGGGAAATGAGGGGGTCATGGGAAAGATGTCCATAAACAATTTAAACAGTACATGGCTTCTATCACATTGGGTGAAATTCAAAAAGGTTGTGAAAAGGAAATGCATTTTCTGCATTATGTCACCTTATCTGAAGTTCATTGGTAGCATACAGTTAAACAACCAATCTGCAACTGCTTAAGGTTCACTTTTCTAGCAAATAATGGAGGCAACTTTAAACCGGGGGAAATCGGTTCCCTGTCCAGTGCTAATGAATTACAAATCTTGTTGCTCAGTGATACAGTGATTTGATGAAGCAAGCACTCTCATGTAGAGCAGTGTCACTTTATGGCAACTGAGTTTCCCCTATTCTTTTGTCACATGCTGTCCAAATCACTTTCCAAAACATATTCTGGCAGGAATGCCTATGATAGTTCCGCTAAGTAAGCTGAAGTACGTTATTATTATTGTTGTTGTTTAAGTGCTTACTCTGTGTCAAGCACCGTTCCAAGTGCTGGGGTACAAATTAATCAGGTCAGACCCAGTCCCTGTCCCTCATGGGGTTCACAGTCTACATGGGGCTCACTCAGTATTGTATCTTTTTGAGCACCTATTGCGTGCAGAGGGTGGATTTTTAACTTTGTGTATCCTACTGCACAACTGGAAAGGATAGCATCTCAAGGAGCGCCCGCGGGTCCCAGCCCCGGGCGAGGCCATCCAGCCTGACGGAGGATGGCTTGTGGAAATGGGACACAGAGGCGCCCGGTCTCAGGCAGCTCTTTCCCCATTGGAGGATGGGATGATTTTGCCACCAGAGGTAGATGTGTAGTGACACCATACTACATGCATCTGTACCCCACTCTCATTCTTTTTCCATAGAGTCTTTTTCCCAATTTTCCACCCCTGATGCATTGCGCATCCCCTTCCCTCTGCATGGAACTCCTACTTAGAATGTGAGCCCCATGCAGGAGAGGATCTGTGTCCGACCTGATTGACCTGTACCTACCCCAGCGCTTAGAACAGGTTTTGACACGTAGTACGAGCTTAACAAAAAAAAAACAAAAAAAACCCTTCCCTCCTCTCTCTCAAATCAGCCAAACTATGTATTTCCCCACCTTCAGGGCTCTCTTGAGAACATCTCAATCAATAGTATTTGAATGCTTACTGTCCGCAGAGCACCATACTATGTACTTTCTCGCAAAAAAACTGATGTTAGGCAAAAAATAGGAATAAATAAGTGGAATAAACCAATGGGAATTTAAGGGTTAAGGGGGTGACCTGACAAAAGGTGGAGATTAACTGGGGCTTGCCTCCTGAAGGTGGGTTTTTAGGAGGGCCTTGAAGATGGGGAGGGGTACGGTTTGGCAGATTTGAGAGGAAATGGAATTCCATGCAGGGGAAGGGGAGGGTAGAGTAATAATTGTGGTATATAAGTGTACTATGTACTAAGCACTGGGGTACATACAAGGTATTCAGGTCTGACACAGTCCCTCCCCCAACCAGAGTTCCCATTCTAAGTAGGAAGGACAACAGGCATTGAAATCGCCAATTTACAGGTGAGGAAACTGGGGAACACAAGTGAAGCGACTTGCCCAGGGTCACACAGCAGGCAAGTGGCAGAGCCAGAATTAGAATCCAGATCCTCTGACTCCCAGGCCTGTGCTCTTTCCGATCTTGAAGGTGGGAGTTCAGAGGAAGGCACAGATAGGAGTGAAGAGTGCAAGCTGGGGTGTAATGGAAGAAGAGTAAGGGTAAGGAGCAAACACCTGGTGGAGAGCTTTGAATCCAGTAGTTTTAATATGTATGGCTGCAATATCATAATTCTTTGAAATTGTTATTTTGACTTATTTATGTTTGAATCCTCAGGATTTTAATTTTGTGTTTTTCCCTTTTTGATGAAAAATTACTTATTCAGAGACCAGTTTTTTTGAGAGGCTATTAACTGAATCAATGCCTTACCATGGCAGGAGAGTTTGCATACGCTAATGAAGCTTAGAGCTATGCCTTTGAGAGAGACTCAGGGTTACCCAGAATGGAAAGGTCTAAGCCGAAGCATCAGACAAAGTTGATTCACCTGTGCTGGGCAGCAACAGCATGGGAAAGAGTCAAAGGTGGATGATCAAGTGATCAAAATGTTGATCAGAGACAACGGCAGAGACTTTGTTTTACTTCGCAGAAGAAGGCAATAGTAAACCCCTTCTGTATTTTTACCAAGAAAACTCTATGGAAAAACAACCATAGAGTCGCTATGACTTGGAAACGACTCGACAGCATCTACGAAGAAGAACGTGGGTTTTGAGGGGATACATGATTAGGATAAATAAGAGGTTGGATTACATTTTCATCCCTTAACCTGTTGTCTTTTATATTACAGATACATGACTCAGCTTTACCACCGAATCAGTAAAATCGAGTGGGATTTTGAATGTGAACCAACTCTAATCAAAGGAAGTATCCTTTTCCGAAGACTTTTCCCTGGGATGGGAAAGGGAGGGAAGGACGGAGAGGGGCCTCTGAGTGAGAGGAGTGATAAATGGAAGTATTTTCATTAACTATGTCTACAGTTCATCATGGTCCTGAAATTGCCCATCCCATCCACATTGACAGCGCGCAGCATTCGAAAAAGTTTGTCAGTGACTACCTGTGGAGTTTGATAAACACTCAGTGGTAACTTGCCTCAGGAACTGGTGATGAATAAAGGATTTCACTGCTTAACAAAGTAATTGGCTCAGGATGTGACTGGAGGGCAGTGTGATCTACTGGCCTGCTTTATGACCTTGGCCAAGACAATAATAATGGTATTTGATAAGCCTTTGCTATATGTCAAGCACTGTACTAAGTGAGGGGGGTAGATATAAGATATTAAGTTGGACACAGTCCACAGTGTAAGGGGGAGGGAGGAAATTGAAGCCCAGAGAAGTGACTTGCCCAGGATCACCTAGCAGGCAAATGGTGGTGGGGGGGGGGGGGGTTGTCAATCAGTGGTATTTATTAAGTGCTTATTTTGTGCAGAGCACTGTATTAAGCGCTTGAGAGAGTACAGTGCAACAGTGCAGTGAGAGTTCCCTGTTCACAAGGAGCTTATAGAGGGAACATTTAAAATAAATTATGGATCTGTACTTAAGTCCTGTGGGGCTGAGGGTGCAGTGAATATCAAGTCCTTGAAGGGTACAGATACAAGTGCGTAGGTGATGCAGAAGGGAGAGGGAGTAGGGGAAATGAAGGCTTAGAACCCAGGCTCCTTTTCTTTCCAAAAGGTCATGCTGCTTCTTAACTTCCCTGGACCACAGTTTCCTCATCTGTATAATGCGAATAATACTCACTTCTCCCTACCTCACAGGGATGTTGTGAAGACAAAATATCATTGACGTAAAAGCAAAAAGTAAGGTACTATTAGCTATCTTGTTAATCCCTAAATATGTTTGCTTCTTGAATCTTCTACTCTGGCCCCAAACCTGGAAAAGACATACAACACAAACCCACTGCTTTGAGGTATGGGATGAAGTGGGAGCCCTTAAAGGAGACAATTTGAACCACATTTTACGGTCCAAAGGAGACAATTTGGACCAAATAGGAAGCTAGATATCTACGTGCTCAGAGTAAATGGCTCTTGTTCTCGGCCATTTCTCCTAATAGGATGCTCATCCACTGAGTCACTAATTCACAAACTGCCCTTTTTACCCATAGCCTGTACTCTCTTCATTAATATTTCGCTCACTTCATGAGAAGCAGGATGGCCCAGTGGATAGTGTACAGGCCTGGGAGTCAGAAGGACCTGGGTTCTAATTCCGGCCCTGTCACGTCTCTGCTGTGTGACCTTGGGCAAGTCATTTAACTTCAGCGTGGCTCAGTGGAAAGAGCACGGGCTTTGGAGTCAGAGGTCATGAGTTCGAATCCCAGCTCTGCCACTTGTCAGCTGTGTGACTGTGGGCAAGTCACTTAACTTCTCTGTGCCTCAGTTCCCTCATCTGTAAAATGGGGATTAAGACTGAGCCCCACGTGGGACAACCTGATTCCCTTGTGTCTACCCCAGCGCTTAGAACAGTGCTCTGCACATAGTAAGCACTTAATAAATACCAACATTATTTAACTTCTGTGCCTCAGTGACTTCATCTATAAAATGGGGATTAATACCATTAGCCCCATGTGGGACATGGACTTTGTTCAACTTGATTAGCTTATCAAGCTAATTGATTACCCGGTGCTTTGTACAGTGCTTGACACATAATAATTATGGTACTTGTTAAGCGCTTACTACTTGCCAAGCACTGTTCTAAGTACTGGAGTAGATATAAGTTAATCAGGTTGGACACAGTCCCTGGCCCCCACGGGTCTCACATTCTTAATCCCCATTTTACAGATGAGGCCCATAGAAGTGAAGTGACTTGCTCAAGGTCACACAGCAGACAAGTGGTGGAGCTGGGATTAGAACCCAAGTCCTGCTGACTCCCAGGGCTGTGTTCTATCCACTAAGCTATGCTACTTCGCCTTAATAAGTGCTTAACAAATACCATTTACAAAAAAAAAAAGCCTTATAGAAATGGAAAACCTTCCCTTGTTTTGTGGTATTTAAGTGCTTACTGTGTCAAGCACTATTCTAAGCTCTGGGGTAGGTACAAGACAATTAGGTTGGACACAGTCCCTGTCCCACATAGGACTCACAGTCTTAATCCCCATTTTACAGATGAGGGAACTGCGCACAGAGAAGTTAAGTGACTTGCCCGAGGTCACACAACAGACAAGTGGCGGAGCTGGGAGACATGTTCATTGAAACTGGTCTGTTTGTAAAAAGGTGGGGCTGGCCCATTTTGGGGGAGGGGGAAGAAAAAGGCGGAAATGAGCTAAAGGGAAATGGGGGGAGGGAAAGCCAAAACCTAAAAGCTGTGGTGGAGGTGGAGGTGGTGGAGGAGGAGGTGGAGGTGTGGGGAGGCCTCTAGTGGGTGATGCCCCCTCGAGCCTCTAAAGTCGTTATGGGCAGGGAACGTGTCTGCTAATTCTCCTTCCCAGGAGCTTAGTACAGTGCTCTGCGCATAGTAGGCGCTCAATAAATAGGGGGGATTGATTGGAGGCGATGCGACTTTTACTTTCGCAACATTATCGGGAACCTCCGTGATTCCTCCGTTTTGTGGCTTGTACTGTTCACTAGCTGCCAGCAGATGGCGCCCAACACCAAGACATTCTGTAAAACGCGGCCACCATGGGCCGAGGCAAGAAAATCATCCTTGACTCCGACTAATAATAATAAAATGGCATTTATTAAGCGCTTACTATGTGCAAAGCACTGTTCTAAGCGCTGGGGGAGGCTACAAGGTGATGAGGTTGTCCCACGTGGGGCTCACATTCTTAATCCCCATTTTACAGATGAGGTAACCGAGGCCCAGAGAAGTGAAGTGACTTGCCCAAAGTCACACAGCTGGCAAGCGGCGGAGTCAGGATTAGAACCCATGACCTCTGACTCCCCAGCCCCTGCTCTTTCCACTGAGCCATGCGACGTAGCTACCCTTAATGTTTGCTATTCGGTTTTGGCCCCTGTAATATGCATGGGCTATGGATTTTTAGGATTTTACCAAAAAAAAAAGACTTCATTTAGTTTGCCTTTTACTATCGTTATTGACAGTAAAAATACGAAATTGATTTACCAATCCACCCCAATTCTACCAGTCAATCATTTATTGAGCGCTCACTGTGTGCCGAGCACAGTACTAAGTGCTTGGGAGAGTACAGTGTAACAGACCCATTCTCTGCCCACAGTGAGCTTACAGTCTAGAGGGGGAGACAGACGTTAATATAAAATAAATTACAGATCTGTACATGAGTGCTATAGGGCTGGGAGGGGGGATAAATAAAGGGAGCACGTGAGGGTGATGCAGAAGGGAGTAGAAGAAAAGGAAAAGAGGGCCTAGGGAAGGCTGCTTGGAAGAGATGTGCCTTCAATAGGGCTTTGAAGGAGGGGAGAGTAATTCAATTTAGTGTGTTTGTGTAATAATTTGTCAGTATCTCCTCTCTGATTCAGTTGGCCCATTAAGCTTGAAGATTTGACCCTTTTAAAAGTCTTTTTTTTTTTCTGGGTGATTTTCCTTCTCCCCTCTCTGAAAAGTATCTGGAGATTTAATAGCTTTTGCTGATCTCATTTGAGTGCCCTCATACTGGTTCCAGTATAGAACTGTCACCTCAAAACCAAGATTTGGATGTTAAATTTAGTACTGACATGAGTCAGATGACCTACCTAAATCTAGGTTGCCTTAATTTCACAAGCAATCAATATTGTTTAAGGGTCTACTGTGTGGAGAGCAACTGTACTCCATCCTTGGGAGAGTATAATAATTTAGTAGACATGATCCCTTTCATTTATTGAGTGCTTACTATGTGCAAAGCACTGTACAAAGCCGCTGGGAGAGTACAATATAACAAAAACATTCCCTGCCCACAATGAGTTTATAGTCTAGAGGGGGAGACTGATAATATGTGCGCTCAAGGAATTTACAATGCAGTGGGGGAGAAAGATACTTTCATAACTTAAAGATGGGAGGGAGTAAT
The DNA here is from genome assembly GCF_004115215.2 of Ornithorhynchus anatinus. Classification (NCBI taxonomy): domain Eukaryota; kingdom Metazoa; phylum Chordata; class Mammalia; order Monotremata; family Ornithorhynchidae; genus Ornithorhynchus; species Ornithorhynchus anatinus. Next base: position 9,953,984 of record NC_041750.1, read on the forward strand.
AAAGTATATAAATAGATATCTAAGTGCTATGGCGGTCTCCGGTTTGGGGGAAAAAAACAATTTTGAAGGGAGGGCATGTGTGAGAGAGAAGGCAATTTAGGAGGTTGTGGTTGGAGAGTAGGATTTCAGAGTTGGGGAGGTTAGAGATGGAACAGTGACTAGTGATGATAAGAACTAGTGTATATGTCCAAGTTGGTGAGGTGGGGTGGAGCAGTTGATCTGCAGAATTGAGGAGTGAGAGGAAGCAGGTGGCTTGGTGAGAGGGAGGAGGAATCATCACATGGATTTTGAAGCCCCCAAGGATCAGTGAGAGGGAGGAGTGAAGGAAGGTGTTGAAATTGCTCAGAAAATTGGAGGTGAATTCAGGGGGCTGGAGATGGTGGCCACTAGTAATTGTAGTGGGTGGAAGAGTGAGATAACTTGGGCTTCAAAAAGAGAATCAGTCAATCGATGGTATTTAGTGAGCAAGCACTGTACCAAACACTTGGAAAAATACAATTCAATAGAGTTACATTGTAACTCTGTAACAGAAAAGGTGAAGGTCAGAGCCAAGGGATAGTGAGGAACCAGGAGCAGGCTGACTCTTCCCCTGCCCTGGAAGTTTGGGGGAGTGGAAGAAGGTGAGGCCCCTTTGGGAGGAATTGCTGTGTATGTCAACAAGTAGTTGTGATGCTGAGCATATATAAGCCATTTGCAAATGCCAGGAAGAAACACTTGCCAGGCAGGTATGTAAAAGCTAAAAATAACTCCAAATTTAAAAAATTTAAACCTCATTTTTATCCCAACTGATAATTACCCCAAAATTGTTTTTTGCCTGAAAATGCTATACCGTAAATTTACCATTTTGAGGAACTTTGGTTTTCTGTGATTGTCCATCAGCCTACCATCTGCCCTTTCAAACCACCTCACCCTTAAGCTTACCTTTTGCTTCTTATCTTCAAGAATAAGTATCAGATCTTTTTTTTCCCCAATGTCTTGATTTTTTTTTCCATTCTTGACCTAAACATGACCTCTAAGGAAAAAGCTGGTGTGCCAATTCAAGGTAAGTAAAGATTATTTCTACACATTATGTTCCTTTAGTCCTATTTAATTTGGGTTTAGGATGTTTATTTTTGACTGCCAAAGGCTTTCTTGAACTTTACCCAGCTTGCCTGAAGCTGCAAAGTCCCTAACTCCATTTGTTTCGTAAGCCTTTAGTGTTTGCAATCACAGTAACTTTCAGAAGCCTCACCCCTGTAGTTGGCAAGAGAAACCTGAAACTCAAGTCCTCAGTTCCGAGGTGGGACAATAGGTCTTGGGAGTTCATAAAAATGACTTCCTGGCTTCTAGGAATTCCAGGTAGGAGGGAGGGTGAGAGCAGGGCAGTGAGTAGTTTAACTTGAGAGGAATGAAAGCTGGGGTATGGTGGGAGAAGAGAATGGGTAAAGAGAGAGAGCTGATGGAGTGCCTTCAAGCTGATGGTCAGGAGTTTCTGCTCGATGCAGAGAGGAATGGGCAACCACTGGAGGTTTTTGGGGGTGTGGGGAGATGTGTGCAGCACCACACTGTAGAAAAATGATCTGGGCAGCGGTGTGAAGTATGGATTGGAGAGGGTGGAGACAGGGAGGTAAGTGAAGAGGCTGATGCAGTAATCAGATCAGGATATGACAAGTGCCTGGACCAGCTTAGTGGTCATTTGGCTGAAGAGAAAGGGATGGAGTCTAGAAATGTTGAGGATTTGGCAACAGGCTGAATATGGGGGTTGAGAGGGGGGGAGTCAAGAGTAGTAATAGTATTTAGTAATAGTAATAGTATTTGTTAAACACCTAAGCAGCATGGCCTAGTGGATAGAGCATGGGCCTTGGAGTCAGTTGGACCTGGGTTCTAATCCTGATCTCTCTGCTGTGTGACCTTGGTGGAGTCACTTCACTTTTCAGTGTCTGTTACCTCATCTGTAAAATGGGGATTGGGATTGTGAGCCCCTTATGGGACATGGACTGTGTCCAATCAGATTAATTTGTATCTATCTCAGCACTTAGTACAGTACCTGGCACATAATAAGTGCTTAACAAATACCATTTTAAAAAAACTGAAGCACTTTAGTAAGCACTGGGAAAAACACAGATTTGAGAATTAGGCACTATCCCTTGCTCCTCGAGGGCTCACAATCTAAGAATAATGAGGGGAGGGGATATTAATAATAATAATAATAATGTTGGCATTTGTTGAGTGCTTACTATGTGCCAAACACGGTTCTAAGTGCTGTGATAGATACAAAGTAATCAGATTGTCCCACGTAGGGCTCATGGTCTTCATCCCCATTTTACAGATGAGGCACAGAGAAGTTAAGTGATTTGCCCAAAGTCACACAGCTGACAAGTGGCAGAACTGATATTAGAACCCATGACCTCTGACTCCCAAGCCCTGGCTCTTTCCACTAAGCCACGCTGCTGATATATTAGGTAAGTTGCAACAATTAAAATACAAAAACAGAATACAAGCAAAAATACAAAAAAAAAGCCTTATAATCATTCCTTATCACTCTCTTGGTTTCAGCTGCACAAAGCCTGCAGCAGTCAAGCTTATCATCTGATAGGGTGCAGCTTCATGAGGAAAAGAGAGATTCTTAGCTCTGAACTCTTTCCTCCAGGCGAAGAAGTCCCCTGAAGGGTTAAGCCTGCCCAGAAATATATTACACATGAGTCATAGCTCATCCCCAGTACTTCCGGCCACTCCTTTCTCAAGCTCTTCCCTCACAGGATGACAACGCTATCCAGATATTTCCCCGACCCCTCCATTTGCAGGTTCACCCACCTCATTAGCTTTCATAGAAGGCCAATTCACAGTGCCACTCCTGAAGGGCTCCCCAGGCTCTGACTAAGCAGCTTGTCTCCCCAGTCAATCAGTGGTATTTACAGAGTACTTACCCTGTGCAGAGCACTGGGCTAAGCACTTGGGAGAGATTGATACAATAGAATAGGTAGACATGATCCCTGCCCACGTGGAATTTACAATCTCATGCCGGAGACAGACATTAAAAGAAATTACAGATAGGGGAACGTGTCTGCCGACTCGGTTGTAGTGTACTCTCCCAAGTGCTTAGTATGGTGCTCTGCACATAGTAAGCGATCAGTAAATACCTTTGCTGATGATGATGAAGGCAGGGGAGCAGTTACTTAACTTCTCTATGCTTCAGTTACCTCATCTGTGCCGACCCCTGACCTGGCCTGCCTCTGGCCTGGAACACCGGCCCTCCTCAAATCTGACAGACAATTACTCTCCTCTGGCTTCAAAGCCTTATTGAAGGCACATCTCCTCCAAGAGGCCTTCCTAGACTAGGCTCCCCCTTTCCTCTTCTCCCACTTCCTTCTGGGTCACCCTGTCTTGCTCCCTTTGTTCTCCCCCCCCAGTCCCACAGTACTCATTCAATAGTATTTATTGAGCGCTTACTATGTGCAGAGCACTGTACTAAGCGCTTGGAATGAACAAGTCGGCAACAGATAGAGACAGCCCCTGCCGTTTGACGGGCTTACGGTCTAATCGGGGGAGACGGACAGACGAGAACAATGGCAATAAATAGAGTCAAGGGGAAGAACATCTCGTAAAAACAATGGCAATAATAATGTTGGTATTTGTTAAGCGCTTACTATGTGCCGAGCACTGTTCTAAGCGCTGGGGTAGACATAGGGGAATCAGGTCGTCCCACGTGGGGCTCACAGTCTTCATCCCCATTTTACAGATGAGGGAACTGAGGCACCGAGAAGTCAAGCGACTTGCCCACAGTCACACAGCCGACAAGTGGCAGAGCTGGGATTCGAACTCACGAGCCCTGACTCCAAAGCCCACGCTCTTTCCACTGAGCCACGCTGCTTCTCCAACTAAATAGAATCTCCAACTAAATAGAATCGAGGCAATGTACAATTCATTAACAAAATAAATAGGGTAATGGAAATATATACAGTTGAGCGGACGAGTACAGTGCTGAGGGGATGGGAAGGGAGAGGGGGAGGAGCAGAGGGAAAGGGGGAAAAGAGGATTTAGCTGCGGAGAGGTGAAGGGGGGTGGTAGAGGGAGTAGAGGGAGAAGAGGAGCTCAGTCTGGGAAGGCCTCTTGGAGGAGGTGAGTTTTAAGTAGGGTTTTGAAGAGGGGAAGAGAATCAGTTTGGCGGAGGTGAGGAGGGAGGGCGTTCCAGGACCGCGGGAGGACGTGGCCCGTGGGTCGACGGCGGGATGGGCGAGACCGAGGGACGGCGAGGAGGTGGGCGGCGGAGGGGCGGAGCGTGCGGGGTGGGCGGTAGAAAGAGAGAAGGGAGGAGAGGTAGGAAGGGGCAAGGTGATGTAGAGCCTTGAAGCCTAGAATGAGGAGTTTTTGTTTGGAGCGGAGGTTGATAGGCAACCACTGGAGTTAAGAAGGGGAGTGACATGCCCAGATCGTTTCTGCAGGAAGATGAGCCGGGCAGCGGAGTGAAGAATAGACCGGAGCGGGGCGAGAGAGGAGGAAGGGAGGTCAGAGAGAAGGCTGACACAGTAGCCTAGCCGGGATAAGTACTTATATACATATCTGTAATTTATTTGTATTGATCTCTGTCTCCCCCCCTAGATTCTAAACTCATTGTGGACAGGGAATGTGTATGTTTATTGTTGCATTGTACTTTCCCCAGCGCTTAGCACACAGCAAGTGCTCAATAAATACGATTGAATGAATCTGAAAAAGGGGGATTAAGATGGTGAGCCTCATGTGAGACATGGACTGTGTCCAACCGGACCAGCTGGTTTCTACCCCGAGTGCTTATCCCAAGCGCTTAGTACAGTGCTCTGCACATAGTAAGCGCTCAATAAATACTATTGAATGAATGAATGAATACCTGGTGCATACTAAGCGCTTAACAGATACCATTTAAAAAAAAAGAGAGTGAGAGAAGCAGTAATTTGTTGGAGGATTTCCACCCTGTGCCCAGGCCCTTGTCCACTCTTTTAACTACAAGGTGTCAGCTGGAGAAAAACATAGCCTGAAAGGGCCCCTCTGCCTAATTTAGAAAGCAGCCAGTTTGAGCAGTTCGTGCCCCACTTTGAACTCTTTGATGAAAGCATCATGATTACTAACTCCATTTGACTGTCTCAGGCGCTTGGTACTTTGTGCGGCAAGCAGCGCGTGCCCCATAAATATTATTGATTGATTTTGACTGCTGACAACAGCGTTTATAGTATCTCGGGGCCCACACATGCGATTAGCAGTGGCCCCGCCCCTCCAGGCGGTGGTGTGATGTTATGGCTCCTCCCATCACGCCCCTCAGTCTGGAACAGGGAGAGGCTGTCTGGAAGGGGTGGGGAAGAACATGGGATCAGCAGGGAGGGGCAGGATGTGACACTGACCACTGACATAGCGCCCCCCCCTCCCCCCCCCCCCCCCCCGCGTAGCAGAACTTACTTCCTCATTTTGGTGAGGCAGCTGCCTAGTAAAGGCTGAAAATACATCAAATCGTCTATTCTCCCTCTACACCTTCTCCCTTGGAGAACTCATTCGCTCTCACGGCTTAAGCCTCTCTCTCTACGTGGATGATTCCCAAATCTATCTCTCGAGCCCCGACCTCCTCTGTAGTCTTGCATTTTCTCCTGCCTTCAGCACATCTCTACTTGGATTGATGTGCCGCCAACATCTCATGTCCAAAACGCTTACCGTGTCCCAAACTGAATTCCTATTCTTTCCATCCAAATCTTGTCCTCTCCCTGTCTTTCTCATCACCGTAGGAAACACCACCATCCTCCCTGCTTCCCAAGCCGGTAAGCTTGGCATTTTCCTCTAGACTCTAGATAGACATCGATACAAATAAAATAACAGAAATGTACATAAGTGCTGTGGGGCTGGGAGGCGGGGGGAGAGCAAAGGGAGCATGTCAGGGTCATGCAGAAATGGAGTTGAAAAAAAGGAAAAGAGGGCTTAGGGAAGGCCTCTTGGAGGAGATGTGCCTTCAATAAGGAGTTAAAGTAGGGGAGAGTAATTGTCAGACTTGAGGAGGGAGGGTGTTTCAGGCTAGAGGCAGGATGTGGGCTAGGGGTAGGTGGTAAGACAGGCAAGATCGAGGCAGAGTGAGAAGGTTAGCACTAGAGGAGCAAAGTGTGTAGGTTGGGTGTAGAAGGAAAGAAGTGAGGTGAGGTAGGAGGGGGCAAGGTGATGGAGTGCTTTAAAACCAATGGTGAAGAGTTTTTGTTTGATATGGAGGTGGATGGGCCACTACTGGAGTTTTTTGAGGAGGGGGTTGACATGTCCTGAACATTTTTGTAGAAAAATGATCTGGGCAGCCAAATGAAGTATGGCCTGGAGTGGGGAGAGACAGGAGGCTTGGGAGGCGAGCAAGGAGGTTGATGCAGTAATCCAGGCAGGATAGGATGAATGATTGTATTAACATGGTAGCAGTTTGGATGGAGAGGAAAGGGTGGATTTTAGCGATGTTGTAAAGGTGGGACCGACAGGATTTGGTGATGGATTGAATATGTGGGTTGAAAGAGAGGAGTAAAGGATAAAGCCAAGGTTACGAGTTTGTGAGACAGGTAAGATGGTGGTGCCGTATACAGTGATGGGTAAGTCAGAGGGAGGACAGGCTTACTGACCTCCCACTGCTTGGATTCTGTTTATACACTGAAGTTGAGTGAGACGTGACCTCTAGGGATTTGATAATGGAGGTGCCAGGTGCAGTCAGTGTAACTACCACTTCAATGTGGATGATTCCCCAATCTACCTCACCGTTACTGACATCGCACTTGCCTTATGATCTTACATTTTCCTCTACCTTCAGAACATCTTCATCTGGAGATGTGGACACCCTAAACTTAATAGGTCTAAAACCCATAAACATTTTCTCTCTTACATCTTCTCCTTTTTGTAATTTTCCTTACCCTCTCACCCACCCCATCCTCCTCCTTTCCATTACCTTCTAGAGGTCCTCCTCGACCTCTCAGCAGCCTTTGACCCAATTGACGCTAGCTCCTTCTCAAAACACTATCAGTACTTCCTACTGGAACCACCACTCTCACCACTCCTTCTCAGTTTTATTTTCTGGTTCTTCTTCTGCCTCCCATTCTCCTGCAGTCAGCATTCTAAAAATTTCCAAACTTTTCTCACTCTACATTCACTCTCTCTTGAGGGGAACTCAGCTGATCACATGACTTCAGCTACCATCTCTTTGCTGTTGGTTCCTTAATCCACCTCTCTAAACCTCACTCCTGCATCTCCTCTTGCCTCTAGGAAGTCTCACAAAACTACTACCACAACAAAACTGCTCATCTTTCCCCTTAAATCCATTCCTCCTCTTGTCTTTTCCATCTCTGTCAGTAATAATAATTATGATATTTGTTAAGCGCTACATACCAAGCACGCTAGTAGACCCAACATAATCAGGCTGGGCACAGTCCCTGTCCACATGGGGCTCACCGTCTGACTAGGCGGGTATAAGATTTAGTCCCCATTTTAGAGATGAGAAAACTGAGGCACAGAAAAGTTGCCCAACCTCACACAGCAGTTAAGTGGTGGACCTGGGATTAGAACCTAGGTCCTCTGACTCCTAGGTCTGGGTGCTTTCCAGTAGGCCACACTGCTTCTCTACCACCATCCTCCTTGTCTCAGAAGCCTGTAACTTCAATATTGTCTTCGAATCATCCTTGTCTTTTATCGCTCACGTTCAATCTACTGGCTGCTGGGTGACCTTGAGCAAGTCACTTAACTTCCCTGGGCCTCAGTTTCTTCATCCATAAAATGGGGATTCAATATCTAGACTTTGAACCCTGTTTGGGATGGGGACTGTGCTGGATCTGGTTATCTTTGTATCTACCCCAGTGTACACAGTAAGAGCTTAATAAATTCCACAATTATTATTTAATCATTGGAAAAGCCCAGTGTGCTGAAGCAGCAGAGACAATGAGGATAACTCTTTGAAGCCTGTAATCACTCCTCCTCTGCCAACATAATCAGCTTCCTCAGCTTTCCTGAGGGCAGACAGCTGGTCAAGGCTAAGAATGTAGAGATGGTCTCTGAGCAGGGAGGACAGAGTGCCTATGGTATTAGATTATTTGCTGAAGGATGTGCCAGCCTGACTCTTCTTTCCTTGTGTATCCCCCACACACACATCCCAACCCTCATTAAGTGACAGTGACAAAGGGAGAAAAGCCCAGGGGATTGCAGGGGACGTGCTGGACCCTATTTATAGGTTGCCCTGGAGTCGTGATCTTGCGATCTTGGAAGGGACTCTGGATTTGGCCAGGGTGGGGACAGGGGAGTGTGATATATGGAGGCATGATCACATCTTCGGTAGCTGTAAAACCAACTGTCCTTCTGGACCTCCCCTTACATAGGAACGGTGTAGAGAAAGCCCTGCCCCAAAAGGACTCTCTCTGCTTTTGGGGGGTTTTTTTTTGCATCTTGCTTCTTGTCAGTTTTTCACCTGGCTGAGGGATGCACCTGTTGCTCGAAAAGAATTGGGTGTGACTATTGCCAGGCATTTCAACTGACTCCTCAAGCTCAGAGTCAAGATTAACCCCTTTTAAAGGTCATCATACCCAACTAACAACTCAGCTTTCCATATATAGTAATGCTTTTCAGGAGGGATTCCAATAAATCTCACTATAATAGCAGGTGTTGATGAAAGCAATCTGATTGCTATTTAGCTGCCAAGATTTCTCAGTTTGGGTTCTTGGTTTCAATCCAAAGAATGGCGTGGGGAGGGGGCAGGGGCAGGATTGACTACCAGAGTTTGACACTGACACTCAATCCAGTTTGCTTTGAGCATGCCAGTTAGGCAGAGACAAGGTCTCTGAACCTGAGCCCTGCAGATAAGGGATGATAGCAGGCAGGGGCCAAAGAGAAGAGAGGTGCAAAAAGCCGAGATACTCTTTGCCCATCAGCTTGAGTGGTGACCCAAAGTTTCTGGAGTTGGTAGTTGTAAGCTCATTGTGGGCAGGGAATGAGTCTACCAACTCTGTTATGTTGTACTTTCCCAAGTGCTTAGTACAGTGCTCTGATTGATTAAATACAAAGCCCAAACAGAGTACTCAAGGGAAGCAGCATGGCCTAATGGACAGAGCATGGAAGCCAGAAGGACCTGAGTTCTAATCCAAGTTCTGCCACTTGTCTGCTTTGTGACCTTGAGCAACTCAGTTCACTTTTCTCTGCCTCAGTTACCTCATCTGTAAAATGGGGATTAAGATTGTGAGCCACATGTGGGACATGGACTGTGCCGAATTTGATTAGCTTATATCTACCCCAGAGCTTAGCACAGTGCCTGGCACATAGCGCATAAACACCATTTTTTTTAAAGGGGCCCAATTTGGCCTATATGGACTCAGAAGAAGACCTTTCTGCTGAAAATTTTAGTCAAATAAATGATTTCTCTGGTTTATTTTCACAAAAGCCTTGAGTATGAGAGAAGACAAAGTATGGCTCCTAAGTAAGTCACCTGCATGCTTTTTTTTTTTTAATGGTATTTAAGCATCCTGGCTCTGCCACTTGTCAGTTGTGTAACTGTGGGCAAGTCACTTAACTTCTCTGTGCCTCAGTTCCCTCATCTGTAAAATGGGGATTAACTGTGAGCCTCACGTGAGACAACCTGATTAACCTGTATCTACCCCAGCGCATAGAACAGTGCTCTGCACATAGTAAGTGCTTAACAAATACCAACATTATTATTATTAAGTGCAATATGCCAAGCACAAACTAATTAGGTTGGACAGAGTCCCTGTCCCACATGGGGTTCATGGTCTTAATTCCCATTTTACAGTTGAGGTAACTGAGGCACAGAGAAGTTAAGTGTCTTGCCCAAGGTCACACGAGAGACAAATGGCAGAGGCAGAATTAGAACCCAAGTCCTTCTGATTCCCAGGCCCATGCTTTCCACCCACAGCACTTACGTACTTATTTCTATACTTGGTTGCTTTCCTTACCTATAATTTCTTAAATATCTGTCTCTCCCCTCTAGACAATAAATTTCCCTGATGGCAGGGATTGCATCTGCGAACTCTACTGTACTCTCCCAAGGGCTTAATACAGTGCTCCACATGTAGTAAGTGCTCAATCAATCAATGGTATTGAATGTATCAATACTTCAATTGTATTTATTGGGTGCTTACTATGTGCAGAGCACTGTATTAAGCAATTAGGAGAGTACAATAGAATTATGAATTTACAGTTTAGAAGGGGAGGCAGACATTAACATAAATAAATCATTTATAATATGTCATTTAAAGATATGTACATAAGTACTGTGGGGCTGAGGGTGGGGAGAATATCAAATGCCTAAAGTTCACTAATCCTAGAGCATAAATCACAGAAGGGAAAGCGAGCTGGGGATAGGACAGCTTAATCAGGGAAGGCCTCTTGGAGATGTGAAGCAGCGTGGCTTAGTAGAAAGAGCATGGGCTTGGGTCAAAGGTTATGGGTTCTAATCCCAGCTCTGCCACTTAGCTGTGTGACTTTGGGCAAGTCACTTAACTTCTCTGTGCCTCAGTTACCTTATCTGGAAAATGGGGATTAAGACTGTGAGCCCCACGTGGGACAACCTGATTACCTTATATCAACCCCAGCGCTTAGAACAGTGCTTGACACAGAGTAAGCGCTTAACAAATGCCATCATTATTATTATGTGACCTTAATAATGCTTTAAAGGAGGGGAGAGTGGTGGACTGATGTATATGGAGGGGGAGGGAGTACCAGGTTAGGGGGAGGACGTGAGAAGGGGGTGGGTGGCAAGATAGATGAGATTGGGGCACAGCGAGCAAGCTGGTGCTACAGAAGCAGAGTGGGCAGGCTGGGCTGTAGTAGGAGGTCACTGAGGTGAGGTAGGATGGGGCAAGCTGACTGAGTGCTTTAAAACCTAAGGTAAGGAGTATGTTTGACATGGAGGTGGATGGGCAGCCATTGGAAGTTCTTGAGGAATGGAGAGACATGAACTGAATGTTTTTGTTGGAAAAATGATCTGTGCAGCATGGAGTTGGAAGACAGGAGTCCGGGAGGTCAGTGAGGAGGCAGATGCAGTAGTAACGAAGGGACAAGGATAAGTGCTTGGATCGGCAAGATAGCAGTTTGGGTGGGAAGGGTGGATTTTAGCAATTTGTGTAGAATTGACAGGATTTGGTGACTGATTGATACAGGGGTGGAATGAGAGAGATGGTTATGGGGCCAGTGATGGGAAAGAGAGGGGGAGGTCAGGGTTTGGGTGGAAAGATTTTGGACATGGTTAATTTGAAGTGTCAGCAGGACATCCAGGTAGGAGAGGGGCTGTAGTTTGATAGAGGTATTTCAGAATTGGTGAGTGTAGATCCTAGTTACAAGAGATAAAATCAAGTGTGTGCCCAAATTGGTGAGTGTGTGAGGTGGGGTGGAAGAGGGCATGGGAGTAGAGGAGAGAGAGGACTGTACTACGCTTGGGAGCATACAGTAAAGTTAAAAAGTTGGTGGATTTGCTGATTGTTTGATCCATCAGAGGATGAAACTAAAAGCACAGAGGGGGGGAGTGCTTGCCCCTGAGCCACACAGTATGCAGAAGGAAAGCTGAAATTAGAACTCAAGGCCTCCAGCCACCCTATTCACTGGTCCTGGTATTTTTTTTTTTTTTTTTAACTTTCCCCTGGAGGGCTTGAACGTGACTACAAAAAAATCCCTCAGAACATCAGCTAAGACAAGGAAAAACTGCTGAGTGCATTTTACGATGCATTTAATCAATCTAATTTGAAACAAATTTAACACAGAATTTCAATCAGGTACAGAATAAGAAAGGTAATAAACCACAAAACACAGTTCAGAAAATGTCCTCATGCTGGCCCTCAGAATCCTTCCTGAAGCAATGGCTACTCTTTTCCCTCAGTGACTTCATGAAGTCACATCTGAAGAAGGCAGGACTTGCATAAATTTCTAGCCTATTCAATGTTGTCTTCCAACTTGGCGAACATAAATATAATACGGTAGAATTAGTTTTAAGGATTTTGTGCTTTCACTAAAAGACATTTTTATGTAGGTTTTTAAGAATCATAGAGTGATGGTAACATGCTCTTGAAATTTTCAGGAAAATAGGTTTTTTCTAGAAGGACCCTTCAGTAGAGAAGCTAGTTATATGAAAAAGAGGTAGAAGAGGTTTTTTCCCTTCCAAAATTTGATTTACAATAGGGAAGGAAAAAAATGCTGACCTAAAATTATGATTAAATCATGTTCACTCACATTTAGACTGTGAGCCCCCTGTGGGACAGGGACTATGTCTGACCTGATGAATTTGTATCTACCCCAGTGCTTAGAACAGTGTTTGACACATATAATAAGCACTTAAATACCAAAATAAATAAAAGACTGCAGAAATAGAAGGGGAAAAGAAGAAATTAGCACATATGTTTCCATGGTGCCTTTCTTACTGCAAACTGAAGCACAAGGTGGGCAAGAGTATTTTCTTTTTGGTATTAGCTCCTGAATGAGTCACAGTTAGGGTGAACGCCAATCATCCTACCTGAATGAGACTTTAGAGTGGGGTTGTTGGCTACTGTTACTAACACTTGCAAGGGAGTTTCAACAAACAAAACCCTTCACAAGTAAATTTGTATAGAAACCTTGTCCTGCAGAGTTAAAAAACATTCAAGCCTACAGTTCCCCAACTAAAGCTGCTGAGGCTCACCCTGTCATTTGTAATAGCACTAACAAATATAATAAAAATAAAATAATGAATGGTAGTCTCATTGGCTGGCATTTTTTTTTCTTCAGCCAAAGTCTCCTGCATGGAGAATAATTTGACCCTTCCCAAAATAGGCCAGGGAAGTGTCTACCTGATGTTTTACCTAAGTATTTACTTTGTCCATCATAGAGAACATTCACTCTGAATCCTGACCAAATATTAGAACTAAAAAACATATTTTCAAATGTCCCAGAGTAGATCTACAGGGCACTTTTCTCTAGCTAACAAATTTGAATGAGGCCCCCTTCATACTATAAGGCTTTGGTATGATTATCGTTAGAGAATTATCACTGGACTTCAAGCCCAATCTTCAACAATTGATATGAGCTCCACAACATATCACACTTTTGGTTACAATTCACAATCATGTTATATGGAGACCATAATAGGCAACAGCCTATGAATGCTACCTCCCACCTTTTAGATAAAAAGCTAAATTGTGTTTTTACAATGATGTGTTCTTTACATTAAGCATTAAAGCATTGTGCATATTTGGAGGTGACATGCAAAGCCTTTAATATCCTTAAGTCTAGTGTAAAAAAATAAACTCACAAGTGAAACAGCATCTGTGTCCACAATCAGGGATAGCAACTGAGTACAACAGTTCTCACTAGTTGAGACATTAATATTTGCTGAGCAAAACTAAAAGGAGTAAGATTATAGTGCATGGAGATTGGGAGTCCTTTTAATAATTTAGCTAAGTAGATAAAGTCTTTAGCCAAAAAGGCAAGTATCAAAGTCACTTTTAGAAAAAAATCAATAGTGTTCTACAGGTCAAGAAGGAGAATACAATAGCTTTACAGAGGACACAGTTCACAGCCGATGCCTATGCTGACAGTTACTCAAGAGAAATGTATGTGAAGCACATACTGGCAGGTTATAGAATGACAATCCCTTTGTGACAGCCAGAAAATTAACAGTGGGTTTGCCCTCTTCACAGGTTAAGGGTGACGTCCCTGAACAAAATACCAGACACTTGTACAATAACAACTCAATGATTTTAACTGCATCTATCACTATATCTATATCCTTTATTTCTTCAAATAGGGGAAACTTTTTTTTCTGGGTTTAATTTACTAAGATAAAATAGAACTGGCCATAAATATTTCAAGACTTCAAACGAAGGGAACACAGGGAGAGGAAAGAGCAATGTGTGTTTTATGTTAATCATATGATTTTAGAAATTTAATTGATGACAGGAAGACATTGGGTTTCAAAAAACATTTCATACAGTCTGTTAAAGATCTGACATCCATTCCAAAGACAAGCTCTACATTTAATATAACACTATTGTTTTCAAAAGGCAGTGACCCTGCCACACAGGTGCAGACAACAAGATCAGAATAAAATTACCTCAACGACAGAAAGCCAAAGAAGATGAGTAACTTAAAAAGGCAGCAACATGATTTTGAAAAAATAAATAAATCCTTTTTTTCTTTTTCTTTTTTTTACAAATTATATTCCACTGAATATTCCAAAGAATACACAAAAAGGCTTTTTTGGTGCAAAGAAACATTTAACTGTACATTTTTAATTTATACCCTTCAAAAGAAGAAAATCTTTCACAGCTTCAGGCAAAGGGGTTTCTAGTGCTTTTTGTCTTTCCGTAGTGTACATATGCAACTCCTTCCAAACCACCAACGGGGAGGAGGGACCATCTGTAACCAGGAACGTTAAGTTTGCCATCCTCAAAAGCTTCGGGTCTACTACCTGCTGCCACTTTTTGAATTTTTTCCCCCTTGTCACATCATTTGCACACATCTTTTAATGGATCAGAAAAGAAAAATTAACCCTCTCCTTTTAATCAATATGAACTTTTTTGAAAGCGCAGACATAATGGCATATAGACTTGAAGCAAATAGACAATGGCAATAAGAACTTTTTTTAAAAAAATATAAATCATTATGGTTTGTCTCCTGGACATCATGCTGGTTCTCTAATCCCAGTGTCTCTCTGTGGTCTATAAAACATTAGCACAAAGCAAATACAATGATACCCTTGTTGTTAATGGGGAATTTTTCTTTCCTTTTAGCCCTCATTATCTGTAAAAAAATATATATACAAGGGGTGGGGAGAGAGCAAACAGTGCAAAAGTAAAAAAAATATAAACTTTACAAATATACAACCCTGAACTGAAAAAAAGTGCAAGGGAAGGAAGGGGAAAACACATGAGTAGAAATATAAAATTCACACCCAGAAAGGGAGTAAAAAAGGAGACATCTTTGGGTGGGGAACAAATGTGTAAATTGGCAGAAGTTGGTCCCTATGTCTCTCCTACGTTCTGTATGGTACCTGGCATATCATGGGTGCCAAATAAATATTAAGGGATCGTGATGACAACTGTCTTGCCAGGAGCCATTTTAAATTGGGCATTATCTGCTGCTGTTAAAATCATTTTGTCCTGGTTGAAGGTAACTACAAACTAGATTCTGGGCAACCTATTAGCTCGAGGAGAGCAGGGACCATCTAAGAATTGACTGGATTTGTAATTTGGGGGAGACTAGCAGAACCAAGGCTAATCCCTATCATCTACCCCAGAGTTCATTCATTTAATCGTATTTATTGGCGCTTACTGTGTGCAGAGCACTGTACTAAGTGCCAGAGTTCTAAGGCAAAAGTAAACACTTGCACTCCTGAGAGGGGCAGGGGAGTGGGTGTGTGTGTGTGTGTATGTGTTGTGCGTAAGCATAGTAACTGACCACAAAAGTAGCACCTGGTTTTGTTTTTAAAGTCACTGCTGCAGATCAGTCCACAGATCATCTTCTGCTGCAGTTCCTTGTCTGTTAGTCCTTTGGTTAGGAAAACACCTCCCTTAAATTTGGGAAGGGAAAAAAGTCCCATTTGAAGAAGACTGGGATGACTGGCCTTACATCCAGAGAATCATTTCACCGCTTTTTTTCCCCTCTCCTCTTTCTCCTTCATTTGTAAGAAAAACTCCCCCAATAAGAAAAATAGAAGTCCGCTGCCAGAAGATTGACTGCATTGCCTACAAAAATAAATATATAAAACAAAAATCCAAGCAGACAGTCAAACTTCACACAGCCTACTCCAAGCATTCATTCTTCTGCGATTTCTCTTTTCTTTCCTTCCAAAATATGGAGACCCCAATTACCCAGGAAACATCGTGCGGTGAGTTAGTTTTTTTTAAATTGGGGAAAGAAAATATATTCTATTCCCATAAATGAGCAGCAGCATTCGGGCAGAGGCACTTTGTGGGTCGCTTTCATGCAGCATCATCTTCCAGGCTTACAATCTGTCTCTGTCAATAAAAATGGTAAATGTTTACTTTTCCACCAGTCTTGAAAAAAGCAAACAATAAAAAACACAACAAACCAACCCTGCATAATCCCAGAAAAGATACCACTGGCTATCACAGGCCCTGAGTAGGTATTGAACTCTTGTGATCAGATTCAAATTATTTCTGGACTACACTGAACTTGACCAATCAGATCAAAGGCTGGAGAGTTAAGATGACAGATTCAGTAGCGGCTAGGGCACAACTCAGAATTAGGGAAACAGCACGTGTAGAAACATATATTACCGAAGGATAAGTGTAGCCATCCTGACTCTTACAGATATGAATCTCATCCTCAGTGGTTTTCTGATAGACAGGATTGTCAAAGTTTATGCTGTTGATGTTCTTGAGCCGCCAGTTCTTCCACACAAGGAAGGCACCAAAACAAATTAAAATGAATAGGACTGCAGAAAGATGAGAAGAAGAAACATTAATTGTACTGTTTTTACTGGTGAAAGATGGAATTTTTTAAAAATGCACACTAAATTTGCAAACTACAAAAGGATTTCAACTTTTCTATTATGGCACTGCCCCCAGACAGGATGGCTGGTAATTCGAGAAGATGGAGATAAATTAACCAAGCCCTCCAAGCCCAGAGCCTGCAAAGGCAGCTAGCTCAAAGGCCTGAGAATATTGCAAAATCACAAACCAGCAAGTGGGTGAATGGCTCACTGACATTTCATCAGATGCCCAGAAGAATTTGGGAACCACTCTTCCTAATTCAGCAACCGAAATTATGGATTTGGTGTTAAAAAATCAGTAGAGGACAAAGTGGATCGACAGATAAAACTGCAAATCCATGGATGTCACATGGGGCCCTGGAGTCCACGAAACAGTTCGTTTCATTCTTCAAAGGGCATTCAATGTACTGGCTCTACCTTACCTAGTGGCAGGACAATAGACAGGGCTGTAGGACCGCCTTGCTTCTCCTGATTTGTTTCCGCAGCAATATCACTTTGCGCTGCTGGAGAGAAAATTGAACATCAGGCACAACCAATTGACAGTAATCTAGTTTTACCTAACTCCAAATAGGAAGTAATAATGTTGGTATTTGTTAAGCGCTTACTATGTGCAGAGCACTGTTCTAAGCGCTGGGGTAGACACAGGGGAATCAGGTTGTCCCACGTGGGGCTCACAGTCTTAATCCCCATTTTACAGATGAGGCGCAGAGAAGTTAAGTGACTCGCCCACAGTCACACAGCTGACAAGTGGCAGAGTTGGGATTCAAACCCATGACCTCTGACTCCAAAGCCCGTGCTCTTTCCACTGAGCCACACTGCTTCTCAGGAAGTGGAATAGCCTAGGTGGAAACAGCAGAAGACTAAGAATCAGGATCCTGGGATTCTCATTCCAGTTCTGCCACTGGTCTGCTCTGTAACTTTGGGCAAGGCTCTTAGGGTCTCTGTACTTCAGTTTCCTCAGCTGTAAAATAGGGATAAAATTCCCATTCTCCTTCCCTCTCAGATGATAAGCCCTGGGTTGGATAAGGAGTGTGTCTGATCTGATGGTCTCATAGCTACCCCAGGGCTTTAGCCTAGAGCAAATGCTTAATAAACACTGCTATTATTAAAATGGTAAACAGAATGCTATCAACCCTAAGGACATATAGTGCACCCAAGAAGTCCCAGCCCAGCAGAGGGTCCATGAAAGGAGAGCATACCTAAAAAAGTCTCTCTCCTCATTCCCAACTTGTGTGCTCCCCTCACCCCTATGGCCCTGCATTCCCTCACTCTGCACGTCTTCTCCCTTTCACGGAGAAGCAGCGTGGCTCAGTGGAAAGCGCACGGGCTTGGGAGTCAGAGGGCATGGGTTTGAATCCCAGCTCTGCCACTTGTCAGCTGTGTGACTGTGGGCAAGTCACAACTTCTCTGTGCCTCAGTTACCTCTTCTGTAAAATGGGGATGAAGACTGTGAGCCTCACGTGGGACAACCTGATTACCCTGTATCTACCCCAGCACTTGGTGCTCTGCACATAGTACGCGCTTAACAAATACCAACATTATTATTTTTTGTATTTATATTAATGCCTTTCTCCTTCTCTAGACTGTAAGCTAATTTTGGGCAAGGAATATGTCTCCCAACTCAGTTATACTCTACTCTCCCAAGCGCTTAGAACAGTGCTCTGCACACAGTAAGCCCTCAATAAGTACGACTGATTGCTGCTCAGCTCGATTATGATGTACTGTGAGTAGGACAATTGTTATAAGTACCCTATCACCTACACACTAGTGGCCAGGGTGGGGGGGGAAGGGGGCCCTACCCTTTCTTTAGGTTTCCTTTGGGGCTCCAGATTTCAGGCTTATGCCAATGAGTCCAACCATGGAATTGTTTACTAGATTTTTAATAACTCAGTGGATGAATACAACTAAATGAACACCTAAGATTTTACCTTGTTGAGACATTGTGACCATCTCTGGTGTAGTAAGATCAGGGAAACCCTTTGGGTGCTTGATCAATAATTCGGTAGTGGAAGGCTGGAGTCTGGTTTTCTGCTCCGGGGATGTAACGGTAGTTACCAATCGAGCAAGGGTGGTAATCTGCTGTGTTGTGCTTCTCGTGGTAGAAACATGAGGTGATACAGCACCTAAAGGAAGTACAATGGCTTTGTCTATTATTATAGTGTATGTGGTTATTAGTCCTTTCTTATATATTCTCTACAGTTCCTAGACTATTGTCAGAAAGTGCATTAGGGCACCACTGTCGTGATTTACTACTTGTGGAGAAGGGCCATGGCAGTAAGCCAAATCCATAAGTTAATACTCAAGAACCTGCTTACTGTACCTCAATCTTACATCTCCCTCATTGCCAACCTCTCGTTCTCTTTCTACGCCTGGCCTGGAACGCCCTCCCTCTTCATACCTGACAGATAATTACTCTCCCCACCTTCGAAGCCTTACTGAAGGCACATCTCCTCCTAGAGGCCTTCCCTAAGCCCTCATTTCCTCTTCTCCCACTCCCGCCTATGTCACCCTTGCACTTGAATTTACTCCCTTTTTTCACCCCTCCCTCAGCCCCACAGCACTTATGTACATATCTGTAATGTATTTTTATTTATGCCTGTTCCCGCTCTAGACTGTAAGCTTGTTGTGGGCAGGGATCGTGTCTCCCAACTCTGTTACACTGTACTCTCCCAAGCGCTTAATACAGTGCTCTGCACATATGAAACACTCAAATACGATTGATTACTCAACCCCCTTCCCTCCTCCCACATAAATACTTGTGACAGGGCAAAATGAACATGCCCCCGCCAAAAGGGCAGTCTTTAACCAAGCTGACGGCCAGAGTTTTAAAGCTTTCACAATAAAATTGGCAATGCTGAATTCCTCCAGGCCTATACCTTTAGTACATTTTCTCATATCTTCTGCTAGTTGCATTCCATCAGGACAGACACAGGTATACTTAGGTGAGTGTTGGTTGATTTGTGGAGCAGGGAGGCACAAAAACTGGCAACCTCCATTAGGAATATGATTCTTCTCACACCAGTTTTCACCTGTGAGGAAGAAGAGAAAGTGAGCCCACAATGGCTATGAGCACAAAAAGTCCAACCACATTCCCAGAGAAAACTGAAAGGATGATCCACCCACATACAGATCAGTCGCCAAGTAAAGCCAGGTCATTCAAGGAGAGAAGGAAAGTAGAAAGAAAAGTTTCAAATCAACTTGCAAAATTCTGTACATTCAAGCCAGCCATTACCTGTAGGCTGTCTCAGGTTGTGATATAGGATGATACCCTCGGGAGATATTAAATTTTCAGCCACCACATTAATATCAGATCCAGTGAAGCGGTTTGCACTGAAAATAGCTTCATTCATGATATCTGTCCAAAATACTTTATCCTAAAGGATGATTTAAAAAGTGTGTGCCATTAACCAACAGCCTTCCACGCCCACAGGACAAAAAAAAAATTCATATCATGCCTGGTAAAATGAATTAGCTTTTCCACCCCCACCTCAGATAGGAAAGTAGACACATGTACACAAATCACTCAGTTAAGCGGGATAGGATCCTCTTGTTTAAGGCAAATGAGGCCATTGAACTTTGTACCATGTAAGGTACAAACAATCCAAATGACTTAATATTAACAATATTAGTTAATATAGTGATATCATTAATATCACTCACCCCATTTCCTCGCTAACATATCTGAGTTATTTCAAAGTCCCTTTTCATACTGTAAGCCTCATCTGGGACAGGGACTATGTCCAACCTAATTAACTTGTATCTACCCCTTAGAACAGTGTTTGACACATAGTAAGCACTTAAATGCCATAAAAAATGAAAAATTGCTCAGGGGGCAGGATGGTTAGCTTATCTAAAACTTCCCTCTCCCCAAACTATTTATAAATGGACACTTTCATGGGGATCGGGGTGATGAAAGGTCAATAGAAAACTTGAGAAAATGTTTATTTTCCCAAACCAAACCTGTCCCTCACTCCTCATCCTTAGTGTTACATATTCCAACAGGAACTTTTCGCCATCAGTGGCACTATCTTTGAGAATGAAGGACAATGACAACTGCTGCTCTTTCATATAATTTTGCAAAATTGAGTACCTGTATTCATTCTGCTTTCCCTGTTAGATTGTAAGCTCCTTAGACCTTCCTCCCTTCCTAAACTAAACTGGAAACAGTCCTGCCACAGGGGCAGTCCTGATTTTGATGGATCTGTTTGGGGTCACCAAATGTATCACACCACCTCTGTGTGATGCCTAGAAAAGTGCTTTGTATTATGCATTCAATAAATACCGCTGTTTGATCGTGAATCCCATGTGGAAAAGAGACTGTGTCTGAGCTGGTTATCGTCTATCTATCCCAATGCTTAGTACAGTGCTTGGCATGGAATGAGGGCTTAACAAGTACAATTATTATTTGACTGATTAAATTAAGGCATAGTATGGATCATACAAAAAGGGAGCTAGTTTGGGGGCCCCTGTGGGAAGGAGGTTGAGTCTTGCACGGGCCCTGGCTAGCCTAAGGGGTTAAACCAAGCAACTGAAAGGAGAGGTGGCTCATGCCTCACATGGCTTCTACTAAGCACAGAAGTCCATGTATAACTATTTGGGAGTAAAGCTCCATAGTACACAGTAACACCCATGTTACTTCCTGCTAAGCCAAGTCAGGTTCACCCAAAAGGAAAAAGAGAGTCCACTTACTGGTCTTAAAATCACCATCCTCAATTCAAGTTTGGGTCAACCCCCAAATTTTGACCCATGCAGCACCCAAAACTTGTTTGGATTATTGGTTGGGGGTGGGGGAGGAGGAGAAGAGAGGGGGAGAGAGACCTGTGACTATGGAGCTTAGAGCCACTGTGCAAACTAGATACCATTGCACAGGAAAAGGTCCAAGGGTAGGCAAGCTTGTACCAGGGAGAGATCAAAGTTTGCCACAAATCCACAAAATAGATAATCCACTTGCAAATAATTGAGAGTTGACCTGTAGGAACTTTTAAATGACAGACTCACCTCAAAGACTGCCAGGGAAAATGGGTGAGCTAGTTTATTTTGATTCTCAAGCACTGTCTTCCTATTTCCACCGTTGACATCAACACTTGAGATCGAGTGGAGCTTCGAGTCTACCCAGTATAGACGTCCATTTGAAAGATCTAACACCAACACAAGAGTACAGAGTGAGGACAAGATTCAAATATCTATAGATGTTCCGTTAGGTGAGTTATGGGGAGATAATGAATTCCCTCTTCTAGGTGTTTTGCTGCCTTGGAAAATTTCTGAGTTAATATTGTGTATCTCTTTTTAAACATGCTTTACTACATCTTATTACTACCGGCGATCTCTCCAAGACAGAAAGCAGTTTTAAAAGTGCATATGGTTCAACATTTTCTGATTGAAAAGTTTCCCTCTGAGGAAGACTACTGATACAGTTGAAGAATCTTTAAAATTGTTAAATTTAATTTTTGGACTTTGCTAAATATAACAAAATTGTAGCATCCAGCTCCTGGTTCTCATATACCCAAACATCTATTTAATTGGAATAATCCTATATTGGGATCTTAAACTATTACCCACAGATAAGAGGAAAAAAAAAAGGTATGCTCTTTCCTCCATGTGCCCATGTACTTTTACAGTTTATAACATACCTAGAGTAAGTCCATTAGGCCATTGGATTTCTTCAGTCACCAGTGGGAAACTGTCAACTCCATTCAGACCCCCTTTTTCAATCTTAGCAGGAGTTCCCCAGTCAGTCCAGTACATGAAACTAGGAGGAAAAACAGGGGATGTAAATACCTAAGCCGTACAAACACTGAAATGAACAACTTCCACCTAAACAACTTAATACATTAGAGCTAGAGTTTTTTTTTAAAAAAAAGGGGAACTCTTTTTTTTGGTAAAACAGACACCACAGGTGGCCAAGCTTCATAAACAGAGAAGCCATGAACTAAAAACGTAAATAATAATGTTGGTATTTGTTAAGCGCTTACTATGTGCAGAGCACTGTTCTAAGTGCTGGGGTAGATACAGGGTAATCAGGTTGTCCCACGTGAGGCTCACAGTTAATCCCCATTTTACAGATGAGGGAACTGAGGCCCAGAGAAGTGAAGTGACTTGCCCACAGTCACACAGCTGACAAGTGGCAGAGCAGGGATTCGAACTCATGACCTCTGACTCCCAAGCCCATTCTCTTTCCACTGAGCCACGCTGGCTAAATATAGCCAAGAGTCAGAGTAACCAAGGTGGGAGGGGTGGAGAGCCAGACGGCTAGGGCAGAGGACAGGGCCAACACTGGAAGGGCTAACTCAGTGGCCCACTGCAGCCTACCACCTCTGCACTTATTAAATAAGAAATATTACAAACCATACAGCAAGTGAAGAATTACATGCAGTTCTCAAACTTCAGTTTGGCCACCCGGATATACACCAGAATGAAATACTACAATGTAAATTAAAAAGGCACCTGCCTCAAACGGCTTTTGGTGTAGACAAGTATATTAACGCCAAGAATGCCAACTCCACGGGGGCAACTGTCCCCAGTGCTTTCTCACATGACCTAAGGTCTTCACTGAAAACATGAGAAAGACTAAAAAATGGTGGCTTCTTGGCCTGTTAGCTCTTTGAAGCCTGTACCCACCCAGTCCCCATTCCCCCTAACATCCCTGCCTGCAAAATGAAAAGCTGACACCTATGTATCAATGTACCCTCTTTGTACTCACGGACACAACTACCACCAGTAAACCTCTTCTACTTCCCCCTCGAAACTGATATATCTTTAGAAATACATACCCTTGCATAGGATCCACTACAATAGCTCGGGGTTTAGCCAATTCCTGCTTGAACAGAGTTTTTCTCTTTGAGCCTTTAGTATCAGCCACAGAAATGGTGCCAGGAACTGAGTCTGTCCAGTAGATGTTGCCGTGAATCCAGTCAACCGCAATGCCATCCGGGGCTTGAATATCCTCACCGATCACAGTGTCGTGGGTGAGGTTGTGAGCCTTGTCAATTTCAGTGCTACAAAGAGAGACAGAGGCCATTGACTTATGAGCAAGTGCTCTTTGAACAACCTGTTTTTCCATCCCTCAGTCCCTTGGACTTCCCTTGGAAATAGCTATGTGTTTGGAATGAACTGCACATAGCCTGCCTGAGGGGTTAAACCAAGCAACTGAAAGGAGAGGTGGCTCATGCCTCACATGGCTTCTACTAAGCACAGAAGTCCATGTACAACCATTTGGGAGTAAAGCTCCAGAGTACACAGTAACACCCATGTTACTTCCTGCTAAACCAAGTCAGGTTCGCCCAAAAGGAAAAACAGAGTCCACTTACTGGTCTTAAAATCACTGCCCTCAATTCAAGTTTGGGTCAACCCCCAAATTTTGACCCATGCAGCACCCAAAACCTGTTTGGATTATTGGTTGGGGGTGGGGGGTGGGGGAGGAGGAGAAGAGAGGGGGAGAGAGACCTGTGATAATGGAGCTTAGAGCTTAGGTAAGCAGACTGGGCCAGTACAGGAATCTGGAAGTGAAACCAAGCCTATTTTACCTGTAGATCTTATTTTGTGCTAGGTCAGACCAGTAGATTTTGTTGCTGGCAATCTCTACGTCTAGGGCCACCACATTCTTTAGATTTGTAATGAGACTAGTGTACTCGCTCCGATCCAGAGTCATTTTCCTCACTTCGTGGCGATTGGTGAAAAAGAGGTATGCAATAGTGCCTGGAGGGTGGAAGGAGAAGCAGTTTAGAATGGCGGCATAGATCGTATCTAGGATCTAAAGAAATGAGTGACTCCAGAAGGCCACATAACGTGACTGTGAGAAAGAGGTATTCTTCCCATTGCACCAGTCTCAGAGGGCAGAAGCGTCTGCCCTGAATGAGAAGTGTTTTATACAACAAAGCAGAAATCAAAACATTTTGCACATTTGGGGAAAAAGAAAAACATGGATTCATTTTAAGGTAAAGAGACAGCAACAATGCTACAACCTCCCTGAGGCTAATAATAACAGGGCAGCTTTTAAAAAACAAAACAAAAAACCCCCCACAGCGCATGTTATTGTTCCTCACTGTCAAACCCAAGTTCAATAAAGTTTCTTTGATCCGGTTGTTCATTAACTGTCTAACTTTGAGAGTAAATATTCCATTCTTTGGATTAAGTGTAGGTCCTTTTACTTTGGTTTTCTATAGCAAAGGTCAAGTGATGAAATAAAATGTGGGGTAGGCTGTCCAGGAGCAGTGTGGCTTAGTGGAAAGTGGAAAGGCTTGGGAGTCAGAGGACATGGGTTCTAATCCTGGATTAGATGCCTCCACCACTTGTCTGCTGTGTGACCCTGGGCAAGCCAATTAACTTCTCTGTGCCTCACTTACCTCACCTACAAAATGGGGATTTAGACTGTGAGCCCCACGTGGGACATCCTGCTTACCTTATATCTACACCAGTGCTTAGAACAGTGCTTGGCACATAGTAAGCACTTAAATACCATAATTATTAATATTTGGGGTTTATTTTATCGATATCTGTCTCCTCCCCTCTAGACTGTGAACTCGTTGTGGGCAGGGAATGTCACTGATTGTTGTCACATTGTACTTTCCCAAGCTTTTAGTACAGTGCTGTGCACACAGTAAGCACTTAATAAATACAACTGAATGAATATTTTCCTCTCCCTTTTATCCTACTTTTTTCTTTTATTCACTTTGCTTCTCTTAAATATGGGGACGTATTAATGAAACACATCAGAACTTGCAGGCTTACCAATTGCTTTACAGGTTTTGGTGATTGGGTCAATCTCGTATCCTTCATTACATTCACACTTGTAACTTCCTTCAAGATTCCTGCAGATCTGGCTACAGGTCTCTGGGATCTGGCATTCATCAATATCTATGAGTCAGAGACAATCAATCGATCAATCAACTGTATTTACTGAACATCTACTCTTTAGAGCGCTATACTAAATGCTTAGGAGAGTGCAACAGACTTAGCAGACCTTCAAGGAGCTTACAATCTAGCAGGGAAGGTAGCCATTAAAAATAAATTAAAGGTAGAGGGAAGCAATAGAGCATAAAGGTATATAGATAAGAGCAATGGGAGCTTAAGAGTACTAGCTCTTAGGTGACTCACATGTTCTCAAATGACAGTAATTACAATAATTTGGGGAAGGGGGGGGGGATTGGGAGAAGGGAAGGCCTCTGGAGGAGATGTGATTTCAGAAAGGACTTGAAGATGGAGAGAGGCAGTGGTCTGCCAGATGTGAGAGGGGAGGAAGTTCCAGGCAGGAGGGAGGGCAAGAACAAGAACAGAAGGAAAAGAGAATGCAGCATGGGGAGTAGATTGGCTTGAGATACTGCCATCTTAAACTGCTCTCTATCACAAATACTACTAAGGGAAAAATATTCCATAGGAAACATGAACATAAACACCCTATACTTGGATCTGCACCCTTCATTTACCTCTCCTTCCACTCCACAACACTTATGCACCTAGCCAAAATTTATTTATATTAATGTCTACCTTCCCCTTTAGACTGAGGTCATTGTGGGGAGGGAACATGTCTGCCAACTCTGTTATACCTGTACTCTCCCAAGCCCACTGCACACAGTAAGTGCTCAATAAATGATTGATGAAAATTTAATATCCTGGGCCTTTCACACAGCTGAGTTGAATACCATATTCACTCACATAATCCCCCACCTCAAACACACACTCATTTTTGAGGCGGGAACATAAGATTGTTTTGTAAACAGAGTTGAAAGAGGGATAGGGTCAGAATGCTGCAGGTATGAACTCCAAAGTGAGCAGGGCTATTGAGTACCTAGTGTATGCAGCTTGCAGTAAAAGAATTACATTAATTCCCCACTTAATTGCCCCTCTCCTGTTTCAGAGTTGAGAAAATTGTGTCCAAAAAGTGGGGGCAATTTTGTAAGTAAATACAGTATATTATGTGCTCTGAGAAGGGACAATTATTGTGTGGAGGGTTGTCCACTGAGAAATGGATGTCAGAAAAAGCTTAAGAGTAACATTAACCACAGAAAATGAAAGGAAAACTGAAGAGGATATGAGTTATTAGTAATAACAATTTCACGGTAAAACTCCAAAGTAAAAGTAATGGAAAGGAAGGCAATAAATTGCTCAGGAATTTACCTTCACATCTTTTCTGATCAACTAATTGGAAACCATCTGGGCAGAGGCACTCATAGCCAATCTTGAGGTCATTACATATATGGGAGCACCCTCCTTTGTTATCTAGGCACTCATTTGTACCTGCCAGAAGGAACACAGAAAAAAACCTCATGAACCAGATATTTTGCTTTAGATCAAACTTCAGTAGAATTTTCATCCTGGAACATTTCCTCTCCTACACACATTTCTCGAAGTGGAGCTGTTTTAATCATCGACCTCCAGAACCATTCTGTTTTCCCAACTCATCACCAAGGTCAAGAACCAAGTATATTCGGGTCTTCCATCACGTGTGCTTTTACTACTCACTTTGGTCAGAAAACCGTAAATGGAATTAGAGAACGTTCTTCTGATAACGTGCGCCTAATTAGATAAAACACAGTTACAGTGGGGCACGAAACAGTTGTGCAAATGCACACGGTGCAAACCAAGGAATGTGTACTATGGCGTGAGTTTCTGAAAATGCAGTTCATCAGGAAACCCCCAAGTTATAGGAGAATCAAGTGTATGAGAAAAAATTCGGTTCTGTTTCTCAATTCTATATTTAGTGTCTTCTCACCCCAAAATGCAGTCGATTGCATTCCCAAAAGCTCTAGCTATATAGTCAAGGCACTTCTGCCTCTGGAGTCCAGTCCCCTATCACACACACATACAAAATGGTGTCATTTATTTCCCAAACTGTACCTACCACACTCCTTGAGAGGTTCGTCAGACCAGTCTCTGCAGTCTCTGTGGGCATTGCAAACTTTGTCCTGAGTGATGCATTCTCCACTGTGGCATTTAAACTTGTTAGGACCATCACACAATGTTACTGTTATGAACAGAACAACAAAGATGTGCCATTAATTGTCACCACCATTGCTTATCCTCATCAAGTCTTCGTTCGTAGATAACTAGCTAAACTCTTAGAGGCAGCAGAGTCCTCCAGTGCTTTCTTTCTTTTGTCATTCCCAAGTTGCCCCTGGAAAAAAATTCACATTTTAGGAATAAGCAGGACTTGCTGCATAGCTTACCGTTGGCACAGCCAATCTCATCACTCATGTCTTTGCAGTCATACTCCTTGTCACATTGCCGACTGCCATGTACACACGTCCCATCGTTGCACTGAAATTCATCTGGGCGGCAGGTTGCTTTTACTAAAAAGGTGAAAGGCCAGAGATGGGCAAAGGATATTCCTTTTTCTAAATTCGTTGCCTCGGTGCAGTAATCAGGTGTGGCGAAAAAGTGAGTTCTCAGTTTCTTTTAATTTCTTTTTCAAGGGCATCACAATTGATGATGTTTTCAAATTGTTCGAAACAGTGAAGGGTAACAAAGCAATCTAAACAAGTCATACCCCTGGCTTGGGCACTACACAAAGCCATAGGATTATTTGAAATAATAGCAATAATAGTAGAATTATTTGAAATCAAATCAATGCTATTTACAGAGCGTTTCCTGGGAGCAGAACACTATACTAAGCCCAAGGAGAGGACAAAACAACAGAGTTGGTAGACATAATAATAATAATAATGTTGGTATTTGTTAAGCACTTACTATGTGCTGAGCACTGTTCTAAGCGCTGGGGTAGACACAGGGGAATCAGGTTGTCCCACGTGGGGCTCACAGTCTTTATCCCCATTTTACAGATGAGGTAACTGAGGCACAGAGAAGTTAAGTGACTTGCCCAAAGTCACACAGCTGATTAGTGGCTGAGCCGGGATTCGAACCCATGACCTCTGACTCCGAAGCCCGTGCTCTTTCCACTGAGCCACGTTGCTTCTCATAAGACATGTTCCCTGCCCATAAGGAGTTTACAGTCTAGAGGGGTAAACAGTTAACACAGAATGTTAAATTGGACCCACGGTAGTAAAGGATCATACCGTTCTAAGAAATCTTTTAGTACTCTCCCCCATCCCCCTGGCCCCCAAAATCAGTCTACTCTGGACATACCACAATTCTGCTCATCTGATTTGTCCTTGCAGTCAAAATCCCCATCACACTGCCAATTCATGTGGATGCATTCCCGGCTCCCACAGTGGAACTCCAGGAGAGAGCACGGTTTAGTTTCTTTGACTTTATCATGCCCATGACAATTCTGAGGCCATTCATCCGAGCCATCATCACAGTCATGGTCACCGTCACAGATCCACAGCTTGGGAATGCATGCAGAGTTGTTGCACTGGAACATGGCAGGGCTACAGGTAGGGACAGGGCAGGACTCTTCATCACTCCCATCCTCACAGTCATTGTCCTTGTCACAGACAAACTCTTGAGAAATGCACTTTCCATTGCGGCACCGGAACTTATCGCTGGCACAGGTTTTAGGAGCTAGGAAAGGACAAAAATCTGCTCAATTTAGCCACACCCTAACCTTTCTGAAAATCTCCACTTTAAACCGTCAAATAGTGTAGGAATCAAAGTCCCCAAACACCACCCCTGAAAAGCATGAAAAACAAAGTCACTCATCTCAGAGAAAACGTGACTGGCCAACATCGTTGTCCATTTTCAATTTGGAGTGAGGTGTTAGGAGTTGACCTATTCAGGAATACTTATGGGATAGTCTGGCTCTGAAAAATCTTCCTGGGAAAATCCCCTGCCTGAAGGCTTGGGAGCAGAAGCTTCTTTAACTTTTTGACTGTTTGCTCTCCAGCTCCAAGTAGCTCTCAAAGAGCCACTGGGAACCAGATGTGGCCCCAAAAGGTTCCCACAGGCACTGGTGTTTCCCCGCTATCCTGATGGGTCAGTCAAGCCAGATATACCAGGGTTATCATCTCTCACTCAGAATAAATTAGCCCAAACGTGAGAATACTTACGGCAGTACTTCTCATCTGAGCCGTTTTCACAGTCCGTCTGGGAGTCACATTTCCAGGATAAGGAGATGCAACGATTGATTCGGCCGCCACAGCTGAATTCTTCTGGCTTGCAGGTTACAGACACTATAAAAAAGAGAGAGTAAGACACATTTTCTTCAGACAGCTCGGGAGCAAGAGCCTCTTCCAGGCTTTCTTTTATTTTCCTTTAGGAAAGAACAACACAACAAAGAACTATTCTATGGGGATGGAATTAACTATGTTCAAAAGAGAAGCTGCGTGGCCTAGTGGATAGAGCACAGGCCTGAGAGTCAGAAAGACATGGGTTCTAATCCCGGCTCCGCCACTTGTCTGCTGTGTGACCTTGGATAAATCGCTTCACTTCTCTGTCCCCCATTACCTCATCTGTAAAACGGGGATTAAGTCTGTGAGTCCCACGTGGGACATATGGGCTGTGTCCAATGTGATTAGCTTATATCTCCTCCCGAGTTTAATACAGTGCCTGGCACACAGTAACTGCTTAACAAATACTATTTTTAAAAACCAGCAACACTTCTAGAGAATCATCCATTAAAAACTCACCACAATTACATTGCAAATGCAACTATTTTAAACTGAATCATACGACTCTACTGTCATACTTTCCCAAGCAGTGAGTACAGTGCTCTGCACAGAGTAAGCATTTAATAAATCCCATCGACTGATGGATTTTCCTCTGAAATACACCTCTATCTCAAAAACATCCAATCAAGCTTACGTTAGACATTAAATTCCTTAATTTGGTTAAATGGGTTCACTTATCATGGTCTAGAAGTAGTTTCAATTATGTACAAATATGTCAAGAGTGACTCACAGCAAGTATCTGGTGATTCGTCAGATTCATCCAGGCACTCGGCAGTGCCATCACATATCCACTTGTAAGAGATACAACGCCCATCTCTGCACTGGAATTCATTTCTCTCACACTTGTTCACTGCTGTAGAATTAGGAAGCACATGAAACAGAAGGAAAGAGGGTCACCACATTAAAATACATGATCCAGAAGCAGACTAGATAAAATGAGATCATTATTCTAGTACAGTCAAAGAGAGAGAGCTAAGTAGCACATACTACCTGGAAGTGAATAGCCAAATGAGTATCAATCTTAGCTATGTAATGCAATTAAAATGCGTGAAGTACTAGCCAGATTTATAGATTGGGATTTAACAGTTCACACTGTGCTGCACCCCTGCCCGCCTACTCTGTGCCCTAGTGGGTATGTGACTGGCAAGGAAGAGAGGGTGAGTGGCACTGTGCAAACCACTAGCCTTATCCTCAACTCATTTCCGAGGGTTTTCGGTCCTGCGGGACCGATGCTGATCTGTCGTTCGACAGGAGACTCCATCACTAATATTGTAATCTCCTCTCTCACCCTTAAATAACCTGCAAAGTAGTTATCAAAAATGGTGACTCTTATTAATCATCCCAGAAAGAGAAAAATGCCTAGCCCAAGATTAGGGGAGCTATTACAGCCAGTGGGTTTAACTGTAATATTTATTAAGTGCTCACTTATGTGTCATGCATTGTTCAAAGTGCTAGGGGCAGATACAAAATAATCAGGTCAGGCACAGTCCCTGTCCCATATAGGGCTCACAGTCAAAGTTGGAGGGAGAACAGGGATTGAGTCCCCATTTTACAGATGAAGAAACTGAGGCACAGAGAAGGAAAGTGACTTGCCCAAGGTCACACATCAGGCAAATGGTGGGGCTGCAATTAGAACCCAGGTCCTCTGACTCCCAGGCCCTAGCCCTTTCCACTAAGCCATGCTGACTTTCCATTTTTTGTTGAATTTAGAAAATCATCCCTACCTACTGAGGGCCTCACTGAAGTAATAGGCCATTTTAAATAATTTTTCACTAAGACTCTTACTGTCAACAACTTTCCCTCATAGACCTTACATCAAAAAGTATGCATATACTTAAATGTGTTTCCACCAAAAAAGCCTTTTCACCAGAGAGAGAGGACAAAGTCTACTAACATTTTACTACTTGTCTTGGGCAAAAATCACAACTTCTCAGTCCATCATTTTCCTTATCTGTGAAATTGGGATTAAATATCTGTTCTCCCTCCTACTTAGACTGTGAGCCCCATGTGGGACAGGGACTGTGTGTGACCTGTACTTTCTTGTATCTACCCCAGTGCTTAGTAGAGTGCTTAGCATATAAGTAAATGCTTAACAAATAGCAATTATTATTATTACAAATAAAAAGTACTAGAGACCAAACCAGAAAAAGAGAGTCTGACAAAAGAGAAATACAATTAAGCAATGAAAATTAAGGCATTAATCCCAAATACACAAATGACAAATTATGAATTTTAAATTATAAAATATACAGGGGAAAATATTGCTAAATTGTTTCCTTAGAAACTGTTTTCCATCATTCCCTTTTTTTGAGAATGGCTGTGCAATGACTCAGATGCATCCTATAATTCTCATGTTATCTTTTAAATATTGTCATTCATATTTCTGACAAAACTTAAATGAAAAAAGAATAGAGTTGAGATTCACACAAACAAAAGGATCCGTTCTGGCAGAAATGGAAAATTCCAGCAACTAACTGTAATTGATAATGACATGCAAACAATATAACAGTACCATAAATTGGATCTACAGGATCAAAGAGAAATGAAAGGCTACCTAAGTATGCCTCCTTTGAGGCAGTCAATTAATGTAGACCTAAAAATTCTGCATTGGTTATCTATGTGGCCCCAAATCACCAAACTATAATCCCTCCTCTGCTTCAGTTAGGTACCCAAATTTGCAAACGTGGGCAACAACACTTTTTAGGTGTTCTTTGTCACATCTTTTCTTGATTTAAGAGGTGTATATTCTCTTTACTCAGGTTTAACACTGCTTGCATTTAGAACTTCACCAGACAAGGTAGATGAAATAATAAGTTGGAAAATCTATTTTTAGTACTATAAAGAGGTTAGGTGTCCAGAAAGGTTTTTCAATGGTATGTTTTTTTACTATAATGTACACTCCAATCACTGTAAAAAAAGTGAGATTTTTCTATAGACACATTTTTGACCACACCATCATCTTAAATAGTATTTTAGAATCTAGTAAAATTAAAGCAGCTAAAAAGGGCCATCTGGTTATGAAAGGTAACAAGAATGTTAGGTCATTATTTATTGAAAATTTCAGAAATTAATAAATGTCTCATTTGAGAAAAAGACTAGCAAAACACAGCAGACAGGTCCAGAAATTTAGGTCATTTAATTTTTCTAAAGCAGTGATTCTCAAATGTCTTCCTCTGGTGACACAAATACCTTTTGGCAAGTGACACCGTTGTCTATTCAGAGGTGGCACTAAAAAGGGGGCTAGGTGGTGCTGTGAAGTAACCCTTTAAGCCCCTTTTGCAGATGGGCAGGCTCAGGGAGAAGACAAGGACACTAGAAGATTGTCAGCCCCTCCAGGGACAGGGTTTGTATCTAATTCTCCCTGGTGTACTCTTTCCCAAGTGCTTAGTTAAGTGCTCTGCACACAATAAGTGCTTAATAAGTATGATTACTACCACTTAGGGCAGCCTCAGCCATTTGAAGGGGCTACTCCTCAGACTGCTCAGAGGAGCAGCCTCTTCACAAATCCCACTGCCAGAAGGGTAATCAGTATAAATGGAGATCCAG
Organism: Ornithorhynchus anatinus; assembly: GCF_004115215.2. Classification (NCBI taxonomy): domain Eukaryota; kingdom Metazoa; phylum Chordata; class Mammalia; order Monotremata; family Ornithorhynchidae; genus Ornithorhynchus; species Ornithorhynchus anatinus. The sequence goes on from NC_041750.1 coordinate 9,987,026, forward strand.
GATTGGGGACCCTTCATTTGGGCACCATTGAAATAGGCCACTTCTCTAGTTTGAGTGGTTATATTCTGTATACATAGCCCCCAAAGCAGCAAGAATCAGTATGCAATTTTTATGCTAAATGGTGCAGGGTCTTTAGGCTACACGGATTAAGGTTAGGTGAGTCAAAAAAAAACTATTCCTAAAAGGAAAAGGATTAGCTCCTTTTGGGGGCATCCATTTTCTTGCAATTAAAAGCTGGTCATCCAACTACCCATTGACCTGACTTGACATTCAATTATCCCTCCTCACAAAAGTCAAAAAGAAACACTATGTGCTTAAGTCCCAATTTGATTCACATCGATTTAGTCGTTTCCTTGAACTTTTGCCATCTCTTGTATAAAGAAGCAGTTGTCAAGAGCATGAAATTCTCGCTCAGTTAAGGACCGTCCCAAAAAAAATAAATGTTGCTGACAAATCTGTCCTTGTCATCTGGCTTCTAGTGACAACTAGTACTTCTAGTGAGAAGCTGCATGGCCTATTGGAAAGAGTACAGGCCTGGAAATCCGAGGATCTGGGTTCTAATCCCAGCTCCCCTGCTTACCTGCTGTTTCACCTTTGGCAAATCACTTAAACTTATCTGTGACTCAGTTCCCTCATCTGCAAAATGAGGATTCAATACCTGTCTCCCACAGCTACATGCCAGTTTAGATTGCTTGACATTTAACATAAAAATGTGGACTGTTACTGACTACTGTACTAATTTTCAACCTAAGATTCCCCAACCTATTTTCACTCCCTTCAGTATCACCTATGCACTTGAACCTTTAACTCCTAAATACAAAGGGACACACGACACATGTATATATCCTTACACTCAGTTGCTTCCCCCACCTGCAATTTATTTCAATATGTCTCCCCCACTAGAACGTAAATCCCTTGTGGGCAGAGATCTTGTCTATTCTACTGAACTGTAATAAGGACTTAGTTTCGGGGTCTGCACACAGTAAGCACTCAATACATACCACTGACTGACAGTTATTATGAGATTACAGAAATGTGGAAACTATCCCCTAGGCAGGGGAAAGTTGTTTTTCCAGACTGGGTCATGGCTTTGCCATGTGCTGAGGAAAAGGCAAATAAAATGCTGAATGTTATGAAGGTTGTTGAGAAAAGTCACTTTGATAGCAAGAGATACAGTGAACTTCATCAGAAAATTATCACTAAATTTAAAAGGGTTTTTGAAATTAAATTTTACCATCTTTTGCTCTTTTTTACAGAACAAAATTTAGAGTACAGTTATTTTTACCAACTGCAAACTTCTCTACTAGACTGTAAAGTTGTGGGCTGGGATCATGTCTACAAACGCTACTATACTGTAATCTCCCATGAGCTTAATACAATGCTCTGCACACAGTAGCACTCAATAAATATCACTGATTAATTAAACATACAGTTGGAGCCATACAATATGATGGGAAATTTTCAGAATTTAGTAGAATGTTTGGAACCGTTAAGAAACTGTCTACTTACAAAGGGTATTCTACTCAGGCAGCTGTCATCCACTTGATGGTTGCTTTTAGGATTAATGTTATTAAACAATCTAGATTTTGCACCAATCTAAAAACAAGTATCTCATCAGAAGCAATTAGGATGGTTATATTTTGGTAAGAGTTGTACAAGGAAAAGAATGCACATATAATTAGAAAAGGTTGGAAAGCACAGATAATAGTGAAGTTTTGGAAAGTGGTCTGCTCAACCTAGCTATTAGAAAACTGACATAGCTGGTGGTTTCCTTGAGGACATCAGCAGGGTCTATTGGTTTTAGGCAAATGAGAGCTCTTGGTGCTTACAATCAAGGGAAATAAAGCAGTTTCACAGGAAGTTAAGAAATAATTTAGGCAATGAGGGCTGTACTTCTTTAGAAATGGCTATAGCAATATGAGAAGCAGCCTCACCTGGGCCAAGGACTTTGTCCAACCTGATTACGTTGTATCTACCCCATCACTTAGAACAGTGCTTGGCACAGAGTAAGCACTTAACAAATGCCATCATTATCATCTCTATACATATTCATGAAATGAAATCATGAAGGTAATTACACATAGTAGTTCTTCTTGATTTCCTGCAACTTATAATCCTCAACATCTGAGGAAGAACCAAAAGTACATTCCTTCTCCCACTAAGCTAAAAGTTTCCATGAAAAATATAATATACAAAAAGTTTTTTACTGGTTTACAGATAAAGTTTGTGGCATCCCTTGCCTTGTAATAATGTGTATTTATTAAACACTATGTGCCAAGCACTGGAGTAGATAAGAGACAATCAGATCAGACAGTCTGAAGGGGAAGAACAACAGATATTTAATCCTTATTTTACAGATGAGGAAAATGAGGCCCAAAGGTTGTGACAGGTAACTTGCAGGGAAGTGGCAAAACTGGAGTCTCCTGTTCCCAATCCTGTGCTCTTTCCACTAAGGCATGATGTATGCGCAGAGCAGTGTTTTATGGTATCTTAAAATGTCCTGAGGCAGCATTCTCTTACAGAGTTAGCAATGAACAGATCAGTGATTTCAGGACAAGAATATCTCGGAAAAAATCCATTATATTAACAGCAATAACATCGCCAATATATGAGTGTTAATTTCCAAATATCTTCAAAACACTCTCTAGAAACTATTATAAGAAATGATACTTTTTCGACCAGCCCCAAATACTACATCTTAAAACCATGATCAAATATTGAGTTTCCGCAGCTCCCACTCCCTTCCACATCACCACCACTCGTTTCATTTGCTCTTCCCTCCCCGCCCCAAAGCACTTGTGTGTACACATATACACACACATATACGTATATTTCTATTTATTTATATTGATGCCTCCTTACTTGTACTGATGTCTGTTTCCCCACCACCCCAGACGGTGAGTCCGTTGTTGAGTAGGGATTGTCTCTATTTGTTGTCGAATTGCACTTTCCAAGCGTTTAGTACAGTGCACAGCACAGAGTAAGCGCTCAACAAAGACGACTGAATAAAAATAATTCTGTTTGTAAACTAAGTTTCCACGTCCTCAAACAAGTATTCTGTTTATATGATTGACCATAAATATTCAAACTGTCTCCTCTTCAGAATCCTTTAAGAACGATCACCAAATTTTAGCAAACCCCTCCAAGAACAAGGCTAAAAACCCACTATTTTATCCTGTACGGACACAAGCCGAGCATCCTTTACTAGGCTCAAATCTGAACTGGGCGAAAGGTCTCTCACTCGGTAGTTGTTCAACTAGGGTGAGATATTCTCACTTGGGCCTCTTTTAAAAAAAAAAAAGTTTGAAGACTCGAACGTTTTTTTAAAAAATAAACAGACACAAAAAATGAGTTTAGCGCTGGGCTGACTGCATTTTATTAGGGCCTTAAACTTCGAATCTCTGATCCCTGCAAGGAAACTATTCCATTCAAGGCTCAGTTTAGAGGAACGAAAGCGAAGAAGGCGGTTAGAGAGCGCGTCAGAGGCCATGACAGAACCAAAGGGCGGGGGGGGGGGGGGGAATACCTCCTTCCCTCGTGCCCCCCGGCCCCGCCCCCTGGCTCGCGCGCTTCGTCAGCTTCCCTTCGTATTGGACAAGAGGAGCGGCCTGAGGATCGCCTGTTCGAGCAGCGACCAATGAAAGAGCAGAGCCGCCCGCGAGCGTCACTCCCTTTCCCCCTTCCCATCGGCGGGTGGGTCTGAGGGGAAGGCGGATGTTGGAGGCTAGGAAGAGTTGGGCGTCCTGCTGCCTTCCCTCTTTTGAATTTTCCCTCAGTCTTCCGCCCGGTTTCTTCGTCAGAAAAGGGAGAGGGAATTCCGTTTAAGTCAGCCGCTTAACGTTTCTTCATTAAGACGTCCTACTTCAAAGGCTGAGCCGCACACACAAAGCTATGTTAACACCCCCTCCCCCCTCAACAGCTGAGGGAGCGGCGGAAAGGGGATTTAATGCCGCCATATTGCGTAGGAAGGACGTCGCCTCCAAAATAGGCTCTCGGCCAAAGTCTTAAGTATTCGGATACCATTTCAGCAGGTAGAGAAATGGTTGTCCCCACCCTGCGGGTGACAGGTGGGAAGAGCTACGGGCGCAAGCGGCACCGGAAACGGTTAATTCCGTTCGGGCAGTAGGAGCATCTGCGGAGGGTGGTCCTGAAGTTAACCCGAGGAGATCATCAAATGGGGGAGATCCCCTGTCTCCCTCGCAGAGAGTTGGACACATTATCATTAAGCGCCCTTGGACGGTCGCTTAATTCAGTGAATTGTACTTGCCAAGCGCTTAGTACAGTGCTCTGCACACAGTAAGTGCTCAATACGATCGAAAGAATGAATGGAGAGCAGATGAGAGACCCGCTGCCTGATGAAGGAAACAATCACGCCAGGAGGAAGAAGAGCAAGTGAAAAAGAGCCTAATTCTCCTCTTCCACTGAAGAAGTGAACACTGGATCACTCTTTCAATGAATAAGGTGTTTTCAGCCTGAAGTACGATTTTTTCCCCCCTCCCCTCTTGAGAGAATGAATGACAAAAAGAATGAATGGAAGGAGGTGGCTCTTGAGGAGAATTAACTCTTGAAGGGGGTGATCGGCCCCTCAGACCACTTAAAATCGTCTATCGCATCAAAGCAACTTATTTCGGTATATTTGTCTCTTGTCCTCCTCGTTCCTCTTCCCTCCACCTTCCCTGACCCGCCACCAAAATGCTCTTTTAAAAGCCAGTCGTAGTTACCGTTTCCTATCATCTCAACTACATTCGAGTTTTTGTCCGTTAAGTCTCAATTTGAAGCTTCCCAAACGTTCACTAAAAACGGATAACCGAACTCTTTAATTCTTGCCAACTTAATGAAATTTATAAAGGTTCAACTGCAGTTGCTGTGAGGACGAACTTAAAATTGGGCGGTCGATAGGACCTAAAGTTTTTATTAGAACACTTTAACACTTCCCACATTCATAATACAGTCTTAAGACACTTTTGATAAGTAAGCCTTACCTGCATATCTCGCAGCAGTTTGATCCGGGATGAAAATTAATATCAAGCTCACCAGGGTTGCTATATATTTCACTTGTCTCATTCTTTCTTTTCCGGCTTTCTTTTCACTCGTTTATTTAGCAGTTAGTACAAATGCCGTCTGTCCTTAATGGGGTTTTAAATTTTCAGAGAAAACCTTACCAAAACTGAACACGTTCTGATTGCAAATGCATGTAAGGATGGAGTTATTTGCAGAATTTCAATATATGTAATTGAGGGGGGAGGAGTCTAAAGTGGGGTGATTTTCAAACCTCTCACCTCACAGCAGGAGGAGGAGTTTTAAACGCATGATGTGACATAGGCACTTAACCCGTAAATCTCCCGCCCAGGTTCATATCAAGAGACATGCTAACTGGCCGGCAAGCAACAAGGATTTTTTTTTCCCCCCTGAATTTGGTCTTTATTTTAAAATATGAACATTTTCCCATTTGGGGGATTACTGGGTTATTTCTAAAATCTAGTTAAAAAGATTATCAAGTATTTTATGCTCTGTACACAGTATGTGCTCAATAAATACCATTGATTGATTCTCTAAGTTAACTACCAAAAACCTTTTAATGCTAAATTGGCATTGGTGTCTTTCCCTTCTTCTAAATCCTTATTTCTTTCTAGTGATTTTATTTTTCCTGTAGATGTTCAAAATATTTTTAAATGAGTAAAAGATGTAAACAAAACAGAGCAGATAAAATACACTTAATGCATACATATTAAAATAAGCTGCAGTACATATGCTCCTCTAAAACCAATTAATATAATGACCCAGAACAGGTTTTGAACTATTATCTTCTCCTTTCAGGTGAAGAAGGTGAAGCAAAATTGGGTAGTTTCCCTGCCCAGACTTGAAATCAAACAAAACCTCAATGGAAAAAGGAAGGTTCCTGGCACATTGCTTTCAGTGACAAGCTTCAAGGACTTCGGTGCTAATTAACAAGAACTAAAGAGCCTGTAAGAAACAAAAGATTCTCTTCTTTTATTAATCTTGCTACAAAAGACTCTGTTAATTGGGCCCATGCCATATAACTTTTCTGAAGTATGCCAGAGTTTTACAAAACTGCTACTTATTTGGGGCTTTCCCAGAGAATGAAATATATTGTAAGGTTGAGGAAACCAACTGTTGTACAGTGGAGTTACTTTTTCAGCAAAGATGGGGAAGGAAAAATCTAGGAGGGTGGGAAAGCGGGAAAGTACATGGCAAGTTTCAATATATTTTTTTTCTTAGGCTGAGGTGGAATGACCCTATTGAGATGAACTGGTTTATAACCCTCTGAAGGTGAAAAACATTGTTTCTCAGCTTCTCCGATGAGTCATTTTTATGTGCACCTTATCCATTTCCAGCCTAGAGAGAGCGTTTTGCTGTTTAATTTTTATAAATGGGGAAACTGGGATGTCAGAATTTCCCAGACTCTTCAGCGTAATTGTTTAAACTTGAATTAGAATTCAGATCTGCCTGCTTGCAGATGCATTTATAAAAGAAAAAGGACCCACTAGCTATGTAATGATAAGTCATCAGCTTATAAAAACAGCTGTAATAGCACATTATAACTGGCCAGGTAAAGGAAGTCAATATTGCAGCATTAAGGGGGACTAGACTTACCAGGCTCAGGACAGCTCACAGATATAGGTACGAGTTAGATACCCGAAGTAGCAGTGTGCCCTAGTGGAAAGAGCGTGGGCCTGGAGGTCAGGGGAGTTGGGTTCTAATCCTAGCTCTACCACTTGCCTCCTGTGTGACCTTTGACAAGTCATCTCACTTCTCTGTGCCTTAATAATAATAATGTTGGTATTTGTTAAGCGCTTACTATGTGCCGAGCACTGTTCTAAGTGCTGGGGTAGATACAGGGTAATGAGGTTGTTCCACGTGAGGCTCACAGTTAATCCCCATTTTACAGATGAGGTAACTGAGGCACAGAGCAGTTAAGTGATTTGCCCATAGTCACACAGCTGACAAGTGGCAGAGCTGGGATTCGAACTCATGACCTCTGACTCCCAAGCCCGTGCTCTTTCCACTGAGCCACGCTGCTTCTCTGCCTTAGTTTTGTCATCTGCAAAATGGGGATGAAATGAGCACTTCTCCTGTCCCCTTAGACTGTGAGTCCCACGTGGATCAGGGACTGTGTTTGACCTGATTATTTTATAACTACCCCAGTGCTTGGTACAGTGCCTGGCCCAAAGTGAGTATTTAAAAAATACTACAATTATTATTAGATGCATCTTCTTTTGGAGCAGAATGATGACTGTCAGGGTCCTCAGATTTGCAATTAGACAAGCACTGATATCTGACTTTCCAAATCAGCTTAGAGGTATAAGTGATTGTCAGGTGAGCACTTGGGGGCCACATCTGAGCTCCAAGAGCACGGTCCTGTATGGGCTCCCCAGCCCACTCCTCCTTTACAAAGCAGCGACTGGTCACTGCTCATATGTAGAGTTAAAGGGTCGGGGTGGGGAGGAGAAGGCTCAGGTCTAGGAAATTCAGGCCAATGCCTCTCCCTTCCTCTCTGTCACTGACCAGATACAGTGGCCATTTTGGAAACTATATTTTAGGTGTCATGTCCATAAATGTCCCAAGCGACAGACATGTTTGTAGAGTCAGAAAGAGTGTGTTTGCAATTTGGAGCTGATAGGTATTCAATAAATACATTCGATGAATCAATTGATGATGGTTTTTGTTAAGCGCTTACTATGTGCCAAGCACCGATTGAAGGGCCCTGGCTCAGCGCCCCTGCATTTATAATGGAAAAGAAGTTTAAAGTCACAGGGGTTAGCCGGACCTTGGCATCTCTGATTCTGTGTGCGTCAAACCAAGTAGAATGCCTCAACCAAGGCTAAAGATTGCATTGGCTTTTTGTCAAGGCCACACGTTTCAGATCATCGACAGTTATGGTTCAACCAAACATGTCTCCAGGAAAGAAGTACGGACACATAGGCAAGGCTGTCCATAGGATAGGGCCAATCAGAGCAATTGCCCCTTGCCCCCTGCTCAAGGAGTGCTTATGCTTAAGATGGCTATTTCCACCCTAGGGAAACAGATGACTACAGGACAGTGGGGGATGGAGGAAGCACTCTTAAGCAACCAAAGAGATATTCACTCACTCCAATTCGTGATTTAAAGGTAGGATAGCATGTCATTGCCCGCCCCTCCTTTAGGGAGAGGAGTTTTGTGAGCTTTCTGCACCCTTCCTGCTCCCTATTTCTGGTGAAAGGTGCTCCGGAGCAGTGAGAAATAGAGGGACCAGAATGTAGTCAGAGAAATGTTTATGAAGAGAGAGAGAGTTTTTTGTTGTTGTTTTTGGCTGCAGAGTTCTAACTCTGTATTACAAAATTGTCTCTGGTTGATTCCGGCTCCCTAGGAATTAAAACACTGATCTTAGTAATTTTCCACTTGTATTCCTGCTTATTGCAGAATCTTATGCCAACACAAAGTGGCAACCTTAGGAAGCTAATTCTGATTTGGCAACTTGAAAACTCAGTTGTAAGAGTCCTCTGCGATCTTTCTAATTCTATTTAAAATTTTATCATATTTCCCTGCTCTCTGTTAAATACATTCATTCATTCATTCAATCGTATTTATTGAGCGCTGTGTGCACACTTCCACTCCCTTGAGTATTGCCCTGACTTGCTCCCTTTACAGTAATAATAATTGTATTTGTTAAGTGCTTACTATGTGCCAGGCACTGTGCTAGGGTAGATAAAAGATAATTCATTCCCCCTCCCAGCCCCGCAGCACTTAGGTACATATCCGTAATTTTATTTATTCATATTAATGTCTCTCTCCCCCTCTAGACTGTAAGGTCATTGTGGGCAGGGAAGATGTCTGTTATATTGTACCCTTCCAAGCGCTCAGTACAGTGCTCTGCACAGAGTAAGCACTCAATACCTATGATTGACTGACAGGTAGGAAGACTTTTTGTGTGTGATCTCAAATGGCAAACATCAAAAAAGGGAACTCCCTTTTTTCTCTCTGCTCTACCGAGCTCTAATTTATACAAGTAACAATTTGCTTTTCCTTTTTAGCTCAGACCATGTTAATGTCAATATCCCAGTTAATCTTTACTACTTCCTTTTTCTGCCAGTATCTTATCAATGGAACTTTTACAGTCATCACTGAAATGACTTCTGAAGTGATGCAAAGACATAAATGCCAGCGTTATCAACTGCATTTATTGAGCACTTTCTGGCTGCAAAGCCCTGAACTAAGCACTTGTTTCGTACAAGAGAAACACACAAAATACCTTATCATGATCATTTAAATCGATTGACTCTTTAGCTTTGAAACTCTTAAGAACAAATGTGGGTCCAAAACTATAGTTGCGATCCAGTAATGGGCATTTGAATGTAAGAATATCATAATTCTTTTCTTAGTTGTATTATTGGTATTTGTTAAGTACTTACTATGTGTCACACACTGTTGTAAGCACTAGGGTAGATCCAGGTTACTCAGGTCAAACACAGTCCCTCTCCCACATGGGGCTCACAGTCTAAGTAGGAGGGAGAACAGGTATTAAATCCCCATTTTACAGATGAGGAAACTGAGGCACAGTGAGATGATTTACTCCCAAGGTCACACAGCAGACAACTGGCAAATCTGGGATTAAAACCCAGGTCCTCTGACTCCCGGGCCTGTACTCTTTCCATTAGGACATGCTGCTACTCCTCCTTGAATTGATCTTTATTTTTTTCACCCAAGTTTTATTAGCAGAGCTCCCCGTTTCAGTCATTTAGAAAAGGAATACTTCTTGAGAAAGTGTATGCAATATCCTTAGTTTTTTGGGGTTTTTAAAAATATTTGTTAAGCATTTACTAATGCCAAGTACTGCACTAAACGCTGGGATAGATTAAAAATAATCAGGTTGGACACAGTCCATGTCCTACATGGGGCCCACAGTCTTAATCCCCATTTTACAGATGAGGAAACTGAGGCACAGAGAAGGGAGTGACTTGCCCAAGGTCACAAAGCAGGCAAGAGGCCGAACTGGGATTAGAAACCTGGTCTTTCTGATTCCCAGGCCCGTGCTCTGTCCACTCGGCCACACTGCTTCTCTTCTTTCTCCTATGATGAAGGATACGTTGTGACAAAGCCCACATTAAGGAAAACTCACATAATAGTACGCTGGATCAAGGGCTATATCGTGGCATGTTGAAACGTGTTCTGTATTATGCGGGGTCTCATATTCAATAGTAGTATATGGATTGAGGAGAATACTAAAATGTCATCACCATCTCTTTTCAGAATTGTGGTGATAGCATGTTCAGGGCCATATAATCTCTTTAATAATATGTAGAAATTGTTGGTTTGGTGGTGGTCTGCATAGCCTTGAAGCACTTCCACTTCAACATCACATCACCTGGTGTGCATGTTCCTAGACTTGATTTGCATGTCACAATAAAGGTTTTATATAATATATATATATACAATATAGCTTCATTTTTGCATGAATCAAGAGGCCCTGCAAGCTTTAGTTGATGCAGTAATTGTTTTTTCTGCATGAGAAAGTGTAGTTTACTGGAGTGGAAGAGGAAACCACCAGGATTCTGGATGGCATACTTGGATTTTCTACTGGATGCCGTATGCCTTTAAGACCAGGAAGCAAGTTCTCTGATTCATTAAGGTTGCCCCCACAGACTTGTCATCAGAGATGAAATGAGATAATTGTGGGTCTACAACTCATTTAATGGGTACCCCCTTGCATAAGTGAAAAATCAATTAAGTTCTTTGAAGGTTAAAAATCTCCTTGTGCTACAACTTAGCAGAGGTCAACTTTGGGTGACAGAATGGACAAAAATGCAAGTCTTGGTTTTCAAGACAGATGGATGAAGCAGAAATTTTTCATTACAAAATCAATCAGTGGTATTTATTGAGCACTTATTGTGTGCAGAGCACTGTACTAAGCACTTGGGAGAGGACAATACAGCAGAATTGGTAAATGTGATCCCTACCCACAAGGAAACCGATCCATTTATATTTTATAATTCTAAGGACCTTAACTCTATTCTAGTCTATTTAAAATAGAGAACTAGCATCACCTTCGAAACTGTCCTGATTTAGGATTGAAACCCTTGCCTTTCTGAACTCATGATAAGCACTGAATGATGTCTGAAGAGCTTCACGCAGTTTGAATTGCGTCAGTCAATTGTCACAATTGAAAGAATTGAGAATTCAATTGAATCAATTGAGAGAAGCAGCATAGCTCAGTGGAAAGAGCTCGGGCTTGGGAGTCAGAGGTCATGGGTTTGAATCCTGACTCTGCCACTTGTCAGCTGTGTGACCGAGGGCAAGTCATTTAACTTCTCTGTGCCTCAGTTACCTCATCTGTAAAATGGGGATTAACTGTGAGCCTCATGTGGGACAACCTGATTACCCTATATCTACCCCAGCGCTTAGAACAGTGCTCTGCACATAGTAAGCGCTTAACAAATACCAACATCAATCCCAAATTTATGAGGCTGGACGAAACAGGGACATATAAGATTGAAAACAGAATTGGCACCATTTGAACCAAATATATCTAAAGTCATTTTCTTGCAAACCCACTTAAAAACAGATTCTGATCAAACTTTGGTAGACCCCAATTTTTTTTTTTTTTGGTATGCGTTAAGCCTTTTACTATGTGCCAAACACAGTATTAAGCCCTGGGAGAGTTACAAGCTAATCAGGTAGGACACAGTCTATGTCCCACGTGGAGCTCATGATCTTAATCCCCATTTTACAGATGAGGTAACCGAGGCAGAAAGAAGTGAAATGGTATGCCCAAGATCACCCAGAAGACAAGTGGCAGAGCAGACAACTGAGGTAAAGTGCATGGGATCTTTCCATTAGAAATCTTGAGCCACTGATTTTCTTGGAAAATTTTTTAAAAAAACAAACCTTTATCGAGGTATATGTAATTTGCTAAACACCAGGCTACAGTCGCCGCTTCGGAAAACAGAATACAGTACCTGGTTTGCATCTCAAAACACTTAGGCATTAGCATTTCTCTCTCTTTGTAAATTCCTGGGCTATCCCCCTGTGGCAAAGTAGCTTGGAATGTAAAAGCTTATCTGGCTCATAAACATCATTCTACAAAGGGGGTTATGGTCTGCTGCTTCAGAACATTCCCCACTCAAAGGAAGATGGCTGGAAAATATTCATGAATTGGATCCAAGGGGTAATGTTTACTGGACAAGATCATTAAGCTTTGAGACGATAACCTTAGCACTTAGAATCTATGACGATTTGGCCAAATCTTTTGCTTTAAGATAAGTCTTTTCTCTAGAATTGATCCTGTACAAATGTTTTTTTGGAATGTTTGTAAGGCACAGTTTGGATTTTTTTTTCCTTAAGAGGACTTTATTGATTTTAATGTCTGTCTCCCCCTCTAATCTGTAAGCTCCTTGTGGGCCAGGGATCTTGTCGACCTACTATATTGTACTCTCCCAAGTGCTTAGTACAGTGCTCTGCAAACAGTGAGTGCTCACTGTGGATGTGTGTATTCATTCATTCAATAGTATTTATTGAGCGCTTACTATGTGCAGAGCACTGTACTAAGCGCTTGGAATGGACAAATGGGCAACAGATGAGACAGTCCCTGCCCTTTGACGGGCTTACAGTCTAATCGGGGGAGACAGACAGACGAGAACAATGGCAATAAATAGAGTCAAGGGGAAGAACATCTCATTAAAACAATAGCAAATAAATAGAATCAGGGTGATGTACATCTCATTAAACAAAATAAATGGGGTGATGAAGATAGATACAGTTGGGCGGATGAGTACAGTGCTGAGGGGATGGGACGGGAGAGGGGGAGGAGCAGAGGGAAAGGGGGGAGAAGAGGGTTTAGCTGCGGAGAGGTGAGGGGGGGAGTTAGAGGGAGCAGAGGGAAAAGGGGAGCTCAGTCTGGGAAGGCCTCTTGGAGGAGGTGAGCTTTAAGTAGGGTTTAAGTAGTGGAGAAGCAGCGTGACTCAGTGGAAAGAGCACGGGCTTTGGAGTCAGAGGTCATGGGTTCGAATCCCGGCTCTGCCACTTGTCAGCTGTGTAACTGTGGGCAAGTCACTTAACTTCTCTGTGCCTCAGTTACCTCATCTGTAAAATGGGGATTAAGACTGTGAGCCCCACGTGGGACAACCTGATTCCCCTGTGTCTACCCCAGCGCTTAGAACAGTGCTCTGCACATAGTAAGCGCTTAACAAATACGAACATTATTAGGGAAGCAGCATGGCTCAGTGGAAAAGAGCCTGGGCTTCAGAGTCAGAGGTCATGAGTTCGACTCCCGGCTCTGCCACTTGTCAGCTGTGTGACTGTGGGCAAATCACTTAACTTCTCTGTGCCTCAGTTCCCTCATCTGTAAAATGGGGATTAACTGTGAGCCTCACGTGGGACAACCTGATTACCCTGTATCTCCCCCAGCGCTTAGAACAGTGCTTGGCACATAGTAAGCGCTCAACAAATACCAACATTACTGTTTTGAAGAGGGGAAGAGAATGAGTTTGGCGGAGGTGAGGAGGGAGGGCGTTCCAGGACTGCGGGAGAACATGGCCCGGGGGTTGATGGCCGGATAGGTGAGAACAGGGGACGGTGAGGAGGTGGGTGGCAGAGGACTGGAGCGTGCGGGGTGGACAGTAGAAAGAGAGAAGGGAGGAGAGGTAGTAAGGGGCAAGGTGATGGAGAGCCTCGAAGCCTAGAGTGAGAAGTTTCTGTTTTGTGCGGAGGTTGATAGGCAACCACTGGAGGTTTTTAAGAAGGGGAGTGACATGCCCAGAGCGTTTCTGCAGAAAGATGAGCCGGGCAGCAGAGTGAAGAATAGACTGGAGTGGGGAGAGAGAGGAGGAAGGGAGATCAGAGAGAAGGCTGACACAGTAGTCTAGCCGGGATATTACGAGAGCCTGTAGCAGTAAGTTAGCAGTTTGGGTGGAGAGGAAAGAGCGCATCTTGGCGATATTATAAAGGTGAGACCGGCAGGTTTTGGTAACGGATTGGATGTGTGGGGTGAACGAGAGAGACGAGTCAAAGATGACACCGAGGTTGCGGGCCTGAGAGACGGGAAGGATGGTCATACCATCCACGGTGATAGGGAAGTCTGGGAGAGGACTGGGCTTGGGAGGGAAGATGAGGAGCTCAGTTTGGGTCATGTTGAGTTTTAGGTGGCGGGCAGACATCCAGGTGGAGACGTCCTGGAGGCAGGAGGAGATATGAGCCTGAAGGGAGGGGAAGAGGATGGGCAGAGATGTAGATCTGGGCAGAGATGTAGATCTGTGTGTCATCTGCGTAGAGATGGTAGCTGAAGCCGTGAGAGCGGATGAGTTCACCAAGGGAGTGAGTGTAAATGGAGAACAGAAGAGGGCCAAGAACTGACCCTCGAGCAACTCCAACAGTTAGAGGATGGGAGGGGGAGGAGGAGCCTGCGAAGGAGACTGAGAATGACCGAGTGTGTACTGGATGTGGGGCTAGGACCAGAGAAAGGTTGCCTGGGAGTTCAAGGTCATCTCTGCTGAGTATTATTTGCTCCTCCTCCAATTTATAATGCTGTAAATTATACATTAATTTATAATGGTGGTGGGGTGGTGGAATTCATTCAGTAGTATTTATTGAGTGCTTACTGTGTGCAGAGCACTGTACTAAGTGTTTGGAACGTACAATTCGGCAACAAAGCGAGACAATCCCTACCCAACAACGGGCTCACAGTCTAGAAATGAGGAGAGAGTTCTAGATACACCTCCTCAAGGCACTTGGGTGATCTAATGACCTAGCTCACTATCAGTCCTACACTAATGGGCCACTCCTTATTTACAAAGTTCTAGGAAGCCAGTTATAACCTCTCGCTTCCCTGAACTGGAGTCCCTTTCTTATATTCCCGGAGCTTTGAAAACACGGGCACGACAACGTCCTCATGCTTGATGCCATCAAATAGAGCTTAAACCAAAATAGATGGCCCACTTCTAAGCATTAGCAATTAAATGGGAGTTTTGAAATCTGCCTTCTGGTTTATTTTCATGGACTTTGAGCTGGATTAAACAAATACATGGAATCTAAAAGCATGTTGGCTGGTTATTTGCAATTCCTGAGCACGCCAGGAGTTCCTAGCTAATCAGCATCCTTTCTACCTCTTCTCTCATCCCTGACTCCTTCCAAGCGGAAGAATGGCTTCTGAGCTGATGAGAAACAGAAGGAAAACTCAGTCTTGGAGAGCCAGGGGGAGACCTGGAGGTAGTGAGTCAGCTTTCCCCAAGTACTTAAGGGTTATGGATCCAGGTGCATAGGCGACACAGAAGGAAGGGCCAGTGGGAGAAATTGAAGGCTTAGTCAGGGAAGGCCTCTTGGAGGAGGTGTGATTTTTAGTAAGATTTTGAAGGTGGGGAGAGTGGTGGTCTGTCATACATGAAGGGGGAGAGGGAGTTCCAGGGCAAGGGGATCAAGGGGGAGACAGATGAGGTCACGGCTCAGTGAGTAGTTGGTGTTAGAGGAGCAGCGTGTCGTAGGGAAAGGCACCCTCTTTGCCTCCACCCCCCCGGCCAGCCTCTGCTCCTGCCATAACAGCTTCAGCTGAGACCCACTTCCCCCTCGCCACCATCAGGCCAGCCAGCCTCCCTCCCTAGCTATTATCCTCTGGCCTCAGACCCGTCTCCCACTTGCAAGTTTCAATAGCTAAAAGCCCCCATCCTCTCCCAATTGGCTCATTAGCACACAGCCTCTGAGCCAGTTGATACCACCCTCCTCTTACCTCTGCGGCCAACAGTTCCCACTGCCCTCCTCTCATACCTCACCCTCCCCAGTCCACTTTTCTACTACTGCTGTCGCTGAGCATTTGCCTGGGCCTTTTGGTTCATTATATATAACCCAGCATCGTTTCCTGCTTTGAAATGATTTCTGCTACATTTTTATCAATGTTGTTTATACACTCATCAAGGGCACAACCCCCATCAGACTTCAACCTGGCCAAGGCAATTGATTAAAGAATGCAATCCGGGGATGGAGTCATAGCCCAAAGGGCACTGACAGGAGTATTTTATCCTGCCACTGAAGACCCAGCTTACTTTAATAAATCCACACGAGCCAATAAATAAAAGCTAAATCCGATCAGGCCATAATATCTTAACTGTAATTATAATGCCTTTATTCTACCACCTAGGACAGTGTTCCACCAAGAGCCACCCTGCTGCTGGTTTTCTGGTCAGCCTCAAAGCCTCCTGGGAAAGGTTGCAGGAGGTTAGGTGACGCTAATCTATAATGTGGATCAATTGCTAGGGTGCAAGTTGAGACGTTCAAATATTGTTCATCTCGATGAGTGCATGATTCCTCCTCCCCCTAATTACTCTGGTAGTGTTTTTTATTTGTGTTCAGAGTACATTTTGTGTGTTTACCATTGCAAGGACAGAGAGGCATGGCTGATCTTCATTTTGGTATTGAAGCTTAAAGGGGAAATCTAGCCCTGAATTCTACAGCAGCGGTATAAAGTCCAGAATCTTCACCACGGGGATTAACCGAGGGAATGTTTCCTGGAGGAGGTTGCTTTTCCGGGGGACTTTGAAGGTGGGGAGGGATGTGGTTTGGCGTACCTGGGTCAGAGGCTGGAGAAGTCATGAGCCAAATACAGCTAATAGATTAACTTGGGAGAGATAAAAGAGTGGGAGCATGGTGGTAGGGGGAGAAAAGCTAGGTAAAGTCAGTGGTCCAGGAGTTTTTGTTTGATGTGAGAAAAGATGGGGAGCCATTGGAAGCAGTGTGGCCTAATGGAAAGAGCATGGGTCTGGGAGTCAGAGGACCTGGGTTCTCATCTCCACTTCGCCACTTACAGTTGTGTGACCTTGGGCAAGTCACCTCACTTCTCTGTGCCTCTGTTTCCTCATCTGCATAACAGAGATTCCAATACCCATCTTCCCTCCTACTTAAACCTGTGAGCCCCGTGTGGGACCTGCTTATTTTGTATCTACCTCAGTGCTTTGTACAGTGCTTGACATATAGTAAATGCTTAACAAATACCACAATTGTTGGAAGTTTCTGAGGAGGGCAGTGATGTGTTTCAGTTGATATCTTAGGAAGATGTTAAATTCAACTGTAGGTAAGGTGAGACTGAAGTGGAGAGAGTCTGGAGCCTGGTTTTGGGTGTGGGTCCTTGCTCTACCTCCAGATCTGGGGCAAGGACCTTTCTCTTCTGTACCTCCTCGCACCTCTCCCCATCACCCCTCCCCCCCCCCCCCCCACCCCATCTCTGGAACCGTGTGGGGCAGGGAAGAGTGCCTTGCCTACAGCCTGGTGGTAGCTAAGAAACAATAGTGACTGAACAATACTCTCACCCCAAAAGGCAGAAGACCAAAACATATGTAAGCTCATTGTGGGCAGGGAATGTCTCCGCTTACTCTTGTATTGTACACTCCCAAGCCCTTAGTACAGTGCTTTGCACACAGTAAGTGCTCAATAAATCCGACAATGAATGAATGAGTATACACTACTTATTTTCATTGACATAAGCAGATAAGTAGGTAAGAGATTCTCTCTTAGTGATGTACACTAGGAATACAATTTTGGCATCCACAGTGAAGTCTTCAAACTCTAGAGCCTTTTCTTTTTTTTAAAAAAAAACAGCATTTGTTAAGTGCTTACTCTTTGCCAGGCACTGAACTAAATGCTAGGGTAGATAGAAGAGCTACAAATCAGCGTGGCCTAGTGGATAGAGCACAGGCCTGGGAGTCAGAAGGACCTGGGAAATACAGGCTCTGCAATTTGTTTGCTGTGTGACCTTGGGCAAGTTACTTCACTTCTCTGTGCCTCAGTTACCTCATCTGGAAAATGAGGATTAAGACTATGCATCCCATGTGGGATGGGGACTGTGTCCAACTTGATTAGCTTGTATCTACCCCAGCGCTTAGTACAGTGCCTGGCACATAGTAACATAGTAAATGGCTTAACAAATGCCATTTAAGACAAAGAAAAAGATCAGGTTGGACACAGTCTATGTCCCACATGGGGTTCACAGTCTTAATCCCCATTTTATAGGTGAGATAACTGAGGCATAGAGATGTGAAGCAACTTGCCCAAGGTCACACAGCAGACAAGTGGTGGTTCTGGGATTAGAACTCAGGTCCTCTGACTCTTTGGCCCACTCCCTGGCCCCTCTTCTTTCCATTAGGCCACACTGCTTTTCCAGCTGTAGCCAGATCTATTCAGGAGTGACTGAAAAGAATAGCAGTAAGAAAACTCATTCATTTTCTAAATAGCCTGAAGTAACACAATTGGGAAAGAAGATCAGGGAGGCTTTCCTTTGGCCCTGGGGTTCTACTGACAATCTTGGGGGATAATACTATCATTTTCCTAGGAAGTGAGTTCATTTTGAACATGGGTAAATTTGGGGTGGGGTTTCTGATGCCAGAAAAAGATATAGGGAGACAAAGAGGAAAGAAAGACACAGAGGAGAGACAAAGAGGGAGAGAGTGGAGTTGCAGAGAAGAGACAGAAAGACCCAAAAAGGAGAGAACCAGAAGCAGAGCACTGCACTGTTTGGGAGAACACAATACAACAGAGTTTGGTAGACACAATTTCTGCGCCACAAGGAGCTTACAGGCTAGAGGGGGAGACAGACATTAAAATTAATTACAGATAGGGGAAATGGGACAATATAAGGATATGTACATAAGTGTAGAGGGGCTGGGGGTGGGGCGAATGTCAAGCGCTTAAGGGATACACAGCCAAGTGCATGGGCTACTTAGAAAGGTAGAGGAAATGAGGGTCTAGTCAGGGAAGGAGGGGAGATGGAGGAGATGCGTCTTCAATAGGGCTTTGAAGGTGGGGAGAGTAATTGTCTTTCAGATATGAAAGGGAAGGCGTTCCGGAATGTGGGCACATGGTGGGCGGCAAGATAGATGAGATCGAGGTACGGTTGGCATTAGAGGAGCAAAGCGTGTGGGCTGGTTTGTAATAGGAGAGCAGTGAGGTGAGGTAGGATGGGGGAAGGTGATTGAGTGCTTTAAAGCCAATGGTGAGTTTGGGTTTGATGCAAGGTGGATGGACAACCAGTAGAGATTCTTGAGGAGTGGGAAAACACGGACTGAACATTTCTATAGGAAAATGATCCGGGTGGCAGAGTGAAGTGTGGCCTGGTGTGGGGAGAGACAGGAAGCAAGGGAGGTCAGCAAGGAGGCTTATTCAGTAATCAAGGCGGGATAGGATATGTGCTAGGTGAGCATGGTAACAGTTTGGAGATAAAAGGGCAGATTTTAGTGATGTCATGAAGGTTGAATCAACAGGATCTAGTGATAGACTGATAGAAGAGCGAAATGTGCAGGCTGGGTTGTAGAAGGAGAGCCGCGAGGTAAGGTGGGAGGGTGATTATGTGCCTTAAAACCAATGGTGAGGGGCTTCTGTTTGATGCGGAAGATAGGAAGCTACTGGAGAGTTCTGAGGGATAGGGAGATGTGTGTGTTTTGTAGAAAAATGATCTGGGCGGCAAAGTGAAGACAGGAGAGGAGAGAGATAGGAGGCAGGGAGGTCAGCGGAGCCTGATGCAGTAGTCTAGGCGGGATAGGACAAGTACCTGGATCAGCAGAGTAGCAGTTAGGATGGAGAGCAAGAGGTGCACCCCGGAGATGCCGTGAAGGCAGAACCAACGGGACCCGGGGACAGACTGGATATGCAGGCCAAATGAGAGAGATGAGTTTAACATCGCTAAAATCTGCCCTTTCCTTTCCATCCAAACTGCTACCACATTAATACTATCACTCATCCTATCCCACCTGGATTACTGCATCAGCCTCCTTGCTGACCCCCCCAGCCTCCTGTCTCTCTCCACTCCAGTCCATACTTCACTTGCTGCCCGGATCATTTTCCTACAAAAACGTTCAGGACATGTCACCCCCCTCCTCAAAAAATTCCAGTGGTTGCCTTTTCACCTCAGTATCAAACAAAAACTCCTCACCATTGGCTTTAAAGCAGTCCATCACCTTGCCCCTCCTATCTCACCTCACTTCTCTCCTTCTACAACCCAGCCTGCACACTTCACTCCTTTAGTGCTAATCTTCTCACTGTGCCTTGATCTTGCCTGTCTCGCCACGGACCCCTAGCCCACATCCTGCCTCTGGCCTGAAATACCGTCCCTCCTCAAGTCTGACAGACAATTTACTCTCCCCTTCTTCAAAGCCTTATTGAAGGTCCATCTCCTCCAAGAGGCCTTCCCAGACTAAGCCCCACTTTTTCTCATCTCCTACTCCCTTCTACATCGCCCTGACTTGCTCCCTTTGTTTTTTCCCCCTCCCAGCCCCACAGCACTTATGCACAACACTTTTGTACATATCTGTAATTTTATTTATTTGTATCGATGTCTGTGTCCCCCCGCCCCTAGACTGCAAGCTTGTGGGCAGGAAATGTCACTGTTTATTGTTGTATTGTACTTTCCCAAGTGCTTAGTACAGTGCTCTGCACATAGTAAGTGCTCTGTAAATACAATTGAATGAATGATCTGAGAATTATACAAAGGCTATGGGTTTGTGAGACAGAGAGGATGGTGGTACTGCCTAGAGACGGGAAAGTCTGGGGGAAGACAGGGTTTGGGTGGGCAGATAAGGAGTTCTGTTTTGGACATGTTAAGTGTGAGGTTTTGGCAGCACAACTAAATAGAGATGTTTCAAAGGCAGGAGGAATGCAAGACTGCAGAGAAGGAGAGAGAGAGTGGGGCTGGAGAGGTAGATTTAGGAATCATCCGTAGGAGATGGTAGTTGAAGCTGTGGGAGCAAATGAGTTCTCCAAGAGAGTGGGCGAAGATGGAGAATAGAAAGGGGACCCAGAACTGAACCTCAAGCAACTCCCACAGTTAGGGGATGGGAGGCAGAGGAGGAGCCTGCAAAAGAGACTGTGAAGGAGCAACTAGAGAGATAGAAGAAGAACCAGGAGAGGACAGTATTGGATAATGTTTCCAGGAGAAGGGGGTGGTCCACAGCATCAAAGGCAGCTGAAAGGTAAAGGAGAATTAGGAGAGAATTTCGCCTTTGGTTGTGGCGAAAAGGTGGAGAAAGAAATCAGAGAAGTCAGAGAAAGCAAGAGGAGGCACTGGGGGCTGGAAGAGTTCAAGAAGCGGCCAGAAAGGTCTCAGGCAGCGAGGGGGAGCTGCAAGTCGACCCTCTACAAAGCTGTGTCCAGCCAGGTGCCTGTGATGCCCTCGGGAAATGTGAGGGGGATGCAGCCAGGTGGGAGGAGATGGCAGTGTGGATGGGGATCTCGGCAAGAGCAAGCATGGTGGTGATAGGTAGATGACGTGGCTGAGATGGGAGAACAGACTGACCCCAAAACCATGATGTTGATGGGGAGGAATGTTTGCGGCAAGTACGATGTCAAGAATGCAGCCATTGGAGTCAGTCTGTCAGTCAGTTGGATTTATTGAGCACTTACTGTGTGCAGAGCACTGCACTAAGTGCTTGGGAGAGTACACTGTAGTAGTATAACAGATAAGTTCCCCTTTCATTCATTCAATAGTATTTATTGAGCGCTTACTATGTGCAGAGCACTGTACTAAGCGCTTGGAATGAACAAGTCGGCAACAGATAGAGACAGTCCCTGCTGTTTGACGGGCTTACAGTCTAATCGGGCTTACAGTCTAATCGGGCTTACAGTCTAATTGGGCTTACAGTCTAATCCCCTCCCATAACGAGTTTACAGTCTCGAGGGGGAGGCAGACATTAATATAAATAAATCAATTACAGATATGTACCAAAGTGCTATGGGGCTGGGAGGGGGGATGAATAAAGGGAGCAGGTCAGGGTGATGCAGAAGGGAGTGGGAGAAGAGGAAAGAAGGGCTGAGTCAGGGAAGGCCTCTTGGAGGCGATGGGCCTTCAATAAGGCTCTGAAGGTGGGGCGAGTAATTGTCAGATACGAGGAGAGAGGGCATTCCAGGCCAGAGGCAAAACGTGGGCAAGAGGTAGACGGCAAGATAGATGAGATCAAGGTGCAATGAGGTGGTTAACATTAGAGGAGCAAAGTGTAGGGGCTGGGATGTAGTAGGAGAGTAATGAGGTGAGATAGGAGGGGGAAAGGTGATTGAGGGCTTTAAAACCATTGGTGAGGAGTTTCTGTTTGATGTGGAGGCAGATGGGCAACCACTGGAGGAAAACCTGTATTACTGATTTACCGATCTACCTCACGATGTACTAATGTAGCACTGGTGTCATCTTGCCACCTTCATCAATTATACTGAGCCAACCCAAGATGGTTTGAAAAAGGGAGAAAATGTCAAGATGCCTCTCTTGCTGTAAACTCCACATTTTTCTTAGGTCAAGCCTCTGGAAGGGTTTATATGAATGTGTTTGAGTCTTCCAATCCCCCCTGGCTTGTAGGGTTGCAGGTATCACTTGAAAAAACAGAAGCAAAGATGGAGAATGCCACTCCCCTGGAAGCCCCTACCTGATGTCAGGAGACCAAGTGAATACTGTACACACTGTTCCATTGATAAGCTGAAGTTGTGGGGTGTGAATAATTCACCCTGCTTCTGAATTTCCACCACCTTTGCCCAGCTTCCCTCTTCTAGTTCAAAGGTTAATACACTTTCCCTTTGCAACCTTATTTTTTTCCAAGGGCGCTTTAGAAGGTATATTTTTTTCCCAATTCAGGTCAGATAAGGAACGTAATTTAATCTTATTTCATTTGGACAGGTTTCTTTCTTCTTGAAAACTAAAACAAACGCCATATTCCTAGAAGAACTACTCTTTGCTCACTGGCTGCCTGACAAATGCAAATACAAGAAGCAGCATGGCCTAGGGGATAGAGCATGGGCTTAGGAATCAGGAGGACCTGGGTTCTAATCCCACTTGTCTGCTGTGTGACCTTGGGTGCGTCACTTCACTTCTCTGTGCCTCAGTTACCTCATCTGTAAAATGGGGATTAAGACTGTGAGCCCTATGTGGGACCTGGACCGTGTCCAACTACCCCCAGTGCTTAGTACAGTCCCTGGCATGTAGTAAGTCCTTAACAAATACCATTAACTCCTCTGCCCCCTGCTCAAAACAACAAAAAACACAACACAAGCTGAGAAGCAGTGTAGTCTAGTGGATAAAGCATGGGCTTAGGGTTCTAATCCTGGCGCCACCACTTGCATCCTGTGTGACCTTGGGCCAGTCACTTAACTTCTTCGTGCCTCAGTTTCCCCAATTGCCAAATGGGGAGTCAATACCTGTTCTCCCTCCTACTTAGACCGTGAGTCCCACATGGGACAGGAACTGTGTCTGACCTGGTTAACCTGTACCTCCCCCAGCATTTAGACCACTGCTTGACACAAAGTAAATGCTTAAATACCATTAAAAAAAAGTTCAGTGAGTGTACATCATTTCCAGTAGATTGGGTAGTTGAACCTGAGTCATAAAATTGCTGTGACAGGCACGTGTATTTTCACAACTTTAAAACTGCCAAGGAACAATACTTCTCTAGGGATTCTAGAGGGAATGTCTTTCTGAAATTTTTTTTAATGGTATTTAAGTGCTTCCTATGTACTAAACAGCGGCACAGATACAAGTTAATCAGGTTGGACACAATCCCTTGTCCCACATGGGGCTTCACAGTCTTAATCCCCATTTTACAGATGAGGTAACAGAGACACAGAAAAGTGAAGTCATTTGCCCAAGGTCACACAGCAAACAAATGGCAGAGCCTCTATTACCCAGGGTCTTCTGACTCCCACAACTGTGCTCTATCTACTAGGCCATTCTGCTTCTAATTTGCTAAGGAGCCTAAACTGCAGCAACCGTCTAGCTGACTTGTTCATTCCAAGCACTTAGTACAGTGCTCTGCACATAGTAAGCGCTCAATAAATACTATTGAATAAATGAATAGTGCTCCCTTTTAATCTGTGAAATGGTTTTGTCCCATAACTGATTTGCTGTTTCATTTGCAATACAATTTCCACAGATATGGTAGCTCCCCAAACTGGTCAGTTTTTTTAATGTTGGTATTTGTTAAGAGCTTACTATGTGCAGAGCACTGTTCTAAGCACTGGGGTAGATACAGGGTAATCAGGTTGTCCCAGGTGGGGCTCACAGTATTCATCCCCATTTTACAGATGAGGTAACTGAGGCCCAGAGAAGTTAAGTGACTTGCCCACAGTCACACAGCTGACAAGTGGCAGAGCTGGGATTCGAACCCATGACCTCTGACTCCCAAGCCCGGGCTCTTTCCACTGAGCCACGCTGCTGCTTCAACTGCTTCTCAGTTTCTGTAGAATCGTCAGGATGATGTATCATTTTCTTCTTGCTTTCTATCTCATCAACTGTGTGGCATTAGAACTTGGAATTGAACATAGCATGGAAATATATAGCAAGAAGTTGGTTAAAAATAAAAATGCACTACTAAAAAAAAAAACCACAACAAATCTAGATATTTTGCTCAGTTCAACATAGTTAAGAAAACTTGCTCAGCCTCTAAAAGATGATAATCATGCCTAGGCAGAAACAATTTGTTCCTGCTTATGCTCTAAAAAGGTTTAATGCCTTCACAGCTCTCAGAAGGTGCATCTTAATGAGGGCACAAGTTTATGTTGGCTTTATTGAATTGAGAAAATGGAACAGCTCTGAGTATTATTTTTACTCCAATTCCACCCATCTGATTTGAGTTTTACAATTTAAGAAAATCAGGAAAGACTGAACACATACTGGTTATTCAGGTTATCCTTGAGCAAAATGAGATCACTTTCTGCCTCCTCTCTGTCCTTTCACTCGTTAAAATGCTCTGTTTAAGGAAGGAGGAAATGTATGAAGTATGTCAGGAATCTGTAAACTTAGACTAGGTGGAGTTGGGCCACAAGATTTTTAAGTTGGAAGGAGATTATTTGAGTTTTAAAAATCTGAAACACAAGTATTTATTACCTAATAATTGTGGTATGTGTTTAGCACTTTACTATATTCCAAGCACTGGGGTAGATACAAGATAATCAGGTTGGACACAGTTCCAGTCCCACCGGTCTAAATAGGAATTGAATCTTCATTTTACGGATGAGGAAGTTGAGGCGCGAAGATGCTAAGTCACATTCCCAAGGTCATACAACAGGAGAGAGTCAGAGCTGGAATAAGAACTCAGGCCCTTTGACACCCAGGCCCGTGTTCTTTCTATTAGGCTATGCTGCTTCTCTTTTGAAACCAGTCAAAATGTTTTATGTCTATCTTTTATCATTATTATTAATAATAATAACAATAATGGTATTTGTTAAGTGCTTACTATATGCCAAGCACTATTCTAAGCACTGGGGTACACACAAGGTAATCAGGTTGTCCCACGAGGGGCTCACGGTCTTAATTCCCATTTTACAGATGAGGTAACTGAGGCACAGAGAAGTGAAGTGGCTTGCCCAAGGTCACACAGCAGACAAGGGGAGGTGCCGGGTTTAGAACCCACATCCTCTGACGCCCAAGCCCGGCTCTTTCTGCTGAGCGTCCTTGAACCCTTGCTGTGTACAGAGCACTGTACTAGGAACTTGAGAGAGTGCAGTGCGATAGAGTAGGGAGTTATGATCACTGCCCACAAGGAGTTTTCAGTATAGGGGTGAGAGGGCTTGTTATCAGACGCATCTACACTCTTGCTTTTTTGCCTATTGCCTGGTGAGAAATCTCTATCTGCCAGTGTCCCGATTTAGATTGCAAATTCCTGGAGAGCATAAGGAGAAATAACAGTATTGGTATGAAATAATGATGGCATTTGTGAAGTGCTTACTATGTGTAAAGCGCTGTATTAGGAGTAGTGGGTATTTTGTAAACCCTTATGTGAAAGGGCTGGGGAAAATGCATATAAGACCCATCCCTGTTCTAGTAGCGTTCACAGTCTAAATGGGGGTAAAGAGACAGAACAGTAAAAGTGGAAAACAAAGCAATACATTCCAAAATCCACAATGAGAGAGGAAACCAAAATAGCTAAATGTAGTTCTTGGAGGGGAGATGTCCTCACATATCTTAAGCTCCCGGTACAGTCTTTGTTTCCAAACCACCTGAGCCTCCCCAGCTTTCCAATAATAATAATAGTAATAATAATAACTGTGGTATTTAAGTGCTTGCTATGTGTCCAGCGCAGTACTAAGTGATGGGGTAGGTCATCAGGTCCCACATTGGGCTCACAGTCTAAGTAGAAAAGACAGCAGGGATTGAATCCCCATTTTGCAGATGAGGGAGCTGAGGCCCAGAAGTGAAGTGACCTGCCCAGGGTCACACAGAAGTTTCGGGGGAAGAGCGGGGACTAGAACCCTGGTCCTCTTCCTCCCAGGCCACGGTGCTCCTTTTGGAGAAACAGCGCTATCTAGTGGATAGAGCACAGGCCTTGGAGTCAGAAGGACCTGGATTCTAATTGTGACTCTGCTGCTCATCTGCTCCAAGACCTTGGACAAGTCACTTCACTGTGCTTCTTTGTGCCTCAGTTCCCTCATCTTGTAAAATGGGGATTAATACTGTGATCCCCATATGGGACAGGGACTGTATCCAACCTGAGTTGCTTGTATCCCCCTCCTAGTGCTTAGTACAGTGACAATCCCTACCCAACAACGGGCTCACAGTCTAGAAAGGGAAGACAGACAACAGAACAAAACAAGTAGACAAATATCAAGAGCATCAGCCCAACCCGCACACTCCAGTCCTCTGGTGCTAACCTTTTCTGTGCCTCGTTCTCCCCTGTCCCGCCATCAACCCCTGGCCCACATCCTGCCTCTGGCCTGGAATGCCCTCCCTCCTCACATCTGCCAAACTAGCTCACTTCCCCCCTTCAGAGCCCTACTGAAAGCTCACCTCCTCCAGGAGGCCTTTCCAGACTGAGGCCTCCTTTTTCTCTGCTCCTCCTCCCCTCCCCATCGCCCCTACTCCCTCCCTCTGCTCTACCCCCCCTTCCCGCCCCACAGCACTTGTGTATTTATATACATATATTTCTATTTTATTAATGATGTGTACATATCTAAAATTCTATTTATTTATTTTGATGCTGTTGATGGCTACTTGTTTTGTTGTGTCTCCCCGCTTCTAGACCATAAGCCTGTTGTTGGGTAGGGATTGTCTCTGTTGTCAAATTGTACTGTACTTAGCACAGTGCTCTGCACACAGTAAGCATTCAGTAAATATGATTGAATGAATGAATGATGACTAGTGCTTAGGAGTTACAGACTCAAGGACATAGGCTTTGCAGGAGAGTGGAAAAATAGGGTTTGGAGATGAGAGCTTAGTCAGGGAAGGCTTCCAGGAGGAGATGAGATTTGTGGTCAGTCTGATATGAACAGGGAGGGAGTTCCAGGTAGAGAGAGGACGTGAGCAAGATGTTGAAGGTGAGAGTAAAGGAATGACACATGGTGAGTAGATTGGTATTAGAAGGGCCAGGTATGCAGGCTAGTTTGTAGCAGGAATAGGACCAGGATGGGTTTGGGGGAGAAACTCCAATAGCGAGGAGTTGCTACTCAACGTGGAGATGGATAGGCAACCATTGGAAGTTTTGAGTGGGGAGATGTGTGCAGAACAATTTTCTTAGAAAAATGACCAGGCAGCAGAGTGAAGTAAGGACTAGAGGCGGAAGAGGCTGGAGTGTTTGAGGTGTTGGCAGGACATCTAAGTAGAGATGTCCCGAAGGCAGGAGGAAAGGCAAGACTGCAGAGAAGGGGAGAGAGGTAGATTTGGGAATTATCCACCAAGAGATGGTAGTTTAAGCTGTGGGAGCGAAGAAACTTCCTAGGGGAGTATATTTATTTATTGATATTGTCTGCTGCCCCCTCTAGACTGTGTGCTCATTGTGGGCAGGAAATGTTTCCACCAACTCTGTATTCTCCCAAGTGCTTAGTACAGTGCTCTGCACACAGTAGGCACTCAATAAATACCATTGAATGACTTAAATTTAAATTTAAATCCAAGCTAGTTTGCTCTCTTGGGCAGAGTAAAATAATAATGCTTCTCCGGCTCCCTGCCACCCCCTTTCAAAAAGGTTGTGAAACTGTCAAGTTCTGGGTCTGAGCCTGTGACACTGCATTAAATATTTTTTTTTAATGGTATTTGTTAATCACTTACCATGTGCCAGGCACTGTACTAAACGCTGGGGTAGACACAAGATTGAGTGGATGTAAATGGAGAATAGATGGGGTAAGAATAACCTCCAATGGAGACTCTAATAAATACTATTACTTCTGCTTTGACAACAGCCCCTTTCCCCCTAATCGCAGGGCTAGGAGAAAGCCTTTCTCATCCTTCTCCCACTCAAAATCAGTGGTATTTTTGAGCACTTAAAGTGTGCCGAACACTGTTCTAAGCACCTGGAGAGTACGAAATGACAGTTGGGAGACGCATTCCCTTGCCCACAATGAGCTTTTTCCGAAGTGAATATTCAGTTAATACGAGCGCTCAATACCACTGATTGGTCCTCTTGGGGTTAGATGAGCGTCGAGTCTGATTTCACTAGACTTGAGCAAGAAGAGCCTTTGTGTTCCCCTCAGGTTCCAGATGCCTTCTCAGAATCAGTTTGCGTCTCCTAAAGAGTTTGGAATCTCACTATCTAATCTTGCTTTCTTATCTACTGGAGAGCTGCTTTCTCATCCAGAGGTCTGGGCCCATGGGGAAACACTGCCAGTCACTTAGACAAGCCATAGCCTCCAGTTTCCCCCTAGATTGCCCTGGAGTTAAGAGCCATTAATTAAATCTCGGCCCCCAAAATGAACCAGTGATGCAGAACCTAACCTCTACCAGCCAGCTGTTAGGCACCTTGAAAAACTCATCTGCTCTCACAGCTTTAACTAATCAACCAATGAAGCCGCATAGTCTAGTGGAAAGAGCATGGGCCTGGGAGTTAGAGGACCTGGGTTGTAATCCTGGCTCTGCCCCATGTCTGCTGAGTGATCTTGGGCAGGTCACTTCACTTGCCTCAGTTACCTCATTGGTAAAATAGGGATTAAGACTGTGAGCCCCATGTGGGTCAGGGACTGTATCCCACCTGATTACCTTGTGTCTGCCCCAGTGCTTAGAACAGTGCTTGGCACATAGTAAGTGCTTAACAAATACCACAATTACTATTATTTTTACTGAGCACTTACTGTGTGCAGAGCACCGTACTACAAGCACTCAGGAGAGTTGGTAGACCCGTTCCCTACCCATGAGGAGCTTACAGTCTAGAAGGGGAGACATTAAAATAAATTTCAGATATGTCTGTAAGTGCTGTGGGGCTGAGGTTGGGGGGGGATATTAAGTGTTTAAAGGGTACAGATCCAAGGGAATAGGCAACCCAGAAAGGAGGGCATGTAAGGGAAGTGAGGGCTTAGCTGGGGAGGCCTCTTGGAGGAGATAAGATTTTAATTTGGCATTATTATTATGCAGAGAAGGGGAGAGAGATCAGGGCTAGAGAAGTAGAAACAGCGTGGCTTAGTGGAAAGAGCATAGGCTTGGGAGTCAGAGGTCATGGGTTCTAATCCCTGCTCTGCCACTTGTCTGCTGTGTGACCTTGGGTAAGTCACTTAACTTCTCTGTTGCCTCAGTTATCTCATCTGTAAAAATGGGGATTAAAATATCTGAGCCCCACGTGGGACAATCTGATTACCCAGCACTTAGAACAGTGCTCAGCACATAATAAGCGCATTACTAAGTAATGCTTACTATGTGTCAAGCTGTTACCCACGCAGGGCCAAGCACGTGTCATATCCTGCCTTGGCTACTGCATCAGCCTCCTCGTTGACCTCCCTGTCTCCAGCCTCTCCCCTCTCCAGGCCACATTTCACTCTGCGGCCTGGATCTTTTTTTCCAAAAAATTGTTCTACGCTCATGAGCTGGCAGTGTGATGGGGATTTTGACCGCAAGGACAAATCAGATGCGCAGAATTGTGGTATGTCCAGAACAGACTGATTTTGGGGGCCGGGCTGGTGGGGGCATATTAAAAGATTTCTTAGAACTTGCATAATCCTTCCTTTATTACCTTGGCTCCAATTGAATTTTTTTTTTCCTGTGCTATGTCTATTCCTCTAGACTGTAAGTTTCTTGTGGGCAGGGAATGTGTCCACCAACTCTATTGTAATCTCCCAAGCACTTCGTACAGTGTTCTGCACACAGTATTGCTGAGTAAATACCATTGATCGACTGATCTCCCCGCTCCCCCCAAA
This sequence comes from Ornithorhynchus anatinus, assembly GCF_004115215.2. NCBI lineage: Eukaryota > Metazoa > Chordata > Mammalia > Monotremata > Ornithorhynchidae > Ornithorhynchus > Ornithorhynchus anatinus. Next base: position 10,017,080 of record NC_041750.1, read on the forward strand.
TCTCCAATGGTTGCCCGTCCACTTCCACATCAAGCAGAAATTCCTGACCGTTGGCTTCAAGGCACTCAGTCCAGCTCTTTCCCTACCTGTCCTCACTCCTCTTCCACCAACTCAGCCCATATACTTCACTCTTTGAAAAACCAACCTTCTTACTGTACCATGATCTCATCTCTTGCCTTTGACCCCTTGCTCACATCCCCCCACTCCTTTCTGGAAGTCCCTCCCCCCTCACATCTGACAGACCACCGCTCTTTCCCCAAAGCCCTTCTAAAACCACATCTCCTCCAGGAAGCTTTCCCTAACTTCTCATCTCCCCATCCTCTTCTCCCTCTCCTCTGAGTTGCCTATGTGTTTGCATCCATATCCCCTAAGCACTTTGCTACTCACCCTATCCCCAACAACACTTACAATAATGTTGGTATTTGTTAAGCGCTTACTATGTGCAGAGCACTGTTCTAAGCGCTGGGGGAGATATAGGGTAATCAGGTTGTCCCACGTGAGGCTCACAGTCTTCATCCCCATTTTACAGATGAGGGAACTGAGGCCCAGAGAAGCAAAGTGACTTGCCCATAGTCACCCAGTTGCCAAGTGGCAGAGCCGGGATTCAAACCCATGACCTCTGACTCCCAAGCCCGGGCTCTTTCCACTGAGCCACGAACACTTATGTCTACTTACGTATACTCTGTTGCCTCCCCTATCTGTAATTTGTTTTAGGGTCTGTCTTCAAGGGCAGGGATCTTGTCTACCAACTTTGTTATATTGTACTCACCTAAGTACATAGTACAGTGCTCTGCACACAAGGTACTCAATAATCATTAACTGACCTCTTACCCAAAACACTAGAAAATGCTTTTTGCTTTGTCTGGAAAAATATATGGCATTATCCACTTAAAATGACAAGGAATTTTAAAGTTTTAAAAATGAGGAAAACAGGTGGAAATCAAACTTCCAACTAGGTAAACTGGGAATCAGAGCCAATTTAAGTCCAAGCTAGTTTGCTGTCTTGGCAGAGTAGAATAATAATGCTTCTCCGCTCCCTGCCACCCCCTTTCAAAAAGGTTGTGGAACTGTCAAGTTCTGAGCCTGAGCCTGAGACACTGCATTAAATATCTTTTTAAAATGGCATTTGTTAATCACTTACCATGTGCCAGGCACTGTACTAAATGCTGGGGTAGATATGAGATAATCACTCAGGTTGAACACAGGCCCTATCCCACATAGGGCTCACAGTCTTAACCCCATTTTCCAGATGAGGTCAACTGAGGCACAGAGAAGTGACGTGACTTGCCCAAGGTTACACAGCCGACAAGTGGCAAAGGGAGCTTAGAACCCAGGTCCTCTTAGCTCCCAGGCCTGGGCTCTTTCCGCTAGGCCCACAGCTGCTCCAAGTTGGAGGGAAATGACCAGGAAAGAGGGCATGAGGTGAGAGGGCAATGAGATCCCTCAAACCTAGAGATGGCAAGTGGCCAGGAGCTCTCCCTTCCACCCTAGCTAAAGTAATTACTCTCTCAACATTGACTGCTCACATTCATTAAGCCCTAGAGCAAGTTTCTACAGGAAATAAAGCCCCAAGCCAATGCAGTGGCAATATTTCTGCTGTAAGTGAATCAAATAACCTGATGTGGAAAACTCTTCAATGAATCGCAGGTGAAAGGAAAATAATTGCAGTCAACAGGACTGTTTTCTTTTAGGGATTGGCTGAGGAGCGTGGCTTAGTGGAAAGAGCGCAGGCTTGGGAGTCAGAGGTCATGGGTTCTAATCCCCGCTCTGCCACTTGTCTGCTGTGTGACCTTAGGCAAGTCACTTCACTTCTCTGTGCCTCAGTTACCTCATCTGTAAAAATGGGGATTAAAAAAAATGTGAGCCCCTCGTGGGACAATCTAATTACACTGTAGCTACCCCAGCGCTTAGAACAGTGCTCTGCATATAGTAAGTGCTTAAATACCATAATTATTATTATTATTAGTATCTCACCACCTCTTGGACTCTCTAGCCACCCTACCCTCACACATTTCTAAACTCAACATTGAGCCACGCTTTATCCTGAATGAATCTCACGTAAAGCAATGAAAGAGAACGTCGGATTAGGAACACATTTGGGACATGGGCACTTGCCCGAGGAATGGGGAAAAATGGGTGAGGCTCCTCTCTCTCCTCAAGTGTTTCAGTAGCAAAGAAGGGAATGGGGAGATGTGGTATTTGCCCCACATTAACAAATTGCCCAGGCTGCCCGATCCCCTCACGTCATTGCTTGTCTTTAAAAAAAAAAAAGAGCCACTCCACTGAGCAAGATGACATCGGGCACCCGACTACCATAAAGTGGTAGTGGGGCAGACTGGAGCTGGCTTGGCCTTTGGCAAATATTTCTCCATGACATCCCAACCTCAGAATGGGATAACGCTCGAGCTGCCTGAAGTTGTGGCAATACCCAGCTCTTAGGGCAGCAGCTGTTTCAATAAAAATGGCAATAAACTTACCAAACAGATAAAATAGGCTAATCACATTCTGCCTCGTGAGGCTTTTACTGGCTAATGGGGAAGGTTCCAGGAAAACCTCACCTAATAGCAGCACTTAAGAGCCGTTGGATCTTCGAAGCTCTTTCATTAGTGATCTTTAATTGGAGGAGACACGCCAACTGTCCAGAAGATGACCGTTTCAAATCCTATGACTAAACCATCCGGGACAATGGCTGAGCTCAATTAACTTCTGTTGACTGCCCTGCCCATGTCTCCTTTTCATTAAAAATTCCTGTGCTATACGTCATCTCTTAGGTAAAAATCCCTGTATCTCCAAATCACCTTCTAAGTTTTACACAATGCCACCTACTCTTCCACCCACTTCCTTCTATCCACCCAACCATCATTCAGAATTGCTTTTTGCCCCTTCACCCTCTAGTGACTTTGGGCCTTGTTCCTCCCAATCCGCTAGGTTGCGGTCACTCCTCCAGGTCGTCACACCACTGCCTTCTCTTCCAAAGGAAAGGTTCAAACAAATAATCAGTCAATGATATTTATTGAGTGTTTACTATGTGCAGAGCATGGTACTAAGCACTTGGGAGAGTACAATACAAATAATGTCAAGGAAGCTGGGCTCAGAGAAGATTCTGTGGCTGGATGCCAGAGGAATATGTTGGTTTAAGCTTAGCCTGACCTGACCATGGGTCCTAGCTACCACAAATACATATTGACATGATATTGATATTGACATGAAAATGATTTATATGCTGAACTGTGATCTGGACTCCAAAAGAGAACATAATGCTGCAGCTTTGTGGTGGGCGAAAACAGGGACAGATGAGGACTACTATATGGGTCTAGACATTGAGAAGCACGGAGCAGAAAGAAAGTACCCAATGAGATGCGATTTGTGAATGGTGAAAATTGGTACAGTAGGGGAAAACGGGCCATGTCTGCACAGGGCAAGTCTAATGCCAGGTTGAAAAGAAGGCAAAGAATCCAACTGTTTCATTATGCTGTCTGATCTGCGAAGCCAACCGACGATGGGGAAATTTGCTAATAACTTCTTGCTACAAATCAACACTGTAGGGTTGAAAAAGGAGGGCTGTGAGATTTTCCCCCTGCCGATTCAGGCTCTCAAAATGAACTTCCCAAAACACAGAGGGAAGTGGCCCGCAGTCATTTCAATAGGGGGAGACTTGTGGACGCTAACACTGTTTAACAGTACGGTGGCTTTGAGCAGAGCAATGGGATAAAATGGGCTGAATTAGAGAAAGCTCCCTCCGTTTAGGAACAGCTGAGGTTTGGCGATGCTTATTTGCCTGTTTGTTCAGGGCAACTAACAAGAGAGGATGCTGCTGAAATCTACGTATTACTAGCCAGAGTCGAAGCTCGGTTCACTGATCCGGGCATGCCCAGAGAGATGTATGCCGGGGCGAGGGAAGGAAAGTAAAGGATGAGGGCATGTTTCTGCAAGCTGCCACATTTTGGGTGCGGGATGACAAGGCTGGATTAGTCTATGCAATGGTTTCCTCCGGAAAGCAGTGTGAGCCCCTTTAAACTGGGCTTAATTTGATTAGTGGCAGGAGGGGGAGGAAAACCATTACAATGTAGTTTAGGGAGGATTATCAGGAGGCTCGGACCCTGGCAAGAAAATAAGCTACATGGCTGTTTTCTGTCTGAATGCATACAAGGAGGCACCTGATGTTATGCAGCTGAATCTACCACCACCTGGTGGTATCACGTCAAAATGTAAGAAAGCAATTCAGAGTCATTTCTATTTCTCTCTAATAGATCAATTACCCAGGTTCACTAGTTCCTGCTAAGCAAGGACGGTCTGTTGATCCCTCTGCCTTCTCAAAACCACTAAACTCCTTCGGTGTCTAAGGGCAGGCAGCAGAGGACGTAGGTATAAAAAGACCAGGACGAAACGATCCTTGCCCGCAGAGAATTAATTGCCCGTCTCCAAAGAGCTTTTTGGTACATCACACTTTCTCTCCCTGAAGGAGGAAACGGACATTTCGCTCCTTAGGGATTTCTTGTTCTTTTAGTGCCTGTCAATGGGGAGATTCTGAAAAAACCCCATTAATATCTGAAGTGGCAAAACCCCGCCCCCCCCAACCTCCCCTCCTCCCCAAAAAACCTCCACAAAGGAAGTGTTTTTGTTTAATTTATTACTGTTTGAAATCCAGTGACATTGACACACACACAGTCACCAGCACCACTGTCGCTCGAGGACAGAAAGCCACTGGTGGTTATTTGACCTGTTGGATAAAATACAGTACTAGGAGTGGACTGCTACGCACATGCATCCACAATTTAAACTACAGTGATTCAATACTGCAAATGAAACAGTACTGCCATAGAAAGGAAAAAAAAAATAGATCAAGTGTTCCCCAATTCATAATTCATTAATGCTGTTACAAACTCTACTGATGTCAGGACAGAGCAAGACACAAACAGTCCCACATCTTCTTTGCAATATAGTATAAATATGGAAGATTTTTATACAGTTTACTGAAATCTGATACTATATTTGTTGCTACCCGTTACAGCTAAAAGGAATACAGCATCTCCACTTTGGAAAGATGGGCTCGTTGTCTACATCATGGAATGTTGCTTAATCTTCCTCACTGCCACTTCCTGAGCGATCCTGAAAAGCAGGAAACGGAAAGGTCTGAGATAAGGGCTAAAGGAGTAGAGCCAGGCTGAGAAGACGTTACTGGGGCCCCATACCAGGTAGAGTTTTCGATCCGATTTCCCGGTTCAAAAAAAGCAATGCTGTAAAATGAACTTTTCTGATCTCTATGCTTTAAGGATGTTCGGAAAGGTTGGTCATTAATCATGCTTGGATAGCTGGTTGATTAGGGTCCTGACTTCTCTTACCAAGGCAGTAAAATGTACACCTCGGTGCTGCCTCAAACTTAAAAAGCAATCAATTCTGAAATTACCTCCTCTTGCTCTTCTTCGCTATCATCATCACTCACTACCGGTTTGGCCCGAGATCCCCGGCTAGTGCGTCTTCGCCCCTTCAGCCGGTCTTGTGCTTTTTCCTTCCTGCCTAATTTGATCTTCACTTTGACAGAGCGAGCTACAGGAAGAAACCAAACAGAAAAAAAAAATTGGAATGTGCTAGGGCACCATTTGGAAAAGTTGAAGGGAATGGAAAAGGGATTTGCTTTTTTTTTTTTTTTCAGGCCAACCGTGCCAAAAGTTGGCAAGACTCCCTCTCTTATCACACCCTGGTGCACCCCAAAGAGACACTCTCGTTTTGAAGGGACTCTCCAATATTCCTCCCCCTTAGGTTTCTCTTAGTTTTAGATCACCCGCCACCCAATCTTAATCCCCCAACCACATCCCTGTGCACTTCCACATCTCCAATTTTATTCATGGCACCAGAACATACAAAACCTCTTGCCACCTCCATATACTCTAGAATTAGGTACAAAAAGGTTAATTTCTGCCACCGACACCACGTTGACATTAATTTTCCAAGTGGTTATTCAATTTGGAATATGAAACAGGAGTCTGTTGCCTGTAGGATGAAATACCGGAACATTGTTTTCTTGGACTGTAAAGCCCTGTCCAGTTCTATCAGTCTGGTACTGTGAAGACTCTTTTTTATTATTTAAATGGTGCTTGTTAAGAGCTTACTATGTGCCAGGCACTGTACTAAGTGCTGGGGTAGATACAAGTTAATCAGGTTGTTGCCTCACCCCATGAGAGGCTGAGATGGCCAACTGGATGTAGGTCCCAAAACTGATAAACAACATTCACCCGTCAAGGTAAGGAAAGAGCAGCACAACTCACACTCAGATTCAGATCCTTCTTCTTCTCCTTCTTCCTCCTCTTCACTTTCTTCCCCCTCACTATCATCTTCCTTTTCAATTTTCTGTCTCACACTGGTGAAAACGGACTGCAGAACAATTGAGTCTTCATAGATCTAAAGAGAGGAAAAAAGACACCAGCTTTTGAACTAGTCTTGGCAGATCACACCACAAGGGGAAGAACTCTTTGTAGATGTAAGCTTGATTCTTTCAGGATAGGTGGTCCTTCCGCTGACTCCAGGTTGGCACAGAAAGACAAAAATCCAATAGGATGAAACTGCTCTCTAAAGCGATTTCTGGACAACCGTCATCATCTCAGCAATCTACAGGAATCCAACCACCAGGAAGTTCTAAAGTTTACAGATAACCCAGATTAGGAGGTGGTCCCCTAAAAATAATAATAATATTAATAATAACAATAAGGTGGTGTTTGTTAAGCACATACTATGTGCCAGGCACTGGACTCTGCGCTGGGATAGACATGTCCCTGTCTTACATGGGGCTCACGGTCTTAATCCCCTTTTCACAGATGAGGAAATGGAGGCCAAGTGAAGTGACCTGCCCAAGGACACACAGCAGACAAGTGGTGGAGCCAGGAGTAGAACCCAGGTCCTTCTGACTCCCAGGCCCGTACTCTTTCCCTTAGGCCACACTGCTTCTGATGTTTGTAATTGATTTTTCATGAGCAGGGAATGTTTGTTTATTGTTATATTTTACTCTCTCGAGGACTTAGTACAGTGCTCTGCACATGGTAAGCGCTTAATATGTGCCAAGCACTGTTCTAAGCACTGGGGGGCATACAAGCTAATCAGGCTATCTCACACGGGGCTCACAGTCTTAATCCCCATTTTACAGATGAGGTAACTGAGGCAGAGAGAAGTGAAGTGACTTGCCCAAAGTCATGCAGCTGACAAGTGGTGGAACCGGGATTAGACTCCCAAGCCCATGCTGCTCTAGTAGAAATGTCAAAAAAAACCCACAAAATCCATGATGAACCACAGGGGTCCCAACCTTAATGGAGAGAAATAATTTTACTATTGCTGCATTTGGGTCTGTTACCCTTAACCCTCCCCAAGCCCCAGAGCACTTACGTACAGATCCATTTGTAACGTATTTAAAGGTCTGTCTTCCCCGCTAGGCTGTACGCTTCTCGGTGGGCAGGGTTTGCTTATCCCTACTCTTTCTGTACTGTACTCTCCCAACCACTCAGTACAGTGCTCTGCACACAGTAAGCACTCGAGAAATACCACTGACTGCTTCTTGAATCAGGGGAGGGAGTTTGAGAGTCGGCACCCCTATATTCCCACCCAGCACAGTTACCCAATTTGATGCCTTACCAAGGAGCCCTCCAAATTAAATGTTTGCGCATTCTGACAGAGGAGCATCACATCCTTCTCCAGGTCATTCAGGCTACGATACTTGTGGTTGCGGATACGTTCCTGGGGGAGAGAAGCATAAGTCAACCCCAGACCAATCAACCGCCTCACAACTACTTAGGCTCTCCCAGCCAACAAGAAACCACATTCAACAGTACCTTAAAAGGGGGACTAGGTCCACGTAGCAGGGAGTGGAACAGGCCCTCCCCTCTATACACAGGTAGCATGATGGGTGATAACTAGCCCTCGGCACCTGGCCTCTTGGCTACCCCGGAAGACGGTTTTTTTTCCATCTTTGTTTTTAATTAGATACTCCAAGCTATTTCTCCCCAGCGACTTCACTGGGTTATGGGAGTTTGCTTCTCTTTCCTGTTTCCCAAAATGGGGCCTCTTCCAAGGCACTTAAGGGAGACAGAAAAGCAATGGGCTCTAAGTTATTCAGAAATGTGGAAGCTGGCAGAGATGGACCAAAGCCTAGCCTTTTGGGGAACATAAAACTCTTTAGTGAAATCCAGCCCCTGAGATCCCATGGAAGGTAGCCAAGAGTGGCAAACTGGGCGCCAGGCCTGGCTTCTCCACTAAGAACGGGTCAAAGACCCCAGAAGCATCAGACTTTCCACAACTTTTCTTTTCCAGACAGACCAAAGAACCGCGTGAAATCCATTAGTGCTCCACCAGCCCAAAAGGAAGAGAGAACTGACAAGCCAGGGTTACCTTTATTTTCTTAAAGTCCACTGGTTTGCGGATGAGCTCGTAGTACTCCGGCAGTTCTTTGCGAGAAGGAAGCTGGATGAATACCTCGCTTAGTTGGCGTCCACTACTACTATAAAACAATGAGAAATACACACAAAAATCAAAGACCTGCTCAAATCTCTCTTCTTAGGAAGAGCCACATTTTGTGTATTACTGATTGTAAAAGGAAACTGGATAAGAAATCTTAGCCACATGCCTCTACTCGCCCCAGCGCTTAGTACAGTGTTCTGCAAACAGGAAGCTTTCAGTAACTCCCACCGATCGATTTACAGCACCTTTTTAATAGAAGATTTCACAGCTGCCGTACACAATTCCCTTTGAGAGAAGGGAGAGATTGAGGCCACAAGAAATCAGAAACAAGCCAAGAGTGGAACAGGAAACCAAATTTAAGAATCCTCTTGGTTATGAGACTACACCTGCTCTGTGTTCCAAAATGTCCTTGCTGATTTCATGATCGTAATCAAGTGGGAAATGGAAAGGGATGGTAAAGCTACAGTATCTGGTACCGAGCTCTGGACGGGACTAGGCATTCTTGGGCATACTTTGTTTTTTTCCTTTAAATGGTATTTGTTAAGCATTTACTCTGTACCAGGCACTGTACTAAGCACCGGGGGAGATAACCCCAATAGACTGAAAGACTTTCTATTCATTCATTCAGTAGTATTTATTGAGCACTTACTGTATGCAGAGCATTGTACTAAGCGCTTAGAATGTACAAATTGGTAACAGAGACAGTCCCTGCCCTTTGACGGGCTTACAGTCTAATCGAGGGAGACAGACAAGAACAATGGCAATAAATAGAATCAAGGGGAAGAACATCTCATTAAAACAATAGTAAATAAATAGAATCAGGGTGATGTACATCTCATTAACAAAATAAATAGGGTAATGAAGATATATACAGTTGAGCGGACGAGTACAGTGCTGAGGGGATGGGACGGGAGGGGGGAGGAGCAGAGGGAAAGGGGGGAGAAGAGGGTTTAGCTGCGGAGAGGTGAAGGGGGCAGGGTAGAGGGAGCAGAGGGAAAAAGGGGAGCTCAGTCTGGGAAGGCCTCTTGGAGGAGGTGAGCTTTAAGTAGGGTTTTGAAGAGGGGAAGAGAATTAGTTTGGCGGAGGTGAGGAGGGAGGGCGTTCCAGGACCGTGGGAGGACATGGCCCAGGGGTCGTTGGGATAGGCAAGAACGGGGGACGGTGAGGAGGTGGGCGGCAGAGGAGCGGAGCGTGCGGGGTGGGCAGTAGAAAGAGAGAAGGGAGGAGAGGTAGGAAGGGGCAAGGTGATGGAGAGCCTTGAAGCCTAGAGTGAGAAGTTTTTGTTTTGTGCAGAGGTTGATAGGCAACCACTGGAGGTTTTTAAGAAGGGGAGTGACATGCCCAGAGCGTTTCTGCAGGAAGGTGAGCCGGGCAGCGGAGTGAAGAATAGACTGGAGCGGGGAGAGAGAGGAGGAAGGGAGATCAGAGAGAAGGCTGACACAGTAGTCTAGCCAGGATATTACGAGAGACTGTAGCAGTAAGGTAGCTGTTTGGGTGGAGAGGAAAGGGCATCTTCCCTCTGAAGGGTACACTTTCAAAATAGATTCTTAGCTATCTTTAGAACAAAACTGTCTGTGGGTGTGTGTGTGTGGGGGGGGGGGAAGAAACTAAGGCACAGAGCAATGAAGTGACTTGTTCAAGGTCACTGAGTCAGTAAAGGAGTGGGAACAAGAATCCTGATCTCCTCACTCCTGGATTCCTTGAATACAGTGGTCCTGTTCAGCTTCACTTTCCTGACCACCTCATATGATGAAAGATCGCTCTTACACCTTGGAATATAAAGCTGGTAATTTTTTGCTCTGTTGCTATTTGGTCTTTTATGTGAATTTTTATGAAGAGCCCCATGTGGACTCTTAGGAACCGTGTCTGACCTGTCTTCTAATCCAGTTTAATACAGGAACGGTTACTATGAACACGCTAATCCTATATAATTCTATCTCTCCACTCTTCCAAAAGCCTCCAATGGTTATCAACCTCCCTCCACATCAAACAAAAACTCTTTACCACTGGCTTCAAGGCACTCCAACAATTCTCTTCACTCCTCCCAGGCTCACCTCACTCTTCTCCAATGTCAGCTCTCTCACCTCTGACGGCTTCTCATGCTGTTTCCTTGGCCCCAAATAACCTCCACATCCACAGATCAACTAAGCCACCAGCCCTGCCCATCTTCAAAGAGCTCCTTAAATCCCACCTCCTCCAGGGAGCCCTCCCCAATTAATTCCTAACATCCCAAATCTTGTCTACCCAACAGCTATTCACAGCATTTACATTCATATGCCATACTTTGGGGAAAAAGTTGTTGGGGGAGGTGGGGGAGACATGTACATGTTTGAAGGTTGTGGGGAAAAGCCATTGGAGAGTGAGCGGTTGAAGATGGTAGTTAATGAGGGAAGGGGCGAGAGTTTTTATATGGTGCCAAGGAGTGGGGTCTGATGCACATGTGGAGGGGGTGGCACTTGAGGAGGCAGGAGATCTCCTCTGAAGATACTGCTGTGAAGGATGGGAACGTCGAAAAGGGGGCTGAGAGGGGGAGGGGTGGATTTTGGGGAGCTCAGACCTGATGGTGTTTATTTTCTTGATGAAGCAGATGGCCAGATCGTTGGGGGTGAGGGATGGGGGAAGCGGGGGGACAGGGAGCCTGAGGATGGAGTTAAATGTCTGGAACAACTGACAATGATGATGGGCATGGGTGTCAATAAGGGAAGAGGAATAGTTTTGCCGGGCACAGGAGAGGGCAGAGTTAAGGCAAGAAAGGCCAAACTCGAAGTGGACAAGGTCGGCCTGATGTTTAGATTTCCTCCAGCAGCGTTCAGCGGCTCGAGCATAAGAATGAAGGAGGCGGACGGTGCAGGTGATCCAGGGCTGTGGGTTAGTGGTGTAAGAGCGACGAAGGGACAGGGGAGTGAGCGAGTTGAGTTGAGTAGAGAGGGTGGTGTTCGGAGCATCTCTTTGGTCATCAAGAGTGTGTAGAATGGGTATGGAGGCTAGGTGGGGTGTGACATGCTGAGACAGATAGATGGGGTTGAGAGAGTGGAGGTCCCTGTGAGGAAACAGTACAGATTTAAGGGGTGGAGGTAGGTGGGAGAGGAGGCAAGTGAGAGGAAGCAGAGGGATTTCAGTGTTGGTGAGGGTAGAGACTGCAGTGGTTTGAGATGATGAGATCGGCCTCCTTGCTGACCTCCCAGCCTCCTGTCTCTTCCCACTCCAGTCCTTACTTCACTCTGCTGCCCGGATCATTCTCTACAAAAGCATTCACACTTTTCCCCACTCCTCAAGAATGTCCAGTGGTTGTCCATCCACCTCCACATCAAACAAAAACTCACGATTGGCTTCAGAGCACTCAAACACCTTACCCCCTCCTACCTCACCTCACTATTTTCCTTCTACAACCCAGCCCGCACACTTCATTCCTCTAGAGCTAACCTTCTCACTGTGCCTCGATCTCACCTATCTTGCCCCCAACCCCCAGCCCACGTCCTCTCTGGCCTGGAATGCCCTCCCTCCTCAAATCTGACAATTACTCTCCCCCTTTTCAAAGCCTTATTGAAGGGATATCTCTTCCAAGAGGCCTTCCCTGACTAAGCTCCTCCTTTGCTCTTCCACTCCCTTCTGCGTCGCCCTGACCTGCTCCCTTTATTTATCCCTCCTCCCATTCATTCAATAGTATTTATTGAGTGCTTACTATGTGCAGAGCACTGTACTAGCCCTACAGCAGTTACGTACATATCTCTAATTAATTTTTTTATATTAATGCCTGTCTCCCCTCTAGACTGTAAGTTTGTTGTGGGCAGAGGATGTCTTGTTTACTGCTGGACTGTACTTTCCCAACTGCTTAGTAGAGTGCTCTGCATACAGTAAGTGCTCAATAAATACAATTGAGTGAATCAATATTACCTACTTTTATCTTTGTTCTTCCTCCTGTGCCAGGAGGAAATGATTTGAAAATTATTGTCTGTTACCTCCACTTGATTATTAGTTTCTTGTGGGCAGGAAATGTGTGTTTTGCTTCTGTTGTATTTGTTACTTAGGGTAGTGCTCTGCAGCTAAACTACACTGATGGAATGATTGATACTTTAATCCTGCAGCTGGTTGATTTAGAAGTTGTCATTCTATTTAACTGAATTTATTCACGGGGCTGTTCGGAGCAAGGAGTACGGAAACACCTGACCCTGGTTTTAAAGCACTCAGTCAATGATCTCTTCCTCTCTCCCCTAAATATCCACTCCTCTTCCACTACACCCCAGCTCCCACCCTTCATTCCTCTCAAACTAACCTATTCACTGTGCCCTGTTCTCACCTCTCCCGAAGTTGTCTGGAACTCTTCCCGTTAACACCTGCTGGACCACAGTTCTCCCCACTGTCAAAGCCCTTCTGAAATCACATCTCTAAGAGGCCTTCCCTAATTTCTCTCTCTTCTCCACATTTTATTTCCTCCAACTGCCACTGCAGCCCTTCCTCGTCGCCTGACTGAAGTATTTTTTAAAAATGGTATTTGTTAGGTTCTTGCTGTGTGTCAGGCACTGTTCTAAGCACTGGGGTAAAAATGTATTTGTTAAGCGCTTACTATGTGCAGAGCACTGTTCTAAGTGCTGGGATAGATACAGGTTAATCAGGTTGTCCCACGTGAGGCTCACAGTTAATCCCCATTTTACAGATGAGGTAACTGAGGCACAGAGAAGTTGTGACTTGCCCACAGTCACATAGCTGCCAAGTGGCAGAGCTGGGATTTGAACCTCTGACTCTCAGGCCCGGGCTCTTGGACACAGTCCATGTCCCAAATGGGGCTCACAATCTTAATCCCCATTTTACAGATGAAGTAACTGAGGCACAGAAAAGTTAAATGACTTGCCCAAGGTCACACAGCAGGCAAGTGGTGTCCTTCTGACTCCTGGGCCCATCCATTAGGCCACACTGTTCCTCTACTTCCTCTTTGCTCTAAAATGTATTTTAAGTGTCTGTCTCCCCTAGATTGTAAACTCTTTGAGGGGAGGGACCAGGCATACTAATTTGATTGTACTTTCATAAGTGCTTAGTACAGTGTTCTGGCACACAGCAGTCATTCAGTAAATGCTACTGATTGGTTTTTAAAAGGATGAAAAAATAAAACTTGTATTTATGGTATTTGTTAAGTGCCTACCAGGCATCAAATACTTCTAAGTGCAGGTAGGTACAAGTTAGGTCAGACGCAGTCCCTGTCCCGTGTGGGATTCCCGGTCTGAGTAGGAGGGAGAACAGGTATCTCCATTTTACAGTTGAGGAAACTGAGTCATGAAGAAGTTAAGTGACTTGCCCAAGGTCACAAAGCAAGCAGTTGGCAGAGCCGGGATTAGAACCCAGGTCCTTCTGACTCCCAGGCCCCAAGATCTCGCCACCAGGCCATGCGCTTCTTTTTTTAAACATGCCTTAGACTGCATGAAGGAAGCACAAAAGCCAGACGGCTCAACATTCTTGTTGTGCCTGTCTCCGATCCCTTCTCTTCACTTATGCTCTTAGATTGTGAGCCCCATGAAGGACAGGGACCATGTCCTAGCTAAACCCCTCCTGGATATTCCCTCCCAGCGCTAGGCACTCATTCATTCATTCAATCGTATTTGAGCGCCTACTATTGCAGAGCACTGTACTAAGCGCTTGGGAGAGTACAATTCAACATTAGACACATTCCCTGCCTACAATGAGCTTATAGTCTGGAGGGGAAGACAGACAATAATATAAAATAAATTACAGATATTAATTACAGATTACAGATAATCTGTAATAAATTACAGATAAGTACTGTGGGGCGGGGATGAATAAAGGGAGCAAGTCAGGGCGACGCAGGAGAGGCAGAAGAGTAACAGAGGGTTTAGTCAGGGAAGACTGCTTGGAGGAGATATGTCTTCAGTAAGGCTTTGAAGCAGAGGGGAGAGTAATACTCTGTCACATATGAGAAGGAAAGAAGATTCAGGCCAGAGGTGGGACGTGGGCGAGAGGTCGACAGCGAGACAGACGAGATCGAGGTACAAAAGAAAGGTGAGCATTAGAGGAGCCAAGTGTGCAGGCTGGGTTGTAGTACGAGAATAACGAAGTGAGGTAGGAGGGGGCAAGGTGATTGAGTGCTTTAAAGCCAATGGTGAGGAGTTTTTGCTTGATGCGGAGGTGGATGGGCAACCACTGGAGTTCCTTGAGGAGCGGGAAAACGGCCTGAGCGTTTTTTGTGGGTTTTTTTTTTAAGAAAAATGATCCAGGCAGCAGAGTGAAGTAAGGACTGGAGAGGGAAGACACAGGAGGCTAGGAGGTCAGCAAGGAGGCTGATACAGTAATCAAGACGGGAGAGGATAAGTGATTGGATTTAACGTGTTAGCGGTTTGGATGGAGAGGAAAGGGGGGACTTTAGCAATGTTGTGAAGGTCAAACCAACAGGATCTAGTGATGGATTGACTATGTGGGTTGAAAGGGAGGAGTCAAGGATAACGCTAAGGTTATGGGCTTGTCAGCAAGGAGCAAGTCAGGAAGGATGGTGGGGCCATCTACAGAGATGGGAAAATTAAGGGGAGGACAGGCTTTGGGTGGGAAGATATGAAGTTCAGTTTTACACATATTAAGTTTGAGGTGACAGGAGGACATCCAAGTAGAGATGTCTTGAAGGCAGGAGGAAATGCAAGACTGCAGAGAGGGAGAGAGATCAGGGCTGGGATGGAGATTTAGGTATCATCCGCATTGAGGTGGTAGTTGAAGCCATGTGAGCGAATGAGTTCTCTAAGGGAGTGGGTGAAGATGGAGCATAGGAAGGGTCCCAGAACTGAACCTTGAGGGACCCCCCCCCCCCCAACAGCTAGGGGGTGAGAGGGAGAGGAGGAGCCCACGAAAGAGACGGAGAATGAGCAGCCAGAGAGATAGGAAGAGAACCAGGAGAGGACAGTGTCAGTGAAGCTGAGGTTGGATAATGTTTTCAGGAGAATGGGGTGGTCCAGTGTTGAAGGCAGCTGAGAGGTCTAGGAGAATTAGGATGGAGTAGAGGCCATTGGATCTGGCAAGAACGAGATCTCTGGTGACCTCTGAGAGGGTGGTTTCTGTGGAGTGAAGGGGATGGAAGCCTGATTGGAGGGGGTCAAGGAGAGAATTGGAGGAGAGGAACCTGAGACAGCGGGTGGAGACAACTCGCTCAAGGAGTTTGGAGAGCAATGGCAGGAGGGAGATGGGACGGTAACTGGAGGGAGCTGTGGGGTCAATGGAGGGCTTTTTAGGATGGGGGAGACTGGCTTGTTTGAAAGCAGTGGGGAAGAAGCCATTGGAGAGCAAAGAGTTAAAGATGGCTGTTGGGGAGGGACTAAGGGAAGGGGCGTTTTGAGAAGGTGTGAAGGAGTGGAGTCGGATGCGCATGTGGACAGGATGGCTGGATGGGATGGCGTTTGAAAGGAGGCAGGAGATCTCCTCTAGGGATACTGCTGGGAAGGATGGGAGAGATGAAGAGGAGGCCAGAAGGGGGAGGGACTGAAAAGGGGCAGGGGAGATTTTAGGGAGATCTTGCCAATAGTACCAATTTTCTCAATAAAGAAGGTGGCCAGATCATTAGGGACAGGGATAAGGGAGGAGAAGGGACAGGGAATTTGAGGAGGGAGTTAAATGTCTGGAACAACTGGTGAGGGCGATAGGCATTGGTGAAAATAAGTATGGAGAAATAATTTTACCAGGCAGAGTTAAAGCACTCAAAGATAAATCTGAAGTGGACAAAATCAGCCTTGGTGTCTAGATTTCCACCAGCAGCGCTCAGCAGCTCGTGCACAAGAGCGAAGGAGGTGAACTGTGGCAGTAATCCAGGGATGTGGGTTAGTGGAATGAGAACGACGAAGGGATAAGGAAGCGAGTGAGTTGCGTTCAGTAGAGACGGTGGTGTTGACAGCGTCAATCTGGTCACTGAGGGAAGGTAGTTTGGGTATGGAGGCTAAATGGGGCATGGTGAGTTGAGAAAACTGAATGGGGTCAAAAGATTGGAGGTCTCTGGGAGAGAAGGCAAATGAGGAGGTTTAGGTCAAATAGAAGGATTTCAGAGTTGGTGAGAGTGGAGACTGTGCAGTGGCAAGAGACGATGAGACTGTGTGCCCGAGGTGGGATGGAGCAGGACATCAGTGGAGTTGAGGAGTGATAGAAGGCAGGCGGTAGAAGGGTCTTCAGAGATACCTAGGTGGATATTGAAGTCTCCAAGGATAGGTGACCATCACTAGTGGCTGGAGTGGTGATAGAGGGGGATTATATGGGCTTCAGAGGAAGGCAAAAAAAGGGATAAATGGTATTACCACTAAAAGCATCATTCTTTCCAGTAGGCAAAAGGATGCGGCCACTTTTTACAGCTCCATCCCAGTGTCCAAATTTACTCCTTTCCTCCTCCAGGCTGTTTTCCTGAAGACTAATTTTTGGGAGCCCATTTCTTGGATATTTTGAGAGAAGTCCAGAGAGCCACAAGAATCTCTGGAAGGGGACAAGTCAGCAGACTCATATGGTGAGTCCCCATCAACCCCTTCTTCACTCCAGTAAAGTTCCTTTACAAAAGATCAACTCACCTCAGTATTGGTAGATCAGTGGTGTTTATTGAGAGCCTATTGTGTGCAAAGCCTTGTACTAAGCACTTGGGAGAGTTCAGTGTAAAAGAGTTGGTAGACGCATTCCCTGCCCTCAATGAACTTACAGAACTCAAGACCCAGGATGTACTTTTCCTGTGCATTTAAGATCGAACGTACTTTTTTTGGCTTTTTTTCTTCTCATTCTCCCTCCTCCTCCACACTTCACTTCTCTCTTCTCTTCCTCCCAGCTCCCTTTTGGGCGCTTGGTAAATCCCAAATACCATTTTACCCCAACAGAGAAGTCTTTCCTTGAAGTTGCTGAGCTCTTTTGAGCTCCCAAGCAGCAAGCTGAGAATTTCTGCTTTAAAATTAAGCTAACTCTTGCTTCTCTACACACTCTTTAACTCTCAAACTTTTCCAGAATCATAACCCCCTATAAAAAGCAGTAGGTACTGCTCTAATGCGAAGGTACATCTTGAGGAGTGCATCGCAGTTGTGCCCCAGCAATTCAGGACAACAGGGTGGGGATTAAGAGGCGTGCAAGAAAGTCAGAAATCTGACAAAGGAGTTTCTTGCCAACTGACAAATCTGACAAAGAAAAACTGACACACTGAGAAATCTGACAAAGGAGTTTGTTGCAGAGGCCTTGAAAAGCCACTATGTGGGTATGCTTGTCGGTCAGAACGAGCCCCAGCCACATAAGTCGCACAATGTAGGAGACTGAGATGAGGTAGCGGAGCACTGCAATTCAAAACAAAACCCAGTTAGCCTGGTTCACAGGCCAAAGGAAGGTGGGCCGGTGTGAAACCTGCACAAAGCTGAAACTGTATGACGATACGAGGACCCCAACAATAGTGCACGAACAGGAACTGGTGGGGAAAGGTAATTTAGCCCATAGCACTTCCTCTGAGTATGCAGGTGGAATTAGGAATTTCATTTAGAGGCACCAATTTTTCTTTTTGAGGGCTTGGGGCAAACCACAGGTGGAAGCTTCCTCTGCCTTTCCCTACCTTCCCGGCCTTTACTGGGGACACCCCCAACCAAAATCCCTAGCTAGTACTAAAAGCCAGTGCCCCAGATTCACCCCTAATATCCCACCAGGCTGAAGGGAGAACCACCTCTGACCCAATCCTGAAGTCCCCTGGAGGGGAAAAGGATGAAAGGAGCCCCACGCTTGCCTCCAGAAGCCCCTGCCAAAGATAAGACTAAAGTGATCACAGGGGTTCCAACTGCCCATGCTGGAAATCCAAGGACAAGGCAGCCCCCTTTCACCTCCAAGGGGCAGAGCAATCTAGCTCCTGCTGGCTACCCTGCACAAAAATCTAGGGGGATAAAGATAATATGTAATAGTAATAATAATAAGAACTGTGGTATTTATTAAATACTGTCAAGCACTATTCTAGGTGCTGGGGTAGATATAAGATCATCAGGGCTCACAGTCTAAGTAGGAGGTAGAAGAGGTATTGAATCCCTGTTTTGCAGATGAGGGGACTGAGGCACAGAGAAGTTAAGTCACTTGCCCAAGGTCAGCCAACAGGTAAGTGGCAGAGTCCATGGCTGCCCATTCTCCTCTGCATCAAACAGAAACTCGGCAGTATTGGCTTTAAAGCCCTGAATCACCTTGCCCCACCCTACCTCACCTCACTAATCTCCTACTATAACCCAGCCCGCACCCTCCACTCCTCTAGCTCCAGCTTCCTCACTGTGCCCTGATCTCATCTGTCTTGTCGCTGCCCCCTTTTTCCACGTCCTCCTCCTGGCCTGGAACTCCCTCCCCACCTCCACATATGCCAGAAAACCCCCCCTCCACCCTCAGAGCATCACTAAGGTCACATTTCCTCCAAGGGGCCTTCTCTGATTAAGCCCTCTTTTCCCCACCTCGCTCTCACTTCTGCGACGTTTATGCAGCTCAATCTGTGACCTTTGGACACTTGATCTCCTCCCCACCCCCAACTCCACAGCACTTATGTGCATATCTCTTTGGATTATATATTATTTATTCAGGTTAACGTCCGTCTCTCCCCCATACTGAAAGCCTGCTAATTCTGTTGTACTGTACTCTCCCAACCACTTAGTACAGTGCTCTGCACACAGTAAACACTTAATGAATACAACTGATTGGTTACTGCCCTAATGAGAAAACGCACCACCACCCACTGCCGGAGCCTCCGCCCTCAGATATTCCTTCCAACCAAAGAGAGTGCTATTGAGTAGGTCCAACTGCTGGAAGTTCGTGAAGCGTAAACGATTTCTCCACAAAGACAGAACCAATTCAAGCTGGCAAACGCTGTATTTATTGCCACAGGAGAACTAAAGAGGAATTCTTACGAAAAAGCCCGTCCCTTTCTTTATTTACCTGTCTTTATATTTGATCACAGCATCGACTATCTTCTTCATCTTTTTGGTTAGGTTTGGAGGGTTAGGAGAGAGCTTTTCAGCAGGAGGCCTGCCTCGTTTCTTCTGCTTTTTGCTATCATCATCTTTATCCCGGCTGCGGGTGCTGGTAGTTGGAGTAGAAGAACCAGTGTCGCTGTCACGTTTGCGCTTGCGGGATGATTTCTTCTGACGAACCTCCTCTTCTATTTCCTCCAGGGTGCCTTCTTCTATTGCCTTCACAGTAATGTAGTAAAACAGAACAACCACCATTAAGATGAGAGAGAGAGAAAGAAGCCAAACTGGTGGGCTAAGTAATAAGCAAAACCGAGAGTGGGGACAGTTTACAGGATGCTTAAGCACTGCTGGTGAACTCTGTGTCGGCCTCACCCACAAATCATCCGGCAACCTCGCTCTAGGTCACGAAAGCAGCTTTGTATAACTCGCCTCTCTGCTCCCAGATCCAGTAAGAGTGACCGACCTCAAATACGGTGCAGGGGGAAAGAAAAAAGAATCTCACTTCTCCAGGGCTCATAACCTACTAGTCCAGAGAGCAGAATTCGTGACTAGGAATTCAATTTGCCTCAGCGTGCACAGTTTCCCATTAAGGCCCAGGTCCCTCCCCTGTGGCGGATATTACTTTTTCAGCAAACAATTGTTTCTTCCTTGGCAAGAGGCAGTAACGTATTTCATCCTTTATAGTGGGTCTTTTTTGCTCAGGGAACTTGGTCTACTGCTACGGAACAAGTTTCTCATAAATTTTTCTCCCCAAGAATGAAAACCATCCTGGCAGACAGTGCTCTCCAGCACTACATTCGGTTTATTGGATTGTTTCAACCTCCTCCTTAATCACAGTCCTTTGACGCTTACAGAACAAATAGAAGTGTACAAATCTAAGGGATATTTTCAGTGTTTCCAGATGCGCACATTTTAGCATATTTATCTTGAAGGTTGGAAATAATCAGCAAAGAAAAAACATTAAAGGGTGCTTTTTAATGAAGGAAGCATAGGGCGTAAACTGGTTGAGCAGGTATTTTTGATTCTCATTAAACATGCATTCACTCCCCACCCCCCTATTTCCAACTAAGCAAACTATTTTAGGGTGGGATATTTTCATCATTTCTAAACAAAGTTTGTAAGACCAGTAGATTCATAACTCTTCTTGCCAAAATTCGATAACTTTTGAAGAAATGATCAGAAGGGGATAAAATCTCAATGCGATCTGTCATCTGCTTTGAAATCAGGTTTTAAATGATTTAGTCTCAGTGGTTTTGTAATCCTGAGAGGGAAGTTTGGTAAATCCCTACAAGTTATACCCACATGAAATAGAAGGGGGGGGGGGGGAAGCAAGCTTGGTACCCCCACCCTAAGACAAACAAACAAAAAAAACCCTCCCTCAACTCCATGGCATGCTCCAGTTATCGCCTCATCTCCTTTTACCATTCCCCTCCAAACTGCTTGAGTTTTCTGCAATCACTGCCTCCACTTCCTCTCTTCCAACTCTCCCCTCAGCCTACCGTAATCTGGCTTCTGCCCCCTCCGCTCCATGAAAATGGCCCTCTAAGGTCACCAATGCTTTCAAACACACCCGTGTCTCCCCTACCCTAAAAAAACTCTCCCTTGACCCCATGGCTCCCTCCAGTTATCACCCCATCTCCCTTTTACCATTCCTCTCCAAACTCCTCGAGCAAGTTGTCTATACCCGCTCTCTCAAGTTCCTCTCCTCCAATTCTCTCCTCGACCTCCTCCAATCTGGTTTCCATTCCCTTCACTCCACAACTCGTTGCAGGCAGGGAATGTGTCCGTTTATTATTGTATTGTACTCTCCCAAGCACTTAGAACAGTACTCTGAACAGAGTAAGTGCTCAATACAATTGACTAATGACATCCTTCTTGCCAAATCCAATGGTCTCTACTCCATCGTAATCCTCCTCAGCTTTTCTGCTGCCTTTGACATAACGGGCCATCCCCTGCTCCGGGAAAGATTTATCTAAGTTTGGCTTCATTGATACTGTTCTCTCATGGTTCTCCTATCTCTCTGGCGGTTTTCTCAGTCTTTTTCGCCGGCTCTGCCTCCATTTCCCGACCTCAAACTGGGGGGGTCCCTCAAAGCTCAGTTCTGGGTCCCCTTCTTGTCTCCATCTACACCCACTCCCTTGGAGAATTCATTAGCTCTCACGGCTTCAACTACCATCACTCCGGGGATGATTCCTCAATCTCTCTCTCTAGCCCTGACCTCTCTCCTCTGCAGCTTCACATTTTCTCCTCCCTTCAGAACATCTCTCCTTGAATGTCCTGCTGAGACCTCAAACCTAACCTGTCCAAAATGGATCTCATCTTCCCACCTGAACCCTGTCCCTCCTGAGATTTTTCCCATTTCTGTAGACCCTGCCTCACAAGCCCATGATTGTCCTCATCTGTCCCGTTCAACTGGCACATTCAGTCAGTCACGAAATCCTGTTGGCTCTACCTTCACATCATCTCCAGAACCCGACCGTTCCTCTCCACCCAAACCGGTACCATGCTGATCCAATCGCTTATCCTATCCTGCCTTGCCTATTGCCTCAGCCAAGTCCTTGCTGACCTCCCTGCCTCCTGTATCTCCCCTCTCCAGGCCGTACGTATCTCGCTCCGCTACCAGGCTCATTTTTCTGAAAAACCCATTCATTCTACATCTTCGCACTCCTCAAAAACCTCCAATGGTTGTGCATCTACCTCCAAATCAAACAGAAACTCCTTTCCATCGGCTTTAAGGAAAGCAGCTCTCTCCCTCCTACCTCGCTGATCTACTACAACCGAACCTGCAAGCTTTGCTTGTCTAAACACCTCCCCCCCACTCACTGTGTTTCGATTTAGTCTATCCTGCCGCCTCCTTGCCTACATCCGACCTCTGGTCTGGAACTCCCCTTCATATTCAACAGTCCACCGTTCTCCCCACCTCCAAAACCCTCCTAAAATCCCAACTCCTCCAGGAGGCCTTTCCCCGAGTAAGCCCTCATTTTTCCTTCCTGCCCTCCTGCTCTACGTCACCTATACACTTGACTGGCAGTGTGCTCCTTATGCACTTCGCTTGGAAAGTACAACTCAGCAAGAGAGACAATCCCTGCCCACAACGGGCTTACAGTCTAGAAGGGATTTCCCCTATCGGTAATTGGTAATCGGTAATCTTCATGCCTGCCTTCCCCTGTCAGCTACGCTCTTGTGGACTGGGATCTTTTTTTACCAACTCGGATTCTACTTTCTCCAAGGGCTTAGTAGAGTGAGCGCTCAGTAAATATCTCTCCAGCCCCAACCTCTCCCTGCAGCTTCACGACTCCTCACTGAGTAAGGTGGGTCAGGGTAGTGGTTTGACATATGTGAAAAGGCACCAGTCGATTAACTGGCTGCTCAAACCTTATTGAGACTGCGATTAGAGACAATCAGACAGAGTGTCCTTAAAGATGGCCGGTTGCCAGATTTCCATGAAACACCACCAAGGGAGTCCCGAGAGTCACTTTCCCTCATGCCGAGGGGAGGTTTTCTTCCAGTTCCTCCCAGCACAAACTAAGGTCCTTCTGGCCGGTTTTAACAAGGCGACCTGAAAAGTCATTGCAGAATGAAGCAGTCACCTATGGTATATACCTTGAGCCACTGCTTCTCAGTCAGTGAGTCGCTGTAGTCCACTTCTTTACGATGGCGGGAGCCGCGGCCAAACATTTTTTCTTCCTCCTCCTCACAGGTCAGCCTCTCCACTTCGGCATCATCCTTAATAATCCAAGAAGGAAGCTCATCTTCCTCCATCAGGCGTGGCTTTCTTTTGGGATTGCGGGCTTCCTCCCGTCTGCGGTCCAGATCCATGCGCTTTACATAGTGAAAGTGGGGCAGAGGCCACAGGGACAGTTAGCATAGTCATTAAAGGCAATGTGGCTCAGCGGAAAGAGCACGGGCTTGGGAGTCAGAGGTCGTGGGTTCTAATCCCACTCCGCCGCTTGTCAGCTTAGTGACTCTGGGCAGGTCACTTAACTTCCCTGTGCCTCAGTTACCTCATCCATAAAATGGGGATTAAGACTGTGAGTCCCACGTGGGACAACCTAATTACCTTGTATCTCCCCCAGTGCTTAGAACAGTGCTTGGCACATAGTAAGCGCTTAAGAAATACCAGCATTATTATTATTATTATTATTATTATTAAAGGGGGTCCTTGGCCACTTCTACTCCAAGCTGGAAACCTTACTGGGTTGAAATACAACTGCAAATGCAAAAAGCCCAGAAACCGAGTCAGAGCAGCACTGGCCTAGTGGCTAGAGCACAGGGCTGAGAGTCAGAAGAACCTGGGGTCTAATCCCGGCTCTGCCACTTGTCTGCCGTGTGACTCTGGGCAAATCACTTCACTTCTCTATGGCCCCATTACCTCATCTACAAAATGGGACAAAGACGGTCCAACGTAGAACACAGACTGTGTCCAACCTGACTGGTCTGTATCTATCCCAGTGCTCAGTACAGTTCCTGGCACATAGTCAATGCTTATAAATACCTTCCCATCCCTCCACTCCCACACCCCCCTACCCCCCGCCAAAAACGATGCACAGCCTCTATTTTAAATAACTCGAAAGGAGAAACTTTGGTTTCAAAATCATTTCTGTTCATTGCTTTTCCTCCCCCCACTCACAAAGCTCAAGTGAGTAGACTGCCGAGGGGTCCCATTACCAATAAAGTCAAATAAGGTTCATACATATATTAGAGCTCTCAGATCTGCAGCTGCCAATCTAGTCTGAGCACCTCATTCCAGGGCATTGTGCATGCTCTGGTGCTGGGGGTTACCCCCACGAATAGCTCTTTTGCCTTGGAAAAAGAGGCAGAGACCGGAAGGGCACCCAGAAGGACCTGGGTTCTAATTCTGGATCTGCCACTTGCCTGCTGTAATAATTGTTAGGCGCTTACTCTGTGCCAGGTACGGTACTAAGCGCTGGGGGAGATACAAGGAAATGAAGTTGGACATGGTCCCTGTCCCACGTGGGGCTCACAGTCTCAATCCCCATTTTACAGGCGAGGGAACCGAGGCACAGAGAAGTACAGTGATTCGCCCAAGGTCACACAGTAGGTAAACGACGGAGCCGGGATTGGAACCCGTGACCTCCTGAGTCCCAGGCCCGTGCTCCATCCACAACGCCACGCTGCTTCTTGTGTGACCTTGGGCAAGTCGTTTTACTTCTCTACGCCTCAGTTACCTCACCTGTAAAATGGGGGTTGAGACTGGGAGCCCCACGTGGGACAGGGACTGGGTACGACCTGATTATCTTGTATCTACCCCAGCTCTCAGTACATGCCTGACGCGGAGTATTGCGGTAAACCAATACCGCAGTTATTATCACTAACCGCCCCCGGCCCCGCAGTGGTGGAGGCTTTCTACTAAAGAGCAAATCTGGCCCTCCGCTCAGAATACGGCTTCCGCCTAGAGATGAGAGGCGACGCGAGAATCCTAGAGATGCAAGGGCACTGGAGGGGGAATTTTAATGTCACCCGAAAGACTCTGAAGGTTTGGAATCATTTCCGTCCCCACTGAAAAGAAATGCTGCAAAGCTCAGTAAGTAAACAGGCTGCTCAGAAAGCGTAAGCTCTACCCCTCAAGCACATACACATCACGGAGCTGGAGATACTCTTAATAATATTGGTATTTGTTAAGCGCTTACTATGTGCCGAGCACTGTTCTAAGCGCTGGATCAAGGGTCAGGCAGGAGTGTCCCTTTATTAGGAGGACGGATGGAGCCAGGAGCACAGACCCATATCCGGCACGGGCCTGGAAGGCAGGGGACCTGGGTTCTAACCCCAGCTCTGCCACATCTGCTGTGTGACCTAGGGCGAGTCACTTCACTTCTCTGCCTCAGTTCCCTCACCTGGAAAATGGTGATTACGACTGTGAGCCCCTCACGGGACAGGGACTGTCTCCGATCTGATTAATTTATTAGTGATTTTTCAGTACGGTGCCTGGCACACAGTAAGTGCTTAAATGTGATTTTAAAAGAAAAAAAAAAATCACTTTTGACTTTGGTTCATCAGACCATTATCTTCTGAAGCATCTTCCCCTCCCAAATCCTCCAGGGCACGGAAAGTTACCAGCTCCGCCCCTTGCTATTTTGCTGCCCTTGTACTGGCAGGCAGACTCTTAGCCACTCGGATGCAGGAAAAGCAGCTATCCATAGCGTTTACGAACACAGGGCTTTCCTTCGGCTCCACGGCCACACTGCTGTCGGGGCTCTACGTACCCTAATTATCTATTCCTCACTCTTGCCGATCTCTTCGCTTTGCCGTGCTCCTGCTATTCCCGGTTGCATCCTTGCCCTGCCCTGCTCCCTCCATCTGGACCGTTAAGATCCTCCAAGGCCAGGACCGTCTACTCTCGTGCTCTCCCAAGCCCTTAATACTTCTTTGTTCTTCCCGTTCGGCGACCCGTTCGCCTTGCCGGATTCCTGGCTGCTCCCCGTTGCATCCCCTCTCTTCCTCCTGCGCTCAAACGCAACTGCCCCTCGCTCCCCTCCGGACTGTCACAATCCTCGAAGGCGGGACCGCCCGCTAGCGTGCTCTCCCAAGCCCCTGATCCCGTGCTCTCTACCCACACGACTGACGGCTTCCGCGCATCCTGCCAAGCTTACCATGAAAAGGTCAAACTCCTCTTCGTGTCGCGCGATCATCTGGTTAACTGTTTCGTCGTCGGGAACCTCATCTTCTTCCTAGAAGACGGCAGAACCTTAATCCGACCGACAAGACGCCCCGGGCGTGGAAGTGGTGGGCAGTGACACCGACAGTCTTTACCACCTGACAGCTATTCGGTGGTCCATGGAAAATGAGGTGGTGGTTTCCGTCCAGTTTCCAGTGGACACGTATCCACATCGCAACAAAAAACACGCACATACACACACGCACACACACCAGATCTGGCCCCCTTGCTGGCCACCTCAGCAGAGAAGCCAAGGATTGAATGGGCATGGAGACTGAACTACCCCTCTCACCTTTAGAGGTGGTTCCTCCAAGTCGGGGTTGAGGCACATTGGCGGAGGGGCAGTGTGGGCGAAGCTTGCACTGCCGCTGCCCGTGCTGTGTCTGCTCTGTGGATAAATAGAGGACTTCAGTCTCCAGGGCTGTCAATCCGGCATCTTTCACCAGCACTAAAATTCACTTTCAAGAAAATCAAGTACTCATCCTCTTTCCTTTCAGCCCACACTCCCTTTACTCCAGGGATGCAAAAAAAATAAGAGAGCAAAAAAAAATATATATATATATGTATATATATAAAAAAAAATGAAAGCCGCCCATGCATTCACCATTCACACTTGGGAGGACGAAAGGAAGGGGTGTGCAGAGCTTTTTACCTCATCCTGCTCCTCATGCTCTAGAATCGCTTGCAGGAAAGCTCTTCTTTCGTGGCTGGAGGACTTCTGGTCAAACATACCAGCCTGGATCACTTTCTGATCGACATTCAGTTTGTACTTGGCCGCAGCAAGGATCTTCTCTTCCACACTGTTGACCGTGCAGAGACGGAGGACACGTACCTCGTTCTGCTGCCCGATACGATGGGCGCGGTCCTGGGCCTGCAAGTCCTGCAACGAGGAATTGTTTGCCCATCAGTTTCGCCCAACTCGCGCCAAGACAAATATCGGATTCTGCCGCCACAAGAGGGAAAATCTGGCACCCCGAACGGCCGGGTCGAACTTCATCGCTCCAGGTGGGAATGGCCCCAGTGAACAAGAGATTAACGGGACAGTAAATTTGGGCTGAGGTGCTGCCTGGTGAGGGGAAAAGACAGAGGAATGTAGAAGATAATGGTCTCCCTTCAAAACGGATGACTGATAACCAAGCAGAGCCCGAGCTCCTTCAGAGACTCTGAATGGATTCATCTTAACGGATGAACAGTGTTTCCGGGGGACGGCGGCAGAGACTGCCGTTATTCCATCCCATACGCTGTCAGGATGTGGGTGTTTTCCCCCGAGTTGTCCTCTGCTACCTTTCTTGGCAGACCAAGCTCCCTTGGCCTCCCGCAAGGAAAAACAAAAATCAAGAAAACTCAAGTTTTGTCCAATGTGTTGGATACTGAGGACCAATATTCACTTTCATACCTTACTCTCTTCCACGGCTGCACAGGATGGCCCTTCCCTCCCACTATGATTATGAACATTAATATAGGCTGCTCAATTATCAACAGCGTCGATCCCGAGGGACTCATGAAATGACATACCCATGTTACACCTAAAAGCCTGGTCAGGTAATAACATGAGCAGGAACGATTGTAAAGATCTAGGAAATGGGTGAAAAGGGAGTCAGGTAATCGGTCCACCAATAGTCTTTATTGAGCGCTTACTCTGTACTTGGGAGAGTATGATAGACCTAGGTGATAGGGTCCCTGGTCCTTCGGGAGCTTACAGTCTGGTGGACGGGCGGGGAAGACAGACACTAAATCACAGGGAGCAGAAGCAACGGAGTTTAAACATATATACAAAAGTGCTGTGGGGTGTAGGGATGGAGCGAGTACTTAAGTGTCTGGCGACCAATGACTCCAGTGCATAGATGACACAGTGTGTGTTTTTGTGTGTGGTGGTGGGGGAGGGGGCAAGGTGGGAGATGAGAGATTAGTCATGGAGGCCTCCCGCAGGAGATGTGATTTCAGTAGGGCTCTGGGTATTGGTCTGCTCATCACTGGTATTTTCTGAGCGCTTAACTGGGCACAGGACACTGCATAGAGCACTTAGGAGATGATAATACAGTGGATTTGGTAGACACCATCCCTGCCCTCAAGGAGCTTACAACCCAGTGGGAGAGAACAGATACTTTAAAAAAAAAAAGAAAGAAAAAAGAGTTAAAGGAAGCAACAGTCTAAGGACATGGAGATAAGTGTGGTGGGGGTGGGGTGACTCTCAAAACGCTTAAGGAATACAGGGCCAAGTCCAGAGATGACACAGAAGAGAGGGCAAATAGACTGGTGGGGGGGAAAGAGGGTGGTCGGGGAAGGCTTCCCAAAGGAGATGTGATTTTAACAGGACTCTGAAGATGGGGAGATTGGTGGTCCGCTGGATGGGGAACAGGGGCGGTGCTCCAGGCAGGAGGGAGGGTGTGAACAAGAGGTCGATGGCAAGAGAGGTGGGAGAGGGGCCCAGTGAGTAGGTTGGCATCGGAGGACAAGGTGTTTGGGCTGGGTTGCTGTAGGGGAGAGAGTGCCAATTGTGTGCCGCCTTAAAGCCAATGGTGAGGAGGTTCTGCTTGACAGAGAGGAGTGGGCGACCGGTTTGTCAGGCGTGCACAGAATACGGTTAGAAAACCTGTCCTGGCGGCAGAGTGAAGTATGGACTGGAGAGGGGAGAGGCTGGAGGTTGGGTGAGGAAGGCAGGAATTAAGTGAGCCCCCATCATGTACTGGGCTTTATGCTTCATATCAATGAATCAATTGTATTTATTGAGTGCTTACTGTGTGCAGAGCACCATACTGAATGCTTGGGAGAGTACAATATAACAGAATTGGCAGACCCGTTCCCCCTCGTATCTTCTTAAAAGTTTCGTGCTTGGGTGCACAGGGAGGAAAAGAGGCTAAATCTCAGAATCTCCAATTCCTGTGGGAAGGATTGTCTTTCTCTCATCTGTGACATAACTTTACATCAAACGAGAGTCTTCGAATGGCAGTTGTTTTTTTTTGGCCTCAAAGATGTAAAGATTCTGGTGGTAGGACTAGAATCCAGGTCGTCCATGTGCCCAGAGGCAAGTGATTTAATCTTTTTCCTCCAAGTTTCATCATCTGTAAAAGGAGGGATTCTCTCCGTCCCTAACTTGCAGAAAAACCTGGTAGGAATAATACATAAGATTACCTGTAAAAAGAACTTTCATACAACAAGAGCCTCTTTGGAGGTCTACATCAACTTAGATAGATGTGGATGGTTCAGGGCACCCTTAATAAAACGAACAATTTATCTGGATGTGAATCAACTGAACTACTTCAGAGGAAGCTGCTCTGCCGATGCCATGTGATAATGTCATCTCAACTGCCATCTCCTTTCTGTCAGAAGACAGATTTTCCTTTTGAAATCTCTGAACCAGAAATCTATTTACTTAGCTTAATTTTTTCTTTTCTTTTTTTTTTTTTTACCTGGTGAGGATTCCAGTCACTGTCAAAAATGATCACAGTATCAGCGGACTGGAGGTTCAGGCCCAGCCCCCCAGCCCGAGTGCTCAGCAGAAAAATGAAATATTCAGAGCCTGGCTCATTGAAGGTTTTTAGCAACATGCCACGATCTTCAGCTTTAGTGGTTCCTGGTGGGGGAATGGAAGATAAAAGGCATATCTTGAGGCATATCTCCAGGAAAAGACAGAAGAGTCTCAATAAAAATCACCAACACCAGAATTACCCATAACGGTTAAGACTGACGTGCCCATTTATTTGCACTTAAAAGGGTTTCACCCAGGTAATTGTCTCTACAGAAATAAAGAACCCAGAAGATCATTTGAGGAAAGCAGATGAGCCATGGCTGCTCTGGACTGAAATGTACAGTTTTTTTAAAATGACACTTTAAGCACTTTACGTGCCCGGCACCGTATGCTCAGACCCAAGATAATCAGGTTGGACATAGCCCATGTCCCACTTAGGGCTCTCAATCATTTTTTTTTAGTTTAATGGTAATTGTTAAGCACTCATTACGTGCCAGGCACTGTACTAAGCGCTGGGGTAGATACAAGATAATCAGACTGGACACAGTCCATGTCCCACATGGGGCTCACAACACTAATCCTCATTTTACAGATGAGGTATCTGGGGCACATGAAGTGACCTGCCCAAGGTCACATAGCAGACAAGCGGCAGAGTCGGGATTAGAAACCCAGGGCCTCCGACTCCTGGGCCCGTCCTCTTTCCACTAGGTCACGCTCTTTTCTCGCGTGCATGTGTTACGCACTTTATATTGCTAATTAATTCCACTGGGATGGCACAGACTAGAAAATACCGAAAATCGCCGTTGGCGCTCCATTGGCTCCAAAATAAAATATTAAGCGAAAAAGCGCCAAAGTATAATTTCCCCACAGCAAATAATGTAAAGTGCATCGATGTGTTCCAAGAACAAAAAGTTGTCCAAAATATTTACACAGTAATAACCCAGTGGTTAACATTAATGTACACAAACCAACTGAAATGTAAACACAGTCCAAGAAAAAGAACCCAAACCAGAAAACTTTGGGGTTACCCGAGTCCAGACACTTCAGTCAAACCTAAATGTCCTGCTTTAGCAAATCTATTTGGAGCCCCGGACGTTGGTTTCAGTTCTTCCTTTCCCAAAGTCTCTGCTCTAGGAACCATCTGGCATCCCTGTTGCCTCGCAGCTGCCTGATCTCAGTTCGGGATTTGCACCGGTCACTATGCACTGTAACTGTATCTGTCTGATGGGTCACTTCAATGCAAAATCTGGGGGGGTGGGGTTCTAAGTATACCCACCCAGAACGCCCGGCTACTGCTCAGCCCGTGGACTCCGAGCGGCATATATGGCCTGGCGTGCCTGCGGGCCCAGAAGAGAGACCAGAGACCTTCTGGCTCAGGGTGATGAGAGGCACAATCCAGACTAAGTCCCAGGCCTCTACTTGGGCGGCCTGGATGGAAGCTGGCCTGGAGTAGGCCAAGGGTCATGAAACTGAGGGCAGTGCAGATCCTTTAGCGAAATGCACACTTCAGGGTACTTCCCCCTGAAAAGCCAGAGGTCTAAAGAACCGTTTCAGGCCATGTCTCCATCAACGGAATGAAGCAGACGCGGGTACTGCTCCAGGCGGTTTATGACCGCCACAGCCAACGGAGGCCAAAGTCACTACCGGGTGCGGTTGAGCGACTGTCATGGTGGAAGTACTCGAGGGTGAGTTCGGAAGTTATAGGCTAGGGTGATTTCACAAGCAGTGTAGGTTGAGGCCAAGGTGGCTCTAACCTGCTTTCTACAAAAGACTTCTTTAGTTGCCAGGTCTCCCCAGGTCCTTTCAG
Organism: Ornithorhynchus anatinus; assembly: GCF_004115215.2. Taxonomy (NCBI): domain Eukaryota; kingdom Metazoa; phylum Chordata; class Mammalia; order Monotremata; family Ornithorhynchidae; genus Ornithorhynchus; species Ornithorhynchus anatinus. The sequence continues at coordinate 10,048,402 of NC_041750.1, forward strand.
TGCTGGCCTTACTACTGCTTTGGAGTAAACAGCACATTACCTGACTTCGATAATCCTGAGAGGGATTGGGGGTGGGAGGGCCGGGAGTGAAGAGGAGGCTAAATCTCAGCCAGGGTTGCCTATATTTTTACTGCTGCAATTTCTTGAGTAATTTCAAAACAACCAGGAGAAAAGTTCCCATGTTTCATCAGACTAGGCCCCCATTTTGTTTGACAAATTGTAAAGGCGTTATAAACTGACACCGATTGGTCAATTTTTGGCATCCAAGTACTGGGAAAGGCCATCCATCAGCTTCGAGCATACGGAGATTCAATTATATTATGAGCAAAAAGGACAATTTCCAATCTACCTTGGGCTAACTCTGATCAAAAGAGCTTTAGGCGACAATTCAGAACGTATCCAGTAATCAAATGCAAATTAAGTCCTTCCTGCTGTTCTCCTACTTATCACCAAGCATAGCTAAGATGGATTACTACAACTTGAGCTCATATGGGGCCATTTTTCTTTTGAGACTTTCTAATTAGCTCCATTGGCAAAAGGAGACAGCATGCACTTATCCACATCAAAACACTCAAAAACCAGCAGAGAGGAGCAGGGCCCAGTGAATCAGGAGACCTCATTTCTACACACTGACGACCTGTTTTGCACACCTAAGGCAAGCCACCATTTTCACGTGCCTTGGCTTTTTCATGCATAAAATGGCACCAATGTTCCCTCTTTAGGGACAAAGACAATGAACTAGACAATAATAATAATTACAGTATTTGTTAAGTGCTTACTCTGCCCCGAGCACTGTTCTAAGCGCTGGGTAGATACACGGTAATCAGGTTGGACATAGTCCCTGTCCCACAGGGGCCTCGCAGACTTAATTCCCCATTTTACCAATGAGGTGACAGAGAAGTTCAGTGACTTGCCCAAGGTCACACAGCAGACGAGTGACGGGGCTGGGATCAGAACCCACGTCCTCTGACTCCCAAACGTGTGCTCCTGCCGCTCGGCCACGCTGCTTGTCTGGAAATCCCTTTCAGCAACGTGGAGAAAGGTGCTTTGAGAAGTCACTTCTCCCTTAAACTCACCATCCAGCCTGAGGTATTTGAAGCCACGATATGCAAAATAATCTTCCATGATAGTCATGAGGGAGGTCATCTGACAGAAGAGGAGAACTTTATGGTTGGTTGCACGCAGCTTGGGAAGAATTCTGTCCAAGAGTTCGAATTTGCCAGAGGCTCGGTATAAATCAAGTCTGGTGTGTAAAAGAAATTCAAAATACTGTGAAATACCAAGACATTAGAAATAAAGCACTCTCAAAGCGGGAAGAGGAGACGATTGATTCTTCATGCTCACTTAAATACTTTCTGGGATGGTCAGCACCGAGTCTTACGCAAGATGGCATTTAAAAAGGATGCCACAGAAGCTAAGACCCCAGAGCAAAGATAAAGCAAATCATCTGCACTGGGTTAAAATTACTTCAACGCAGTCCTGAGCTTCACAGTCAAAGTAAGCATTTAAAAGAAGGTCAAATATGAAAATGTGAACAAATTTCATTCGAAAAGCTCCGAATTGGGATTTGCCTTACCCTTGGACAATGCCTCCAGTAAATCCCAAGTGCTCTGAAAAAGATTCCTGCGGCCAAAAAAAAAAAAAGCTTTATTCCCCACAGATGGAAAAACCTTCGCCCAGTTACGAGTCTGACCCACCCCTATGAGACCATCCAGCATCTCGCCACAAAGTCAAGGGACTGTAACTGGGAACCGAAGAGTCCCTCCACTTAAGGCATACACTGGTGCAAGACAATCTCAAAGGGAAAATATAATGATTATTCGTCTTCCAGTGAATTTTTCCCCAAGTGTATCTCTGCGACTGAGATGAGAAAAATGCGCAGAGATTTCTGTTATTAAAAGGACAAATCGTCCGCAAATGGAGGGCTGACCCCGCACCTCACCCCACCACAAAAAAAATCCACTGCTTTGCAGAGATCCAACTATTGTATATGGCAACACCACATATAAAAAGCTTTCAGTCTATTACTACGTCCATCTGGAAGTGAGTGGAAATACTAAAGGCCCTGTCGAAATCTACTTCCCCAGGAAGTCTTCGATTCGGTTCAGGAACTTATATAAGTGGCGTGGCTCCTACCTCTATGTGCTGAAACATGTAAGGGTGGTTACATATCTTCCTCAGCTGCATGATAGTGTTCATCAAGGTCTTGGTGCCTCCTTTGCCCTAGGTAAAGGAGAGATTCCCAAGTCAAAACCAAAATCACATGGCAAACTCAAAGGCAATCCTAGAAAGCTGGAGAGCAACTTTCTTCCCCAACGGAGACCCACCGGCAGACATGGTGTCTGCCTCCCCCTGGTTAGGTCGCAAAACTCCTTGAGGGAAACGGACGTGTCGTGCACTCGTATCAATCCTTAGTATGCAGTAAACGCCTACTGAACGGCGAGCCCTGTACTAAGTGCCCTGGATAGTGCAACTAGAAGAGACACGATCCCGGCTCCTAGGGAGCTGACAACCAACTGTGGAAAACAGAGAATTTGCCAGCGGGAGCAAGAATCAACCAGAGCTTAAATAGTCGAGTCCCAGTATTTGTAACTGAGCTTAAATAGTGATTTATACTAAGTGCTGAAATAAGCAATTTAGTAAGTACTTGAATAGAGTGTGTGAATCCATATACACAACTCTTTTGGGTGGCTGGGAATATGTATGTACTGAGGTGGTAAGTAGGAGGATATGAGCTTCCAGGAGAGCTTTGGAGACAGAGTGGTGGGGGTGGAGGTGGGGGGTGGGGTGTCAGGCAGATTTGAAGGAAGAGGGAGCGTCAGGCAGGAGAAAGGGTTTGAGCAAGAGATCAGAGGCAGGAGAATCGAGAACAAGGCACAGTTAAAAGGTGATCTTGGGGTGAACAGGGAGTATAAGTTGAGATGTAGTGGGAGTACAGGGGAGAGAGGTGACAGTGCCTTCAAGTCGATAGCCGGGAATTCCTGCCTGACTAGAGAGGAACGGGTAACCACCAAAGGTTACTGAGTGCACAGTGACCTTTTAGAAAAAAATCATCTGGGTAAGAGTGAAGTACCGACTGGAGGAGGTAAAGGATTCATTCATTCAATAGTACTTATTGAGCGCTTACTATGTGCAGAGCACCGTACTAAGCGCTTGGAATGTACAGTAAAGGATGGAGACAGAAGCAGAGTTTCATTCCTCCCCTTCCTGACCCTGAGCTCAACACCCACCTGGGTAGAACAAATGCCGTCTACCTGCAAATTCTCACTACAGAGGAAGCACTGGACTCTACCCATACACCTGCTGTTTGTTACATGGGGAAAATCCAACTTAGGCTAAGAAAGTTGATTATGTCCATGTAAGGTTCACTCATATGCATCCGTTCTCCCCCTTTAGACTGTAGGCTCCTTGAGGGCCGGGAATGGGTCCACCAAATGGGCTATGTTGCCCTCACCCAAGCAATTAGTACAGTGCTCTGCGTACAGTAAGCACAGCGCTTAGCACAGTGCCTGGCACATAATAATAATAATGATAATGTTGGCATTTGTTAAGCACTTACTATGTGCAGAGCACTGTTCTAAGTGCTGGGATAGATATAGGGTAATCAGATTGTCCCACGTGGGGCTCACATTTTTTAATCCCCATTTTTACAGATGAGGTCACTGAGGCACAGAGAAGTGAAGTGACTTGCCCAAGGTCACACAGCAGACAAGTGGCGGAGCCGGGATTAGAACCCATGACCTCTGACTCCCAAGCCTGGGCTCTTTCCACTAAGCCACGCTGCTTAACAAATACCACAGTTCTTCTCAGTAAATACCATGGTTTGACTGATCTTTACTGAGCGCTTACTGGGTGCAGAGCGCTGCATTAAGCACTTGGGAGTGTACGATATAACAGAGTTGGAAGACATGTTCCCTGCCCACCACAAGCTTAAAGTCTAGAGGGGGAGACAGACATTAATATAAATTACAGATACGTACATAAATGCTGAGGGGGGAGGCGGTGAACGAGAGGTACAAATCCCAGGACAAGGGCGACACAGAAGGGAGTGGGAGAAGAGAAAATGAAGGCCTAGTCGGGGCAGGTCTCTTGGAGGAGATGTGCCTTCAGTAAGGCTTTGAAAGTGGGGAGAGTGATCATCTGTTGGATATGAGGGAGGAGTTCCATAACAAGAGGAGGTAGGATGTGGGCGCGAGGCTGGCGGCGAATAGATGAGATCGAGTTACAGCGAGTAGGGTGGCATTAGAGGAACGAAAGTGTGTGGTCTGGATTGCAGCAGGATGTGAGGTGATTGAGTGCTTCAAAAGCCAGTGGTGAGGAGTTTCTGTTTGTTGTGGAGGTGGATGGGCAACCCCTGGAGGTTCTTGAGGAGTAGGGCAACGTGGACTGAATGCTTTTATAGAAAAATGATCCGGGCAGTAGAGTGAAGTACGGACTGGAGTGGAGAGAGGCGGGATGCAGGGAGGTCAGCGGGGAGGCTGAGGCAGCTATCAAGGCAGGAGAGGATAAGTGCTTCGACGAATGTGACAGCAGTTCGGATGGAGGGAAAAGGGCAGATTTCGGCAATGCTGTGAAGGTTGAACCGACAGGATCTGGTGACAGGCTCAATGTGTGGGTTGAAAGAGAAAAATGAGTCAAGGATAACACCAGGATTATAGACTTGTGAGACAGGGAGGTGGTGGAGGTGTCTACAGTGATGGGAAAGTCACGGGGAGGACAGGGTTTGGGTGGGAAGACAGAGTTCTGTTTTGGATGGGTTAAGATTGAGGTATCGGCCGGTTATCTAAGCAGATGTCCCGAAGGCAGGAGGAGACGTGAGACCGCTGAGGGGAAGAGAGATCAGGGCTGAAGATGTAGATTTGGGAATCATCCGCATAGAGGCGGTAGCTGAAGTCACGGGAGTGAATGAGTTCTCCAAGCGAGTGGGGTTAGATGGCCAACAGAACAGGACCCAGAACTGAGCCTCGAGGAACTCAAATCAATCCTATTTATTGAGCTCTTACTGTGTGCAGAGCACTGTTCTAAGCACTTGAGTACAATATAAGATTCGGCAGACACGTCCCCTCCCAAGCTTACAGTCCCGAGCAGCAGACAGACATTAATACAAATAAAGTACAGCTATGTACATATGTACATCCATGGAAACTGCCTCCATCCCTCCTGCCCCTCTGGGGCCCTGCTCCTGGAGAGCTCCGTGCATGCCGGTCTGGGGATAAAAGCTGCTGCCTTGTGTTGCTGAACTTTTACTTTCCAAGTGCCTAATACAAAGCTCTGCGCACATTAAGCGTTCAATAAATAGGACTGAATGAATGAAACGCCACTGGCAACCCTCCCTCCCCCACACCAGCCGGTCAGCCAGTCAAGCTGCCTCCTCGGGAACTGGCCCCGACTCTCCTTCACGCCATGGAGGAGACTCCATCCTGTCCCGCCTTCCACCACTCCGGCGGGCCCGGCACGCTGAGCCCAGAGGAATCCTGAAATTCTGCTTTTCTAGCCACAGAACCTTAGTGAGTTTGCTTTTATTCTGTGTGATTACGTTTTAACATTCGATCATTCCTGATGTGTCTCTCTCCAGTCCCTTCACCCCACTTCTACTCGATTGTGAACCTTCCCAAAGGAAAGGGGCCATGTCGAATTTTCACCTGTGGATTCTCTCCCAGCGCTTAGTGCAGTGCTCTGCACACAGTGAGAGCTTAATTGGTACTTTATTATACTATGAAGAGGGAGGAGTCGAGGATAATACCAAGGATGTGGGCTTGCGAGACTGTGAGGATGGTGATGTTGTCCACTGTGATAGGCGCTGTGCTCGACTCACACAATCATTCAGAAAAATACTGCACCCTCAATAGGTGTCCAACAAATTCTTTAGGTTGACTGTTTCACTCCCATAGTATTTCTCATCTTTGGGGCGCATCCCTGATTTTCCAGCTTGGAGATGTAGGGCGGGTAACTCCCCTGGGACAGGTCCCCACTTGCTTAATGATCGAGGATCTGATTTTCAATCCCTTCCCGATTTGGAGACCAATCATGAAGAGAGCAGCATGCCCTAACATCACAATGTTCAATATCTGAGTTGGGAAGCAAGAACTCCAAACTGCTCAGAGGGGGCACTAGGTGTGCACCAGAGTCCTTCGGGAATAGGCCTCGGATAATCAGTATTATTTATTGAGCACCTGTGTGCAAAGCACTGTACTAATCGCTTGGGAGAGTACAATACAACAGAGTTGACAGCCACATGCCCGGCCCACAACAAAGTTTGCAGTCCAGAGGGCGGGGACAGACATTAATATAAATTATGGATCTACATGTGAGTGCTGGGGGACGGGTGAATAATGGGAGCAAAATCAGGGCGACGGGGACACAAAATTTCATTGCCGAACCTTCTTATCTTTCTCGGATCCATCGGTGAGCAGCACTCCTTTGGCCTGCATATGTCGGTACAGCACCCGCTGTAACGCAGACATGTCGCACTTGATCACATACTCCACCTGAAATGAACCAGAAGAGATACCCATTGTAAAGAAATGAATAAATGACCAAATAGAAAACTCCACAAAAAACGACAGAGGTTCTTTAAATGGACCCCTCACCCCGAACCAGCAAGGCCAAACCTCTGTTCGGCTGGCAGCTTTTTACCTTTTCAGGCAACTGAGCTTCTACTTCTTTCTTTAATCGCCTGAGGAGGAAGGGACGTAGAACTTTGTGTAAACGGCGGATAATGAGAATAGTTTCTTCTTCGTTCAGGTCCACCTATTTTTACCAAATGGGAGATAAAAAAGTAAAACCTTTTCAATCAAGGAGGAGACAGGTCTCATTTACGGCTTTTGGCCAAGTTGTTTCGATCTCCAATTCGGAAGCTCTCTGCAGAAACCCCAGTTTAAAGAGTCTGTTGGTCGCTCTCTCAAAGTGACACATTTCATTCAGGAGTCAGAAAAGAGGAACTTCTGCTTTCAGCCCTTGATCTTTCAAAATTTTTTTCAGAGCAAGTCATTATGAAACCAACTTAGAAATTCAAAACGTAGTTTATTATAAGGTAGGGATTTAACAAGGACGGACGCTCTAAGATTCAGTACTCCGCACTCTTTCCAATGATACCTTATAATAATTAATGATAATTATGGTATGTGTTGAGCACTTATTATGTGCCAAGCACTGTACTAAGAGCCAGATATAAGTTAAACAGGTTGGGCACAGTCTCTGCCCCCCACAAAGGGCCTCACAGTCTAAGTAGGACAGAGAAGGGGTACTGAATCCCCATTTTACAGATGAGGGTACTGAATCACAGACAAGTTAAGAGACTTGCCCAAGGTCACGCGGCAGAGAAGTGACAGAGCCAGAATTAGAATCCAGTGCCCTTTCCACTACCAGGTCAAGATGTTTCCTTTGCCGCTTATTAAACTTTGCATTTCAAAATGTAACACTGGCACTGGATACGTACATGTCGATCTGGTCCTATAATTTTTAAGATAACTACTAAATCGCCTTCCACCATGCTGCTTATAGGCCACCCCCGCTGCCCACCACCAAAAAAATTTAAGATCCCACTTCCTTTTCTCTTTTCAGATGACAAACGGGACTTCTCATAGTTCAGCAAAGAAAATGGTTGCTAGTGGCGGGCTTTCTTTTTACATACCTTTTCTCCCGTCATGGCAAAAGGAGCATTAAACCACTGCTCGAAGGTACTGCAGCTCTTGAAGATGGTAGGCAGCAAGAAATTGAGCAGGGCCCACAGTTCAGGTAGCTTGTTCTGTAGTGGAGTGCCTGTTAGCAGCAAACGGCGTGGAGCTACGTAGTGTGTGTTGAGGACTTGAGTTAGCTTACAATGATGATTCTTCATCCTGTGACCTTCATCTACAATCATGTACTTCCAGCGAATCTGCTCAAATGTGACATTTAAGGGCGAGGGGAAGGAGAGGAAGAGCGAGTCACCCAGAGTTTCAAGGAAAGAGGAATTTTTATCCTTCCGACGCAAGGTAAGAATCGGAACTAAGTCTCCATGCAACTAAGCCCCTATTCTTCCAGAGGGATAGACTACTCTCATACCCTGTCAGCTGTTCCAGTGAGGAACGCTGCCCAACGACCCCTGGCCCCCACCGATCGGACCGTATACGACTCTTGTCTACAAACAACTGCATCTTCCTTGCGGGAGTCTATTGTAATGCACATTCCCTGCTGTGGAGATTTAGTAACAGAGTCTTCCTTGACGCTCCCTTCATTAGGAGCTCCCAAAGTCCAGCCCACTCGTCATTCTTACCTTGGCAAGAATATGTTTATCTTTAATGATGTACTCATACGTAGTGAGCAAGACATTAAACTTTCCACTTCGAAGCTGAGGTACAAAAGCACGTCTTGCTGCTGGAGAGCCCTGGTCAAAACAAACACAAGTTGAAACTTCCAGGAAAGGGAGAAACCCGAAATTACGAGTAACAACTGGGAGCTTAACGGTGTCAGCGAGACACACGCGTGGGGTGGCGTAGGAGGCGAGAGGAAATGTGAGACTGCACGGGAGATGAGTAAGCCCGGGCTAACGAGATGGAACTGGGAGTCATCCACAGAGGCGGGAGTTGAAGGGTTAGGAGCGAACGAGCTCCTGACAGAGGTGAACAAAAGGAGCAGGGCCACCCGTAATATAGCCCTGAGAGAGTGGGGTGAGAAGAGGAGCTGGTGACAGAGACCGAGGAGCCAAGAGAAGAGGAAGGAGAACCAGGAAAACTATCAGCAAAACCAAAGTCACAGAGCATTTCCAGGAGAAGCAGGCGACACATGGTGTCAAAGGCGGGCGACACGTCATGAGGGATGAGGACAGAATCCGTTAGACTGACAAGAAAGTCATCGGTAACCTCAGAGAACGTAGTCTCTGTGAAGCGGAAGGGGTAGAAATCAGACTGTAGTGGGTCAAGGGGGGAGTTGGAGGAGATGAAATGGTAGCAACAGTCTACTCCAGGAGTTTGCGCAGAAATGCGATTAGAGAGATGTGGAAATAGCTGGAGGGTGCAATGGGATCCAGAGAAGGCTTTTCTTAGCAGAGGGGAGATTTGAGCCTGTTTGAAGGCAGAGGGGAAAGGGGCCATCAGAGCACGAGGGGTTGGAAATGACAGGGAGGACAGAAGGGTGAGAGCAAGAGGGGATGGGGGAGATTTTGAAAGTAGGCAGAAGAGGAGCTGTTGACAGAAGGCTGGGGAAGATGAGCATGGACAATGTAGGATGAGACGTAGTTGAGTCGGTGAGTGGGAGGACTTTGGGGAAACTCATGCCTGAGGGTTTCTATTTTTTCAACAGAGTAGCTAGCGAGGTCGCCAAGGGGAAAGGATGGGTGAAGCGGGGGCATTGGGTGTTTTAGGATGGAGCCGAAGGTGTAGAATACTCGGTGGTCACAACAGGCATGGAAGCGGATGACGGTAGAGGGCAAGAGAGGGTGAATTTGATGTGGCAGGAGAGGTGTCTACATTTCCATCAACAGCACTCTGCAGCGTGACCAAAGGAAGTGTACTGTGAAGCTGACCCAAGGCTGGGGGCGTTGGTAGTGTGACGGTAACGGAAGGATGAATGCAGGCAGCGTGACCTGATGGAAAGGGCAGAGGCCAGGGAGTCAGGGGATCTGGGTTCCGATCCCATCTCTGCCACTTGCCCGCTGTGACCTGGGGCAAGTCACTTGGCTTTTCTGTGCCTCAGTTGCCTTATCTGCAAAATGAGGCTTCGATATCCATTCTCCCTCCTACTTAGTGAGCCCAGCGTGAGACACGGACTATGCCCATCCGGTGCTTGGCACATAGTAAGAGCTTAAATATGACAGTGATAATGGAGAATGGGGGGGTGGGGGGTGGGAAGGGATTTGAGTTCCATGGAGAGAATGGTACTGAGGACACGGATTTGTGCATCAATGGAGGGAAGAGTTGGTATGGAGTCCAGGACAGGCATGATGGCTTGGGATAAATGGAGGGGCTCTTAAGATCAGAGCTTTCTGTTTGGGGTGGGTGGGTGGAAGAGAACAGTTTTGCCAGGAAGGGGCATATGGGTGAGGTGGCAGGTTAGGAGGTCAGAGGGGGATTTCGAAGCTGATGAAGCTAGAAATGGTACGATGACTTGTGATGAGATCCAGCGTGTGATCCAGTTGGGGCGTGGGTGTGTTGGAACGGAGGTCCAAGGCTTTGCAGAATGAGAGGAAGGCAGGCAACTGGCGGGGGAGAGCGGGAAAATCCACAAGGTGTTCAAGTTCCCAAAGGTCAATGTAGAAGAGGAAAAGGAGAGGACAGAAAGGCATCAAAGTGGAAGCAAGGCGAGGTGGGGAGTGTAGACTGAGACTAGTAATCATACTTGTGTTGCACTCTCCCAAATGCTTAGTACAGTGCCCTGCACACAGTAAGCTCTCAATAAAAACCACTGATTAAATGACGGATAAGAGGTGATAGAGGCGGATGGGTGGTACAGGTGGGATAGTGCAAAAATGACCTGGGGGAGGGGAGGGAAGAGGCAAATCCTTCCCTTTACCCTACAGGTCAGGAGCAGAAGGAGCAAGTGAGACACCCTGGGCAAGTCAGGACTGTGATGACAAGGAGTGAATATGACAGAAACAGGTTGAGCACGAAGGAGAGTTGGCTCCCGACAGAATGAAGGGGCTCCAGAGGCCACATTTAGAGTTGCACGGTGGGGTGATGGGAGGGAGAAGAGTGTGAGAGGTGGACAGAGATCGGACAGGAGCGAAGCTTTTGTTTCACATGTCTCCCCACGCCTGAAAAACCTCCAATGGTTACCCATTCCTTTCAACATACCACAGAACAAAACAAAGGAACAAACATCAAGCGGGAACCTCTGACCATTGGGTTTAAGGCGTTCCACCAGTTCTCTCCCTCTTACTTATCCACTGTCTTCTTCCACTAGACCCCGAGTCGTATTCTTCATTCTTTCCAAGCTCATCTTCTCAGGGTACCTGGGCTCTCAACTTGCTTGCCTCCAGCCACGCAATCAAGCCCTCTCTCCCACTTGTAAACCCCATTCCCCTTCAATCCGCCAGACTGTACTCGTCCCGTCTTCTGGGCCCTGCGGAAATTCTCCTCCTCCAAGAGCCTTTCCCTGATTAATCTTTCATCTCCCCGGGTGGTACCCACCCAACTACCACCTCGGCACTCACGCATCAGTAATAATTGTAATCATGGTACTTGTTAAGCGCTAACTACGTGCCAAGCACTGTTCTAAGCGCTGGGTTAGAGACAAGCTAATCAGGCTCACACTCTTATCCCCATTTTACAGATGAGGTAACAGGCACAGGAGGTAAGTGACTCACCCAAGGTCACACAGCAGACACGTGGCAGAGCTGGGATTAAAGCCCCGGTCCTCCTGACTCCCGGGCCCGTGCTCTATTCAATAAGCCATGCCGCTTCCCTAATTGCATTGATAACCAGTACACTTCTGAACATATTGACTTACACACTCTATCTTTTAAGCACTTATCTGTATTTTCTTCTTCCTCTTATCTGTAATGTATTTTGTGTCTGTCTCCTTTCTTAGATTGCCAACTCCTGGAGAGCAGGGATTGCATCTTCCTCTATTGTACTCTCTCAAAAATTTACTCCTGCGCTCTGCACATAGTAAGTACTGAAAAAAAGCTCGAGTACCACAAACACAACACTTAAAGGAGAGCACCAAATAGGCAATAGGTGACACAAAAGTGAAAACCGACTGTGGAATGGTCTGGTGGCTCTAGGGACACCACAGGCATTCCTCAAGCCACTTCCAGGCCAGTCACTTTCAGGGTTAAGTTTGGCTTTACAATCATTTCTGGGAGACCAGTGATGCAAACGAGATGTCTGGGAAGTCTCATCGCATGCGTTGGCAAAGGGACTGCCAAGGCAAGGCACTGTAGCGGGGAGGCCATCGATAGCAGACAATGGGGACTGATCATGGAAAACTCCAGCGGGCCCTAGAGCGGGAAGCTGCAGCGCAGGAAAAGGCGAGAGATTATCTTGGATGCAAATAGGAGGCTCCTGCAGGTAGTTCTGTGAATTAATGAACTGTGGCGGTGGGGTGGGGGCGGGGGCGGGGGTGTTTTGGGGGGGAATGTTTAGACCCCCTGGGAGCAGTTTCTGAAAAAGGCTGAAAACTCCTTTCTTTACTGAATCACAATTTGCTTCATCCAAGTTCCCAAATTCTCTCTTAAGTCACTAAGAAAAATGACAAAACAAGAAACATGAGTCAAAGTGCAGACCACAATCGGCTATAAAAATACCACAGCTTAATATGCTTACATAGGAGAAAAACGCTTATCAATGCTGTAGATATTAGCTGAAGAGGTATGTCATCTAAGTATATAAAAAGATGCTATACTTATTATTGCTTTAGGATCATAAAACTTTATTATTCAGTCTATCAACTAGCAACCCTCCTTGACAAATTTTTGGAAGCTTAGCCATATAGATAATAATAATAATAATAGTAATAATAATATAATAAAAACAATGATATTAGCACCTGTTAAGCGCTTACCATGTGCCAAGTACTGTTTTAAGCACTGGAGTAGGTGACAAGTTCATCGGGTCGGGCACGGTCCCTGTCCCACATGGGGTTCATGGATGGAGTTAGGATTTTATCCCCATTTTACAGATGAGGTAACTGAGGCCCAGAGAAGGGAAGTAGGTGACCTCTCCAAGGTCACACTGCCGCCAAGTGGCAGAGCTGGGGTCAGAAGCCACGTCCTGTGACTCCCAGGCCCGCGCTCTTTCCACTAGGCCATGCTGCTTCTCCGTAGATCTCAGACCTGTGGGTCAACACCACGTGCCCTTACTTTTCTCCTAAACACCTTGGGTGGGGAAAACCCAGCAGCTTCCCCGCAATATTTTCTCACATTAACCCTGCACTTTCCCTTAGTGCAGCATACAAGAGTCTTAGGAATTTGGTGAGTGGTCCAAGGGTTGAAATATCTGTCCACTGCTAGTCTCTAGGCATAACACTATCAACAAAATCTCCTGAATACCTACACTACATTAGGCATTTAGGGACCATATTGGCATTAAGCGGTGGTATTTGAGTACTTATTGTACGCAGAGCAGTGGGAGAGTGATTACAAGAACTTGGTAGACCCGATCCCCGCCCACAAGGGGCTTACCGTCTAGAGAGGGAGACAGACATTAAAATGAATCACAGATCTGTATATAAGGGATGTGGGGTGAATAACGGGCTTAAAGGGGACAGATCCAAGTGCGCAAACGACGCTGAACAGAGAGGGAAGTTGGGGAGATGAGGGCTTAGTCAGGGAGATGTAATTTTAGTAAGGTTTTGAAGGTGGGTGGGGTGACGGTCTGTCACATATAATAATAATGTTGGTATTTGTTAAGTGCTTACTGTGTGCAGAGCACTGTTCTAAGCGCTGGGGTAGATACAGGGGAATCAGGTCATCCCACACGAGGCTCACAGTCTTCATCCCCACTTTACAGATGAGGTAACTGAGGCACAGAGAAGTTAAGTGACTTGCCCAAAGTCACACAGCTGAGAAGTGGCAGAGCCGGGATTCGAACCCATGACCTCTGATTCCCAAGCCCGGGCTCTTTCCACTGAGCCACGCTGCTTCTCATATGGCACGGGAGGGCGTTCCAGGCCAGAGAGAGGATATGCACAAGGGGTCCAGGGTCACACCTCCTCCAAGAGGCCTTCCCCGATTAGGCCCTCTTTCCCCGACTCTCTCCTTTCTGTGTTTACGCACTTGGATCTGTACTTGGAATTCACCCCACCCTCAGGCCCACAGAACTTCAATGTTCATATCTGCAATTTATTTATATTAGTGTCTGTCTCCCCCTCTAGACTGTAAGCTCGCTGTAGCCAGGGAACGGGCCTACCAGCTCTTGTTGTTCTGTGCTCTCCCAAAGGCTCAGTACAGTGTCCTGCACAGAGTAAGCACACAAATACCACTGATTGATTGTAGAGACAGACGAGACTGAGGTTGAATAAGGACGCTGGTGTCAGAGGAACCAAGTGTGCGGTCTGAGTTGTAGTAGGAAGGCAGGGAGGAAAGTAGGAGGGGGAAAGCCGACCGAGGGCTTATAGAAAGGAATATCTGTTTGATGAAGTGGATGGGCAGCCACTGGAGGTTCTTGAGGAGCGGGGAGGCGGGGACTGAAAGGTGTTTTGAGAAAAATGAACCAGGCAGCCGAGTGCAGTACGGACTGGAGCGGGGAAGAGACGGGAGGCGGGAAGGTCAGTGAGGAGGCAGATGCAGTAGGTAAGGTGGGAAACGATGAGTGCTCCGATCAGCATGGTAGCAGTCGGGATGGACACACTGAACACTTACGCATAATTGAGAGGACAGAAACAACGGTGAATAGAGCAACAAATAACTCCCTCCCCTGTGATTAATTTACTGATAATCTCCTTTAAAAACTAACCCTGTAATTATCAACTATTTATGGCAGGGAAGGAGGAGCATGGTCTAGTTTTCTTGTCTATAAAATGGGAATAACAACTCCCGCCTCCCCCTACCTCACAGAGTATTTGGAGGATAAAAGATTTGAGGTGGGTAAATGTGAAAGCAATTCTGTTTTCCAAAGTGTTATACCAGCTCTCTTTCTGGGATCTTCTTGTCTTGACCTTCCTACTACTTCCTCCTCTCCTGCCCTCATTAGCATTGCAAACACAAGATCCTGGTAACAGGGCCTTCTCGTGTGCAGGATGCTTTCTGCCTCCCTAGGGTTTAGAACCGTAAGACTCCCCCAAAGGAAAGAGCAATCCTTTCATAGAAATCTGACGATTCATGGGCAAATTCACTCTGACCGGGGGCACTGCTATGGAGGAGTACTCACCTGCAACAAGCGGCACACTGAAATACTAAAAACATTTCGCTTTATTTTACTAGCTTTTCACTCCAGTTAGCTTAAATGACAGTCTCAGGTTTCTGACTTTAAAATCGGGCATATTTGAACCCAGTGCTTCCGAGCATTTTACAAATGAGTCGTGTGCCACATCAACGTGTCAAGTGGCTGACAAGAAAGAGCCTTCTGCAGCACTGAGAATGCAGGACCTTACCTTGTAGGAGACCTTCACCACAGAAGGAGCCCATTTATCAAATTCGTACGCCCAGTTTGACAGAGTGCTACGTGGGGGAAAAAGAAAAGAGAGAACTATAAAATCTCATCTCACCTAATGAACAGTATATTCATGTTAAACAAATACAACCACCCGACCAGTTCCTCACAGATGGACTGTCACACTCACTTTTCCAAGACCAATCTATTTTTATATTAGCAGTTGGAAAACAAAATTCTAGTGGGCGCTAAATAAATACTATCGACTGATCCACAAGCCCAGGCAAGAATCATGGGTCATCCGGAGACGGGGGATTCGAGCAGATGACCTCTCCGGGGTCCTCCGGGATTCTCTTTGTGCAGCTGTGCTCCTAACCCATAGTGGGCAAGTGAGTAATTATGCGATTTTTAAAGACTTGAGGGTGAGATTTCCAATTTCCCTTCGGTAGTAATATCTGAGATGTAATAGCTTGCAAGTTAGAGACTCTGTTCTTGCCGTCTCTTTCTGTTGGAGCCTTGGGCAGGTCCCATTTCTTACTCAAAACAAAGCTAAAGGACTGGGCAGGTGTGAACGTAACTGACTGTGATTATGAGTAGATTTAGTAGGAGACAAAGAATATCTGCTAACAGGTGTTATTCCTCTCTAGAAGGAAGTTTTGCTAGGTAACTGAAACAGGAACAATGATCATCTAAACAAAAACCATGAAATTTCACAACTCTGCTCTTGAGAAAAGGAGCTTCAGCTTTTCACACTTACGAGAGAGGAACTATGATAAGGAAGGGTCCGTTGATACGCTTGTGTTCCATGAGGTATGTAATTAAAGCAATAGTCTGGATGGTTTTGCCCAGACCCATTTCGTCGGCTAGAATTCCATTCAGGTTATTGTTGTACAGCGATACCAGCCACTCCAAACCTTTAATCTTAAAACACAACCAGACAAAAATATAAATGTTTTTTTCTTAACACTCTCAAATGATCTAGTGAACACTTGTTTTAAATACAATACTTAGGAATTATTTTCTTCCACCTCTTGATCTCAAACAGTTGATCAGAAGAGATTTGATTAGATTTTTCCCTCTGATGGTATTAAAAGGAAGGTTGTCCCTTTAATAACCTTTTCTTTAAATTCCTGCCATCCAAAGTAACATTTATAAAAAGCAGTTAGGAACCATTCTGATTGTGACACCCTTTTGATCAACTGTCACCTTCCTGTGCCCTGAAGCAAACAATAAGCGACTGTCATAATGACTCTACCTCATTAGAGAGGCAGAAAACATCCGCTGGTTTGTAATTTACACCCCATTAAAGGACCAAAGATTTTGCTCCCCTCACTAGTTGCTTTCAAGTCTCTTCATTTACTTTGAGGCTCTGGAAACAATTTGTTCAGGGTGCTCCGGTTGGACCATCTAGTCTAAGGGAATTGATACGGAAAACCGAATCCAGGAGCCCGGCACAGCACTGGGAGACTGTCGGAACAGTGTGGCGGCAAAATTAACCAATCTCCTCAACAGCTGGGATTGGACTGCAGGACCCACCTGCAGTTCTTGGAGCAGTTCCACCGGGGACACTTACAGCCCACACTCACTAGCAAAGCACAAGACAAGATCCCGAATGGTGAAATTCTAAGACTTGTCAGTCTCTTGGCATTGAAGCTCTGCTCCCTTGAACACAGCTATGCTAGGTGGGATATGTGAGGAAAATAAATAACTGCAGGTGGCCCCAACAGCTGTGTATGGAGGGTTGAAACTGGGAAATCAAAGGCCGGGAGGGCAGAGGAAATGTTTTTAGGGACACGATCAAACAAAGCTTCGGGCAATGCTGGGTCTCAGCTGAAAACAGAGTCAATGATTAAGGCTAGATCAGCATCCCGCACTGTCACCAAGAAGGGAATGACTCTCTTTGAGCAAAGACAGCCATTATAAAGCGCTGCAAACCTTAGGTGTGAAAATAATAATAATAATGATGTATTTAAGCGCTTACTATGTGCCAAGCACTGTTCTAAGCACTGGCAGAGATACAAGGTAGTCGGGTTGTCCCATGTGGGGCTCACAGCCTCGATCCCCATTTTACAGATGAGGTAACTGAGGCACAGAAAAGTTAAGTGGCTTGCCCAAGGTCACACAGCAGACAAGTGGCGGAGCCGGGATTAGAGCCCACGTCCTCTGACTCCCAAGACGGTGCTCTTTCCACTTAGCCACGCTGCTTCTCAAAACAGAGAGAAGCCAGAACTGTGGGTCCCGCACTAGCCTTTCCAGCCTCCCATGCACTCAGACATGACCTTCACACTATAAGTGCTGTCTTCTTTGAAAACAAGAGGCAGCTATATTTAAATGAATTTGCTCTCTAGCACCATTTGCTTGCTATTGACATTTAAGTAACTTGCAACTCAAAATGGGATTTTGAACTAAAAGCTATAGAGAGAAAGCCTCCAGATATCGAAAATTTACTCTACTGTAATTTACGTTTTGAACATCAGCTCAAAGACCACCTGGGGAAACGAAAAACTGGCAATGAATGAGCCGTATATAATCAGCTTAGAACAGACTGCCCTTGTGCTTTTTTTTTGCCGGAGGGTGGGAGGTGTCTAGAACCCCGTTCTCCCTTTCACTATAACTGGATTGATTTTGCAGATTTTTACCTAAAGGAGGCTCACTTGAATACAAGCACTCAGTTCATATTGTGCAAACACCTAACCCAAATATCCTAGTGTCTAAATATACCCACGGATAGAAAGTTAAGCACACTGGGGAGAGCATCAACTCTTAGACTACCAGGGGACTGTTTTAACGCCTCGCTGTCTACATCATCCAAGCACAGCAGCAATAACTAACACTGCTCTGGTAGGCTGAAAAAAATGTATCCTCCTCACGAAGTGTCTAGCTTACTTGGAGTCGGTCATTTTACTCCCTGAAATCTTATCTTATTGAGCATTTACTGTGTGCAGAGCAGTGTACTAAGTCTTTGGGAGACTATAACAGAGTTGGTGGAAACAATCCCTGCCTCTTGAGGAGCTTACAGTTTAGTTGAGGTGGGGGAGCCGGGGGGAGGAGGAAGACACTTTCATGTCCCCTAACATTTATCTAGATTGTCCTCTTTTAAAATCCCTCCTGCACCAAGAAGTATTCCCCAACTAATTACCAGGGTCCAGAATCTTATCAAGCCCGCAGACTCTTGCATACGTATTTATGCTCATCCTCAGCACTTAGACACACATGCAAAATACACATACTCCATATTTACTTGCATAATTGCCTCGGCTGATAATGGCCCTCCACAAATGTTGGGGAGAAAATAGTACCAAATCATTTTAAGCAGGCTGTGTGGGCTGGGGGAGGAGGGGTAAGAACAGGACGACTGGGGTGGTAAATTCATTAAGAGTGTTGCAGTTTGGAGGAAGAAGACAGAAGGGGTGGGGACGTATCTGCCATCTCGGTTGCATTGGCCTCTCCCAAGTGGTTAGCACAGTGCTCTGCCCATAGCAAGCACTCAATAAATACCACTGACGATGACGAAGGGTGAGAACCCAACAACAAAGCAGGTGGGGGGGAGTTAGGTCACTGAGGGCCTAGAGTACGCACCACTTGAAAGATTACAAGTGCAATAGAGGAGAGCGAGTCATGTGACCTCTTGCCCTATCCTACCGTCTCCCCTGCTTTTCCAAGACTCCCCTATTTCAACAAACCTCTCTGCCCCAAGAGCCTCTCCAGCTATCACTCCATCTCCCTCCTCCCATTCCTATCCAAACTCCCTAGAATGCATCAGATACTCCGGCTGCTTTAGTGTCCTTGCCACCAACTTTCTTCTTGGCTCCACAATCTGGCTTTCCACTCCTTCACTCCACCAAGACAGCTCCCTCCAAGGTCACTAATGAACTCCTTGTAACCAATTTCAAAGGACTAGCAACGGAACTGAAACTGTCGGGTGGGATCCCCACAAAACCTCCTAAACCCCCTGCTCCCCCTATCCACTCACCTCTCCCAGCTGTCTCGCAAGACACCACCTGTCTCCTTTTGAAATCTTCCTCACTCACAAGTTTACTCAAACACTTGCACTCATTCGCCTTTCCTTTCCGACTGCCATCTTTAACCACTCGCTCTCCAATGGCTCTTTGCTCTCCACTTTTAAATACTCCCACCTATTTCCTAGCCTAAAAAAAATTCTTCCTCAACCCCACTGCGCCCGCCAGCTCTCATCCCATCTCCCTTCAACCATTCCTGTTCAAATTCCTTGAACGAGTTGTTCCCTCCCGCTGGCTCCACTTCCTCGCCTCCAACTCCCTCCTTGACCCCCTGCATCACGGTTCCGTCCCCCTCCACTCCACCAAAATTGCTCTCCCAGATCACCAATGACCTCTTCTTGCCAAATCTAATGGACTCTATTTCCATCCTCCTTGACCTCTCAGTAACCTCTGACATTGTAAGACCACCCCTTTCCACTGGAAACACTACCTAACCTTGGTTTCACTGACACTACCTTCTGCTACTTCTCCTATCTCTCTGGCCACTCCTCACTGGTCTCTTTTACTGGCTCCTTCTCTTCCTCCTACCCCCTAACTGTGGCTCATTACTGAGTCTTCCTTTATTCTCCATCTACACCTGCTCCCTGAGGGAGCTCATCTATTACCACAGCTTCAACCACCATCTCTACAAGGACAACTCCCAAATCTGCCTCTCCAGCCCTGATCCCCCTCCTCTTCGGCCATGTCATATTTCCTCCTCCCTTCAGGATATCTCTACTTGGCGATCCTGCCGACACAACAAATTGAAGATGTCCCAAAATGACCTCATCTTTCCTCTCAAACCTTCTCCTTCCCACAGTTTCTCATCCCTGCTGACAACACCACCGTCTTCTCTATCTCACAAGCTCATAAACCTGGCATTACCCTTGACTCACTTCTCTTTTAACCTGCATATTCATCTTTCACCAAATCCTGTCGGTTCTCTCCTTAGTCTCTTCAGGATCAGCCCCTTCCTCTCCATCCAAACTGCTACCATGCCGGTCCAACCTCACGTGATATCCCTCCTCGATGACTGTTTGTTGTTGACCTCCCTGTCACTGGTCTCGCCCCTCTCTGGTCTATACTGCACTCTGCTTCCCCGGTCATTTCCGTAAAACAAGATTCTGCACACATCTCCCCGCTCCTTAAAATCCTTCAATGGTTGCCCACTCACTTGGCATCAAGAAGATACTCCTGACCTTTGGCTTTAAAGCATTCAATCAGTTCTCTCCATCCTACCTATTCCCACTCTTCTCCCCCTACAACCCAGCCAGTACATTCTGCTCTTCTAAACATCGACCTTCTTGCTGTTACTCTATCTTTCGCCATCGACACGTTGCTCATGTCCTCCCTCCTCTCTAGGACTCCCCCCCACTTCACATCTAGTAGACAACTACTCTCCCCCTCTTCAAAACCCTATTAAAACAATCTCTGCCAGGAAGCCTTCCTTGACTCATCTCTCATGCCTACTCTATCCTAATCCGCTTCGACCACTCAGGTGACTTCGACACTGTGGACCAGCCCCCTCTTCTGGAAACACTATGTAATCTTGGCTTCATGGACACCGTTTTCTCTCCCAGCTCTATCTCTCTGGCTGCTCCTTCTCGGTCTCTTTCCCCAGCCCTTCCTCTGCTTTCCAGCCCCTAACTGTGGCAGTCCTTCAAGGCTTCGGTCTGGATCCCCGTTTTATTCTCCATCTACCTCCACTCCCTTAGAGGACTCATTCACTCCTCCCACCGCTTCCCCATATCTCAGTCCCTGCTCCACCTTACCCCTCCATTCACTCTCAGCTGTCTCTCAAGAGAACTCCCACTTACTTTCAAAATCTACCTTCTCTGTCTCTGATCCCATCCTTTAACAGTTTATTGAAACATCTACACTCACCCTTCTTCTTTCCTACCTACCTTGACGACTCACCTGCAATGGCTCCTTCCCTTCTGTTTTCAAGCACGCCCTCCAGTGACCCCATTGTACCCTCCAGCTACATACATAGCCCCATTTCCTTCCGGCCATTCCAGTCCAAAATTCTCAAATAAATTTACTCCCCGTCACTTCCTCTTCTACCCCCTGCACGCCAATGAAACTGTCTTCTCCAGATCTAATGAATTCCACTCCATCTTAAATCTCCTTGACTCCTCCACAGTCTTTGATGCCCTGGTCCACACCTTTCTCCTGAAAACACTATTGAACCATAGTTTCATTGAAACTGTGCCCCCCTGGTTCTTCCATCTCCCTGGCCACTCCTTCTGGGTCTCTTTCACTGGCTCCTCCTCTCCCTCCCATTCCCTAACTGTTGGGGTCCCTCTCAAAGCTCAGTTCTGGGTCTCCCATTCTCCATTTAAACCCACTCATCCACACTCAGGTCTTTAACAACCATTTCTACATGGATGACTCCCAAATCTGTCCTCCTGTCATCTCAAACTCAACATCTCTAAAACAGAACTCCTCATCTTTACTTCCAAACCCTCTTCTCCCCTTGACTTTCCCATCACTGTTGACACCACCACCATCCTATCCTGTCTCACAAGCTCGCTACCTAGGCATTATCCTTGACTCATCTCTCTCCTTCACCCCACACATTCAGTCACCAAATCCTGCTGGCTCTATCTTCACATCTCCAGAATCTTCCCCTTCCTCTCCATCCATACTGCACTTGTCAGTCCTGCATCAGCCTCCTTGCTGACTTCTGTTTCTAGCCTCTCCCCTATCCGGTCCATACTTCATTCTTTTTAAAATGGTATTTAAGCACTTACTACGTGCCAGGCACTATACTAAGTGCTGGGGTTGAAATAAGTTAACCAGGTTGGACTCAATCCATGTCTCACATGGGGCTCACGGTCTTAATAGCCATTTTACAGATGAGAAACTGAGGAACAGAGAAGTGACTTGCCCAAGGTGGCACAGCAGACAAGTGGCAGAGCCAGAATTAAAACCTAGGTCCTCTGATTCCTAGGCCCGTGATTTATCCACTAGGCCGTACTGCTTCTCTGCCTGTATCATTTTTCTGAAAAAGGAAAAATTCTGTCCATCTTTCCCCTCTCCTCAAAAATCTCCAATGGTTGCCAATCAATCTCTGCATCAGGCAGAAACTCACCACTGGTTTAAAACACTCAATTGGCTCTCTCCCCTCACTCCTATCTCCAACACACTTCACTCTAATACTCACCTTCTCTCTGTGTCCCTCTCATCTCTCTTGCCGCTGACCTCTTCCTCAGGCCCTCCCTCCTGCCTGGAACTCCCTCCCACTTCACATCTGACAGGCTGCAACTCAGCCCATCTTTAGCTTTTCTAAAATCACATCTGCTCTCCTCCCCACCCCAAGACTGTGAGCTTGTTGTGGGCAGGGATTGTCACTGTTTATTGCTGTACTGTTCTTTTCCAAGGGCTTAGTACAATGCTCTGCACACAGTGAGCGCTTAATATGATCAAATGAAAGGTAACCTTCCCTGACTAATCTCTCATACTCCCACTGTATTTTACCTCCCTCCTCCATGCCCTTGGGTCCATACGCACTAAGCATTTAGCTGCTTACCTGCCTCTCCCCTCCAAAAATGCACCTGTGTACATATGTCTCTCCTAATTTGATTTTTATGTCTGTCTCCCTGACTAGACTGTTAGTTCCTTGAGGGCAGGGACCCTGTGCTCTCCTAAGAACTTAGTACAGAGCTCTGCACACCGTAAGCCCTGAATAAATTCCATTAATTGACTGTACTCCATTCAGATCATACTAGATCGTTCTTTGGACCCCTCCCGCCTACTGAGACTCGATCTTGCTGAAACATCATTATACTGGCCTAGCTTGGTTGAGGAGGAGGTAAGAGCCACATGCCCCAGGGGGAGGACAGTGGTGCTGTGGTGGGGGGAAGGGGGGAAGAAGAGGTCAACTCTCAAAAGAGCAGATGGGGTGGGAGTGAGTTAATTCACTGAATGCCTGTTGTATGCACTACTTGGAAACTTGCAATTGATGAAACAAGTCTCAGGTGCCCTCTTGCCTGCCTCTTCCTTCATCCCTCCTCCCACATCTTAACAAAGCCTCCTCTGCACCCCACTCCATCTCCCTTCTCCCACTGCTATCCAAACTCCTAGAGCAGAATGGGTATACCGCCTGCCTTACTTTCCTCTCCACCAACTCTCTTCTCCACTGTGCCCCAGTTTCCTCATCTGTCAAATGGGGATCCAACACCAGTTTTCCCTCCTGTGAGACCCATGTGGGACAGGGATTGGGTCCGACAAGATGGTCATGTACCCACGGCGGTGCTCAGTACAGTGTTTGACGTATAGTTAGCGCTTAATAAATTCCACCTTTCCCATCTGGCTTTCAACTCCACTCCACCAAGACCTCCTTATAGCCAATATACCCCACTTCGATCTTCCTCGGTATCTCCGCTGCCTTTGATGCCGTGGCTGCGCTCTCCTTCCCTCCTCCTTCTCAAAATGCCACCAGGCCTCAGTTTGGCCAAAGCAGTACTACCCTGGCTCTCTTACCTCTGACTGTTCCTTCTGAGTTTCATTCGCTGGCCCCTCCTCTTTTATCTCATCCTCTTTCCATAAGCTACCCTGCTAGTCTCAGTATGGCTTAATTTAAAGAGCACAGGCTCAAGAGCCCTGGATTCTCATCTAATGCCACTTGCCTACTGTGTGATGGCCACTTAACCTCTCTGTGTCCCAATTTACTGTGCTGTAAAAATGGGGAAGCCTGTTCTCTTTCCCCCTCAGACTGTGAGCTTCATGTGGACCAGGGGCTGTGTCCAATCTGCTTATATTGTGTTTATCTCAGTGTATAGTAGTGATTAGCACAGAGTAAGCACCTAGCAAAAAACACCATTATTGGAGGTTCTACTCTGGCACTTGGATCTGCACCCTTTAAGCACTTGATATTCACCCCACTCTCTCTCGGCCCCACAGCATTTATGTATATATCTGCAATTTATTTTAATGTCCGTCTCCCACCTCAAGACTCTCAGCTCCTCGTGGGCAGGAAATGTGTCTACAGACTCTGTTGTATTGACTTACCCTCAGGTGTTTAGTACAGTGCTCTTCACACCGAAAGTGCTTGGTACCACTGACTGATCCTTATTTTACAGTCAATCGATGCCCATTCTCCTCCCTACTTAGACTGTGAGCCCTGTGAAGGATGGGGACTGTGCTGAACCTGATTACCATATATCTACCCCAGCGCTTAGAACAGTGCTTGACATGGTAAGTGCTGTACAAATACCTTGATAATAATAGTAATGATAAGCGCTTAGGAGAGTGCTCTGCACACAGTAAGCGCTCAGTAAATATGACTGAATGAATGAATGGTAACAATTCTCTACCCTTCTACTACCGCCGTCATATAGCTGACTCCCCAATCCAGCACGCTCGCCCTGACCTCTCACATGACCCGCAACTCCACATCTCCTGCCAGCACCTTGAAGGCAACACAAAAAAACCCACCCATCTCTCCCCCAAACCCACTATGACCTCAGCCGACATCATCACCCTCCCCCCCCCACCCCAGAAGCCGGCGACATTTTGTTAGCCTCAACTTTTCTCTATCGTTCAACTCTCACATCCAATCCACTGTCAGATCTCACCAGTTTTTCCTACACATTTCTCGGATTCACCCTTGACTCTCCACCCAAACTGCTATTGCCCTGACGCAAGCTCTGGTCATGCCACGACTCTTTACTGTTTGTAATGTACTTCCCCAAGCGCTTAGTACCATGCTCTCTGCATGGTAAGCACTTAAAACCCTCCACCTGGCTCCCTGGGTGTCTCTGCATCAAACCAAAACTCCTCACGGTCAGCTTCGAAGGCCCTCCACCATCTGGCCCCACTTCGCTTACGCTTTCTTCTTCCGCTATTCCCCAACTCGCTGTCTTCAGTCCTCCCAGGCTAACCTTCTAGCTATAGTTTGCTTTCACTATCCTCTCTCCAGCCCCTTACTTACCCTGTTCCCCAACTTAGAGAGCTCCCTCCACCCCGACATCAGACAGACCAAAGTTCTCTCCACATTCGAATCCCTCTTAAAATCCCCACCCCCGGCTCCAACGGGCTATCTGAACAATTTCCCGGCACCCTGAGTCATATCAAAACCATCAGGTGTACTCTCCTTAAAATCTCCCCTGCTCCTCTCCCTCCTCCTCCTGCCCCTTCTTCAATTCTCCAACCTTTCTCAGCTGTACCTCGAGAAATCTCCTGCCTTCTCTCTAAATCCACCCATTCCCCCTTGTGCTTCCAACCCCATCCCTTTTTGCACCTTATCAAAGCCACTGCCTTCTTCCTTCTCTATCTTCCGACTGTTTGCTCTCCAATGGCTACTTCCCCACTGCTTTCAAATACACTCATGTCTCCCCATCCTAAAAAAAAACCCTCTCGACCCCACAGCTCCCTCCAGTTATCACACCATCGCCCTCCTACCATTCCTCTCCCAACTCCTAGAGTGAGCTGTCTCCACCCGCTGTCTCAAGTTCCTCTCCTCCAATTCTCTCCTTGACCCCCTCCAATCTGGCTTCCGTCCCCTTCAACTTTATAGAAACCACCCTCTTAAAAGTCACCTATGATCTCCTTCTTGCCAAATCCAATGGCCTCTACTCCAGCCTAAATCTCCTGGACCTCTCAGCTGCCTCGACAGTGTCAACCACCACCTTCTCCTGGAAACACCGTCCAACCTCGGCTTCACTGACACCATCCTTTCCTGGTTCTCCTCCTCTCTGGCCACACATTCTCGGTCTCTTCACAGGCTCCTCCTCTGCCTCCCACCCCGCTAACTGTGGGGGTTCCCTCAACGTTCAGTTCTGGGTCCCCTTCTGTTCTCCACCTACACCCGATCCCTTGGAGAACTCATTCGCTCCCATGGCTTCAACTCTGCGGATGATACCCAAATCTACATCTCCAGCCCTGGTCTTTCTCCCTCTCTGCAGTCTCGCGTTTTCTCCTGCCTTCAAGACATCTCTACTTGGACATCCTCCCATCACCTCAAACTTAACAGGTCCAAACATAACTTCTTATCTTTCCACCCAAACCCTATCTTCCCCCTGACTTTCCCATCACCGTAGAGAGCACCACCATCCTTCTTATCTCACAAGCCCGTAACCTTGGCATTACCCTGGACTCACTTCTCTCATTCAGCCCACATATTCGACCTATCACTAAATCCTGAAAACCACAACATTGCTGAAAACCTGCCCTTTCCTCTCCATCCAAACTGCTACCATGTTAATCCAAGCATTTATGCTGTCCTGCCTTGATTACTTTATCAGCCTCCTTGCTGACCTCCCTGCCTCCTGTCACTCCCCTCTCCAATACGTAGTTTGCTCCGCTGCCCGGGTCATTTTTCTACAAAAACGTTTAGGCCACGTTTCCCCGCTTCTCAAGAAACTCCAGGGATTGCCCATCCACCTTCGCATCGCATAGGAACTCCTCACCATTGGCTTTAAAGCACTCAATCGCCCCGTCCCCTAGCACCTCATCCTGCCGCTCTCCTACTACAACCCAGCTCCCACACTTCGCTCCTCTAACGCTAGCCTTCTCACTGTACCTCGATCTCATCTATCTCGCCGCTGACCTCTCACCCACATCCCGCCTCTGGCCTGCAACGCCCTCTCTCTCTCCGTATCAGACAATTACTCTCCTCCCCTTAAAAGCCTTATTGAGGGCGCAATTCTTACAAGAGCCCTTCCCTAAAACCTCTTTTCCTTTTCTTCCACTCCCTTCTGCATCACCCTGACCTGCTCCCTCTATGCATTCCCCCTCCCAGCCCCACAGCACTTATTTCCATATCTGCAATTTATTTTATCCTAATGTGCCTTCCAGCCTCTAGACTGTAAGCTCACTGTGGGCAGGGAATGTCTGTTATATTGTACTTTCTCGAGTGCTCAGTACAGTGCTCTGCACACAGTAAGTGCTCAATAACTGACTCCCTAAACGTGGGAGTCCCTCAAAGTTCACGTATTTATGTCAGCTTTATCTTTGACCTCTCTAGTGAATACTTTTTTATGTTTGTCTTCCCCCGTTAAGAGCATAAGCTCCTTTCAGGCAGGGGACGTGTCACGTTCTTATTCTGTTCTTCCTAAGCGCCCAGTACAGTGCACCGTACCAAGGCATACGATAAATGCTATATCTCCCGCTACCACCTTTTTCTCCTCCTTCCCTTATGGCTAGGTGAGCCACGTAGAGGCCCACCCCTGCTTTCACGTTACAAAAATTAGGCAAAAGGTGAGGCGGTTATGCAAGTCAACACAGTTACTGTCCATTATATTAAAAGAAAGTGAGATTCATCCTAAGAGTGTGACTGAAAAGGTCAATGCAGGTCCTACAGTCCGGGCCACGTTCTGCACATAAAAAGGCCGTCCTTAGTTGTGCTATGTTTGTGGTTTGCAGGGCCTTCTACCTCTCTGTCTCTTTTCTTACGAAGTTTTTGCTCAAAAAGAGCCGCTCCATTCTCGGTAGTAGTTCGCTACGCTGGTCGATCCTTGGCAACTGACAGCCAGGTTCCCGGTGGGAGTATGCGTGCATTCAATCTTATTTATTTTGATTCTTCGGCCCGTAATAGCGATGGCATTTAGTTTAAGATTCTGCTTTCTGCCTCTCCGATATGAATAAATGGCTTGTTTTTATTTTTTTTTGCAATTCAACCCCCTTCACTAGGTAAAACTAGGTGTACTTTATACAGATGCAGTTTACATAGCCTTTCCCCAGGACACATCTTCAGTGAGCAAGACCACTCAAATGGAAATGAACCAGTTTCCACTTTCGCACAAATCGTATCTTTTGACGCTTTTAATACTCTGCAGAATGGTACCATTTAAATAAGAGCAAGGAAAACTTTGTCTTCGTGGCCTAATAAATTGACATCTTCACAGAACAGAAGCAATAAGTGCCCAAGGACCCACAACCAAACCAATTCTGCTAGTTCTACTTGGCCATTGGCAATTTTCCTATCTTTGCTAAGCCAAGGGCTTGTCAAATTCGTCTCGATGAATAACATGCAACAAAAATGCCTCGGCTATTTATATAGGAACAAGACAGGAAAAAACAATTCCTGAATTAAATGCGCCATTTTAACGGCTCCTCCATTATCAGCTGATCGGAGCTGCAAGACTGTAGAGAAAACAATTGCTACACAAGAGACGGAAGCACAACGTTCAGGAGCTGCCAACATGGCACCTCTTGAGAAGGGTATTTCACAGGTATAAAAAGTCCCTGGAGAGGAGCGCATTAGGGGTCAGTGTCTGCTTTCTTATTCTCTCACCTGGTACTGTTTGAGAACACCGTTGACCATAAGTGTGGACTGTTTGTCCACCCTTTCAGTGACGGCATGGGCCACAGCATAATATGACTGCAGACCACGGGCAAGAGCCTGGGAGACGCCATACTCATCATCAACATCTTGTTTAGCGTTTCTAAAAGAGTTGGATGAAAAATGCAGAGTGTGAAGATGCAGAGTCTATATATTTGCATTCCTAACACATGTTCTTTTTCTAGGAGTCTCCTCTGGGTTCCTGCGAAGCAGCCCGTTTGAACTCTTGTGTGGGCCAAAAACCACTGGCCCACCCCACCTCAGTCCACCTAGTCCAAGTCTAAGCGGGACTGGAAGTGGATTCAGGCCTTACTTCCTGGGCTTCGAAGAGTCGCTGCGGGGCACCCCTGGTGCTTTTTGCACATGTGCAGTTCTCCCCATGAGCTGCTGGGACTTGAGAAACCACTGTTCATGTACGATCGGGCACCAATCACCACATTGCCACCAGTTAACCGACACAACTTAAAAGTGCATAAAGAAATGACTGGGGGCCCTAAACTGAAAGGAAATGGCAGCCTTCACTAAGATGTTCGGGATATTCCCATAACCAAATTGCTCGCGGGAGCAGATAGGTCAGAGAAACCGGACCAAATTGCGGGACCCACGGAGAATCTTATAGACTGAACCGATTAGCTAGATGGGGGGAAAAAAAGCCACAGGACCGGGACGGCACCCACTTGGGAGTGCTGAAGGAAGGCCAAGAAGTTACCCAACTTCTAGGGAAGGCGGGTAGAGCACTCTTACCAAAGGCCACTGTATCAGTGGATTGCTAAAGTAATTTCCATTACTAAGAAGAGTTTCCGGAGGTGATCCTGGGAATTACAGGGCAAACTGGAAGAATTTCTAAGTTTACGATCCACAAGCAATTAGAAAAATGGAGTCCGGGGGGGGGGGGGGGGGGGTGGAGGTGGGGGGAGTGACACCCTGGAAATGTAAGGGGAAATCATGCCTCTCTAAAATCTGCTGGACTTTGACAGACAGGGAAGCGTGTGGGAGGAGGGAAATAGCGGGCACACACTAGATTTCCAGAAGGTCTCCGACAAGGTCCCAACTCAATGGCTTTATTTACTTGTTTTTATTTATTTTCATTTATCGGACAGTGAGATTAGAGGGTACGTTTGGCCAGACAGAAAACCGGCTAAAAGATAAGGAACACCGGGTAGCTGATAAACGGTCATTTTTCTGGATGGAGAAGTGTGAATATAATGTCTTCCGGGGAATCCTTGGCTATTTGACTGTTTTATTTTACTACCTTCTTAACTGACCTGCAAGAGAGTGAACAGTGAAATCTAATTTTCAGATGTCACTTAGCTCTTTCGAGTGGTGAAATGCATTGCAGATGGGAATACGCTGTGGAAAGGCCCCAGATTGAGTGAGGAGGCAGAAAAGTGGCAGAGTTCAAATGTGAGCGAGTGCAAAGTAATGCACCTAGGGAAAAATAATCCCAAACTACAACTACGTGATGACGGAGTCCCATCTTGGGAGAAATCGTTGGCTGTTCCCGCAAATCGGTAGATTGTAAACGTCTCGTGGTCAGGGAACGTGTGTTTTGCCTCTGTCGAACTTTCCCAAGCACTCTGCACCCCCAGGTGCCTTCAACAGATCCCACCGAGTAATCAATTGATCATTGATTTACAACGCGGTGGCGGCAGCCGAAAGAGTCAACAAAACGTTGGACATCGCCAGGAAAGACAGAGGAAACAAAATGCCTTTAGAGAACCATGGCTACACCTGGAATTTGGGGTGCAGTGCTGGTTACCACATATTTGGAAGGACATAATGGAGTGAACTGGAGAGAAAGGCAACCAGACGACTGTGGGGGGAGGGGAAATGGTGCGGCTTCCATATGAGTAGAGGCCAAAAAGACTAGAACTTCTCAGTGCTCTGCACACAGTTAAGCGCTCAGTAAACACCGCCGATTAACTGATCTTCATTGTGGTAAGAAGAAAGAATGTGACTGAAGTTTTCGGGATCATGGAGGGTGAGGACAGGGCAAACACAAAACTGCTGTTCACCGAATCCCATAACACCAGGCCTGAAGGAGCACCCACTGAAGCTTGAAAACGGTAGGTTCAAACCAAATCAAAGGACACACATTCCCACCCAGCGAGTGGTAAGCATGTGGAACTCGTTCCCAGAGGAAGTCGTGCAGGCCGAAAAGATCAATACAACCAAGAAGGGTTTGGATAAATGAATGGATGAGTTGTCCACAATAGGTTTTTAGAACAAAAGAGAGGGGCAGATAGGGAGGTGGAAGATGGCACATCCACAGACACTGGGGTGGATGTCAAGGTGGGCAAGCACCACATGGATCTTTTGAGCATTCTTTAGCGTCCTTGATGGAGACAGACTCTTGGGCGGGATGGACTGCTGCTCTGACCTCACAGTCGCGTTCTAAATTCATTTCACAGCAGAGTCTGAGCATAAGGGAAGTCAGAAGTCATCGGCAAAATCTGGCCTAAGACGAGAAACTGATTCCACAGCCGTCATGATTAAAACCAAATTTTCTGATTTTTGTTTGCATGTTAGAGTGGCCCTTTTGACTTTCGGCTGAAGTAATACCTAGCCCTGTGGTGTTTTTGTTCGCCAAATGGTAAGAAACGTAACACCATCGAACCTTCCCTGGCGTTTTCCCAGTTACTGGTCAATGGCAGATGCAGTTCCAGGAAAATGCTGCATTCAGTTGGAACTCAGCCTTATTCACGCCACGTAACTGGAGGTCAGAAATGCTGACCGCCTAAAGTTTTATGTTGTCTTACTCAATGATGTGTCTTGCATCCACTTCAGAGACGTCGTCGCTATCAGGATCTGGGATCTTCTTCTTTTCATCCACCGGAAGAGTAGGCTGAGCAGGCTGTGGCTGTTCTTCTTCCTCTTCCTACCGGGGGGAGGGAAAAGCACCCCAATTTAGTATTCTGAATGTCTGTTCAGGACATAGCTCTTGTGCCAAAACGTTCTGAGTGTTTCTGAATGGTACCACGTTCTCGACAATAGGTCGCTCTTTAAACATGGATTCTCCAATTGACCCACACTGTAAGGCACAAGAGCTGAATTCAATTCTTCACACGTGGTAAAGGAAAGGACCCATTACTTAGAATACATTTCAGAGAGGCATTGCAATGAAAAGAGCAACGGACTCTCCAAAAATCTCTCAAAACCTAAGCGGCACCCCCAAATCGCCAACCTTTTTTTTTTTTTTTAAAGTAGCAAAACGGAATGATTTCTCAAAAATAACTGGGGTTTTCCAGCACTCTAATCAAATACTTAAGAGCAGAGAGCAAATTCTGTGCAAAGAATTTTTATCTTACCTCTTCCTCTTCTTCTGAGCCACTTTCCTCGCTGTCTGATCTTGGAGCTACTTCGTATCTAATTATGGAAAACAGTCATGTATCAGTATGAATTCTACAAATAGTACCGTGATGTCACTGGTTGTGTCTTGGCATTTATGAGTATAAGAAAGCTATCTTCTAGTCACAAAACATCTTGCACTAAGATGTCCAGGCATCAAAGAACATATGTTTATATTTAGTGGTACGCGAACGGACTTACCCTGGATTCATTTCCAGCCAGGCTTCCAGCTGTCCTGCTTTGGGAGCATCTGTACCAGTAAGTATTTTTCCACTTTCGACGTGAATCACTTTAACTGGTAGATCACTCATCTGGCTGGTTTCGTCTAGAGGCTGGAATTTTGAAAAAAAAGTCTTTAAATTGGTCTTATGCCTCCAGGATGAATACATTTAATGGGCGTCGGCTAGTTTCGTAGCACTCCTGGGCCTCATCGGAGGGGCTGTGCTTCGCCCAACCTGCGGGCGTGCAGGCAAACACTGCCTCTGACATCACAATGCGCTTTGTCCAGACAGGCTCCCGCTGTTGAAGCAACGTTTTATAATTACGTTGTCACGGCAACAATGCATCGGTATTTATCGAGCACTGTACTAAGGGTTTGGGAGAGGTACAATACTCTCCCAAAGTTGATTGACATGTTCCCTTCCCACATCTAGAGGGAGTGAGACAGAACCTGTATTCTTCTCTAAAATACCCACAAAAAGGCCAAGAAAAAATACAAAGCTATCGATGAATGGCAAATCTGTGAAAATGGAAGCCTGTTTATCATATAAATATCTGGTAACTATGCTTTACTTGATTTCTTTTAGGAAAGTGTGACATCCCCAACCAGTCCTATTAACCATAATTCTAAATTGGACAGGGTTATGACCATAACTAATTTTGGAAAGCAGAAACTGAACTGAAAAAGATGAAGATTAATAGGGAAAATGGTTCTACAAAATCAGGAAAAAAATTCAACAGGGACGAATATAAGGTAGTGTACAAAAGGACTCCCCCCGCCCCCAAAAAACAAAACAAAAAAACCCCCAAACAATAACAAGAAACAACAACAAACAACCAACACAGAACCAAAAAAACAACAACGCACAAACACAAAATAAAACAAAAAAACCCCAACCACCACAAATCCAGCATTGGGAAAGACTGGCCAAGCACATGAATAACCTGTGGGTTCACAGCTGAACACAAACTAAATGAGATAGCAATGGAGAATTATTATTAAAACCCCAAATCCTCTCCTCCAAATATTCTCAATCATCTTTGAAAACACCGCCTTCCTTCCCATGTCTGAAGCGCACAACCGTGGCACTATCCTTGATATCTCCCTCTCTTTCAACTTGCAATATTTAGTTTGTTGCCAGATCCTGTGATTTTTTTTCCTCCACATTCCTAGGAGTCGCTCCTTCCTCTCCATCTCAAGGGCCATCTTTTTGGTCCAGGCACTTGTCACATCCTGACTTGACAATGGCACCAGACTCTTATCTCCCTGCTTCCAGTCTCTCCCATCCGTACTTCACTCTGCTGCCTGGATCAATTTTCTCACGTGTCGCTACGCACGCCACCCTTGACTATCCTCTCATGGCTCCCTGGTCAATCAATCAAATGTATTTACTGAGCACTTAGAGTGTGTAGAGCACTGTACTAAGCGCTTGGGAGGGCAGAGTTGATAGAGACAATTCCTGACAATCCAGTAGAGAAGACAGACCTCCAAATAAATTACAGATAGGGGAAGCAGCCAAGTATAAGGAGATGTATGAAAGTTCTGTGGGGCTGGGGTTGGGGTGAGTTATCAAAGTGCTTAAGCAGTGCAGACCCAAGTCCTTGAGCAAGCAGAAGGTGAAGAGGGTAGGGAAATGAGGGGTGAAACAGGAAAGGCACCCTTCAAAGAGATATGACTTTAGTAGGGCTTTGAAAATGGGGAGAGTGGTAGTGTTGGATATGGTGCGGAGGGGGGGCTTCCAGTCAGGAGGGAGGATGTGGGTAAGGGGTCAGTGTCAAGAGAGTCGAGATGGAGGTATAGTACACGGATAGGTGTTAGAAGGGCGAAGTGGGAAAGGGGCGAGGAGAGGTAGGAGAGAGAGAGCACAGACTGAGTGCCTTAAAGCCAGTGGTAAAGGGTTTTTGCTTGAAGTGGAGATGGACGGGCAACCCCTGGAGGTTGAGGAGTGGGGAGGACGTGCCCAGACAATTGATGCAATAGCTGAGGCAGGGTATGACAGGTGCTTGGACCCGTCTGGTAGCAGCTGTTTGGATGGAGGGGGAAGGACGGATGCTAGAGACGTTCTGAAGATAAAACTGCCAGGACTTGGTGACGGATTCAATGGCGGGTTGAAGGAGAGATGAGGTGAGGATAATGGCACCGTTATGGGTTTCAAGCGGACATCCGTGACCACTGGCTCTCCCCACCCAACTTATCTTTCTTCTATTTAGCAAGAGCATTTGGGTACATTCCCCTGGGGGGCAATTGTGACCAAGGGCTTGGGATGCTTAGGGTCTGAGAGGTTAAATGATTGTAAGCCAAAGGGACAGGGTGAAAGAAGAGTAGTACAGTGGAAACAAGATTAAGAGATTATCTTCAAAGGCAGCAAAGGCAGGGAGAAGAGAGAGAAGGGAAGGGAGACCCAGCAGTTAAGAGTATCTTTTGACCATAAAAATAGCACTGAAGATAACCTTTGGGAACAGTGCACAGAATCCATCAGGGGAGACCAGGGGAGGAAAAAGAAGAATAAGAGAAGTGGCTTGGCCTAGTGGAAAGAGTACGGGCCTGGGAGTAGAGGACCTGGGTTCTAATCCCAGGTTCATTACTTGGCTGCTGCGTGACCTTGGGCAAGTCATGTAGCTTCTCTGTTGCCACAGTTACTCATCTGTAAAATAGGGATTAAATCCTCCTGCCCCTGATTTAAGATTGAGCCCCATGTTAGACAGGGACTGTGTCCAACCTGATGACCCTGTATCTACCCCAGCGCTTAGAACAGTGTTTGACACAGAGTATGTGCTTGACAAATACCATAAACAAACAATGCCCCACCTCCACCCCCCAGGGAGTCGATTGGCTTGAGATGCGGTGGAGGGATGTAGTAGGGCAACAGTGTGGGTGAGAACTGACTGTTAATGGTCAGAAGGTCCTGCTTGATATGGCAACTACTTTCCATAGGATTCCGGCACATATCTTGTTATCTAACACATAGCGTACTGATTCATATACAGATCTCCTGTCCCTTCGGCCTATCTCCTTTTAGTGTCTACTCTACCACCAGATGGTAAGTTTCGAGAGGGCAGGAATCATGGCTAGTATTTCTACAGTACTGACCCAAATGCTTGAGCACACGGCAGGTGCTCAATAAATACCACTGACTCATTTACCTCAAGAACCTCAGCTCCTTATGGACAGGGACTACGTCTTACCGACTCTGTTACAATGTCCTCTGCCCAAGTGCTTAGTACAGTGCTCTGCACCCAGTAAGGTCAACCAACAACATTGACTGATTTAATTGACTTAAACTCAGGTGTCCACGCAAGAGTATCCAGGGCAAGGGTGGGGAAATAATTGTTCTGCTCTACTCCTCAACACTGGTCAAACCTTTTTAGGGCAACAGGCCCAGCTGTTTTTGCTGCACCAATGCTAACTGATGATTTAAGAGTCTTAATTAGATGAAGGGTTTCATGGGGTGGATGCTAACCAGTTGCTCTCCCTGTCCGCTGACGCCCAAACTAGAGGGATTTAATCAAATTGATGGTATTTACTGAGCACTTATTGTATGCAGGGCATTCTACAAAGCGCTTGGGAGAGCATACTACCACAGATTTGGCAGACACGCTCCCCGCCCACAACGAGTTGTCTATTGTTATAGTATACTCTTTCAAGCGCTTAGTACATTGCTCTGGACATAGTAAGCGCTCAATATATGTGACCAAATGAATGAACCAGCTTAGACTAAGGGAGGAGACAGGCATTAACATAGAACAATTTATAATAATTGATAAGATTATCTAATTCTAATATATAATTTATAGATATGTCTGTAGGTGCTGTGGGGCTGAGGACCAAATACAGATCCAAGTACGTAGTCGACAAAGAAGGAGAGGGAGCTAGGAAGGGGCTTAATCTTAAGAGTTGGACATGGGGCAGAAGGTCTTGTCTATTAATGATGACATTTGTTAAGCACTTACTAGGTGCCAAGCACTATTCTAAGCGCTGAGGGAGATATAAGGTAATCAGATTGTCCCATGTGGGGTTCCCATTCTTAGTCCCCATTTTACAGATGAGGTAACTGAGGGCACAGAAGAGTTAAGTGACTTGCCCAAAGTCACACAGCTGACAAGTGCCGGAGCCGGGATTAGAACCCACGACCTCTGACTCCCAAGCCTGGGCTCTTTCCACTGAGCCACACTGCTTCTAATATTATTCTAATTACAGTAATAATCGTATTAGGCAGGTTGCCAGAGGCAATTTCCATTCACTGTTTTTTTTTGGGAAGGGGAGAGGATGGTGTAAAAAAAAGCTAGTCATTTGTTTCTAGATACTTAATCATTCATAAACCTGGAGGAAGAGGACTGGACCAGATGATCTTTTCCCATTCTATGGTTAACATTTTCTTTTAATACAAATGACTTAAGCGGACTTGATTTCAGGGAGAGAAGAAATGTCTAGGGTGGCGATGGAAAAGTTGGAGAACTTCATTTCAAGTATTTGATAGATACATAAATGCTTTAGCATTAAAGTATCTCTATTGCTAATAGACGTATCAGTGGTCTGGGCCGGTATAGGCAGGTGATATAGGCAGAACAAAAAAAGGGGGAAGGAGGAGAAGAATAGAGTGGGGAGAACTGCCCTGCTTTGGGGGAAGGCAGAAGAGAGAGCCTGTGTGTGCAAGAGAGAGAAAGAGTGCACCAGGAGTGAAAAATCAAGAGTTGGGAAAGCACAACAGTTGGGGGAAGCAGAAAGAGACTAATGAGACCCGAGAAGGAAAGGATCGACCCGGTCCAAAATGGAAAGCAGGGGTCAGGTGGGCTAAGATGAGAGACTGGGAAGGACTCAGTGAGTGTAGTGGGGTGGGTCTCTCGTAAGAAGGTGCAAACTCCTAGCACAGGGACAAAGGAAGACAACACAGCAGTGGAGAGCAAGGAAGAGCAGCAGCAAATGGGGTAAAGAGCCTAGAGGAGATGAGTGGGAATCGGAGGGGTCCCGGACTGGCCAGAAGCTGAAGGGAGTGAGATCAGGTGGAGGTGTTGGGTGTGGAGTGCCTCCAAATTAGAGATGGGTGGTGGATCAGGGCGTGCTTGAAGGACTGACAATCCCTAAATTACAGTGTCCAAGAGAGTTGGGGGGTGGGGGGTGGGGGGTGGGGAGGAGGGAGGGAGGGAGGGGGAGAGAGAGCACACACACATGCGTGTAAGCATGAGCACCAAGTGCTCGGGGCAGGCAGGG
Source organism: Ornithorhynchus anatinus (assembly GCF_004115215.2). Lineage (NCBI taxonomy): Eukaryota > Metazoa > Chordata > Mammalia > Monotremata > Ornithorhynchidae > Ornithorhynchus > Ornithorhynchus anatinus. The sequence goes on from NC_041750.1 coordinate 10,085,470, forward strand.
GAAGAGGTAAAGACAGAAACGGGATGGACAAACAAAGAGGGGAAAAAAGTCAGAGACAGGGGAATGCCTGGGGAGGAAAAAGGATAGCAGGGGAGAGATTTAAAATCTACAGTGCTGGAAATGTTTGATGCGGCTCAAGTAGACAAAAGCGCAGCAGTTGCACTTTGATAAAAGGAAAAGAGCCACGGTCCTCTGGATGAAACTGACCCATTTTTTTTTTTAAGTGGTTTGGCTTTTCAACAAAAATCAACATTGGTATGCTAACCTCGCCATCCGGTCCAATTGCAGGAGTCTGCCCTTCTGCATTCTCTGCCTTCTGCAAAGGAGAAGTAAACTAGTCACTTCAAAAGCATGGCTGAGGTTCAAAGAAAACAAACCTACTAGAAAGTTAGGTCAACCAACGAAAAGACAAAGGAAGAACTGAAAGGCTTTTATTTACCTTCTTTTTCTTTTTCTTCTTTTTTTCCTTTGCCACCTGAGCAGCCTTGTGCTGTCGGACCAGTTCGGTGAGGTTAGCCACATACTCGTCTGTCTGCTGAAGTAGGTATGCCAAACGTTTATCTTTCTTCTGATCGATGAGCTTACGGTATCCTTCTTCATCTTCGGCCTACAGAAATGACAGAGCATCTCTAGTTTGAGCGCTTAACTGCAGTGAGGCACCTACAATCAAGATTATGCGTGAAGCACTTACACCGTGCAGAACGCTGTACTAAGTGCTGGGGAAGAGCACGGAAATTAGATAATCCCCGCCCCTCCAAGGAGCTTCCAGTCACGCCGACCCTGAAATAAATTACAGGTAGTGGGAGCGATGAGTAATAATAATGTCGGTATTTGTTAAGTGCTTACTATGTGCAGAGCACCGTTCTAAGCACTGGGGTAGATAGAGGGTAATCAGGTTGTCCCACGTGAGGCTCACAGTTAATCCCCATTTTTACAGATGAGGTAACTGAGGCACAGAGAAGTTAAGTGACTTGCCCACAGTCACACAGCTGACAAGTGGCGGAGCTGGGATTCGAACCCTTGAACCCTGACTCCCAAGCCCAGGCTCTTTCCACTGGAAGTTTTCAGGTGACATGGAAGTGCAGGAGTGATAGGACATAGGGGAAGCAGGGTAAGAAGATGAGCGATCTATCAGGGAAGTCCTCTTGGAGATGTGATTTCAGAAGGGCCTTTAAAGGCCAGGAGAACAGAAGGTCCTAGGTGTGAAGGGGGAGGGAGAGAATGAGTAAGAGGTTGCTATCGAGAGACTCCATTGAGGCACAGGGAGTAGACTGATTGAAGAGAAGCAGAACTGACCCAGGCTTAGGGCTAGGTCCTCTCCTGTTCTCCATCTACATCCACTCCCGTAGGGAACTCATTCGCTCCTGTGGCTTTGACTACCACCTCGAAACGGATGATACCTAAATCTCCATCTCCAGCCCTGATCTCTCTCCCTCTCTGCAGTCACACTTCCTCCTGCTTTCAAGACATCTCTACTTGGATGTCCGGCTGAAGCCTAGAATTTAATATGTCCAAAACGGAACTCCTCCTCTTCCCACCCAAACCCTGTCCTCCCCCTCATTTTCCCATCACTGTAGACGGCACCCCCATCCTTCCTGTCTCACAAGCCCATAACCCTGACGTATCCTTGACTCATCTCTTTCACGCAACCCACACATTCAATCTGTTGCCACATCCTGACGGTTCAACCTTCACGACACTGCTAAAATCCACCCTTCCCTTTCCATTCGAACTGCAACCCCGTTAATCCGGTCAGTTATTCTATCCCGCTGACCTCTAGGCCTCCTCTCTCTCCCCACGCTGGTCCATCCTTCACTCTGCTGCCCGGATCATTTTACTACAAAAACATTCAGCCCATCTTTCCCCACTGCTCAGGAACCTCCAGTGGTTGCCCATCCACCTCTGCATCAAATATCTTTGGCTTTAAAGCAATCCCCTTGCCCGCTCCTACCTTACCTTCACTGCCCTGTTCCCACCACCCAGCCCGCACGCTTTGCTCCTCTAACGCCAACCTACTCACTGTACCTCAATCTCATCCGTCTCGCTCCCGACCTCTCACCTGGGTCCTGCCTCTGGTTTGGAACGCCCTCCCTCTTCACGCCTGCCTCCTCTGTGTACTGTAATGGCGTGGACACGGACGGAGAAGGGGAGGTCCTTTCCTTATCTGACAGACATTTACTCTCCCCACTTCAAAGTCATACTGAAGGCACATCTCCTCCGAGAGGCTTCCCTGACCAAGCCCTCGTTTCTCTTGCCACTACCTTCCGCGTTGCCCTGATTTGCTCCCTTTATTCACCCTTTCCCCCACCCCAAGGCCCCATACGTACATATCTGTAGTTTATTTACTTGTTGGTGCATAACCGGAATTAGGCTATTATTCTTTAAACGCTTACTATCTGCCAAGTACTAAATCGAGCACTGGGGCAGATACAAGACAATCAGGTCAGAGACAGTCCCTACCCCATATGGGGCTCACGGTCACAGGGGGAAGGTGAACAGATATTTAATCCCCATTTTACAGGTGAGGAACCGGAAGCAAGGAGAAATTAAGTGCCTGACTCCAGGTCACAGAGCACAAAAGCGGTGGGGCCTGGGATTAGAACCCGGGTCCTCTGATTCCCCTACCCTTGCTCTTTCCGGTAGGCCACACTGCTTCTATGCCATCTATGCAACACAAAAATCATGTTGTGGCCAAAAGAGTGTTGGCAATATGCTTACCATCAGTCTCCGCATTCTTTCCTTTTCGATTCTTTCGTTTTCCTTCTTCTGCTCCCGTTCTGTGTTGGCATGGTAAGTAGCCACTGCTTTTGTAAGTTTCTGAATTTTGCCAGTGACCGATCGATGGTATTCTTTGAAGTCCTTGGCATGCTGAAGAATGCTGTTGAGGTATTCCTGTAACGGCACAAAAGACCAAAGAGATGTTCACCACACCATTTCTCAGATTAGGACTCTTGCGTAAATGTGGTGCCAAAACCCCCGCGGCCCTCCCTACAGGAGAATTTAAGGAAAAAGCAGGCATTAACCTGAAAGAGTTTCAAAGATGTGAAAAAGTCAGGTAAAGGACACAGCAGATTCCTTTTACCCTAAAGGTCAGACCTAGTGGTCGGCTGCTTCCAAACTTACCTGGTGCTTCTGTCGGCGTTTCCGTTCTTGTTCAATCTTTTGCTGTTTCTCCAGTTTCTCTGTGATCCGAGCCTCACGTAGGGACTGCCGCTTACTGCGTTTATACGCCTTGGCATTCAGGGCCGTTTCTAGGGCTGTATCTCTTCTCATGCACACCACGACTTCCTGACGCAGCTTTGAAATAAATTCCCGTTTCAAAAAATTAGATACAGTGTATAATTGCATAATACCCATAATTATATTCTTAATTACACATTACAGAAATCATAAAGCCACTGAGGACTTGAAAGAATTTTCTTTAAGTGCCTCAAGCACTAAATCTGTATTTTAAAAAGATATCTGGTAGGCAGGCATGAATCAGGAGGACATTGCCTGTGAACAAAAACTGAAGGCAATCTTGTTTAATTAGGATGCTAGTCTTAAAAAAAAAAAAGAAAAATCCCACCCAAAAAACACCCACCACAATCAAAATCTCTTTTGGATTATCTTTCAGAACTGAGATACGGTCCAAGTAGGGCCTATATAAAAACGGCTTTTCGGGAAAAGCGCAAGAGCCTAGTGATTTTGGTCTATGGACTTTGACCTAAACCTATCAGAGAAAATATTGTTATTCATAATGCACATGGCCAAAATTTTACTAGAGAGGAGCAAGGGTAATAAGCCATCCGAAAGGAAAGTGTGAGTGGAAGTATTTTTAATAGGGTATTTACTTTACTTTATTGTAAAATTATTTAACCAGGCAGATCAACCTCAACCCAAACTCTTGCTATGCTGTTTCAAAAATCACTAACACTTACACGGTCACCTCCGTAATTATTATGTTCATCAACTTCAGAAAAACACACCAACCTGTCTTTGAAAGTTAAGCAGTCGGAGTGCTTTGAGTTCAATGGTAGCTTTGGTTCTCAAATCACCAGCCAGGGAGCCAGGAAGATTTTCAAGCTCTTGGATTCGATGGGCAATGCGAGCCTGCAGCCTGGGGGCGGGGGGACGAGACACAAATCATAGCAGATGGAGACATCAAACCGATCCATTTAGTTTACAGGCTCCACTCTCCCACTGTCACTAGCCATACAAACAGGAAAGCCCGAAAAGACGGCAGTTCCGGGATTATCTATCGAGGGCATTAGCAGCCAATTCAGGAGAAGCGTGCAGCAACGTGAAACTGTACTAAAGTTCTGAGGGGCTTTATTACAGTGATTTAACAGAAACACTCCGGTAGGGTGAGGGCGTGAACTTAATAAGGAGGGCTTAGAAAAGGAGGTGGGGAACAAACTCTAACAATGCAGTTGTGAGTGAACGGTTTCTGCAGCCAACAACACTACAGCCCGGGCGGGTGAGCTTTAACCCAACCAAGGACACCGACGACCTGGGATGGGAGGGGTCGGGGCAAGGACCACATGGAACTGAGACTGGGGGTGAAGTTTCTTAGGCCCCTCGTGGCAAGATGTGGGCCGGCTAGAAGGTGTTGGAACCACGACAAGGTTCCCGGCTTTGGTTCCCTCCTGTCCCTATAAGGTGCCAGCTTCCAGTGGGAAAGTGGTTCCAGGCCAAACCCCAACCAACCCACCAGTGGCATTTACTGAGCACTTACTGTGTGCAGAGCACTGTATTAAGCACAATTCAGCAGAGCCGGCGGACCCACTCCCTGCCACTTTCCACGGGGGTGGCCCTGACTGGTCCAATGTGGATGAGTGTACGTGTCCACCTCTCCCCACGCCCCAGTGGTGAGGGTGGGTGCGTGCCTCTGCGTGAGTCCGTCTGCACGCATGTGCGTCCATCCATGTATCCATCCATCTGCATGTCCACGTGTCTGTCAGTGTGCGCTTGCCTGCCTGTCGGCACATGCGGGCCTGCCTGTGTCTGCCTGTCTCTCGTCAGTGTGTCTTGTCTCGTCTGTGTGTCTGTCTGTGCCTCTGCCAGTGTGCTTGTGCCTGTACCCGCCCGTGTCCTTATCTGTGTGTCTGCATCCGTCCACGTCCGTCTGTCCCTCTGTGCGCCTGCCTCCCTGTGTGCCCGGGTCCACATCCCTGCGTCCGCGTGTTGGCAGGTCCATTTCTTCCCCAGCCTCACCCCACCGAGTTCCACTCCAAGTTTGCCCCGGGGCTCAAGAATCGGCACCACCCGGGGGGTGGGGTGGGGCTGAGCTACCTGTATTCTCGCTCCTGTAAAATTTCCACGGGGTCAAGTCCTCTTGGTTTCTGGATGGGAGTAATTCGGTTTTGTTTCTGATGGAGCTGGACCATGGGAGCTGGCTGGGCTGGCTGTCCGGGGGACTGCGTCTGGGGGGGCATCACGGGGGACGCTGCAGGAGGTACGGCCGGGGGTGCTGGTGAAGGACGGCCCGTTGGTTGAGGAGGAATCAATTTCTGAGGTGTGCTAGAGGGTGCTGCGGCATTTGCCAGGGGTCCTATTCAGGGATATATAATACACTTAAATTGGTGCTTTCCAAATCTGTCCAGATTAAAATTAAAAAACACAGTCTCACTCTTGCACGGCTGATTTCTAACTTCACCCTAGGCTGCGGGGAGCAGAACTTTACGATATACCGAGTGGGTGGAAGACCCCTTCTTTAGGAAGAACCCGTGTTGGCAGTCTTGTACGCATCCCTTATTCTTGGGTTCCCGGAATGCTCAAAAGGAAATGATTTTGATTTCTCAATTCCTATACTCTTCACCGTCATCATCAAACCACTTCTGGAGTCCCCGGAGGAGCAGGGCACGGAACTTGATGTCATACGGAATTAAGCCCAAAGGCAACCCCCAAATCCACCTTTAAAATGCAAAGCCCCATCTCTCAGGAGCTGTCTTCAGCAGTAGTGGGATGAGTAATTATTCAGTACCCACTTGGCGCAGTACACTGTACTAAACACTCGGGACCTATGACGATTACATCAATGGGGAGACAAACACAAAAGGATTTACAGAGTAGTTTAAATAAACTAAAGCACAAATATACACACAAACACACACAGAGAAGTGCCGAGGATGTGTATAAGTAAATTCAAAAGTGCTAGAGATGGCGGGTGGAGGTCATCCAATTTAGGTGCAGGGAATTAATCAGGGAAGACTTGTTGGAGATGTGACTTTAGGAGAGCATCGAACGTGAGCCTGGAAACAGGGAAACAAGAAAACCGATACAATCGTCAAGCAGAGAAATGACCAGAACTGACCAGACCAGAACTGACCAGAACCAGAAATGACCCAGCTGTTTGGGTGGAGAGACAGGGGCGGGTCCGGGAGCTGCTGTAGTTTCTGGGACGGGGAGGCAGGTGGGGTGACCACCGGATGGAAAAGTCAGGGGTTTAGAGGGAAAAGATGAGTGGCTTTGTTTTAGGCAAGTTGAGTCTGGGGTGGCGGAGAGACAATCAAGAGGAGATGTCTTGGAGGCAAGAGGAGATGCGGGATCGGAGGTCAGAGGAGAGGCCAGGATTTAGAGAGGTAGATTTGGGAGTAATCCCATTGAGATGACATCTGAAGCCCTAGGAGTGGTTGAGCTCCCAAAAGGAGTATGTAGAGGCGGAGAGGAGGTAAGGGTCCCAGAACGGAACCTTGAGGGACACCCACAGGATGGAGGTGAGAGGGCAGAGGAGGAGCGGTCGGAGAGGTAGGAGTGGGACCAGAGTGTTTCCAGGGAGCGGTCCACGAAGGTCAAAGGCAGCTGACAGGCTGAAGAGGATCGGGACCAAGTAGAGCCCTTTATAGGCAGCGTACACACTGGAAAAAAAAATTCCCACCACTGGTTCCCCTACTCAAAATCCAAGCACGTGAAAATGAAATGACTCTAGAATGTATGAAATTTATCTCTACAGCATTCTTATCGATGGCATTTTTGGGGAACTTACGGTGCGCGGAGCACCAGAGTAAGCACCTGGGAGAGGACGACAGAGTCGGTGGACGCGATCGCTATCTCTCGAGGAGCTTACGATCTAAGTTCTGGATACGGGAAGGACAGAGAAGATACGGACACAAGTGCAGTGGGGCGGTGGGTTTAGGGGGCGTGGATTTAAGTGCATAGGTGATGCAGAAGGGAGAACGGGGTGGGGAGATGAGAAGTTAGTCAGAGGGAGAATACGGGGGGAAATGGGAGGTTAGTCAGGGAAGGCTTCCGGGAGGAGATCTGATTTTAGTAGGGCTTCGAAGAGGGGGAGAACGACAGTCTGTCAGCTATGAAGGGGGAGGGACTTCCAGGCAGGAGAGAGGGCGTGAGCCAGGGAGTCATTGGCAAGAGAGAAGCAAGAGCGATAGATAATAAGTTGGTATTAAAGTGTGTGGGCTGGGTTGCACTGGGTAATGAGGATGGGGAGACCTGAATGACTGCTTTAAAGCCGACGGTGAGGAGTTTCTTTGATGCGGACATGAGGCCTTTGAGGTGTGGGGAGGTGTGCAGCGAACAACTTTTTAGAAAAATGATCCAGGTGGAAGAGTGAAGAACGGACTGGAGAGGAGTGAAGCTGGAGAAGGGGAGGTTAGAGAGGAGGTTCATGCGGTAGTCAAGGTGGGATATAACAAGTGCCATCCCTAATGTCAACACTGCGGTTCAAATAAGCTGCTAGAAGAAAGAGAATCATGTAACCCCAGGCAAGATACGCAAAAAAATCAGATACAGATATCCCATAAGGAGACCCTATAACCTTGTTCCCAGGTCACGGCCCACTCGTCTAAGTTAGGTGGTGGAGCTGTCCTTTATCAAAGTCCCCAGAAGCCTCAAATCGTGACCTTATGGTAGCAAAAATCAAATTTAAGGTTTCCTCGGCACCGCAAGGCTCACAGCTCTCGGGGCTTGGTTTCTAGCCTTCAGTGTGTCCTTCCTCTCCCTGTCTGGTTTGCAAGCCGTCAGTCTACCTGCTCTGGAATGGACAGGGAACAGAAGTCTCTCGAAGTTACCGTCAGGCCAGGGCTTTGGGGGTCCACCGGGAGGCTGTCCAGGCATTCCTGGGGGAACTCCTGAGGGGCCAGGAGGGGGCATGTTGGGCCCTCCCATACCTGCAAGAAGGGAGGAACAAAAAGTGTTCAAAAGGGAGAGAGAAAAAGCTTTCTTTCTAGACGCTACACTTGACCAGATTCTTGGAAAAAGCCACTGATGGGAACCCTATCATTTCTTCTCTTTTCTGTGCCCATAACTGCAAATAACGTACAGAACAACAGCCTTCTCTGGACTTAATTGTACGGACAGGTGACAACAGAAAATGGAGCAGGAGTCATTCCAATGAGCACCACCTCACCTCTCCCCCTGACCCTGCGCGCCCCCCCCACCCCCCCGGGTCAGCCATCTTGTTTGCCATCACAGTCGTCTCTGTTTCAAGGTTGCCTTCAGTTTAAGACAAAGAGAACACGCTCCCAAAGCACTTACCATGAGGTCTGCTATAGTTTGGAGGTGCTGGGCCTGGACCCTGCCCAGGTCCAGGGCCCGGGCCTGGTCCGGTGCCAGATACGGAAGGTGGAGGTAGTGTTGGCATTTGCTGCTGCATTCCAGGCATTGGTCTTTTCCCCTGCACTGCCATCTGCAGATGGTCGGGTAAAGGCTGCCCTCTAGCTAGCATTTTGTAAGCCATGATTTGAGCTCTTAGCTGGTGCAGCTGGTTCTGGTTAAAAGGAGTTGGGCCCCGGTTCTGTTGTCCTAATGCCTGGGGGTCAGTACCATCTAACGGAACCCCGCCGGGGCCAGATGCCATCTGGGGACCTGAGGATGGGCCATTAGCTGGAACTGGACTGGATGCGTGCTCCGAGCCACCGAGAGGAGAAGGGTAACCTAAGAAAAAGACGCAATTCCAATCAACCCAAGGTACTCACTGAGCGCTGGCCGTGCCCAGAGCAAAGAGTTGGGAGACGCCATCCCTGCCCTCAGGGAGCTGACAATCTGGTTTACCGTTCCTGATAGGCATTCCGCTTTTCATATTAAACCAAGGGGAGGCCACTAACTTATTGGCTAGCTTAAGGAAAGTCTTTCCTAAATTAGAAAATCCTCAAAGACCCCCTTCATCCTCATGAGTCTAGAGATACACAAACGAGGATTAAAAGGACGTATTTTTAAGGACTATAATTTGGAGATTGATTTTTGTTGTGAACGTACAAGCAGCTATTTTTATCAGACTTTGACTGAGGTTCCGGATCTGGATAAGCATAGCAAACCCTTGACCAAAGGGCTCGTTTTTGTGGAGAATACCCTAAATTCTCCAGTAGCTATGGCTCAGAAGTGGACTGGAACTTCCACAAGTAGCTACTGAGCATGCATACCCTGAAAACTGCCAAAATAAAGGACAGGCACAAACAGCGGTCACTATCTTCCTGGAAATGTTCCTAGCGTCTAACACATCCCACCCTCCAAAGAAAATCTGTAAGGAGATGGATTCGGGCCAGGAATATTGGAAGAGAAACAGTACCTTGAGAATGTTGATCCATCGGGCTTGGAGGAGGACCCATCCCCGAATGTCCTCCAGATCTCATTCCCATCCCTTTCATCTGATTATAGCGAGGATCATCTGACATCCCTTTCTCATGCATGGAATCCATTGGCTGCAAATGCACAGGCAACAAGGTAAAGAAAAGCCACTCTGACTTCAGGAATAGGTACCCTGTTATTTAGATGACGGTACTAATTCACTGTTCCCAAGAATGCTTGATCAAAATCTTTCTTAATCAGGATGATATGAATCGGGAGTTTAAATGGATAGGGAGACTTCTTTGGATGCTGCTGAGTCTCCTGTCTGCCAATTATCACACTAGCTGGCATTACTTCTTTCAAAAGCCACAACTGAGAGGCATGTGTTTATATTTGCCATGCACAAAATTGGCTGCATCTGGGAAATCATTCCTCCCCACCCCTAAGATGTAGATCCATTTCAAGAGCCCAGGTATCATGTTGAAAGCTCAAGTGAAGATTAAGAGGCGATTTTAACAATGCAGTTACTTAGCATCCCCCTCTTTTGAGAGTGACTCCTCAACCTCAGAGACAAAGATGGTTTTCAAACATGGGGAAAACAATGGACTTGGCAAGAAAACAGCAGGAACCACTTGGTCAGTATTTCTGACCCTACAATTACCATGGATTACTGGTACTAATTACCCTTTACTGCTGTATTATTCTTTCTTTATGCAGCAGTTAAAGCTTTCATTTGCAGTCTGCAGAGCGGGAGCGCTTTGAATCATTTGAAGTGAAATGCTAAATGTGCTCCGCAAAGAGCTGGGTGATCATCTGAACTATTCAAAAGATCACTCTCAGTTTTGCACAGCATCTCCCCCTGCAACCCCCCTTATCTGGAAACCACAAACATCTAAAGAGCAGCTCATGCTTCCAAGAGGAAATGAATTTAGTGCCACTGCTCCATATAGTGGAAACCAAACAGGAAAATATTAACTCCAGAGCTGCCCTGTCAAGAGGTAAAGATAGACAGATGGGGAGATTCAATAGGGCTTTCAATATCAATTTCTAGAAGCCAATTAATTACTTAATGCAATCACTGGTTAGAATGTAAGTTTCTTCCTGTCCTAGGTGCAATTTCTCTCCCAACTCAAATTTCAAAATTCTCCATCTTGAAAGGCGCTTCCTCAATTTCCTGCCTCTCTAGAAAGCATACATTTCCAAAAATGTTCCTGCCTTGATATTAAATCCAAGGTCCCATTATATTCAACTACCACTCCGTTCCCTCCGCAGAAACAGGGGAGAAAAAAGCACAGCTACTGGAAATTTAAAAGATAGTCTGTATTTAAGCCAAGTGAATGCCTGGGTGGAAAACACTAGATTAAATTTTTTAGAAAAGCAATTCATAAGCAGAAATGGGCATGGAACTTTGTGAGCAGCTAAATCATTTACCTGTCACTTTTAGGGGGAAAAGAACAGGATATTTTTCTTTTTTACTACAGAAGTTTTGGCTTTACACACCCGGAAGGTAAATCAGAATGGCGGGGGGGAAACTGATCCACGGATATAGGCAAAGCTTACAGTGGAAGGAAAAAAAGCAGTTGGAGTTCTTGGAAGTGACACCGATTACCTTATGCATCTGATGCATGTTGTCTTGAGGGTAGCCTCCAGGCCCCTGAGGAGGTATGGGGTGTCCTGCTGAAGGTGGCCCAGGGCTGGGGCCCATCATGCTATGTGCAGAGCCAGGTGAAGGGCCAGGACTCGGGCCTAACATAGCACCAGGAGACGGGCCAGGTCCTGGAGACGGTCCTGGTCGAGGTGTGCCTCCCAGGGGCGGATCTGGAGTGGACATCTTCAAATCAATTGCTCGAAGTGATTTCCTACCACAACAAAATCCAGCGTTAGTTTGGAGACTGCAAATATGCAGACATCAGCTAGAGAAAAACACAGTATCAGCAGCCCACTATTAACCACTGCTTTGAGATGGCAAGGGAAGGCTAACAGAAAAGTGGTAAGAGAGGACAATTAAATTTTCATAGCGAGGCGAGCATAACCGTTTGCCCGGCAAATAACTCTGAAACAATGGCCGTATGCTATTTTTTTTAATTTTGGTTAGGAAAACAAAAGTTTCTCCTTATTTCTGCCAGGTTCCATAAGGTAGCGAACACGACAACACACTCTTATTTTTAAAGCCCAAGGACTTAGCTTAGGAAAATTCAATTTGGAAGCACCAATTACTCTTTTGGTTTTTTTCTCCAGCAGGACCAAAGAGAAAAACAGAATTGAAAAACAGTGGTGAGGTCAGTGTATCACTCCTAAATACTAGCTGACTCTCCTAATTTGATCCTGAGGAGAGTTTTACTGGGGCAAGCTATCAGGAATGGAAAAGATGTCCCACATTTCTTTATCTGGCACAGTATGACCTTTGGTGTAACAGTATTACCCGCTTCTTTCAGATACGAGAGGGGCTGCCTGACTGTGAAATGTGCAAGGCCAAGCAGCAAATTGGGGCAGAGCCAGGGTCGGGAATAAGACTCTTTATTCCAAGCCCCCTCATCATCTTCCAGAGGAAACTGCAACCCAAAGGAAAGACTGGCAACAACTCACCCGGGAATATTTTTATAATTAGTACAGATAAATGCATCGCTAGTTGGACAGTTCCTACGTCTTCCAAGTCAAAATCTTAAATTAGCCCCCCGGAAATCGCGGCTTTACGATAAAGGCTCAGGTGATTATAGAAAGAAATCTTTCTCCAGGAATAAAAACCCTTTTGAGAGGAACGTGGGTCAATTTATACAGGCGAAGGAAGGCAGGAGGAAACGTGAGACTGTAGAGGAGGAGAGAGGTGAAGGCTGGAGGCAGGTTTAGAGATCACCAAGAGATGATATGTAAAGCCATGGGAGTGAATGAGCTCCCCAGGGGGGTGGGTGTAGATGGAGAATGGAAGGGGACCCAGAACTGAGCCTTGAGGGACTCCCACTGTTAGAAGGTGGGAGTTTGGGAAGGAGCCTACGAAAGGCACTGAGAAGGAGCGGTCAGAGAGATAGGAGAACCAGGAGAGGACAGCTTCAGTGAAGCCAAGGGTGGATAATGTTTCAAGAAGAAAAGGGTAGTTCACAGTGTTGAGCTAAAAGGAGTGGGAGCCATTGGATTTGGCACGGTCACTGGTGACCTTAGAGAGGGCAGTTTACATGACTAGAGGGGATCAAGGAGGGCAAGTGGAGACAGCGGGTGTAGACCACTCACTCAAGGAGTTTGGAGACAAACGTTAGGAGTTAGATGGGGCAACACCTGGAGGGAGCCTGGGAGTCAAGGGAGGGTTTTTTGTTTTTTTTTTAAGATAGGAGATACGAACACCTACATAAGGTCACATCTCCTCCAAGAGGCCTAACCCAATGAAGCCCTCCTTTCTCCGACTCTCTCTCCCCCTTCTGCATCACCTGTGACCTCTGGGCACTTGCTCCATGGAAGGGGAATGCCACAGAAGAATAACGAGGAGGGCTCTCAGTTGCAATTAACCAATTTAGTGCACGGGTCCTGAACAAACGCACCACGTATCTACCGGTGCCAACCCGAGAACTGTGGGCCCTGATTCGTATTCCTGGGAGGAAGGCCCCAGATAAAGAATAACCGCATCCCTGCACTACGTGCAGAATGGCCCAACTCCAGGGATGTTATCTTTATCTCACAGAGCAAGGACAAACACCAAAGTCTGCGCTGCGGGGAAACGCCGGACCTGGTCGGGAGGAGACGTCCCAAGGTGATAATGTGCCCACGGTCCCCCTCCCTCTACTGTTGTGTGTGAAACCAGCCTAGTTTATAAAAACGTGCTGCTTCCCCTTTGCTCTTGAGACCCACCAAGCCCGGTCACGCAGACCGTCCTGTGTGGCCCCCGCAACTCCTCCATGCAGCTATACTTGGGGGTCTTTGCACTCATCAGGGTGTGAGTACTCTTCCTTAATAAATCTACTTATTTAAACATAGCTTTCGCATGCATCATTGGTATCCTTCCAACCCATACCTCATGCACTTATATCTGGTATCAGTGAGAACCAAGTTTCGTGCATTCACATCCCACCCTCTGCCTCACAGCACTGACGTGCATATCTATTAATTAGAAATTATTTGCACACATCTACCAACTCTTACTGTACTTTTCTTAAAAATGGTGTATGTTAAACGCTTACTTTATGTCTAACACCGTTCTAAGCACTGGGGTAGGTACAAGTTAACTAGGTCAGGCACAGTTTCTCTCCCGCCTGTGGATCACAGGCTACGTAGGAGGGAGAAGGTGCGTTGATTGAATCCCCCTTTTGCAGTTGCAAAAACCGAGGAATGGAGAAGTTCAGTGATTTGCCCAAGGCTAACCGGCAAGCAATGGGCAGGCAGGATTAGAACCCAGGTTCCAACAGGGAGTATGAAAAGGGAGTTAAACATCTGAAACAGCTGGCACTGGCAATGTGTACGGAAGTCAAAGACGGATAAGCATTGTTGCTGGGAGGAGAGGGCAGAATTAAAGCCAGGGAAGATAAATTTGGATTTCCAACACCAAGGCTGGAGGCAGGTTTAGAGATCACCAAGAAGTGATATATAAAGCCATGGGAGTGAATGAGCTCCCCGAGGGAGTGGGTGGGCCAACCTGACTACGTTCAACCAGCATCTCCTGATGCTCGGAATCGAACTACTCCTGGATAGTACAGGCAGAATCCAGGAGCTTAGCCCCTGTTCCCTCCCCACCAAGGGGGCTTACTATGCCTAGTAGTAAAGGGTGCACCCCTGGGGCCGGAGAGCATGCCTGAGTGATAGTGCCACAGGGGTACGAACCTGGACCACCTTAGCCTAAAGGCCTCTCTTCCAGGAGGCCTTCCCTGACTAAGCCACCCCCACCCCGCCCACTTCCTCTACTCCCTTCTGCATCACCCAGACTTGCTCCCTTTGTTCTTCCCCCCGCCCAGCCCCACAGCACTTATGTACGTATCTATAATTTCTTTATATTAATGTTCATCTCCCCCGCTCTAGACTGTAAGCTCGCTGTGGACAAGGACTGTGTCTACTGCTGCATTGTACTCTCCCAACCACTTAATACAGTGGCCTGCACACAGTAAGCGCTAAATAAGTACGACTGAATAGCTAACAGCGACTGGCCTCTGTACCAGTCTGCTGAGCTGCTGGTTGCCTGGTGGGTAGCAGCCATGGTTCATTCATTCATTCATTAATTCATTCAATCAATCGCATTTATTGAGCGCTTACTGGGTGCAGAGCACTGTACTAAGCGCTTGGAACATACAATTCAGCAACAGATGGTTGAGAAGGGCCCGGTGCTGAGGAGGACAACTTGGACCGCTTGTAGGAAGCACACCCGACTCGCGCGGCCGGTACGGGGAGAGTGGCCTCGAGAGAGGTTGCCGTATGAACTGAGAGAAGCCTGCTACCTGACACTTAACGTCTCCGATGAAGACCTGAAAACATCTCCATTCTGTTCTAAAGTACTGAAAAGACTGTGTGAACGTGTTGGGATTAAGGTTTGTGTGCGTTACGGAGGATGTTTTGGGAACTCCATTCAAGGAGTTGAGATTTGGGGTGATGCCTATAGAGATTACTGTAAGGATGTGGTTGGAACAGGAATGAGGAAATGTTGTAAAAATGGAAAAGTGAAAGACCCCATGAGGTCTTCCCAGACTAAGCCTCTTTCCTCCTCTTCCACTCCCTTCTGCGTCACCCTGACTTGCTCCCTTTGTTCTTCCCGCAACCCAGCCCCACAGCACTTATGTACATAGCTGTAATTTCTTTATATTAAGGTCCATCTTCCCCGCTCTAGATTGTAAACTCGCTGTGGACAGGGACTGTGTCTACTGCTGCATTGTACTCTCCCAATCACTTAATACAGTGCCCCGTACACAGTAAGCGCTCAATAAACAGGACAGAATGAATGAAAAGGGCTATCTCTGAGAGAGATGATGGGGGAGTGAATATAGATGAGAGGGAATCCCGATGTCTCTGGAAGGAATGAGAATGTTGAAGATTTAGACACTTGTTCTGGGGGCAAAAATTAATACCTTATTTAATGGTGGGGGGACTGGCTGTACCCATGTGTCTGTGTGAAACCGTATGTAGAATGAGTTATGTTTGAATGAACTAGCCAGTGTTGTGAAAATGGGTCCTGTGAAATGTGAAAAGAAATTCCTGACTGAATTTGGGGAGCTCCACAGGTTGAGTCATCTTATTGGTTTGGTGTTTTTAATCCTTTTCCCTTCTCAGCTTCTTGAAGCCACCCAGTTAGTTGCAGGAACCCTAACCAACTTTCCTTCAGGTTCTTATTGGGAAGAAAACCCCCGGGCTGGAACTATCACTTTAGAAGATCCAAAAGGAATTTAAGAAAAGGCACCTCGCTCAAGTAAATGGCTCCCTCCCTCAATCAGAGAGTAAAGTCTGAAACTGCAAAGGAGGTGACTGGGTGAGAAATTGCAAGTGCTTTCCAGGCTTGAAATGCCCGTTGGGGTGGCGATTTAGTCACTATTTATGAAATTCTACTGTATTAGATTTTGTTCATCCCGGCCCCACCACTTTTCTGCTGTGTGGCCTCTGGCAAATCACTTCACTCCTCTGTGCCTCCGTTATCTCATCTGTAAAATGGGAATTAAGATGGTAAACTCAGATGGGACAGGGACTGTGTCCAACCTGATCTGCTTGGCAAAGTTAAGAGAGAAGAGTAAGCACTTAAATCATAAAATTATTATTATGAGATGGGTTGGGGCAGTATCAATGGATCAGTTTGAATGAACTGGCCAGTGTTGTGAAAATACATTCTGTGCAGTGTGTAAAGGGTCAATCAGTGGAGTTGAAGAGTAAGAGAAAGTAGGTAACGGAAGGGTTGTCAGGAATATCCACATGGATATCAACAGCTGCAAATATCTATATGGGGTGGAAAAAATGAGAGAGGGATCAAAAGGACTCAGGAAGTTGCAGGAGCGGCAAGGGGATAAATGTGTGTGTGAATGGGGGGGGGGGAATCTATAGTTGATCGTGACTAGTAACTGGAGTGAACGATAGAGGCAGACGATATGGATTTCAGTGGAAGGGGAAGAGAGGGATGGGAGAGCTGAATTGATACAAAAGCAGCACTGGAGGGCAAAAAGGAAACCAACTCCTCCCCCTTTCCCGGAGTCTTGGGGAGTGAGTGAAGATGAGCCCCCCCCCCACCCCCCACCCCTTAGGAGAGAGCAGCAGAGGAGACTGTCATCTGGCATGAGCCGGGTTTCAATAATGGTGACGAGGAACACTAACTGGGTCAGGAACAGGCTATGGTTGAAGGGAAGCTTTCCCATGATGGAGTTGGGGTTCCACAGGCCACACTTGGCTGAGGCCATTGGGAAAAGGGGAAGAAGGAGGGTGAGGAGGGGCTGACGGGAATGAGTGGATGGGGGCTGGGGTGGAGGGAGAGGGATGAGGGCGGTGCTGGGAAGAGACAGGAATAGGACGGGATGAGGAAGGGTGCTAGGAAGGGAGGACGGGGATGGGCTGATTAGAGGGAGGGAACTGAGGGGACCTTGTGAGGTCAGAGAAGCTAAGAGTTACAGGAGAGGTGGTCAGCAGCAATAACTTCTTGATCTGGTGATTCTTTGACCAACTGCTGAATTGAATGTAGGTCTCAGAGCAAAGAGGTAAAGGTTGAGGAGCGAACAGGTGGCTGAGTTGCTGTGAAGTCGGAGAAGCAGCATGGCTCAGTGGAAAGAGCACGGGCTTACGAGTCAGAGGTTGTTAGTTCTAATCGCGGCTCCGCTACTTATCAGCTGTGAGACTCTGGGCAAATCACTTCTCTGTGCCCTCAGTTCCCTCATCTCTAAAATGGGGATTAAGACTGTGAGCTCCACGTGGGACAACCTGAATGCCTTGTATCTAGCTCAGGGCTTAGAAGAGTGCTTGGCACATAGTAAGCGCTTATCAAATACTATAATTATTATTATTATGTGAGGGTAGGCAGATGGTGACCTGCAGAAAGAGGGATCCTTTGTCACCAGGAGGTTAGACAGCCACATCTACCCTGTGGTCCCTATCGTGACCCCAGGTCTGGCTACAGACGGAACAGGGAGAGGTAAGATGAAGAAATGGCTGCTACTCAGCAGACGGGAGTGAGTTCTTTGCGGCCCGGCAGGTGGTCAGCAGTGGTTCCAGTGTTAGTGGTTACAATTTTGGAAGTAGCCAATAAATCTCCCAGCTGAGTTCTTTTTATCTGAAGTCTGGTATGCTGGGTCTGCTGGTGCCGTTGCTGACTATTTCTGTGTGTGGGCTTATGTTCTTGTGCTCTGTGGGAGGTCCAAGAATACTGTGATAATTCACATACTATTCAAGAGAGAGCTGAAGTTGTTGGGGGCCAAGGAGAATTGACAGTGAAGGAGCACAGGAAGGAGGTGGACGGGGCCTTTGAAGACGGCTTTCTGGGGTGGTTTTGGTTTCCCTCCTTGGGGCATGACCCGGAAACACCAGTTCCAACTAGGGTTCTGGTTTCTTGCCTTTGATTTTTTTGATCTGCAGCCTTTTTCAGAGCAACTTCCTTCATTTTCTTTTGAAACCACTTTTTTTTTCTTTTCTTTCATCAAATAATCTCTCGTGTGTCTGCGGCCATACCACCCTGAACGCGCCCGATCTCGTAAGCTAAGCAGGGTCGGGCTTGGTTAGCACACAGCGCTTAAAACAGTGCTTGACCCATAGTGAACGCTTAAATACCATCATTATTATTCCTTGCCCTTTCTTCCTTCCCCGGCGGGAGCTCAGCAGAGCTCCAGGCTGGCGGGCAGCTCAAGACTGACGGGGGCATCACGATCCCTCTAGCCGCGGAAGCAGCTGACCCCCGAGGAGCTGGGGTCGAGTCCCAGGGCCTGTGGTGGTGTCCAGCCAAGGCAGCAGGGACATTTTCCCTGGTTGGCCTCGGTGCCGGCTCCCACGCTGGCCGCCGGCAGCCCCTGAGGGGCCTGGACATCGTCAAATCCAAGCTCTGCACCATAGACCTTGGAGGCTTAGCCGGTCAGTCACCCAGAAATTTTCTTTCATCTGTTGGCTTTCCCCTCAAACCCGACTAAAAGGACAGTTAACTAATTCACACGGTGGCATTCTGATGATTAGGGTGACCCTGACAGCTCTCACGGATACACAGGTGCACAACTGCAAATGTTAATACTGTCAATTCTAATGCATGTCATTTGCCAAAAATCAGAGATTTAATGAGGACAGTTTTAAAGTTACACAGATTCCCTTTTACAGAAAGAACCCATTATCTGAACTGTAAATTTTACCTAGGGCACTGTGGCCTAAGATCATATGACAAATCCATTTTTGGATTTCCCGCTGACACATTGTGATTCTGAGAGCAAAAGCTGTAAGGGACAGTAAAACTGTTTTCCTCTAACACATCACTAACATGTACTTTCAAATGTGCCTTTTTTCCTTTAGGCTCAGATCAGTTGCATGCTTCCTGTGAGCACTGTACTAAGCACCCAGTTGGGAAAGTACAACACAACAAAATTGGTAGACAGGATCCCTGCCCACAAGGAGCTGACAGTTTCCAGGGGGAAAATGCTCTCAAAAACAGAAAAAAGCTTAGCTGTATCCAACTATATAGTATCTTTGCTTTTTGTAGGCAGGGAAGGTGTCTACAAAGTCTGTTATACTGTACTCTCCCAAGCGCCTAGTACAGTTGCTCTGCACAAAGTAAACACTCAAATACGATCAACTGATTGATTGAAACAATGAGATGAGAGTGCAAACAATCGTTTTGCTTTCCTTTTGATCAAGGGACTCAGTTATCAGCTTAGGTTTCTAAGTAGGGCTGCACTTACCAACTCTAAAAAAGGAATATTTATCCCAGGGTGGAATGCCGTAGAGCTCCAGGGGGAACGCGACTAGAAGAGGATGGAGCGGACTGTGACAGGCTTCAGCTCCAAAGGGACAGGGGAGAAGGGGGACAAAAGGAGTGCGGTATCGGTCCCTTTCCTGTTCCCACTTGGGTGCTTTCTGCAAGAACAAGGACCACCATGGTGCTTCCAGCACCATTTTTAGAACACCATTTTCGCCCTGTTCAAAAAAAGTGAACCTGCACGGGAAGTGGAGAGGTGAATCAACTCAGGGAAGGAGAACCCAGGACCTTCTGATGCCCAGGCCTGTGCTCTATCCGCTACGCCACACTGCTTTAAGGGAAGGTCATGGGTTCTAATCCCAGCTCCGGCGCTTGTCTGCTGTGTGACCTCGGGCCGGTCACTTCACTTCTCTGCGCCTCAGTTACCTCATCTATAAAATGGGGATTAAGACTGTGAGCCCCACGTGGGACAGGGACCGTGTCCGACCTGATTAACTTGTATCTACCCCAGGGCTTAGAACAGTACTTGACACACAGTGATTGCTTAACAAATGTCTTTTGCTGTCGAGTCATCTCCGACCCACAGCGACGCCACGGACACCATCATTATTATTAAAGATCCGGAGGGCTGCCTCTGATTCCTGACCCTGTAATTGGACCGCTCTTACCTAACCTACTCTTAAAAGATCTCCAGCAAAAAATATCCCTTGACCTCCTCTGGTAACGTGTTTCAATGTTTAACAAGAGAAGCAGTGTGGTCTAGTAAAATGAGCACGGCCCTGGAGTCAGAAGGATCTGAGTTCTAATGCCAGCTCAGTCACTCGTCTGCCATGTCCTTGGGTAAGTCATTTCACTTCTCTGTGCCTCAGTCTCCTCATCTGTAAAATGGGGATTATGACCAAGCCCAACATGGAACACGGATTTATGTCCAAGTGGATTAGCTTATATCTATCCTAGCGCTTAGTATGGTACCTGGCACGTAGTTAAGGTCTTAAATACCATAAAAAATTTCCAATCAGAAAGATCTCCTTTCTAGCCACCCCAAAAATCCCTTCTGCAATTTATGCTCAATTCCCCTTATTTTCAATTCCAATCTTTTTTACCTTCTGAAAGGAGGCATCCTTGGAGCTTTGAGAACTAGTAGCTGAAATCCTTGTCTTTCCCTTTCGGACTCACACTATAAAGCAAACCCTACCGTATGGACTCCTAATCTCATCAAATAATCCTAGGCATTGCTTCTCCAGGGAAGGCCAAAGGTTGGGTATTTTGGATAGTTCTCCTGGGTCTTCAAAAGGCCTACGGCAACGTGAGCAAATCTATATTCAGTTTCAGACTGCTTAAAGTACAGCTGCCGGGATCCTTGCAATGAGTCATTCTATTACAAGTTATAACTGTGACGCTAGCATTCCTCTGCGGCCCTCTGTGGTTAGAAAAGCTACGGCAATTTTATACAGTAATGAAATCCATCGAGAGCCCAGCTCACTACCAAGTCAACTCAAGGGAAGATAAAAATCACAGGGAAAAGGGTCAGGAGAAACAAAAAGAAGACTAGGTTGTCTTTCTCCATTTTATGAAAAGTTGCGTGGGGAAATCATAGGTGGCTTACTGTTTTTCCTCTACTCCGGAGGAGTCCTATATGGGCTAGACTAGAGCTAGAGGACTTCCCAACAGTTCGATACTTAGCCTTTGGGGCAAGGGTTGTCAATTTGAGGGGGGAGAGGAGCGAGAGACAATCCTGGGAAAACAGGTCTGGAGGCAGCGGGAGAGTCAAGAAAATTTGGTCTGGGGCACAAGGGGGAAATCAGAATTTGAAAACTGAAAGAGGAGCTAGCAAAGTTAGATAATAATAATGTTGGTATTTGTTAAGTGCTTACTATGTGCAGAGCACTGTTCTAAGCGCTGAGGTAGATACAGGGTAATCAAGTTGTTCCATGTGAGGCTCACAGTCTTAATCCCCATTTTACAGATGAGGGAACTGAGGCACAGAGAAGTTAAGTGACTTACCCACAGTCCCCCAGCTGACAAGTGGCAGAGCCGGGATTCAAACCCATGACCACTGAGCCACACTGCTTCTCTAGATATCAAAACAAGGGGGCTAAAATCCAGTCAGGTACCCAAATTTCAGCCAGAAGTTTAGAAACTGCAGATTTGCAGAATAGTTCATTTCTCTGGTAACAGAAGGTGGAATGAAGAAAAAAAAGAAAGCACTTCATTCATGAATAGAAAATTTGCAAATATAGGCACCAACTTTCTATTGAGAACCTTCTAGACTGTGAACTCCTTGTGGGCAGGGAAAGAGTCTACCAACTCGTATTGTACTCTCTCAAGAGATTAGTACATTGCTCCGCACACACTGAACACTCAATAAATACCACTGATTAAATGTGGGGGGAATTATTAGAGGGGTGCAAAGAGGCTTCAAAGAGCTAATGGACTAGAAAGACAATTTGGTTCTTTTTATTGGGGATTTTAAAAAAAAAAAACCACAAACTTTTCAGAAGCTCTCAGGTCTTGCTGGAGAAATGGGCTGAAAGTCCAGGCCCCCCAAAAACTGGTGGAGAAGACAATGTCAGGGCCTTTGCTCTCAATCACCCTCAATACGTTTGTTCCTAGGCAGACACTTGGATGTAAAGAGTTCATTTTGATCCTTTCAAAATTTTATCTTAGTATTTTACATCAACAAAAACACAATTTTAAGCAGAATTTTAATTTCAATTCAATTTAGAGAGGGTTTACCAGTAAATGTTCCATTTAGCTGTTTTTCTATAAAGAATTGTAAAGCTAAATCTCTAACAGGAATAACAAATCTAATGACTGTTGATTTAGTTCCCTCTGAAATCCTCTCTCGAATGGACAATCCTTATAGCACAGAGATAGATTTAAGATTTAAGTGTCAGACTTCTGTCTCTCCCCCTCTAGACTGTGAGCTCGCTGTGGGTAGGGAATGTGTCTGTTGTTGCACAGTACTCTGCCAAGCGCGTAGTGCAGTGCTTTGCACACGGTAGGTGCTCAATAAATACGACTGAATGAATGTCTAATAAAATCTATAAAAAGTTAAATGAGCCAACTAATTATGGTTGCAATACAGAATGAGAATCAGAGAGGGCATTTATTGTTCTGACATTATCGTATGGAATGTTCTGAACGGTTTGGGATAATTGAGAATTATCTTATCCGAACTTTGAAATGAAGATATGTGTGGGTGCAAGATGGATTATGTCATTTGTTTAGAAATTCTCTAAATAGTTTGGGACAATTGAGAATTATCTTCCGCAAACCTTGAACCGAAGAGGTGTGTGGGTGCGGGACGCATCGTATCACTTGCCATTTGAATTTCGCAGCTCCCCAACTGCGAGCGACAATCTGTTCACACAAGGTGAAACCAAAGATGGAAAGCACACTGAAATCGCCGGGCCCCGGAGCAGGGTTGCCTAGTCATCTGGTATGCTCTACCCCACCAGTTGGGAACTCCGGTTACAGAATGGCTCACGACCACACTTCTGTTGTCAGTGGTTTGTAACCAAATGGCAAAATGGCAACAGTAGGTTCAAAATTTGTGATCATCTCACTGCGGCACTGCTCACTTCAAAGAGGTTGAGGTCCGACAAATCGATGTCAAGTACGCCCACTATAAAATAGTATAAAAGAGCTCTTTCGAACAAAATCAAAGCCCACAGACCTTTCAGCTGCCTTCTCTCCTGCCCGGAACTCCTTCTCCATATCAGACACCTTCCCCATCCTCAAAGCCCTACTAAAATCCTATCTCCTCCAAGAAGCCTTCCCTCACTATCCTCCCACCCACACTCACTCTCCCTCCCTTCTTCATTGCCTATGCACATAGATTCATACCCAATCTCTCCTCACTCCAGTCCATACTTCCCATTACTGCCCAGATCGTTTTCTTAAAACATCATTTTGCGTAAGTCTCCTCACTCCGCCAAAGCCTTTAATAGTTATTCGTTCCTCTCCACATCAATCAGAAACTCCTGACGATCAATTTTAAAGCACTCAATCAGCTCTCTCCCCTATACTCATCCTTGCTCTTTCTCCCACCGCAATCCGGCTCGCAGGCTTCACTCCTCTGAAGCCAACCTACTCCACATTCTCATCTCTTGACATTAACTCCTTGCTCACATCCTCCCAACCACTACTCAGCCTTTCTTCAAAGCGCTTTTAAAACTTTATCTCCTTCGGGAGGCCTTCCCCGATTAACTCGTTTCCCCAACTCCTTACTACTACTTCAGCACCCACACACTACGGAATTTCCCCCCAGTAGCACAATCTTTAACCTCTCTGGTTTCCCCCTAGCTGTAATTTATTTTAGTGTCTGTCTCCCCGGCTAGGCTCCTTGAGGGCAAGGATTATCTACTAATTCTATGGTACTCTCCCAAGCACTTAGCACAGAGTGGGCACTCAAATATTACTGACTGGTAGGCTCCTAGCACCAAGGGGGCATGGCCTCAGCTACTGTGGGGATGGAAGAAGAGCTGTCGGTAGCCCACCGTGCTCCTTAAGAGTCAAAAGGGGGCTAAGGATACAGCTCTAACATTGCTTTCTCGTGGCAGGATACCCAGGGACCTGTGGGGTTCCCGCCATGCTCATCAGGCTGCTCTTCTCTCCTGTCCTGGCACCATTCATCCTTTACCCTTGAGCCACCCAGGCCCAGCTCTGGTGTCTGACAAGGCCCCAAGAGCAGCAGCGGAGGAAGAGGAGAAGCATCAGTGAGCACTTTTTCCTTCCCCCCGCACCTAATAATAATAATAATAATGTTGGTATTTGTTAAGCGCTTACTATGTGCCGAGCACTGTTCTAAGCGCTGGGCTAGACATAGGGGAATCAGGTTGTCCCACGTGGGGCTCACAGTCTTAATCCCCATTTTACAGATGAGGGAACAGAGGCACAGAGAAGTTAAGTGAGTTGCCCACAGTCACACAGCTGACAAGTGGCAGAGCTGGGATTCGAACTCATGAGCCCTGACTCCAAAGCCCATGCTCTTTCCACTGAGCCACGCTCCTTCCTCTTACATCAACATCCGGCCTCCGAGTTCATCCTGATGCTCAACCAAAATTTAGCTGGCAGAGGTCCGAGAAAGCCAAATCAGGTGTATCTAACATTTAGGTTATTTGAATTAGCTTCAGTCATCAGTCAAGGGTATTTACTGAGCGTTTACTATGTGCAGAGCACTGTACTAAGCACTTCGGAGAGTCCATACAACAGAATTAGCAGACACATTCCCTGCCCATAATGGGCTTTAGAACCAGTGTTCTGTAGATTAAAACTGTGCATTTACCTGAAGTGATTGCCAACCTAACCATTTCTAATTTCCTACATATACATCTACTAAAACTGGAGATACGATGCTGGTTGATCAAACTTCAATCTTAAGATGAAATCAGCTCTGATAAAAGGGAGGGGAAAAAAAGTTTGTACAAAGTTGGGCTCCCTTTTGTCCAAAAAAGCCCAACTGTTTTGTCTAAACTTCTGATTACCTAATTTAGCTTTAGTCACAGTCACAACCAGTATTCTTCTGTAGATTAAAATGCTGCATTTTCATTTTCCCCTGCAAAGCAAAACTACATGGGAAACCAAAGACTCCAAAAGCTAAAAGACTGGAAATTTGTAACATTAATAATTTTATTTGTATTTCTACTTTTTTGAGGACAAGAGCAAGCACTCTGCTACTTGGTAATGCAGTTGTGAACTCCTTTACGGCTTATGTGCCAACGTATCTGTTCTCTAAAGTACTTCTGTCTTTGCAAGCGAATTACTATTACAATTGCTCACAAGAACAGAAGTTACTTGAAAACAATCCATTACTTGTGACTTCAATAAGGACATGTGATATATTCTGCTTCGTGTGACCCGTGAAATGCAAACAGCTAAATTTTTCTCCTCTGGATCTTTAAAGCTCAAGAACACAATGAATCCATGTCTATTACCTAGCTTGAATGATGCATTCAGCAATTAGCAATGGCCAGGATTCTTCATTTTATTTATTAATCATATTCAGTCAGTGGTATTTATTGAGCACTTATTATGGGCAGAGCACTTGTGAGTACAGCAAAGGTAGACACGATCCCTGCCCTCAAGAAGTTTAGTCTGGAGGGACTTACGGTCTTAAGCAATCATCTACAATTGTACCTTCACGAATCCCTTCAGTTCTCAAAAATCTAATTTCCAACATGTTGTTCTTCATATTTTTTCCCCTCTAACTTCCTTCCAGCGGTAATTCATTCCTTTTACAGCTTTCTCACATCTCTTTAAAATCTTAAACTACAACTGTCTGTTCACGTCCCAGGCTAACAATAAGGAAATGTGTTGTACTGAAACGATATGAAAAATGGGATATTTTCAAAAACAAAGTCACCATATGCGCTCACCGTTTGCAAATGCCGGATGGAAAATTTACAAAACTGAGAACAAAATGACGCGTCAGTTGCTTCGTTACTGAAAATTAAACTCATCTATCAAGATTGAAGATGTGTACTTTAAAACTACAGCCCCATAATTTAGAGTGGGGCAGATTCTTTATCTGTATAGTGTTAAGTTTTTCATTATCCTGGTTCAAGGAGGCGAGATATACCGAATGCACTAAACTAGAATGCCTTACGTTTCTGGAGATAGAATGGCTTTGCCAGCACAGGAAAAGGGTTTTTTTGGAACAGTTTATCAGGACAAAAAAGTATTTTAATCTTGAAACTATCGTCAGCAGTTACTGGGTTGTGCAGAGAAAACCAATATTTGGGGAGACACACCCATCTCTGAGCTCCTTCCATACATTCTGTCATCAGTATTTGCACCTAATCAACCAAGCATTTGAGGTCTTTCCACACTCCTAGCCACATCCCCACTCCACTCACTCCTAACTTGGGTGGTCCCAAAGCAGTCTCCAGACTTGCAGGGCCACTGGAATCCCCAGAGTCAAAGATATGCTTGCAACGATACAAAACAGAATTGCTTCATAAAACAAGATGTTTGTTGGAATGTTGGAATCAAATCTGGATTTCAATTTGTAAATTATATTCAAGAATAAATATTAATTAAAATGGATGTAGAAGATAATATGAATTAATAAGTCGCCTGGTAGCACAAGTTATTTATCAAAAGCTTATTTACAGTTCTGAAGACTAGAAATATTAACTACAAATCCAGTAATGTAGTAAGAGCTAGTAAATTATGTCCCTGTCTTATTTTTTCTAATAAATGCCTTCTTGCACTTGTATAAATCCCGTCACTCCTTTTGTTTTCTATTCCATAAATCATACAGCAACTATTCTGGTGACATCCAGAAAACAGCAGAGACATCTGTAAAAGGATTATTTATTTTGCAGTGTTCTCCAAGTGTTCCAGTTGAAGCCTGTTTTTCCCTTCAATTTCTCCTACACAATCCACCATACTGGTTCCAGTAGGTCTCACTGACCCAAAGCGGTTAGTTTCCGTTACCCAAGCCACTTTACCCTGTTTGGTACTTTTTTTTGGAAAGTATAAATGCCATTTGTTCCAGCAATTAATTTTGATGAGAGCCGACTATAAACTCAGTTTGGTGTCAGCGGACATTCTCACTCCACGTACATAATATAAACATTTACTAAATGCAAAACACTGAATGCAGTTGGGAACATACAAGAACATTTACACATTTCCAGAATCTGTCCTTTCCTCTCCACCGAAATGCCCACCCCACCCGGCCAGGCACGTCTTATATTCTGGTTTGACTACCGCATCAGCCTCCTTGCTCATCTCCTTTCCTCCAGTCACTTGCTGCCCGGATCATTTTTCCAATATATAGTTCTGCACCCGTCTCCCCGTTCTGCAAACACCTCCAACGGTTGCCCATTCCTCTCCGCTTCCTGACCACTGGCTTTGAAAGCACTTGATGCACTTTCTCCCCCCTCCTTATTCACTCTCCTCCCACTACACCAGACTGTGTCCGACCTGATTATCTTGTATCTACCCCAGAGCCTGGTACAGTTCTTGGGGCATAGGAAGCCCTTAAATACCACAATCATTTTTACAACGCAGCTCCTACACTTCACTGCTCTCAAACTAACTTACCCACTGTGACTCTTGTCTCTCCCACCACTGATCTCTTCTTGTTCACATGCTCCCCGCTGCTCTGGAACTCCCCCCGCCCCCCCGCCACCCCTCACTTCACAAATCGACAGACCTCCTCCAACAGTCCTTCCCAGAAAAATTCTTCATCTCCCCAGTTTATGTTCTCTTAGTGCCACTTCAGCACTTCCGTGCTAGGTAAGCACTTGGGTACTCACCCCCCCCCCCCCACCCAATAGCACTTATGTGCATTTCTTTATACTCTCTTCTCCACACTTGTAATTTGCTTTAATGTCCATCTCCCCTGCTTGACTGTAAAATCCTTAAAGGCAAGGATTGTTTACTAATTCTCCCAAGTGCTTAATACAGTACTCTACACGCGGCAGATGCTCAATAAATACTGCTGATTCTGAGAGAATGGAAACCGGAAAAGAGTCCGTTATCTAAATCCATTAAATTCTGAGATCTACAACTACTGACTCTTGGGTCCGTGTTCTTAACCATATTGGCCATCCTGTGTCCCTCCACAACTGCACCATGTAAATAAAACAAGTGACATTACACTGTGTTGAACTTCACAATATTTTTCATGATTAACACAAATAATTTTGTGATACAATGCAACAGGGTACAGCATTAAAGGAGAGGGGAAAACAAATGATGTCAAATGATCGTTTTGTTCGATAGGATAAATCAACTAGAAATTACTTTTAGTTACCTACCAAAGTACAGTCATTTATGAAGTGGAACTAAATATCTTCAGCACCCATAAGCATCTCAAAGAGTCAAGCGCTTAGTACAGTGTCTGCACAGAGTAAGCACTCACTAAATACGACTGGATGAAGGAGCAGGAAGAAATTTCTATTTCTTTGGTGCCATTTCAAAGCATGTAACAAAGCATGCAGCCCCCATTTTGAAGCTTTGCTCTTAACCCTTTTCCCCATTGGTTCCACTAACATTTTACTGCTTGGTGTTCTTTACAGCATTCTTGTACTTTATCATAACACTCCAGTTTTCTCTCTCTCTCTCTCTCACACACACACACACACAGCAGTGTTTGGCATACACAGGCCCACTGTTACGTACTGACACACAATTCAATCAATCGTATTTATTGAGCCCTTACTGTGTGCGGACCACTGTACTAAGTGCTTGGGAGAGTATAACAATTTGACAGACATTCCCTGCCCACAAGCTTACAGTCTAGAGGGGGAGACAGATACTAATATAAATAAATTACGATACGGACACAAGTGCTGCTCAGAGGAGGTGATGAAAAAAGGGAGGAAGTCAGAGTGATGCAGAAGGGAGTGGAAGGGGAAAGGAGGGCTTAGTCAGGGAAGACCTCTTGGAAGAGATGTACCTTCAATAAGGCTTTGAAGCGGGGGGGAAGAGTAATTCTCTGATGGATATGAAGTGGAAGGGCGTTCCAGGCCAGAGGCAGGACATGGACGTGAGGTCGGTGGCAAGAGAGACGAGAATGAGGGACAGTAAGTAGGCTGGCATTACAGAAGCGAAGAGTGTGGACTGGGTTGTAGTAGGAGAGTAGTGAGGTGAGGTAGGAGGGAGCAAGGTGATTGAGTGCTTTAAAGCCAATGGTGAGGAGTTTCTGTTGGATACAGAGGTGGATGGGCAACCATCCATCTTGATGAGTGGGGAAAGAGGGACTGAATGTTTTTGGAGAAGTGTAGCAGAGCACAGGATGGACTGGAGTGGGGAGAGGCAGGAGGCAGGGAGGTCAGCAAGGAGGCAGGATAGGATAAACTCTTGGATTAACGTAGCAGCAGTTTGGAGACGGTGAGGAAAGGACAGATTTTAGTGATGTTGCGGTAGTTGCACTGACAGGATTTAGTGATTGACTGAATACGTAGGTTAAATAAGAGAGGGGAATCAAGGCTAATGCCAAGGTTACGGACTCGTGAGAAGGAAGGACAGTGGTGCTGTCTACAGTGATGATCACAATTGCTGTGATCTGCATTCAAATTAGTTATCCTGCAAAGAGATAAATTGTAATGCACCCAATTCTGGTAAACATGACAGGAGTATGAGGGAATAATGTGGTTTTTTGTTTGTTTTTTAACAATGGTATTTGTTAAGCACTCTGTGCCAAGCACTGTACTAAAGCATCGGGGTAAATACAAGCTAATCACATTGGGCACAGCCCACGTCCCATATGGGGCTTCACAGTCCCCATTTTAGAGATGAGGTAACTGAGGCACAGAGAAGTGAAGTGACTTGCCCAAGGTCAGTCAGTAAGCTTTCAAATACCATTGATTAATTATGGGCAAAACACTGTCCACACGTTGGTCCAAGTAGAAAGTGTAGGTATAGGAAGAAGCGATTATGAGCCCGCACGTGGCATCGGTCAGGCTGTGATGCAGCTACATTCCCAGCCTCTGCTTCAACCGTACTGTGCTATAGGGTATCGACTCCCCTGCCCATTCCCCTCACCAGTTGCTTTGGACATTTAACTCCCCGCTCAATCCTCCTGTCCCCCCCGCCTCCCTCAACTCTTGCCCCCAGTGACTTGGCCACACACTGTAAGAAAACAAACCACCAGGCATAATCTTCCGAAAATGCCCCCTGCTCCTCTCCGATCCCTCCCCCGTCCTGCCCTTTCTCAACTCTCCCATTTTTCCCAGCAGTGAAGAGATCTCCCACCTCCTCTCAAAATCCATTCCCTCCACCTGTGCCTCTGATCCCATCTCTTCACACCTTATCAAAACACTTGCCCCCTCCCCAACCAACTTTCCAATGGCTTCTTCATCAGCGCTTTCAAACACGTTCATGTCTTCCCTGCCCTAAAAAACTCTCCCATGGCTCCTTCCGGTTAGCCTCCCATTCCTCTCCAAACTCCTGATCGCTGTCTCCACTTCCTCTCCTTTGATCCCCTCCAATCTGGTTTAGGTCACCAAAACTGTTCTCAAAGGTCACTAAAGATTTCCTTTCTAATTCCAACGGCCTCTATTCCATCCTAATCCTCCTCCTCCTCCTCTCAGCAGCCTTCAACACTGTCGACCAGCCCCTTCGCCTGGAAACATTATCCAACCTCGGCTTCACTCACATGTCCTCTCCTGGAGCCCCTATCTCTCTGGCTACTCATTCTCAGTCTCTTACAGCTCCTCCCCTGCCTCCCACAGCCTTATCCTGCGAGTCCGTCTTCATCCACTCCCTTCGGGAACTCATTTGTTCCCAAGGCTTCAACTACCATCTCTATGGACGTGACATGCAAATCTTCATCTCCAGCCCTGATCTTCTCTGCAAGTCTCGTATTTCCTCCTGCGTCAGGACCGCTCTACTTGGATGTCCAACTTGACACCTCAAACTTAACATGTCCCAAAAGAACTCCTCATATTCCCACCCAAGTCCTGTCCTCCCCTTGACTTTCCTCACTGAAGGCAGAACTGCCACGTGCCCGTAACCTTGGCATTATCCTCGACCCAGCTCTCTCATTCAACTCACATAATTCCATCTGTTGCCACATCCTGTCGGTTCAACCTTTCCATCACTAAAATCCATCCTTTTCCTCTCCATCCACACTGTTACCACGTCACTCCACTCATTTATCCTTTCCCGCCTTGATTACCGCATCAGCCTCCTTGCTGACCTCCCTGCCTCCTGTCTCACCCCACTCCAATCAATACTTCACTCTGCTGCCCAGATCATTTTTCTCCAAAACTGTTCAGTCCACGTTTCCCCACTCAAGAACCTCCAGTGGTTGCCCATCCACCTCCGCATCAAACAGAAACTCCTTACCATTGACTTCAAATCATGTCCCCTCCTACCTTACCTCCCTGATTTCCTACTAACGACCCAGCCCACACACTTCACTCCTCTCATGCCAACCTACTCATTGTACCTCAGTCTCGTTTACTTTGCCATTAAGCCCCTGCCCATGTCCTGCCTCTGGCCTAGAATTCCATCCTTCATACCCTACAAACGCTCACTCTCCCCACTTTCAAAGCCTTACTATGCAAACGTCTCCCAAGCCCTCACTTCCTCTTCTTCCACTCCCTTCTGTCACCCTTGCACTAGGATTTGCACCCCTTATTTCACCCCTCCCTCAGCCACACAGCTCTTGTGTACATATGCATAATTTAACTGATTTATATTAATGTCTGTCACCCCTTTTAGACTTTAAGCTCGTTGTGGGCAGGGAACTGGTCTGTTATAGTGTATCCTCCCAAGTGCTCTGCACAGAGTACATGCTCAATAAATACAACTGTTGGGTTACTTAATGCTTTTTCCACTTTACAGCATTTAATACAATAAAATCGTTCGGAGGGGCAGGGGGATA
Organism: Ornithorhynchus anatinus; assembly: GCF_004115215.2. Taxonomy (NCBI): domain Eukaryota; kingdom Metazoa; phylum Chordata; class Mammalia; order Monotremata; family Ornithorhynchidae; genus Ornithorhynchus; species Ornithorhynchus anatinus. Next base: position 10,117,152 of record NC_041750.1, read on the forward strand.
GTGTCCCGCTAAGTAGCCAATTCAACAAAATAGGAATTTGTATCAAAATGTCAGCCGTGGCAGTATCCTAGAACCACACACCCCAAAACAATCCATTCCTACTGAATCACTGGGACTATTCAGCCATTTTCCGAGAATGAGTTTCCTCAACAACACAGCCTTCATGTTAAAGAATTCTCTGTAAATCATAACCTTGAAGCAAATCTCAAATAACACAACGTAGTGGTACTCTGCTGGGAAGCAACAGCGATACCACACATAGCCAGCCGGCCTGCAACCATCAGCTCTTTGAGCAGTCGGGTGCTGCAAGAAGCAACCAATGTGCTTAAACTCAGAAAATGGATGTAGGTGACCATTAAATCAGATATAGAGATTTAAACATTCAATTGTTTAAATACATATTCTTACTATTGGTACGCTACACTGCCGGTTGACCGGATGGCTTAGTATAAGCTATACTAAAGTACTAGTTAAAGTATTAACTATTATCACTTGAAGGGAGAAAAGCACAGTTCTGGAAGTTCAGAGGACCTGGGTTTTAATCACCATGGCTGTACAATCATGAGCGAGTCACTTAACTTCTCTGTGCCTCAATTACCTCACCGTAAAATGGGTTGTTTTTACTTGTTCTCTCTCCCTCAAATTGTGAGCTCCTTATAGGTCAAGGATTGTGTCTGATATGATTGTACGTGCCTGGCACATGATAGTAAGTGCTTAAGTATCACAATTATTACTCTGGTCTTCTTTTGACCTTTGGGATGCATTAATACTCAGCACTTGGGTATATAGGAATATGTTTATGTATATATTTACTTGAATGTTAGTTTATTAAAACATTCAGTCCTGAAAGCTCCTTGTGGGCAGGGAACGTGTCTACCAGTTCTGTTACACTGAACTCTCCCAAACATTTAGTACAGTCTTCTGCACACGGCAGTCACTCAATAAATCTCACCCTATGTGAACTGGTTCCTTGAGGGCAGAGATCACATCTACCAACTGTATTATACTGCCAATTACCAAGTCCTGAGTACAGCGCCTGGCACTCAAACGCCATTGATCAGTGTGCTTCGTTTAACTCTTTCTCTTAAGATTATTTTCACAGAACCAATTAAGAACACTAACCAGGGTTTTTCCAATAGTCTCCAAAAGATGATTTGAGGTTGAATCCACCCTCTCCCTAAATTAAGGTGCATTAACTTTATTCATATTAATGTCAGTCTCCCCCGCTAGACTGTAAACTTGCTTTGGGCAGGGAAGGTTTCTGCCTAATCCTGTTGCACCGCACTCTCCCAATCGCTTAGTACAGTGCTCTGCACATAGTAAGCAACTCAATAAATTCCATTAATGGAAGTGATTTGAAAAGTTCTCCTTCTACTAAAAAGCAACTCTCTTAAACAACTCACCCGATTATATTTTACTGTAGTTTAGTACCTGAGGGGCATAAGACCCCATTAGAACCCTAAAAAATTAAGTTTCTTTCAAAAGCTAAGCAATCACCTGAAATGCACAGATCGGTTTTCAATTTGCAAATTTCATCAAGTTTTAAAGCATATCCTGAAAACTAAGCAACTACTGAGCTGTGCCTAGCACAGTACCGATCCTCGAACACCGAAAGTATAATCTATCCAAAAGTAAATTTAAAAAGGGTAAAGTACTGTCATGCCCCCCAAGAAATGGTACCTTTCTTCTCTTTCCATCTCTGAAGTAAATATGCAAAATATAACTTGGGCCCTAAAACAAAGCCGTCACCTAAAAAGGGGAATTAAAATTATTACATTAATTAAAATTGAAAGTGCAATAGCTTTTTAGATAGAACAAAATGGAAGGGTGCATAAGTACAAGTGTACTGGGCATTTTCGATGGAAACACTTTTTTTCTTTCCTCAAACCACCCTCTGCCTCTCATTTCACCTTTAAGAGTTCTGAAATCCTTGTCCCTTGGTGCGTGATTTTTCTTTTGCGGGGGGTGGGGGGGGTAGTTCTTCTGAGAAATTGATTTTCACGTTTTACTTGCCTGGGTGGATTCAGAGCCTGCTGACTTGATATTTTTTTCACGTCTGGGCAGCTAATAATGTGTCTCAAAGAAAATGCGAGGACAACATTTTAGATAAAAACGGGTTTACAATGTACCCAGAAAATCTCCAGAGAGCTAGTCAAACAACAGCCTATTGTTAACTGCTGCTGAAGCAACAAAAGAGATGAAACTGTTCCCTCTCTTCCAGAAGAGGAAAAAAAAATCAATAAAAGAAGCCTCTTGGAAGATCTACGCTTGCTAATAGGGCTTTCTAATCGCTGCCCCTTTTCATTTTTTTTTTGGGGGGGGCATTTTGAATCTTTCTCCTATGACAAAATCGAAAGATTTCAATCGGGCTCGTGTTTTCTTTCCCAACCTGCCGCTCACATCACACCCCCATTTAAGGGTGACCGGAGGAAGTGTTTCGCCGAGGTGGGTAGGCAAAGAAAGAAAATAAAATAAAAAGGCGGGGAGCATAACGAGCGAGGATGATTAGAAAGCGAGACAGATAACTAAAGGTTACGCTAGGAACCGAAAGGGGGTTCGGCGAGACTGGAGGGGCAAATCCAAAGGAGGTGTAAATGGCAGGCCCAACGGTGGCTTACGGGGGTGGGGGTAGGGGCGTGGTGGGGTAGGAAGGAGCAAAAGGAGCCCAAGATCCAGATTCCGCGGAGCCCGTAGCTTCCTACTCTTCGATCCGCTGTGTCCAGCCCTCACCGAGCAGGGTCTCCTACAGTACCGGGGGCCCGGCGAAAGATCTTGACCCTCTGGCGCCGCCGTATCGCAGGCATGGCCGAAGGCGACCGCCCTCCTCCGCCCCGCCAAACCGTCGCGGCCCCTCCGCCCCCGGATCCCCAGCTCCATTCAAAACCTACCTCCGAGGGAAGGCAGGAAACCACCCGGTTTGGGTTTTTTTAAAAAAAACAAAACAAAAAACGGCCGCCCCCCCCCCCGCCCTCACGCCCACCCGCGGCCTCCTTTCTTACCGGGTTCCAGGAGGAGCCCACGACGGCCGAACGTCCCAGCGCCCCCTCCCCCCCCCACCCCCTCAGCCCGGGGCCGAGGGTCAGTCGGAGCCTCTCTCGGTCTCTCTCTTCGCCTCACGAAACAAAGAAGAAAATGCCCGTCGCTCTCCGTCCCGGGAAAAGGAAGACTCGCGCGCGTACCCGTCTCAGCCTCGCTCACTCTTTACCCCCCTTCTTTCTCTCTCCTCCCCTGGCGTCCGCGCGCCCGCGCGCGCTCCCTTGCTCCTCTTCCTCTTCCCCCCCCCTCCCCGAAGGCAGCGGCGGAGCATGCGTTGGCCTTCCGACGCGCAGCCTCGTGCGCGCCTCCTCCCCCCGCCCGCCACGCCACCGGCCGCCTCTCAATGCGAGCGAGAGCGCGCGCGCGCCGATCGGAGGTGCCCGCGCGGGAGAAAGGCTTCCTCGCGCTCTCCGAGTACCTCGCGGCGGCGCTCGCCGAACAGTCTTTCTTCCCGGCTCCCCCCCACCCCCACTAGGCCACGCCGTGGAGCATGCGCACTGGTGGCGCCACTGCGGCGGAGGGAAGGGAGGGAGATTGAGGGGGGGAGGGGCGCCGTCGCTGCGCTTCCCCCTCCTCACGGAGGGCACGAGGAAGGTTGCTCTGAGGAGAGAGAAAAATGAAGGGGGAAGGGGGTTGCTCGGAAGGTGTGTGCCCTTGGAAAGAGGGACGTAAAAAGGACGTAGAGGGACTTTCTTTGGCGGGGGGGGGGAGGGAGAAGGCCTCGGGGGCCGGAAGAAATAGATTCGGGAAGAGGGCATCTGCAAACGGGAGTGGCGGGGAGTTGGGATTCGTTCGTTCGATCGTATTTATTGAGCGTTTACCGTTTGCAGAGCACCGGACTAAGGGCTTGGAAAGTACATTTCGGCCGCAGATAATAATAATTACGCTATTTAAGCACGTACTCTGTTCCAAGCGCTGGGGCAGATACGGGGTAAACGGGTTGTCCTATGTGGGGCTCACCCTATTAATCCCCATTTTCCAGATGAGGGAACTGAGGCCCAGAGAAGTGGAAGTTACTTGCCCAAGGTCACCCAGCAGGCACGTGGTGGAGTGGGGATTAGAACCCACAACCTCTGACTCCCAGGCCCAGGCTCTTTCCACTCGGCCACGCTGCTTCTAGAGAGAGACGATCCCTACCCAACGAAGGGTCTAGAAGGGGATTCATTCATTCAATCGTATCTATTGAGCGCTTACTACGTGCAGAACACCGTACTAAGCGCTTGGAATGGACGATTCGGCAACAGACACAGTCCCTGCCCTTTGACAGGCTCACAGTCTAAAGGGGATGACGAGTAGGAGTAAAATATGTGAGAAGACGATGGTTTCGACCCTCCTTAGGACAAAGCCGGCCAAGTCACTTCTACCCCCGGATCACCGAAAGCTCGGTGAGAGGCCTCTGACTGGGGGAAGGGTGACTTCTTTTGGTAATAGGTTTGGGCACAAGTTCAAACAAATCCCTGCCCCATTGGGCTTAAACGAATAATGTCTGAACCTGTATATATAAGGATGTGTTTAAGAGCCACCTTCATCTCACCGAGTGAGATGGTTATTTAACTAGGATACCCACTCGTCGGTCTCAACATCTGCTGCCTGTCCACCTGTTGGAACAGGAATTGAAGGTGGCGCCGAACGACACTCTTTCCAAGTGGGTGGAATATTGTTCAAATTCCATTTCAGCTGCTTTGAACTCAGTTATTGGGAAAGGGAGCCTGGATGTGGCCACTGGGCTCCATGGGAAATTATTCATTGTGTATTTTTTGAAAAGTTTCCACAGTTTCATTCATTAGCTCTTTCCACAGTTCATCTATCAATGGGCTATATTGGGGGCTTACTGTGTGCAGAGCACTGTACTAAGCATGTGAGTGAGAACAATACAACAGAGTTTTAGACATGAGTCCTGCCCATAACGAGCTTGCTGTCTAGCTCGTCTCCTAACTGAGGGTCTCGTGCATGGCCTTGTTCTTAGTCCCCGACTCTTCTTCTACTTTTTATCTGGGGGCCGTGAAGGGAGGGCTACCGTGGCTTCTGTTACCTCCTCTATGCCAATGACTCCCAATCTACCTCACCATCTAAGCCTCTCTCCTGCTCTACAGTCCTGCATTTCCTCTTGCCTCTGGGACATCTCATGGATGACCTTCCATCCCCTTGAACTCACCACATCTGAAATTTGAGCTTCTCATCTTTATCCCTAACCCCACTCCTAACTTTCCTTTCTCTGTCAACAATACCACCGTGCTCTGTGTCCTAGAAACCGACAACTTTAGTCGTAATAATAATAATAATAATCATGGTATTTGTTAAGCGCTTACTATGTGCCAAGCACTGTTCTAAACACTGGGGTAGACACAAGGTAATCAGGTTGTCCCACGTGGGGCTCGCAGTCTTTATTCCCATTTTACAGAGGAGGTAACCGAGGCACAGAGAAGTTAAGTGACTTGCCTAAAGTCGCACAGCTGACAAGTGGCAGAGCCGGGATTAGAACCCACAACCTCCATCTCCCAACTCTGTGCTCTTGCCACTAAGCCAGGCTGCTTGAGCCCAAGTTGTCGGTCTCAACTCCCAGCTTCACTTTCAGTCAGTTTGCTAATTCCCAGATCTGTCCTTTCCCCTCCACCCAAGCAGCTTCCACACTGGTCCAAGCTCTAGTCATGTTGTGGCTAGACTATTGGACCAGCCTCCCTGCTACTCTCCCTGCCTCCAGTCCCTCCCCCTTCCAATCTCTGCCGCACACTGCTGCATGGATCATCATGAAGCATCGCTTGGCCCACATCTCTCGTCTCCTCAAAAAAAACTCCTCTAGCTTCCCATTTCACTCTGCGTCGAGCATAAACTGCGAGTCGGCTTCAAAGCTCTCCACCAACTATCTCCATGTTACATATCTGCTCTTTTCACCCGCCACCCCCCCCCCCCAGCTGACTCTCTTGGTTTCTCCCACATAATCCTATCATGCTTTCTATGCTCCTGCCTCCATCCCTTCAGTCATGCTGTTACATAGACCACAGCTCTCCCCATGTTTATAACCCTCCTGTAATTCCACTTCCTCAGTAGGCCTTCCCCAATTTATTCCCTACACCCCAAGTCATATTGTCTCAATCAGCCACTTTGGGCACTTGCATGCTTTTTTAGTCCCATCCTCGGCACGTGTATGTACGTTCAACTGTACATTTATTTGTGCTCGAGTGTAAGCTCCATCTGGTTAGAGAACATGCCTCTTTATTCTGTTGAACCTTCCTAAGAGCTTAGTACCGTGCATTACACCCAGCGGGCACTCGGTACGATTGCTACTAGCGTAGACCCGGCCGTAAAGAATGGGGAGGGGAGAGGTGGATGCATTCTCTTCAGGGCCTGAAAAAGAGTTGTTTATTTTAGCCCTTGAGTGGCTCATTGGCATGTGACTTTCCCGATTTACAGATCATATTTGTATCGATCCCTCAGGTTTGACCAGCCCCAACAATTGTTAATGACTAATGTTTGACAAGAGAACAAATATCTCTTCTCTAATGCACATATATCCAGTTGTCCAGTGCTTTAAACTAGAAAGGGCATTTTCTCTTGTCTTTCAAGGGGAATATCCCATAACCCAAAGCAGTTAGAGGTAATGGGAAGCTACGGCTTTATTAATAAATTGACTCAGAGGTCAGTGGGATACAGAGCCCCCGTTCTTCCTAGTTCCAACTTTACCTTTCTGCATATTTGACTGACTTCGATACCTTTCCCTCCCTTCTCCTACTCTGAATCTTGGGCACTTCAACCTCCATGTTGATAATCCTTCCTCAGTGTACTCATCCTATATTCCCTGTAACTGTCACTTCTGCTTCACCTAAGCTCTTGGGTACTCACACCCCTCCCTGGATGTAACACTTATATACCTAGATTTACATGCTATTGCTTCCTCCTACCTGAACTGTATATTTGTTTGCCTTCCTCAGCTCTTATATTCATGCAGCTGAATGCTGCTGGAGAAAGCTGGGAAGCAGGATGACTTTTGCCACTTGAAAATCACTCTGACCTGCTGTAACTCAGCTCTCTCTTCTGCAGGATCAGACAGCAAGCAAGGTAAGCAGTCGCCAAAGGGCGGCATCTTTTTTGTACTATCAGAATTGCATTTGTTCAGCCCTTGCTATGTGTCGAGCACTGTGCTAAGCACTAGGGTAGCTACAGTAAAATTAGATTAGACACAGTTCCCACCCCTTTCATGCTCACAGTCTAGGTCTCTAATCCCCATTTTCAGATGAGAAAACCTAAGCACAGAGAGGCTAAAGGATTCGCCCAACCTCTAACAACAGGCAAGTGGCAGAAACAAGATTAGAACCCAGATCTCCTGATTCCCAGTCCTGTGCTTTTTCCACTGGGTCACTCTGTTTTTTATTTATTCAGCGGTTACTCCGTGCCAAGCACAGTGTTAATCACTGGGCTAGACACAAGGTAATCAGGTCAGCCGTAGTGTCTGCCCCAACTCACTTGTATATATTTTTATTACCCTATTTATTTTGTTAATGAGGTGTACATTCCCTTGATTCTATTTATCATAATTAAGTTGTCCTGTTTTTATCCGTCTGTCTCCCCCGATTAGACTGTAAGCCCATCAGTGGGCAGGGATGGTCTCTATCTGTTGCCGAATTGTACATTCCAAGTGCTTAGTACAGTGCTCTACACATAGTAAGCGCTCAATAAATACTACTGAATGTATGAATGAATTAATCTAGGTCTCACAATATAAGAGGAAGGATGAGGAAACAAGCTCAGAGTGATTTCCTTTTTTTCCTTTCTTTTCTTTATGGAATTTGGTAAGCACTTACTATGTCACGCACTGTTCTAAGCACTGGATACAAAATACTACATACAAAATTCTAGATACAAATAATCAGGTTGGACACAGTCCTTGTACCACATGGGGCCCACAGTCTAAGTCATAGGGAGGAGGATTCATTCATTCTTTCAGTCGTATTTTTTGAGCATGTACTGTGTGCAGAGCACTCCACTAAGCACTTGGGAGAGTATAATACAATAAACAGACACATTCCCTGCCCACAACAGCTTACAGTCTAGAGCCAGGGAAATAGACATCAATAAAAATACATAAATTGGAGATATGTACATAAGTGCTGGGAGAGGGGAAGAACAAAGGGAGCACATCGGGGCAACGCGGTAGGGAGTGGGAGAAGAGGAAAGGAGGAGCTTAGTCAGGGAAGGCCTCTTGGAGGAGAGGTGCCTTCAGTGAGGATTTGAAGTGGGGGAGAGTCATTGTCTGTCAGATTTGAGGAAGGAGGGCGTTCCAGGCCAGAGGCAGGACGTGGCTGGAGTCGGTAGTGAGATAGGTGAGATCGTGAGGTTAGCATTAGAGGAGCGAAGTGTGCGGGCTGGGTTGTAGAAGGAGAGCAGTGAGGTGAGGTAGGAGGGGGCAAGGTGGTGGAGCGCTTTAAAACCAATGGTGAAGAGTTTTTGTTTGATGGTGGATGAGCAACCACTGGAGTTTTTTGAGGAGCGGGGTGACGTGGTCTGAATGTTGTTATAGAAAAATGATCCAGGCAGCAGAGCCAAGTATGGACTGGAATGGGGAGGAACAGGAGGCCAGGAGATTGGCCGTCGGCCCCCATTTTACAGATGAGGTAACTAAGGCCCAGAGACGTGATGACTTCCCAAGGTCACACAGCAGACAAGTGGCAAGAGTCTGGATTAGAATACAGGTCCTCTGATTCCCAGGCCCGTGCTATTTTCTCTAGGCCACGCTGCTTCTCTTAGGGGCTGTGACTTGCCCAGGTTTACCCAGCAGGTCAGCAACACAGCTGGGATTAGAACCCAGGTCTTCAGACTCCCACTCCATGTTCTCCACTTAGCTATGCTGTTTCCCCCATAATGTCTCAGGCCCTCCCAAGATAACGCCTGAACCAGACCTCTACTTCAAAATGGCCACCACACATGCGCAGAGCTACCGCTACTGGCGTAATAATAATTATCATCATTATGATGATGATAATAATTAGGGTATCTGATAAGGGCTTACTATGTGTCAAGTACCATTCGAAGCACCGGAGTAGATACAGGTTAATCAGGTTGGATAGTCCCCGTCCCACATGGGGCTCACAGACTAAGAGGGAGGGAGGACAAGTATCGAATCCTCATTGCCCTCACTGGGGAAGCAGCGTGGCGTGGGAGTCTGAGGTTGTGGGTTCTAATCCTGGATCTGCCGTCTGTCAGCTGTGTGACTTTGGGCAAGTCACTTCACTTCTCTGGGCCTCTGTTACCTCATCTGGAAATTGAGGATTAAGACTGTGAGCCCCACAAGGGACAACTTGATAATCCTGTAGCTACCCCCGCATTTAGAACAGTGCTTGGCGCGAAGTAAGCGCTTAACAAATACCATCATTATTACACAGTTGAGGAAGCTGAGGCACAGAGAAGTTACGGGACTTGCTCAAGGTCACTCGGCAGGCAGGTGGTGGTGCCGGGGTTAGAACCGAGGTCCTCCGACTCCCAGGCCACTAGAGACACTTTCCGCTAGGCCACACTGTTTTTTAAAAGGTTTGACTGCTTTATATAAGAACCCATGAGCTTTTCCTACTTCCTTAGGCTCTGGGAGTGTGGCAGGGAGCTGCCCGATTCGAGCCTTGGGCTTCTCTTTGTCGGGGGATGGGACATTGGGCGGCCTGGGATGGGAGCCCGGGTTTGGTCCCCCCCGACTGGAGAAGACAGGTAGCTGGCCTGGGTTCGCCTGTCCTTACCTAGGGGATCCCCAGGGGTGCACAGCATGGAATCTCAGGACTTGACAAGCCTGGGGCCAGAGGTTGGAAGGACGGAAGGGCTGAGAGGATGCATTAGAGAAGCAGCGTGGTCTAGTGGATGGAGCACGGGCCTGGGAGTCAGAAAGGCCTGGGAGTCAGAAAGGCCTGGGTTCTAATCCTGGCTCTGGCACTTGTCTACTATGCGACCTTGGGCAAATCACTTAACTGTTCTGTGCCTCAGTTACCTCATCTGTAAAATGTGGGACAGGGACTCTGTCCAACCTGATTAGCTTGCATCTACCCCAGCGCGTAACACATAGTAAGCGCTTAACAAATACCACCATCATCATCCTCTTACCTGAGTCGGGCCAGGAAGGCTGAGCCGGGAGAGAGTGGGTTCACCTACAGGGCAGAGGTCGAGGTCTTGATTCTTGGGGAAAGCGTTCGGGGGGCCCGAGGATGGCTGTCCCCATCCGTGTTTGGGGGCAGCTCCAGAACCAGACCGTGGGCTCGCATCGGGCGGCATGAAACGAGCCTGACGTCGAGGTCCTTGGTGGGGGGTGAAGGGCCCTGACCCACCCCCGTAGAGTGAGGTTTTCTTTAGTCTGGTGGCTGTCTAGTTCTCTAGACTGAAAGCTCGCTGTGGGTAGGGCATGTGTCTGTTTAGTGTTATATCGAACACCCCCAACCGCTTAGTACAGTGCTCTGCACACAGTAAGCGCTCGATAAATATTGAATGAATGAATGAATGAACGAACAGAGGGAAGATGTGGAGAACAGTAGAGTGCAGCCGGGAATGTGCAGTAACAAGACGAGAGGGGAAAGGGCAGATGAAGTGATTGTGCCAGAGGTGGGAACTGCTAACAGTGATAATAACAGCTGCGGTATTTGGTAACTGCCTACTATGTGCCGGGCACCGTACTGAGCGCTGGAGTCGATACAACGTAAATAGATCAGACGCAGTCAATCAGTGGTATTTATTGAGCGCTTACTAAGAAAGTATAACACAGATTTGGTAGACACATTCCCTGCCCACAGGAACTTACAGACTAGTGGGGGAGATGTTAAAATAAATTACACACAGGGGAAGCCACAGAGTGTAAGTGCAGTGGGGGCGGGGTGAGTGAGTAACAGAGTGCTTAGGGGATACAGACCCAAATGCAAAGTTGACACAGAAGGGAGGGAAAATAAGGGTGGGAGAGGAGAGGTTAGTCAGGGAAGGATTCTGGAGGAAATATGATTTTAGGAGGGCTTTGAAGTTGGCAAAGTGGTGGTTGTATATAAAGAGGGAGGTTTTTTTTATGGTACTTGTTAAGCGCTTACTATGTGCCAGGCACTGGGTAGAGACGAGCTAAGAAGGTCGGACACCATCCCTGTCCCACAGAGGGCTCATAGTCTTAATCCCCATTTTACAGATGTGGTGACTGAAGCACAGAGAAGTTAAGTCACATGCCCCAGGTCACTCAGTAGACAAGTGGCAGAGCTGGGGTTAGAACCCAGGCCCTCTGACTCCCAAGACCATGCTCTTTCCATGAGACTAGGCTGCTCTCAGTTGCAAGGAGGAGGGAGGATGTGAGCCACGGGTTGGCAGTGAGAGAGATGAAATCAAGGTACAGCAAGTAGGTTGGTGTTAGAGGAGGGACGTGTGCGAGGCTGGGTTGTAGAGGGAGAAGAGCAAGGTTAGATAGAGGATGGGGCTCACAGTCCAAGCAGGAAGCAAAACAGGTAAGATAATCTTAATTTTACTGAGGCACAGAGAAGTGGGGGTTATCCCAACTCTGCCACTTACCTGCTGCGTGACCTCGGCCGAGTCATCCCACTTCACCCCATGCCAAATCTGATGATATCGTCCCGTTGAGTCCTGCGTCATATATCGTCCCACATCACGTGAAGGGTGGCACTGGGAACCCCTGCTTTGGGAAGCGCTGCTCTCTGAAACTGGACCATACTAGCCCCAGTCAACTACTTCAGACCGCTAACTCCCCTCATGATGCCCCTTCTACCTCCCTCCCTAACCCTGATGACCTCATCAATGACTTTGTTGGTAAAAATAATCTGTTGTCCTCCCCTTGTCTTTTCCATCGCTGTCGACAATACCATTCACTCATTCATTCAATCGTTTTTTTTTGAGCGCTTACCATGTGCAGAGCACTGTACTAAGCGCTTGCAAAGTACAATTCAACAACAAATAGAGATAATCCCTGCCCAACAGTCTGGGCGGGGGGGAGAGACAGACATCGAAACAAGTGAACAGGCATCAATAGCATCAATATAAATAGAATTATAGATATATACACATCATTAGTAAAAGAAATAGAATAATAAATATGAACATTATATACCACTATCCTCCCTATCTCACATTATCCTCACCTCATCTCTCTCATCTGACGTCAACCTACTCACCGAACCTCAGTCTCGTCTATCTCACAGCCAACCCCTCGCCCATGTCCCACCTCTGGCCTGGAACTCCTTCCTCCTTCATATCCAGCAGATGATCACTCTCCCTGCCTTCAGAGCCTTATTAAAATCACATCTCCTCCAAGAGGCCTTCCCTGACTAAACCCTCATTTCCCTACTGCCTCTCCCTTCTGTGTTGTCCTTTCACTTGGATTTGTACTCTTCATTCACCCCTCCCTCAGCCCGACAACACTTATGTACACAACTGTAATTTATTTCTTTATATTAATGTCTGTCTGCCCCTCTAGATTGTAAACTTGTTGTGGGCAGGGGAACTGTCTACCAACTCTGTTGTATTCTACTCTCCCAAGCCCTTAGTACAGCACTCAAATACCACTGATCGACTGAAAATAGAAACCATCAGGCGTGAACTTTACCAAAGTCACACCTTCACTGTTTCACCACTCTACCACTCCCTCTTGACCCTTCCCCGCACCCAAAGTCCAACCCACACTTCACTTTTTTTTTTATGGTATTCGTTGAGTGCTTACTCTGTGCCAGTCACTGTACTAAGCGCTGGAGTAGATAAAAGCTAATCAGGTCGGACACAGTCCCTGGCCCGCATGGGGCTCCCAGTCTCAAACTCCATTTTACAGATGAGGGAACTGAGGTGAGAAGTGAAGTGACTTGCCCAAGGCCATGCTGCCTCTCTTTAGCGTCGGTGTGAAACAACCTGAAATAGATGAATGCAAGCTGGGGTTATGCCAAATGCGGCGAAGGTTTCTGACCAAAAACCACCTAGGACGTCTCATGTGGTGGAGAGGCTCACAGAATTCCTAAAAATAGCTGGCTCAGGTGGATGGCAAAGACTACAGTGACTACCTTGGCAACTGCCTGCTGGTCTATGGCTCCATAGCCCAGCATCAGTGCTCTGCTGTGGGTTATACGTGGGTTTTGCACATAAAAGTTTGGCATGTATTTCTCAGAGAGCTGCACCCCATGCCCACTTCCTTTTATTACCCAGTGCTCCAGTGGATGACTGGCAGGTGCTAATAATAATTGCAGTGCTAACTGTGTGCCAAGAACTATACTGAGACAGGATAATCGGGTTGGACATGGGGCTCACAGTCTAAGTAGGAGGGAATAGGAAACGGGCGAGGAGACTGAGGCACAGAGAAGTTAAGGGACTTGCCCAGGGTCACATAGCAGAGGGCGAGTGGGCTGCTCAAACCATTAGCCCTACAATCAACTCTGTGCATCTGCTTGATCCCCAAGTGTTCATGACTGCTTTTGAGGCTCACCTGTCATTCGGAGGAGGAAAATTCTCCTCATTCTCCTTCCCAACCATCCCTCAGGAGGAAACCTCCCACGTACTCTCTAAATCTACCTCTCTACCTGTGCTTCTAACCTCATCTCCTGTCAACTCATCCCTACCTCCCTCTTTCCATTCCTTTCCAAACCCCTCAAGCAAGTTGTCGACACCCGCTGCCTCCCCTGCTCCTCTTGACCTTCTGTAAATCTGGCTTCCGCCCCCTCCACTTCATGGAAACTCCCTCTCCAAGGTCACCAAAGACCTCCTTCTTGCCTATCCAACGGCCTCTGCTCCATCCTAACTCTCCTCGACCTCTCGGCTGCCTTTGACACTGTGGATCACCCCCTTCCGTCGGAAGCATTATCTAACCTCGGCTTCGCTGACGCTGTCAGCCGCTCCTTCTCGGTGTCTTTGGGCAGCTCCCGGGGATTCGTAGGGACCTCAGGATCCTGCCACCCAGATGGAGAGTAGAGTCTCAAGTTCAAAGCTTCCCAAGGCTCTAAAATGCGTAGCAGCCACGTGCCATCGTTGTTTAATGGCCTACAGCCCGCACGCATGGGGAATGTCAGGAGCAGGTGCCTTTAGATGTCCCGGGAAGGCGGCAGGGGCTCCCCGTGATTTTGCCCGGAAGTCCTAATAGTAATAATAATAGTGGTATTTGTTAAGCGCTTACTATGTACCAGATACTGTACTAAGTGCTGGGGTGGGTATAAGCAAATCAGGTTGGACACAGTCCCTGCCCCATGTGGGGCTCACAGTCTCAATCGCCGTTTTACAGATGAGGTGACAGGCACAGAGAAGTGAAGTGACTTTCCCAAGGTCACTCAGCAGACAAGTAGTGGAGCTGGGATTGGAACCCATGACCTCCTGACTCCCAGGCCCGGGCTCTATCCACTATGCCGTGCTGCTTCTAGAGGCCGAGGGGAGCGCTTTGCAGCTTAAATCCCCTTCGGCCTCACATGTCCAGGGCCTGTGAGGAGTGAGGGCATATCAGGAGTGGGCACCCTGGATGACGCAATGAGATGGCAGCAGGGGTTACCAGTGGTTGCTAAACCACAAAACCAGGAAACCACCCCTTTTTTGATCAAAGGGTAGCTTGTGTCTTGAATATCCTTAGGCCCTTGCTTCGGGGGAGAAAACTGAGCCAAAGGGTGAGTTCGGGACCAGAAAGAAGGTCAGATCTTGGCAGAGGCCCTCCAAGAGAACTCTGGGGGCTGGGCTCGTCCCAGAACAGCCCCTTACGTCTGTGAAATGTCATGAATCTGCTCCTTTGCCTGTTGGGAAATATAGTAATAATAATAACTGTGGTATTTAAGCGCTTACTATGTGTCAGGCACTGTACTAAGCCCTGGGGTGGGTACAAGCAAATTGAGTTGGACACAGTCCCTGTCCCATGTGGGGCTCACAGTCTCAATCCCCGTTTTACAAATGAGGTGACTGAGGCACAGAGAAGTGAAGTGACCTGGCCGAGGTCACACAGCAGACCGGCAGAGCTGGGATCAGAACCCACGACCTTCTGACACCCAGGTCCGTGCTCTGTCCGCTATGCCATGCGTAAGCACTGGGGTAGATACAAGATAATCAGGTCCCACATGGGGCTTACAGTCTAAGCAGGATGGAGAACAGTTATTGAATCCCCATTTTGCAGATGAGTGAACCGAGGCACAGAGCTATTAAGTGATTTGCACAGGGTCACACGGCGGACAAGTGGGAGGATTAGAACCTAGGTCCTCCGACTCCCAGGCCCACGCACTTTCCACTAGGCCATGCTGCTTCTCTAGTAGTTTTACCTTTCCTTCTCCACAGTCCTCTTGCCCACACCCAAAAGGAGGTCTGATTGGATGTTCTGAAATCGCATAGAGCCAAAGATCAACTGACTGTAATGCCATGTGGCACCATCTAATAGCGGGTAATGCTTCAGAAGAAATCTTGAGACCTCAGAGGTGTAGTGTTTTTAAAAGATTGAAAACCCCAAACTAAACTCTATTACATTCCTCCAATGAATTGGAGGCCAATGAATTGTTTATACCCACTGCCTCCGCTTCCTCTCCTTCAGCTCCTCCATCCCTTGCAATCTGGTTTCCACCCCCTCCACTCCACTGAAACTTCTCTCTCCAAAGTCACCAATGTTGCCAAATCCAACAGATTCTACTCCATCTTAATTCTCCTAGGCCTCTCAGTGGCCATTGACACTGATGACCGCCCACTCCTCCTGGAAACACTTTTCACGGTCATTGTCTTCTCCTGGTTCTCCTATCTCTCCGTGTTCTTTCGTAGTCTCTAGCGCTCTGCCTAACTGTGGGGGTCCTTCAACGCTCAGTTCTGGGTCCCCTTCTATTCTCCATTTAAACCCACTTCCTTGGAGAACTCATCCGCTTCTACGGCTTCAGCTGCCATCTCTACTCAGATGACCGTAGCCCGAACCTCTCTTCTCTGCAGTCCCACATTCTCTCCTGCCTTTAGGTTACCTCTACTTGGCTGTCCCACGGATATCTCAAACATATCAAAACATTACCCTCCCAAACCCTCTCCTCTCCGCGACATTCCCATTGCCGCTGACACCACCGCCATCCTCCCTGTCTCTCAAGCCTGCAACCTTGGCATTATCCTTGTCTTATTTCTTTCCCTCAACCCACGTATTCAGTCAGTCCCCAAATCCTGACTATTTGGGGGAGTCTATCTTCACAACCTCTAGAATCTGCCCCCTCCTTTCCATTCAAACTGTCACTGGTTCATGCATTTGTCATATCCTACCTCAACTACTGCATCAGCCTCTGTACTGACCTCCCCGCCTCCAGCCTTTCCCCCTCCAGTCCATACTTCACTCTGCTGCCTGGATCAGTCTTCGAAAACCATGGGCTTTAAGGTACTCAATCAGCTCTCTCTCCCTTAACCTATCCTCCCTTCGTCTCCCACTTTAACCTAGCCCGTGAAGTTCTTTGAAGGAACCATTATTAGCTGTAAAAGACTTAAATTAGTATTGATTTCAAATTCTTTTCAGTTATATGTGCAAAGAAAGGTTATTTAGGTCATTTCTAAAAGTTTAGTGAGACAATTAAACTGCAATTAAGAAGCCTCTAATTATTTAGTCTTTGCAACAGAATGTGAGCTGAATACAGCATAATCTTTCTTGTTTTTTCTGCAATGTACGAATCAATGATCCTGACACAGTTTTTCAGTACAGATCTTCCGTGTATTAACAATCACTGAAGCGAAAGTAAATGAAATACCTACTGAATCCCAGCTGAAAAAGTTGCATTTGTTTTGCCTTTAAGCTAATCACTCGGGGGTGCCAAGGAGATACCATCTGGTCAGTATTTATGAGAAGCAGTTAACTCAGTGGTAAGACATTCCAACATAGAATCATAGAGCTTGAAGGGACCCTGTATAGGTCAGCTAGGTCAGCTCCTTGCCTATAGGCAAATAAATGATTCCACCTTCCGTGACATATTTTTTGAAAGATCTCTACAAGTAGGGATTCCACAACCCCTCACGGTTGCCTGTACCAGTCTTTTAGCACCCTGACAATCAACAAAATCTGCCTATGTCCAATTCAAATCACTCCTGCTTTAATTTAAACCCATTTTCACATATTGATTACTCAGTGAATATGTGCGTCCTCTCCATTACAATTCTTCTTATCTTTGAAGACAGTTGTTACTCTCTAACCTCTTCTCCAAACTACCCATCTCAATTTCTTTAACCTTTCCTCACTGAACCTATTTTCCCATCTCTCGCCATTTTTGTCACTCTTTTAGACCCTCTGCAGTGTCTCTGGCTGAGAAGGAGGAGAGAACTGCATCAGAAAAATCAAAGTTAGCGTTTCCAGGAGAAGGGAGTGGTCGACCATGTCAAAGGCAGCCAAGTGGCCGAGGAAAGCTCGGACAGAATAGAGGCCATTTGATTTGGTGAGAAGGGGAGGTCGTTGGTGACGTTGGACAGGGCAGTCCCAATAGAGGGAAAGAAGAGGAAACTAGATTGTAGAGGTTCAAGCAGGGAGTTGGAGGAGAGGAAGTACAGGCAGTGGATGGATCAATCGGCACTTACCGTGAGCAGAAATTACAACACAGAAGAGTCGGTAGACATGATCCCAGCCTACAAGGAGCTTACGGTCCAGAGGGGATACGACCTAGTCTAGGAGTTTGGACAAAGAATGGGAGTGGGGAACTGAGGCAGTAGCTGGATAGTACAATGGGATCCAGAAAAGGTTGGTTTTGGGTTTTTTTAAGGATAGGGAAACCATAAGCCTGTTTGAAAGCCAAGGAGAAAGAACCATCAGAGAGTGAGCAGTTGAAGATGGTAGTCAGGAAGGGGAGAAGAGTTGACACAAGTCTTTATAAGGTATGCAGGTCTAGAGTCGGAGATGCAGGTGAAGGGGATAGATTTTGAAAGCGTGAGGGAGATCTCTTGAGAGATGGCCAGGAAGGGTGAGACAGTGGATATGGGCACGGGAGGGAGCTAGGGAGGTGAGAGGAAGTTTCTGAGGAGCTCATGCCTGTTGGTTTTTATTTTGTAAACAAAGTAGTTGTCAAGGTCATCAGTTTCAGGGGAGAGTTAAAGGTCTGGAATAGTAGGTGGTGACGGGGCATGGGAGTCGAGGGAGGAGAAGCCATGTTGCTAAGAGGAAGAGAGAGCAGAGTTAGAGCAGGTAAGGATGAATTTGAAGTGGCCAGGGTTGGTCTGATACCCAGATTTCCACCAATAGTGTACCCCAACATGAGTGCAAGAGGGAAAGAACTGTGGTCTGGAGGTGATGAAGGGCTGGGAATTTCTTGAAGGATGGTAGGGGAGAGGGGATTGAATCTGGAGGATAAAACAGCGTGGCCTACGTGATAGAGAATGGGCCTGGGGGTCAGAAGGACCTTGGTTCTAGTCCTGGCTCCGCCACTTGTCTGTTGTGTGACCTTAGGCAAGTCATTTCACTTCTCTGGGTTTCAGTCACTCATCTGTAAAATGGGGGATTAAGACTGTGAGTCCCATGTCGGGCAGGGACTGTTTCCAACCCGATTTGCTCATATCTAATAATGTTGGTATTTGTTAAGCGCTTACTATGTGCAGAGCACTGTTCTAAGCGCTGGGGTAAACACAGGGGAATCAGGTTGTCCCACGTGGGGCTCACAGTCTTAATCCCCATTTTACAGATGAGGGAACTGAGGCACAGAGAAGTTAAGTGACTTGCCCACAGTCACACAGCTGACAAGTGGCAGAGCTGGGATTCGAACTCATGAGCCCTGACTCCAAAGCCCATGCTCTTTCCACTGCGCCACGCTACTTCTCAACGCTTAGTACAGTGCCTGGCACAGAGTAAGTGTTTAACAAATGCCCCAATTATTATTAGTTGAGGATATGGATTTGCACGTCAGGAGAGGGGAGAGAAACCCCTAGGCTTATGGACCCGGTCTTCCTTCCAGACAGAATAACAACACAAAAGTTCCATCATCGATGAAATGCCATTGCCTAAATCTTGTAAAACCGGTATCGTTGGCCGTCTTCTTTTATAGGACTTGTGGGTTTGGGGGTCCCATTGTTGTTTTTAAGTGCTTAGTACAGTGCTCTGCACATAGTAAGTGCTCAATAAATACTACTGAATGATTTTTTCAGTAATGGGGAAGAGTTGTGCTGAACCGTCCACACTTAGTTGCCTGATCCCTCATGACCTACAACCCTGTATTGCAGAACACCTGCTTGGAAAAAGCATGCAATCTGGAACCCTCACTATTGGCTTCAAAGGTCTCCATCATCTTGCCCCTTCTTACCTCACCTCCCTTCTCACCTTCTACAGCCCAGCCCGCACACTCCGCTCCTCCGGTACTAACTTTCTCACTGTGCCTCGTTCTCGCCTGTCCCACCGTTGACCCCTGGCAGACGTCCCACCTCTGGCCTGGAATGCCCTCCCTCCTCAAATCCGCCAAACTGGCACACTTCCCCCCTTTGAAGCCTTCCTGAAAGGTCACCTCCTCCAGGAGGCCTTCCCAGACTAAGCCCCCCTTTTCCTCTGCCCCCCCGACTCGCTCCCTTTGCTCTACCCCCCCTCCCCACCCCGCAGCACTCGTGTATATATGTACATATTTATAGTTATAATTCTATTTATTTTTATTAATGATGTCTATATATCTATAATTCTATGTATTTATAATGATGCTACTGATGCCTGCTTACTTGTTTTGATGTCTGTCTCCCCCTTTGTAGACTGCGAACCCGTTGCGGGCATGGATTGTCTCTATTTGTTGCTGAATTTCCTTCCAAGCGTTTAGTACAGTGCTCTGCACACAGTAGATGCTCAATAAATACGATTGAATGAAAGAATGAACACTATCTCAGTTGCTGAGCCCTTATCTGCTTCACGGGGCTGAAGTTGAATGTAAGTTCACATCTGCTGTGCAACTCATCAGAGCCTTCACAAACCCAGTAGCTGTGACTCTGTACGTTTTAATTTAAATTTAGACTTCGAGAAGCAGCGAGGCCTAGTGGGAAAAGCGTTGGCCTGGGAGTCAGAGGACCTGGGTTCTAATCGTGGATCCACCACTTAAAAAAAAAAAAAAGGTATTTATTATGCACTTACTCTGTGTCAGACACTGTACTAAGTTTGGACACAGTCCCTGTCCCACGTAGGACCCACGGTCTTAATCCCCATTTTACAGATGAGGGAACCGGGGCACAGATAATAATGATGATGGTATTTGTTAAGCACTTACTATGTGCCAAGCACTCTTCTAAGTGCTGGGGTGGATACAGAATAATCAGGTTGTCCCACGTGGGGCTCACACTTTTAATCCCCATTTTACAGATGAGGTAACTGAGGCACAGAGAAGTTAAGTGATTTGCCCAAGGTCACACAGCAGACAAGTGGCAGAGGTGGGATTACAACCCATGTCCTCTGACTCCCAAGCCCATGCTCTTTCCACTAAGCCATGCTGCTACTTCTCTTAATAAAGAAGCTGTTTCCTCTAGACTGCAAACTCCTTGTAGCCTGTGAACATGTCTACCAACTCTATTATAATGTACTTTCCCAAGTGCTTGGTACAGTGCTCTGCACACAGTAAGTGTTCAATAAATTTGATGGATTAAGTGACTTGCCCAGGGTCACACAGCAGACGAGTTGTGGAGCTACATCTCACTAGGATATGCTGCTTCTCCCCACTTACCTGTTGTGTGACCTTGGGCGAGTCACTCACTTCTCTGCGCCTCAGTTCCCTCATCTGCCAAATGGGGTTTCAATGCCTGTTCTCCCTCCTACTTAGACCGTGAGCCTCATATGGGACCTCATGATCCTGTATTTACCCCAGGACTCAGAACAGAAGCAGCATGGCTCAGTGGAAAGAGCCCGGGCTTGGGAGTCAGAGGTCATGGGTTCGAATCCCAGCTCTGCCACTCGTCAGCTGTGTGACTGTGGGCAAGTCACTTAACTTTTCTGTGCCTCATTTACCTCATCTGTAAAATAATGGGGATTAACTGTGAGCCTCATGTGGGACAACCTGATTACCCTGTATCTACCCCAGCACTTAGAACAGTGCTCTGCTCATAGTAAGCGCTTAACAAATACCAACATTATTATTATTACAGTGCTTGGCACATAGTAAGTGCTTTAAAAATACTATTTATTATTTCATTATCATCTTGGGAGAGTTGGTCAAAAGTATTTATCAAGAACGTTATCAGTCCATGGCATCTAATCTCAGATGTGATGGAGTTAAAACTCATCTGATTCAGAGAGAATTTTGAGAGAAAGAGGACTCACTGTAGTAGGCCTGTGGAAAGCCCTGCATTCTCTCCTCATTAGCAAGTTAGTTGGGGGTCAAAATTTTCTCTTAACCTTGCAACCTGCTTTGAGGTAACTGCAACATTCAAAAAAAATGAAGCAGAGACAGAGTGAAAGGAAAACGGACAGCACAAAAGAGTCAGTCTGGAATAGCACCGGCAAAACCAGGTGCAAACTCTAAACCCGCCTGAAAGGACCTCACAAAAATGATTTCCTCTAGTGCCCATTTACAGGCAGAAATGTATCCTTAACTTCCTGGATGGCCCAAAGGTTGCAAGGAATTAGGCAGACTGTCAGAATTCCTGAAAGGCATACAATGAGAACCTCATTATAATGAGAAAAAACAAAGGTACGTCCATTCCCAGTTCTTCTGGAACAAGGAGGGCTGCATTCTTGTTCTCTCTCTTTTTTTTAAAATGGTATTTGTTAAGTGCTTACTAAGTGTCAACCGGGGTAAATTTAAGTCACTCAGATGGGACACAGTCCCCTGTTCGACATGGAGCTCACAGTCCAAATAGGAGGGGAGCACATATGTATTAACTATTTCACAGCTGAGGCAACCTGAGGCATTGAGAAGTTAAGTGACTTGCCCAAGGTCGCACATTAGGCAGTTGGCGGAGCTGGGATTTGAATCCAGGCCCGTGCCCTTTCCATGAGGCCACGCTGCTTCTACAAATGTGGTTTGCGTTTCTGAAAAACCCCACTTTAAAGAAAACTCGTGCTGCAGTACTCACCGTGTATGATGTCTTATGAATGTGCACCAACTGTTCCTTCTGACACCATGGTACTCCATACACAAACCAGCTTGCATTGTCCTCTAAGCTCCTTGTGGGCAGGAAACATTTCTACCAACTCATTCATTCATTCAGTCCTATTTATCGAGCGCTAACTGTGAGCAGAGCACTGTATTAAGCGCTTGGAAAGTACAATTCGGCGACAGAGACAATCCCTACCCAACAATGGGCTCACAGTCCAGAAGGGAGGAGATAGACAACAAAACGAAACAAGTAGACAGGCATTGATAGCATCAATATTAATAAATAGAATTATAGAGATATATACATCATTAATAAAATAGAATAATATGTACATATATACACAAGTGCTGTGGGTTGGGGGGAGGGGTAGAGCAGAGGGAGGGAGTCAGGGCGATGGGGAGGGGAGGAGGAGCAGAGGAAAAGGGGGGCTCAGTCTGGGAAGACCTCCTGGAGGAGGTGAGCTCTCAGTAGGGCTTTGAATTGGGAAGTGTGCTAGTTTGGCAGATGTGAGGAGGGAGGGCACTCCAGGCCAGAGGTAGGACATGGGTCAGGGGTCAACGGCGGGACAGGCGAGACGGAGGCACGGTGAGGTTAGCGGCAGAGGAGCGGAGTGTGTGGGCTGGGCTGCAGAAGGAGAGAAGGGAGGTGAGGTAGGAGGGAGCGAGGTGATGGAGAGCTTTGAAGCCAATAGTGAGGAGTTTTTGCTTCATACGAAGGTTGATGGGCAACCGCTGGAGATTTCTGGGGGGGGGGGGGGTGACGTGCCCAGAGCGTTTCTGTAGAAAGATAATCCGAGCAGCAGAGCGAAGGATAGACTGAAGTGGGGAGAGGCAGGAGGTTGGGAGATCAGAAAGGATGCCGATGCAGTAATCCAGTCGGGATGGGATGAGTGATTGTACTAACAAGGTAGATAGCGGTTTGGTTGGAGAAGAAAGGGCGGATCTTGGTGATGTTGTGAAGGTGAGACCAGCAGGTTTTGGTGACTGGTTGGTTGTGTGGAGTGAAGGAGGGAGTGGAGTCAAGGATGACACTTAGGTTGTGGGCTTGTGAGACAGGAAGGATGGTAGTGCCGTCCAGGGTGACGGGAAAGTCAGGACAGGGTTTGGGAAGGAAGATAATATAAATCTGTTATATTTTCCTCTCCCAAGCACTTAGGACAGTGCTCTGCATGTAGTAAGTGCTCAATAATTACCATTGATTGATTGGCTGTCAGATGGACCTTCCTGAATTCCCTAACAATGTTTTAGACAAAACATGTAGTCAAAACACATGTTATGCTAGAACTAAGTTTACAATCAAATTTATAATGGGGAAAAATAGAACGAAAGCTGTTTTATTTGCAACCCTATAACACGTGCCTGCCTACTTCTCTCAGTTGACTAATACAGAGGAGCTGACTGCACAACCAGAAGAAAAGTTATTCCCAGAGAGGAAAAAAAAAAGCAGGCGCTCAGTCTCAAAACCAGTGGTTCTCAACCCTTTTTCCCCATCAGGGGAAGCTGGATATCTTTACTTTTCCTCAAGGCACACCTGAGAATTTTAATAACATCTTGGAGGTGTCAGGTTTAAATAATCTTTTCAATTCAATATCTTCAAAATGTGGAAATAAGATTAAAACCATTCATAATGACTACTTCAATTTTAATGAGCAATCCAAGCTGGATGATATTTCCGAGTTGGGAGGTACACCCAGAGAAATGTGCACACGTGCACAAAGAGGAGAGAAGGAAATCAGGCGGGCAGGGAGAGTGCCTACCAACTCTCCCAAGCACTTAGTACAGTGCTCTGCACACAGTAAGCACTCAATAAACACCACTGATTGTGTCCAGACTGCTCTTTTTTAAAAATGGCATTTATTAAGCATTTACTCTGTGCCAGGCATTGAACAAAAGCAGTGGGGTAGCTACAAGATAAATCAGGTTGGACATAGTCCGTGTCTCATATAGGCCTCACAGCCTTAATCCCCATTTTACAGATGAGATGACTGAGGCACAGAGAAATTAAGTGACTTGCCCCAGATCACACAGCAGACAAGTGGCGGAGTGGAATTAGAACCCAGGCCCTTCTAGCTCCCAGGCCTGTGCTCTTTCCACTAGGTCATGCTGCTTATCTTGGCTCTACACCAGTGCTTGGCTAAGTGCTTAATAAATATCATCACTGTTGTTATTATTAATAACCTTATGACAGTCTTTACAGATTTTCATGGCACACCAGTGAACACTTCGTTTCGTACCGCTGCTCTAAACCTACAAGAAGGGAAGAATACCAAATGAGTTAAACAGGTAATTTATCTAAATTTTACCTTCATAGATCTTCAGTAGAAAAGAGCAAACGTCCCATTAGCTCAATTTTTTTTTGATTCAGAAGGACCCAATGGGGCCGCTGATGTGGAAACCTAATATTCCGCCGTAGCCAGCCTCTTCTAGGTTATCTTCGTATCTCTCGTTATTCCCTAATGAGCGTTTTTCAGAATTTCCTAACCTTTCATTATCTCAAGGTTTAGCATGTACAGACATCCCCCCCAACACACCTTCTGAACGATCACAGTACATAAAATGTGGAACTATATCGTACACTACTTGCTGACCTAGCCCAGGATCTTCAAGCCCCGCCCTGCGTATGTTCAATTTCTGCCTGAAAATTCAGCCCCTTCCTGCCCCCCCCCCCCCCCCCCCCGGTCTATTCCTGTTTCCAGCAGTTTTCCTCCCTTTCCAGAATCCTAACGCAACCCCTCCCTTGCCTCTTGCCCATTCCCACCCCTTAAAAAAATAAATCAGTGACCCATGGTGCTTTACTCAACCCCCTCCCGGCTCCTGCCTGTCCACAGCAGCAGCCCTGACGGTCACCATGGAGACAGGGGGAGTGGTTAATCCCAGGAGCCAACAACAATTTGCAGCTGCGAGCAGAGGCAGAGCCTCTGATGTGGGATCAGGGCAAGGAAGAGGAGGAAAGCGAGGGGCCCAGGGATGTCAGCCGCAGCACCGGCGTCGGTGGAATTCTTGGAGGAACTCAGGGGCTGAGCAGGGGCCAGATGAGGCTACACAGGGACCCAGGCCCTTGCCTGCGAAATCCCTCAATCTCGGTGACAAGAGATGCAAGCCAAGCAGCCGGCTCAAATGCCTCCCCACTGCTGCAGGCAGCTAGGTTGGAACCCAGGTGCCTGGCCGTCGGAAGGGGGCTCTGGTGGCATTAGTAATAAAAATGGGGTGGCTAGGGAGGACTGGACAAGATTGGGGTGCCAGAAAAGTCTCTGTGAATAGTGAAGGGGAAGGAGGATAGCAGGGAGGGATTCATTCATTCAATCGTATTTATCGAGCACTCACTGAGTGTAGAGCACTGTACGAAGCGCTTGGAAAGTACAATTCAGCAACAGAGACAATCCTGCCCATCTACAGTGTCACTTTTAGTTACCTATAGGGGCTGGTCATCATGTTGAAGCTAGTTCTGAAATGGGAACCTAACAAATTGCACGTAAACCTATGGGAAAATAAACCCCAAAATACAGCTAGCTGCCCGTGATACATCCACATTTTTTAAGGAACCTCTCATGGCTGTATCATGGGACACCCCATTATTTAACCTGTCAGGTAGATGGCAAGGTTTTATAACTGGAAACATTTAAGCAGAGAAAAGCTGATTGTTCAAGACCGCATGCTGTAGAGAAACAGTGTGGCCTAGTGGATAGAGCACGGGCCCGGGAGTCAGGAGGACCTGGATTCTAATCCCTCTCTGCCACTCGTCTGCTGTATGACCTTGAGAGAGTCACTTTACTTCTCTGGGCCTCAGTTACCTCATCTGTAAAACGGGGATTAGGACTGTGTTGAACCGGATTATTTTGTATCTACCCCAGCACTTCATACTGTGTCTGGCACATCATAAGCACGTAACAAATACCATTAAAAAAAAAAAAAAAACCTTGACAGCTAAATGCTCAAAACGGCTCATGATTTCCAGGGTGTGAATGAAAAAAATCCCTGCACAAAGCAGAACTCCTATTAGCAACACAGAGTTAACCCTTGCGACAGAATTCCCTTAACAACGCAGCCCACTGACCACCAGTGCAAAGAGAGACAAGGAAGTAGAAAATCGAATCAAGAAGGTCAGCACCTCCTTTGGGAGACTGTCCTACAGAGTCTGGTACCAGGCCCTAGACCAGACTAAAGGTGTACAGAGATATAGTCTTGCCCAACCTTCTCTGCAGCTGAGCTCTCCAGATCCCACACGGGCGCATGTTCGACTCCTCGAGCAGCTCCGTCAGCAACATTTATAGGCTGGACTCAATCGATCACTCCGTGGTATTTGTCGAGCACTTGCTGTGCGTAGAGCACTGTACTGAATGCTTGGGAGAATACAATACAATGGAGTCGGTAGACACGTCCCCTGCCCGCAATGAGCAGTCTAGAGAGGCAGACATTAAGAAGCCCATATACGCAATCCTGTCTAACTGTCCATTCATAGGACATTTGTCAGGTGGGGCTGAAAGTGCGTATTTATTGAGCACTTACAGTCTTACGTGACAATCACTCACCACAGCGCCAAAGCCTTATTGAAGTCTCATCTTGTCCAGAAGGCCTTCCCCAAGTAAGTCCTCATTTCCTCAACCTCCTCTCCCCACTCTGTCATTCTTGTATTTGGATTGGCGCCCTTTATTCATTCCACGCTCAGCCCCACAGCGCTTCTGTACATATCCATAGTTTATTTTAATGCCTGTCTCCCTGTCTAGACCGTAAGCTCCTTGTGGACAGAGAACATGTCTCCCAACTCTGTTATATGGTACTCTCCCAAGTGCTTAGTGCAGTGTTTTGCATACAGTAAGCACTCAATAAATAGAGTTGATTGATGACTTGAGGATAACGCCAACCTTCCGGGCTCGTGAGACAAGGAGGATGGTGGTGGTGTTTACAGTGATGGGAAGGATGTGGAGAGGAGAGAGTTTGGGTGCTTAGATACCACCGTTATTCTTTATTACATTGTATTATTTCCCCCCAAAGTCTTTAGCATTCCTCAAATTCCCAAAACCTCATACATCAACCGTCCCCCAAGAGTAATTCAGTAAGTCAGTAATTTTAGTCATTTTGCTCATAAAAATCGTTCTCAGCAGTTGGCAAACCTGGTTGTAATGTACAGGTCCACATCCTTTTCTGAAATCTACTGCCGGTCTGAGTAAAAAATAGTTCCCGTATGATGTGACTAGACCGTGACTAATCACCATCTTGGGGATTAGTCAAAACGCATACATGGTAATTGATGTCAAAAGACAAAGTATTGCAAGAGTGAAAGAGAGAGAAGCTATCCAAGTCATCAGAGCTTGTTTTCCCTTTAATTGCATTATCTGACTCTTTTATTGTTCAGCACTTTAGATGGCAGTCCAAATTTTTTCAATATGCAGTTTTTTCTTTATAGTCTGAAGTTTATTTTTTAAATTTCACATTTGTAATTAGAAGAAGCCTGAGGAAATCAACTTGATTCTTTAACCTGGGCAGACAGAGCAGCATTTGAAGGGACCATAATTTGTACAGAAGTGATCAAAGCTCAAGAACTCTCATTGAGGTTAGCAAACGGGGTTTTTTGCCAACTGCCTAATTTACCTACACCCTCAGATTTAACTCTGTGCCTTGTTTTGTTTTTAGAATTTGAAGAAGAGTATTGTTATAATAGCGGGCGAGGAAACCACAACACACTTATTTTTAGGTGGTGTTTAACAACATACTTTACCGATGAGAGTTATTTATAAACTCCAGGGATGAGGAAGGTTTTGAAGAGAAATTTAAAGCAAGGAAACAGTGTTGCTTGGGGCAAGGTGGAAAGTCATTATTATTATTATCAACATCATCATTATTATATAATAATTATTTTATAAAAGTGCTATACCGAAAGCACTATTACTAGTATTAATGGTGCTTTTGGTAGAGCACTTTTATCTTTCTGAGGTGCTTTCACGGCTCAGTGGAAAGAGCCTGGGCTTTGGAGTCAGAGGTCATGGGTTCGACTCCCGGCTCTGCCACTTGTCAGCTGTGTGACTGTGGGCAAGTCACTTAACTTCTCTGTGCCTTAGTTACCTCATCTGTAAAATGGTGATTAACTGTGAGCCTCACATGGGACAACCTGATTACCCTGTATCTCCCCCAGCGCTTAGAACAGTGCTCTGCACATATTAAGTGCTTAACAAATACCAACATTATTATTATTATTATTATCTCATTTTATCTTCACAACCCCCTGTGAGATAGGGAAAGGCAGGTACTGTTATCCCCATTTTGCAGGTGAGGAGACAGGCCAAAGGAAGTGAAGTGACTGGCCTGAAGTTGCACAGATCGGGGGCAGAGCTGGGATTAGAATTTAGACCACCTGATTCCGAAGCCTAGCGAGCTGAAAAGCAGAGGCTGACAAGGAATAATCAATCAGAAGGGAAAGACACACTCTAAAGTGAAATAAAATGAATACATGGGGCATTTTCTGGTTTCATCCATTCGTTCAATAGTATTTATTGAGCACTTATGTGTGCAGAGCACTGTACTAAGCGCTTGGAATGGACAGTTTGACAACATATAGAGACAGTCCCTGCCCAATGACGGGCTCACAGTCTAATTGGGGGAGACAGACAGACAAAAACAAGACAACATAATCACGATAAATAGAATCAAGGGGATGTACACCTCATTAACAAAATACACCTTGAGTGTTGAGTTTTCTACCAACTCTGTTATATTGCACTCTCCCAAGGGCTTAGGATAGAGCTGTGCCCATAGTAAGCGTGCCCATAGTAAGCGCTCAGTAAATAGGACTGATTGGAATAAGAAATGGGCAAAAATGGATCCTGGAAATAGACATGGTATATCAGGACCTATGATAAAGGACAGAGAAAGAGGAGATTTGAGGAACAGTTTGCTGGGATTATACATTATTTGTTGTTATTATTATTTTAACAAAATAGAGAAGCAGTGCTTAGTGGAAAGAGCACGGGCTTGGGAGTCAGAGGACATGGGTTCTAATCCCGCCTCTGCCACTTGTCTGCTGTGTGACCTTGGGCAAGTCACTTCTCTGTGCCTCGGTTACCTCATCTGTAAAATGGGGAGTAAGACTGTGAGCCCCACGTGGGACAACCTGATTCCCCTGTGTCTACCCCAGCACTTAGAACAGTGCTCTGCACATAATAAGCGCTTAACAAATACCAACATTATTATTATTACCCTGTATCTACCCCAGCGCTTAGAACAGTGCTTGGCACATAGTAAGTTCTTAACAAATACCACTATTATTATTATGATCACATCTTTGGAGAAGTCTTTTGCCTCTTTCCCTTAACACCTGGATACTGGAATCAGACAGCCAAAGACTAGTACTTCAAATGTTTAAAAGCACTCATTTAGAGAGTGCAAATTATGCCATTAATTTACAATTGTGGTCTTCTGAGGTGGAGGGGGTTTAATGGTTCTGACAGCAAACAATAGCAGTAGCAAAATACTCCTGCTTCCTAAGCCATGTCGACTGCATCAACTTCTGTGAAACTGAAATCTTTTAACCTAAGATGCTGCATGTGAGAGGGAGTCCTCCATTTGCTTTATCTGTTCATCTGATTTACTTCTGCATGTTTTGTGGCCTGTCTCTGCGTATCTATAAAGTCTACTGCAGGTGTTAGTTACCACAAAGAGCAGATTATGGTATCCAGAGAGAAGCCTACCGTTATTTCAGAAAAAAAAAAGACAGACAGCTGAGACCTGCTTCAATGGATACAGCTGGGAGCTCAACTTGAGCCTCTCCATCTGCCAAATTCCCTGCTCCGGATTTTTCCCAGCAGTAGCTCAGAAGCCTGAGATATTTTGCTCACAGAAGCTCTCTTAGTAACATTCAGTGCTTAATGTGGAGGCCCACAGTCAATCAATCAATTGTATTTATTGAGCCCTTACTATGTGCAGAGCACTGTCCTAAGCACTTGGGAGGGGACAGTATAACAGTTGGTAGACATGTTCCCAGCCCACAAGGAGTTTACACTCTAGAGGGAGAGACAAGCATTAATATAAATGAATAAATTGTGGATATGTCCACGAGTGCTAAGGTGCTGAGGGAAGGGTGAATAAAGGGTGCAAATCCAAATTGTAAGGGCGATGCAGAAGGGATGAGAAAATGAGGGCTTAGTCGGGGAAGGCCTCTCGGAGATGTGCTTTTAATAAGGCTAATAAATCAAGAATTTAATATGACAAGAATTAAACACTGCCAGTGTGTCATTTAGAAAAACTTGGTGGTGGTATTTACAGTGCCATTTCCCTCCGTTTCTTTTAACTTTTACTGTACTGTAATAAAGAACACTTTGATTTATATGTATTTTACTCAAAGACGACCCCGCTGGCAGTAAAATTCGCCTGTAGTAATAATAATAGTGGTATTAAGCACTTACTATGTACCAGGCACTGTACTAAACCCTGAGGTAGGTACAAGATAATCGAGTTGGACATAGACTCTGCCCACACAGGGCTCACAGTCTCAATCCCCAATTTAAAGTTGAGGGAACTGAGGCCCAGAGAAGTGAAGTGACTTGCCCAAGGTCACACAGCAGACAAGAGAAGCAGCGAGGCCTAGTGGATAGAATACAGGCCTGGGAATCAGAAGGACCTGGGTTCTAATCCCAGCTCTGCTACTTGTCTACTGTGTGACCTTGGACGAGTACCTTCCCTTCTCTGTGCCTCCGTTACCTCATCTGTAAAATGGGGATTGAGACTGGGACCCCTATGTGGGCCAGGGATTGTGTCCAACTCGATTATCTTGTATCTACCCCGGCGCTTAGTAAAGTGCCTGACACATAATAAGTGCTTAACAAATACCATTATTAATATTAGTATTACGTGGCAGAGCTGGGATTAGAACCCAGGTCCTCTTACTCCCAAGCCTGTGCTTTTTTCACTTGGCCACGCTGCTTCTTATATGTTTATGGGTGCATATGTAATAATAGTAGTAATTATTATTATTATTATGGTATTTAAGCACTTACTATGTGCCAAGCACTGTTTTAAGTTCTGTATTTACTAGGGTAAATACATGGTAATAAGGTTGTCCCATATGAGGCTCATAGTCTTAATCCCCATTTTACAGATGAGGGAATGGAGGCACAGAGAAGTTAATTGACTTGCCCAAAGTCACACAGCTGGTAAGCAGCGGAGCCGGGATTAGCACCCACAACCTTTTGACTCCCTAGCCCATGCTCTTTCCGCTAAGCCGCGCTGCTGAAAACCTCAAATCTGACTGTCAGTTGTATTTACTGAGTGCTTTTGCTATATACAGAGCACTGTACTAAGCACCTGGGAGAGGAGAGCATAGCAGTAAACGGATACATTCCCTGCCCACGTCGAGCTTGCACGCCCCCTTTATGCTCTCGCGCTTGGTGTTTGCAAGCGCCGTGTCTTTGATTGTCGGAAAGCTCTCCCAGTTTCACAAGGGCCTCCTCTTCAGCAGCAGAAGGTACATTCAGCGGGATAATGCAAGGGTGTTGCCACGTGGGCACTATTCCCTCCTCGGTCGCGACGAGGCTGGAGCAGGGTTGACTGCTGTCCAAAACTGAACCACTCATCCTCTCTCCCAAACTCTCCCCAGCACGTCCCATCCCTGTTGACGGCACCACCCTCCTCCCTGCCCGACAGGTCCGCAGCCTGGGCATGAGCCTTTGACCCTTCTCTCTCCTTCAACCGGCATATTGAGTCGGGAACCGAATCTTGTCGACTCTATCTCCACAACATCTCCAGAATCCACTCCTTCCTCCCGATCCAAATTACAGCCACACTGCCAAGCACTCATCATATCCCGCCTCGACTACTGCCCCACCCTCCTCACTGACCTTCCTGCCTCCAGCCTCTCCCCTCTCCAGTCCATATTTCACTCCGCTGCCCGGATATTTTTCCAAAAAGTCATCCTGCACACGTCTCCCCACTTCTCCAGTACCTCCAATGGTTGCTCATCCATCTCCCCCTTTGGATTCACTCATTCATTCAACCGTATTTATTGAGCGCTTACTGTGTGCAGAGCACTGTACTAAGCGCTGAGGTAGATACAACATAATCATAATCATTATTACTGTTGTTCAAAAGGGCTTTGACCAGGGAGCGTACTGGCCTGTCAGATATGAGGAGGGAAGGTGTTCCAGGTGCGAAGCAGGACGTGAGGGAGAGGTCATTGGCAAGACAGGCGAGGTGGAGGTAAGGTGAGAAGGTTGGCATTAGAGGAGTGAAGTGTATGGGCTGGGTTGTAGTAAGAGAGTAGTGAGGTGAGGGAGAAGTTGAGTTGTTTTTTTATTAGCATTGCTGGTGTAGACTGAGTCACCCACACTGTCGCCCAGTCTCCTTGTTGCCAAAAAGCATGTGTTGTGAGATGGTGGGGTGCGTTTTTGGCCGTGGGACAGAATATCTTCAAAGGCCCTCTCAGCTGCAGATGTTGCCGTACCCTCATCCACAATACCGTTTGTACACCGTTATCGAGGGACACCCTCCCATCCATTTTATCCGCTTGGGCCTCCATTTCTTATCCACACTTCTCTGAGACTTCAATTCCTAGTCTCCCTCCTGCTTAGATCGTGAGCCCCATCCGGGGCCTGATTATGTTGTATAATAATAATGATGATGATAGTATTATTTAAGCGCTGTTCTAAGCGCTGGGGGGAATACAAGGTGGTCAGGTTGTCCCACATGGGGCTCACAGTCTTCATCCCCATCTTACAGGTGAGGGAGCTGAGGCCCAGAGAACTGAAGTGACTTGCCCAAAGGCACACAGCTGACAAGTGGTGGAGCCGGGATTAGAACCCATGACCTCTGGCTCCCAAGCCCGGGCTCTTTCCACAGAGCCACGCTGCTTCTCTACCTCAATGCTTAGCACAGTGCATGGCACATAGTAAGCGCTTAACAAAAACCACAGTTTATCAATCTTTGGCATCTTCAGTGGGAACCCAAGGATGTTCTGTGGCCAGAGAATAAAATGTGCTCATTTTTTTAAGATTAAATTAGTATCTGTTAAGGCCTATGTGCCAAGCGGTGTACTTGTATTAACTCAGTTGTATTGCACTCCCCTAAGCACTTACTACAGTGCTCGGAACAC
The DNA here is from genome assembly GCF_004115215.2 of Ornithorhynchus anatinus. Taxonomy (NCBI): domain Eukaryota; kingdom Metazoa; phylum Chordata; class Mammalia; order Monotremata; family Ornithorhynchidae; genus Ornithorhynchus; species Ornithorhynchus anatinus. The sequence continues at coordinate 10,150,215 of NC_041750.1, forward strand.
TGTGAGCGCTCAGTAAATGCCATTGATCGATTGCAGGCAAGCTGAATAGGGAAAAGGAGTGGAAAATGGCCAAGGGTAAAATCTGTGGGGTCGCTTGACAATAGCAAATTGCTTGCTGCCCTCTTGTATTTCAGGATTCAGACAGGAGGCTTCTTGGTCCTTTTGTATCCAGCCCCACCCCTCTTCTCCCACCTTCCCTTCTCCGGTGAGGAAATGAGCCCAGTGTCATTCATTCAGTTGTATATATCGAGCGCTTACTGTGTGCAGAGCACTGTACTAAGCGCTTGCAAAGTACAATTCGGCAACAGAGACGATCCCTACCCAACAACGGGCTCACCGTCTAGATGGGGGGGATGGCTCCCTGCTCTGGGCAAAGAACCACACCTCCCCAGAAGGGTATTTATTAAGCACTTACTATGTGCCAAACACTGTACTAAGGACTGAGGAAAAACTCCACCCCACCACCCCAAACCAAAAAACAGAAACTTGAGCTATTGAGTACAGGCAACTTCAGCAGGGCAGCTATGAAGCAGAAGTAGTAAAGTGATGACTTTTAAAGTCGTTACAAATGAAAGACCCTTGTCATGATTGACTCACTTGAAAGGGAATGCAGTAAGAAACGGAAGAGATCGGAACCTCGAAGTCAGGAAGACAGAGTAGAGGCCATCATATTATTTCATGTCTACACTAGCAAAGAGAAGTTGAACACTGAGGCAATTGTCCAGATCAATCAGGCCCAAAATACCTCTGGATCCCAAACCTTCTGGGTCTTCTAACCCACCAGGGTGCCCTTTGACATCCCTCTCTGTGCCCCGAATCCTTCCAGGCCCAAATTTTACTCTGTGTCTTGATTTGCCACGATCACCTCTTGGGAAACTTCTGCCCCCAGATAACCAAAGAACCTCCTTCCTAATCCTTGTCTGAGACTGGCTGGGTTCCAAGTTAATACTTTCTATGATTTGGTACCTACTCCCATTAACTTCCCTTCGGGGAGGGGTACTTAGGAGTGAATGAGTCTCCTCCTGGGTTTCTCCTTCCTGCTTCCTCTGAGTGTGGGGCTAGTCTGAGTGATCGTCATAGGGACGGAGCCCTAAAATCTATGACCCTCCTCCCACTTAATGAGGGGGTACCTGGTCACCGTAATAGCATTTCACATCATGGTCCACACTATTGAAAATACCAGGGTTTTATAACTCAAGTAACTAATACCAGAGAGCACTGGTACATCCTGGTTCACACTCACTGAAAAAGAAGACTGAATGAAGTAGTTTCCCATACAAAGGAATTTAAAGCACATTACTCCATCTCAAGGTCCTCAAAATAGACCAAAACAAAAATATATATTTTAGTGACCAAAAACACAGTAGAGTTTACACTATTAACTTGGATAACCAAATGATCATGTAAATGTGTACCAATAATAAAAGATTATGCCTTTAAATACTTAACACACGTGCACACCGAAAACCCCCATCACTGTCCTCAAGGTTGACCCCCACCAAACTAAAAGCTTTGCATCTGTTGATTTAATGCTCATCTGAGGCCAGACACTTCGACACATCCAATTTCACTGCCAGACCCAAGCTCTTGGAATGTTTTTTCCTCTGTTCTAGCTGCAGTAGCTTTGGTATCCTAGTTTGAGATCCTGATGAAGAGGCAGCGTGGCCTAGTGGATAGAGCCGGGGCCTGGGAATCCGATGGACCTGGGTTCTAATCCCGCCTCTGCCACTTGTCTGCCGTGTGACCACGGGCAAGTCACTTAACTTCTCTGTACCTCAGTTCCCTCAACTGCCAAATGGGGATTCAATACCTGTTTTCCCTCCTGTGAGTCCCACGTGGGACCCGATTATCTTGCATCTACCCTGGCGCTTAGCATAGTGTTTGGTGCATACTAAGAGCTTAAATACCAGTGACTATTATAATTATTATTATTATCCCGATGTTTGCATGTGAGGGATAGGTAACGTCGAGGCCAAACCCAGAATCTCTCTTGTGTTGGCCCCCAGCGTCTATCCACACAGAACACACACAAGGCTGCTCAGAGCACATGTGTGATGAACCCAGAGCACTGTCGTGAAGTGGGGGAGCACCGTAATACTGGAATTAAAATTCAATAGCGCTATTGTGAAAAGGCCCTAAAAGAAAAGTAGGAACAGGGTGGCTGAAGTCAGGCAAAAAAAATCAACAAAACCCGTTATGGGATGAAAACTTCTTCAGCCAGGAGTACTCCAGTCCAAGTACACTCAGTTCTGCCAGGACGCATGTTTTCACGACGTGTTTTGGCTAAAATATTGTTAAGGAGGTAGGGAATGTTCATCTGACAATGTGAGCCTGTTTGAAATCGGGATCCTGTGAGGTTGGAAATGCAGCGTATGCATATATGGGGGTGGTGTCAGATAGCGGGAGAAACACAGAGCAAGGTTTCCTGAACACGGTGAAGCAGTGTGGCCAGGTAGATGGAGCCTGGACCTGGGAATCAGAAGGATCTGGGTTCTAATCCTCACTCTGACACTTGTCTGCTGTGTGACCTTGAGCAAGTCACTTCATTTCTCTGGGCTTCAGTTACCTCATCTGTAAAATGGGGATTAAGACTGTGAGCCCCATGTGGGACATGGACTCTGTCCAATCTGATTAGCTTGTATCTTCCCCAGTGTTTAGTAGAGTGCCTGGCACATAGTAAGGGTTTAACGAGTGGCATTTAAAAACCAAACGAACAAAAAAACCCCACGGGGTCTTGAAAAAGCCAGCCCCGGATTTCAGGAGAACTGCACGTAATCAGGACCTGTGCCGGCCACTTGTGGCCACAATATTGCTCGTGTCTTAAAATGGATTCAACGCAAAGAGTAATCATCGCTCTGTTCCCCAGCATTCACTAGAGACTTTTTCCTCAATTGGAGCACTTGCAGATGATGAAGACTGGGTATGATTGCACTATGTAATCTCCGTGCAATTGGAAATAATCCTTCTAGGCTCTGGGCCTCTTCATTTTTGTCTGTTGGACATTCCGTGTTGTCGGACTACATCGTCGTTACTCGGGTTCAATTTCTACTGCAGACTTTTATGTAGTAAACCCAGCTCTCCCAAAACTAGTGGCTCACAGCCTTATAGGCCTCTTCACATAAGATTTTCAAATGATCCCCCAAGGTTTGTTGATGACGTTTGCCAATGGTCACAGTGCCTGGCACAGAGTAAGCGCTTAACAAATACAACAGTTAACGGGCCACAGAGTGGTAAAGCGAGCAGTCGGGAATCACAGAATTAATCCACTTGCTCTAATCCCGGCTTTGCCATTTGCTTGCTGTGTGACCTTGAGCGAGTCACTTAACTTGCCCTGGAAGCAGCGTGGCTCAGTGGAAAGAGCACAGGTTTGGGAGTCAGAGGACATGGGTTCTAATGCCAGCTCCGCCACCTGTCTGCTGTGTGACCTTGGGCAAGCCGCTTTTAACTTCTCTGTGCCTCAGTTACCTCATCTGTAAAATGGGGATTAAAACTGTGAGCCCTCCGTGGGACAACCTGATTACCTTGTGTTTACCCCAGCGCTTAGAACAGCGCTCGGCACATAGTAAGCGCTTAACAAATGCCATGATTATTATTAACTTCTCGGTGCCTCAGTTTCCTCATCTGTAAAAGGGGGATTCAATACTTGTTCTTCCCTCTCCTGTAGACTGGGCATCACGCAGGACAGGGACTGTGTCTGACCTAATTAACTCAGACCTACCCCAGGGCCTGGCGCATAGTAAGCGCTTAATAAATGCCATAATTATTGTCGTTAGAAAAATGTGGGACGAGACCTCAAGAATGTGAACCTTATTTTCCGCTCAGACTTTTCGTTACTCCTTAACTCTTAACTATTTCAGTTTTTGAAATAAGTGCCTTTTAGGATGTTCCCCCCCCCCCCAGTTCCAATTTCTGTCCTTTTCCCACCAGATACACATCTCTGCTTTATCCTGTAATTAATTTTGAACGGAGTTTCAAATGAAGCAGTCAACAAGACGGTTCCTCTCCTTTTGGGAACTTTGCTACCTGGGTCTTTGCTGATCAGTGGTGCATTAGAGAAAGATAAATACTATGTCAAATTTTTACCAGAGATGCTTCCTGGATGCCTCTGATAGATTAATTTCTTCACACTCTTTTCACCATGATAATAACTGGCATAATTGCAGCTATTAGCAGTGGGAGCAGCTGTCTCCATGGTAACATTAGACCCCATTAAAATCACCTTCATCACTCTAAGAAAGCTGTTCCACAGGAACAATAGGAAAGCAGGGAGGAGGCAAGTTACTGGAGGGTTGATTTTCTCCTTGACTCTACAATTTCCCATCTTTTCTATATGCTAATGTAATCGTTTTTAAGCAGAGGAAAGCTCATAAATGGACTCCGGTCTGTTTCTTAAATAATCTAACAGTAAGATCCGCAGTACGAAAACAGCACTTGGGCCGAGATTCTGCAGGAGGCAAAGTGCACTAGAAGGAACAGTTATTAACCAGGTGCAGTTTCTCGGTAGCCTCTATTGTGTTGAGAGAGTGAACGATTTTAGGAGCTTTATTCTTAACAAAAACATAGCATGGAGGATTTGATAATGCCATAATAATTCACACTGGCTGCCTGATCCGGCTAAATCGACTTTCATGTTTGTGATAAATCGGCCTCATAAATCAGGCTACCTTTGCCAGATGAGAGGTGTGCTGTCTGAATTATACAATCTAGGATTTGATCCAGATTTGCACTTCCAGAAGTCTGGTGGGTGTTGAAAAATGGAAGAATTTTGACTTGCTCTATTTGAATTTCCACCCCTGCGGGTGTCTCTGTCATGACCTTTTGGTCTTTTCACATACTTGAACAACTTGGAGAATTGATTTGAAACACCCCACGTAAACAGAGAGACATACAAATATAACCATAACCTGGTTGCTGTAAGTGTTTGCCACTTCGGCTGAAACAGCTCTGCCTTTATCTTGCCACCTAAATCAACATCCAGATTTTTTTCTAAAAGTTTTTCAACCATTTTCTTTCCCCCCTTGATTGTATCTTCCCTCCTTTACCTTCCCATACCTCTCTCCCCAACATGGTAATTGGAGAGCACTTATAAGATGCTTTGAGATTCCCATCTCCTTTCATTAGTAATTCATGGGTTTCTCTGGATGTGGGAGAGACTCTTTCCCTCACACGTAGAAAAAGCCGCGCATAAATCCATGTGACCAGGAGCTCCCTAGGAGATGAAGGGAGGTCATCCTCTCCATGGGATTAGCACCCAAGTTGGGGAAGCAATTAGCCTTGACCTCTAAATTTTTGGATAGGGTGGGTAGCCATGAACAGTAAGAACTGTGGATTATTTCTCTCAAAATCCACCCACTCCACCTATGCATCCGACCCCATTCCTTCACTTGCCCCTACCCCTTCTTCCCTCCCTAACTGCCATCTTCAACTGTTCACTCTCCAAAGGCTTCTTCCCCATTGCTTTTAAACATGTTCATATCTCCCCTATCCTAAAAAAACCCTCCCTTGACCACATGGCTTCCTCCAGTTATCACCCCATCTCCCTCCTACCATTCCTCTCCAAACTCCTTGAGCAAGCTGTCTACACCCTCTGCCTCAATTTCCTCTCCTTGACCCCCTCCAATCTGGCTTCACTCTCCCTCACTCCACAGAAACCACCCTCTTAAAGGTTACCAATGATCTCCTTTTTGCTTAACCCAATGGCCTCTACTCCATCCTAATCCTCCTAGACCTTTCAGCTGCCTTTGACACCATTGACCCCTCCCTTTTCCTGGAAACGTCTTCTAACTTCGGCTTCACTGTCACTGTCCTCTCCCAGTTCTCCTCCCACCTCTCTGGGCACACGTTCTCAGTCTCTTTGGTGGGCTCCTCCTCTGCCTCCCATCCCCTAACTTTGGGGGTCCCTCAAGGTTCAGTTCTGGGTCCCTTCTTTTTCCCATCTACGCCCACTCCCTTGGAAAACTCACTGGCTCACCTGGCTTCAACTATCGCCTCTGTGCCGATGACACCCAAATCTACATCCCCAGCCCTGATCTCTCTCCCTCTCTGCAGTCTCCCATTTCCTCCTGCCTTCAAGACATCTCTACTTGGACATCCTCCGGTCACTTCAACTGTAATCTGGCTAAAACTGAACCTCTTATCTTCCCTCCCAAACCGTGTCCTCCCCCTCACTTTCCCATCACTGTTGACGGCACCACCATCCTTCCTGTCTCATAAGCACACAACTTGGCATAATCCTTGACTCCTCTCTCTCGTTCAGTCCACATATTCAAGCCATCCCTAAATCCTCTCAGGCCTACCTTCACGACATAGCCAAAACCCACCCCTTCCTCTCCATCCAAACTGCTATCACATTAATGCAAGCATTTATCCTATCGTGCCTTGATTACCTCCATGCCTCCTGTCTCTCCCCACTCCAGTCCATACTCCATTCTGCTGCTCGGGTCATTTTCCTTCAAAACCATTCAGACAATATTTCCCCACTCCTCGAGAAGCTCCAGTAGTTGCCCATCCACCCCCGCATCAAACAAAAACCCCTCACCGTTGGCTTTAAGGCACTTAATTGCCTCGCCCCCTCCCTCCTCACCTTGTTACTCTCCTGCTGCAACCCAGCCCGCACACTTCGTTCCTATTCTCGCTGTACCTCCATCTCGTCTATCTGGCCACTGACCTCTCGCCCGCATCCTACCTCTGGCCTGGAACGCCCTTCCTGAACCCATGGCCTCTGCCTCCCAAGCCCGGGCTCTTTCCGCTAAGCCACTCTTGCTTCTCTGCCAATCTTAGAACGCTAGCCGATCTTCGTCCTGCTGATTCACCACTCTCCCGGTTCTTTATCTACCCCTCCAATTGCCCCTTCTCTGGGTCCTCTTCCACTTCTCACCCCCTAACCGCCCCAGTCTCTCAAGGCCGTTAAAGGTTGCGACTGCTGTGAAGTGGCCTGGGCTTGGGGCTGCAGTTGCAGGCCTCTTCCACCAGATGGCACCGTTTCGGATCACAGTTGCAAGAACTCTCCCCATTCATTCATTCATTCATTCAATCGTATTTATTGAGCGCAACACTGTACTGAGCGCTTGGAAAGTACAATTCGGCAACGCCTGAATTTCTAACCGATTTCAGATACTTCTTAAGATTACAAAGCCTGAGATTGAATTCACTAAGTAAGAATCCTTGAAATTCATTCAATAGTATTTATTGAGCGCTTACTATGTGCAGAGCACTGTACTAAGCGCTTGGAATGTACAAATCGGTAACAGATAGAGACAGTCCCTGCCCTTTGACGGGCTTACGGTCTAGTTGGGGGAGACAGACAGACAAGAACAATGGCAATAAATAGAATCGAGGGGAAGAACATCTCATTAAAACAATAGCAAATAAATAGAATCAGGGTGATGTACATCTCATTAACAAAATAAATAGGGTAATGAAGATATATACAGCTGAGCGGACGAGTACAGTGCTGAGGGGATGGGACGGGAGAGGGGGAGGAGCAGAGGGAAAGGGGGGAGAAGAGGGTTTAGCTGCGGAGAGGTGAAGTGGGGGTAGAGGGAGCAGAGGGAAAAGGGGAGCTCAGTCTGGGAAGGCCTCTTGGAGGAGGTGAGCTTTAAGTAGGGTTTTGAAGAGGGGAAGAGAATTAGTTTGGCAGAGGTGAGGAGGGAGGGCATTCCAGGACCACGGGAGGACGTGGCCCCGGGGTCCACGGTGGGATAGGTGAGAACGGGGGACGGTGAGGAGGTGGGCGGCAGAGGAGTGGAGCATGCGGGGTGGGCAGTAGAAAGAGAGAAGGGAGGAGAGGTAAGGGGCAAGGTGATGGAGAGCCTTGAAGCCTAGAGTGAGAAGTTTTTGTTTTGTGCAAAGGTTGATAGGCAACCACTGGAGGTGTTTAAGAAGGGGAGTGACATGCCCAGAGGGTTTCTGCAGGAAGGTGAGCCGGGCAGCAGAGTGAAGAATAGACTGGAGCGGGGAGAGAGAGGAGGAAGGGAGATCAGAGAGGTTGGCACAGTAGTCTAGCCGGGATATTACAAGAGCCTGTAGCAGTAAGGTAGCCGTTTGGGCGGAGAGGAAAGGGTGGATCTTGGCGATATTATAAAGGTGAGACCGGCAGGTTTTGGGAACGGATTGGATGTGTGGGGTGAACGAGAAAGCCGAGTCCAAAATGACACCAAGGTTGCAGGCCTGAGAGACGGGAAGGATGGTTGTACTATCCTCAGTGATAGGGAAGTCAGGGAGAGGACCAGGCTTGGGAGGGAAGATGAGGAGCTCAGTCTTGTTCATGTTGAATTTTAGGTGGTGGGCAGACGTCTTGGAGACAGGAGGAGATACGAGCCTGAAGGGAGGGGGAGAGGACAGGGGCAGAGATGTAGATCTGTGTGTCATCTGCATAGAGATGATAGTTGAAGCCGTGAGAGCAGATGAGTTCACTGAGGGAGTGAGTGTAAATAGAGAACAGAAGAGGGCCAAGAACTGACCCTTGAGGAACTCCAACAGTTAGAGGATGGGAGGGGGAGGAGGAGCCTGTGAAGGAGACCGAGAATGACCGGCCAGAGAGATAAGAGGAGCACCAGGAGAGGACGGAGTCCGTGAAGCCAAGGTGAGATAAGGTGTGGAGGAGAAGGGGATGGTCGACAGTGTCAAATAAATAATAATGTTAGTATTTGTTAAGCGCTTACTATGTGCAGAGCACTGTTTTAAGCACTGGGGTAGATACAGGGTAATCAGGTGGTCCCACGTGAGGCTCACAGTCTTAATCCCCATTTTACAGATGAGGTCACTGAGGCACAGAGAAGTTAAGTGACTTGCTCACAGTCACATAGCTGACAAGTGGCAGAGCCAGGATTCGAATCCATGACCTCTGACTCCCAAGCTCGGGCTCTTTCCACTGAGCCACGCTGCCTCTCAGAAATGTTATGGGCCGAGCAAAGAGAGACTCCTTATGATAATAATAATGTTGGTATTTGTTAAGTGCTTACTATGTGCAGAACACTGTTCTAAACGCTGGGGTAGATACAGGGTAATCAGATTGTCCCACATGAGGCTCACAGTTTTCATCCCCATTTTACAGATGAGGTAACTGAGGCACAGAGAAGTGAAGTGACTTGCCTACAGTCACACAGCGGACAAGTGGCAGAGCCGGGATTCAAACCCATGACCTCTGACTCCCAAGCCCGGGCTCTTTCCACTGAGCCATGCTGCTTCATCTCCCCCTACTACTCCCACCCAACCCACACACTTTGCTCCTCTAATGCCAACCTATTCATTGTACCGCGATCTCATCTGTCTCGCCAACAACCCCAATCTAGAAGGGGGGAGACGGACAACAAAACAAGTAGGCAGGCATCAATGGCATCAAAATAGATCAATAAAATCATAGCTATATACACATCATTAATAAAATTAATAGAGTAATAAATATGGACAAATAGACACAAGTGCTGTGGGACAGGGAAGGGGGTAGAGGAGAGGGAGGGAATAGGGGTGATGGGGAGGGGTGCTGGTCCTGGCCCTGCCAGAGTGTCTTCTGGGGATTAGACGTGCACTTCACCGGGGCCTGGGCAACCCTTTCACAAGGGATCAGCCACAGGTGTGGCCAAAGGCACAGTGTCTCTCCCCCCTGGTCCTTTGTCTTTCTAGCCGATCCCAATTTGGTGGAGGAGACCTCCTTTTCCACCTACTATAGAGTCAAGAGTATCCCATGGACTGCCTGAAACACAAACAAAAAGATTTTGGTGCAAATTAAGTAGTCTTTGGAAGGCCAATGACTCGACTTAGATTAGCCTATTCTGGACACATAATCAGGAGGACTAATTCTCCAGAGAAGACACTAATGCTAGGAAAAGTCCAGGGAAAGCGTGGAAGAGGCAGACCGGCAACTAGACAGATAGAGACCATAGCGACAATAACAGAAGAACCGTTAAGAAAGGTTACAGATTATGGCAGAGGACAGGACGTTCTGGAGAAAGTATATTCATAAAGTCTCTATGAATTGAAAACGACTCGACGGCACTTGATGATAATAATAGAATGAATCAATGGTATATATCGAGCACTTACTGTGTGCAGAGCACCGTATCAAGTGCTTGGGAGAGTCCTCCTCAGGCTCTTTAACAGAGTCCCACCTTGGCTTTGTTTGGCCCTCCTAATGCTCTCAATCGATTCCCACCTCTGCTACCCAGAGAGTTCCATAACAGACTGGTAAAATTCGCTTCTTGATTAAACTGCTTGCACTTGGCCTTCCTTGTTACTGAGTAACACCTGCAACTAGCCCTACATAGCCCTCATCACACCTTTCCCTTCTCTCGTCCCCCTTCCCATTTCCACTCTCCTTGCTTTTTGCACCCTCACCCTATTCCCTGCCCTAGGTAACGGCAAAATCTTCTGGGCAAGAATGCTCTGTTACACTTCCTGACCAAAAAGATTTCCCTTTTGCAAAATCGGAGGCATAATAATAATTATGGTATATGTTAAGCATTTACTATGTTCCAGGCACTGTACTAAGCACTGGGGTGGGTTCAAGCAAATTGGGTTGGACACAGTCCCTGTCCCACATGGGGCTCACAGTCTCAATCTCCATTTTACAGATGAGGTGGCTGAGGCACAGAAGTGAAGTAACTTGACCAAGGTCACCCAGCAGACAAGTGGCAGAGCCGGGATTAAAACCCACAACCTTCTGACTCCCAGGCCCCTGCTCTATCTACTACGCCATGCTGCTTCTCTCTAGGGCATGAGGCATGAGCTACATGCACTCGACTAGGATCAGAGAGTTTGAAATTTGGCCTGGATTTAGAGGATTCCATATCAGTAACTGATTCTGTGAACATGTTTCATTGGAGAAGTGATTTTAATCAGGCTTTGGGGAGAGTGGTAGTCTGTTGGATACGAAGGGGGAGGGAGTAGTCCCCTATTCCAAAAAAAACCCAAAAAACTAAAAACTGTTCTGGATTCCACAGATCACCGCATGAACTGGATAATGTAATCAATCGACCAATGGTATTTATCGAGTGCTTACTGTGTACAGAGCACTGTATTAAGCCCACAAGGAGCTTACAATTCTAGCGGGGGGACATATTAAGATAAATTACAGATAGAGGAAATGGGAGAGTATAAGGTTTTGTACATAAGTGTCGTGGGGCTAGGATGAGTATCGAAGTGTCTGAGGGCACATAGCCAAGAGTGTAAACGACAGAGAAGTGAGGGCGAGTAGGGGAAACGGGCCTAGGCAGGGAAGGCCTTTGGGGAGATGTGATTTTGGTAAGGCTCAAGATGAGTCGAGCAGTGGTCTGTCAGCTACGACAGTGCGGAGGGAGTTGCAGGCCAGAGGGAAGACGTGGGCCAAGGGGTTGTTGGCGAGACAGATGAGATCGCGGGACAATGAGTAGGTTGGCATTAGAGGTGCAAAGTACGTAGGTTGGGTGGAGGTAATAGGGGGAGATAATGAGTCTCTCTTTGCTCAGCCCATAACATTTCAAGGACTCTTACTCAGTGAACTCAATCTCAGGCTTGTAATCTTATGAAGTACCTGAAATCGGTTAGAAATCCAGGCGGTGATCTCAGAGTGCCTTGGCTTTCGGGGCATTCAATGCCTAATAGAGAATAATCTAACATGTTTAAGAGTGTGCTCACCTGAATTATTTAATTTCTACTGAAAGTGACATTGGTTTGGGAAAAAAACAAAAAAGATCACCCAAATCTTCCTAGTTGCTACAAGAAAATTTAACTCTGGAGTTCTGTGGACTCCTGGTTTCTTGGAAAGGATATTCACTAAATCGGTTTTGCTTTCTATTTAGCTTGCCATTCATCACTTCTCTACCTGAGTTTTGGGGTTCTAGGACCCAGTTGGCCTGAGACATACTTAATAGGAGGTTATGTAAAGGAGAACCGTATATCACCTCTTCCCTAAAGATGTCAGAGTTAAGGGCCATCTCTTGGATGGTAACATCAACATTAATTTAAAATGGGGCAAAGGAAAAAACTTAAATGCCCAAATTCTTTTCCATTTCCCTGACCTTTCTGCTTCCGGTTCCTTTTTGACCCTGTTCAGAGCAAACCTGACCCTACTCACCCAACCCATTTAAAAAGTCTCTAGAAGGCAGAAAGCAAGCTGGCACCATCATATCTAATGAACGGTGTACAAGCGTCCAATTAGTGCCTGCACTATCCCTACAAGAAGAAACCAGAGAGGTATTTTTACACAGCATTTGCATAAAGGAGAGAAAACAGAATTCTCCCCAGATGGCAGATTCACATACTGTCTAAAATCACTGCCATTATCTGGCAATAACAGGATCAGAAAGGATGAGGAGAAACATGCTTTCTATAGGGAAAAAAAAAACCCTGGCATTTAGGGACCACAATAGAGAGAAATCTGTTGTGAAAATATCGATGATTTTAAAAGTCATTTGTAAATTCCAGAGGCTGGCATTCCTCTAATATGAATGCAGGAAGAAGGACAGAATCCTCACAAGTGGAGGACTTGATCGTTTGGCTTTTGGACATTTTGGACAGGCACACACTAACACAACCTGTTGTTTCCCCAGCCCCAGCTCCCCTGCAGGCAATCCACACTTTCAACCCTTGTGGCCCTCTCAATAATGATGATGATAATAATAATAATAATAATGTTGGTGTTTGTTAAGCACTTACTATGTGCAGAGTACTGTTCTAAGCACTGGGGTAGATACAGGGTCATCAGGCTGTCCCACGTGAGGCTCACAGTCTTCATCCCCATTTTACAGATGAAGTAACTGAGGCCCAGAGAAGTGAAGTGACTTGCTGACAGTCACACAGCTGACAAGTGGCAGAGCCGGGATTCGAACCCATGACCTCGGACTCCCAAGCCCGGGCTCTTTCCACTGAGCCACGCTGCTTCTCAACTTCAGCTCCCTCCACTGGGAGCCTATGGACACGAGTTGACCAATCACTAGATCTAGTATTTTGAGGCCCGTGAATAAAAAGTGTTTTGGCATCAGCTGAAGTAACAGTCTTACCAGTGAGAATGATTTTTCTTTCCACTGGGGCTATTGGGGAACATGGCTATTAAGGTCAGACACTGGCAGGGTTTGGGGCAACTTGGAAGATTCCACACAAATGAAAAGTGGTTTTGTCTTCTTGTTTTTTAATGGTATTTGTTAAGTGCTATGGGCCAGGCACTGTACTAAACACTAGGATAGATACAAACCAGCCCTGATCTCTCTCCCTTTCTCTGGTCTCGCATCTCCTCCCGTCTTCAAGACATCTCTACATGGATGTCCTCCCGCCACCTCAAACTTAACATGTCCGAAACAGAGCTCCTTATCTTTCCACCCAAACCCTGTCCTCCCCCTGACTTTCCCAACACTGTAGATGGCACCACCATCCTTCCTGTCTCATGAGCCCAAACTCTGGCATTATCCTTGACTCCTGTCATTCAAATCACATATACAATCCCCGTCACCAAATCCTGTCGATCCCACCTTTACGACGTCACTGGAATTTGCTCTTACCTCTCCATCCAAACTACCACATTAATACAATCACTCATCCTATCCCGCCTGGATTACCGCATCAGCCTCCTCGCTGACCTCCCAGCCTCCTGTCTCTCCCCTCCAGTCCATACTTTGCTCTGCTGCCCAGATCTTTTTTCTGCAAAAATGTTTAAGACACATCACCCCCCTCCTCAAAAACCTCCAGTGGTTGCCCATCCACCTCCATATCAAACAAACATCAAACATCATTGGCTTTAAAACACCCCATCATCTCTCCTACTTCACCTCGCTTCTCTACTTCTACAGCCCTGCCCCCACACTTCGCTGCTCTAGTGTTAACCTTCTCACTGTGCCTCCGTCTCGCCTGCCTCGCTGCCGACTCCTAGCCCACGTCCTACCTCTGGCCTGGAGTGACCTTCCTCCTCAAATCCGACCAGCAGACAAGGGGGGGGGAGCCGGGATTAAAACCCAAATCCTTTGACTCCCAGGGCTATGCTCTTTCCCTAGGCCACAGTGCTCAGAACTTGAATCAGGGACATCGTGCAGCAGTAAATGCAAATGAATGAACTTTTCCATGCCTCAGTTTCCTCATCTGGAAAATGAAGATAAAATACCTGTTCTCCATCCATTCTCTTTAGACTGTGAGCCCCATGTAGGTCAGGGATTGGGTCTGACCTAATCCACACATAGTAAATGCTTAACAAATACCACAATCATTATTATTATTATGACAGTAAGCGCCCCCCCATCCCTGTCAGAAGAGAAGATCCTTACCAGAAGGACATCTGACACACACAGAACAAGACAGGCAGCTATGCAAGGCAGATTAAGAATACCCAATTCTGGAAACAACCACAACGAAAGGGTATGAAAGCCACGTGTGGCTCTTCCATAAACAAAAATTCACCTTGAGGGATGGCTCGCTGTGCTTCCGCATGGCGCACATCGATCCCCGCTACCTATCTTCACTCTTCTCCCACTACAACCCAGCACTGTGACGCTTTCCTCTCATGTCTCTCTTGCCACTGACCCTCCCACCTGCCCGAAACTCCCTCTCCCTTCCCATCTGGGAGACCGCCGCTCTCCCCATCTTCAAAGCTGTATTAAATCTCCAGGAAGCCTTTCCTGACTTGTCCCCTCTGCATTGCTCTGATTTTGCTTCAGCCATGCTGCTAATCACAGCCAGGACACTTGGGAAAGCCAGGCCAGCTTCAGTCTGATTGAGTGCAGAAGCTGGGAAGATTCAGAAGATTGTCTCCCGCTGGTGAGCGTGGCCCATTTCCCTCTAGCTCTGATTGTCCTATATCTCTCCCAGCGCTTAGTGCGGTGCTTGACACTCAGTAAGCACTTAAATACCACAAGTATTATTGAGCACTTACTGGGTGCAGAGCACTGAATTAAGCACTTGGGAGAGTAAAACAGAGTAGGTAGATGTGTTCCCAGCCCACTCCCTTTCACTTAATCCATGAAATCTCCCAGATCTTTCAGCTTCCTACATATTTCTTGCTCTTCTGATGCTTCCTTTTCCTAAGTCCTAATCTCCTGGTTTTTCCTCTGATCAACATCTTGTTTTATTTGGGGAATCAGCATTTGTGCTTCTCTCCCCTTTTTTCATCTTCCTCCTGTATTTATTTTTCCTTTCTTGATTCATTGTAGGTTGGGCATTACATTGCCTTTTCCAGGAAGATTTCTTGCAGATCCCCTTGTTTTGAGGTTCCATACCAGCCAGCAAGGAGTGGCAAATTCCAGTCCAAATGTTTGTTAATGCAGAGTTTTGGGGTTGGTTTTTTTTTAAATTAACAATATTAAAAACCAAACTGAAACCAAAAAAGAAAACTGGGCTCAGAAATAGGAAAGCACATCCTGATCATCTTCTGTGCAGTAACTAAGCTGCCCAAACTGGGAATGGAATCAAATGCCACGCAACTGGTTCCAGCACATGTACATCCAGCTGGGAGTGTTTAGTTGCATCATGTGGTTCCTCCAGTGGCAGAACTTGCCCACGGGACAGGCCTCCCAGTGCCACCTCTTGGCCAATGGAGTCGTATTCAAACGGTGCTGCCGTCAAAATGACTTATAGGTGGTAGAAAGGGCAAGGATGGAATTTATGAGTTGTCTTGTTTGGTGGCAAGTTATCGGCAAGCCCAGAGCATTCGCCAGTGCCCACCACCAGCTTAGGTTTCCTTCTGGCAGCCTAAAACAGGACTCATTTTCCCCTCCCAAGTCCTCTCCTCCACCTAACTTTCCCATCCCTGTGGACACCAACACTATCTTCCCTGTCTCACAAGCCCATAACCTCGACATCATCCTCAGCTCATCTCTCTCATTCAATCCGCACATCCAATTCGTCACCAAAACATGTCGGTTCTCCCCTAGCATCTGTAGAATCTGCCCCTTCCTCTCCAGCCAAAGTCCTACCACGCTGGTCCAAACGCTCGCCGTAGCTCGCCTCGGCTACTGTGTCAGCCTCCTCACTGATTTCCTTGCCTCCAGCCTCTCTCCTCTCCAGTCCACACTTTATTCTGCTGCCCAGATCATTTTCAAAAAAAAAAAAAAGAAAAATCATTTTGTGCATGTCTCCCTGCCTCTCAGAAACCTCCAGTGGTTGCCCGTCCACCTCCGCGTCAAACAGAAACTCCTGACCGTTGGCTTTAAAGCACACAATCAGCTCTCTCCCCGCTACCTATCTTCACTCTTCTCCCACTGCAACCCAGCCTGCACACTTCGCTCTTCTTATAGCAGGCATCAAGCTACTCACTGTCACTAAGCATTTTGATACTCACCCCACCCCCAACAGTGCCAGGCACTGTACTAAGCGCTGGGGTGGATACAAGCAAATTCAGTTGGACAGTCCCTGTCCCCAATGGGGCTCACAGTCTTCATTCCCATTTTACAGTTGAGGTAACTGAGGCCCAGAGAAGTGAAGTGACTTGCCCAAGGTCACACAGCAGACAAGTGGCAGAGCTGGGATTAGAACCCATGACCTTCTGACTCCCAGGCCCATGCTTTATCCACTTCGCCATGCTGCATACTGTGTACTTTGTGGCCTTCCGCCCATTCGTGTGCTCCTCCATCCTTACAGTGATTCTCGCGGACTTCACTATCCACATGAATGTTCCCAACAACCTCCCAGCTGTCTGCTTCCTCTCCCTCTTCAGGTCCCCCCCGACCGCCTGCCCCACCCCACCTCCCCCATTCACCACCTTGGACACACATTAGATCCCATTATCTCTAGTCACTGTACAGACTCTAACCTCACCAACTCTGAAGTCCCACTCTCCAACCGCAACCTCCTTACCTGCCTTCTTCCCCCACAAAACCCCCACCCCTGTGAAATTGTCTTCTCCCTCAGACACCCACAGAGACCTCCAGTCTCTCTAGCCCCTCTGGTTATCCCAA
Organism: Ornithorhynchus anatinus; assembly: GCF_004115215.2. Lineage (NCBI taxonomy): Eukaryota > Metazoa > Chordata > Mammalia > Monotremata > Ornithorhynchidae > Ornithorhynchus > Ornithorhynchus anatinus. The sequence goes on from NC_041750.1 coordinate 10,167,068, forward strand.
GTCATCGTGCTCCATTTGGTATTCCTACCCAACCTACCTTCTCTTGATGCACACATTGATGTCCTCAATAGCGCCGTCTATCCCCATCCCTCCGTTGATCTTGAAACACCAACCTACAGCCCCGGAGGGGGTAAAAAAATAATTAGGGTTAGGGTACATTTCCTCCGCTCTTGGGCACGAGCTACGGAGCACTGCTGGTGGAAATCCAGACACTAGAATGACCTCATCCATCCCAAACTTATCTTCTCCTGCTTTAACTCTGCCCTCCCCCCACCCAGCAACAATTACTTCTGCACCCTTAGTGACTCCCATGCCCACTGCCCGCAACAGCTGTTTCAGACTAACTCTTTCATTAAGCCCCCTGTCCTCCTGCCTACTTCATCTCCTGCCCCTAATGACCTCATCTATTTTAGCAACAAAATGGAAATCCTCAGGCATGAACTCTCCAAAATCATTCCCGCACCTACCCAATCCCACTCCCTCCCCCATTGATTCTCATCGTTCTTAGTCATCGCTCAAGAAATCTGCCCCCTCCTCCTGCTCCTCTGACCCCATCCTTTCACACCTTATTAAAACACTTTCCCCCTCTCTTCCCTCACAAAACACCATCTTCAACTCCTCACTCTCCAGTGGCTCTTTCCCCTATCCTTTCAAACACTCCCAAGTATTCCCTATCCTCAAAAATTCCGCTCTTCGCCCCGCTGCATCCTCCAGTGATTGCCCCATCTCTCTCCTACCATTCCTTCCAAACTGTTCAAATGAGTTGTTCGCAACCTGCTGCTTAAGGTCACCAATGAACTCCTTCTTGTCAAATCTAACAAACTCTACGCCATCCAAATCCTCCTGGATCTCTCACCTGCCTTTGATGCAGTGTACCACCCCCTTCTCCTGGAAACACTATCTAATCTTGGTTTCCCTGATACTGTCCTCTCCTGGTTCTCCTCCTACCTCTCTGGCTGCTCCTTCGCATTCCCTTTTGCTGGCTCTTCCTCTGCCTCCCACCCTCTGATTGTGGGGCTACCTCAAGGCTCAGTTCTGGACCCCTTCTACCTACACCCACTCCCTGGGAGAGTTCATCCACTCCCACACTATTACCACTTCTATGCAGATGATCGATCCCCATATCTTCCTCTCCAGCCCTAACTTATCTCTCTCCCTCTCTCTTTTTAATGGTATTTGTTAAGTGCTTACGGTGTGCCAGGCACTGTACTGAGCACTGGTGTAGATACAACCTAATCAGGTTGGACACAGTCCCTGTCCCACATGGGGTCACAGTCTCAATCGCCATTTTATAGATGAGGAAACTGAGGCACAGAGAAGTTAGGTGACTTGCCCAGGGTCACACAGCAGACAAGCAGCAGAGCCGGTGTCCTTTTTCTCTACAATCTCGTATTTCCTCCTGCCTTCAGGATGTCCCTACTCGGATGTCCTGCCGACTCCTAAAACAAAACTCATCTTCCTACCCAAACCCTATCCTCCCCTGACTTTCCCATCACAGTAGACAACCCCACTATCCTCCCTTTCTTGGAAGCCTTCTTCTTGACTCTTCTGTCACTGAACCCACGCATTCAATTTATCATGAAATCCTGTTGGTTCAACCTTCACAACACCGCTAAGAGCCTGCCCCTTTCACTCCATTTACTCTATCCTATGCTTATCCAAACAGTTCTCATAGCCCATCTCTACTACCGGATCAGCCTCCTCATTCACCTCCCTCCTCCGGCCTCTCCCCTCTCCGGTTCATACTTCACTCTGCTGCCCGGCTCAGTTTTCTAAAAAAATCATTCTGCACACATCTCCCCACTCTTCAGACACCTCCAGGGGATGCCCACGCACCTCCACATCAAACACAAACTCCTGACTGTCGGCTTTAAGGCATTCAATCAGCTGCCCCAGTCCTACCTAGTTTCACTCCTCTCCCATCAGAACCCAGCCCACACACTTTGCTCCTTTAACCACCTGGTCGCTGTACCTCGATCTCGTCTCTCTCTTGCCGTCAACTCCTTGATCTCGCCCTCCCTTCTGCCTGGAACTCCCTCCCCCTTCACATCTGACAGACCGCCACTCTCCCCATCTTCAAACCCCTGCTAAAATCAGATCTCCAAGAAGCCTTCCCTGACTACCACCTCATTTCCCCATCCTATTTTCCCTCCCTTCTGCACTTGGGTCTTTACCCGCTAAGCACTTTGATATTCATCCCATCTCCACCCCCACATCACTTATGAACATATCCTTAAACTCTGCTGCTTCCCTACTCTGTGATTTATGTTAATGTCTGTCAATCAACCGATGGCATTTATGGAGCATTTACTGGGTGCAGAGCACTGTGCCAAGCTCTTGGGAGAGTACGATACAATCGCGTTAGAAGACATGATCCCTGCTGTCAAGGAATTTACAATCTAGTGGGGGAGGCAGACACTCAAATAAATTACAGGAAGGGAGAAGCAATAGAGTATAAAAATAACTACATTAGTGCAATATGGATGTGTGAGTATCCAAGTGCTTAGGTGACGTGGAAGTGTTGAAATAATAGTAGTAGGAGTGATATTATTTATTGTAGTATTTAACAGTGTTTGTTAAGTGCTTACCATGTGCTGAACACTGTACTGAAACCTGGGAACTTGAAGTCGTCCCCGGCCCTCCAAGGGTTCGCAAGTGGCCGCCGTGGGGAGATGAGAGATTAATCGGGGAAGGCCTTCTGCAGAAAATGTGATTTCAGAAGGGCCTTAAAAAGGGGGAGAGCAGTGGTCTGCCAGATGCAATGGGAGAAGGCAGAAGGGAGGGTGGGAGAAGTCAGCGGCGAGAGAAACAAGACGAAGCACAGTCAGAAGGTTGCTTTCAGAGGGGCGGAGCCTGGGAGTCGGAGCATAGCGGGAGAAGAGCGAGGATAAGTACGAGGGAGGGAATTGATGGAGTGCTTTCAAGCCTATAATCTGCAGTTTCTGCTCGATGAAGGGAGGAACGGGCAACCACTGGAGGTTTTTGAGGAGTAGGGAGATGTGCGCAGAATGGCATTTTGGAAAAAATGGTTGGGGCAAGCAGAGTGAGATGTGGACTGGAGAGGGAGGGGCGAGAGTGGGGGCAGGAAGGCAACAAAGAGGCTGATTTAATAGTTGAGTCGGGATCTGACAAATGCTCCGGCCAGTGTGGTGGCGGTTTAAATGGAGCGGAGGGAGGCGTCGTGTTAAAAACCAGCAGGATTTGGTGAGTCATCAGACTGACTCAGCCTACCCTGGTCTCCTCCACCATGTGTCTTTGCCAGAGATCCCTCATCTGAAGTCCCTTGGTGCCTCAGCCCTCCAAGCTGAGCCAAAAGTCAGCTGACTTCAATCAATCTAGAGGGATTCGAGTGCTTACTGTAGCCAGGGCGCCTGGGAGGGCACGGCACGAGAGTTGGCAGACAGGTTTCCTGCCCACAAGGTGCTTACAGTCCAGACTTCCTGACTACCTTCCGTTTTAAAGCAAGCATATCAAACACGTGGTCCGGTGCGGCCCAGCTGGCAACTGGAAAGTGTGGGGAGAGAAGAGCGGAGGAGACCACTCTCCCCGCCCTCCCCCACCCTTGATAACCCCCCCGACATACCCACCTGGGCCCAAGGCCTGGCTTTTGGCTATGGACCGAATAGGGGCTCCTCTCCGAAGAGCTGCCTCATTCACAGTCTCCCTGCATTGGATCCTCCAAAGTACAGCCCTAACATCCCAACAGCATCACCTCCAACCAGAATGGCAAAGAGCCAAGCTGCTGGCAGAAGCGGGAGAGTGGTGGTCTCTGGCTTCATAACCCGCCCTACTTCTTTCTGCGACCCACAAAGTGCCCGAGGGGAAGATCACCTGGGTGAATGTGGATACGGGTCAGTGACTGTGCACGATTATGTCTCTTGGGTTCACTGTCTCCGTCCCCACAGAAGTACCCATCATTTCCTTTTATTCCATTTGATCATTTATTCAGTCCTATTTATGGAGCGCTTACTGTGTGCAGAGCACTGTACTAAGCGCTTGGAAAGTACAATTCGGCAACAGAGACAATCCCTAACCAACAACAGGCTCACGGTCTAGAAGCGGGGAGACAGATAACAAAACAGAACGAGTAGGCATCAATAGCATCAAAATAAATAGAATTATAGATACATACACATCATTAATAAAATAAATAGAATAATAAAAATGTACATGTATACCCAAGTGCCATGGGTCGGGGGGTAGAGCAGAGGGAGGGAGTTGGGGCGATGGGGAGGAGGAGCAGAGGAAAAGGGGAGCTTAGTTGGGGAAGGCCTCTTGGAGAAGGGGAGCTCTCAGTAGTGCCTGGGGGTGGGGCGGGGAAGTGAGTTAGTTTGGCAGATGTGAGGAGGGAGGGCATTCCAGGCCAGAGGCGGGACGTGGGCCAGGGGTCGACGGCGGGACAGGCAAAACCGAGGCACAGTGAGGTTAGCGGCAGAGGAGCGGAGTGTGCGGGCTGGGCTGAAGAAGGAGATGGGAGGTGAGGTAGGAGGGGGCGAGGTGATGGAGAGCTTTGAAGCCAGTAGTGAGGAGTTTTTGCTTCATATGAAGGTTGATGGGCAACCGCTGGAGATTTCTGAGGAGGGGGTGACTTGCCCAGAGCATTTCTGTAGAAAGATAATCCGGGCAGCAGAGTTTAGGATAGATAGAAGTGGGGAGAGAGAGGAGGTTGGGAGATCAGAAAGAATGCTGATGCAGTTAATCCAGTCGGGATAGGATGAGTGATTGTACTAACAAGGTAGATAGCGGTTTGGATGGAGAGGAAAGGGCGGATCTTGGCGATGTTGTGAAAGTGAGACCGGCAGGTTGCGGGTTTGTGAGACGGAAAGGATGGTGGTGCCGTCCTCGGTGACGGGAAAATCAGGGAGAGGACATGAGGTACTCCACAGTAATGGTGTGTTACTAAAAAGCAAGTCCCAATATTCATTAACCCAGCCGCCGCTGCTCGCCTCAACCGGTGTCTGGGACCATTGGCCAGCTCAAAAAAGGGTTACCCTAGAATTGCTGCCCTAATATTTCCTCCAAGGCAGAGAGGGCTCTCTCACCTTCAGAGGTTTTCATAAGTATGACGTTAGGGAAAGAGAGCGAGCTGCCTGATGCTCATGCAGTTCTAGCTGAAGCCGCTGAGTAGCAGCGTTGATCTAGGCTTTTCCTTGATTCAACACTGCTCGCTCCTTCCCGCCCTCCCCCGTTTTTCAGTTGCTTCTCCAAACACACGTGGAGTAGGAACAAGGGGCTATTGTCTATTCCTGGACCATACCTGGATGAAATAGGAGCCAATTTCTAAGCTTCCTGTCTTCGCATAACTAGGTTTAATCTCAGACACCAGACACCAGAATGCACCCAGTGTGGCCTAGCGGAAAGAACCCGGGCCTGGAAGTCGGGAGGACCCGGGTTCTAATCCCAGCTCCTCCACGTGTCCGCCGTGTCGTTTTGCTTCTCTGGGCCTCAGTTCCCTCGTCTGTAAAATAGGGATAAAGACTGTGAGTCCCATGTGGGACAGGGAGTGTGTCCAACCTGATTACCTCGTATCTACCCCAGGGCTTAGTACAGTGCCTGGCAGGTGGTCAGTACTTAACAAATACCATAAAAAAATACAAGCTGTGTTCTGTGGGAAAACCTCTAGAAAGATCCTTTTGCATATATGTCGTACTCCCCAAATCCTGCCCAGCTGATCAGCTATTAAACAACTGAACCAATCTTTGGAATCGATGTTCAACTTTTTTTTAGCACAGAGAGATTTTTAAGTAAAATGATTAGATCCGTGAAAATGGTCTCTGCATTTTTCACCCAGCTAAACTACAAACACCTCCAGCCACCTTCACAAACGAATGCAAATTCCCAAACCCTTCTATCTTGGGCACGGGGTGTATTTGTGGCTTCCTGCGAGGTAGTCGCACATTTTATTTTGCCCTAATAAAAATCCTGACTGAATTCTCCAGCCCCTGCAGACCCATCTGTGTAGCTGGCAGTTGAGGACCTTACGATCGATCAGTAGGATTTATGAGACACCTACTGTGTGCAGAGCACTATTCCGGGTGTTGTGGAACATAAGATTTACAAGAAAAGGATACAGTCCTTGCCTTCAGGAAGCTTACCTGTTCCCCACATCGGGTTTTAGACTCAAATTAAAGTCCTGATATAATTATAGATTATATAATTATAATTATAGATATATACATAAATGCTGAGAATGACTGCAAATACAAATGGCTGAGGGTGGCTTAGGAGTTTAGAGCGCCTTTAAATACCTGGTATCCCTGCCTCCCCCCTCTCTGGCCACCTATTTTGACAAAACTGACACCGTTAGGTGAGAACCCCTACCAAATCCCTCCCCTTCACCTCCACCCACTGCCCCCTTCAACCTTCTCATCCATTCTCTCACCCTTCCCAACATCTCTCAAGACGCCTCCCTGCCTCCTTTTGAAATCTGCCTCCTCCACCCGCACCTCTGACCCCCTCCCTTCACACCATATTAAAACACTCGTGCCCGCTCTTCTCCCCTCCCTGACGGCCATCTTCAACTGCTCACTCTCCAGCGGCTCCGTCCCCTCCACTTTTAAACACTTGAACGTTTCGTCTATCCTAAAAAACACCCTCCCTCAACCCCACTGCACCCACCAGTTCTCACCCCATCTCCCTTTGCCCATACCTGTTCAGATTCCTTGAACAGTCTGTTTCCTCCCACCGTCTCCACTTCCTCTCCTCCAACTCCCTCCCGGACGCTTTGCAATCAGATTACCGCCCCCACCACTCCATTGAAACTGCTCTTTCCAAATTCAGCAATCTTAGCGGACAAGTGGCGGAGCCAGGATTAGAGCCCAGGTCCTTCATTCATTCAATAGTATTTGAGCGCTTACTATGTGCAGAGCACTGTACTAAGTGCTTGGAATGTACAATTCGGCAACAGATAGAGACAGGTACTTCTGACTCCCAGGCTTGTGCTCTATCCACAAGGTCATGCTGCTTATTAAAAAGCACATCTCCTCCAAGAGGCCTTCCCCGACCGAGCCCTCACGTCCTCTTCTCCCACTCCCTTCCTCATCCTCGCACTTGGATTTGCGCCCTTTGTTCAACCCACCCTCAGCCCCATGGCATTTATGTACGTATCTGTAATTTATCAATATTAATGTCTGTCTCCCCCTCTAGACTGTATGTTCATTGTGGGCAAGGAACCTGTCTAACTCTATTGTATTATACCCTCCCAAATGCTTAGTCCAGTGCTCTGTACACGTTAAGTGCTCAATGAATAAGACTGATTGAACTATGCCATGGTTGCAGACTGCTGGAACAGGGAGGTCGGGGGTGCTCTAAACAGAGACAGGAAAGTTAGGAGTCGATATAATGGGGAAGATAAGTTCAGTTTCAGAAATGTCGAGTTGAGACGCCAGCAGGGGCATCTGCCAAGAGAGGTTCTGAAGGCAAGAGGAAATCTGTATAGCAGAAGAGAGATTGGGGCTGGAGAGGTAGATTTTGGGAGTCATCCGTCTAGCGGGTGTAGCTGAAGCCAGAGAACCAGATGAGCTTTCATAATAATAATGGTGTTATTTTGTAATCACTTACTGTGTACTAAGGCCTGGGGTGGATACAAGGCAATCGGATCAGACACAGTCCTTGCCCCACAGAGGGCTCTCAGAGCGAAAGGGGGCCCCAGATGCCTTCCCTTAAGACACTGGAGGGGGAACGGTAGGGAAGTGACTATTTTCTTCATTATAGGAGGTAGAAACAGGAGGCAGGGAGCCCTGTGTTCATTCAAATCTCTATTTTTGCTCCATAGCACTTGTTATACTGTACTCTCCCAAGCGATTAGTACAGTGCTCTGCACACAGTAAGTACCAAATTGTATTCATTGAGCACTTACTGTGTGCAGAGCACTATACTGTTTGGGGGAATACTAAGAGTTGGTAGAAATGTTCCCTGCCCACGGTTTAGAGACAGATATTAATATCAATAAATAACAGATATGTACCTAAGTGCTATGGGGATGAGGGAGGGATGAATAAAGGGTGCAAACCCAACTGTGAGACTGACACAGAAGGGGGTGGGAGAAGGTGAAATAAGGGTTTAGTTGGTGGCGTGTCTTCTATAAGGCTTTGAAGGTGGGGAGAGTAATTACCTTTTGGATATGAAGGAGGGGGGCGTTCCAGGTCAGAGGCAGGATGCGGGCAAGGGGTCGACGGCGAGATAGATAGGAATAAGGTACAGTGATCAGGCTGGCGTTGGAGGAGCAATAAAGTGCTGAATAAATACGATTGACTGAGTGGAGATGGGTTATTTGTGTGAACTAAGAAGCTTGAATTCAGGCATCATCCACATTGCAGTGGGTTACGTTCCCGGTTAACGTGGGTTTCATTCCAGATCTGACCTGGACACGCTGGTAGAGCCATACAAGTTATATCGCACACCCCTCCCTGCTCCTGGATTCCCTTCCCTTCCCATTCCTAGCGAACTCTTCCCCTCGCTCTCTAGCCCTCCGACCTCCTCTCCCCCGACCCCCACCCGCACACCTCCCTTCATCTTTCCCTAGCTGCAGCGAGGCCTAGCGTCACAGAGACCGGCAGCGGCACTGGCCCCAAGGAGCCGAGCCCAGGACCGTCTGCCGCAGCCCACGGAGACTCCACCAGCTGGGGTGGGAGAGTGGGTGACCCAAAGGGGCGCAGGAATATTAGCGCTGCTGCACCGGGACTGAGGATCCCGAGGGACCCAGGGGGCGGGAGGGCGGCAGGGACCACAGAGCTTGGGCATGTCCCAGCAGACCAGACGGGCCAGAGGGAAGCGACGGGAACAAGCCAAACCACCATCCCGCCACGGCCCCCAGCGGTTGCCCATCCACCTCCGCATCAAACAGGAACTCCTTACCCTTGGCTTTAAAGCACTCAGTCGCCTTGCCCCTCTTATTACAACCCACCTCGCTCCTCTAAGGCCAACCTACTCACTGCACCTCCATCTCGTCTAGCTCGCCGGCAACCCCTCGCCCACAGCCTGCCTTTGGCCCAGAACTCCCTACCCATTCGTAGCCACCTGCCCCCGTTCAAAACCCTCCTAAAAAAATCACACCTCCTCCAAGTGGCCTTCCCCAAGTAAGCCCTAATTTCCCCTACTCCCTCTCTCTTCCATGTCATCTATGCCTCTGGATCTGGGGAGTGTGGCTTAGTGAAAAGAGCCTGGGCTTGGGAGTCAGAGGTAGTGGGTTCTAATCCTGGCTCCACCACTTGTCTGCTGTGTGACCTCGGGCAAGTCACTTAATGTCTCTGTGCCTCAGTTACCTCATCTGTAAAATGAGGATGAAGACTGAGAGCCCCACATGGGACAACCCGATTACCTTGTATCTATCTCAGCGCTTAGAACAGTGCTTGGCACATAGTAAGCGCTCAACAGATACCATTATTATTATCTGTACCACCGGAGCGCTTGATATCCACCTCACCTTCAGCCTCTCAGCACTTACGTACATTTCCATTTTAACGTCCACCTCCCCCCGTCCACCTCCCCCTCTGCACCGTAAGCTTGTCGCGAGCGAGGAACGTGTCCACTACTTTTCCCCTACCGTACCCTCTCGAGCACACAGTACGGCGCTCCGCGCTTAGTAGATGCCATCGGTCAATCGATCGGGCAACTGTCTCTCCTCCTTCCCCCCAAAACTGAGAGGAACGCGGTGCTCTCCGCCAGGCAGCGAGACCGACGGATACTCTTTTGGCCTCGATCTCCCAACACTGCTTCCCGCCGCGCCTCTCCGGTGTGCTCCTTTCCATCCTGAAATCTCAATCGCACCCTCGGGGTGGAAAGCCCCTCCGGTTTACCCAACGGGTGGCTCGCCACAGCAGCCTAGAGAAGACAGAACGACAAAAAAACCACCCACGAGGTTTATTCCGGCGGGTGTCTCCCAGCTACGCGGCAGGCACGCTACTCGCGACACCGCCGAATCCGGAGGGGCCCGGTCCGAAGGGAGCCGACGGGGAATCTAGGCTTTATTTTCCTTCACGGAGGAAGGGGCCCCGGTTCCCTGCCCCCGCCTAACCCCGGCGGGTCTCGCTCCTCCTCGGTTCGGCTCTTCACTTCTTCCGCGAGACCCGGTCCTCCCACAGTGCCTGGTTGACCTGATCGTCCGTGAGGATCACAGGCTCGTATCTCTCGTCGTACAGTCTCTCGTTGGCCTCGGCCCGCAGCTGCCGGGGTCCCATCTCCCTGAGGCGGGCGGGCAGGTGCCGGAACTCCTCCTCGTTGATGTCGAAGTCCTTCATCTTGGCGTCCAGGGTCCACCAGCGCCCCAGGAAGCCCACGTCCAGCACCCGGCCGGGGAACTCCGTCCACCCGGGGGCCAGGTGCTCGCACTGGGCCCGGTAGAGCCGGGCCTCCGGGGCGAAGGGGGCCTCGTACACCAGGGAGCAGAAGACCAGGTTGAGGTAGCGCCATTGGCCGCGGTTCCGCAGCCAGAGAAGGCGCTGCACGTGGTCCTCGGCCGTCCTGTTGCGGGTCCGCGGGGCGAGGACGAGGAGGCTGGCCGACGCGTCCAGCAGCGCCACCTCGAAGGACGATTCGGTCGGGGCCCGCCGGTAGCAGAGGGCGGCACCGCCCACCAGCGAGGCGTAGAGCCCCGCCCGGCCGGGCCGCTCCCTCGCCGCCTTCGCCGCGTCTCGGCAGGCCTCGGCGTAGTCCAGCAGGAGGGCCCGGCACCACGCACCTGGAAGGGGAGAAAGGGGCGCTCAGGCGGGCCTCGCACCTGCCTTCCGATCCCGTGCCCGGGGCTCTCATCCGGGGGGCAATAATCGCGATAAGCGGGCTGGCTCTTAAGGGCCGGGGAAGGGGGCCCGTTATCGGGCAGGGATCGTCTCCGTCCGTCGCCGAACTGTCCATTCCAAGCGCTCGCTACAGTGCTCTGCACACAGTCAGCGCTCAAGAAACGCGGCCGAATGGACGGATGTGCCAGGGGCGGTGAGGTGAATGCCCGCCGATCGGGTTCGACCCGGAGCCCCGCGGGGCCGGCTGACACTCTGAACCCCCACTTGCCAGATGAGAGGACAGAGGCCCGGTGAAACCAAGGGAGCTGGGATCTCCCCCTGCGCTCGGTCCGGTGCACAGTATGGCTTAACGAGTGATAATAATAATAACAATGACGGCATCTGTCAAACGCTTCCTATGTGCAAAGCACCGTTCTAAGCGCCGGAGGGGAGTACAAGGTGATGAGGTCGTCCCACGTGGGGCTCACAAGTCTCCATCCCCATTTGACAGATGAGGCCCCTGAAGCCCAGGGAAGTGAAGTGCCCGGCCCAAGGTCACACGGCCGACAGGCGGCGGGGGCGGGATTAGAAGCCACGACCTCTGCCTCCCAAGCCCGGGCTCCCGACCCAACAGACCCGTCCCGCCACTCACCCACCCGGCTGCCTCTCAGGCGCTCCCACAGGCTCCGTCCGGCCGCCGGCTCGGCTTTCCCGACTCCCGTTGCGGCGCCCCCGGACGAGGCTCTCCTCCACAGCACCGTGGCCGCCATCGCCCGCCCGCCGCAGGTCCCCCGCGAGGCCGCGCTTCCCACTCGGAAGGGGAGAAGCCCCGCACCGGCGTTGGGCGATACCATGCGCGGTCGAGGGGAGGGGGGGAGGAGAGGAGGCGTGCCTCAGCCTGGGGTCATACCACCTGGGGTTTCGGGCGGCATTACGACAGTGCCGGGAAGGCACTCGGTCGGCCCGGTCTGAAAGAGGTCCGGGGGCGAGAAGATGGGCTTTGAAAACGGATCTTCCGTCCCTCCCTCCCCCCGGCCGGCCAAGTGGGCTTGACCCAGAGTGGGGCCGCGCAGGCGCACGGGGGGGGGGGCGGGGCGCTGGTTTGGAGTGACGCGGCGAGCGGGGCTGAGGTAGGGTCGGAGGTTGGGGACGTCGCGGTGTGTCAATCGCCTGCATTTATGCGGGGCGGGAGGCCTTTCCCTGAAGCCAGGAGGCCTGCCTTCGTCCTCTCCCCAGACAGGTCCCCCTGAGGCGCCGCGAGCCCCGACCATGGCTGCCACAAACGAGCTAAAGTTTCACGGTGAGCGAGCGACCCTGGGGCCCAATCACTCGACCGCCCCCGACCCCCTCCGCCTCTTCACACCACTTCCCTCACTGCTCCAGGTCTACTTTTCCTGGGTGGAGCCGACGGCCCGTGGCCTCTCCCACGGCCCAACAGCCCGCCTTGCCTCCCTCTAACCGTGGGGGCGCCCCAAGACCCCCCTTGGGGTCTCCTTCGATCCTCTGTCCATACCTGCTCTTCGGAGAGGTCATTCGCTTCCATGGCCTCGACCACCACCAAGCTCCTTCGGTCATTTATCCTCTTCCCCCGTAATTCCTCTATCAGCCTCCTTGCTGACCTCCCAGCCTCCTGTCTCTACCCCCCTCCAGTCCAAACTAAGTTCCGCTGCCCGGATCATTTTGCTACGAAGACGTTCGGGCCATGTCTCCCCCCTCCTCGAGAACCTCCAGTGATCGCCCATCCACCTCTGCATCCAACAGAAATTTCCCCACCGCGGGCTTCAGAGCCATCGGTCACCTCGCCCCCTCCTACCTCACCTCGCTACTCTCCTACCACAACCCAGCCCAAATACATTGCTCCTCTAACACTAACCTTCTCACTGTATCTCAAACTCATCTATCTCACCACCGACCTCTTACCCTCGTCCTGCCTCTGGCCTGGAACATCCTCCCTCTTCCTAACTGACAATCACTCTCCTCCCCTTGAAAGCCTTAGGGAAGGCCCATCTGCTCCAAGAGGCCTTCCCTGACTAAACCCTCCTTTTCTCTTCTCCCACTCCCTTCTGTATCGCTCCGACTTGCTCCTTCTATTCATCCCCCTTCCCAGCCCCGCAGCACTCATTGTCTCTCCCTCTGGACTGTGAGCTCGTTTTGGGCAGGAATCGGTGTCTGTTATATTGTACTCTCCCAAGCGCTCAGTACAATGCCCCATACACAGTAAGCACTCAATAAATACAGTTGAATTGAATTGAAGTGAGCTCCCAACCTCCTGTCTCTCCCCACTTCAGTCTATAATAATGTTGGTATTTGTTAAGCGCTTACTATGTGCAGAGCACTGTTCTAAGCGCTGGGGTAGATACAGGGTAACCAGGTTGTCCCACGTGAGGCTCACAGTTAATCCCCATTTTCCAGATGAGGGAACTGAGGCACTTGCCCACAGTCACACAGCTGACAAGTGGCAGAGCCGGGATTCGAACCCATGACCTCTGACTCCGAAGCCCAAGCTCTTTCCACTGAGCCACACTGCTTCTCTACCCTGCTGTGAAGAAATGCTCTGAGCATGCCACCCACCTCTTCAAAACTCTCCAGTGGTTGCCTGGAAGCAAAAACACCTCACTGTTGGCTTCAAAGCTCTCCGTCACTTTTCCTCCTCCTATCTCACCTCCTTTCTCTCCTTCTACAGCCCAGCTGGCACACTCCACTCCTCTGGTGCTAACCTTTTCTGTGCCTTGTTCTCACCTGTCCCTCCGTCGACCCCTGGAGTCCTGCCTCTGGCCTGGAGTGCCTTCCCTCCTCATATCGGCCAAACTAGCTCACTTCCCCCCTTTAAAGTCCTACTGAGAGCTCACCTCCTCCAGGAGGCCTTCCCCGACTGAGCCCCCCCTTTCCTCTGCTCCTCCTCCCCTCCCCATCGCCCCGACTCCCTCTACCCCCCTCCCCGCCCCACAGCACTTGTGTATATATGTACATATTTATTATTCTATAATTTTATTAGTGATGTGTATATGTGTATATATTTTTATTACTCTAGGTAATGAGGTGTACATCCCCTTGGTTCTATTTATCATGATTACGTTGTCTTGTTTTTGTCCGTCTGTCTCCCCCGATTAGACTGTAAGCCTGTCATTGGGCAGGGATTGTCTTTATCTGTTGCCAAATTGTACATTCCAAGCGCTTAGTACAGTGCTCTGCACATAGTAAGTGCTCAATAAATACTATGGAATGATTGAATGAATGAATCAATAATTCTATTTATTTATTTTGATGCTATTGATACCTGTCTACTTGTTTTGTCATCTGTCTCCCTCCTTCTAGACTGTGAGCCCGTTGTTGGGTAGGGATCGTCTCTATCTGTTGCCAAATTGTACTTTCCAATCACTTAGTACAGTGCTCTGCACACAGTAAGTGTTCAATAAATACGATCGAGTGAATGAATGATTGCTGGAGTTGACCAGATTCTCGGTGCCGTGAAATAGGAAAATGGATTAATGCTGAGGGGAGCGAGATCAAACATGGCTTGCCTACCCTAATAGCTCAGAGGGAAGCAGGGGGAAACCCACATTCCTCTCCACCTTTTCCAGATCTTCACCTCCCACTCGAAGCTACCAGTGCCCCTACTGCCCTAAGCCCTTGATGGCCTCACCAACTAAGTTATTGAAGTTGAAACAATCAGATGTGAACTCTCCGTACTCCATTGCTGCCTGTCATTCTTCTGCTTTGAGGCTGTTTCTTAAGAGAAAGTCTCCCACCTGTTCTCTAGATCTACTCCCCCCGCCCCATCTCCTAAAAGCACTCTCTACTTCACTTCACCTACCTTGCCGCCATTTTCAGCCTCTCATTCTCCGCTGCCTCCTGCCTGTCAAACACGCTCCAATTTCCGTACTTTGTCCGGAGAAAGCATTCTCCGGATCCCATTCCGTTTCACAGCTATGGATCTATGTCACCTTGCTTCCTTTCCCATCCAGACTTTGAAAATGGGCCATATATACCCACTGCTTTCGTTTCCTCTCCGCCAACTCTTTTCTCAATCTACTGCAGTCAGACTTTTGCCCCGTTACTCCACTGAGACTGCCCTCCATAAGGACACCAGTGACCCTGTAGCCAAGTACAAAGGCTACTTGTATCTCTGCTCAACCTCCTTGATTTCTCAGCTGCTTTTGACACGGTGGTCCACCCTCCCCTCCACGAAACCCTGTCAAGCCTTGGTTTTGTTGGGCGGTACCAACCTGTTTCTCCTACCTCTCTTCTACCTCTCAGTCAGTCACTGGTATTTGAACACTTACTATGTGCAGAGCACTGTGTGGAGAGTACAGTCCAACAGAATTAGCAGACACGTTCCTTGCCCTTAAGCATACAGTCTAGAGGGGGAGACATGTATGAATATAAATCAATCATTGATAATAATTTAGATTATTAATAAGTGCTTTGGGGGTAGGATGAATATCAAATGTCCAAAGGTCACAGATCCAAGTTTCGTGTGCTGGTTCCTCCCTTACCTTTCACTTTCTCACTGAGGGCATTCCCCAAGGCTCTGTTCGGCACCCCCTACTCGTAGAAGCAGGATTTGGTGGTAGATTGAATGGGAGCTCAGAATAACACTGATTGTTTCAGGATTCTGGAGCTCCCAGTCTATCACTAAATCCTGCTTGTTCTTCCTACGTAATGTTTTCCAGATCCTCCCCTTCCTCCCAATCCAAACAGCTGCCACCCTGGTCCAGGCTGTAGTCATATCACACTTAAGCTATAGCATCAACCTCCTCTCTCGTCTCCCCTCCTCCAGTCTCTCCCCACTCCAATCTACACTGCACTGACCATTTTCTTGAAGCAGCGCTCAACCCACATCTCTCCAGCCCGTCATTGGGCAGGGATTGTCTGTATCTGTTGCCAAATTGTACATTCCAAGTGCTTAGTACAGTGCTCTGCACATAGTAAGCACTCAATAAATACTATTGAATGAATGATTCTCCCCTCCCCCCAAAACCCTCCACTGGCTTCTCTCTCTGCAGTCAAACAAAAACTCAAACTTGGCTTTGAGGTTCTCAACCATCTTGCCTAATCTTACATATCTGCTCTCTTCACCCACTACTCTCCAGACCATTCTCTTTGCTCCTCCCAAGCTCAGTTTCCTACTGTACCTGGCTGTTTCCCCTCTGTCCCCTCGCCCACGCAGTTCCCCTGACCTGGAACTTTCTCCCTACTGTGACAGACATCGACAGTGCTCTCCCCACATTCGAAGCCCTCCTAAAAATCTTACCTCCAACAAGCCTGCTTAGTTCCCAGCACCCCAAGTTATACAAACACACCATCCATCTCCAACACTTCTGCACTTCTTCATACCCTTCCTGAACACTTTTATGTATCTGTTATTCAACTGCACTTCGATTAGTTGCTCAGAGGACTCTCTTTGTATTTTTATGTCTGTCTCCTCCATCAGTGGGTAAATTCCTCGTTGACGGGGAAAGCGTCACCTCTTTTTGTACTTTCTCCGGGTTCGGTTTTGTGCAGTGAAAATATTACTGCTACTCCCGCAATACTGGGGACCCGAGTCTCTCCGAACCCTCAGAACCGTAGCATGTTTTGTCTTCAGAATTTGATGAGGCTGCTGACTTACTGGCCGTGACTCCTCATGCCGCCACCACCAGCGTCAGCAGGAAGCATGTAACTCTCACGTTGGGCACCAGCAGTGAGGATGATGAGAGCGAAGAGCCAGGAGAAGAGAGTGATAAGGCCCAGGTGAGTTTCCCTCAGATTCCAGGTCGGGAAGTGGATCTGTGACTCACCGGAACTGGGAAGAATGACCGTTACCGGGCTCCGGGAGGGTTCGAGAGGGGCGGCAGACAGCATTATCGGTCCCTCTGAGGAATGGCCAAGCCGGTCAGTTTGGAGTTGGGGGAGGCCCTTGCACGGGTCGTGACCAGCCCGTGTTGATTTTCTGCAGTTGCTGCGGGGAGAGAAGGAACCGCCTAGCTTCTGGACATTTGGCTACTACCAGAGTTTCTTTGATGTCGACACCTACCAGGTAAGGGCATCTTCTGGCAAGGTAGATCGTGGGGGACCCGGGGGGAGGGCGGGAGTAGGTCGAGATGTCCTTTGTTTTGGTTGCCCTGAGACTCTCCAGAGCCACGTCATGAGGCCTAGGTGGTTGGGGTTAGATTTTGAAGAATGATTTGGAATTCACTAGTGTCACTAGATTTTACTAGTGAAACCAAACTTGCTCTTAAAGTCAGTAGCCCCACTGGGGCCTCCTCCTCTGAGCCAGCACAGTCAAGGAAATTCAGCAACAGAGCACACACCAGGGTTCCCTTCTTTTAGGTCCTGGACAGGATCAAGGGCTCACTGCTGCCCCTGCCCAGCAGAAACTTTGTGAAGCACTATCTCCGGGATCATCCCGACCTGTACGGTGAGCGTGGTCGTCTGTTCTCCCTCCCTTCCTGGGCCTGCAGCGGGATTTGGGACAGGGCCGGCTCCAGAGGGCGAGGGCCAGTTGCAGTTCCAGCCACCCGGGGGAGAGGCAGAGGAGAAAGGGAGGCAGGTTTCCGGAAGGGTCAGAGGGAGAGTTCCATTCCAGGGTCTTAACTTCCCATGTCTTCCTTTGGGAAGCCGGTGAGGTCACAGGTGAGCCAGTCACTGGTTTAGGATTAGCGTCTGAGCTTCTGGCAGCAGATCACCGCCCGAGTCACTGGGCGTCGGCTGCCGTCTCTGCCGGCCCGGCTTGGCAAATTTCCCCATCTCCCGGGCCTTCAGAGAGCGTCCTCCTCCCAAGCCATGCCACAGCTCTGCCTTTTCCTCCCCAGGGCCTTTCTGGATCTGTGCCACCCTGGCCTGCCTGCTCGCCGTCACTAGCAACCTGGCGACTGTGATGCAGAGGAGGGAGGACCCTACCTTTCATTACAGCCCTCAGTTCCACAAAGGTGAGAGCCCGGCTCTGCAGTGAACCCAAGGTGCCGCCCTCTCAGGTGGATGCAGCCTGGATGGGGCTGAATGGACTCGTCCGTGTGCTCGGTGGCAACCAGTCCCCGAGATGGGACTCCTGGGCTCGGCTTGGGAGCACCCCCTTTCCCCCGATGGCCTGCCACTGGTTTTCCACCGCTTGCTTCAGGATAACAGTGGGTGGAGGTGAGATTGATTGCTGATGACGAAAACTTGCTTCTCTCCCTCAGTGACCATCGCAGGCATCCTGATCTACTGCTATGCGTGGCTGGTTCCCCTGTGCCTGTGGTGTTTTCTCAAGTGGAGGAAGGGGGTCATTGAAAGCGTCGACTCCTACACCTTCCTGGAGACCGTGTGCGTCTATGGCTACTCCCTCTTTGCCTACATTCCCGCTGTGGTGAGTGGGGGGGGGGGGGGGCTCTGTCTGCCCAGGGATCTCCCATTATGAGGAGCGGAGCTGACTGGCAGGAAGGGAAGGATTCTAATCTCTCCTCTTCCCACCCTCTTTGCCCTTCCTACGGCATTGCCTAGCCACTCAAGCCCGTTCCCCCATCCGAGCGCTTAGGTAACTCCGCCCTGCCCCCAAAGCCCTTTTATCCCCACATCCTTACATTTGGTTTCTTCTACTCCCAGTAATTTTAACGAACTTCTGTCTCCCCCACTGCGTCGTAAACTCCGAGGGCAGGGATCATTTCTTACTCCATTCTCCTCTCCCAAGCACTCAGTACAGCCCACAATAAGCGCTCAAATACCACCGATGGACCGGTGTAATAAACTAGGTATTCATAGCCATAGAGGGGAGAGGTCTCTCGACCTAGCAAGGCCACATAATCCAGTGCGTCGCATCGATCGGTAATGTTTATTGAGCACTTGCTGTTTGGCGCTTGCTGGGCCGAGCGCTTGAGAGAGTAGTCAAATCCTCGGGGAGCATGCAATCTAGTCGGGGGGGGGGGGGGGGGAGGGCGGAGTCCCAGGCTGGAGGAGGACACGAGCAAGCAGAGGAAAAGGCACAAGCGAGTAGGTTAGCTTGAGAGGAACAAAGAGTGTGAGCCTGGATAAGTAGAAGGGAGAGAGCTGAGGAGGTACCTTAAGCCAAGCCTCTAATACTTTGGTAGTTAGACACATCCTCAGCACTAGAGTATGCACAGACAATCATTGTTGATTCAATTATTCGGAGTAAAATATTTGTAAATATTTTTTTATCTCCCCCCACCTCCCCGCCATTAGAGTGTAAGTAGGCTCCTCATGGGCAGAAAACATGTCTTGTGGCTCCCTTGTCTGTGCCCAAGCACTTAGTAGGGTGCCCTGCACCGTCAACGAAAACCATGATAATTCTGAAAGGTAAGGGGGGGCGGCTCGGGGCCGGTGGGACATGGAGCAGTGAAGTTCGGGTGGACAGCGAGTCGTGAGCCTTAAGTAGTGGGGGGGAATGTAGCTCCTGGGGCAGGGGGTCGGGATGTTGGGGCCAACGGTCTCCGTCTGCCCGGGCAGGTCCTGTGGATGATCCCCGTGGTGTGGCTGCAGTGGCTCCTGGTCGCCCTGGTCCTGGTTCCCTCGGGCTCCATGCTCGTGTTCACTTTCTGGCCCCTCGTCCGCTCTGACACCAAGATGGCAGCCACCGCGCTGCTGACGGGCATGATTGCCCTCCACGTCCTCCTGGCTATTGCCTGTAAGGTAGGGGCGACTCCTTCCAGAATCTCTCCCCCTAGGGACGCGGCGCTGCCTCGGCTCAGACAGGAGCCCTGGAGAGGAGACACCGGCCCCTCTGCCTGAATGCGGCCACTGACTGATTCTCTCTCCAGTTATATTTTTTTCAGACCCCGCCCCACCTCAGCTCGGGGTCTCTCCCCTCATCCACTCCATCCCCGTTGCTGAAGACCTCCCTGCCTACCCCCTCAGGGACACTACACCCTTAGACGAGCAGAGTGGCTGGTGAGTAAGGAATCGTCCCCCTTCCCAGAGCTGCAGGGGGACCCCGCCTAGTTTTGGGGGATTTGAGTCCACACTTCTTCCCCAGGAGATTGGCCTTTAGCAGCCAGGATCTGAGAAATTTTTGTCAAGTGAGCAGCTTGACTGCCGGGGTTCTCAACTTGCTGTTTCAAAAGCCCTGGGCTGGGGCTAGGGACCCCTTGCCCCCTCTAGATCCACTCCAGGGGTAGTTATTGGGAGACTGGCACAGCTCCACTTCTTTGTGGTTTTTTTCCCTTTCTTTCTTTGCCTCCAGGTTTCGATCCAGCGCTTCGGCAGTTAGCCGTCCAACACTCCTTTCTCTCTGAGGACCCCGTTTCTCTCTAAGGGACGGTCCAGGCCGAGTTCCAATTTTGGAGGGAGCCAGCCTGCCCGGCTCTCATGACAGCTTTGGGCTCTGATCCCCCAGTTACAGCACCTCTGATCTGACTCTCGCTGCAAGGGGCGGGAGAGGGAGTGGTGTCGTGCGGGGCTGGACGATGTCAACTTTCCCGGTTTCAAGACTTTGGTCTGTGTCAAATCAAAATTTGAAGTTTCATAGGCACAGGTGATTTTGAATGATTTTATAAAATGGGAGTTTATCCAACCCCGGAGTGTTTTCATTTACCCTGGCAAAAGAGCCG
Organism: Ornithorhynchus anatinus; assembly: GCF_004115215.2. NCBI lineage: Eukaryota > Metazoa > Chordata > Mammalia > Monotremata > Ornithorhynchidae > Ornithorhynchus > Ornithorhynchus anatinus. Next base: position 10,187,304 of record NC_041750.1, read on the forward strand.
AGCCCCTGCCTGTCTTGCCCAGTGGGACATGTGAGACTCCTGAGGGAAAGGGGAACCGTGTAGAGGATGGGGAGCTCCTGGCGGGGTCCCTTGGGGCAACCTTCTTCGAGCAGGGAGGGGCTGGCTGGTGTGAGCCCCGGTTGGGGGGAGGGAGGGAGGGAGGCAGTAATGCCAAGAATAGAGCTTAGGGGTGTGGCTGACACCACAGGGATCGAAGACTGATTGCAGAATGCAGCCAGCCGTGGCACTCCCGGGTCCCGGGCACCTGCAGGCATGTGACCCCGGGCCTAACGGCGCCACCTGGAACAGCCGGAGGAAGCCCAAACCTAGAAACCCTTCTCTGGGAAGATCCTCGCCCTCCCCCTTCCTCCAGGATTTTGGGGGGCTCCCTGACCAGATCCTCTGAACGCCGGTCAGGCCTGAGCCCTGCAACCCGGAAGGAAGGCGGGGGCTTAATAGTAACGGTACTCGTTAAGCACCTCCTATGGGCCGAGCACCCTTTTAAGCCCCGGCGTGGATACAAGTTAATCAAGTCAGACAGAGTCCCCATCCCACCTGGAGTTCAGTCTTAATCCCCAATTTACAGAGGAGGGAACCGAGGCCCAGAAGTGAGGTGACTTGCCCACGGTCCCACAGCAGACAGGTGGCAGAGCCGGAATTAGAACCCAGGTCCTTCGGACTCTCAGGCCCGTGCTCTTTCCACCAAGCCATGCCTTTTCGCTAGAAAAATACTTGGACCCATAGGCATCTGGTACGTCCACACCAGCCGGGGGCTGACGAGCTGAACACCAAACTGCCCAGTAGGAGATCAGACAAATGGCCAGCCTATCTCCAGCTCACAAGGTCAACTTTAAGACGCCAGAAGGCCCGTAGCCCGCTCCTCCCGCTTTCATTCCTTCCCCGCCGCATCCTCTCTCGCTTCCGTAGGCTGACACACCACTGAACGGAAAAGCAGTACTGGATAAAATTGGTTTATTCTTACATACTGAAATGGGGGGGGGGGGGAGAGCAGGAAAATGAAAAGTGGGGGGTGGGGGGTGGGGGAGAGAGATTTCTCAAAGCCTCCTCCTGTGCTTGAGAATAACAAGACTCCCGGAGCACACTGTGGGGCAAGGCCAAACTCATGCTTCCACGCCCCCCCCCAACCAGGCTAGTGCAGGAGCCCCCATGGGGCCTGAAGGTTGGAGGGTTGAAGAAAACTGCTTGTGATGCAACACTCATTTCAGTTTTTATTTTTTCCTCGGCAGGGTGGGGTGGGAGGGGTCGGGGGGAGGGGAAGGGAGAAGATGTCCCTGCAAAATCCTTTCCCAAAACACCCTTTTATGGCCTTTTCAGGAAGGGGGAAAAAGAAAATTACACGCTATAAATGGTTAGCGAGTACACTAATAAACAGTGAATACACAGTCCTAATGTTAACTACCAAGAGAGACATTTTCTTCCATAACAGATACTCCAATTTCAGGGTTTTTTTGCCAGAACTATCTTAACTACAATAGCCCCAGAAGCTGTCGGTTGCTGAGTTGGCCCAGGTGGTCGCCGGGTACTGGCTGAAAGTCTAAAGCCGCCCCAACAGCTTGTGGTGGGAGGACCAGGAGTTCAATTGGAGCCAGGAGGCAACAGCCGCTTGCTTTGAGATCATGTTTTGCTTTTCCCCCATTTTAAAAGCGGGTGAGGGGCGGGGGGGAGGGCAGTGGGAAGGAAAACTGAACACGGGCGCCTGGGCCACGGGGTGACAGGACAGCAGCAAGGTACGGTTTTGACAGGTTCCTCATGCCAGCTGGGGAAGACGTTTGAGTCTCTGGCAGCCACTTCGTGTTTTGTACATTCAAGTCTAAAAGTCTGAGGTGAACCCTTTGGTGCCGGGGACCCGGGTTTCCCCGGTGATAGATGCCGAGGGTCTGTTTTTACTACAGCAACGCGGGGCAGCTGCCCTCGGGGGATGAAAGAGACCACCGAAGTAGAGAGGCTGCTGTAGTTACGGGTGTTAAAAGCTATAACGGAGTTCAAAAGATAACCCTGCTGTGGAGAGAGACCAGGCCCCTCCTCTCGAGCGCACACCCAACTCCTGTCTGCTTTACTTGCAGAGAGAGAGAGAGGCAGAGGTGGCCCGTGGCCGTCCTGAGCCCTCTCGAGCCTACGAATTGACACTGATTATGTTCGTTAACGAGAGAGAGAGAGAGAGAGAAATGCAGCACGTCACACTAATCCTGACCAAAGGAATAAAAAGTCAACTAAAAGTCCTCCAAGTCCCCAGCTCTCTGCCAGATCCAGCTCCCGCTCCACCCTCTGGGTGCGGGGTTCCGGGTCTGCTACAGAGCGGCCTCTGCTAGGTCGGCGGAGACTTCCGCTCAAAGCGGCGCCGGTCGCTCCGATTCCATCACGTGTTCAATGTTCCGCTACTCTATGCCTGTCTGCTGCCACCCGCAGATCCGTTGGGCAGACCCCCCACCCCCTCCCACCAACACATTAATCTGTTATGGAAGATTCCAAACTGAGGACTCCAAACTGATCTGATGAGACCTCTTGTAAAACACCGCTCAGCTGGGGGACTCGGAGGGGGCCGAGATGCTGAAACTCCATTTCATAAAAAAATCGTACGAGTCCAATATCAAAGAGAACGGTCGACTCGATGCTTTCGTTTGCTATTGTACATCGGTAAAAATCTCCCTCTTGGCCGCCCGCGGGCAGGGAAGCAGCCGAGGGGGAGTTTAGACAGTTTTCATTGAGGTGTGGAGAAGGGGGTAGGGGAAGTCTTCATTTGGTTTCCTGGCGCTGTCAGTTCAGATTAGAGGTGAAGTACTCTTAGCTCCCATAATGCATTGTGTTGGTGGTGATGGACATGGGCGAGGCCATGGAGATGGCCGGACCCCCCATGGTGAACTGGCTGTTGACTGGGTAGTGGGTGCTGGAGCTTCCTCCGCTCTGGCCACTAGAGGAGCCTAGAGGGGAGAGAAGAGGAGGGGGCGGCGTTACCGCCCGACCTGGCCCCGGGGCCCGCCTGCTCCCCGTCCCCCTCCAACGACCCAGGGAATACGCCGCACAACCCCTGGGCCGGTCCACTCTTCTCCACGTGTGGCTCCCGTCCTCTCCAGGTGGCCACGACCCGACCCAACGGCGACCCGTCTGCGCCGGCGGCGGCCCGCCGGCTCCAGGCGAAGCTCGCTGCCCGACGGCCCGGAGGCCCGACGGCGACGCCACCCCAGTCGTCCCGCCGGGTGGCCGCCAACCTGCCGCCCGCCCGCCCTCCGATCCCGCCTCCTAGCATCGCTTCTCCTCCCGGTGGGGAGGGCCGGGCCGGCGGGCGCCCGGAACCGGACGGCCCTGAGGCCGGCAACTGGACCAGACCAGACCGCCCCGGGAGACTCCCCGCCAGGGGGACGGGCCGCGACTTCTCTCGGAGGTGGGCAGGGGGCGGCTGCGGGACACCGTCAGCTCGGGGAGGAGGGGCCGGGCGAGCGGGCTCCATCCCGCCACGTCGCACTCTCTCGCCGAGAGGAGCCGTGCAGAGAGATCCCCGGGGAGGGGAGGGGCCAAGGAACCCCGGGGCCACCGCGGGCTCCCCCAGGCTCGCCGGGCCGGCACCCCCTCCCCCACCCGATCCGGTCTCAGAGCGAGGGCACCGAGGACAGAGAAGTAGAGGGAAAGGGCCGGCCCACGGGTCTGCCCGCGAAGACAGAGCTAAGCGGCGACTGGCTAAGGACACAGAGCAGAGCCCCTGCCGAGGCCACGGACACACACGCACGCTCACTGCCTCAGCCGCTGCCACTTTACCTTGGACAATCCCTGTGCTCATAATGGATCCCATCCTGGAGTGGGTGTGATTGACAATCCCAGTGTTGGCTGCGCGGGGAGAAGGAAAGGGAAAGGCTTTAACAGCACCTGCCCCCGCCGCCGCCGCCCCACCTGGCCTCACCCGGCCAGACCTCCCGGTGCGGGGGGGCGAGAGGGGGAAGGGAGAGCCAAGCAGGGGCCCGAGCGGGAACGCCACCGCTCCTCACTCGGACCCTTCGTCGGGGTTTCCTGACTCCGGCCTGCAGGGTTCCCCCACCCCCCCGCGGGGGGCTCCCGTCGGCTTTAACACACGCCAAGGCCGGGCGGTCAGCCGCCGGAGGCGCGGCCCGGCGGCGGGCCGGGTCCACGGGCGCCGGCCGGCAGAGGACTCCGCCCAGGGGCCAGGTCTGCGCTTGCGGGACCTGGCCCGGGAGGGCCGGCGGGGCTGGCGGGGGGGCCTAGGTCTGTGTGTGAAAGGCAAGCCCGGGCAGTCGGCGCTAGAGTGGGATTGTGCCTGTGAGGGAACCCCCCTCCGCCCATGGCCGTGCCTGTCTCCACTCCAGGCTGAGGAGAGTGTTTGTTACACACACACACACGCACACTCTGCTCAGGCTAGTCTACGAAGGAGACAAAGAAGCTGGTGACAACACAGGAGATGGCAGAGCAGAGAGCTGCGGGTGCCAGGGCCCGGAGGGCAATCCGCAGAGGAAGAGGAGATGCTGGCGACAGGCTCCCCTACCCACCTTCCCCGAGACCTAGCTCCTACGGAGGTTATGCCCCTGGGGGCCTGCTCTGACTGCCCCCATGCCACCCCCAAGCCATCCAGGACCCATATCCGGGCAACCTGCCCCGAGATCCCCCTCCTAACCCCCATCACTCACCTAACGGAATAAGGTTGTTGTGGCTGACACTGGATCCACCAGCGATAACACTGCTGAGGTCATAGGCTGTTGGCATCCCTGCACCCAGGAGAGAGAAAGGGGGTAGAGAGAGGAAGAGGACCCAGTAAGTCGCAACAGGAACGTACAGCAAAGCAGGGTCACGGACAAAGGCAGCACATTTCTCCTCAGTGCCGTTGTGGGGAAGAGAGAGGAGTGCGCTCGAGAAGTCAAGTCTCAGGATCTCTACCGGGGCGGGTTCTCTGTGGCAGCTCCCAGGGTTGAGCCTCTGATCTGGAGGGCCCCAACGAGCCTGCTCCACCTTCAGGGCCGCCCAATCCACACCCCCAAGTGGATCGGAGAGTTCCCCCAACTACCAGGAACCTACAGCCAAGAGCCGGAACATTCCCGGGAGCGTCCGGGCGCTCGGGCCCCGCTCTCCCTTCCACTCTCTAGTCCTCACGGCCGAGGGTATCTGGTCGGCCAACCCCGCAGGACCGGAGCCCTTCAACAGAGATGACCAAAGATAGGAGGGCAGGAGCCGCCTCCGGCACGGGTCCTCGGGCCCTGCGAGCCAGGGTCGGGGAGCGGCATTAGAAGATGGGGTCCAGACAGCCCCGGCAGAAGAGAGGAAGCTGGGGAGTGAATCAGTCCCTCCGGGCCCATCTCACCCCACTAGCCCGCCTTATTCTCCTCAACTTAACCGGGCGCCAGCAGCGGCCGCAGCTTCTGCTGCCGAAGACGGGGGCGAAGGCAGGGGACCTCCCCAGCCCACCACGCCTCGTGGATCTGAGCCGCAGCTCCTAAAGGGCCAGGCCAGTTGGCACCGCCTTGTCCTGTTGCCCCACGGTGCTGCTGACGTTCTCTTGGGCACCCACCAGGTGTCTCGACGTGATGGGCGAGCGAGGGAAGATGCCTAGCTCTGGGTTCCCACGACACCCCCTGCCCTTTACGGTGACAAAGGAGATCAGCTGACGGAGCCCAGTAGGCGGGTTGATATTTCAAACGGTCCCGGCGAGCTTTGGGAGGAGGGGGACGTGCGAGAGAGCATGTCAGTCACCCACCAGCCTGGCCCAGGAATGTCGAGGAAGGAGGAGGAGGAGGAAGAGAGGAGGGTACTGTACCGGCCACAGCCATCCCGGTGCTCATGCTGTAGGCGCCGCCCGTATTCCACATGTTCTCCGAGGGAGACGTGTAGTGAGAGCCAGGTGGAGGCGAAGGAGTTGTACCTGTGTATCTAAAACGGAGACCACTGGTTCTCAGGGGTCTAGATGGGGACCGGCACACACGGGGTCTCGCGGGGAGGGAGCCGAGGCCAGTGGTGCAGAGCTCTGCAAAGGCAGCGGAGGTTGAGCCGGCTCAGACGGGAGCCGGCGGTCCAGGGCCCGGGGAGGCAAGTAGATGCCCAAGTCCTGTTTTTAGGAGCGGGCAGATCCTGAATCGCTGGAACTGTAGTGGGTCGGGGACCAGAGGGAGCAGGGACCTACCTAAAAAAGGGATTTTTCAGGTCCAGGAGGTTACTGGACTTGGAACCCGTCTGATCCACTTGGGCCACAATACTGATGTCATAGCTCTGTCTGCAAGGAGAGAGGAAGAGAGAGAGGAGAGGTCAGAGCTGGGCCAGAGCCTGCCTCGAGGCTCGGGGGAGCGTCTCCCTCGGGATTTTAGGCCACCCAAGGCCAGCATGCCTTCAGAAGGGAGAGCAGGGCCGGGGGGACTGGGGACACCGGGGAACCTCTAAGCCAACTCCATCCCATCAGCTGGCCCGGCACCCCTACCCTCTACTCCGTTTCTAGCCGCCCCTTGGAGCTGCTCCCTGGGAGGAGCGACTCCACCACCGCTTGCTGCCGCTCCAACTCGGGCTCGACGTGTAAACCCCATCGTTCCCTCACAGCACAGTGGATAGAGTACGGGCCTGGGAGTCAGGTCGGGAGTTCTGATCCCAGCTCCGACACGTCTGCCATGTGGCCTTGGGCAGGTCACTTAACTTCTCGGGGCCTCAGTTAACTCATCTGTAATATGGGGATGAAGACTGTGAGCCCCGAGAGGGGCGGGAACCGCGCCCAACCCGACTTGCTTGTATCCACCCCAGCGCTTAGTACAGCGCTGTAGCACAGAGTAAGTGCTTAACGAATACCACACTTATTATCATTAGGGATACTAGATATTTAAAATTCTTCCCATTAAAAAGCAAATCTCCATCCTCGAGCCTCAAAACGACAACCCGACCCACAAGCCCGCTAGGGCTGCAGTTCACCTGAAGCCACTTTGGGACTGCCCGGATATGAGCTGCCACAGAGATCCCTGGGCCCAGCAGTTCCCCCAAATCCCATAGCCCTTTCGCCCTCAGAGCCTCCACGGGGAAGGCAGAGGTCGCTGGTGGGAGACAGATTTTTGATCCCGGTTCGAGATGGATGCCTCGGCTCCCCTCAAAGGGCTCGGTCCTTGGGCGGAGTGAGGGGAGGAGCCGTCTTAGGCTGCTCCACTGCTAAAACGGACTCTCGGGAGGAAAGGAACGGGCTTCCCCATTCCTTCTCAGCACCCGATCCAAGGAGACGTCCCACTTTCCCAACCCTTTCACGGGAGCAGAGGGAGGCCCCGAGGCACTCATCACACAGGCATTGACACAGGGGTCACAGAGCTCGGAGCTCCTCTGATCCCCCTTGCCCCATTTAGCAGTATTTCACACCCAAGTTTGTACTTGGGGCATTGAGTTGCCCGAGGACTGGATAGTAAAGTTTTGCTACACTTTGACTCTTATACCTTTTTGATTATAGCCGCCTTCCCGGTTTTGGCTCGTTGTGTTCAAAGCCTTGCCCTCAGATTGTGAGCCCTCCGAAGGCCAGGGACTTTGCCTGGATCTGGGACCGCAACATTTAGAAGGGTGCTTTGAGGGCAGCTAGTAAATGCTTCCCATTTCCCCCTTTTTTCTTTCTTTTCCTTTTACGGTATCGGTTACATGCTTACTATGTACCGGGCCCCGTACTAGGCACAAGTTATTCAGGTTGGACACGGTCCATGTTCCACATGAGGCTCACAGTCTTAAATCCCCATTTAACAAGTGAAAGAACTGCAGCCCAGAGAAGAAGTGACTTCTTCTCAGCAGAAGACAAGTGGCAGGGCCAGGATTAAAACCCGGGTCCTTCTGACTCCCAGGCCCACGCTCTATCCACGAGGTCACGCTGCTTCTGAACCAGGATCCCTTCCTGAGCTGCTACAAAAACCATCAGGGAATGAGCGACAGCTGAAAGTCGGAACAGATCGCTTAAGCGAGCGGGTTCCTGGACTTCTGAAGAGAAGCAATCTTTTTCTTTCTTTTAATGGTATTTGCTAAGAGCTTACTGTGTGCCAGGCACTGTTCTAAGCACTGGGGTAGATACAAGTCAGTCAGGTTAGACACAGTCCACGTCTCACATGGGGCTCAGTTTTAATCCCCATATTACAGATGAAGAACAAGCACAGAGAAGTGCTTAGAACCCACATCTTTCTGACTCCCAGGCCCGTGCTCTATCCATTAAGCCCCACTGCTTCCTTAATCTGGAACCATTCTGTTTGGAGTCCTGCCTCTGCAAAGCGCAGCGTGAGCTCTACTTTCAGACCCCTCACTTAAGACTCTGGTTAAGTCAAGGTCCTCCTTGGGACGCAGCAAGGACACTCCTTGGCCATCCCTCGCTCCAGGGAGCCTCGCTGACCTTTCAGGAGTCTGGCCGTCCACATGCCAAAAAGATCGAGATTGACCACGCCCCCCACCTTGGCCCATTCCCACTTCACTTCTGCACAAGGGTCTGTACCCTTTAAGCCCTTTGATGCTCACCCCTCTCCCAGCCCCATAGCACTCATGTCCAGATCCTTGATCTCTGCCACTTCCCCTGTCATTTCTTTTAATGCCCGCCTCCGCCTGTGGACCGTAAACTCGCTGTGGGCAGGGAACGTGCCTACCAACTCTGTTGTATCGTCCTCTCCCAAGTGCTTACGACAGTGCTCTGTGCACAGTAAGCGCTCAATAAATACCACTGACTGACGGGTCCCAAGAGGTTTAACCTAGTCCGCCGCACAGTCCTGAAGGGTTTTCTTCCCATGGCAAGGGAAGTGATCTGCCCCCGCCCCTAAATGACTTACCTCTTGTTGGCAATGAGCAGACACGTCCCTGAGAGTGTATCCCCGGCCTTCGCAAAGAGCGGTGACTGAAACAAGCATCGCACTTGGTACCAGTGAGTCAGGGGCTCTGTGGGTGCCGTCGACAGCCACACGGTCATTCTGGCCCAGGACAGGGAAACAAGAGTAGGTGAGGTGAGAAACCGAGTGGGCCCAGGGAACTCCCAGAGGGCAGGGTTATTTGCAGGCCAACTTTGCAGGAGCTGTGCCTGCCTCTTGCCCGCTTCCTTTTGGGGTCCGTCCCCCCCCGCCTCCGGCGAGAGGGTGGGCCTCTCAGCCCCAAGCAGGTCCATTTCTGGATCTGCCTGCTTTCCCCAGGTTCCTAGGACACCAGGTGCCCAGGTGCCCGCCCCAGGGAACGGTCAGACACTCCAAGAGAATTACCCCGGTCCCGGGAAAGGGAAACCAATAGTCGTGTGAAGGGGCAAAGAGAGAAGGGACCTGGGTTGAGTGGCAACGGAAGGGATGGCCAATCTCAATAGGCCCCCTCGAGGCCACAGAGGAGCACACCGTGTCCAGTTACAGCCAGCCATTGGGGCAGGGGCAAATTCCTGAGGAGAAAAACTGGGAAAATCGGTCCCGGCGGAGATCTGAAAGAGTGGGACAGATGTTGGCAAATCCAACTTTACTTTAGCAGATCAGGATCGTCACATTAGGCTGGGCCACACGGGCAGGTTAAGACCACCGCACAGAACCCAAATTCTCCCAAGGGATTCTGTTTGGGGACTCCGAGACTAATTGGGAGGTCGGGGGGCTGGGGCATAAGAGTGCCAGCTGACATCTGATGACCCCCGTGGCCTCGGGCCAGGGAAGATGGCATTTCTCTTTTCCCGCCTCATCTGATGTGAGAAATGGTCACAGTGTTGTGGGGTGAGGCAAAAGCGATACAGTCAGCTATACACACAAGTGAAAAGGTAACTTAATTTGAACTTGCCAGTTTACTGCAATGTAGACTAGGAGCTCAGAGCCAGCTATTTGTTTTACAAAACCCAAGCTCTGCTGGGAGGAAAGAAGTCTCTGCATGCTTTCTCCACCACTTACATTGAACCAATGAAGGCTACATCAAACCAGAAAGCCAAGCCGTGGACTAGGCCTGAATGCAGCATGTGGAACTTGAATGGAATTTCTATCCTGAAAGGAAAAGTCAAATAGTTAGCTGGAGACTTGGCCGGGAGTGGGATGGAGGTAAGTCTTGAAATTCGGGGGTCTCAAAGTTCTCCCGCAGCTCTGGCTAACAAGTTCTCCACAGGAGCCGGCCATGCCTTTCCCCGTCTGGGAACGGGACAGATGCCCTCTCATTTTGCTACAAAAACATACAGTCCACGTTTCCCCACTCCTCAAGAACCTCCAGTGGTTGCCCATCCAATTCTGCAGCAAACAGAAGTTCCTTACCATCGGCTTTAAGGCACTCGATCACCTTGCCCCCTCCTATCTTACCTCGCTGCTCTCCTAACTACAACCCAGCCCGTATACTCTGCTTCTCCGATGCTAACCTTCTCACTGTACCTCGAGCTCGTCTATCTCGCCGCCGGCCTCTCACCCACTTCCCGCCACTGGGCTGGAACGCCCTTCCCTCTTCATATCCGACGATCGCTCTCCCCACCTTCAAAGCCTTATTGAAGACATTTCCTCCAAGAGACCCTCCCTGCTTAAGCTCTCATTTCCACTTCTCCCACTCCCTTCTGTCACTCTTGCATTTGGATTTGCTCCCTTTATGCAACCCTCCCTCAGCCCCACAGTCCTTATGCACATACCTATAATTTATTTATATTAATGTCTGTCTCTCCACCGCTAGACTGTAAGCTCCCTGTGGGAAGGGTACATATCTACCAACTCTGTTATACTGTACTCTCCCAAGAGCTTAGTACAGTGCTCTGCACACAGTAAGAGCTCAATAAATACAACTGATCGATTGATCGATCCTCTCGTGCCGCTTTGTTTCCTATCCAGGGCAGAAGCTGGGAGAATGGGGGATACCCAACTCAGAGAGGACAGACAGAACTGACTTCACCTTCTCTGCCTCTTGGCTGCACTCTTGTTCTGCCCATGTGGGGAACAACTTAAAAGAGGCTTTCTGGTGGGGTCCATTCCCTCACTCACACTGTTCCCCCAGCTTGGAACTTCCTCCCTTTCCACATCAGACAGACCTTGGCTCTCCCCACATTCCAACCCCTCCTAAAATCCCAGCTCGTCCTACAGGCTTTCCCCGGTGAATTTCCCAGCCCCCTGAACCATATTATCCCTTCTGCCAACTCCAGCACTTAGGAGCTCATCTATCTCCCCGCCGACCTCTTACCCACACCCTACCTCTGGCCTGGAATGTCCTCCCTCCTGATATCAGACAGATAATTGCTCTCCCCTACTTCAAAACCTTATCAAAGACATGTCTCCTACAAGAAGCCTTCCCTAAGCCCTCCTCTCCTCTTCTCCCACTCCCTTATACAGAGCTCCTTCATTCTCCCTCCCTCCCATCCCCACAGCACATATGCATTTATCTGAATATATCTGTAATTCATTTATTTATATTAATGTCTGTCTCCTCCTTTAGACTGTGAGCTCATTGTGGGCAGGAATGTGTCTGATTGTTGTTATACTGTACTCTCCCAAGTGATAAGTCCAGTGCTCTGCACACGAGCTCAATAAGTACGACTGAAAGAACTTATTTACACCGCCCTTAGCACTCGTGTATATACATCCACTTAATTTTTATATGGGTCTCCCCAGCTAGAATGTAAGCTCCCCGTGGGTGGGGAACACATCTCTTTGTTATTCTGTACTTCCCAAGCGCCTAAGAGTTACAGTGGGCGATCAGTAAATACTATTACTACTAACCTCTAAACAGCCACATTTCTCCTTCCTGGGAATTGTAAGAACCCACTTAGCATCTCTGTTAAAATCTCAGACCATGGCACCAGTTACCTCAAACCAACAATTTCCCCGGGGGGGGGGGGGGGGAGAAGAGCGGGACGGAACAAGACAGGGGACAACGTAGGCCTGGCTCTCTTCGCCATGCAGAAAGCCCGCCCCCCGATAAATCTACCACAGCCCACTTTCGTCATTGAGCTCTGCTACTGCCATGGGTGACGTTTTCACACTAATGTAAGGGAAGGGGGATGGGGAGGAGAGGCAAGAGTCAGAGGGAGGAAGTAAAATAAATGATAAAAAGATTGGGATCGGATAAATGGAGGGGCCCAAAATGAAGGTCATTAGGGAGGCTACACTGTAGCCCTGCCTTACTCTATGTCCTTGGGCTCATTAATGCCTAATGTCAAAGCCCATCAATCACAACCGGGGTTGGAGGTGAGAACCCTGGATAGTCCTTAAACCGGGGAAAATTTGAGGCCCCAGCTAAGCTAGCAGCGGGATTCCAGCTATAGGGCCATGAGAAGATGTTAGAGAATTGGCACTGGGAAAACGTGTCAGCCTGTACCGAGCTGCTGCAGAAGGCTCTGGAGCGACCAGAAGTACATCTGGCAGGCCAAGACAACGCCCCACAACCGCTGCAGCTCGGTAATGGTTCGAAAGGATCTCAGTCTTTTCTAAGAGTCAAGCATCGCCTTTCCCTGGTTCCAGTTCATCCTCTTTCCTCAAAGCCACACTCTCTAAATCCCAGCTTCAATATGCCTGCACGAACCACCTTTTTAATACATCCTCTGGAGCTCATCACTCCCCTTCACAAAATCTCCCCACTGATTCTCACATGAAAGCAGTGTGGCTCAGTGGAAAGAGCCACTTGCCAGCTGTGGGACTTTGGGCAAGTCACAACTTCTCTGGGCCTCAGTTACCCCATCCGTAAAACAGGGATCAAGACTGTGAGCCCCATGTGGGATAACCTGATTACCCTGCATTCCCTCCAGCGCTTAGAACAGTGCTTGGCACATACTAAGTGCTTAACAAATGCCAATATTATTATTATTATGAAAGAAAAATTTCCTGACCACTATCATCATCATCATTGTCGTCGTCGTCATTGCATTTGTGAACCACTTACTCTGGGTCAAGAACTGTTCTAAAAGCTGGAGTAGATAGAAGTCAATCGGATCATCGGCTTCCAAGCTGGCTCCCTTTTCTTTTCTGCTTGCTCCTCAGGCTGCACCCTAGTTCTTGTCCTTTGCCCTTCCCAAGCAAATTTCAGCCACAGCTCTTCCCCCCGCCTGGAACCCCCACTCTTTCTGGTCCAGCTCCACCACCCCAATCCCTTCCCTCTTTCAAAGCCCTCCTAAAAAGTCCCCTATTCAGGAGGCATTCCTTAATTCCCTACCTCCGCCCTTCCCGATGATAGCATCCCAGTGATTACCTCGGAACTCACGTGTTTAGGCTCAGAAGCTTATGTCTATTGTGTAGATCTTTCTTCACTCTTAATCTGTATTAGGTTCGGCAGTTTATGCCAGTCTCGCCCCCATTATAACCTCATGGACTGGCATCCGCCAGTGGCTACTTCTTTTGTATGATTCCCCAGGTGCCCAGTTCAGAGTTCTGCACACAAGAGGTGCTCGGTAAATGTTGCCGAGGTTGGAAAAATTCCTCAAATCTGGCAGCCTACTGCTACCGAGAAAAAAAAGTACAGAGTTACCTGTGTAAATCGCCTTCTTTGGCTTCTAAAAAGTTCACTGTATATTTAACCGACTTGGCCATTAAAATCCTGATATCGAAGGTATCCTAGGAGAGAAACGGGCAGGGTGAGGCCATGGAGAGAGGCAGAGAAATGATGTTCTGGGTCCCCGATAGGTCCAGCTCCCTGATCCGGGAAGTGGCTGGTGGGGGTCAAGGCCACACATCTAAGGTCACCAGCAGAAACCCGCCTCATCCTCTGGGTTCCGGAGGCACTCGTTTCTCCCGAGAGTCCGACAGGCAACAGCAGGGTTGGCTACCACCTTACCGGAGGCCCAAATGGCAGTGGCTCAGTGCCTAGCATAAAATCTCCCCCGGGGCCTGTTTGGCGATGGGAATTTAGTAATAACGGCAGTCTTTGGAGGGCTGAAACCAAGCTCCTCACGTGAACTAGTGAGAGCGGGGGCATTCCCAGCCTCGGCTGAATGTGGGAATCTTTCCTGCAGAGGTGGGGGGGGGGCTGGGGGAGGAAGGGGAGGGACTGGAGCGCTGCAGCAACCTCTACGTGAGCAAGGGACCAAAAGAGAGGTCAAGTGTCACTGAAAACTATAGCTGAAACCATCTCCGCTCCTCCGCCCAAGGGCCAAACTACCCAGGGCCCCCGCAACCCCCATCCTGAAAAGCCACCCAGAGCCAAAGTAGCCTAAATCGTTTCCACCCCAAGTCTCCATAGGAACAGTAGCCCCAAACTCGATTCCCTTCCTTCTCAGAGGGGTTGCTAACTGAGCTGGAAGAAATTAAATCAGCACCAAGCTGTGGCATAAGCTTATCTCCCCCTTAACCGCCCCCCAAGTAAGGCAGTCAACTTGAGCCAGAGCTCCAAGGGGGCAGGCCACCTGGTCCAGTAAGCCGGAATCTCACAACCCTGTGGCTCCCGTGTGCGGAAACTGCTGACCAAACCTTTCCCTCTGCAGAGCAAGAAATGAAGGCTCCTCCCTCTCCCTCTGGCTAAATCCACGAGATCCAAAGGCAGTGCTGGCGGCCACTTACCACGACAGGTTGTCTAAAATACTCATCTACAGCCGCTCCTCTAAGTGCTGACAAGTCAACTCCATGAAAGGATGGCTGATACCTGCAAAAAAAAGACAAAAAAGGAGGGGGGGGGTGTGGAGAGGGGAAGAGAGAAGCCATATTGAATGCAATTTCCAGTGCTCCAGGGAATCACAGAATCGAGAGCTGGACGGGTCTTTAATCATCTGCATGCCAACTGACCTCTTAAACCACCCCATGCAAGGTGAGGACTGTTTACATTTTGTCCAACTTTCTCCAGGGGTGGGAAGGAAGGGCAACGGGGCTCAAGCAAGATGCAGGCTACCTTGGCCCAGGAGAGCCGTACCTGAGTCCAATTGGAAATTCGGCCATGACCTTGGTCTGAGCTCAGAGAGTACCTCCCTGTCCTCCAACCTGGCTAAGAAGCTGCTCATCGCAGTGGCTGCATCAAAGAGGAACGTCCCAGAAGCTGAGGTCAAGCAGCAACAGCTTTGATAGCCCAGGAAGGAGGACCATCCCATTCCTGGGCAGTAGGTGATTTGGGGGATGAGGTTAAAGGACTCATTTTACAAGCACTAATCTTGGGGGGGTAGGGTATGGGATTTGCAGAAAGAAGTGGTTGACACCCCCACCCCCACCCCCCACCACAGCCCTGTCTGGGGTCTGGAAGAAATGATGGAACAAAGGTCATTAGTTCAGTCATCCTGGAAGGAAGTACAGAAACGCTAGGAAGAGGTCAGTCAAGATGGGTGGAAGTCACCCATTCCTGTGGGAATGGGTGGAGGGAATCTGGGATCCCAAAGGTAAACGCAAGAGAGAAGAGGCTAAGGGGGTTGTTAAACTGGCATAGGTGGGGGAAACACAGGATCTCCGGCAAAAAGATCTAGGAATTAAGGGCCCAGATTTGTGGGCTAGGGGATGTGATTGAACGGCAAAGAATCCTGGTCCAGTCCTCCATCGTGATCAGCTGACATCAACCATTACAAAGAGGCGGGAGGGGATGGGTACACGGGGAGGCGGTAGAACAGGGAGGGGCTGAGGAGGGAGACCCAGGAAGAGAGGATGAGGAGGAATGGGGAGGAGGACAAGCGTGGCTCAGTGGAAAGAGCATGGGCTTTGGAGTCAGGGCTCATGAGTTCGAATCCCAGCTCTGCCACTTGTCGGCTGTGTGACTGTGGGCAAGTCACTTAACTTCTCTGTGCCTCAGTTCCCTCATCTGTAAAATGGGGATTAAGACTGTGAGCCCCATGTGGGACAACCTGATTCCCCTATGTCTACCCCAGCGCTTAGAACAGTGCTCGGCACATAGTAAGCGCTTAACAAATACCAACATTATTAGGACTACTATAAGACAGGGCCTTAAGACTACAGTCACGGAGGAGCCAACGACAGGTTGGGGTTTTTTCATTCTACATTGGTCAGTGAAAGAATAAAAGTTAGCTTATCCTGGAAATACCATGGTAAAATATCACTTTGAAAACGAAAATGAAAACAAAAGCAGATCTGTTTCATTTCAAGCCATTATTTGGGTGATCAGTGGTACCCTCTTCCTCCAAATGATCACCTGTCCCATTATTCTGGAAGGAATTTTATGGTTTACGAAACCAGCATGATCTCTGGGTTCGAGCAGTCGGCAGTTAAGCAAGTTTAGGATTTTAGGACGTCTGATTTTTACGTTATGTTATGGGTTAATCTGGAAAAAGTTGGCAGAGAAACTCTGTGTAACCAATGGCCTTGGGCTTCGGTGATAAGGACACAGCTGCAAATAAATGAGAGATTTAGTTGCTTAGCATAAGGAATAACCCTAGACTGAAACAAATCGGTTGTGAGAACTGGTGAGTCCCAAAATACAGAATGTTAATTTGATTAGCATGTATTGAAACAAGTGTTATTAGAAATGCCATCTAGAGAAGGAGAATATCATTTTTACAGTGGCCAGAGCCAATGAAATAATTCCCAGTGTTTGAATCAGCCAAATTAATTGGGGGTTTTGTACTGTATCTTGTGTATGGATAGCTTCTCTTTTCAATGTGTTTCCCACAAATTTGTTGGGCAATATAGCTGAAATTTCAGAGATTAGAAACCACACAGAAAAATTAATCCAAGCACATTCTCCATTCAATTGTGGCCATTCGATGGATGGGGTTGGTGGTGAGGAAGACAGCCTGAATTACATGAATGAACGGAGAGCACCCCAGGGCCTTAGCGAATGGAACTCAGACTTAGGTGGGGCAGGAGAGTTATAATGTCCTCTCCCAAGCACTTGGCATAGTGCTCTCCACCCAGTAAGCGCTCCTTAAATACCACTGATT
Source organism: Ornithorhynchus anatinus (assembly GCF_004115215.2). Lineage (NCBI taxonomy): Eukaryota > Metazoa > Chordata > Mammalia > Monotremata > Ornithorhynchidae > Ornithorhynchus > Ornithorhynchus anatinus. Next base: position 10,204,021 of record NC_041750.1, read on the forward strand.
GATAGTCAAGGGACTGTGTGACTGATGTGACTGTACAGTGCTTGGCACAGAGTGCTTAAATACCATAATTATTATTGGGGCGGGGGACAACAGTGGGGATTCAAGCAGAAAAAAAAATCAGGAAAGAGGACCTTTGGGAGGTAAGAGGGTGTACGCGGACAACTCGGGGATGCCTACTTGGAGGGTATATGCATGTGTATGAATTTGGACGGGGCAGGGATTTGGAAAAGACAGTCTGCTGTACACAAAAAGATGGGAGAGAGGGAGTCCTCTAAGGAGCTCTTATGCTAGCAAATTTGGGTACAGCAGGGAATCTGGATGTAGCAGACAGGAAGTGGGGAAGAGAGCTGGATGAAGACTGAGGGGTCTATAAGAACAAGAAGAGGGAAAACAGGTCACGTAACCAGCCCAGACACTACCACCTTGCTGTTTGGGATACGTCAGCTAACATCCCTGTTAGCTTGGAATTTCAGGCTTCTAGCAGACGTCTAGGACACTCGGAAGGTCTCTGGGCAGCAGCTTCTCAGCGTAGTAACTACGTGTCTGCCCAAGAGAGACGATCTAAACTGTAACTTGACATCAGGTTGCCAGTTTAGAACAAATGACTCTCTGGGTTCACGTGAAAGGTGCCCAGAAGACCGTGTGAATACGCTCCAGCCGAGCAGAGCTTCTTTAGCGTTAACGAGATGTGAGTGTGTATGGTGTGGTTTACGTCAGAATGAATTGGCCTGAGTGTTGAAAATGTGCTCTCTACGAAGAGAAGCCCATGATTATGTTGGGGTGGCTCCTACCGGTGTTTAATTCCCTTAAATGAGAGGATGGGGTCAAATTATGGGCTCAAAGGCCAAATGGCTTTAAATAATTCACTTCATTATTCTGACTTACTTGGGTTTTTCTACTCTGCCTCGTTTCTCTCAGCGATGGTGTGTTTCTTGGAACACCCAAGGCATGCCTAAGGAAAAATGTACTTGGGAAGGCACGCAACAGAGCAGGTGCTTGGCCTTAGGAGACTATTCACTGAGGTGACCAGAGAAAATGGAGGTTGGTGGGGGGAGATATGGAAATGGAGTTAAGTTTGGTTTTCCACATAGCTTTTGAATCTAAATGGATGGGCTAGAGGTAAGGAGTATATTTTCGTTACCCTATTTATTTTGTTAATGAATTGTACATCGCCTTGATTCTATTTAGTTGCCATTGTTTTTACGAGATGTTCTTCCCTTTGACTCTATTTATTGCCATTGTTCTTGTCCGTCCGTCTCCCCCGATTAGACTGTAAGCCCGTCAAACGGCAGGGACTGTCTCTACCTGTTGCCGACCTGTTCATCCCAAGCGCTTAGTACAGTGCTCTGCACATAGTAAGCGCTCAATAAATACTATTGAATGAATGAGTATAGGAGGTGGAAATATCATGCTGGAATGGCAAAATGAAAAGTTTGATTAGGACCATGGACCTCACCATTTGGAAAAACTAGCATGGTGATTTACCTCACCACTGACGATGGCGGGAACACAAAGGGTTAAGGGGGGAGGCGAGGAGAGAGTAATGCAGTAAAGTTCCCTGTCCAGGAATGCCTGGGACAGGAAGGAGGGGATTAAATTGTTCGGGATGAGCTCTATTCCTAATGTTTGGAATTTGGCCAATCAAGTTAGTTAAGGAGATGAATAAAGTTTTCAATTACGGTTGATGATATATTTTGTAAAAATCAAGGACGGCTCTTCGTCTTGAATTGGTTTAATGAGATGTTTCATTTTCCATGAGGCTCTTTCATCCTATATTTGGGAACTCTGGAGTTGAATGTATGGGTGGAATATGAGTGGGGATATATGGAGGGTGCTTATTTGTGCAAATCTTGTGTAAAATGTCTTGCACGTGCAAGGACTTAAACGTATAGAGGGGGAACTCAAATTCACATAACATGGTGCGCTCTGAAATCACATCTCCCCCAAGAGACTTCTCCCAATTCATCTCCAATCTCCCCACTTTCTAGCCCCAGCTGCCGTCTCAGCCATTCCGCACCACTAAAGCACTTGTGAATTCACTACCTGGTACCACTTATGTACATTATCTTTACATTTGATGACTTCGTCCCAGCTCTAATTTACTTCAGTGGTTGCCTAGTGGTTGCCGCCCCAGCTAGACTGAAAGCTCCCTGAGGCTGGTGGATCGTGCCCACCAATTCTATTGTACTCCCCCAGCTGCTCAGCACTCAGCAGGTGCTCAATAAAAAGGACTGAGTGACTGCAGTCCCCTTTTTGCCCCACCAGTTCACTGTGAACTGATTGATGTTCTTTAACTACTGGGGTGTTACTTGCCCCACTAAGCATTGTTGGGGCAGGTGTGGATGCTAAACCTCTACTGTTGTGCTAACTGGCTCCAGGAGTGAGAACCCGGGGGGCAAGGTAACTCAGTTGCAGCAAACTGAGCTTGTTTAAGGACATCTTCAGCACTGGAACCAGTCCCGGTCCAGATCTCATCGGGACAGTGCCACAGGTGGTAATTCCGACCCTCATCCTGAGGCCCAGGTGGCCATTTTAGGATTGGGAGGAAGTGCGGGGTGGGGTGAGAAACCCTTGGGATCGGATTGCCCAGATTAGATGCCCAGATTACTGTAGACCATAAACTCCTCCTGCAGACTTGTAAACTCGGCCTGCAGAAGGTGAGCTTCTCGAGGATAGGGATGGAGCCTACCAACTCCATCGTATTGTACTTTCCCAAGCGCTCAGTACAGTGCTCTGCACACAGTAAGCTCTCAAGAAATACCACTGATGGATTACAAAAGCGGGGGAACGCTGAAAATAAGGCTGGAAGACAGTCAATAGAGAGCAGAGCTCAGAATGAGGGGGGAGGATGACTGCTCTAGAAACTCGCCTTGCTAGAATACTGGGTTATGTACACATGAAAGAAACCATTTGGACAGAGGTTCAGTCAGGAAGCCAGACATAAACCGATGCAAATTTGACAAGCCAAAGCTGAAAATCCCCTGTGAAGCAAATGCCGGTTTCCCGGGATAGAAAGACCGGCAGAAGAAGGGGCAAAATGTCGCAGGATCAAACCGACCGTTTGGTTTCGGAACCAGTCCGCACTTAGGCATCGGGTTGAGGATGGAGGTCTCCGATTAAGGAACGTGGAGAAGCAATACGATGAATTAGACCGTTACTGCTTAAACTCTCTTAAACTAACGGGCAGCATTATGGGTGTGGCAGAAGTGGGCTCATGGGAAAGACCAAAGGAATAAACTTACAGCAGTGATAATCGTATTTATGCACAGTTGCTCCATTCTCTTAAATACAAGAAATATGGGGGGTCGGGGGGGGGGTCGGTTCTAGGGAGGTTCTAAGACCAAAACTCCCAGCTGACAAGGCAGAACCGCTGATAAAGGAAGAGCAAGGAGCCCCTGAGGCCGGACGATGAGCCAGAAGAGAAGCTAGACAGAGGGAACGTTGGCTGGATTTCACCTAGAGTAACGTGGCCCAGGTGTAGCTGGGAGACAAAGTCAACTGTACCAACTCCGTGGGCGGCGCAGTTGGGTGGGAGTAGAAGGGGACGCTGGCTGGGCTGGGCCCAGCCAGAGGCAAGAGAGGTATAAAAAGGTAGCTCGCAAAATGCTTAGAGTCTTCGCTCCTGGAGCTCTGGCTGAGCCCGGAGGCTCTCTCACGAGGGACAGTGAGGATCGAGGGCGCTCCATGCCCACGAAACTCTGATCCCAGGCGAGTCTCGTCTCCAGTCCCGTCGCCGCCCGAAGGGGAGCGGTAATTAGCTTCGCTCTAAAAACATTTCGGACATCGCTTTAAATGGAGCGGGCGGTGGGGGGGGGGGGGAGACAGAGACAGAGACAGAAGCGAAGGGGTTTGAGTGGCAACGTGAGGAAGTGGCTGAAGAGCAGTGGGCTCGGAGACCCTAGTTGCAGGCTTGAAAACCCAAGCCAGTTGTGGCAAGAACTCTCAAACCCATCCAAGGAGCCGAACGTTTTCCACAGTAAATCTCCAACCCTCAGCCTCTCGGAACCCAGTGGCCCAACACACTTTGGGAAAGCTGGCAGCCACGCTGCTTTAGGGCAGAAGAGGGACTTACCAGAAATTTGCCTTAGTGAATTGTTCCATGTAGAGCTGCTCATCTGTGAATGGAGCAAGGTGAACATCCCCGATGGTTGGAAACATATTGCCTGGGATGGAAGGAGATGGGGGGAGGAGGTGGAAGAGGGGGACAAGGAGAGAATCTTACGTTAGGACAGCTTTGCCAATACCCCAGGGGAAGAAATTCCTCAGACATGGGTTTTTTTTTGTATTGGTGCCCAGAATTCTCAGGGTTCGGAATTAGCCCCCTTTCCTTTCCCTGCCCTTCCAGCACTCAACCTGCATGCCGGCTGCATTTTACACAGAGATGTGACTGGAACGCGTGGTACAGGCAAACCCTGCTCTCGGGGCGTCCTGAAACGCCCCTGGACCCGGAAGCGGAGGCATCTGGCTCCCGGAAGCGTGCGGCGAAGGGCCGGGGAGACGTTTTTCCCAGCTACTCCAACCGGCTTCCTTAATGGAGTGAGCTCGCCAGGGAATGTGCCGAGGGCATCAACTGCAGCAGGACGCCAGCACGGGTGACACTGGTGACACAAGCCAGTTTGAACTGGCTGGCCAGGCCGCAAGCAGCGGAATCAGAGTGCGCGGGCGCCTCCGCCGCTCGGCCTCTTCTTTCCCCGGAGCATTACGAGTACCTGCTTCCCGCTGCTCCGACAGAGCCTCGGTTGGACATTTTGGCAGCAGCCCCTCACGTCTGTAGGCTCCGAGGCTCGTGCCAACACGGACCGGGGGCATCGTGGGGCACCAAAGACTGACCGCTGCTGAAGAGCGGCCCCTGCCATCCCGAAGGTGGTTTGCCTTCTAAATGCCCCAACGGAAAGGGGAAACCTGGCCAGCATGCGACAACCCCCACACATGTGCAGGGTGGGACGGACGCGTGGCCCTTGGTGCGCTGACCGGTCACGGCCAACGACACCCCGACGGTTTCCTTCTTTCTACTCGCCAGGAGGTGGACAACAAGAAAACGTGATGGCACTGACGCTCTTCGAGGAAGCACTGGCTGCATTCACCCTAACTATCCCTGCTTGTTCTTCAATGAACAGTCGCCACCCAAAGTTCTAGTGTTGAATGCAACCAGAACGAGAAGTCTGGGCGGCACACGGGCCTGGAGCTTAATCTAGAGCGTTGGAGCAGATGGAGAGCCAGCAAAGGGAAATGCTGGAGGAGGCAGAGAAAGTGAGCGTGGCATTCGGCCAGCTCAGAATGGTATCCAACGAGCTGGCACCTACCTCTTCGAGGGAGGGCGAGTAAAAAGTTAGTGTTAAGAGCGACAGCTCCTTGTCCCGGCGGAAGTGGGCAAGCTGTCCAGAGAGCGGGGTTGGGCCCTAGCTCAGGCAGAGTGGACTGTCTAGACCTGGCCACCATTTCCCCAGTGATGTTTCACTTGGGGATGCAAGGTGAGCTCTCTTGCCTGCTCTCTCCCCTTCCCCCGCCCACCCTCCCCGACCTCTGCCCGCTCGGGGTACGCCGCCTCCTTCCTGGTCCCCACCCCCACATGCTGTCCACCGTTCCCAGTTCATCATGTGATCTGGCGGGCCGTCAGAGGCTGGTGACTAGGAAGTGGCTTGGTTGCTACCTTGAGTTGCATAGGTGGGTTGGCTACGAGGCTCTCGCCATCCCTCTGAGGGACAAACTCCTGCGGAAAACTAACCATGCTGGCTAATTGGGGGGGACGGGGGGCGGAGGGGGGTTACCTGCCCTAGCAGAAGCAGAAGGCCAAAGTCACCTGTGAGAAGTGAAGCGGCTAACTTGCCAGATTTCAGGAGCCACCGCCTAGCGGAGGGGCGGGACCTACAAACTGTGTAAACTGTAGATGAGTGCAACACCATAAGCCCAAGATTAAAGAGCCAAGAAAACCCCAGTTACCGAACATAAAAAACAGCTTTGGGGTTGCGGGGCACTGGTCCACTTGAACCCCGTCTTGCTTCTTTGGCTCTCATTAAACCACAAGCCACCTGGAACACTCAGGATATACAGAACACATACCAAGCCCCACAGGAATGCATGTGTGTACTAACTCAATAAACAAATGGCCCTTGTGTTTACAGGAAGTTATCTCTCAACTGGCCACCAGATGTTAACCCAGAGGCTCCGGCTCCACGAGCGTGTAGGTCTGGGGCCTCTCGGAGTCCTGAGTCGAGAGAAGGGATTCCCTTGAACGATCGGTAGGGGCACGCTCCTAGAGGAAGCTTACTAGCTTCGGGTGGGATTCGTCAATATGACACCCGCTGTGATTTCCAAAGCCCTATCGGCAACATAAAAATGAGGTGCTTACTGTGCTTTCCTTCGGCAATTCGCCGCTTCTCTCTGTGTGGCAAATGAGCAAAGACATGGTATGGTCCTGCTCTGTTCCTTGAGCTCTCAGGCCCAGCAATAGGAGTTCCCTGAAGCAAGCCAGGGGGAAATTTCATGGTGGAGGAGATAACCCAGCTAGGAGCCCGAAAGCATTCTCTTAGACTTTCGCCTCTGCAGTCAGATCTGTCCCCTTTAAGCACTCGATGTTCACTCAGCCCCAGAGCACTTAGGTATGTACCAGTCTTCTATTTCAGCGTCTGCCTCCTCCTCTAGACTGTTAGCTACGGATGGGAAGGGCACATGGCTACCGGCTCCGTTATATCGTACTCTCCTGACCATTAAGTACAGTGCTGTGCACACAGTAAGGGCTCAACAAATACCACTGATTGATTTCCTCAGCAGAGTCCATTTCTAGGTGAAACTCAGCCTCTTACGTGCCTGGACACTACATCCCACCCACCCTGATGCGCTGCACTCCCCCATTCACCCACAAACCTGGTTGGAGAACAAAGTGTCACACCCAGTGGGTGTGGGTCTGATGGAAGACTGGCCCCCTTAGGGACAAGGCCCCGGGTTCGTTATACACCCTGCCCCATTTTTTTTTTTAATGATATTTGGTAAGCGCTATGTGCCAGGCACTGTACTAAGCACTGGGGTAGATACAAGTTGATCAGATTGGACAAAGTCCCTGTCCCACAGAGGGCTCACAATCTTAATCCCCATTTTACAGATGAGGTAACTGAGTCACAGAGAAGTGACTTGCCCAAGGTCACAGAACAGATGAGCGACAGAGCCGGGATTAGAACCCAGGTCCTTCCAACTCCCAGGCCTGTGCTCTATCCACTAGGCCCCGCTGCTTCTGCTCTGAAATCAAAGCCCTATCAAGGCACAGGATTTTTCAGCAAACATTCCTCTTCTGACCCATCCACCTTCTCTCCCTCCAGTTTCCTTTCTCCCCCATCCCCCCCACCATCATACCGGTCAATGAAATAACACCTTGGGCACAGCCTGAGCTGTTAGGGGACTTGGAGGGGGAAAATCTGGGTCATTAATTTCCTCCACGACTACAAACAGATGTGCATTCATTTCCTCTGCTTTCAGAGTGACCGCTTCAAGGGGAAACAGCTGGTGAAATCAATGCCTCAGCATCAACCCTCTCCGATCCAGTTTCAGATGCAATATTAAAGGACAGCCCTAAAACCCTCCTCACCACCGAAGGACAAGAGTCAGGACCCTAACGAACAATGGCGGCGGAAGGCAAAAAGGCCCGTTTGCCACTCAGCTGCTGCTGGCAGGAATGAGAGTGGAATTAAAACTCACAGGCCCTGGGGGGGCGGGGAGGCTCCTTCCCCACCACTCCATACAACTCCCACAAAGCACAGTGGTCATACTGAAACTCAGTACCACCAGGAAAAGGAGGGAATTTCCTGGTGAGTTCTGCTCCTCCCAAACCAGCAGAATACAAAAGTCATCTCTGGGCTACGCAGCCTTACAGTTGGAAAAGCATGGGGAACTGGTTGGTGCCCTCGTGAGAGCTTCTCTTTTAGGAACTAATGGCCTTCTCCAGAGCCCGGGTCCTCTTTCCCCCGTGCCATGTGGGGAAAGGGGCTAATGGAAGCCCCAGGGCAGAGCTGGGAAATGAACATCACTCCCTGGTGCTTGAGGCTCTGCACCACGCTCCCTTAGAGTCTTTGTGTGCTGCTTTTATCCCCACCTCATCAGGAGTGGTGGGGGCTGGGGGGGAAGAGTCCACCCTTTGCAGGCATGTGTCTTCAATTAAAGCGAGCTCTTCGGCCTCAACCCACTACCCTATAGTGGGGGTCTGTTGGTATAGGGTGGTGAGAGCAAGCACTAATAAAGGGACACGGCATTTTCCCCACCAGTCCAAACTGCAGCCAAATCTAGGGATGTCTGAAACCAAGTACCTTGAGGAGAATTGGGAAAACGTGAATTCCAGAGTTTAGGGGCCACGATTGGCAGTGACTGCAAAACGGTTCAACTGAACCAGAGACGAGAACGTTGGCAGGGGCAAAGGAAAATGTCTCCACATAGCAAAATTCAGAATTTTTCCTCCACTTCAAACGTGGAGGATCACGTTTCATGCAGTCTACAACCCAGTCCCAAATTAAGGTAGGCAACTGCACATGGTCATCTTTCAAGACTCTTGGGGGAAGGAGGGTGGGCCACGGAAAAGGAGATTGGCAGCAGCCTTATACCGTAGCTATCCCAGCAAGGGACTGGTGTCCTAGGCAAACTGACTAGTCATGCAATTCACCAACGAACCAGCTGCTTGCTGGTTCTAGAATAGACACAGATGGTGCTAACGAATCATGAGCTACACCTATTGGGGGGTGGGGGGTGGAGGTAGATGAACAGAATTCAACAGAGCAGTTTGCTGCTTCCACCAAGGAAGATTCTGGAACCATTTCACCTACAGGGCAATTTAAAATGTCCCCGAGACCACACAAGTCACTCCGCTTATAATCCAAGCAACAGAAATTTCAAGATTGCCTGTGCTGACAAAATGGCTTCTGCTTAATTTCCAACCCTCACACACAGATGAGTCCTCTCACAACCACCCGCCCCTCCCGTCTGCTAGTTACTTCCCTGAATTCACTGTATGGATCACAATGAGTGCACCACGGCCGAAGGAAAAGGATTGCTGTACTGGAGGGGAAGGTGAAAACGTCTCAAGATTCCTGGGGGAATGGGCTGGAACACAGTTTAATCGTATTTATAATCGCTGCACTGCAAACTGCCACTCTGTTCCAGGGTCAGTGTCTGCAACAAGATCATTACAGGTCGAACTATTGTGGGGCAGAGAGGATTCTAACTGATTGAGAGTCCGAAGTCCTCTTTCAAAGAGGATGCCTGTCAAGAAGAGAAAAGTTATAGCCGATATCTCCTCAGGTGGGTCAGATTTATCTGGAGACGAGGAATGTTCAGTGGAACCGGGCTCCTACGCGGGCCATATGCCGAGTTCCCAAATCTGCCCAAAGAGGACAGCAGGGAGCTCCTTCTTCTCAGCCAAATGGTTAGTTTCTGTGGAAGATTCCCAGTTGTTCTGACTTGCGGCCTTGCAGCCAGGAGAGGGCCCCACAAGTCAGTCCAAGAGCCTTTGTGAGCACATTGAGAGCAGCCATTGCTCAGCCTGCAAAAGCCTGGGTACATATGCTGCTACAGGGTTATTTCAAGCCAGAGAAGCAGGGTGGGGGGGTGATAGAGTGAGGGGTAGAAGGGCAAGGGAGCCAGAGGAGGGACCCACAGTTCAATTACACGAGATAAAATTAACCAGGGCTTGGGATCTGACCTGAAGGAGGACTCAGTTAGCTGACTGCCTCATGCTATTTCACCAATTCCCCTGGCCCGGCCCAGCTAAACCCTCCCGTTCTCTTCCCCGGAGCGGCCGACCCACCTAAGTAGCAGCCACTGCTTCGGTGGGAGAGACTACGTGTGCTTCATAGTTGGAATGGCAGGTTCCCGTCTTCCCTAGTCATATCCCGCGGCACACCTATATCAGCCATATTGCTACTCCTTTAAGTGGTCCTGAACCCACAATGGGAAGTAGCCGCTTCAGGAATCTGCTGGATCTTCCCAGTTCTAATCAGTATTTTTAGAGCAGACTATATCAGTGTTTGTCTGAACTAAACTTTGTTAGGTGTGGCTGAAATTCTCAGCCTTAAGATTCAAAACATACAACCAAAAAACTCTCATAACCATTTCCTTACCTTCTGGTATGAGAATCTGAGGGGAAAAGACACCAGATTCCGCTTTGCCAGTTTTCTATCAAACCCAGGAACTACTTATCGTAAGAAACTCACATTACTCTATTAATAATTGTTTTAGAACCTAGTATTTATATTGGAGATGACGATCAACACTAATGCTTCCCCCCCCCCCCCAAGGTAACAGAAATTAGCATAACCAGACTGGTGGTAGAGAATTAAGGCAGAATAGAGCCAATGATGAGGTGCAGTTAGGGAGTAGTTTCACAATGTGCCACTCCAAGGCCAGTGATCTACTTACTGTTTTCCACTGCTGCTGTCCCTCTGGACTTGTTGATTTCTCTCTCTCTCTCCCCACTCCAGATCCCCACCACTCCCGCCCTGCCCCCACCACCACCTCGGGTCTCTCTCTCCGCTCATCCAACAGCACAAGCCTGGTAGGTTAGACAGAGTGAATTGCAGTGCTGGAAGAAATGGCTTCTATGCATGAGTGCAATGTCAGGGCAGGTGAGCACTAGAGCACAAGCTTTCCGGGGCTCAACGAGATGAGCCTTGTTTGTTTCGTAGAGGCCTTTCCTCATCAGAGCGGTAGCTGGTGGGGGCGGGGAGAGGGGAGAATTGTCTTCACAGTCAGACAGTCAGTGGGATCAGGCCCTCCAAATCTGTCTTGAGTTAGTCCGGGGATGCCGCACTGCCCTGGCCTGCCTGGGTCCTGCTCTGTTGTTCCTATTTTCCGGCTCTCGGCTCCGGTTTTAGTTGTGGAGGACAACTGTGTGTTTATTTTTCACCCGTGGTTTTCTGGGGTTTGGTTTGGTTTCTTCCCTGCTGGTGTTAGCAAGAGAATGGAAGAAACCCTCTGGCAACTCTGACTACGCCACTCAGAGGCTTAACTAAGTGGGGGTGAGAGCAGGGATGCCTGATGGCTTCAGGTCTCACAATGCCCCGTGGCACAGGGAATCCAGGTAAAAGAGTGTGGATGGCTCAGCACAAAACAGCCCCATGGTTGCAAAAACAACTCAAGCACACACTCTACTGGCAGTACCTTTCCCCTCTTAATCATTGAGGGCAAGGGGCCAGAAAACACTGCTTCCCCACTTTTCTAGGTTTCTAGCAACCCAGCTATTCTTTTCTTTGTTTACTTATTTGTTTTTCCATATCATGGCTATTACCAACTCTATCTCTATTTTTTCCCCCTCGCTCCCAACTATTTGTACAGAATTTTGTGTCTACCTATTTCCCCCTTAGACCATAAGCACCTTGGAAGCAGGAATCGTGTCGTTCGTTTCTGTTGTACTGGGCCAAGGACACGGTAGGAACGGGGACGATGATGCTCACAGAGGCGTTTACGCCACCGGCTTAACCGTCTTGAAGTCCCTCTAGACTGTAAGCTTGTTGTGCGCGGGGAATGCGTATCAACTCTGCTATATTGTACCCTTCCAAGTGCTCGGTACAGTGCTCTGCACAGTAAGTGTTCGGTAAATACGACTGACTGACTGAAGTGGAGATTGATCAAACAGAATCAGGCTTCCCTTCCCAGGTCAATCTTCCTTCCCCGGATAGGCAAACTCATCTTGGATTTCTGAGACGCTGCTACTTTTCCTTAGATGTGACAGAATGAGTCTCAGGTGTCTGCTCTCACCTAAACTCCAAAGTGACGCTGCTCTGTGAATTTCACAAATTCACCATGGTTGGGACTATGGACCCCGGGGCCACCGCCGGGGAACTCAGGCTGGTCTGCCAGGCCCCTTCACCTACTGCTTCTAGAGTAAAGGAAAGGGTCGGGGGGGGGGGGGGCGGGGAAAGGTCTCTAACTCAGAAAACAGTGCACTGAATGTTCCCTCCTCGCCCCTGTGGGCTTTGGTAGGCTTTTTCATTTGTGACAGCTGAACGAAAGGGATTAACGAACCCTGATGTCAACTTGGGGCAAAGCCCACAGAGGGCCCGTCTTTGGGAACTTTCCAATGGGCAAAAAGGTTGCTCCAACTGGTATAAAATGGGGCTGGTTGAGGCCGCTGCGGCTTTTCCTTAGAAGGCCGGCCTCGAGGAGGCAATTCTCCCTGGGCAAACTCCACTTTGTTGCCTCCCCTCCTCATGTGGTCAGTGGAGGAGGATTTAGTTGGCAAGTGGGAGGGGGGGAGAGGTTGGAAAGCTAAATCAGACTACCGAAACAAACCAAGGAATCCAACGTACCCCAACATCACCAAGTAACCCTCCTATCCCCGATCCCGCCAACGAAACAATCACCTGTAGCGGTTTAAGAAGGGATCACGTTTCCTTGGTTAGGAACCAAATCGGCAGCTGGCCCCACTGTCTTACAGACCTGCCAGGGTGGGTGCAATACCCTTCTACAGGGAAAACATCCGCCATCGACTGGAGATGCGTCAGACTGGCTCCGGGGCAACGCAAAATGCAAATCCCTCTTATGCCAAGTTTCCATCAATACGCCGGACCACTCCCCATTCCCAAACCCGCAGCAGGGAAGAAACGAAATGATCACAGGATAGATAACGTTCGAGACAGCAAAGGGTGGCATTTTTAAGCTGTAAAAAGGAATGTCAAATGACCTCGTTGAAACGGAGAGTCCGCGCAGACTTCAACTGAATGCCTAACGGAGTTGCTCTTGCACTGCTCTGTTCCTGAAGGAGGGAAGGAAGCTGGGGGCAATTTCCATGAGTACATCAAACCCCGAAATGCAGACTTACCACTGGGCTTCAGGTATTTCTTGGCATGCAGATAACTCTCCAACATGCGTTCATTGAAAAGCATGTACCCCATTGGCTCAGAGATGATTATGTCCACCTGTTCAGGAAGTGAGATCTCTTCCACCTTTCCAGGAATGACCACAATTCGGTCTGTAAGATTGTTACTCTTTACTAAAACCTATTATCAGGAAGTGGAGGGTGGGGAGGATAGGGGAAGAAAAAAAAAAAATCAGGGAACGACAACCTTAGGGTGAAACATCCACTTGGACCAACCAGCTGAGGTTGATTTATGAGTTCTGCCAAACTCCTGCTGATTTGGTCCTTATCAAAAACAGAAACGCTCAGCCCAGCAACAAAAAGCTGCGATTCCCTTTAGCCTACTACACTCAGTTTTTCTACAACGCTGGGGTTACGTTCTTGATGAACCCTCTGTCAAGGAAACCTTGTGTTATAGTTCACCCGCCTCGACCAATGCTGTAGGCCCGCACGCAACCGATCCCTCCGCCATCTTATTCTGACACGGTCAGAAAAAACATTCCCCAGATTCCTTAACCACGTTCTAGCCGAAACATACATAGGAAGACACACGTTAAGGAAGAACTGCGGGTATGTTTCTTCCCCGGACATGCGGGGAGTTCTGACTGTCCAGTCCCAAACCCCTTACGGGAGATAGGGAGAGACTGGTGATTTGAAATCAACGTGCACACTGAGGAGTAGTGAAAGCCACCTCCTACACACGGAAGCCCTTGTTGCCAGAGAGCCAGGGGCCATACACTTTAAGGTCCAAAGCGGCAGCAGAGCTCCAAGCATCCAGCCGAGTCAACGCTGGGACTGAAACCAATGGCCAGAATGTCCCACCTTTTCGGTAAAAGAAGAGGGAACATGCAGTGTACGTGATATCGAGCTCTCTCATCAATCCCCTAGAAAGCCCTTCTTGCTCCCTCAAGGCTACCAGGCCTCGAGAGCCCCACCCGTGCCTCCGTGGTTCCAGGGGCGCTTTGGCCGACCCACTGACCTCTGCGTGTTGAGCCATGGTGCTCGCCTCCACTGCATAGATTTTCCTAGCTCCAGCCTGAGCCGCAAAAAACGACAGGATTCCAGAGCCGCAGCCAACATCTAGTACGATCTGAGAAAGAGGGGAAAAGAGTTACTGGAAGTCACAATCAGTCCATCAGAGAGGTTTACTGAATGCTTATTGGGTGCAGAGCACAGTACGAAGGACTGGAGCTCAGTTTCACACTCACTTCTCCCACAAGGTGGAGGTTACATTCTTGGTGAGCCCCTAGGCAAGAAAAACTCACGTTACAGTACGTTACAGTACGCATGGCTCAGGCGACACCCCACGCCCGGGCACAGCCCTTTCTACTGACACGGCACCCCGTTTTATCTAGATAGGCACATGGTTAGGAGGACGACCCCCTAATTCTCTGTGTTCTATCCAAAGTGGGAACCCGAAAACACACGCTGTGGGAGAACTGAACAAAATTTCCGTGCTAGCCTCAAGCACAAAGTCCCCGCTCTCAGCTTCAAGGTCCTCAACCAAATTCTCCCCATCTTACACATCTGCTGGCTTTACTAGCTACTCCCCAGCCCACTCTCTCTGCTCCTCTCGAGCTCACCTTCTAGCTGGACCTCGCTCTCACCTCTCCCGCCCTCCATCCCCTCGCCCACGCTGTGTCTCCCCAAATCTGCCAGACCACAGCTCTCCCCACATTTAAAGCCCTCCTAAAATCCCACCTCCTCCAACAAGCCTTCCCCGAGTACTTCCCGGCATCAAGCCATACGAACCCACTTATGCTAAATTATATCCATCCTGAGCATTTCCGGGCATTGGCTACTCAATTACTTTCTTCCATTACTCCATTTGTAAATATTTCTCATGTCTGCCTCTCTCACCTGGAGGGTTAGGAACGTGTCACTTGCTTCTTTAGTGCTTCCCAAGTGCTTAGTGTCATTCGTCACACCCAACGGGCGTTCCATCAATGTTTCGACTTCTGCCGCTTCCTTCTCCCTTTCCCACCTTTTCAGTTGGCTGAAGAAGTAAGATTGAAAACTTCCGCTCTTTCTATGACCCCATCAAGAACAACTGATAAACACGCCGCACCATGGTTCTTCTCCTTCCTACCTCAAGACGGAACATGCCTAGGGCACTTTTCTGTTTGACCACTTTGGACAGAGACCAAAAGGCAGCTTTCTTTTCATGAGACTCGACGGGGAACTTGGCCAAAACTTCCCCCAGCATCGCTGCCTTTTATCCAATAATCTCTCAGTGCTTTACCAATCCCATCCAGGGAGCAAGATGGCCCTACTGCGCCCTGGATATAGCTGCACTGCAGTGGGGAAGAGATTGTTTAAGTGCATTAGGATCCGTTAGGAGGAAAGATCGCAGAAGGGACAATGTGCTTGTAATCTGAACACTAAGCACACTGGACTCATTTCGGCTATGTCCGACTAAAGGAAGGGAAGCGAGCGGACTTCAGTGTGGCAGAGGGTCACTACTCCTTCAATTGAGCAGCATTTGGTTGCTCTAATTAGGAAGACAGCAGAGGAGCCCAGAGCTGTTCGCCTGCGATAGTCAGAGGCTCAGACCGATTTTTATGCCAGAGACTGATATGGTGCCACAAAAATAAAAGAGCTAAAGTGTCACTAGGCAGAAATCTGCCTCAGCAGTCCCCTCCCTCTAGCTTCCCTATTACAATATTTTGAGGAACGGGACAATGCTTCTGCTGGCAAGAATCTGGTTTTGGCTTCCAACCAACCATACAAATCAATTTACCCCAGATAATTAGCTCCCGTGGAATTTAGGAAATAGGATTTCCCACTGTGGCCCAATTTTCACTTCCTGTTGGGGGGTCAGGAAATCCAGCCCTCTGTGCCTAACTACTTAAAAGAGAAATGCCTGAAGCGGACAGTCTCAGACACCTCCCCCTCCCCCTACCCCCCCCTCCCGTGCCTCAGCTCGATTGCCAATGAAAAAAAAAAATCTGGGAATCTGAACCATTTTCTTTGAAGGGCTGGTGGGGAAAGCTGCCAAAGGAAGAGGTTGCTTCCCCCCAAAGGCAGATCCCAGTCAGCAAACATCGCTACGGTTCTGACCAAGTGATGTAAAAGCCTTACCACAGAAGGTAGTCAGTCACTAAGGGACAAAACTTCAATTATACTGAATTTCCTAAAGGCAAGTACGCATCCCCCCTACTGAAGGCAAGTATTCCCAAGAGAAATTCTTTTGGCAGAGGGAAAGTGATATCTCTGTTGGACAAAAGGACGACGCCATCATATGCAGCCAAGGAAAAGCAATGGCTAAGCGTAAAGAAGAACGATAACCTGCCTTCCTGCCCCCAGAACAGGTCTGAAAAGAAGCTAACACACAACACAGAAAGAGCTGAACTACTCATCTTCCCTCCCAAATCCTCTCTTCCATCTAACTTTCCTTCCCATCACAGCTGACACCACCATCACCCGCCCCGTCTCTGAAACCGGCAACTGTGGCATTTTCCGGCACTCCTCCCACTCTTTCAAGCCCCCATATTTGGTCTGTCACTAAATCCTGCCATTTTTTTCCTCCACAACATTTCCAGGATCCACCCCTTCCTTTCCATCAAAATAGCCTTTCCAGACTCCCACACCAGTCCAGGCCCTTGTCCTATCCTGGCTTGATTCCCCTCATCGGCCTCCTCACTGGTCCTCCTGCCTCTGACTGCTCCCCTCTCTGGTCCATACTTCATTCTGCTTGTTCTGATCACTTTGCTAAAATGGGATCCTGCACCTGTCTCCCCACTCCTCAAAAACCTCCACGGGATGCCCGTTCCTCTCCGCAAGAAGCAGAAACTCCTGACCGTGAACTTTAGAGCACTGTATCGGTTTTCTCCCTCTGACTTATCCCCACTCTTCTTCCACTCTACCCCAGCTCACACCTCCTTGTTCCTTCCTCTCCAGCTAATTGCTCACTGGGCCTCCTTCTCCTTTCTCCTGTCCCTGAACCCTTGCTCATGCCCTCCCTCCCTCTTCACATCCGGCAGACCACTGGCCTAGCGGACAGTGCGCGAGCCTGGAAGTCAGGAGAACTGGGTCCTAATCCTCACTCCCCCACTTGCCTGCTGGGTGACTTTGGGCACGTCCCTTCACTTCCCTGGGCCTCAGTTTCCTCATCCGTGAAATGGAGCTGAAATACCTGTTCTCCCTCCCCCTTGGACTGTGAGCCCCACTGGGCCAGGGACTGTGTCCAATCTCATTATTCTATAACCACCCCAACTCCTAGCACAGTGCTTGGCACGCAGTAATTGTTGTTGAGCAAATACGACAATTATTATTATCATTACCATCGCATCAAAGCCCTTCTAAAACCACATCGCCTCCAGGAGGCCCTCCCCAATTTCTGTCCACCCCGGGCTACCGCCCACCCAACTCCTAATCTCAGCATTTCCGGGCCTATTTTACACACCCCGTTACTTCAGCACTCACTTAAATACATATTACCGTCTCCTTCCTCCTCCTATCTGTGAATTATTTTAGTGTCCGACTCTCCTGCTACGTTATAAGGTCCTTGAGGGCAGGGGTCACGCCAAACTAACTCTATTGTACTCTGCCAAGTGCTCAGTCCAGTGCTTCTGCCCACAGAAGGTGCTCAGTAAATACTATTGAAGGATGGACATGGCCAGCAAATGCCCGCTCCCGAGACTGCAGCATCTGAAAGATTCCACTGTATGCAAAACCCACAGGCTGCAGAACTTAAAGCACTGGCCTCAAGTCCTGACTGTCTTGATCCGCCAATTGGACAAGCTCAAAGAGTCATCGTTATGTACTCCGTAAGCACTTGGATAGTCATCCCAGCCCCACAGGACTTATGAAACGTTCCCATAATAATGAACGGTATTTGTTAAGCGCTTACGATGTGCCAAGCACTGTTCTAAGAGCCGGGGTAGATACAAGGTAATCAGGTTGTTCCGGGTGGGGCAGTTTCAATCCCCATTTTACAGAGGAGGTAACTGAGGCACGGAGAAGGGAAGTGACTTGTCCAAAGTCCCAGAGCTGACAAGTGGCGGAGCCAGGATTAGAACCCACGACCTCTGACTCCCAAGCCCGGGCTCTTTCCACTAAACCACGTTGATATCCTACTACTTCCCCTGTCTGTAATTTCTTTTCATGTCTGTCTCCCCTTTGCAGACTGTAAACTCCCTGTGGGCAGGGACCGTGTCTACCAACTCCACTGTACTATATTTTCCCAAGCGCTTAGTATAGTGTCCTGCGCACAATAAATAACACGGATTGAGTGAAAGAAGTCACAAGGGAGGGTGAAAGGGACTGCCCAGGTTCTGTCCAGGAGTGGGTCAGGATGGGAGAAGCTCGTCACTGCCTCTATTAACAATAACTATGGTAGTTGTTAGGCGCGTTCTATGTGCCAAGCACTGAACAAAGCACTGGGGTAGACACAATACAATACAAACAGGTTGAACCCGGTTCCCGCCCCTGACCCCGCTGCTCAAAGTCTAACTAGGAGGGAGAAACGATGAGGAAAGTAAGGCCCAGAGAAGTGAAGCATCTTGCCTGAGGTCACACAGCAGCCAAGTGGCAGTGTGGGGATTAGAATCCGGGTCCTCTGACTCCTAGGTCCCTGCTCTGTCCTCTAGGAGACGCTGCTTCTCTGGTATTTCTGGCGATTGAGAATCCAAAAAGGACACAGAAATTCCTTGCTACTCCTCGGACCTCTAATCCATAGGCTACGAGGGGAAAACCTAAACCAATCTGTTGGTTTAGTTCCTTCCCTTTGGTTACTGACAGGAGGATGATTTTGAACTCCCTACCTGAGGGTCACAGCTCTTCCCATATCAGGGTAGACCAATCAAACCTCCAGCACCATCCGATTTAGAAACACAAAATTCTGCTGGGTGGTAGGTAAAGCAGGGTTTTACGTCCCACATTTAAGATTTGTTTTCCCTTTTCCCACCCCTGTTCTTATGGCGTCAAAGGAATACATGACTCTACTACAGCAGATTCAAAAATACAGTACGGAAATAAATCCTACTTTCTGCTGCCAAGAAAAAGGCTCATGAAGACAGCCAACCACACTGCAAGTGTCGTCTTTCTCTCGTGGCTATTACAGTGTTTGAAATTATGATGACAAACTATCAAGACAAACCCAGTTCCTGGCTCCAGGATTATGAAGAAGCTAATTCACCCTAAACAATGATCTGGGATCATCACATGACCCCCCCCCCCACACACACACACAAACTTTACACACATACACACACTCATCCCGCAAGAGGTCCTTCTAGAAAACAAGCCTATGATTCATTCAGAATTCACTGCCCGTCTAAGTCACGGTAGAGCCCCCTCAGAAAAGTACGATGGGTGGCGGGAAGAAGCCAAGTTGGCTGCAGGAGGGTGAGGCCCAGGTCAAACCTCAGCCAGCTCTGGGACATGGAAGCGGAAAATGTCCAACTACCATATGATAGTAGGTGGGGCCCCCATTCCATTTTTTTTAAAGTCGTATTTCTTAAGCACTGTGCCAGTCACTGTTCTCAGTGCTGGGGTAAAAATAATCTAATCAGGTTGGACACAATCCCTGTCCCACATGGGGCTCATGGTCTTAATCCTCATTTTGCAGATGAAGTAACTGAAGCACAGAAAAGTTAAGTGCTTTGCCCAAGGTCACACGTCAGACAAGTGGCAGAGCCAGGATTAGAACCCAGGTCCTGCTTATTCCCAGGCTCGTGCTCTATCCACTAGACTACACTGCTTCTATTCCATTCCGTTGGATACCTCAGCAGGAGGTTCCCTTTGACGGCCTGCACCTCACTGTACCTGGATCTCATCGATCTCTTGCCCACGCCCCGCCTCTGGCCTCGAATGCCCTCCGTCTTCATATCAGACAGTTTACTCTCCCCACCTTCCAGGTCTTATGGAAGACTCATCTCCTCCAAGAGGCTTTCCCTGACTAAGCCCTCATTTCCTCTTCTCTCTCTCCCTTCTGTGTCGCCCTTGCGCTTAGATTTGCTCCCTTTATTCACTCCTCCCTCAACCCCACAGCTCTTGGGTGCACACCCGTAATTTATTTATTTAAAGTTTGTCTCCCCCTCTAGACTGTAAGCTCACAGTGGGCAGGGAATGTGTCTACCGACTCTATTATACTGTACTCTCCCAAGCGCTTAGTACAGTGCTCTGCACCCAGTGAGCGCTCAATAAATACGACCGACTGATGGAGAGCCAATAGCTGGTTCCCATCCAGGATATGAGATCACCAACCAAGAGCCCAAGTGACTTACCCACACTGCAGGGAAATTATTTGGATTTTCTTTTCTTATTCAGGATCATCCTGTTTCGCTTTGGCAGTCAACATACTGGCCTTACGCATGTTGCGCATGTGAGCCTGACTAACAAGTCAATGTCACGCCAATGAGGTCCGTAAAGAAGCCGGGGCAATTGGTAAAGAGGGCCAGTGAGACTGAACTCCCATCTCCCTTAAACGCATTTGAAAATTGTCGGGAGGGCGAGGAGTCTTGCAGCTGCTGGAGAGCAAGGTTCGTTTTCAATTAACACACAACTCAGGATGTCCCATTAGTTTATCATCAAACATGAGCCAAGATCAAATCAGTAATGTCACCTCACTGCAATTATAGCTTAGTACCACTGCCTGTAACAAACATCGTTTTTAGAAATCACATGCTTAGAGCCAATGCTCGATGTTTCGGAAAGCGAGCTTGGTTTGTGTCAACGTACATCTTCTGTGTCCCTGCCCCCACCAAATTAGACTGAAAGGACCGCAGTCTTTTATTTCTTTTGTCTGTTCTCAAGCCCTCAGTACAGTGTTTTGCACCCGGCAGGCTCTCAAAAAAAAAAAAAAAAAAATGCCGATTCTGATTCTCAAGTACTGAGCGGAGCCAGTTTAAAAGAATGAGAAATTTAAAAAAAAAAAAAAAAAAAAAAAAAAGAAAGGGGAAAAAAAAAACCCCGAGGGTTCTTGGACGAGGGACAACGGAAATATCCACTATTTGGTTTAGCTACCTCTCACTGGTTAGGGTCTGGGTGTCAATTAAAATCCAACACAAACACCAGAGGGGCCTGACTTGTTAGGTTAGCCTTAGTTTTTTCAGGTCTCATGCTGGTTTTCAATACAAACCAGAGCAGGTGTTCTGTACCACACTGAATGCGAAGAAGAGTGAGTGAAAGCCTCCCTGTAGCTGACATCCACTGAATGAAAGACAAAAAGGGACAGATGGAAGAAACTTCTTGGAAGTAACATTATCACCCTGTTCTTGCCCAAGCATGTTTCCCCCATTCACTCTCCCCCTCCCGACGGCTTCCTCGGACATTAAAGTCTCCCTCATCCACGAGCCCTCGTCGGCCTTTCCATTCCCTCATCTTGGCATAGCTTCCCGGTCTCCTCCTAAATTACAACCGCGGCTCTGGGCCCCGAGACGAGGTGGGGCGGTTTCCGCCCCGATTCTCACCTTGTCTTTGAAATCACTGTGGTTCTGTAAGATCGCCCGTTGGTAAGTCCCTGTCCGAACGTAATCCTGCATCATGTTCTGTTGCTGTGACAGGTAGCCATAAAACTACAACACACAACACGCAACTGTCAATAAAAGTATACATGCATGTGACCCACTTCAAATCAGCCCTTCAAAATACAGACCATTATATCCCTACCACCTCCACCACCCATCTGCCGTACTTTCTCCCACAGCAGAAGGCCAGGGTGGCAGCCTGTGGGGGCTGAAATTCTGGGTCCCGGCCGGAGCCAGGTACAGAGAGTGTAGGACCGACCGAGCCTGACCTTACGTGGGTTTTAATTTGGACTCAGGTGTGAGTCCAACCTGACTGCCAATACTCGGGACTCAGGCGTATTTGGGCATCGCTTTGCCCGGGGCCGGTAGTCTCAGCCGGTGCCCCTGACAATTCATACCCAAGAGGTTACCAAGCACGTGCAAGGATCCCACTGAGCAATTAAAGTTCCTCAGCCTTACAGGCCCGGTGGTGTTTGAGGAGGCCAGACCTTCGAGGGTCAAGCCTGACTCAAGGCCCGGTTGCTGGTCTGCCGTTCAGCCTGGAATGGATCCACAAGCGGTTGGGCCTCATTCGGCCCAGTAGGGCAAAGGGGGAAATAAAGGCCCGGTGAGTGTAGAAAGGGAAGGCACCAAGCAAAGACTGTGCTGGGCCCGAGGGGGGCCTTTTCCAGGGAAAGGCTTCTTTGGAGCAGGGCAGAAAGGAAGTAAAATTCAACTACCATTTGCTGGAGTTGGGAGTAGAAGATCTGAAACAAGCCTATAGCCAGGCTGTCATCTCCTTTGATCTCAGAGATAATTTGGACCTCACTAACACCTCTTCTTCCTCCCTATCGCTTCCCCTATCAACCTGGAGAAAAATTCCAACACAAGCTTAGAGGCTGCTGACTAATAGGTGATACTGCCAGGGGAGCTTCTCCTTGAATGTGCACCCTTTACCTGCCCCACAGCACTTACGTACAAAGACAGCATTTGTTTATTTATATTAACGTCTTCTTCCCCTCTACACTGTGAGCTCTCTGTGGGCAGGGAACGGGTCTACCAACTCTGTCACATTGTACTCTCCCAAGCCACTCAGTACCGTGCTCCACACACAGTTTGTGCTCAATCAATATCAGTTGACAGTTTAAGACTGTTGACAGTCACTGGCAACCACCGGCAACGGTACAGATGCCCCCGTTAATGTCTACCGAGGCCCATTACCCTGTTCAAAACCCTGCAGTTCCTAGTAGAAAAAAGGAATTCTTCATTCTTCAGCTTGACTCTGAGTGACCCCAAACGACCAAGGTTGCTCAGTGTGCAGGGGATCCAAGGATCCCAAGACCCACCCTGAGAACCCAAGGAATGGTGAAAACGGAGTCCTTGAACAGGAGATAAGTCCTCACTGCTTAGTCCACCTCCTTGAAAAGTTCCAAGTTCAGGAGCACCTTTGGGCATTCTGACTCCCGCCATCAGAAAAACCATCGCCCATTCCTGGCAACTAAGATTTGTTAACAATTCACGTGGTCCTGGGCTACATACGACGGGCTGCTGCCGAGTTTCTCCAAAGATCCCCAGCCTTCCCTCATGGAGATTCCAGTGGCCTAAACCTCATCCCCAGGCCAGGGACCCTTCCGAGCAAAACGGGAGAGTCACTAATATGCCTAATGTCCCTTGCCAAGGAAGAGAGAACCATGAGACCCACCTGGAAGTACTGCACAGCAGAGGATTCCTCCGTACGCTCGCTGAAGACGGACCGTTCTAGGTTGTGACCTCGGCAGTTTTTCAGGATATTATAAAAGGAACAGAAATCTGAAAGCAGAAGAGCAAGATCCATGGGAAAAGAGCAAACCAAAGCAACGTGAAGGTTTAGCGTCTTGATCGACCACAGGGGTCCTGTTGAGCGAAAAAAGAAAGCTTTCCCCGCTCACTCTGTGGCGAGGGGAAGTGATGTGAACTCGCGTCACTTCAAATATGAGGTAATCCAAACTATAGGTTAAACCTCCAACTGCAACGTTAAAAAGGGTACGTGTAGGAAGAAGTTGGCCATTCCATTTGATACTTGGAACCGTTGCTTTTCGGCCACGATCATTTTTTTCCAAAACTGTTTTGCAAAATAATTACGTTAAGTGACTGCCCCATTCATTCTTAATAGGAACACAGTGACCAAAGCGGTCCTCTATGAGCCCCTGTCCTCGGAATAGGGGGAGGGCAGTTAAAGTAAGAGACGGTTCCCTCCGTTAGATCCCATATCCAAGAAAACGGGCTTAGTGATTGATCTCTTGCTGAACTATACTTTCCAAGCACTGAGTTCAGTGCTCTGCACACAGTAAGTGCTCAATAAATACGACCGAATGAATGAATGAACAATAAGCCAGCCCCAGCCCAAATTCCTCCCCGGGAAAAGATGTTAAGGGACATACCATTCGGCGTTGCAAACTGTATAAGGACACTATTACACCCCAGGGTGATGATAAAGGATTGTTTCCCAACTCGGCTGCATTCGGTCTCTCTGGATACGGAGCACTTAAATACACACACTTCTTCATCTTGAAAAAGGAAGGGAAACAAGTTGTTAGCATTTCACTCCAAGGTGGGTGACCACGGCTCCTGCGTTTTATTAGTAGTAGTAATAATAATCATAATAAATGTGGTATTTGTTAAGTGCTTATTATGTGTCAGACACGTTGGGGTGGAAACGAGCAAATCGGGTTAGACAGTCCATGTCCCACATGGGGCTCACAGTCTTAATTCCCACTTTTCAGATGAGGTAACTGAGGCAGAGAGAAGTGAAATGAATGTCCCAAGATCTCCCAGCAGACAAGGGACGGAACCGGTATTAAAACCCAGGTCCTTCTGACTCCCGGGCCCGAGCTCTATCCACTAAGCCACTCAAGGGGAGGGAATGGCAATAGGCCCACAACAATCAGATGGGAGTTGAATGTAATTCCTTGGTTCACTGTGCAGCCCTGGGCCTTTGTCTGGACTTCAGCTTCCCCTCCTCAATAAGGAAGCAAGGATTCCCTCCTCCCTCACGGGACAACCTTGAAGATAAATTAGTTATTACCTGCTTGTCAAAGATAAGTGTAGACTAGTTTACAACCAATCTGGTGAGCTGGCCCAATGCATTCATTTGACTAAACGGCACCAGAAAAACGCAAGGTAACTATTAATTATCATGATGGCATTATTATTACTGAGCTTTAGGAGCCAACTCCCAGGCTGTAACCAATGTGAGCAGGGAAACGCATGCTCTTTGTTTTGAAGGGTTAAGAGGAACTGATGATGCTTGTGAGGATAAATGACTTCCCCCCACCTCCTACGAGTCCCCCTCCCCACCCCAACTCTGATTCTCAAATGCTTCCTCTTCCAAGGGTCCCGATTAGGCAAAGAGAGGGACAGAACAAAAGGCAAGATCGTGTCTATCAACTCTGCTGTACTTTCCCAAGCGCCCAGTGCAGTGCTCTGCACACAGTGCGTGCTCAATAAATACCATTATTGAAGAGGGATTTCCTTGGGGCTTTAGCTCATTCCAACCCTCCAAAATGGTGAGGATGCTCAAAAAGTGAACCCACACTTACATTAAGCTCACATCTTTGATGCACCATGAAGTGCTGCCAAGGACTGACATTTTGTTAGGTTTTTCCATCTTTTGGACTAAATTCACTGGCCCGGAAAAGCCTACATATCATTAAAACTCCGACTGTTCTCTGGGGAGAGAGTGTTGGTGCCTTATCAACTGGCCAGAGGGACTTGCTAAAGATAACTTTACTAGATGTGTACTCTATGGCATTAATATGTTTCACAGTCGGTTACACAGCAGTGGCTTTGAATAAGTGCTTACTATGTGACAAGCACTATGGTAGGCACTGGGGTGGATCTAAGAGAAAATCATTGGGCCTGGTTTCCGACGCCCAAGGGATTCATAATCTAAACTTGGGAATCTGTTCAATCTTTTCTATTTCTCTTTCAAGCTAGGCTTAACAATCCCGGTTTAATCAAAGAGCCAGAGAGAACTGAAGACAAGTGATCCTAAAATGACTGGAGAATGTAATGAGAAACAAGAATACACCATCTACACGGACCCATGTCTATTGTGTGCTCCTGAAATGACGGCCTTATCCAGGAGACTCTTCTGAAGGCATCGCTCAACCTGCAATCACCTCTGCCATTCCAGATCTCGACAGCCGCTCCACTAAAGCACCCCCACCCCCCCCACCCCCGCTACCCTTTTATTTCTAGCCTTTCCGGAATTGAAAGCCAGAACCACACAGTTTTGTGATGGGTAGCCAAGTTCCTTATGGAGAAGAAAGAGGCTCTTTCAGATACATTTCCACTGCTTAGGATTCTGCTTTGACACACACAGCACACTAGGACTATCCCCCTGCCGCCCCCCGCAAAGCAATAACAGTGGTCCTCTGCAAAAGGCAATCCCCAAACCAAATGGTATTTTGGCACCTCTCTCATGAAAAAGTGAGAGACGAAGTGGTGTTAATCAATAGGTGGTATTTATTGAGGTGTTTCAGAGAGATACTCCTTGAAGAGGGAAGGAAAAATGGAAGGAGAGCCTTCCCTCCGTGTCCCCTGCACCCCCCCGCCAAAAAAAGAAAAAAATTGAGGCAAATATTTCTACCCAGCTCTTAAAAGTGAACTTGAGACTAAAGCTTTTCCAAGCACAACAGTGGTTGTACTGAAGAGAGTCTGTTCAGCAAGCCCAAGGAACGCAAAGGAATTCATGATGGATGATGGAAACATCTGAGGACTGACAGAGAAATTCAGAGTCCGACAACTAGGTGAATGCTAAACTGAGTTTCTTTCTTTAAAAAAAAAAAAACAGAACAAAAAACTAAACTCCATTTGTAGGACCAGACACCTCACACTTTCTCTTCCCAAACTTGCTTGGTGAAAAGTGTTGAACCCCCATACGACAATTTCTTTCAGCACAATTTCCAGGACTCCACACCAGGTGCTTTGCCAGGAGTTAACTGCCACCCAACTGAATAAATCCTTTGCCTGTTTGGATATCCAAGACTCGGAGGTTTTAATTCTCCAGAATTAAGGAAAAACGAGAGGAAGGAGGAAAAGTGGAAGTGGGCTAACTACTTCATCATGATATTAATGACCTCCCCTGTCCCTTCAAACCCGTTACTATCCATAAGCAAAAGCAGGAGCAGACACCGTCCTTGAGCTTTCTTTAAGAGCAGCACAAAGTAGCTTCTGTGTAGAAAGGATCAGTAACTGGAGAAGAACCAGCATTACTAATAGCTGGGGGTGGGGGTGGGTGGGGGGAGAGAATCTACCACTCCAGCAGGCTCTTCCTGGCTTCAGGCTCATGGATTTAGGGCAAGTTGTGTCAAAGTTGGAAATTCTAGACCTCGGGACCTCTGGTCCTTAGTGGGGAATTGTAACCCTTAGCTCGCTGAAGCGATCCGTGGACACCGGATATGGTAACCGCAGAAAACCACGATGCCTGAAATCCAAATAGGTTTAGGGAACCAGGAGGTCTAAAAATGACTGAGGTTAAATACTCTCTTGCCTGAAAACATGTTCAACCTAAGGAAGAAATGATGTTATCTGCCAGGTGGGTGGGGAGAGGCAGGAGGAAGACAAGTCACCATCCCTAAAAGCCAGGTTTCAGGCACACAGCTCTATGGCAGGAAAAATTCTACAGCAGTCATAAAGAGATAGAATTAAAGCTTTTTATTGCCACAGACTTAAGGGTGGAAAAAAGAAACACCCAAATGTGAAGTGTTTTATTAAGTTTTCTACCAGCAGGGAAAAAGAAATTCAAGTTGTAAAAGTCCAGAAGAAAATTTTCTATAGCAAGGGGGAAGGGAAGAAAGGAAAAATGAAAGCACCACATAGTTATTAAAAAGTCAAAGCCACTTTGGAAAGTTTTCTCCAATAACATTCCCAAGTATGAAACTGACAACAGTCTCACTCTGGTACAGGGGGTAAGCTGTGAACCTGCAATTCGTTAAACCCCATTTGTGCTTTTCCAGCTAAGAGTCTTTCACTTTGGGGTGGGAGGGGGCTGGAAATGTGTCACTGAAAGTTTTTCATCTGCTTATAGCAGGGGGTGGGCAACCTCTGCTTTGCAAACAAAATGAAACCTTGGAGCAATTGCCACGCAAGGAGCCCGACAATTTATAGCTCCCCATTGTGACATCACTGCATCACGCTGCACAATGTGATAATGTCACTGCGTTGTGTGGCTGCTTCATAGCAACAGCTCTGGCTGGCAGTGGGGATGGGAGAGAGGGAAGGGAGGGAGGGGAGGCATAACGAGCCAGCAGTGGCCGCCCGAGGTGGGAGCCCAGGTCAATGGCATTCTGGGAGGTCGGGGTCTGCTCTGCCCAGTTGAGGGTTCAGGACGGACTGCCTGCTGCTGACTCCCCCTGCCTCCCTCCATCCCCCACCCCAAGCAACGTAGGACTAGATGGAGCCCAGATGCTCCACAACTTTTAAGTAGGCTGTGGCCACAGTGGGGTGTACTGGAGCGGTTCCAGGTGTTACAGGGGCATGTTCGGTGGCGGTCCCCACTTAGGGAGAGGCCCTGCTCGAGAGCCCCATTTAGCTCCAAAAAGGGCCAGATAAGGCCCCTAGAGGCATAGGTTGTAGATTCCCAGCTTATTGGCATCCTTTTTTAAAAATGGTATATATTAAGCGCTTACTATGTGACATGCATTATTCTAAGCACTGGGGTAGGTATGAGTTTATTAGGTTGGATAGAGCCCCTGTCCCATGTGGGGATCACAGTCTAAGTAGGAGGAAGTAGGATTTGATCCCCATTTTACAGTTGAGGGAACTCAGGCACACAGAAGTTAAATGACTTGCCCACAGTCACACAGCGAGCAGTCGGCAGAGGTGGGATTAAAACCCAGGTCCTCCGACTCCCAGGCCCGTTCTCTTTCCACTAAGCCTCCCACACTGCTTCCCACCCTTCTTCTTTCTCTATTCTTTGGCAACTGACCACCATCTTCGGCCAAGCTAGCTCAAGCAAATCAAAAGACCCAACATTATTTACTGAACACCGACTGCACTCAGAGCACTGTACTAACTAAACCCTTGGGAAAGCACAACAGAGGTAGAAGGCACAATATTTGCCCTGAAGGAGCTTACAAACTAGAAGGGGAGACAGGCAAAATAAATTAGGAGAAAGAAGAGAGTGGTAAAATGGATACGTGGATGCCCAGATGCTTAAATAATAGACAATGTAAGTCGATACAGAAGGACTACAGGTGACTGTGAGGGCATAAGTGCAGCGTTCCTGCAAAAAGGGCTGAGGAGGCAGTTGGGAATGTAGAAAAAATAACTGAGGAAGGCCTCCTGGAGGAGGTGAGATTTCAGAAGGGCTTTGAATAGGGGGAGAGTCCGGTAGATACGAAGGGGGGGGGGGGGGGGGGTTAGTTCTAGGCAGTTAAGTCAAGCACTTACCCCAAAGCACTTACCCTATCCCGCCTTGATTATCGCATCAGCCGCCTTGCTGACCTCCCTACCTCCTGTTTTTCCCCACTCCAGTCCATACTTCACTCTGCTGCCCGGATTACTTTTCTACAAAAACACCGAGTTCACATTTCTCCACTCTTCAAGAACCTCCAGTGGTTGCCCATCCACCTCCGCATCAAACAGAAGCTCCTTACCGTTGGCTTTAAATCGCCTTGCCCCCTCCTACGTCACCTAGCTCCTCTCCCATTGCAACCCAGCCCGCACGCTTCGCTCCTCTAATGCTAACCTTCTCACTGTATCTTGACCACGTCTATCTTGCTGCCGACCTCTCACCTACGTCCTACCTCTGGCCTGGTACGCCCTCTCATTTTTAAAATTCGACAATTACTCTCCCCACCTTCACAACCTTATCGAAGGCACATCTCCTCCAAAAAGCCTTCCCTGACTAAGCCCTCGTTTCTGCTTTTCCCGCTCCCTTCCACATCGCCCCGACTTGTTCCCTTTATTCACCTTCACCACCCCCCCCCCCCCCCAGCTGCACATATCCGTAATTTATTTATTTATATTGATGTCTGTCTCTCCCTCTAGACTATAAACTCATTGTGGGCAGGGAACGTGTCTCTTCTAGTGTCGTGTTGTACTCTCTCAAGTGCTTAGTACAGTGCCCTGCACACAGTAAACATTCAATAAATACAACTGATTTGAGTGATTGATTGAATGATAGGAGGAACACCATGAGTTAAGTGGTTGGAGACAAGGAGGCAGCAGAGTAAGTCAGCTGGTGAGGAATGAAGAGTGCAAGCTGGGTTATAGTGGGAGGAGAGTGGGTAAATAAGAGGAAGAGAACTGATGAAGTCCCTTTGACTCAGTCATCAGGAGTTTCTGCTTGATATGGAGAAGATTGGGTAACCATTGGAGGTTTTCGAGGAGTAGGAAGGCTTGGGCGTAAGACACTTTAGAAAAATGATCCAGGCAGCAGGATGAAATATGGACTGAAGAAGGAAGAGACTGGAGGCAGGAAGTCCTGTGCTGGGTAAATGACGAGCCCTTGGACAGGGACGGTTGTCGTTTGGACAGAGAGGAAGGGATGCAGCTGGGAACTGGAGGAAATCTGATGGGATTTAGCCCAGACTGCACATGACCGTTAAAAGGAGTCATGGATAATGCCAAGATCAGGGGACTTAATATAGGGGGCTTGCCCACCAGGGAGGGTGGTGGTATTATCAATGGTGATGGGCAAGGAGTAGATTTAGGAGGAAGATGAGTTCAGTTTGAGACCTACTGAACTTGAGGTTACAGTGGGATATTACATGTGGTATCCTGGAGGTAAGAAGAAATGCACGATTGCATGAGGTATCCTCATCTGGTTCTCCTCCTATCTCTCTGGCCACTCAGTCTCAGTCTCTTTCACAGGCTCCTCCTCTGCCTCCCACCTGTTAACTGAGGGGGTCTCTCAAAATTCTGTTCTGGGTCCCCTTCTATTCTCCATCTACACCCTCATTCTGCCTCTGGCCTGGAACGTTCTCCCTTTTCATATCCAACAATTACTCTCCCCACCTTCAAAGCTTTATTGAAGGCACTTCTCCTCCAAGATGCCTTCCCTGACTCAGTCCTCATTTCCTTTTCCCACTCCCTTCTGCGTCGCCCGGGCTTGCTTGCTCCCTTTATTCACCACCACACCCAGCCCCACAGTACTTATGTACATATCCATAATTTATTTATATTAGCATCTGTCTCCCCCTCTAGATTCTAAGTCCCTGTGGACAAGGACTATCTGTTATACTGTTGTGTTGTGCTCTCCCAAGCACTTAGTACAGTGCTTTGCATATAGTAAGTGCTCAATAAATACGATTGATTGATTGATAGATTGGGGCTAGTGAGACTGATTTGGGAGTTATTAACACAGCGGTATTGACTAGCTAGCTGTCTCTTCCACTGGGAAATTTGGAGATTCGTGGCCTTAGAAAGTGTAGAGGGGCCAGAACCTTAGTTACACTGGTGTGTAAATTCTTGATAAGCTTTGGTGGCCCTTTCCGGAGCAAACATTGGAAAGGACTCAAAAGAGACATCACATGACCTGTTGGCTGGGTAGGAAACTTGGTGGGAGATCAGGTCTGTAGTCCTGTTAGAACTCACTTCATGACCTTGTCTCTCAACTGCCATTTAAATTGGAAGTTATCACTCTAAAATTTCTGCAGAAAGGAATCTCACAGGCTTATCTTACCCCTCTCCTCGCCTCCAAGAACAACTATACTTAACCAATAGTCTTTTTTAACAATCTCCAGGAAAGAAGAGTCTACGACCTCCTTTGTGTCTTTCAATCCTAATGGCTAGCAAGTTATAACTTGACTCCTTCTTGCTGATATGTAAACCCCTTTCCTCCAATTCTACATTCTGCTTGGACAGAAAATAGTGAATCCCATACCGCCTTTTAATACATTTCAATATATTCGGACTTAACATATTTTAAACAGAACTCACCTCCCCACCCAAAACCCTATCCTCCCCTTGGCTTTCCCACCACTCTAGAAAACACCACGACAATAACGCTAATGGTAACTGTGGTGTTTGGTAAGTGCTTACTATGCCAAGCACTATACTCAGTGCTGGGGCAGATACAAGATGATCAGGTCCCTAAGTATGAGGGAGAACAGATATTGAATCCCTACTTTGTAGATGAAGAAACTGAAGCACAGACAAGTTAAGTGACTTGCCCAAGGTCACACAGCAGTTAAGTGGTCTCACAAGCCCATAACCTTGGCATTATCGACTCCTTTCTCCCGTTCAACCCACATATTCAGGTGATCACCAAATTCTGTTTTTTCCTTCACATCTCTAGAATCCAATCCCTCCATTCAAACTCCCTACCACGCTGATCCAAGTATCATGCACCGCCTTTACTGCATCGGCCTCCTCTCTCTCCCCTCTCCAGTCCTCACTTCATCCTGCTGCCTGGATCATTTTTCTAAAAAAAAAAAAAAGTTCAGTCCATATCTCTCCACTCCTCAAAAAAACCTCCAATGGCTGCCCATCCACCTCTACATCAGATAAACTCCTTACCTACCATCAGAGTTAAGGTGCTCACCCTCCTACCTTACCTCACTGATCTACCACAACCCAGCACATACTCTCAATCTCGTCTATCTCACCGCCGACCCTTAATAATAATTGTAATAATAATAATAATGATGGTATTTGTTAAGCGCTTAGTATGCGCCAAGCACTGTTCTAAGCAGGGGTAGATACAAGGTTGTCCCATGTGGGGCTCACAGTCTTAATCCCCATTTTACAGATGAGGTAACTGAGGTACAGAGAAGTTAAGCGGCTTGCCCAAGGCCACACAGCAATCAAGTGGCAGAGCCAGGATTAGAACCCACGACCTCTGAATCCCAAGCCCATGCTCTTTCCACTAAGCCATGCTGACCCCTTACCCATGTCCTCCCTCTGGCCTGGAACTCCCTCCCCCTTCATATCTGACAGGTCACCACTCTCCCCACTTCCAAAGTCCTCCAAAAAAATCACATTCTTCAAGAGGCCTTCTCCGATTAATCCTAAACTCCCCCTCTAGACCGTAAACTCAATAGTATTTATTGAGTGCTTACTATGTGCAGAGCACTGTACTAAGCACTGGAAAGTACAATACGGTAACAGATAGAGACAATCCCTGCCCAGTGATGGGCTCACAGTCTAATTGGACTCGTTGTGGGCAGGGAGTACGTCTACCAACTCTGTTGTATTTCTATACTGTACTCTCCCAAGACCTGAGGCCCAAAGAAGTGCAGTGACTTGCCCAACGTCACACAGCAGTCATGTGGCAGAGCCGGGATTAGAAACCAGGTCCTTCTGACACCCAGGACCACGAAGCCATGCATTCCCAAGCGCTTAGTACAGTGCTCTGCACACAGTAAGCGCTTAATAAATATGATTGAATGAATGACAAAGTCCAAGTCCCACATGGGGCTCAGTGTTAATCCCCATTTTACAGATGAGGCTATCGAGGCACAGAAAAGTGAAGTGACTTGCTCAAGGTCACACAGCAGACAGGCGGCAGGGCCGGGATTAGAACCCAGGTCCTTCGGACTCCCAGGCCAGTGCTCTATCCACTAGGCCATTCTGCTCCTTGAGACTGGTTCAGTGGTCCCCAGGAGTATCCTCAAGAAGGAGGGGCAGGAACCATTTACCTTGTCTGAGGCAACTTCAAAGCTCTTTGGCTCCTTTTTGTGACCAAAACGACCTTGATCCTAGGCACTGAATCATAGGAACTTTTATGATGTTGGAGTGATAAAACCGGTTTCTCCTCCCTAGGCCACCAATTGTGCCTTCTCTTTGACCTCCTACCCTCCAATTGCCATTTAAAGGGTGTTTTTCCCAGAGAACCCAGAACACCTCGCTGCGGCCTGTCCAGGAGAGGAGACACAAGACAGGGCTGAGCCTGCCTGCTGGAGAGCATTTAGTACTTGGTCATACTCAAGGTCACACTCCTTACTATGTGGAAGGTTCCAGGCAGCCAGCGTGACTGGGCTAAGAATTCTTTAAGGGATAGAGGAGACCTGAGAAGACAGATCTCTGGGATAGGCTCTATGGCATCCTATTACTTCAACTATCAAGGAAATCTTTCCATCCCTTGGCTCAATACTAACCAAAGCCTTAATAATAAAGACAACTGTGGTATTTGTTAAGCGCTTACTATGTGTCAAGCAGGGTTCTATGCGCTGGGGAAGATATTCATTCGTTCATTCACTCGTATTTACTGAGCAATTAAGCCCTTGGAAAGTACAATTCAGCAAAAAAGACAATTCCTGCTTATAATGGGCTTACGGGGGGGGGGGGGCAGATATAAAAAGTAAACAGGCATCAATATAAATAGAATTATAGATATATACATATACACATAAGTGCTGTGGGGCGGGGGGGGGGGAGCAGAGGGAGCAAGTGGAGGTAACGCAGAAGGGAGGAGGAGCTGAGGAAAAGGGGGCTTAGTCTGGGAAGGCCTATTTGTTAAGCGCTTACTGTGTGCCAAGCACTGTTCTAACCACTGGGACAGATACAAGGTTACCAGGATGTCCCAGGTGGGGCTCACAGTTCCCATCCCCACTTTACAGATGAGACAACTGAGACACTAAGAAGCCAAGTGCCTTGCCCAAAGTCACACAGCTGACAAGTGGATAAAATCAGCACGTCAGATACAGTTGAGTCTGGCCCTGCCACATCTAATGAACGGTCTTTCTCACTCTGTAGTACTGAATGCTGCCTAGGGTACCTAGTTTACCCTGGTGTCCAAGAAGGTACACGGAGTTGGTCCCTGGCTATTGGTCAGACAGGCCTTGTACAACAAAATGAAGACACACCATCGAGAAGCAATTCTGAAACACCAATTTACACGTTGGAGAGCACTGTACTAGGGGCTTGGGAGACTACAATTCAACAGAGTTGGTAGACACATTCCCCACCCACAGTGAGCTTTCAGTCTAGAAGACTGTCTATTAAATGTACATCTTCTCTAGCTAGGTAAGAATGGAAAGCACCCGACCTTGACAGAAAACCTGCCACTCCTCACCCAAGCTGGAAAACAATATCTGGTGGTGAGGAGAGGTTTTTCACTGCAGCTTTGCAAGCGCGGTAGTATTAATATCCCCAGATTCAGGGGACCACAGTGCAGCAAAACATAAATGAGAATGAATACACTTTACAAATGGCCTAAAAAAACCCCTCACTTCTTGGAACTCTGCAAGCCTCTATTCAGTTACTACACTACTTTCTACACCAGCGGCAACTGGCCGTCCACTGCCCCGCCCCGTTTCCCCTCCCGCGGGAGACAATCCTATGAGTTTGTTGCGGCGACACATGCACGAAAATGGAAGAAAGTGGAGATTAGCAGGGCCCAGTGCAAACTTATGGAGCGTTCCACTGTGTATCTGTCCTTGTCTCATGCTGTTTTAGGGTATTTTACTGTTTCATCACACCGTATGTGTCTGTCACCAGTCTCCTCTCCCCACTTTTATACTAGACTGTGAACTCCTTGAGAGCCAGGGACTGTGTCTAATTCCCACCTGTGTATTCTTTCCCAGCGCTCAGGACAGTGCTCTGCACACAGTAATCGATACTTAATAGGTACTCTTACTACTATCACCACTGTGTGACCTTGGGCCGGCCACTTAACCTTTTTGGGCCTCAGTTTCCTCACCTGGGGAAAAGAGATCTGTTCTCCCTCTTAGGCTGTGAGCTCCATGTGGGACAGGGACATCTAACCTTGTAGCTATCCCAGCGCTTGGTCCTGGGTTCTAATCCCAACTCCGCCACATGTCTGCTGTGTGACTTTGGGCAAGTCACTTAACTTCTCTGGGCCCCAGTTCCCTCTACAAAATAGGGGTTAAAAGTGTGAGCCGCCTGTGGGACAAACACTGTGTCCAACCTGATTAACTTATATCCACCCCAGTACATAGTAAGCACTTAACAAGTACCATAATTATTTGGTAGTGAGTTGCTTGATAAACCATTATCACTAGTCTTCCACCTCCTTTCTCATTAAAGATGAACACCCCCTCCATAATGAGCCTGGAAAGATGACTTGGCAGTTTCCTCAAGGATCCAGAGCTGCTCCTTCGTAGGGACTTCCTGACGGCTTGATGGGTTGGTGACCTCCACAAACTACAGAGCCTCTGGAAACACTGTCTGGGTAGTTTACTGAACCACAGTACGCTGAGGAAGTGGTGTATGATGTTGGTGGGATGAGGCAAATTTGCTTTAAAGGTTATCTTGCTGCTGACCCCTTGCCCGCATTCTCCCTCTGGGCCTGGAACTCCCTCCCCTTCATATCTGATGAAGGGCTACTCTTCCCCACCTTCGAAGCCCTCCTAAAAGTCACCTCTCCTCCAAGAGGCCTTCCCTGACTGAGCCCCCATTTCTCTTATTTGCCCTCCCTCCCGGGTCACCCATGCACTTGGAGTTGTGCCCCTTATGCATTTGATATTCACCCCACTCTCGGCCCCACAGCACTTATATACATATCCTTACATCTTGTCATTTCCCCTATATGTAATTTATTTTAATGTCTGCCTCCCCCTTTAGATTGTAAGCTCCTGGTGGGCAGGAATCATGTCTAATGTAGTTTACTCTCCCATGTGCTTTTTTTTAAATGGTGTTTGTTAATGGGGAAGCAGCGTGGCTCAGTGTAAAGAGCCTGGGCTTCGGAGTCAGAGGTCATGAGCTCGATTCCCGGCTCTGCCACTTGTTAGCTGTGTGACTGTGGGCAAGTCACTTAACTTCTCTGTGCCTCAGTTATCTCATCTGTAAAATGGGGATTAACTGTGAGCCTCACATGGGACGACCTGATTATCCTGTATCTCCCCCAGCGCTTAGAACAGTGCTCTGCACCTAGTAAGCGCTTAACAAATACCAACATTATTATTATTATTATTATTAAGTGCTTACTCTGTGCCAGGCACTGAACTAAGCACCGGGGTAGATGCAAGTTAATCAGTCTTAATCCCCATTTTACAGGTGAGGTAACAGACACAGAGAAGTGAAGTGACTTGCCCACGGTCCCATACCAGGCAAGCAAAGGAGCCGGGATAAGAACCCAGGTCCTCTGACTCCCAGGATCCTGTCCTATCCACTAGGCCATGCTGCTTCCATACAATGCTGAGTACAATGCTTGGCACACAGTAGGTGCTTAATAAGTACCATTGACTGATTGATTGAGGCAAGTAGCTTCAACTTTTTTAAGGTAGGATCTCCCCGGCCTTGCCAACAGCTATACATACCTGTGTTAGAAAACCTCAGGGGACACCCACCTTCAGAATGCAACTTGGCACTTTTCCGTCTGTAGTAGTGCTAATGTCATTTTTTTTTAAAGGGGAGTAGGGGTGTAACACTTCAGGACTACCTCCAAATAAAAAAAAAATCTAGGGATCCAGGTTCTTGCTTGTTTAAAGCATAAAATGTGGGATGCAATTAATTACAATTACTTAATCAGAGAGCACAACGAAAAACTAGCTCTGCAGCAGTCTCTGGTTTCCAATGAATAGCCAGGATGCCTAGTAGAAAGAACACAGACGTGGGAGTCAAAGGACCTGAGTTCCAATTCTGGCTTCCCCTACTTGTCTGCTGGGTGACCTTGGGCAAGTCACTTCACTTCTCCACGACTCCTTTTCCTCATCCATAAATAGGGATTCAATGTCTGTTCTCTCTCCTACTTCCAAATGTGTGCAACCTGATTAACTCGTATCTACCCTAGGGCTTAGAACAGTCCTTGACACAGAGTAAGCGCTTAACCTATACTGTAGTAATAAGTCATCATAAATAGCCAAGATTAGTTACTAAATCGCTTAAAAGAACTTTTACATGACAGATCTTATTTTTAATTGTGGGTCTAGTAACTGATGAAATACGAAAAGCCTAAGCACATTTACATCCCTAGATACACAGGGCCTAACTTCTTTTGGAAGAGTCAAAAATGAAGGGTGGCTGAATCAACCAGTATGAAATTTTCTAGCCAACGTAGAAAACCATGACTATTTAGCCATCCTGTGTGTGGTCAACACTAGTTTGCCACGATGTTTAACATCAGTAAGACAGGAATGATCACACAATTTGCATTTCTGAAACATGAATTTTTATCTACAGGTTCCAGGCAGCCAAAGACCCGAGTGGGAGGGAATTAAGCATGAGCAATGTCTGCAAAGACCCTGCTACAGAAAATAAAGAACTGAGGGGGGCAAAAGTCCAAAGCTTTACACACAAGGCTAAACAGACCAGGCTGCTTCAGGGCCTCTTGCAGCCTATCTCTGAGGGCTTGAATAGTTTTAAATTTGGGTTTCTCAGAAGAAGGGTTTAAAGAAAGAAAAGAATGGATGAAAAAAAATAAAAGCATTAGTTACTTGAAAGAGCACACAATTCAATCACCAAATAAAAGAGCCCACATGGCTTCTCAGACTCAAGGTGCTCCTTTGGAGAGCTATTAAATGCAAATTTCTCCCATCCATGTTAGTCAGTCTGTCAAGCTGGGCCTCTGAGTTCTTTGTGAGTGACAAAAGGATGGCAGATGTGCTATGCAGTTCCACAGATACTGAATGAACGGAAAGCTTGGCAAATAATTGACAGAGAAACCAAACACACACACACACACACACATACACACGCACACCACTCAAACCCAATTCTATATCATACCCCAGCCTTGTATTTTCTCCTATGGACGGAGGTTACCACCTCTCCACTCCCTCCTCCTGACACAACCCCTCCCCCGCCAAACGCAAACTAGCCTCCCCCTTCCATGTTCACAAAGGCATTTCAAAAGCAGGGTGGGGAGGGGGGAGAAACTGGAGGGTTTGTTTCTTTCTGTAGTTGGGTCAGAGAGAAAAAACAGCAACCTAACTGCTTTGAAAAAGCTGATGGCTACAGTACCTAAACCAGACTAAAAGACTATCTTTGGGGGCCTGGGATGCACACAAATCTACCAAATCTAGCAGGGGAGAATGCAACGCCATGGGTATCTCAGGACCTTTCGGGTTTCAAAAGATCCCTGAGGCTCTTTGCCATTGCCCCAAAGTGTACAGGCCATAGATAGGGAAATACCCATTTACAGCTGAAATGCCACTCCCTCTGACCATTTCTGGGCCACAATACAATCAGTTCTACAATGCTGAAGAGATTGCTTTCTTGAAAGAACCCTGCCTGTTGGGAAAAACGTCACTGCAGGCAAGAGCTCCACTGCTTCTTCCAACATCCGCACCATGTTCTCTCCGGATAGACGTGAGCTACTGGGGAAGAATGCGCCCTAATTCTTCCATGGTGTTTTATCCACAGCGTCATTCCATCTGTAAGCGGGCCATCTTTGACTTAAAACATTTCGAGTTAAGACGAGCGCCACTCTCGTCTCTAAATGTATGCTGTTTCGGCCCCGACAACACTAGCTTTCCTCTAAGGCATTAAGCTTGGGAGTGCAGGCGGGAAGAGGGGAGGCAGCAAAGGCTGGGGGTTACTTGGTCCCTAGAAAGAGACCCCTCCGAGGGTCTGCACTCCCATTTAATAATTACGGTACTTGTTAAGCGCTTACTACGTGCCAAGCACTGTTCTAATCGCCGGGGCAGGTACAAAGTGAATCAGGTTGGACACAGTTTCTGTCCCACATGGAGCTCACACTCCCCATTTTACAGATGAGGTAACTGAGGCACAGAAGATGAGTGACTCGCCCACGGTCACGCAGCACACATGTTGGCGGAGCCGGGATTAGGACCCACACCCTTCTGATTCCCAGGCCCGTGCTCTATCCACTAGGTCACCTCCAATCAAGTAAAAGTATACGCTCTCTGATTCAAGCTATATTACTCATCTAGAATTGACTGAGTACACAATTCTGGTTTTGGGAAAAAGAGCGGATCTGACCTCAGTCCAAGAAACCAATCCCCATCTTCAAAGCCCTTTGGAAATTCATTCATTCATTCAATCGTATTTATTGAGCGCTTACTGTGTGCAGAACACTGTACTAAGCACTTGGGAAGTACAATTCGGCATCATATCTCCTCCGGAAGGCTTTCCCCGATTTCATTTTTCACTTCCCTGAGTCAAGTCTCCTCCCCCTCCAAAGACTTACTGAGGGCCCATCTCCTCCAGGAGGCCTTCCCTAAGCCCCCCCCTTCCCTCTTCTCCCACTCCCTTCTGCTTCACCTTGACTTGCTCCTTTTGTTCTTCCCCCCTCCCAACCCCACAGCACTTATGTACACATCTGTATTGTATTTATGTTAATGCCCTTCTCCCCTCCTCTAGACTGTAAGCTCATTGTGGGCAGGGAATGTGTCTGTTTATTGTTGTATCATACTCTCCCAAGCGCTTAGTACAGTGCTCTGCACACAGTAAGTGCTCAATAACTATGACAATGAATGAATGAAGCAACCCGGGCCTGGGAGTCAAAGGACCTGGGTTCTAATCCCACCGTCACTTGTCTGCTGTTTGACCTTGGGCAAATCACTTAAACTTCTCTGTGCCTCAGTTCCCAGAAAAGCAGTGTGGCCTGGTGGATACAGCACGGACCTGAAAGTCAGAAGGAACTCAGTTCCAATCTCAGCTCTGCCAACTGTCTAGTGTGTGACCTTGGGCAAGTCGTTTAACTTCTCTGTGCCTGTTACCTCATCTGTAAAATGGGGATTGACTGTGAGCCCTAATGTGGGATGTGGTCTGCGTCCAACTTAATTACCTTGTATCTACCCCAGTACTTAATACAGCTCTTGGCAGAGAAGAAGCGCTGAACAAATACCATTAAAAGAAAAACAAGCTACCTTCACAGTGCTTCTGCACTAACTGCACACTTGTGGACTCACACCCACCCACAGCACTTTTGTACTTACTGGCTTCCACACCCAACTTTTTAAGCACTTACTCATCTATCATTTTTCCTTTCTCTGCTTCTTTATGTGAATTACTTTGTGTCAATCCTCTCCCACCCCCACTGCTAGAATCTTCAGGATAGAGACTGTACCTTCTAACTTTACTGTACTTTCCCAGTTAGTTCTGACTTACAGTATTTCTACTGGAGATGCCATTTTCAGGAACTAACTGTATCGCTAGTCCAAAGGCTGCCTGTAAGCCTCCCATTGGCTGGCTTCAGGGAGAGACGGAATGAACACTAGGATCCTATGAAAAGTGCCCTGGTTGGCCTCAAATTAAAATGAGGCCTTCCCAGACTAAGTCCCACTTTTCCTCATCTCCAACTCCCTTCTGCACTGCCCCACCCTGACTTACTCCCTTTGCTCTTCCCCCCCTCCTTGCCCCACAGCGCTTATGTATATATCTGTAAATTCATTTACTTATATTGATGTCCATTTATTTGTATTGATGTCTGTCTCCACGCCCCTAGACTGTGAGCTTGTTGTGAGCAGGGATTGTCACTCTGTATTGCTGTATTGTACTTTCCCAAGCACTTAGTACCACTGTGATCTTCACATAGTAAACGCTTAATAAATACGAGTGAATGAATGAGCGGTCAAGTCCTCCATTTTATATTTGAGCCAAGAAAAGGTACCATGGATGCTAGACTGTAAGATCGTTGTGGGCAGGGAATTTGTCTGTTTGTTTTATTGTACTCTCCCAAGCTCCCAGTAGTGTTCTGCACACAGTAAGCGCTCAATAAATATAACTGGCTGACTTTATCCAGTCAGCAATCAGGCAATAGCTATCCCCCCAACTTTCAAGATACAACACTTTCTAGTCATTCTTCTCCTGAACTTCCAGGGAACTCAGTTTCTTCTCCAGACGCCATTTCCTAATGTCTGCCTAAAGGAGGAGTCAGCCCATGGAGCATGAGCTTGACTGGACCATAGGCCAGATCTAGCGAAAACCGAGCTGAGTTTGGGCCAGCCTCAGAGCGCCACCCCTCTCCCCCTAACAACTCCATGCTTGCCCGGGACTCGAAATTTGGGGAGTCCCAGGCAGGGACCAGGTGTGGAAAATCTGGCCCATTAAGGGCTCTGGAGAGTTGGCATGAATTTCAATGAGATCACTTCCCAAGAACTGGTTGGGCAGGTGTGGGTGGCCCCATCCCCTCCACCCACCTCCCAGCGCCTCCTCTTCAGACCACATCAGGTCAGAAAGCTTCCCAAACTCAGAGCATCTGTGCTGGTCTGAGACCGGCTTTACTTCCACCCACAACCTCTAGCTTCTGCAGTAGCCCAAGGCAGAATTCAAGGAGTCCCTTTCTACAGGTGCCACGGAGGAGACTACGGGAGAACCCTGGAAAAACTTAGCCACCGCAGCAAGACCCTAATCTCCAGAGCAGACCTGATGCAGGCGGCAGAAGCTTCCACGAATCCTCGATTACCTCTACTTGGGATTCGGCCTTCCATCTGTGTAGAGAATGCTGTACTTCTGGAATGCCGTCAGCCCTGGAAAACCCTAGATAACTTTCCTCGACACTGATACCAGAGTCAGTAGGAGGAAAAGCAAACCCGGCAACTTGCACCATGGTGACCACATAGAAATTCAAAGGGAATGTTACCTCCTCTCCTGCTCTAGGAGTCAGTCACTTGACTGGCTCTCTGGCTCTTGTCGGGCAGCAGGAATATTAAGCACTTACTATGAGCAGAACGTTATACTCAGAGCTGGGAACTGAAAGACTGGAGACTGTAAACTCCTTGTGGGCAGGGAATGTGTCCACTACCTCTGCCATATTGGCCTCTTCCAAGCGTTTAGTAAGGGGCTCTGCACACAATAAGCACTCAAAAAATACCACTGATTGATTGGGAGAGCATAAACAGCTAGGAGAAAGTCTGGAAGAAAAAGTAGCTCATAACTGCTTTCTGACATTTTCCTTCAGCATTCATGGGAGTCTAAGAGAGGCTTTTCTCGCCACCGACCTTTCACCCGTGTCCTGCCTCTGGCCTGGAATGCCTTTCCTCCTCATATCCAACCGACACTTACTCTGCTCTCCTTTAAAGACTTAATGAAGTTACATCTCCTCCAAGAGGCCTTCCCTGACTAAGCCTTCCTTTCCTGTCTCCCACTCCCTTCTGCATCGCCCTGACTTGCTCCCTTTATTCATCCCCCGCCCAGCCCCATAGCAATTATTATATCTGTAATTTTTTTTTATATTATTGTCTGTCACCCCATCTAGACTGTAAGCTCACTGGGGGCAAGGAATGCATCTGTTTATTGTTATATTGTGCTCTCCTAAGCACTCAGTACAGTGCTCTGCACACAGTAAGCACTCAATAAATACAATCAACTGACTGACATTGCTAAACAGAATTTAGCAGGTAGAAGCATAAACCATTTTTAAAATGGTATTTGTTAAGTGCTTACTATGTGCCAGGCACTGTACTAAGTGCTGGGGTAGATACAAGGCCTCCTCCAAGATGCCTTCCCAGACTAAGCCCCACTTTTCCTCATCTCCCACTCCCTTCTGCATCACCCTGACCTGCTCCCTTTGCTCTCCCCACACCACTTATGTATATAGCTGTAATTTTGTCTGCATTGATGTCTGTCTCCACCCATTTAGACTGTGAGCTTGTTGTGGACAGGAGTTGTCACTGTTTGTTATTGTATTTTCCCAAGCACCTAATACAGTGCTCTGCACACAGTAAGCGCTTAAGAAATATGATTGAATGAATAAATGAACACAACATAATTGGGTTGAATACAGTCCCTCTCTCACATGAGGCTCGCAGTCTTAATCTCCATTTTACAGATGAGGTAACTGAGGCACAGAAGTGAAGAGACTTGTCCAAGGTCACGCAGCAGACAAGTGGCAGAGCCAGGATTTGAACCCAGATCCTGTGACTTCCACGCCCGGGCTCTCTCCACTAGGCCACGCTACTTCTCATTTTAAAGCAATACTCCTTTCCTCCCTACTCCCTAGCAGCAGCAGTAGTAAGATTAGTAGTATTTGGTGAGGGCTTTGCACTAATGGGCCGCCGCATAATTAAAACTCCTCCCAGTCTGGGTCCCAGCGTCCCTGGGAAGGAAAGGAGCAAGCTTCCCGGGACCAGTATGGGAGAAGGATCTGAGACAAAGTAGGGAATTTTCTAAATAACTTCAACACCCTAGCCCAGGAAAGGAAGCAGTTGCTGCCCCGAAATTCAGTCGAGAATGAGTATTCATTCATTCAGTCAGTCAGTTGTATTTATTGAGTGCTTACCGTGTGCAGAGCACTGTACTAAGAGCTTGGGAGAGTATGATACAGCAATACAGATGCCTTCACATGAAGGCCATTTATTCACTGGACTCCCTCTCTTCTTTGTCCCCATCACCCAACCTTCAGACGGGTCCTCCTAGTCATCTACCAAATGATTCTGATGAACAGCTCCAGCAGGCAACATCCAACACGATGTTCTAATTATGTGGCTGCCCATTGGTTAAAAACAACAGTGCAAAGGGACCCGATTCTGACCTCTTTGCTGCTCCAGCTGGGCTAGTCCTGGTTTCATAAAGTGCTTATTGTTGGTCAGCAGTGACTCCAGATGCAGCCTATTAGATTAAGTTCTGCTTGACATCACATTGGAATGAGTAATGAAACTGGAAGAGGTTTTTCCTATAGGAACCCTATAAAGGATGGAAATTGCATTCAATTCGAACCATCCACGACCCAGAAATGTTCAAAACTAGACTGCCGGTCACAACCACCTGAATGCCAGATTTCCTGGTTCTTGGAAACGCCTGCAACTACTATATAATCCTCTCGTTTTCTACGGGAGATAGCTGTGCTGGGCGAATTACTCAGCCCCTGTATAACCAATATTAGCCAAGAAAATGAAGAGTACTTAACAAACATTCATAATGCCTCACATTTCCTAAGGGAGGTTAGGGAGGATTAGCATCTCCATTTTACAGGACACGGGTCTAATGTACAAAGAGGCTTCACTACTGGATTGGTGTGACACGGGAAGTCTGGAATGAAACTAACTGCCTCCTTCCTTGCCTGCCTCTCACCTCTTCCCGCTCATGGCTGTTCCTCATGCCACAGGGGAAAAAAACAATCATCTTTCTCAAGTATCAATTTGATCACATTATT
Source organism: Ornithorhynchus anatinus (assembly GCF_004115215.2). Classification (NCBI taxonomy): domain Eukaryota; kingdom Metazoa; phylum Chordata; class Mammalia; order Monotremata; family Ornithorhynchidae; genus Ornithorhynchus; species Ornithorhynchus anatinus. The sequence goes on from NC_041750.1 coordinate 10,248,251, forward strand.
CCTCTCCTCAAGTCTGTTGACTCACTTACCAATCGCCTTTATCGAGTGCTTAAGGTGTGCAGAGCACTGGGAGAAGACAATACAACAGAAGCAGCAGAAATGATCTTCACTGGAGGCTTTCGGGCTCTCCACCATGGCTTCCTTATGCTGAACTGCCTCCCTCTCCCAACTGCTTCCCAGATCACACTCTCCGCTTGTCCCATTATTATTAGGTCCCACACGAGGCTCACAATCTTCAAACCAGCTCACCCACTCTACAAGAACACAGCAGCTTGAAGCCCGCTGGATTTAACTCCCCTTACTACCCCCTTCCACCCCCCACCCCTTAGTTGGCTCCACTTTCCTGGCCCTCCACAGTTAAGTTCATCATTTAAATTGACTTCTGTTGTTTCTCTCCTCTTGCACTTCTGTCAACTGGAGGGGCAGAGAGAATGCCTTTTTTCTACTTCCCCTTAGGGTGAAGTACAGTGATTATTCTTTCCTTTTTTTAATGGTATTTGTTAAGCACTTACTATGTGCCACGCTCTGTACTAAGCGCTGGGGTGGATACAAGCAAATCGAGCCGGACACAGTCCCTGTCCCACGTGGGGCTCACAGTCTCAATCCCCATTTTACAGATGCAAGAACTGAGGCCCAGAGAAGTGAAGTGACTTGCCCAAGGTCACACAGCAGACAAGCGGAGGAGCTGGGATTAGAACCCAGGTCCTTCTGACTCCCAGGCCCGTGCTCCATCCACTAGGTCATGCTGCTTTGTAGTAGAATTGTAGAAATACAACTAATAGGTGGGTTTCCAAACATAAAAACCTCTCGAATATTCCACATGTAACAAATCCATCTAAAATGAATACCAGATACAGGAACAAAATTAGCTGGAAAAAAATCTGCCAACAATCTTAAAGAAAAACAGCCTGGTTATATCACTTGCCAGATGCTGTAGGCAATGAAACTTTTTCAAGAGTCAGCCAATAAAACACAGAATAAAAGAACCTTTTTCCATCTAAGAGAGGTGAAGGGCTCTTACCCTAACCCAATCATTACTCATTTACAAGAATGTCTCTATTGGGAACAAATGTATAGCTTCCATACTCTAGGAGGGAAATCCACGGAGACGGTTCCCATTGACCTTAAGCCACACATACTGAGCCAAAGAGCTGTAACTGGACAAAGCTTGGATCTGAACACTCCCGGGAGCGGCAGAGCCTTGTCCCTTCTTAGAAACCATAAAACAATTCATAAAAAAGTTAGAAACTCTTGCCCATTCCTTCATTGCGGCTGCACTTCCAATCCATACCTTCATAACATCTCTAGACTATCTAGAATCCAAATTGCTATCATGCTGATTCCCGCTCATTCAATCATATTTATTGAGCTCTTACTGTACTAAGCGCTTGCAGAGTACAGCAATAAACACATTCCCTGCCCAAAGTGATCTGTCTTGGGGCGGGGGATGGGGGAGAGACAGGCATTAATATAAATAAATAAATTACAGATATGTACATAAATGCTGTGGGGCTGGGTTGCGGGGGAGAACAAAGGGAGCAAGTCAGGGAGATGCAGAAGGGAGTGGGAGCAGAGGAAAGGGGGGCTTAGTCAGGGAAGGCCTCCTGGAGGAGATGTGGCTTCAGTGAGGCTTTGAAGCGGGGGAGAGTAAATTGTCTATCAGACTTGAGGAGGGAGGGCATCCCAGGCCAGATGCAGGACACGGGCAAGGGACCAGCGGCAAGATAGGCGAGTTTGAGGCACAGTGAGAAGGTTAGCAATAGAGGAGTGAAGTGTGCGGGCTGGGTGGCAATAGGAGAGTAGCGAGGAGAGGTAGGAGGGGACAAGGTGATGGGCTGCTTTAAAGCCAATGGTGAGGAGCTTTTGTTTGCTGCGGAGGTGGATGGGCAACCACTGGAGTTTTTTGAGGAGTGGGGTGACATGTAACGAACGTTTCTGTAGAAAAATGACCTGGGCAGCAGAGTGAAGTATGGACTACAGTGGGGAGAGGCACTTGACTCACTGTGGGTTAGTACAGTGCTCTGCACATAGTAAGCACTTAATAAATACCACTGATGATGACGATCTAAGCATTTATATTCTGCCTTGGCTACTGCATGGACCTTCCTGCCTCTTGCCTCTCCCCCTCCACTTTCCAATTCATTCTGCTGCCCAAATCATTTTTCTAAAATGCCATTCAGACCATATCTCCCCAATTCCTCAAAAACCTCCAGTGGTTGCTCATCTATCTCTGCACCCAACAGAAGCTCCTTACCATTGGCTTTAAGGCACTTAATTAATTAGCTCTACCTCCTACCTTACCTCACTGGTCTCCTACTATAATCCACCCGGCATATTTCCAACTTCGCCAATCTACTTCCTGTAACTCAATCTCACTTATCCCACCACCAACCCCTTGCCCACATCCTCCCCCTGGCCTGGTATTCCATACCCCCTCACATCTGACAGCCCAATGCTCTCCCCAACTTCACAGCCCTTCCTAACATCATATCTCCTCCAAGAGGCCTTCCCTGACTAAGCCCTCATTTCCCCTTAACCACTCTCCCCTCTGTGTCGCCTAGGTACTCGGATCTGTACCCCTTAAGCATTTGCTCTTCACCCCCATCCTAAGCCCCACAGCTTCTTGGAGATGTGCCTTCAGTAAGGCTTTGAATTGGGGGACAGCAATTGTACTTTCCCAAATCATTCATTCAATCGTATTTATTAAGTGCTTACCGTGTGCAGAGCACTGTACTAAACGCTTGGGAAAGTACAATACAGCAATAAAGAGTGACCATCCCTGCCCACAAAGAGCTCACAGTCGGGGGCAGGGAGGGGGAGAAAGACGGGACACAGATGTCAATACAAATAAATAAAATTACAGCGCTCAGTATATTCCTCTGCACACAGTAAGTTCTCAATAAATACCACTGATTGATTGACTGATACATGGAGAATAACTATAATGGTATTTATGCAGTTCTTGTGTGCCAAGCACTGGACTAAGTACTGGGCAGAGCCACCCCCCTCCCTTCCACAGATAAAAGCAAATCGCCTCAGACACAATCACTGCCCCACTTAGGGCCCCCAATCTAGAGGTAGGGAGAAACGAATAAGAGAATTCAAATTTATGAACCCAAGGGACCTAGCTCTTCTAGTTGACACTCACTATCTCTGAGGGACTTCAGCGGCCCCCACACTACTGCACTTACTACAAATCTGGTCACTTTATAAGACGTATCTTCTAAAGTAATCAGAAGTCTGCTGTTTATCTGAGACAAAGGGAGATGGGACAGTGGGCCACAGAAATGTCAGCCTTCCCAGTATTCCCATTACTAGTTAGTTCTCCCAAGGTGGAGAAGCACTATGCTGGTCTGCTGACAGAGAAGAGGATTAGGTAGTCTGTTCCTCTCTCAGGGTGCACCTCGCTTAACTGTACTTCGAGAACAAAAGCCCTATCTACTGAGACATCAAACTACTCAACTACTCAAAAGCACTCTGAACAAAGGGTAGCCCTCCTCTTGCAATCACCAAGGAGCCAAGCACCCAACAAAGAGATAGTATTTATCAAGTGCCTCCCAAGTGTTGAGCACTGTACTAAGCACTTGGAAGAGGAAAACAGAATTAGTAAGATATGATCCCTGCCCTTGACGATTTTAAAATCTAACAAGGGAAAGTGACGCTCCAACTAATAAAGTAATAGAGTATTTAAGATATGTACCTTTCATTCATTCATTCATTCGATCGTATTTATTAAGCGCTTACTGTGTGCAGAGCACTGTACTAAGCAGTTGGGAAAGTAAAGTGTAGCAATGAAGTGTGACAATTCCTGCCCACAACAAGCTCACAGTCTAGAAGGAGGGAGAGAGACATCAATATAAATACAGTGGGGCGGGGAGAGGGGGGGAAGAACAAAGAGAGCAAGTCAGGGTGACACGGAAGGGAGTGGGAGATGAGGAAAAGTGGGGCTTAGCTGGGAAGGCCTCTAGGAGGAGCTGTGCTTTCAGTAAGGCTTTGAATGAGGGGGGGAGAGTAATTGTCTAGAGGATTTGAGGAGGAGGGAAGGCGTTCCAGGCCAGAGGTAGGACGTGGGCCAGGGGGGCGCAGTGAGACAGGCAAGATGGAGGCAGAGTGAGAAGGTTAGCACCAGAGGAGGGAAGTGTGTGGGCTGGGTTGTAGAAGGAGAGAAGTGAGGTGATGGAGTGCTTTAAAGCCAATGGTGAAGAGTTTTTGTTTGATATGGAAGTGGATAGACAACCACTGAAGATTTTGGAGGAGGGAGGGTGACATGTCCTGAACGTTTCTGTAGAAAGATGATCCAGGCAGCAGAGTGAAGTATGGACTGGAGTGGGGAGAGGCAGGAGGTTGGGAGGTCAGCAAGGAGGCTGATGCAGTAATCTGGGTGGGATACGATGAGTGACTATATTAAGATGGTAGCATTTTATATGCTCGCCTCTCAGGATCACACCTGGAGAGTTTCCAGTCCTCCATTCATTCATTCAATCATATTTATTGAGTGCTTACTGTGTGCAGAGCACTCTACTAAGTGCAGCGTGGAGAAGCAGCGTGGCTCAGTGGAAAGAGCATGGGCTTTGGAGTCAGGGCTCATGAGTTCGAATCCCAGCTCTGCCACTTGTCGGCTGTGTGACTGTAGGCAAGTCACTTAACTTCTCTGTGCCTCAGTTCCCTCATCTGTAAAATGGGGATTAAGACTGTGAGCCCCACGTGGGACAACCTGATTCCCCTATGTCTACCCCAGCGCTTAGAACAGTGCTCTGCACATAGTAAGCGCTTAACAAATACCAACATTATTATTATTATTAAGTACTTGTAAAGTACAATACAGCAATAAAGAGAGACGATCCCTTCCCACAACGAGCTTGCAGTCTTGGGGTTGGTGGGGAGGGAGGACAGATATCAAAACAAGGAAACCGTAATCAAGCTAAACAAATAGAATTATAGATATATACATATATACATAAGTGCTGTGGGGCGTGGGGGGGGGGCAAAAGGAGTGAGTCGAGGTGATGCAGAAGAGGGGTAGCTGAGGAAAAGGGGGCTTGGACCGGGAAGGTCTCTTGAAGGAGGTGCGCCTTCACTAGGGCTTTGAAGGGGGCAGCGGGGCGGGGGGGAGAAGAGTGATGGTTTGGCGGATTTGAGGAGGGAGGACGTGGGCCAGGGATCGGCAGCGAGATTGGAGAGATCGAGGCACAGTGAGAAGGTTAGCACCAGAGGAGCGGGGTGTGTGGGCTGGGCTGTAGAAGGAGAGAAGGGAGGTGAGCTAGGAAGGGGCAAGGAGATGGAGAGCTTTAAAGCCAATAGTGAGTTTTTGGTCAACATGGAGGTTGATAGGCAACCACCGGAGATTTTTGAAAAGGGTGGTGATGTGCCCAGAGCGTTTCTGTAGAAAGATAACCTGGGCATCGGAATGAAGTATGGACTGAAGTGGGGAAAGACAGGAGGTTGAGAGATCAGAAAGGAGGCTGATGCAGTAATTCACTTGGGATAGGATGAGTGATTCTATTAACATGGGAGCAGTTCGGATGGAGAGGAAAGGGCGGATACTCTACGGGTCTGGCTACGGGAAGGAGAGTCAAGCAGAGGCATACCCAATTCCATTCCTAGCTTGGGAAGTGGCTAACCAGTGGAAGGCAATCTGCTACAAGTCAAAACTCACCTGTACTGGACGGGAGAGAGTCGAGGGTAGAGACTCAAGTTTACTGTGCGGAAGAGGGCAATGATAATTCATTCATTCAATAGTATTTATTGAGCACTTACTATGTGCAGAGCACTGTACTAAGCGCTTGGGATGAACAAGTCGGCAACAGATAGAGACAGTCCCTGCCGTTTGACGGGCTTACAGTCTAATCGGGGGAGACGGACAGACAAGAACAAGAACAAGAATTTTTTTACCAAGAAAACGCTATGGATACACTACCAGGATGATTGCAAAAGGAGAGTGGGGCGTTCTGGGAGAGATGTACACAAGCCGCAGTGCGTTGCTGGTGGAAATCTAGATATCAGGCTGACTTTGTCCATTGCAATTTTATCCTTGCATGCTTTAACTCTGCTCTCTCCTCTGCCTGGCAAAACTACTTCTCCACCCTTATTAACACCCATGCCCATCGCCCTTGCCAGTTGTTCCAGACATTTAACCCCCTCCTCAGGCCCCCTTGTCCTCCCACCTCCCCCCATCCCTTGCCCCCAATGACCAGGCCATTTGCTTCATCAACAAAATTGACAGTACCAGGTGTGATCTCCCCAAAATCTCCCCAGCTCCTCTACAGGCCTTCCCCTCTCCTGCCCCTTCTTCAACTCTCCCATCTTTCCCAGCACTATCTCTAGAGGAGATCTCCTACCTTCTTTCAAAATCTGTCCCCCTCCCCCCGCCCCAACCCCATACCTGTGCGTCTGGACTCATCTCCTTCGCAACTCATCAAAACACTTGCCCCCTCCCTTCTTCCCTCCCTGCCATCTTCAACTGTTCACTCTCCAATGGCTTCTTCCCCACTACTTTTAAACATGCCCATATCTCCCAATCCTAAAAAAACCCTCCCTTTCTCTTAATCCCTTGGCTCCCTCCAGTTATCACCCCATTTCCTCCTACCATTTCTCTCCAAAATCCTTGGGTGAGCTGTTTAAACCCACTGCCTCAAGTTCCTCTCCTCCAATTCTCTCCTTGACCCCCTCCAATCTGGCTTCCGTCCCCTTCGCTCCACAGAAACCACCATCTCAAATGTCAAAAATGATCTCCTTCTTGCCGAATCCAAAGGCCTCTACTCCATCCCAATCCCCCTCGACCTCTCGGCTGCCTTCGGCACCGTCGACCGCTCCCTTCTCCTGGAAACATTATCCACCCTCGGCCTCAGTGACACTGTCCTCTCCCGGTTCTCCTCCTACCTCTCTGGCCGCTCATTCTCAGTCTCTTTCGTGGGCTCCTCCTCTGTCTCCCAGCCCCTAACTGTGGGGGTCGCTCAAGGTTCAGTTCTAGGTCCCCTTCTTCTCTCCATCTACACCCTTTCCCTTGGAAAATTCACTGGCTCACATGGCTTCAACTATCACCTCTATGCCGATGACACCCAAATCTACATCTCCAGCCCTGATCTCTCTCCCTCTCTGCAGTCTCCCATTTCCTCTTGCCTTCAAGACATCTCTACTTGGATGTCCTCTGATCACCCCCAACTTAATAGCGCTAAAACTGAACCTCTTATCTTCCCACCCAAACCCTGTCCTCCCACTCACTTTCCCATCGCTGTTGACAGCACCACCACCCTTCCTGTTTTACAAGCCCGAAACCTTGGTGTTATCCTTGACTTCTCTTCCTTGTTCAACCCACGTATTCAAGCCATCACTAAATCCTGTCAGTTCTACCGTCACAACATCGCCCCTTCCTCTCCAAACTGTTACATTAATGCACTTATTCTATCCCACCTTGATTATTGTATCAGCCTCCTTGCTGACTTCCCTGCCTCCTGTCTGTTCCCACTCCACACTCCATTCTGCTGCCTGGATCACTTTTTTCCAAAAACATTCGGACCACCTTTCCTCACCACTCAAGAAACTCCAGTGGTTGTCCATCCACCTCTGCATCAAATAGAAACTCCTCACCATTGACTTTAAAGACTCAATCACCTTGCCCCCTCCTACCTCACGTTCCTACTCTCCTACTACAACGTAGCACGCACACTTCATTCCTCTAATGCTAACTGTACCTCAATCTCATCTATTCTGCTGCCAACCTCTTGCCCGCAACCTATCTCTGGCCTGGAACCGCAACCTACCTCTGGCCTAGAACGCCCTCCCTCCCCATATCAGATGGATAATTGCTCACCCCCACTTCAAAGCCTTATTAAAGGCACATCCTGTCCAAGGAGCCTTCCCTGATTAAGCCCTCCTCTCCTCTTCTCGTCGCCCTGACTTGCTCCCTTCATTCATTCTCTCTTCCATCCCCACGGCACATATGTATCTACAATTTATTTATGCATGCATGCCCATTAATGTTGGTCTCCCCTTCTAGACTGTGAGCTCAGTGTGGGCAGGGAAAGTGTCTGTTGTTATACTGTACTCTTCCAAGTGCTTAGTACAGTGCTTTGCACACAGTAAGTGCTCAATCAGTACGATTGAATGAACGAATGAAGACGTGTCCATGGATTCACTACGGGTCGGAGATGATTCGACAGCATAAGACAAGACCTATGTGCTCTGGAAGGGGTTGTGAGTACCCCGGTGCTTAAGTGGCACAGGAAGTGCTGAAAATGGCAGTCGGGGGAATATAAAGTGGGGAGAGTCAGGGAAGAGATATCATTTCAGAAGGCTTTGAAGATGGGGAGAGTTATGGCCTGTCATACGTGAAGGGGGAGGGAGTTCGTGGCAGGGAGGAGGGTATGGGCAAGAAGTGGATGGTAGGCAAGATGAGAATGAGACAAGGTGAGTAGGTTAGCTAGAGAGGAAAAGTGCAACCTGGGGTGCAGTGAGAGAGTGGATAAGTAGGAGAGCTGGGTAAGAGAGCTGAGTGAGTGCTTTAAAGCCAAGAGTCAGGAGTTTCTGCTTGGTGGAAGACGGGGGATGGGGTTCGCTGAGCATGCATCCCGGACGTTTGCGGCCAATTTTTTTACGGTATGTGTTAAGCGTATACTATGTGCCAGGCATTCTACTAAGCACTGGGGTAGATACAAGGCTGTCAGGTTGGACACAATCCCACTCCCGCATGGGGCTCGCAGTCTTCATCCCCATTTTACAGAGGCGGTAACTGAAGCACAGAGAAGTGAGGTGACTTGCCCAAGGTCACCCAGCAGACGGGGTGGCAGAGTCAGGATCAGATCCCAGGGCCGTGTCTCTATCCACTACGCCAACCTGCTTCTGTCCATCCATGAGTTCATCAGAAAGGCTGGTGAGATATTAGGCCTAAATATGGTAGGAAACTACTCACAACACTTATATATCACAATCCACCAAGTTACACTAGTGAAAACACCCAATGTGACAGCACAACAAAGGGCAGGTTTTCATGTATGGTGTGGTTGGGGCCGTGGTCCCCCATTGACCTTTTCAGTCACACAGGCACTCTTAGGGGAACTTAATCATCAGAAGTGTTGTCTTTGAATAAGAAAGACTAGTTAAATAGAGAGAGAAAAAGAGAGAGAGTGTATGTGTGTATAGAAACTATTTGAACAATGTCCGTCAAACTGATCGGTAGTTATACGATCAGTTTGTTGAGAACTCTGTTGATCAGTACTTTGGGAAGCAGCAAGGCCAAGTGGAAAGAGCCCGGGCCCGTCTGTCAGAGGACCTGGGCTCTAATCCCAGCTCCACCACTTGTCTGCTGGGTGACCTGGGGCAAGTCACTTCACCTCTCTGAGCCTCAGTTTCCTCCACCGTAAAAATGAGGATTCAATACCTGCTTTCCCTCCTAACTTCGACTGTGAGTCCCCCATGGGACCTGATTACCTTGTATCTACCCCGGCACTTAGTACAGTACTCGGTACGTAGTGAGCGCTTAATAAACACAATTATTATTATTACGCTACCGTGTTAGCTCAGATCATTAAATAATAAAATTGGACACACGCATGTCCAATATAACCAAACCCCATGTTGCTCAGACCTCCGAGCTTTCAATTACACTCGACTCTGCCACAACTCCTGCGTTCACTATACGTTTTGGCTAGACAGCTGTTAGGGAATTAGGGAATGGTTTGGATACAGCGTGACATGGTGTTGGAGGTAACAGTTTATACAGATGGGTCTGGGTGCTTGTGTGTGGGTTCGGAGAGGATGAAAACTACAATGCAGTTTTTCCTTAATACAGGATTTTGAAGGCATGCAACCCTCGCATTATAGAACCGGGTATATGTGAACTAGCGTTAGGCTGACAAATCAGCTAATCTATTTCTACAGTGGTTTTCACCTAGTCACTTTATACATCCTCTTCTTACAGGTTTTCAGTCACTTTATACATCCCCTTCTTACTGGTTTTCAGTTATTTTGTCTGTGGTAACCAATTTCATTCTTTAGGAGAGCGAACATATTCAGAATTCCCAGTGTTTTCCAGAAACAGGGGAGCAAGTGGATATTCTCTGTTTTGATACAACTTGGTCAATGGTTTTAGGTATTTGCTTTTCATTTGTTACCCTTTGTGCTGTAAGGAGATTACATTCTCTTTCTTTTCCCTTTCTCCCATCAGCAAAATGGCCTAGCGGAAAGAGAACTGACCTGGGCATCGGGGGACCTGGATTCTAATCCCGGCTCTGCCACTCATCTGCTGCGTGACCTTGGGAAAGTCACTTCACTTCTCTGCCTCAATTCCGTCACCTGTAAAATGGGGATTTGATACCTGTTCTCCCTCCTGTTTCGACTGTGAGTCCCATGTGGGAACTGATTATTTTGTATCTAACCCAGCGCTTGGTACATAGTAAGCACTTACCAAATACCACAATCATTAGAGAAGGTCTTCAAAGTAACAGCTAAGGTGAGTGCTTAGTATAGCGCTAGGCACGTAATACAGTGCTTGGCCCACTGAAAGCACTCAACGGACCACCGATCGCTTGACGGGTGGAAAAATTAGTTCAAAAGAATGTCTATTGTGGGCAAATTAATGGGTCTGCCTTGCTGAATTTCTTCTCAAGTCCCTTCTGCTGGACCTCAATTTTCCCACCTAAAAAATGTGGATAAAACTGTTACCCTCTTCTCGGTGTGGTAACTTGAGATCCTTTGATTTGCCAAGTAAATACCAAAGCAAACAAATCACATCTTAGAGAATGAGACTCAAATATTCTTCTATCCTGAATGAGGCCAATTCAAGTAACAAAACCGGTCTCTCTGTTATAAAAAACCTTACAGCGGGCTGATGATTTTTTAAATGAAAACAAAGGTGGTTTTTTTTCTGGAATTTCCAGACCCTGACTCCTTGGCAATGTGTTATGGCACTGCCAAAGGCGGTGCAATTTCAGGTCACCTGTTAGCAATGGGCATTGAAGAGTATTTTTGAAATGTTCCACAGATCGGCCAACCTAGTGAATCTGGGTGAGAAAAGAAAGTTACCCAGTAATCTGTGGCAGGAATGTTTCAGGCTTAAGAAGCTGTAAAACAAAAGCACAGTATGAGGTCCACAATCATCCAGACGCATACACCAGTGAATAGCTGGTACCTAAATAGGGGAGGGTTAGGATGAGATTATATGGAAGAAAACTTTAAATTGGCAAAAAAAAAAAAAAGGCGCCTCACAGGAGACAGCCCCCTCGTCCCCACTCCCAAACACTTATGAGAACAGAACATTAAGGAAGTTTCCCTTTGCTTGACCTCCCCTTTAAAAAAAAAAAAAAGGGAAAAAAAAAGAAACCCTCAAAAAACCCCCACCATCCCAATCCTCTTTCCACAACTCAATGAGGCTAACATTCTCTTACAGTGAGGAGAGCCCAGTGACCGTCCTAATTACAATTCCAAACAACTCCATAGCTAATGCAGACATTTTTTTTAAAGGATGGAAAGTAAATGTACTGGGGGAAAGTTTTCCCAGTCAAGAGAGCCTCAGCTTCTGCAAAGCAAGACTGACCTGATTATGGCAAACTTCACTTGGCTGATTTACTGGGGAAGTCCGGCTGCAATTTCAAAAGGCCAGAATCAGATCAGTTTTCATTGTTGCTATTGCTGGGTAACAAAAGCAACAGGCTTTGAACACCCTTGTCTTTCTCCTATACAAAATACATGAGAAAGGCCCCCGGTGCCTCTGTTAAAGCTTTTACTGAAGTTTGGTAGGTGACAGGAAGACTGGCCATCAGGAAAATTGCATTTCTAAACTACATTAGTGTGGTAAGAGCAGGACGGCAGATCCTTCCACCGAGCCAGGAGGACAGAGTCAATACCCAGATGATGAGCGAAAAACAAGCCCAAAAAAAACCAAACCCTACCAAGTTATTAAAGAATCGAGGTAAGGACATGACTCTTACAGTACTTTTGCCTGCGTTATTCATTTTCCAAGATTTCCCTGTCAACAAGAGCGCAGGGGAAATAGTGGATGAAATTCCATAATGAAATGGAGATCTTCATTATTCCTTACCCAAGTTAGCGCAAATATTTCCAGTTGATCACATTTAAGAGATTCTAAGTCACTTCCTCCCCTCCACCAAGGGGACTCCTGCCTTTAACCATAGCAACCATTTGTTTCGCATGAACCTGTCTAAATTGCAGATAGCAACTCTGGCATGCATATTTCCACAGCAGCTTCAATCAGGGGGGAAAGAAAATCTCTCTGCCTCGCTTCGGCACAACATAAAAAAAAAAACAAAAACTGTGAGGCCATTATACAAAAGAGATTAATTCAGGTGTCCCAGTAGAAAGTCCCTCCCTCCACAAAATAGGGTCTAATAGAGGCCATGTGCAGCATTCACCAAGTCAGAGAGCTCCCTTTTTTGCCAGCCACCACGGTGCTTAAGTATCAAACTCCCTGCTCTGAGTGCCTTTTGTCCATAATTCTTTGTAGCTGGGAAACTTGAAAGCGGGGATCCGCAGCCCGTGGCTCAGGAGCCGTATCTGGCTCTTTCTGGAACCCAACCTGGACCTGACTGGGGCTGGGGGAGGTGAGGCAGGGGTGGAGGGTTAAAACTCTTAGATTCTCACCGCTAAGCTACGTTCATGTGTTTAAATTGTATGATTGGCTTTTGGCACACCAACTGCTCTGAGGTTTCATTGTGTTTGGCCCTTCAGCACTGGAAGGTGGCTGACCCCTGCTTTAAAGGCAAGAAGGGGGTTTATTCTCCTAAATTACAGATGCTGGGCAATGCGTAGGGGTTGCTTTCCGGGGGGAGTTGCCCGCTCCCCATTTCCTTCCACATCAAGCAAGGCCTCCTTCCAACTGGCTTCCAGGCCATCCACTGGCTCTCCCCGGACCTTACGTCTCTCTTCGGCCACTTCTCCCCAGCTCCCCACTCTTCACCCCTCCCGAGAAGACCTTTTCTAACCGCACCTGCCTGGACTCTCCCACCTCTGACCCTTTGCTCCCACTGCTCGCCGGTCCTCCCTCCTCCTGCCAGATCTGCCGGAGCACAGCTGTCCCCATCTTCAAACCCCTTCCAAAACCCCAGTGCCTTCAAGAAACCTTCCCTCACCCGTTCACAACAGGGGAGTAGCGTCAGCGCAACAGCACTTAGGTACATAGGGAACTGTAAGATGCAACTATTTATTCGGTTAAATTCATCCCGACATATCCGTACTACCGTCAGCGTGGCCTAGTGGAAAGAGCGAGGGCCTGGGAATCAGAGTACCCAGGCCCTAATCCCGGCTCGGCCACTTGTCTGCCGTGTGACCCTGGGCAAGCCGCTTCACTTCTCAGGGCCTCAGTTCCCTCATCTGCAAAATGAGGATTCGATGCCTGTCCCCCCTTCTTACTTGAGACTGGGAGCCCCGCGTGGGGCCTGGTGATCTTGTACCTACTCCAGTGCCTGGCACAGAGTAAGTGCTCAAATCCCACAACTATTATGATTATTCCTCCCAAAATACATCATTTTGGTCAATCTATCTCCCCCATTAGGTTGTGAGGGGAGAGAACATGTGTCTGGCTTCTTTTACACTCTCTCAAGCATTTAATATAGTCCTTTGCTCTCGATAGGAATGCAATAAATACCATCGATGATGAGGGTGTGAGATGTCTAAATCCTATTGGACATGGGTTGGAACTATAATACATGAAGACTAATAAAGTAGGGTCCATTCCCAAAGGCAGCTGACTGCCCAGAACAACTGCAAGAGAGGGCTCTGCGGCACTCGACCTGTACCGAAGCAAACCACGGTGGGGAAACGGGGAAGCATATCTGTGATTTTCCTCAGGTGGCTCTAGCACTTAGTTAATGGGTTGGGGTGGGTTGTTTTTCATTATTATTATTATTTTGAGTTCCAGGTGAGTAGTCAGCCAAAGCCAACCGGCTCCTGCTCTAGCCAACCCAGAGTAGCACATGTCCATCACTAAGATGCTTAAAAGCAGTCGTTTATAGCAATTCCCAACCATCAGAAGACTTTTTAAGGGTGAATTATGCTTCACGACCTCACCTTGAGTCAGAGGGGTAGGGGGACCTTCCCACTCCCCTCACTCTCTGTCCCCCGATTCCATCCACCACACACAAAACGCGCAGAGATTCCCCATTTTCCGTGTCCTCTCTCGAGCACCACTATTCTCTCCCCTAACACAACCGAGAAACTGCCCAACTTTTCAAGTGAGGCAGCAGATGAGAGCATTGAACAGAGGAGGAAACCGGGGTGACAGAGGCAGCCCTTAAAATTTAAGCCTCGACGATCTGTTTTTAAAAAGCGTCGGTGGACCACAGAGAATAAAGATCAATAAGGGCGTCCTTAGCGTTTCGGAGCAGAAGTGATAAAAACCTTGGAAAAAGGAAAGTGGACCGACAGAAAAAAGACGGGAACCAAAGTTGGAGAGAGAGAGAGAGTGCGATCTGCGTGCAGATGGAATTAATAAAAAGGCTGGAAAATAAAAGGGAAAAGTGGCCGAAGGACCTAGAAAGAGATGTGGGGATTTGAAAATAACCTCTGCGATTTTTTTTTTCCAGTGAACTTTCGGGGGGGGGGGGGGCTCAGCGAATGTTCCCGGGGGCCTCAATCAGAGTCTCTCGATGCAAGCACAGGATTCTACTCAAGCAATTGAAGATGCAATTAGCCACTTAGATTCTCAAAATGAAAGGGAAGGAACGGTGAGCATGCAGGAGAGTCGGCCAGCCTTCCAGACCGAGCCCTGGGGTCGGGCACCTTTCTGACAGTTTTTCAAAAGACGGATATTTCAGATATTTAGGCGGTGAGCTCAGAAGGGCTGTTTACTACGGCTCCCGCCCCCCCCACCCCGCTCCCCCGACCGTACAGACAGAGATACGATCGTTTTTCTTCCTCTACTCCGATCACCTTGATTCCCCCGCGTAGGCCTCCTCGCAAGCCATCTCCGTCTTCCATCGCGGCCCCACGCGTTTCGGTCAGAGCCTATTAGCACGTTTCCCCCTCGTCGTAACGGCCGCCTCTTGCCTGCGGTCCGACGGGGTCGCTCTCGGCCGGGAGCCCCGTTTTCGCCCCCCACCCCACCCCGCCCCCCGGCCTGGCGGCCGCTCCCCGACGGACCCTCTTCTCTCCGGTCCCCCCGCTCCAACGCCCTTCACCCCCATCGCGCTTCCCTCCCCGTGCCCCCCGCCCCCGCAATCTGTCCTTCCTCCCCCCTCCACCCCGGCCCCGGCCCGACCCCGGCCCGGCCGCCGGCTCCTCCTATTGTCTGTCCCCTCTGCCGGCCCCCCGGGCTCGGCCGGGTTCCGCCCTCGGCCCCCGGCCCGGCACTCACGGCTATAGAGGGCGATGCAGGCGGCGTCCTGGCCGGTGCGGACCTCGAGGCGCAACGCTTGCTGCTCCGCGTGTCTCTGGATCTCGCCGTTGGCGTCCCCGATGGTGAGGAGCCGGGCGCCGGTGAACACGGACACCGCCACCCCGGGCCCCGCCGCCGTCGCCGCCGTCGCCGCCGCCGCCACGCCGCCGGCCGGCCCCGAGCCGCCCCCCGCCGCCGCCGCCGCCGCTGCCATCTTAGATCCGGCTCCGAGCCCCGCCGCCGCCGCCGCCGCCGCCGCCCGGGCCCCAGGCTTCAAGCTCGCGCAGAGGCCGAGGTCGAAGGCAGCGCCACCTCACGGCTCCGCCGCGCCGCGCCGCCCCGCCGCCGCCGCCCCACACTGCTCCCTGCTGGCGGGAAGGGGAGGCCGCCGCCCCGGCCGGACCCGCCTCCTCTCCTCGCCTCCGCCGCCGCCCCCGGCCCTCCTCATCCCTCATCATCCCTCCGACGCTCCCTGGCCCTGTTGGGGCATAATCCCCCCTTTATTCGGCAGCGCGGGAAATCCCCGCCGGCGGCGGGCAGCGGGGTCGTCTGTGGGGGGACGGCGGCCCATTGTTCCGAGGGCCCATCGACTCGAAGCGGCATCCAAGTCGATCACCCGTCGAGGGGGGCCCGAGGACTCCCCAGGCGACGCGGCCAGATTGGTGGTAATAATGACGGCGCCCGGTAAGCGCCTATCGTCCGCCGTGTGGATGCGGGTCAGTCGGGCCGGACATGGTCCCGGCCCCGCACGCGACTCCCGCTCTTCACCCCCGTTGGACGGAGAGGGGGAGCGACTCGCCCAAGGTCACACGGCGGACGGGCGGTGGAGCCGGGCCGACGACCCAGGGCCTTCCGACACCCGGGTCACCGGGCCGCGTCACCGCCCTAGATTAGTCGGGAGAGCCCTCCTGGAGGAGATGGGATTTGATAATAATAATAATGTTGGTGTTTGTTAAGCGCT
Organism: Ornithorhynchus anatinus; assembly: GCF_004115215.2. Lineage (NCBI taxonomy): Eukaryota > Metazoa > Chordata > Mammalia > Monotremata > Ornithorhynchidae > Ornithorhynchus > Ornithorhynchus anatinus. Next base: position 10,264,537 of record NC_041750.1, read on the forward strand.
TACTACGTGCAGAGCACTGTTCTAAGCGCTGGGGGAGATACAGGGTCACCGGGTTGTCCCACGGGAGGCTCCCAGTCTTCGTCCCCCACTTTCCAGTTGAGGTCACAGAGGCCCAGAGAAGTGAAGTGACTTGCCCACGGTCACCCAGCTGACGAGTGGCGGGGCCGGGATTCGAACCCATGACCGCCGACCCCCAAGCCCGGGCTCTTTCCACTGAGCCGCGCTGACTTGACCAGAGCCTCGAGGGCGGGGAGCGGTGGGCTGCCGGAGGCGGAGGGGGACGGAGGGCCGGGCGAGTCCACCGAGGGAGCGACGAGATGGAGGCAAGCGCGCCAGGCCAGGGGTTCCCAAATGTTTCTTCTGGACCCTCCTTTAGGGCGGCCAACGGCCAGTTCGCAGCTTTGATGTCTGCTTTTTCATCTCTGCAGCGCTGGCCGTGGCTCCTATCACCGTGTCTCACTGTTCCGACACCAAGCCGGACTTCATGGATGACCTCGGAGTGCGACCCGAAGGCTCCGGAGCGAGCGAGAAGCAGCGTGGCCTGGCGGAGAGAGCCCGGGCCCGGGAGTCAGAAGGACCTGGGTTCTAACTCCGGCCCCGCCGCTCGTCTGCCACGTGACCTTGAGCAAGCCACCTCAGTTACCTTCCTCTGAAAAGACTGAGAGCCCCATGTGGGACGTGGACTGTGTCCAACCTGATTAGCTTGTATCTACCCCACGACTCAGTACAGGGCCTGGCACAGAGTAAATGCTCAACAAATACCATTAAAAAAAATGGTGAGGCGGTTGAGGGATACCCCTGGAGAGATGTTCTAGAATCAACAAAATCCACATATCTCCCTCATACTCAGAATGTGAACCCTGGTTGGGACAGGGACCGTGTCCGACCGGAACGCCTCCGTATCTACCCCGGCGCCTAGTTCGGTGCCTGGCACATAGCTTCCCTTTGACGAATACCATTAAAAAAGATCCCTAAGATTATTATTCCGAAAAATGGCATCATGCCGAACAGGGGGTGAGGGTGGGGAATGTCTGAAGCCTGCCCTATCCACCTTCCAGCTTGTTCCTCTCCTCGGGGTGTCATCCGTAATGGCATTTCCATCTCCTCCCGACTGCCCGGTGCTCCTTTCCAATTACCTATTATCCTCTCTTCACCTGCCGCTGTCTCCTTCCGAGTCCCCCCGAAATCTCCTACTGACCACTACCTTCTCTCGATTCCTTCGAGATCTCCAAAAGCCAGTCCTGGCTGTGCCCTCCCACTGGCTCACGGTCAGCTGCCAGCGTTCCAGCCAAAACCTTTCCTTCTCTCCCGTCCCAACCCTTGCCCAACTTGCCAGGTCAAAGCCCTAAATCTCCCTCCCCACCCCCTTCCAAATAAAAGAGCGTGAGCCCCATGTGGGATGGGAACTAAGTCCAGCCTGATTATCTTGTATCTACCCCAGCGCTTAGTACAGTGCTTAGCAAAACACTGCGATTTTTATTATTACCCACCCACTTGATAACACCACCCCTGAATGAGGTCTATAGTCCTTGCGATTAATAATAGTACTGGAATAATAAACGGCACCCAGCTTTGAAGGGCCCATCGTATTACCCCTCAATCCAGCTCTTCTGACTCCTGAAGGTGCCACTGAGGAACAAGCCGCCGCCTCCTCCTCCTCTTCCTCCTCCAGAATCCAGGAGAGTAGAGCAACTGAGCAGGTTATTTGAGACCTCAAAGAGATGCTCTTCTTTACAAGAAGGCTAGTTGAGTGAGAGATCAGCCGTCATGATATTTCCCAATGGGAAATGGAGATTTCCCCTTGGGGCTCTGCTACGTACTAGGAACGCTGGGTATTCAGTTGATGCCTCACTTGGGATGGGCTTCCTAAAACACAGTGGGTTAAGTGAAAGAGGGAACCCAGTCAACTTGCGAAATAAAACTCCACACTCTCTCTTGAAAATGCTTCAACACTGTTTATAATTAACCGAATAACTTAGGCAGCTCTGCCCACCAGTGTCTGGTGGTCACACAAGAAATAAACGGAACACACGTAACTCTATAAACTGGAAAAGGGGGTTTGGGGGTGGGGGTGGACATCCCAGAGGCCCAGTCCAACACGTGGTGGTTGCCAGGGAGAATCCCGGAGGTGAGTAACACCGAAGGACCAGGGGTTGGAAAGCACCGGCGGTAGAGAAATTCTACCAAATTCCCTTCATGGGAATCAAGTCATTGGAAGCACTGAGTTTGCTGGCTGCTTCCACCCTGCAATTCGGTGTCCCCTGAGAGTCTGGAAATCCAGGCAGAAGATTTTGTCCCGAATCTAATTCTGATTTTGCAACCTATCCGAATATCACTTCACTCCATCGATGACTGTGGAAGCCGTAATGCCCAGCAGACAGGTATCTTCTTCCCCTTGTGACTGGGGTTTGGAGAGCTTTAAAGTACCTCTGCGCAGGATCTACGTTAACTCCAGAGCCACCTTGTCCCTCAGCTTCAGCAAGTCGTGGGTCCCTCCATCCTGCTCGACAGACAAGGCCCCGTCTGGAGAGAACTGTGGAAGCTGGGATTTCCAGAAGGATGTGTTTGGATTCTGATGATCCAAGCTTGGATTAGAGCAAGAAAAAATTCCCTGAGAGGAGGAAGTTTAGAGTTGTGTGCCAGGAAGCTGGTGCAGAGCTTGCCTTCCCCGTGGGAGTCTCCTTTCTGGTCCTTCTCCGTTAAGCCGGGGAAAGACTCAGAAGAGCCAGAGTCATTCAGAAGACCTGAAAGTGGTGAATTCCGGGGTCTCTGGACTGGAGGTAGACATGGGCCTCTTCTTGGGCACAAGTGATTCGGGGCCCGTGGATGAGCTGGTGAAAGACTCAAGAGTAGTGTCCATGTCTTCTGGGGCCATTTTCTTGGGAAGTTGGAAGAGAAAAAGAATATCAACCCGGTGATTCACAAACAAAGAACTACCCTGAGCTGTTTCAGGTCCAATTCAGATTCTCTTCTTTGACCAGGTGACACCCCACTTTGACTTGGACGACCCTCCTTCTGTGATTCCGGTTACTGCCCCGTCTCCCTCCTACCGTTCCTCTCCAAACTCCTTGAGCGAGTCGTCTACACCCGCCACCTCCACCTCCTCTCCTCCAATTCTCTCCTCGATCCCCTCCAATCTGGTTTCTGTCCCCTTCACTCCACAGACCCTGCCCTCCGAGAGATCACCAATGAGCTCCTTGCCAAATCCGACGGCTTCCACTCCATCCTAATCCTCCACGATCTCTCAGCTGCCTTCGACACTGTCCATCACCCCCTTCTCTCGGGAACGTCCTCCATCCTTGGCTTAATCACTGACATTGTCCTCTCCTGATTCTCCTCCCATCTCTCTGACCGCTCCTTTCGGTCTCATTCATGGGCTCCTCTTCTGCTTCCCACCCCCTAACTGTAGGAATCCCTCAAGCCTCAGTTCAGGGTCCCTGTCTGTTTTCCACCTACACCCATTCCCCTGGAGAACTCATTTGCTCCCAAGGCTTCAACTACCATCTCTGTGCAGATGATTTCCAAATCTACATCTCCAGCCCTGATCTTTATCCTCTGCAGTCTCCCCCTGCCTTCAGGACATCTCTACTTGGATGTCCTGCCTATACCTCAAACTTAACATGTCCAAAATAGAACTCCTTATCTTCCCACCCAAACCCCGACTTGCCCATCACTGTAGACAGCACCACCATCCTCCCGATCTCACAGACCCATAACCTTGGTGTGTCGAGAAGCAGCGTGGCGCAGTGGAAAGAGCACGGGCTTTGGAGTCAGGGCTCATGAGTTCGAATCCCAGCTCTGCCACTTGTCAGCTGTGTGACTGTGGGCAAGTCACTTAACTTCTCTGTGCCTCAGTTCCCTCATCTGTAAAATGGGGATTAAGACTGTGAGCCCCACGTGGGACAACCTGATTCCCCTGTGTTTACCCCAGCGCTTAGAACAGTGCTCGGCACATAGTAAGCGCTTAACAAATACCAACATTATTATTATTATTATTATTATCCTTGACTCATCTCTCTCACTCAACAAAAATATTCAATCTGCAACCAAATCCTGTCAGTTCAACCTACACAACATCACTAAAATCCACCCTTTCCTCTCCGCCCACACTACCACATTAATCCAAGCACTTATCCCATCTTGCCTTGATTACTGCATCAGCCTCCTTGCTGACCTCCCTGCCTCCTGTCTCTCCCCACTCCAGTCCATACTTCATTCTGTTGCCCGGATTATTTCCCCACAAAAACATTCAGTCCATGTTTCCCCATTCCTCAAGAACCTCCACTGGTTGCCCATCCACTACCACATTCATTCAACAGTACCTATTGAGCACTTACTGTGTGCAGAGCACTGTACTAAATGCTTAGCAATGTACTAGGTGCTTCTGCATCCAACAGAAACACCTTACCATCAGTTTTAAAGCACTCAGTCATCTCCTACCTTCCCTCACTGCTTTCCTACTACTAAACCCCGCCCATACATTTCACTCTAATGCCAACCTACCCACTGTTCCTCGATCTCACCTATCTTGCCGCCAACCCCTCACCCATGTCCTGCCTCTGGCCTGGAACGCCCTCCCTCTTTATATCCACCAGACGATCACTCTCCCTGCCTTCAAAACATTAAAAAATTCTCCTCCAAGAGGCCTTTCCCTACTAAGCCCTCATTTTCCTTTTCTCCCACTCTCTTCCGTGTCACCTTTGCACATGGATTTATACTCTTCATTCACCCCTCCCTCAGCCCCACAACACTTATGTACATATCTGTATTTTTTTATTTATATTAATGTCTGTCTCCCCGCCTCTAGACTGTAAACTCACTGTGGGCAGGGAATGTGTCCGTTTACTGTTGTATTGTTCTCTCCCAAGTGCTTAGTACAGTGCTCTGCACAGAGTAAGTGCTTAACAAATACCATGGACTGATTGATTGATATAACCTCATCAGCCACCTCAGTGGCTAATGTGTATACCTCTTTATTTCACTTTGGTTCACTTTGGTTTTTCTTGCTTGTTATAGCTCAGCTCTGACTCTTACCTATTGTAAATTGAGCGATTTGTGTCTCCCCCATTAGACTGTGAACTCCTCAAGGGGAGGGATTTTGTCTTTTACTTCTGTTGAATGCAACAACAAACACTTAGTAGGCTCTTAATAGATACTATAATTACTACTTGTATGTGCCTCAAAACTGCACACAATAGACTCAATTAGTGATGATGAAACAAAGCCCTGACTACTTGTATTTGCTATCGCAAATGACTGCCTGAAAAATATATACTTTCTTTTCCACAAACTACCATTTAATTAATAGCTTTCAAAGGTGGGGGAGGGATCACCTTGATCTGGTGGACACTGGGGCCAGGAAAGGGGGGTTATAATTAAGGTAGAGATCCAGTACCAATTTTCTGATTATTAATAGGCTGCTTGCGGTGGCCTGGTTTGCTAAGAAAGCCTCCATAGGATCCAGTTCACAAATCGAGACCCAACCCCAGAACGCCTTTCCTTCCATGTGAGCCCCTTGGGGACCAGGGACTGTGTCTTTGCCTCATCCACGGATTTTTTTTTTCCTCCCGTGCTCAGTACAGCACTTTGCACATAGAAAATGCTTAATAAATACGAATTAGGGAAGCAGCATGGCGAGTGTGAGCCTGGGAGTCAGAGGACCCGGGTTCTAATCCTAGCTCTGCCAGTTGCTAGCTGTGTGACCTTGGGCAAGTCACTTAACTGTTGTGTGCCTACGTACGTTTCTTCAACTGTAAAATGGGGATTCAATTCCTGTTTTCTCTCTCCCACTCAAGACTGTGAGCCCCAGGAGGGACGGGGACTGTGTCCAACCTAATGGACTTGTACCTACCCCGGCCCTAAGAAGAGCGTTTGACAGGGAGTGTGCCTTTAACAAGTACCATAAAACGAACAAAAACAAATTATTTATTCATTATTCTGGGTGCTTTTCTCATGGAAACAGGGCTGTCTCTGGAGAACAGGAATCTGGAGAGCTGCCATCATGCAGACAATAGAGGGGGAGTGATTGCCTGCCTAAAGCCTAGGCTTAGCCCCTGGGGGACCCTCTTGCTTCTGCAGGCTCTGGGGAACTACCTCATTATCCCAGGTGAGAAGCAGCATGGCACAGTGGATAGAGCAAGGGCCCGGGAGTCAGAAGGTTATGGGGTCTAATCCCGGCTCCGCTGCTTGTCTGCTGTGTGACCTTGGGCAAGTCACTTTGCTTCTCTGGCCCTCAGTTCCCTCATCTGGAAAATGAGGATTGAGACAGTGAGCCCCACTTGGGACAGGGACTGGGTCCAACCTGATTCGCTTATATCTCCCGCAGTGCTTAGGACAGTGCCTGGCACATAGTAAGCGCTTAACGAATGCCATAATTATCATCTAGCGCAGGGGGCTGGGACGGTTCAGAGTCCTGCTCATTGAGAGGAGTGGAGGGGTAGCAGGATGTGCCGTGCGAGCCTTGCTGTCCCTGCCCAGTGACACACTGATCCAGGGACTGGGGGAGGATTTACGGATGTGATTTCTACACTGTGAGCTCACAGTGGGCGGGGAGTCTAGCAACTCCGTTACACTGTCCTCTCCCAAGCGCTTAGTACAGCGTTCTGCACACACTATGCGCTCAACAAATATGATTGATTGACTTTCTGCTCTTTTACCTGTCCACCATCAGAGCCCCCCCCCCCGCAAGAGGTTCATTGTCCAGGCCCCCGGGGGCAGTCCTGCAAGGAGCGGCTAGTAAGGAAAAGATCCTTGTGGCTCAGATTCTCACTGTTAATTCTGCTAGCCAGCTCTCTGTCTACACCGTCCCTTATTGCATAAGCAGCGTGGCTCAGTGGAAAGAGCCCAGGCTTGGGAGTCAGAGGTCATGGGTTCGAATCCTGGCTCTGCCACTTGTCAGCTGTGCGACTGTGGGCAAGTCACTTCATTTCTCTGTGCCTCATTTACCTCATCTGTAAAATGGGGATTAAGACTGTGAGTCTCACGTGGGACAACCTGGTTACCCTGTAAATCTACCCCAGCACTTAGAACAGTGCTCTGCACGTAGTAAGCGCTTAACAAATACCAACATTATTATTATTATCGTCATATACACTAAACCTCCCTCTTCAAATGTAATACCATGACCTTTCTCTCTTTTCAACTGAAGAACAAGGCCCACCTGACCCAGGAAGTTTTCCCCCATTAAGCTCTTTCATTTTCCAATTGACCAGCCCACCAAAACCCACTCTCCCTTTATAGCTCTTTTTTGTAATTATTCCATTTATGTGTATCGCTGTATTGATCGTCCATTTGCCCATCTTGAATCAGCTTTTTGATTGTAAGATTCTTGAGAGCAGGGGCCAGGTCCTGTTCACTCCCAGCACTGAGTACAGCGCTTGGAACCTCGGGCTCATTAAATCAGTACTAGTTACACCCCACCGACTGTTAGAAGTTCCCACAGTGGAAGCCACCTTTAACTGGAGTCCTTACTGTTGCCAGTGCTGAGTTAACAGTTGCCTCTCTTAATAATGTAGCGGAAATGTTTTTCTGCCTTCGGTGGATGCTGAATTAACTTAATGACCAGTGAGGCGGATTCTAAATGAGGGAAATTTTACCTTCCTTTTCTCCCCGTAGATCATAAACTCCTTGGGGGCAGGGGGCGGGCCTGCCAACTATGTTGCATGGTACTCCCCCAAGCGCTTAGTACAAGGCCTCTGCACACGGCAAGCGCTCAATAAATACCGTTGATCGATCGATCCCTCGGATTCGCATAAGAGACCCACTTCTTCCAAGTTCAGTCCAGCTCACTGGATCAGAATGAGTCAGGACTGAACCCTGGCATTCCTGAAACTGGGGGGGGGGAGGGCCAGAAAATATACCTAAGCCCCCTCCCCTGGTGCTTACCCAACCGCCCATCTCTCCAACTCCTGTGCTAAATCCCAATCCCTAGGGTGGGGAATATTTTTTAAAAGCTTTCAGTTGAAAAGTCGAGGACTCAGAATAAATCCTTGCACATGACTGGAAAATCTCCAGGTCCGAGAGCTAGCACCTCTCGGCCAACACAAGCCTATAGGTGTAGTGATTCCCACTCCCTCTTTGGCCCACCCATAATGGGATCCCAAGTGGAAAATGAGGGCTTGGTAGTATTCGACCCACTGATTCCTGACAAGGATAGGCTTGTCCCTGCCACACCACCTGGGAAATGTCCATCCCCTGAACCTGCCCCTCCCTGAAGTTCTGTCACTACAGACAGGACATCAAAGGATCCAAGTCCTGAGTTGCTCACTCACCATCGAAATGGAGAACAGGGTGTTATTGAATGACATATCTGGAATGAAGAAGAGCACAGACAGGGTTAGGGTGTTTGTAAACCTTCTCACCCACCCACCAGCAGGCCCAGAAGGTCACATGCCTAAGATTCTTCATTCGTCCCTGCAGAGAAGGTCGGAGCTATTTTCCCCCAGAATACAGAGGGGTAGACTGAGGCGCAGAAGAGAGAAAAAAAGACCCCAAACCAACAGCAAGTCAGCAACTGCGATGGGATTAGATTTTAATGGTCCCACTGATCATCTTCCCCGAGTTGGGAAAGGAACCTCACCTCTCTCACCAGTCTTCTCATCTGTCCAGTATGGCACTGGGCAAGAAGAGGCATTTTACCAGAGATCTGCCCTTTCGTGCCACTTAATAGAAATTCAGGATCCAGAAGCACAGGTTTTAATGCCCCATCTGCCTGTCCACTTAAAGGAATGCTTTGGCAGTGACTGCTAGAGTTTAGGGGAGTGGGATGCAAGAGTTGAGGGAGGAAGTAGTGTGGCCTAGTGGAAAGAGCCTGGGCGTCAGAGGACCTGGCTTCTAATCCCAACTCAGCCATCTGTCTGCTGTGGGACCTTGGACAAGCCACTTCACTTCTCTGGGCCTGTTTCCTCCTCTGACAAATAGGAATTGAATACTTAATACTTACTTAGACTGTGAGCCCCGGGTGGGACAGTGACCGTGTCCAACCTGATCATCTTGCATCTTCCCCAGCACTTAATACAGTGCTGGGCACATAGTAAGTGCTTAAAAATATAATAATGATGATGATTACCGATAACAATGATAATTAAAGGTCAGAGAAAGTAAGTCTTAAAACCATAGAGGGATTACCTCTCTTCTAGCATCTCCTTTAAAAGAAGGTCACTGCACAGTCAGCAGGGTGACCCACAAATGGAGCAGAAAAGAGAGGCAAACTCTCAGCTCAGTAGGACTGTGTCTTAGAAAATTCATAATGGGTTGGGAGCCAGCTGTGAACTGCTCCTTTAGGGCAGTTCCCTGAACTGGGCTAACGGTCCACAGTCTCCCCTGAGCTACGGAGGTTTGGCACCCGGCTCAGAGGGAGGAGGGAAGGCTACCCAGAGAGCGCTTTTGGCCATCTCAGCCCCCTGTCAGGAATACAGACCTGTAGTGGAATAGTTTGCTTCAGTCCAGCACGATTCTCTCTGCCTACAAAGGACAGAATAAAAGAAAGAATAAACCCCGCCCCTGCACTCCTCGAGGCCAACTCATCTGTTAGTCAGCCAACGACTATTTGTGCTAAGCACTGCCTGAGAGTCCCGCCTGAGAGTGGCCTCTGGCCTTGGGGAAATTGGAGACACAGAGGGAAGGCCAGGATCACTCAATAAATCCTGGGCCATTTGGGGCATTAATCAAGGAACTCTGGGATTCTTTTCTCAGAACCCACTTTTCATTTCTACTCTGAGCGATGGGACCTGGATCCGGGGGAGAAGCAGCGTGGCCCAGTGGAACTAGTATGGGCCTGGGAGTCAGAGGCTCTGGGTTCTAATTCCTGCTCTGCCACATGTCCCGCTGTGTTACCCCGGGCTCCTGGGTGCCTCGGTTTCCTCAACTGTAAAATGGGGATTAAAACTTGGAGCCCTATGTGAGACAAGGACTGCGTCCAACCTGATTATCTTGTATCTACCCCAGCGCTTAGTAGAGTGCCTGACACAAAGTAGGCACTTAACAAATACCATTAAAAAAAATAAATTGGCTCCTGGGGCTTTGCATTGGAACAGGGAGTGTCCAGTTAAGGGAGGTTCCCTACAAGGCCACTCCCAACCTCAATCAATGAATAAATCAACAGTATTTACTGAGCACTTACTGTGTGCAGAGCACTGTACTAAGCATTTGGGAGAGTACAATACAACGGAGTTGGGAGACACGCTCTCTGCACCCACAGGCCCTGGGCTGCACTGGGGTCCTTCACGAGGCTGATCTTGACCTTTAACTTTGAATCCTGATGGGGGTGGGGGGCCACCAATGTTTCCCAAATAACCCTCGAAGGCGCTCCTGGCTTGGACTCACCTTTTCTTCTGCAGTTTGGCGATTCTAACTGTTAAAAAAGAAACAGACATTAGGTCACTCTGCGGTATCATCCTGAAGAAATACTGCAGAAATAACTGGTACCCCATGAGGCCAATAGAGAAGGCAAAAGGAATGTTTCCTGGAATTCTGCCTGGAGAACTCAGGATTCCCCTAGATTCTGTCACTCCCCAAAATAGCAGCTCTTTCGGCATGGATCAGTTGGGAAACTCTTCCCCCTTCTTCTCTCTCTCTCCTTGGGCTCCCAAGCACCAGATAACAGTGAAGTTGGGTTTGCCCAGGATAAGCTTAATGGCATTAGCAGCAGCAGCAACAGGCTGGCTGCACACAACCCGAAGTGCTTGGGAGAGAACGGTAAAAGTAGAAGACACGATCCTTGCTCTCGAAGAGTTTCTCATCTAACGGAGGAGACGGCCGTTCAGAGAGCACGCACGCACTCTAGGCCCAGTAGATCCAGCCCAAGTCTCCGCCTATGAACTGGGTGGGCTGGTTGGTACGCTACTAAGGGACCCCTGAGATCCATGTACCTCGTCTAATCACCACGATGACCACCACCAGAATCACAATGAGGATTAGCGCTCCAGCCAGGCTTAGGGAGACTGGCAAGACCCAGAGGGGCACTGGAAAAAAGGAAGAGCGAGAGCGGGCAGGTCAGAAAGGCAGGTCCACCGAACAGGAAGGTCCCAGGAGAGGGTTGGGCAGGTTTCGCTGCCAACGGGAGCCTCTCTTTAGGAAGGGTGGGAGGGCCTGGGTCTCCAGTGGATTATCCCATGGACAATTCCACTACATTGGGAGTCCCAGTTTCCATTCGCGGAGGCCCCAGATTTCTCCATGCTGCAGGTCGGCGAGAGCAGCCGACGCGACCACCGGGGGAAGGGACTGGGAAGGTGTCCAGGTTTCCAGAAAGTCTGTCCTAAAAAAGGATCCTTTCAACTTCCTCTGCTTGGAAGAGAGCAGGCTGGGTCAGAGGTTGCCCGCTCTCTAGAAAGGGGGCACCCCTAATCTTCACCCCAGATGATGGGTGTGACCCCCTTACGGCCCCAGGGTCACCCAAGCCAGCAGCCATACAGGAACCGCATTTCTCTACCCCCAGCCCCCACACTGGGCCCCCGACTGTGTCCTCTCACCCAAGTACTTTTTACAGACCTCTTTTAGTGATTTTGCAGCTGTCGTTACAGCGTGTGCATATGCCTGCGTATTAACTCTTCACCTAAGGATACAGTGATTTTCAACTCCCTAGGCGGCCACAAGGAAACCAGTCCGATGGCTGCCTTGGCTAGAGGGGATCGAGCTCAGAGAGCGGCGGCTACTCCGAAGAGGGAGCCGGTAGGAGGAGGAGGAAAAACTCCCCAACCGAGAAGTGATGGGGAAGTAGCTGAATCACCTTAGACTGACTCTCTCTTCCCTTGCCCCAAGAATGAGAGCTTCATCTTTACCGAGGTTGAGCAAGAAGGCCCACCCTTACCTGTAAAGGTGATGTTCCCTGGCTCACTCAAGTTTGAGAATTGCTTTCCGACCTCACCTATCACCACATACTGACACCGGTATTGGCCGAGGGCCTCCCGGCTTGAGTTGGTCAGTGTGATGTTGATTCCGGGCTGGGTCTCCGGCGCCTGGACCGTCTGCACTGCCTCCTCTCCCTTAAACAGGATGAATGTGGCTCCCTTGAGGCCCTCGGGGGCCACACACTGAATGCTGATGGAGTCCCCTCCGTCGTCACCAGCACGCGAGGTCAAGGAAATGGATGGAGCCGGGATTGCCAAAAAGCCTAGAGCTCAAAATGCAGCAGGTATAAGACAAGTTCAGTTAGCTGTACGAGTCCCTGACAAGTCATGTCCCCTCTAGACCGTAAGCTCCTTGTGGGCAGGGAACACGTCTACCAACTCTGGCATGTTGAGCTCTCCTAAGCGCTTAGTATAGTGCTCTGCACACAGTAAATGCTCAATAAATATCACTGATTGACTGACTGATTGATTTCGGAGTCAAACCACGGCTTCGATGCTGGGGTGCCCTGCAATCCTTCCCAAAGGTAAAAGGAGTAAGTTCAATCACATCATTCCACACACTGGTGCGTTAAAGACCCTACATAAAACTTCTGGCCAAAACTGATGGAAAGAAGACCCTGCCCTGGCAGGTTTTCAGAAACTGGCAGCGTGGCCTACTGGACAGAGGCCGAGCCTGGGATCCAGAAGGGCCTGGGTTCTGATCCCGGCTCCACGACTTGTCTGTTGTGTGACCTTGGGCCAGGCTCTTAGCTTCCCTGTGCCTCGGTCACCTCATCTGTAAAATGGGGATTAAGACTGGGAGCCCCATGTGGGACATGGATGGTGTCCAACCTGATTAGGTGGTATCTACCCCAGCGCTTAGTGCAGGGTCTGGCACATGGTAAGTGCTTAACAAATACCATTAAAAAAAATATGTGTTTCTTGGTTCTTCGGAGCCTCTCTTCAAAAGCTCTCAGTTCTGAGGTGATTTCCTGTAAAACATTCCCCTAGTTTCCTTGGCCTAGGAAGTGCCTTATGCCACACACGATGCCAGCCTGAGAAAGGCCCATCAGAGAGGATATCCCAGGGGAAATCTTCTAGATTCTTCATGAGGGGCAGTGAAAAACTTACCAGCTACGAGGACGAGGATTCTCCAGGGCATCTTTTCGCAGGATTCACTCGTGATTCTTGCTGAGCACCGAGAGAAAAAGACAAACACTTACCATCAATTCCCTGTGTGAAGGAAGTGGAGTTGGGGGGGAGTGAGGGAGGAAGAAGAGAAGAACAGTTTGGTAAAGTGGAGTTTCCTCACTTGGAGAGGAAGTTGCACACTCATGCGCTGAGATGTTACTGCTGTTTCTCTCCTCCCTTTTTACAAACAGTATGTCAAAGCCAGGAATCAAGGCCACATTCTCAGTTGCAGTTCTCCCCATTTCAGAAACAATGGATGGTTAGGGTTGGGTGGTCTGTATGTGTTTAGTATTGTGCTCTTTTTTTTAAAAGGGATCATTCCCAGTGGGGGGAAGGGCAAACGTCACTGGGCAGCTCAGAAACCTACGCCCGACAACTCAAACCACAACTTAAAAGCCCTGTCAAATTTGAAGTGAAACCCTGGGCAGTTTCCTTTTCCAGAGAACTTTGTTTTCAAGAGTCACACACACACACACACATACACACACAATCTTAGAAAAATAGAAACAAGTTTCATTAGTCAGAGAAGAAAATGCATATAAAATTTATAAACCACTCCATCTATTCATCAGGTCTAAAAATGGCCTTGTCCCCTGACAAGTACGTAAGGGGATTTTTTTTGTTTTCTCTCCTTGAGTATCTACCCCAGGCTCCAAGGGGGAGATTGTGGGCAGGCTAGAGAGGGTGATCAGTAGAATCGAGTAGCACAAATGGTCAGAAGGCTGGGAGACACAGCCCCTTTAGGAGAGCGAGGTCAGCTTCAGACATTGGACCTCCTGGAGGTGGGAACAAATTTGCCACCCGCAACGCACTATGCCAGGCATGCAGTGTCACGTAATGATGACACCCAGGATGTTCGGCGGAAGTCCCCCCGAGTCTGCCGGGACCCCTGTCAAGACCGCAAGACTAACAATAAAAGACAAATGCAATCGGCTATCGATTTTAACCTTACAATTAGAGGACCTCAAAATTGCCATGCTTCCAAAGTTCCGAATAGAAAATCTTCGCAGAGTGGCAAAGCCACCCCCCTTTCCGCTGCCCCCTTCGACAGTGGGCCCTGTGCCCCGAGATGGCTGCCTCTCTTGTTTACCGTCTGAAGCCGGCCCTGGAGGACAGGAGAAAAACAGTAGGAGCGTTACTTATTTTTTCAACCAGATCGGGTTGGTTGAAAATTGCTAATGCTCCTTAAAAGTCTCTGAACAGAAATGCTTGCAAAGAGGTTAAACTAACCATCATTAAAAAAGGTCTGGCTTAGACCGAATGAATTGTCACTTGTCCTCTACATGAAAGGCCCTTCTTTCTCATATTTGGGGTCTTCGGCTCTTTGGCCAGCCCTCCTCCGTCCATTTCCCTGGTTTCCAAGCGGCATGGCGTAGTGGATAGGGCACGGGCCTGGGATTCAGAAGTTCGTGGGTTCTAATTCCGCCTCCGCCACTTATCTGCTGTGTGGCTTTGGACGTGTCACGTCACTTCTCTGTGCCTCAGTTACCTCATCTGTAAAATGGGGATCGAGACTGGAAGCCCCATGTGGGTCAGGGACTGTGTCCAACCCGATCTGCTTGTAGTCACCCCAGTGCTTAGTACAGTGGCTGGCACAAAGTAAGCCCTTAACAAAGACCACAATTATTATTATCATTAGCCTATCAGCTGAGGGGACTCCATCAGCATTCGGTGTGTGGCCCCTGAAGGCCTGTGGGAGCCAGGTTCCTCCCCGTTCAAGCTGACCCACAGGACCTAGCCCTCTTTTTTAAGGATTTCAGATTTAAGCGCTTGCTATGTGCTAGGCACTGTACTAAGCACTGGGGTAGAGACCAGCTAATCAGGTTGGGTGCAGTCCGTATCCTACATGAGGCTCACGGTGTTAATCCCCATTTTACAGATGAGGTAAGGGAGGCCCAGAGAAGTGAAATGATCTGCCCAAGATCACATCAGACGAGTGGTGGAGCTGAGATTAGATTAGATTCTGACTCCCAGGCCCGGGTTCTAGCCCACTAGGTCACACTCCTTCTCTATTTCTTTGGATGATAATGAACCTCTTGGCCATCCCTTTCTCCTTAGAATGTCCTTTGATCTTTGTTTCGTCAATCAGTACTCTCCTGGTTCTCCTCCTACTTCTCTGATGGCTCCTCCTGCTTCCTCCTCCTGCTTCTCCTCCACCTCACGCCCTCTAACTGGTTTTTACGCTGGGTCCCTTGCTCTTCTCTCTCTCCATTCCTTTCACTGGCGAACTCATCCACCTGCACGGCTTCAGCTAGAGAAGCAGTGTGGCCTAACAGAAAGAGCATGGGCCTGGGAGATGGAGGACCTGGGTTCTCATCCCGGCTCTGCCACTTGTCTGCTGGGTGACCTTGGGCAAGTCACTTCACTTCTCTGGGCCTCACTTCCCTCACCTGCAAACTGGGGATTGAAAACCTGTGCTCCCTCCTACTTAGACTGTGAGCACCATGTGGGACCTGATTAGCTTGCTTTGTCCCAGTGCTTAACACAGTGCTTGGCACAGAGTAAACTTAACAAATACCACAGTTATTATTGTTATTATTATTACTCACACATACACCTCCCTTGCCCTGACCTCTCTCCAACTATCCGATCCCACACCTACCTCCTCTTCCCTCCAGGATATCTCCACTTGGACGGCACCTCAAATTTAACATGGCCAAAACAGATCTTCTCATCTCTCCTCCTAAACTCTCTCCTCCTCCCCACAATTTTCCCATCTCTACTGACAACATCACCGTCCCCTCTGTTTCTGAAGCCCACAGTCATCTTCCACTCCTTGCTGTCATTTGGCTCCCACATTAAAACAGCGTGGTCTAGTAGAAAGAGCACAGGACTGGGACTCAGGAGATGTGGGTTTTAATCTGGGATCGGCTGCTCGCCTGCTGTGGGACTTTGGGCAAGTCACTTCGCCACTTTTCGGTGCCTCTGTTTTCTCATCTGTCACGTGGGGATTGAATAAATCCCTGCTCTCCCTCCACCTTTTACTGTGAGCCCCATACGGGACAGGGACTGTCTGATCTGATTTATCCTGTTTCTACCCTTCTACCCAGAAGCAGCGTGGCTCAGTGGAAAGAGCCCGGGCTTGGGAGTCAGAGTTCATGGGTTCGAATCCCGGCTCTGCCACTTGTCAGCTGTGTGACTGTGGGCAAGTCACTTAACTTCTCTGTACCTCAGTTCCCTCATCTGTAAAATGGGGATCAACTGTGACCCTTACGTGGGACAACCTGATTACCCTGTATCTACCCCAGCGCTTAGAACAGTGCTCTGCACATAGTAAGCACTTAACAAATACCAACATTATTATTATTACCCTATTGCTTGGCACATAATAAGTGCTTTACAAATACCCCAGGTATTACTATTACATCTAAACTGCTGATTTTTCCTCAAAAACATTTTATGGATCTGCCCCTTTGCCTCCAGCCGTGTAGCTACTTTCTTGGTTCGGGCATCCATATCACAGTTAGACTTCTGTATCAGCCTCCTTGCTGGTGTCCCCCTTCGGTTCACACTCCTGCCTGGATCATCTTCTTGAAACACTGCTCAGCACATCAGTCAAGTATTTACTGAACACCTACCGTGAGCAGAGTACTGTTCTAAGCCTTTGGAACTCTCCTCACCCAATCCTCCCCTGCTTGTACTCTTCACTCAGGACTGTACCCTGCTTTCATCCTGCCCACCTCTGTCCCCTCGCTCACAATTTCCCCAGGGCTTAGAACTCCCTTCCTTTTTTTTTTTTTTTAAGGCATTTGTTAAATGCTTACCATGCGCCAAGATCTATGTGGAGTAGATAGAAAGTGATCAGATTGGACACAGTCCATTTCCCACATGGGGCTCGCAGTCTTAATGCCCACTGATGAGTTAACTGGGGCACAGAGAAGCTAAGTGACTTGCCCACAGTCACACAGCAGACGAGTGGTGGAGCCAGAATTAGAACCCAGGTCCTTCGGACTCCTGGGCCCGTGCTCTATCCATTAGGCCTTGCTGCTTCTTTTATTGTGGTTTTTATTAAACGCTTACTATGTGTCAGACACTGTTCTAAGCACCTAAGGGTAGGTACAGGTTAACTGGTCGGACACATTCCATGTCCTGCATGTAAATCGGAGGGATAACAGGTATTTAATCCCCATTTTACAGATAAGGAAACTGAAAAACACAGAAGGGGAGTGACTTGCCTCCAGTCACACAGCGAGAAACTGGCAGAGCCGGAATGAGAACCCAGGTTCTCTGACTTCCAGGCCCATGCTCTTTCCACTAGACCACACTGCTTCCTCACATGTATCCACCGGGTGAACCCTACCTACCTCTCCAGCACTCCCAAATCCCCCACCTCTCCCAATTAGCCTTCTCTGACAAATTTCAGTACCCGATTTTCATCATCCCTTCAGCACTTTTGTATTTCTTTATGTCCATCCTCAGCACTTGGGAAGAATAATCAGGGCATTTATTAAGTGCTTACTATGTGACAAGGGTCAGTCAACTCAGTCAGAGAGGTGAAGGGGTTAACTATAGTATTTATGAAGAGGATCCCACTGGGGTAAAAACAAGATCATCAGATCAGGCGAGGTCCCTATGGGGCTCACAATCTATGTGGGAGAAGACAGACAGGTGAAACGATAAGAGCGACCAATTCAACAACACGGAATAACGGCGTCGAAATAGGTCATACCAACAGTTTTGGGAAAGTGAAGGGCTCCTCATTGGTACAGATATCACTACTTAGTGACAAATTGCAGCAGCTCCCCCCGGGTGCTAAATTAATTAATTAACTTCTCGAGCTTCAGTTTCCTCATCTGTAAAGTGCTAGGGTAGATATGAGATAAACAGATGGAATACAGTCCCCGTCCCCCATGGTGCTCACAGTCTAGGGGGAAGGGAGAGCAAGTATTTGATCCCCATTTTACAGATGAGGAAACTGAAGCTGGGGGAGCGAAGCGACTTGCCCAAGGTCACACAGCAGGCCGAGCTGGCATTAGAAGCCGGGTCCTCTGCCCCCCCAGACCCGTGCTCTTTCCACGAGGCCACGCTGCTTCTCGCTGTCAAGCAGAGTTCCGGGGGAGCTGGGACCTCCATGGGCCCCTTAGTTCTGACAGTCTGGGGACTAAGGACCGCAAGCTGCTGCCCACCCTCCACTCACGCAGTTGGCGGGGAAGAGAGGCTGTTCGGGGCATCAAGCAGACCTCTGCAGACCCCCGGGGCACCAGCAGCCATACAGGAGCAGCTGGGATGGCCAGGGAAGCCCAGCCCTCAGGTCCACTTCCATCCAAGGGGAGAGGGCCTTAAGGCTATGGGGAAGGGCCATCTGTTTCGGACCCCCGCCCCCCCCCCCCCCGCCACCGCCTCCAGGCAAGCGAAAAACTAAATCGTCCAAATCTCCTGGGATGGAAACTTCACAACCACCCTCGGAAATCTGTTCCAGTATTTTATTCCTCTTATAAAATTTTCCTCCTTATGTTCCACCAAACTCTCCCCTGCTGCAATTGAAAGGATTTCCTCATTTTCGGTCCTCTTTGGACAGGAAGAAAAATCGGCTAGTATCTTCCTCATGAAACCTTTCGAGTACCTGAAGAGTTATTAAAGTATTCACTTTGATGTCTCTTCTCCGGGGCAAATAATACCAATTCCTTAACCTTTCCTCTTAGGAAACATTTTCCATTCCTTTAGTAATTTTTGTCCATCTTTCCTGGACCCACTCCAGCATTTCCACATCCTTTTTTGCAATGTGATCAAATTGTAAACAACGCTCTAGAAAAAAATCTGACCAGGGCAAAGCAAAGGAAAGATTACTTCCTATTTCTTGAATACCATACTCTCACTAATACATCCCAGTATTATATTGGCTTTTTTATTATTAATAATTGTGGTATTTGTTAAGCGCTCACTATGCGCCAATTTGGGTAGACAGAAGATCATTCATTCATTCAACCGTATTTATTGAGCATATTACTGTGTGCAGTACACTGTACTAAGTGCTTGGGCAAGTACAATACAACAATAAAGAGACAATAGACAATCCCTGCCCACAAGGATTTCACAGTCTAGAGGGGGGGAGACAGACATCAATACAAGTAAACAGGCAATAATATAAATAAATAAAATTACAGATATATGCATAAGTGCTGTGGGCCGGGGAGCGGGGGGAAGAGCAAAGGGAGCGAGTCAGGGTGATGCGGAAGGGAGTGGGAGATGAGGAAAAGTGGGGCTTAGTCTTGGAAGGCTTCTAAGAAGAGATGTGCCTTCAGTAAGGCTTTGAAAGGGAGGAGAGCAACTGTCTGGTGGATTTGAGGAGGGAGGGCATTCCAGGCCAGAGGTAGTATGTGGTTCTGGGGTCGGCAGCGAGACGGGTGATATCGAGGCAGAGTGAGAAGGTTAGCACCAGGGGAGCAAAGTGTGCGGGCTGGGTTGAAGAAGGAGAGAAGCAAGGTGAGGTAGGAGGGGGCAAGGTGATGGAGAACTTTACAGCCAATGGTGACGAGTTTTAGTTTGATACAGAGGTGGATAATCCAGCCGGGCACAGTCCCTGTCCCTGTTTAATTTGATTTCAAAACTCTCCATTAGTTTTCTCCTTTTTTTAACGTATCTGAGAAGCAGCGTGGCTTGAGAAGCAGCGTGGCTCAGTGGAAAGAGCATGGGCTTTGGAGTCAGGGCTCATGAGTTCGAATCCCAGCTCTGCCACTTGGCAGCTGTGTGACTGTGGGCAAGTCACTTAACTTCTCTGTGCCTCAGTTCCCTCATCTGTAAAATGGGGATTAAGACTGTGAGCCCCACGTGGGACAACCTGATTCCCCTATGTCTACCCCAGCGCTTAGAACAGTGCTCGGCACATAGTAAGCGCTTAACAAATACCAACATTATTATTCATCCACTGCTCCCCTACTCATAAGCTCCATTCCTTCCAAACTCATCTACTCACTATGCCTCGCCCTGCCCCATGCCTAGAATTCGCTCCCCCTTCAAATCCACCAGTCCACAATTCTCCCCAGCATCAAAGCCCTCCCGAAATTGCACCTCCTCCAGGAAGCCTTCCCCTATTGATCTCCACCACCCCAGGTCAGGTCATCCCAACATCCACCTTAGCATTTACGTTCATACATTCTTAGCGCTTGCAGATATATCTCTATGGACCTACGTCGATCCCTGGCAGTCGATTCTGCCATAACGAATGAAGCAGCATGGCCTAGTGGATGGAGCATGGGCCTGGGAGTCAGAAGGACCTGGGTTCTAATCCCGGCTCTGCCGCTTGTTTGCCGTGAGACTTTGGGCAGGTCGTT
Organism: Ornithorhynchus anatinus; assembly: GCF_004115215.2. Classification (NCBI taxonomy): domain Eukaryota; kingdom Metazoa; phylum Chordata; class Mammalia; order Monotremata; family Ornithorhynchidae; genus Ornithorhynchus; species Ornithorhynchus anatinus. The sequence goes on from NC_041750.1 coordinate 10,284,824, forward strand.
TTGCTTCTCTGGGCCTACGTTACCTCATCTGTAAAATGGGGATTAAGACTGCGAGCCCCACGTGGGACATGGACTATGTTCAACCTGATTAGGTTGTAACTACCCCAGCCCTTAGTACAGTGTCTGGCACATAGTAAGCACTTAACAAAAACTATTTAAAAAAAATGTTTTCACTACGTGTTTTGCAATAATGCAAAGGCAGACTTAGGGAATGTTCTTATTTAGCAGTCAATATTTATTGAGCAGTTACTCTGCATAAAACACTGTATTAAGCATCTGGGGGAGTACCATAGAGGTAGAAGACATGATCCCTGCCCTTAAAGATTTTACGATCTAGCAAGGAGATGGACACTAAAAGCAACAATTTTTGCTTTTTTAGAATTTGGACTGTAAGCTTGTTGTGGGCAGGAAATGTGTCTGTTATATTGTTATATCATATTCTCCCAAGGACTTAGTACAGTGCTCTGCACACAGCAAGTGCTCAATAAATACGACTGACCGACTAAATAAAAAACAGACAAGAGGTATAGGGTGATATGCCGAAAATGGTTGCCTATCAACCTCCATATCAAGCAAAAACTCCTCACTGTTGGCTTCAAAGCTCTCCATCACCTCGCCCCCTCCTACCTCACCTCCCTTCTAGTCTTCTACAGCCCAGCCGGCACACTCCGCTCCTCTGCCGCTAACCTCCTCACTGTGCCTCGTTCTCACCTGTCCTGCCGCCGACCCCTGGCCCACGTCCTACCTCTGGCCTGGAATGCCCTCCCTCCTCAAATCCACCCAACTAGCACACTTCCCCCTACAAAACCCTACTGAAAGCTCACCTCCAGGAGGCCTTCCTGGACTGAGCTCCCCTTTTCCTCTGCTCCCCTCCCCCATCACCCCCACTCACTCCCTCTGCTCTACCTCCCTCCCCGCCCCACAGCACTTGTGTATATATATGTTCATATTTATAATTCTATTAATTTTATTAATGATGCATATATATCTATAATTCTATTTATTTGTACTGATGCTATTAATGCCTGTTTACTTGTTTTGACGTCTGTCTCCTCACTTCTAGACTGTGAGCCCTTTGTGGACAGGGATTGTCTCTATCTGTTGCTAAATTGTACTTTCCAAGCGCTTAGTACGGTGATCTGCACCCAGTAAGCGCTCAATAAATACGACTGAATGAATGAATGAAAGAACTTCTTGTGGGCATTTGCGCAGTGCTGATGTGTGGTGAGGGCTACAATGTGGAAATTCATTAATGTGGGGTTGTTTGAGAATGTAACCCCACATTATATGAAAACAAATTGTGTTCTGCTTATCCGTTCACCTACGCCCCTATTATTCCATTCCTCACTGTGATAGCAGGGGCGAAACGGCCAGAGGTAGGAATCCGCATGATGGGGCGACGCCATAGACGGTCAAGGTTTCTGACCAAAGAACCATCTAGGCCATCCTGCACGGTGAACACACTCAGCAGGAATCCTGAAAATGGATGGCTAATGTGGGTAGCGAAGGCTGAAGGGCTACCTGGTCAACTGCCTGCTGGGTTCCGGCACCATGAGGCAGTGACTTTGACTTTGGCTGGAGATGGCATTGGCTCGTCAAATTCTCACCTTCATTCGGCGATGTGCCGCCTCCCTGCCCACCTATTAGCCCGTTGTACCCGCCGTCCCCATGGGACTATGACTCCCAGGGACAAGAGAGCTAACACTATCATCAATTCCTTCACACAGGTTCTCAATCCCGAAGTCCCCGTGACGGGATTGAGGCTCGAGTCACCGTTTACGATGGAAGACTCCGCCATCATTCCCCTACCCATCATTCTTCCTTTCGTTAATCTAGTTATACCATTATCCTTCCTCCTCCTACTCCTAATTGTACATAATTTGTATCTGCAAAGATATATAGATCTGTGTGTACAGTTGTAATTTCTTTATATTAATGCCTGTCTCCCCCTCTAGACTGTGGGCAGCAATGTGCCCGTTTGTTGTTATATTGTACCCTCCTAAGCATTTAGTACAGCCCTTTGTACACAGTAAGGGCTTGATAAGTACGATTGAATTGAACGGAGACTGCATGTCTTCCCTGTTGAAGTTGAAACTCCATGAGGGAAGGAACCGTATCTCTTTCTTCTACCGTGCTTGCCCAGGGAATCAGTGGAGTAGTAGACACTCGGTAAAATCCAATGATCGACTGATTCAGTGTCCGCTGTAAATCCAATGGGCATACCCTCAAGGTATGCTTGCTAAAGATGGATCACGAAATTGCTGCACCATAACCTCCTCCCCCAAAGGACTACTATTCTCCTCACCAAGTGAGTTGCCAATTTCCACCCCTTAAAGCACCCAGTGGTGGACTTTCTCTCTTGGAGCGTAACAGGTCTCTGAGACTAGAAAGTGATATGACTTTCTGATTTCACACAATAGGTTTGAGGAGGTTTTGTTAGCTTGGAAAGCTCTAGCTCTTGGGAGAAGAGATACTAGGTTTTCAATTCCGGGATCAAGTTTCAGTGGTGTAAATTGGGCAAGCAGAGCCTCTGGCTTCACACAGCTGTATCCACCTGATAGGCGCTGCTGTTTATCCTCCATATAGAGCTCCCACTTCACTTTGATAATTAATTGTGGTATTTCTTAAGCACTTACTTTGTGTCGAGCCCTCTTCTAAGGGCCTAACACCTTGTGGGGAGGTGTCCTGTGCTTCTGATGTACTTTCCCAACGCTTAGTTCAGTGCAATTCACTTAGTAGGTGTTTGATAAATATTAAATAAATGGTGGTATTTAAGTGCTTACTATGTGCAAAGCACTGTTCTAAGCGCTGGGGGAAACAAGGTGATCAGGTTGTCCCACGTGGGGCTCACAGTTTTAATCCCCATTTTACAGATGAGGTAACTGAGGCACAGAGAATTTAAGTGACTTGCCCAAAGTCACACAGCTGGCAAGCGGCGGAGTCGGGATACGAACCCATGAACTCTGACTCCCAAGCCCGGGCTCCTTCCACTGTACCACGCTGCTTCTCTACCACTGCTTTGGTCGGAGGTGGGAGGGTAAAGGAGTGTGTTACACAATTAATAATAGCAACTGTGGCGTTTGTTAAGCCCTACGTGCCAAGCTCTGGGGTAGAGACAAATACTTTGTGCCAGGCAGTGTACTAAGCGTTGGGGTAATGAAAATAATAATGATGGTACCTGTTAAGCGCTTACTATGTGCCAAGCACTGTTCTAAGTGCTGGGCTAGATTTAAGGCAATCAGGTTGTCCCACGTGGGGCTCTGTGGCCTTCATCTCCATTTTACAGATGAGGTCACTGAGTCACAGAGCAGTTAAGTGACTTGCCCAGAGTCAAATACACTCCCTCTCCCACCTGGAGTTCAATCTAAAGGAGGGGGAGGTGGTATTTAATCCTCATTTTATAGATGAGGAAACTGAGGCCCAAAGAAGTGACTTGTCCATGGTCACACAGCAGGCAAGTGGCTGAGCCAGGATTACTAGAGGGGCCTAGTTCACAGAGCACAAGCCTGGGAGTCAGAAGGATCTGGATTCTAGTCCCAGCTCTGCCACTTTTGTGAGTTTAGACAAATCACTTAACTTCTCTGTGCCTCTGTTATCTCATCTGTAAAATGGGAATTATGACTGTGAGCCCCGTGTGGGACAGGGACTGTGTCCAACCTGATTACCTGGTATCTACCCCAGCGCTCAGAATAGTACCTGGCACATAGTAAGCGCTTACACACCATTAAATACTCCCCAAATAACCCAGGATTCTTGACTCCAGGGCATGGGGCTTTCCCACTAGACCATGCCGCTGCCAGTTCTTGGAACTGGCCCATGAATGTCTCTGGGCAGATGTCCTGCCAAAAGCAAATTCCTTTCAGTGGACCCACACCCTGCCAGGCCAATACAGCCAGTCGGAACTAAGTGAGACGAAGGGGAGAAGCAGCGTGGTCTAGGGGACAGAGCACGGGCCTGGGTTCTAATCCTGCTTCCGCCACTTGTCTGCTGTGTGACCTTGGGCAAATCATTTCACGTCTCAGTACCTCAGTTCCCTCATCCGCAAAATGAGGATTTCACTCATTCATTCAATAGTATTTATTGAGCGCTTGAGCGCTTACTATGCTCAGAGCACTGTACTAAGCGCTTGGAATGTACAATTCGGCAACAGAAAGAGACAATCCCTGCTCATTGACGGGGTGACAGTCTAATTGGGGGAGACAGACAGACAACAGGAATAAATAGAATCAAGGGGATGTACATCTCATTGAAACAATAGGAATAAATAGAATCAAGTGGATGTACATCTCATTAACAAGATAAATAGGGTAATAAAAATACACACAAATGAGCAGAGGAGCACAGTGCTGAGGGGAGGGGAACGGAGAGGGGGAGGAGCGGAGGGAAAGGGGGGGGAAGGGGGCTTAGCTGAGGGGAGGTGAAGGGGGGGCAGAGAGGCAGCAGAGGGAGCAGAGGGAAAAGGGGAAGCTCAGTCTGGGAAGGCCTCTTGGAGGAGGTGAGCTCTCAGTAGGGCTTTGAAGAGGGGAAGAGAATTAGTTTGGCAGAGGTGAGGAGGGAGGGCATTCCGGGACTGCGGGAGGACGTGGCCTTGGAGTCGCGGCGGGATAGGCGAGAAGGGGGGATGGTGAGGAGGTGGGAGGCAGAGGAGCGGAGCCTACAAGGTGGGCAGTAGAAAGTGAGAAGGGAGGAGAGGTATGAGGGGGCAAGGTGATGGAGAGCCTTGAAGCCTAGAGTGAGAAGTTTTTGCTTCATGTGGAGGTTGATAGGCAACCACCGGAGGTTTTTAAGAAGGGGAGTGACATGCCCAGAGCGTTTCTGCAGGAAAATGAGCCGGGCAGCAGAATGAAGAATAGACTGGAGCGGGGCGAGACGGGAGGAAGGGAGATCAGAGAGAAGGCTGACACAATAATCCAGCCAGGATATTATGAGAGCCTGTACCGGTAAAATAGCCGTTTGGGTGGAGAGGAAAGGGCGGATCTTGACGATATTATAAAGGTGAGACCGGCAGGTTTTGGTGACGGATTGGATGTGTGGGGTGAACGAGAGAGCCGAGTCAAGGATGACACCGAGGTTGCGGGCTTGAGAGACGGGAAGGATGGTCGTACCATCCACGGTGATAGGGAAGTCAGGAAGAGGACAGGGCTTGGAAAGGAAGATGAGGAGCTCAGTTTTGGACATGTTGAGTTTCAGGTGGCGGGCAGACATCCAGGTAGAGACGTCCCGGAGGCAGGAGGAGATACGAGCCTGAAGGGAGGGGGAGAGGACAGGGGCGGAGATGTAGATCTGTGTGTCATCTGCACAGAGGTGATAGTTGAAGCCGTGAAAGGGAATGAGTTCACCAAGGGAGTGAGTGTAGATGGAGAACAGAAGAGGGCTGAGAACTGACCCTTGAGGAACTCCTACAGTTAGAGGATGGGAGCGGGAGGAGGAGCCCGCGAAGGAGACCGAGAATGAACGGCCAGAAAGATAAAAGGTGAACCGGGAGAGGACGGAGTCCGTGAAGCCAAGTTGAGATAAAGTGTGGAGGAGAAGGGGATGGTCTACAGTGTCAAAGGCAGCTGAGAGGTCAAGGAGGATTAGGATAGAGTAGGAGCCAGAAGCTGTTCTTCCTCTTGTACTGCATGCCTCATGGGGGACTGGGATTGTGTCCAACCAGATTAGGGGAAAGAGCCCGGGCTTGGGAGTCAGAGGTCGTTGGTTCTAATCCCGGCCCTGCCACTTGTCAGCCGTGTGACTCTGGGCAAGTCACTTAACTGCTCTGTGCCTCAGTGACCTCATCTGTAAAATGGAGATGAAGGCTGTGAGCCCCACGGGGGACAATCTGATTACCTTAAGTCTAGCCCAGCGCTTAGAACAGTGTTTGGCACATAGTGAGCGCTTAGCAGATACCCTCATTATTACCCCAACGCTTAGTACACTGCCTGGCACAAAGTAAGCACTTAAATACCATTAAAAAAAAAAGGGTGAGGGACCCAAGGGGACAAAGCCTCCATTTCCATATGTGGCAAGCCGGGTGACGGAAAGCTCGGTGGAAAGAGGTGCTCGGGGAATTCAGGGCATTCCTGTAACGACAAGGACCAAGCCCCCGCATGGGGCACGAGGCTGGGCATCACTACAGGAGCAGCGTGGCTCAGTGGCAAGAGCCCGGGCTCTGGAGTCAGAGGTCGTGGGTTCTAATCCCAGCTCCGCCACTTATCAGCTGGGCGACTTTGAGCGAGTCACTTCACTTCTCTGGGCCTCAGGGACCTCACCTGGAAAATGGGGATGAAGGCTGCGTGCCCTATATGGGACAACTTGCTCGCCGTGTACCCTCTCTGCGCTTAGAACAGTGCCTTGCGCATAGTAAGCGCTTAACAAATGCCATCATTATTACTGTCAGCTGTGCGGCTTCGGGGGAGTTGCTTCACTTCTCTGGGCCTCAGGGACCTCATCTGGAAAATGGGGATGAAGGCTGCACGCCCCACGTGGGACCCGCTGATGACCTCGTATCTACCCCAGTGCTGAGAACAGCGCTTAGCACACAGCAGGCGCTCGATGAGGCCCCCAGTGTGAAAGGGTACCAACGCTGTAGTCACAGCGCCCTTGGCCGGCCTGTTCGCCTCAGGGCAAAGCGGGCTCGGAGCAGGGGCGGGCTCCCTACTTAGGACCCGCCCCTCCGCCATTTTAGCTCGCTCTAGAACCTGCCCGCTGTCCCCCCCGGGCCCACCAACACCTCCTCAGAAGATTCATCCTCCGAAGCTCGGGAGGCCGAGGGAGACGACTGAGGCGTTAAGGGGGAGACGGGTTGCTTTAAGAGAGGGAGGGAGGGGCTTTCGGGGCCCCGAGCGCCGCCGTCGGGTCGCCCCCACCGCCCCGCGCGCGCCCGCTTGACAGACCGCCGCGACAGCCAATCAAGGCGGCCGAGGAGGCAGGAGCCGGGCAAACCTTTAAAGGAGCCGCGTCCCGCCGCCAGAAGGCGGGGGTGACCCGGATGATGGCGGCAACGGTGGCCCGGGCCCTGTGGCTGCTGTCGTTGGTCGGGGTGGCAACGGCCACGACGACCACCACCACCAAACCCCCACCGCCTCAGGACGGCGAATTCACCTTTTTATTACCCGCCGGCCGGAGGCAGTGTTTCTACCAGCCGGCGCCGGTTAACGCCAGCCTGGAGGCCGAGTACCAGGTGGGGGTTAGGGGGCGGAAGTGCGGTGGGGGGCGTGGCCGGGTGGGGTGGGGGGTGGGGTTCGGAATGACGGGATTTGGGAAGCGCCTACCATTCGCCAGGCGCTGTACTGAGCACCGCTGTGGAGACCGTCCCACAGGGGGCTCACGGGGCTCCATCCACCTTCTACGGATGAGGTAGCTGAGGCTCGGAGAAGTGTGAAGCGACCTGCCCAAGGTCACGCGGAAGACACGTGCAGAGCCATGACCTAGTGTGAGTGTGGGCAAGTCACTTAACTTCTCTGTGCCTCAGTTACCTCATCTGTAAAATGGGGATTAAGACTGTGAGCCTTACGTGGGACAACCTGATTGCCCTTTATCTACCCCAGCGCTTAGAACAGTGCTAAGCACATAGTAAGCGCTTAACAAATACCAACATTATTATAATGCTTCAATAATAATAATGGTATCTGTTAAGCGCTTACTACGTGCCAAGCACCGCTCTGAGTGCGGGGGTATTCATTCATTCAATAGTATTTATTGAGCACTTACTATGTGCAGAGCACTGTACTAAGCGCTTGGAATGTACAAATCGGCAACAGATAGGGACAGTTCCTGCCCATTGACGGGCTTACAGTCTAATCGGGGGAGACAGACAGACAAAAACAATAACAATAAATAGAATCAAGGGGATGTACATCTCATTAACAAAATAAATACGAGGTCATCGGGTTGTCCCACCTAGGGCTCATGGTTTTAGCTGGGGCTCGGAGAAGTGTGAGGCGACCTGCCCAAGGTCACACGGCAGACACGTGGCAGAGCCATGACCTAATAATAATGCTCTAACAATATTTATTGCTATTGTTTTTGTCTTCCCCGATTAGACTGTAAGCCCATCAATGGTCAGGGACTGTATCTGTTGCCGATTTGTACATTCCAAGCGCTTAGTACAGTGCTCTGCACATAGTAAGTGCTCAATAAATACTATTGAATGAATGAATGAATAATAATGTTGGTATTTGTTAAGCGCTTACTACATGCCAGGCACTGTTTTGAGCATGGGGGTAGATACGAGGTCTTTGGGTTGCCTCATGTAGGGCTCACGGTTTTCATCACCCTTTTCCAGGTGAGGTAGCTGAGGCCCGGAGAAGCAAAGTGACTTGCCCAGAGTCACACAGCTGACAGGCGGCGGAACGGGGATTTGAACCCATGGCCTCCGACTCCCAAGCCTGGACTCTTGCCATTAAGCCACGCTGCTTCTCTAAGGGGGGCTGATCTTGAGGGAGGAATGGTCACTGGGGACGGGGAGTAGCTATTCATGTGGGAAGCACTGTGGCTCAGTGGAAAGAGTTGGGAGTCGGAGGATCTGAGTTCTAACTCTGCTGTGTAGCCTCGGGCAAGTCGCTTGACTTTGTGCCTCGGTTTCCTCACCTGTAAAATGGGGATTAAATATCTGTTCTCCCACCCACTTGGACTTTGAGTCCCCTCTGGGGCAGTGTCGGCATCTGATCTGATTATACCATACCCACCCCAGGGTTTAATATAGTACTTGGCACGGAGTAAGTGCTTAGCAACAAATGCCGTGATTTCTATGACTGTGGTATTTAAGTGCTTACTGCGTATCGAGCACCGTTCTGAGTGCTGGTTAGATAGAGGTTAGTCGGCTTGGACACAGCCCTGGCCTCACAAAGAGCTCGGTCAAAATAGGAGGGAGAGCAGGTATTGAATCCCAGTTTTACAGATGAGGAAACTGGGGTCAAGAAGTGAAGTGACCTGCCCGGGGTCACACAAAAGGCTACTGGCAGAGCCGGGATTGAAACCCAGGTCCTCTATCTCCAGGCCCGTGCTCTTTCCGCTAGACCGTGCTGCTCCTCCTTATTAATATTACTGTTCGTCTTCCCCCCAGATACCACCCACCTCTTATTTTGGTCAGGTTGCTCTTGTGGTCCCCCGTGCCACGCCTCCCCTCCCACCCGAGTTGCCCCCCGTGGGCTGTCGTGGTACCTCGTCCGAGTGTAGGCTGCCTGTCTCCCAGGTCATCGGTGGAGCCGGGCTGGATGTGGACTTCACCCTGGAGAGTCCTCTGGGTGTGCTGCTGATCAACGAGTACCGCAAGTCGGATGGGGTGCATACGTGAGTGACCCCGTTTCCCCCCCTTCCCTCCCGGGCTGCCGTGGCATCTCTGCCACCTCGGCCCAGCCACCCCAGCCTCTCTTCCCGAGACTCCCCTGAACGGTCCCCCAGCTCTGCTGTGCCCTACTTCTGAAGGGTTCGGTTACACTTCTCTTTCAGCTATGTAACCTGCTTCACCTGGTCTCTAGTAACCGACTCCCCAGCCCTTCCTGGCTCCCCGCGCAAAAACGCAGGCTTGGGGGAAGATGTGAGGAGAGAAGCAGGAGGCTGAGCAGGTGAGGGAATGGAGGGGATCACCTTCCTCTTGTCTGCTTCCCAGAGTGGAGCCTACTGAGGCAGGAGACTACAAGTTGTGCTTTGACAACTCCTTCAGCACTATCTCAGAGAAGCTGGTTTTCTTCGAGCTCATCTTTGACAGCCTGCAAGATGACGAGGAGGGTGACGACTGGGCCGAAGTGGTGGAGCCAGAGGAGATGCTAGACATCAAGATCGAGGATATCAAGGTGTGCGAGGGGAAGATGGGTTAAGATCCTGGGAGAGAGACACGAAGAGACTCCCGCTCCCGTTTGGCCCGACTGCCTCCTTTTCCCCTCTTCCATTTCTCCTTCCATTTGGCCGTCCTGTCACCGGGCTTCTGCCCCAGACAGAGAAGCGGAGCCTCTGGCTTGCTTGTCCAGTCCCTCTGGGCTAGCTCACGTCCCTCCTGGCCCGGGGGGGACTCCTTTACGTTTCTCTCCCTCCCCCGGTCATGTGGTTGTAGTTTTTCACCTCCCCATTCCCCTGCCCCCCACCCCCAGCTTTTGTTCTTTCCCCCTAGGAGTCGATTGAGATGATGAAGACAAGGCTGGAACGCAGCATACAGGTGCTGACCCTGCTACGCGCTTTTGAGGCCCGGGACCGCAACCTGCAGGAGGATAACCTGGACCGTGTCAATTTCTGGTCGGCTGTGAATCTGGGGCTCCTGCTGCTGGTGGCCTTCCTGCAGGTCTACATGCTCAAGAGCCTCTTTGATGAGAAGAAGAGTCTGCACACGTAGCCCCAGGGGGAGGGGCTGACCAAGGGCTAGGTAGGACACCATGGGGGCTTTGGGCAGGCTGTCCTAGGCTCTTCCAAGTTGCTGCCATTTTTTCCTGGGCTGCTCTTTTCTCCTCCCTTTCCTGGCAAGGTTATACAAAGCGGAGTGAAGCTCCTGCCATCTCTTTTGCCTCCCATCCAGGCCTGGTTGCTCGGGAACGAGGAGAGGGAGGAGGCGGCCTCCGGGCTCTACCCTACAACCAGCGGTGGGGCTGTGAGGGTAGGTGGGGGAGGTTCTAGGCTGGTGGCGTTTTCTTTTTCATTCTAGCCCTCCTACCTCTCAGCCTGGCTGGTCCCAGAGGGAAAGGGGAGGGTGGAGAACAGACAGGGAACCTGAGGCCTAGGGAGAGGCAGGATTCACCCACAAGCATCTAGAGGGCAGTTGGGGGCTAGAACCCAGATGGTTGCTCCCCTTCCAGGACTTCTTGGCCCACAGGCCAGGCCTCGATCCTGGTCCGGTCCCAGACGTGACCCTGAAAAGTGGCAGCCAGAGCCGGGTCTGCTGCCCCTGTGATAACTCGCTCCCTTCATCATGGGACAGACTTCCTCCGTGCCTTAAACACCTGCAGCCGGGGTCTCCCCAGCATCCTCTCCTGGCCTCGAACCCCTGGGTGCTCTCTTGTTCACCCCTGTAGGGGGGAAAGGGCTTTTTTTTTTTTCTTCCTCCGTCCCCCTTCAGGGAAGCAGGAGCCGGGCCAGCCCCTCCCTTTTGTTGAAGGGAGTGAAATGGGGAAGACCGGGGTTTGGATCCAGGCTGTGGGTTCCATAGCTCTTCCTCATCTGCTGCTGTCACTCCCTCCTTCCTACCCCCAAACCTTGAGCCTTGTACTTTCACTCTTTACTGTAAGGTGCCTTTAAAGATAAGAAGTCTGTCCTAGGTCCAGGACACACCGAGTTTGACATCCTTCCTTCCTTCTCGCCTCCTTTCCCTGCTGACACTGGCTCTGTCGCACCCTGGCTCTTCAACCTCCTTTCCTTCAGTAAGATAGCTGGCCTGATCGGATGGGCCGCTGCTAAGGGAGCGGGGTCCCAGGAGGTGATCTGACCGGGAGGTTTCTGGCTTCCCCTCTGGTCAGGGGAAAGCACCCAGCGACTCTTATTCCTCCCTCAATTTCCCACCCGAAGGTCCCCTCCTCACCGAAACAGACACTGAGCTGCAGGCATAGGCTCGGCCAGAGGACTCAGCAAGATCTGAGAGCGAGAGGGCCAGGGGCTGTCACCCTCCCTGTCAAAGTCTCTCTCACATTACCTCTGTTCCTTCCTCCATTAAATCTCATTTATGTGGCCCCCGCCTGGGGTAACCCGTTTAGTCAGTCACTGAAGGAAGGGGCATATCAACTCTCTTCCCTCACAGGGGTGGGAGGAGGGCAGATTTCCTTGCTTTCTGGTGGCAGAGACCAGCACAAACGCCAGGGGCCTGGCTTGGTGGACCTCCCCCTGCTCAACTCCATCCCCTTCTCCCTCCCTACTATGGAACCAACACTGCCTCAATCCCCCTCGCCTCACCCTTGGCTTCCAGAAGCCGCAAGAACCATTTCCCCTCCTTACTCCTTCGGTTCTCAGTCCCTCCCTGCTTGGGCAGCTGGGCTCAGTTTACCTCTGCAATGTAGTTCCTATCCTCCCCTGAGGCTCCTAGTGAGCTTAGCTATTTCCGTCCTAAACAAATGCCAATGCTTGGGAAGTGACAGCAGGAGCCTAAATTACCCTTGTGGTCGAGACTCTGGAATGTCTACTCCCCTACCCCGGGAAGTGGAAAGCCAGAGCCGTGGAGGTACGGGTTGGAGCCCCTGGGGTCTCGTTCTGGCTCAGCCACTGCACTCCCTGGCTGGCCGCCCCAGAGAGAGAGAGAGAGAGAGAGAGAGAGAGAGAAGGCAGGGCTTGCCCTAACCCAGCACCAAGAAGATCTGGCTCAGGGGCCCGCCAAGGACTCGCCTATCAGCGGGACTCTTCAATGAAACAAACAATGTGCCACTTACCCAGGACAGTTTATTAGAAGATGGTCCAGAGGGCACCCTCTCCCCCCACACCCCTCCCCCCCAAGGCCTACCACCCCCTGCCATTGCCACCCCCGGACTCAAATGCCTGGGCTGGCCCGTGAGGCTCCCCCCATAAGGGGGTAGGGGCCACAACAGGCCAGGATGCCTCCCCTGGGGCAGGGGCCATGATTGCTGCCCCTACAGCTGGGGCAGCTAGTTGGGGGCAGAATGGAGGGATTAAAGGTTTTGGATCTACTAATCAGGCTCCCTCATGGGCTAAAGTATGTGCAGAGGGGCTACTGCCCCCTCCCCTGGGGACCAAGCAGTCACCTTTCCAACTCTTTCCCTCTTCCCCCCCACGCCCCCCTCAGCCCCAAGCCGCCAGCTGAGCTCTCTACCTCTTCCTCTATTTAGCTGGGAGCCTCCCTGCTCAGTTTCCTGGTTCTGGTTTAGAGACTCCGTTGCACATTTCTCCACTGTCAACACTCTGCTAGGTGCTGGGTGGAGGCCATACTGAGCCAAGTTACCCTCTCTCTAGTATTGGTCGGGGGCCACAAGGCCCGAGAAGGGAGAGAGGAGGGTGGAGGAACCACAGGTCAAGAGGGAAGGGATTGGGCTGCCACAGTGATTCCTATCGGGGTTCGGGCCTCAGGCGCCAACCCCCCATCGGGCGGACGGACCCAGCCGCCCAGCCAGGGGCAACTGCAGGCCCCGGAGCCGAGCTTGGCTGAAGACTGAACTGGTGCAGACGGGGGAGGGCCTCAGACTGACTGCGGGGCAGAGGCATTTCTTGATGCAGGCCAGGGACGGCAGGTCAGAAGAAGGGCCGGGAAGGAGCAGAAGGAGGCGGTCGCCTGAGCACAAGAGAGAAAAAACAAGAGTTGAAAACGTTTCTGCCCGGAGAACAGCAGGAGAGTGGAGAAGGAGGAGAGCAGCTGGGCAGATGTTCGTTCTCCATCCCGGCCGCAGCGCAGTCATAGGTCTCTCCTCCCTCCCCTCCATTCTCCTCCACCCTCCCACCCCCTCAGGGCCAACCCAGAATTTCACTTCTCACCTTTCACAGACCTTGAAATAAAAATTCACCCCACCCCCTCTTAACATACACTCTCATTTTTTCCAAGTTCCTGAAGGTTTGCTTCGAAGGAAGAACTGGGAGAAAGACCATGGCTCTCAAGGTGGACTTTGGTTCTTTGGATCCTCCTAAGGGGCAGTCATGAGCTGTTTCATCACTCGTGAAGCCCCCAGATGCCCTGATTTCACTCTGCCGTGAACCGTCATAATAAGCCTCTATCGTAGTATTGGTTAGGGCTCAGCTCATAGTAAGTGCTGTGCCGATTAGTGGGGTGGGTCCAGAGCAGACATGGGCCTTGTTCCAGCTGGGGCTCCAAATCTAAGGCCAGCAGGCATATGGCATTGCTGGGAGTAGAACCCAGGTCTTGCCCAGTCCTGGGCTCTTTCCACTAGGTTATTCTGTTCCTCCTGGTATTGCCATGAGGGGCAGGGCCCAGGCCGGAACAGAACTTGTTTCTTTTCTAAGTCCACGTACTGCTTAACACGCCTCATCCCCCTTGTGGCCTTAGATTGCCACCAGAGTGGTTACTACCCCTAACGGATCAGGCCTGGGTGCCCAGGTGGACCTTTTGTAGCCCCCCTATGCCCAAGAGAAAAGCCTCTCCCCTCTCCCTCTAATCCTTGCCCATCAAAGCACCCAGGCTTGCTACACTCCTGTTCTTCACTACTCCACTGAGCCTCCACATTTAGCCCCATGGCCTTTCACCCTGATCCTTGGATGTATCCTTAGCCTACAGCAGCTTGAGGTCCCTCGTTGCCCTCAAGGTAAGGTGGGGTTTGGACCCGGAGGAGCAGTGCAGCATTTACGGAGGAGCAGGGCAGCATTTACGGGGAGGCTTGCCTTCAAGTTGTCACCTGTGCTTCCTTTGTGCCGAGCACTGAGAAAGACTTAGGATAACCAGGTCCCACATGGGGCTTACGTTTAAGTTAGGAAGGAAAGCAAGCATTGCACCTCCATTTTACAGATGCGGAAGTGGAGAACAGATTAGTACAGGATGGAGCCAGGCTTAGAACCAAGGTCCTCTGACTCCTAGGCCCAGGTTCTTTCCATTGATTCCCACCCCTCATCCTCAACACTACAAAAGCAAGGAGGCTACAGGATGGAAGTGTGTGTGTGTTTGGGGGGGGGGGGGGGGGTGTGGTAGAGTATAGGTAAGTACACACAAGGCAAGGAGGAACTGAAGCAAAAAGACATTGGATGTGTGTGTCAGGAAAGACCCCCAGTACCACACAGGAAATTTCCTCTGAGAGGTGAGTGCCCGATGAAAGCTGGAGTCGCAGTTGACACAAAGGACTCAGCTGGGCCCCAAGAGAGCTGTTCTGCCAAACCAGTTCACCAAAATGGAAGCCTCCTACCAGAGAAGCAGCGTGGTTCAGTGGAAAGAGCCCGGGCTTGGGAGTCAGAGGTCATGGGTTTGAATCCCAACTCTGCCCCTTGGCAGCTGTGTGACTGTGGGCAAGTCACTTCACTTCTCTGTGCCTCAGTTCCCTCATCTGTAAAATGAGGATGAAGACTGTGAGCCTCATGTGGGACAACCTCATTCTCCTGTATCTACCCCAGCAGTTAGAACAGTGCTCTGCATGTAGTAAGCGCTTGACAAATACCAGCATTTTATTTATTTTAGGGAAGCAGCGTGGCTCAGTGGAAAGAGCCTGGGCTTCGGAGTCAGAGGTCATGGGTTCGACTCCCAGCTCTGCCACTTGTCAGCTGTGTGACTGAGGCACAGAGAAGTTAAGTGACTTGCCCACAGTTACCTCATCTGTAAAATGGGGATTACCTGTGAGCCTCACGTGGGACAATCTGATTACCCTATATCTACCCCAGTGCTTAGAACAGTGCTCTGCATATAGTAAGCGCTTAACAAATACCAACATTATTTGGGAGCGAAAAGATCAAGGGCCAGAAAGCCTGGATCTCAGCAGGACTCCCAGGAGCCGGGGAAGCACGCTGGGGAAGAGAAGTGAAGAGCAGGGGGATAAGGTCCCAAGAATCGCCACCGTAAAAGGCTTCTTGTAAAATCAAAGCCATGCTGTTAGAAAGACCCAGTCTTAAAGTTTGGCCTCACTGCTTCCCATCTGAAGCAGGACCTTCAGCCCTTCCTTCTCAAAGCTCCTTGTGCCAAGCCTTCAAGCCAGCAAGGGGGCTTTGAGCTGCCAACCCAGACTGGGGACAGAGGTGGGCACCAACTCTTGAAGAGCTGGCTCTCCTGCTCCCGCTAGGCAAAGGGCCAGAATCTTGCCCTGAGGACTCCTGGCCAGCAGGAATGGCAGAGGCAGCGGAGTTTAGGCAGAAGAGAACACCGTCACCTTGGCAGAGAAGGACCCATGAGCCAAAAGGCAAGGAGTGACAAGGGGAGTGTGGGAAGGGGAGATCTGGGACTCAAGACAGCCAGAAGACAGACTATCCTTCCGTTTTACCCTGGTCACCTGATCACCACCTCAGGGATAAACAGCAGGAGAGAAAACATCCAGGGATGATACAGAGACCAACACAAAAGGGCCAGACAGCTGCCACCAGCAGAGATTTTCCCTTTATTTTAGTTTATTAATAGGATACACAGTGGAGGCACTTACAATTTTCCAACTGAATAATGAACAGTAGAGAAAAAAAGACAGAGGCCCCGCTCCCGTTCCAATCAGGGCCACTGGGTCAGCTCATAGGAGGAAATGTGTCTCTCCCCAACTCCCCACCCCTGGAACCCCCCCTCCATTTGATTCAGTGTGTCCAAAAAAACCACAAGCCCTGCCACCAAGCAAGTATCAGGAGAAAAGACTCTACCCTGGCCTCTCTGCAGCTGGGTGGCCGCATCGTGCCCCGACCTATTTGCTCAAGTGCTTCTCAGACCACAAAGCGAGCAGTTGAGCCCCTCCCAGGGCACCGAGCAAAGGTCTTGCACAGCAGGTAGGTTGGGAGCTGCTCAGATCAAAGTCACCTCAGCAAGCAGCACCCCAAGCCACCGAGAAAACTCCAAGATCACTTGGGCTTCGGCCTCAGAGGGGACAATTCAGGTCTGTGTACTGGGCATCAAAGAGTGGCTCAGTGAGCCCAGTTAGCTCACCCCCACCCCCCACCTTGCACCTGGGCTATTGAGGGCCAGAAGCCTAGAAGCAAGTCCCAAAACCCAGCTGCTACACCAGCTTCAGGGTTAGGGTATTGTTGGGGGGAGGGGGGCAGGGAGAAGAGGGCAGCGGCATAGGGGAGAGGGTAAGACCATCCTGAGGCCCCAGGAAAATACATTTTCAGGAAGCTGACCCCAGAGATTCCTATACAGCATCAGCTTGAACTGAATTTGGATTTTTTTTTTTTTTGAAAATCCTCTCATTTTACAGTTACTCATACAATCTTCAAAGGAAAAATATATACAACTCCATCTGTCCAAATACCACAGGGTCTGGAGTGTTCTTACCAATTCCATTTAAAAATCGTGTGTATGTGTCTCAATGCAATAGGAGAAGTGAATGATAAGGGAGCGAATGTCGGGATGCCCTCCTTGGGACCCTGCCCACCATCTGTCCAGACCACTCTCACACCAAGGCCTCGGACAGCGGAGGCTGCTCTGGCCTACCCTACCCTGCCAGGGTACCTTCTTCTAAACTGAAATCCCTTGTTCCCACCTCTCCTCCCACTCCAAAGAGAGGCCTGATCTCGGAATAAAAAGCAGATCGGCTCTCCTCGGGCACCCCTCCTCCTCCTCTTCTCTAACACAGAGAAGGCTCTCAAGGTTTGGGGGGTGGGGGTCGCTCCGCTAATTCCCTGGCAGGTGGTAGCCATGCTTAGCTCTTAATACAGGGCTTTGCACACGGTACGCGTTCGATAAATATGACTGAATTGCTGATTCCTTCTCCCCATCATCTCACCATCACAGGATGTTTTACTTTCAAACTCCATCCTCTGCCCAAGACTGGATTCCAGTCAGGATGCCAGGATTCCCAGTGCAGCCCCAACTGAAGCTGAGAACTCTGGGGTGGGGTGGGGTGGAGGAGAAGAAGAGAGGGAGGCAGATCCATTCTAAAGCACTGGGAGTGGTCATTCAGCCTGGTGAGAAAGGTGAATTTTGCCCTACTAAAATCACATCTCCTCCAAGAGGCCTTCCCCGACTCAGCCCTCACTTTCCCACTCTGCAGTGACTATGCACTTGGGTCCGTATCCGCTTAAGCACTTTGAGAAGCAGTGTGGCTTAGTGGAAAGGGCATAGACCTGGGAGTCGGAGGACCTGGATTCTCATCTAGGCTCTGCCATCTGCCTGCTGGGTGACCTCGGGCAAGTTACTGAATTTCACTGTGCCTGTTTCCTCATCTGTAAAATGGGCCTTAATATTGAGACAGGGACTGTGTCCAACCTGATTATCCTGATCTACCGCAGCGCTTAGTACAGTGCCTGGTACAGTAAAGCGCTTAAAGACCACAATTATTATCCACCCATCCCCACAGCACTTATGTAAAACATCCATCTGTAATTTACTTTCATGCCACCTCCCCCTCAAGGGTGTATGCTCCTTGTGGACAGGGAATGGATCTACCAACTCTATTTCATCGTCCTTTCCTAAGCCCTTACTCAGTACAATGTTCTGCACGCAGTAAGTGCTCAATAAATACCACTGATTGATTGGATTTTCCCCTCCCACAAGTCACTCAGAGGAAGAAAGGCTCAGGGTGGGGCCACATCCAGACCATTTTTCCACCCCCAAAGTGCTAATTCTGCAGATGAGATTTGTTCTTTCCCACAAATTCCTTCAGAGGGAATTTAGAAGCAGCAGAAACCCAAGAACCAATTAAAAGGAGTATCTGACTTGGTTCACAAAGGACTCAGCTGGTGTGATTTTCATCTCTCCAGTTTGCATTAGGTTTAATCATCAGAAAGTCATTCTCTGGGCAACAATATGCTTTTGAGCCCACAGATTTCATATATCTATATCTTCCTCCCCCATCTCCCACCTTCTGGCCCCCCTCAAAGCTATAAAACTGATCAGATTAGCAAAGTTTAGAAAAAAATCCCTAAATGTGTATATATTAATACAAAATGATGCCAGGAGGGTGGGATTGGAGGAGCGAGGCAGGGAGGGGGCTGCTGGCTTTAAAGGTGACACTGCAGACAAGCCCAGGGTCTAAAATCAGCTTCTCTCATGCTCCTTTACTGTCACACATTCAAATAGTGCCCCAGGCCATTCATCCCCCAGGGTCACCAACAAAGTGCAATACTTTAGAACATCAACCCCATCCCAGATCCCCTGCTCATCTGCCTCTCACCTGGGGTATGGTAGGTCCCAAAATCAGGCCCCTTTTGATCAGTGCTAAGTGCAAGCCAGCAATGTGCCCAATGCTCTCCAGTTTATTTTGTTGGGGGAGGTGGGGGGGCAGGGTTCAATATCTAGGGATAGAGGCCGTGCTCCCCAAATTCTATTCATTTACAGGTTCTGAGTGCACTTGATTTGTTGGGCTAATTGGCTGGGGGGTTGGGGGCAGGGAGAAGGAGGACGAGGAGGGGGTGGGGGTAGGGGGGTGAAAAGTGGATGGAGGGGGTCGGGCGAGGGTAGGGGCCTCGGCCTTCAACCACTTTTTTTTTTTTTAAATACCCTTTGGTGTCACTCAGAGTTGCAAGTTTGCAGAAAGCCCGCCTGCCTGAGATGTAGTGGAACCCATCAGTCTGTTTGAAACACCCCCGCCCCCCACCCCCAACTGAAGGCAGGCTTTTCTACACCCCAAGTACTTTAATCAAGCAAGGATGGCTCAGCGGGGCGGATAATGGTTGGCCGATTCGGAGTGGCAGGGGGTCTTCTGCTGCAAAGATACACGGGAAGAAAAAAACAGGAGTACGGGTTAGGGAAGGAAAGCAAAGTAGGGAAATTACTATTGCCGCAGGGTTACCGGGGTTCCCCCAGCTGCTTCAGGCCGCTCTCTTGCTTAAGAGCCTCCTAATGCCTCTTTCGGTAGCGACCCCACCACCACCCTAGCCAGAGGGGTGGCTCCTCTTGCTTCTCAGGCCGGGAGCCAGGCTGTAGAGGTCGGTCGGGAGGGAGTGGCACGTGGGAGATGTGTTCTGAGCCACGCTCATCCCTGAGGCCCAAGGGCACGCAGCCCAGCCACGGGAGATGGCTGGGGCCCTCAGAGAAGTTTCTCATCCTTCACCGTGGGGAAAGGGGTCACACTGGAGGGGCCGGGAGCAAAGGAGCACAAGAAGCACAGGGAAGCCAATCAGCCAAGAAAAAGATGTTGGCCCCCAGCCTCAAGAGTACTGGAGAACAGAAAATCTTAGTGAAGAAAAATGCCCGGGGGGGGCTGAGGCAGGCAGGCAGGTAGGCAAGCAAGCCATACATAGGGTAGAGAAGCGGGACATCAGATCAGATTGTCCCTCACTTGCTGGGAGCCGCTGGACACACCCACTGCTCCCCCAGTCCTCACGCCACCCCAGGAGGGAGGGAAGCGGGAATGCTAGCGGGAAGGCCGATCCCTGGCCCGTCGCTTCCCAGACGCGATTTGCGGTGAGGCCACCGGTCCAGGGGGTTTTGGGGTTGCACCGCTGATCCCGGAGCTGGATTCAGGAGGGCGAGGGGAGAAGGCTAGAATCCGAGCAACTCTCACCTGGGCACACCCGGGGGGATACCGGGTGGAATGCGGGCCGGCCGAGACGGGATCTGAGGAGGAGCCGAAAAGGGATCGTTGTTGGCGAACACCATCTGCGGTCCAGGGCGGGAAGGGATCGGGGGAGCCACGAAGGGCGACGAGGTGCCCACCGGCACGGGAATCAAAGGGGGCCCCGGAGTGGGGCCCCTCACGGCCGGAGGTCGGCCCGGGGGCGGCACGGTCACAGCAGGTCTACGCTGAGGTGTTGGACTGTAAGAGGAAGGAAAACACAAGAGTTGGCTCAAGAAGCCAGCACAGGACAGAACCCTCCGGGGCCACCCGTGACCTCGGCAACTAAGCCACAGGGAACCTGACGGCCCACACTCCTTTTGGGTTGACCATCCTCCTTGTCTTTCCTATTTGCCCTTGACCTTTCCTCCATCACCGAGAGAGAGCCCTGGCCTGGGAGTCAGAAGGACCTGGATTCTAATCCCAGCTCTGCCATTCTTGCTCCCTTTATTCTTCCCCCCTTCTAAGCCCACAGCAATTAAGCACATACCCATCATTTTATTTATTTATATTAAATGCCTGTCTCCCTCTCTAGACTGCAAGCTCATCGTGGGGAGGGAATGTGTCTGTTATATAGAGAAGCAGCTTGGCTCAGTGGAAAGAGCACGAGCTTTGGAGTCAGAGGTCATAGGCTCGGCCACTTGTCAGCTGCGTGACTTTGGGCAAGTCACTTAACTTCTTGGTGCCTCAGTTACCTCATCTGTAAAATGGGGATTAAGATTGTGAGCCCCAAGTGGGACAACCTGATTCCCCTGTGTCTATCCCAGCGCTTAGAACAGTGCTCAGCACATAGTAAGCGCTTAACAAATACCAACATTATTATTATATTGTCATAGTGGACTCTCCCAAGTGCTTAGAGTGCTCCGCACACAGTAAGCGCTCAATAAATGGTGTAATGGCTAGAGCTCGGGTCTGGGAGTCAGAAGGTCATGGGTTCTAATGCCGGCTCCGCCACTTGTCTGCTGTGTGGCCTTGGACAAGTCACTTTGCTTCTCTGTGCCTCAGTTACCTCATCTGTAAAATAGAGATTAAGACTCTGAGCCCCATGCGGTACAGAGTGTCTGACCCAATTTGTGTCCACCCCAGTGCTTAGTACAGTGCCCAGCACAGAGTAAGTGCTTAAGAAGTACCACAATAAATACGATTGACTGTGTGACCCTGGCCAAGTCACTTCACGGGACCTAAGTTACCTCACCTACAAAATGGGGATGAAGATTGTGAGCCCCATGTGGGACAGGGACTATGTCCAACCTGATTAACTTGTATCTACCCCAACACAGCGCAGTGCCTGGCACATAGTAAGAGCTTAAAAAAAAAAAATCATTGGTATTTACTGAGCTTTTACTGTGTAAAGAGCACTGTTTTTAAGTGCTTGAGAGAGTAGAGGGTCCCTCCCACGATTAAATTGGGAGTCCATTGGGGATCAGAAACAGCATCCGTTTCATCGACCCATTCTTTCCCAATAGCGCATGCTCAACTTGTGCTATTCCCTCTATTATTCCAGCCAAGTGCCTTGGAAGAAAGGAAAACAGTGAAGCTCTGCAAATTGCTTGCTGTGTGACCTGGGCAAGTCGCTTCACTTCTTTGTGCCTCAGTTTCCTCAACCGTACAATGGGGATACCTGTTCTTCCTACTCAGACTGCGAGCCCCATGCGGGACAGGGACTGTGTCCAACCTAATTAAGCTGTACCTACCCCGGTACTTAGAACAGTGTTTGATACATAGGAAGCGCACAACCAATACCATAAAAAACACACACAAACGGGCTTGCTCTTTCCAACGCCCTTTCTTCTAAACGCCGAGTTGGCACATGCGGGCAAAGTTGAGGCCTTCCGTCATCGACCCTGAAGGAGCCGAGGGCTGGCCCCCATCCCCGATGTTCGGATCCGCTCCCTTTATTCACCCCCTCCCTCAACCCCACGGTACTTGATATAAATAAGTTAGGGATATGTACGTTTCTCCCTTTCCAACTGTAAAGTTCCTCTTAGACAGGGAACGTGCCTACCGATTCCGTTATACTGTGCTCTCCCGAGCACTTAGTACCGTGCTCTGCACACAGTCAGTGCTCAATAATACAGCTGATTGACTGATTCGGAAGGCAAGAAGCGACTCCTTGCTTTCTACCCCAAAGCTTCATCCCTGTCTCCTGTGGGTCAGTCCTCCCACAACGACCCGGGGGGAGGTTGGGGGGAGAGGAGGGGAGGGGCAAGGCAGTCTCAGCTGGCCGGCCCGGTGGTTCTACCTGTGACCGCTGCTCGAACTCTGGAGCCAAGTGTCGTCCACCGGGGGAGGGACAGGAGTGGAAATGGTGCTGGTGCTGATGTCGCCGATGATGTTCAAGGCCTCCTTCAGGGCGTGGTACATGCGCAGCATATCGTCCCTTCTCTGCGCCTGGTCAGCAGACTCCTCCATCAGGCTGTTTTGGTCCGCGGAGGAGTACAGGTAGGCCAGCAGCTCTGAGTGGATGAAGGCCTTGGTCTACGAGGGCGGTGGTGGGAAGGAGAGGACGTCAGACTCACAGGCACCACAGGGGCAGGAGGACACCTGACTCCCACCATCCCTTGCAGAATTCGAATGCTCCTACCCGACCAGTGTATTTATTGAGCGGGCGCTTACTGCGTGACCTTGGACAAGTCACTTTACTGCTCTGTGTCTCAGTTTCCTCAGCTGTAAAATGGTATTCCATGCCTGGTCCCCCAGTGCTTAGTAGAGTAAGTACTTAACGAATACCACAATTATTAATAAAATATCATTAATATTAACAATGACAATAATAACCGGCAGTTCCATCTTTTTTTTATCTCCCTGGCCACTCCCACCGACACTCCATTGATGCCTTCCTGCCCAAACCATCCAAAAACTGTCACCAAAGGACTGCTGCTTCTGCTTAGGTGCTCTGAAACAGGCCTGTTAAAAGCTATGTGCCACTTGGGGCTCAGTCAATCTCCATTAAGGAAACTGAAGCACAGAAGTGAAGTGACTTGCCCAAGGTCTCACAGCAGCCAGAATTAGAACCCAGGTCCTCTGACTCCCAGGCCTGTGCTCTGTCCACCAGGCCACACTGCTCTGCTGGTGCTTGGCAGCATCGAAAAAGGAGCCAAGCCTCTCCTGAAGTCAGGTCTCCTCAAACTGAGGTTCTGACACTCTTCAACACCACATACTTTTCACCACTATTTGCCTCCCAAAGCCCTTGTCGGCCCACCTCAGTTTTGGGGCGTGGGAGCCCCAGGTGGGGGGAAAAGAAAAATAAAATGAATCGAGCCACTCACATTGTTGATCATGAGGTGCATGATGGTCTTTGGCATGAGGTCACGGATGGATTTATTGATAATCCCGACGTAGGAGTCGACGAGGTTGCGAATGGTCTCTACCTGCCGCTCCAGCTGAGGGTCCATCGAGAAGGTGTTCTCCTGTACCCCATCCTCGTTTTCAGCCTGGGCAAGGCAAGGGGGAGAACACAGTGGAGCATGCTCAACATGAACGCGGACATATACTGCGCCTGCTGAGCACGCATGTGACCACAACAACCGGAACGGTCTATGGAAGGAATTGCAACCGCTAGGCTCGGAGGCCCCATGACAGGCTGCTTCTGGTGGGTCCTTCTGCCCCAGAGAGACATTATCTCAACCACTCTCTCTCACTCGGGGCGCACACGCCATGCTCTCAACATCAGTGGCACTGTGACGACCTTTGGCACCACACTTCAAGCAGCAGTCACGGGTAGAACCGAGCCGGCCGAGACGCCGCCCCCCCCCCCCCCCCCCCCCCAACCCCGTCACGGTAGTAGAGCTGTGACACAAGGCTGCAGCTTTGGGGTGGAAAGCCATTTGGGCAGTCGGGGCTAGATCCTACCGTGGCCAAGGATCGAAGACCGGCTCCAGAGAGCAGAGTCTTGCATAGGTTCAAGTCAGCTCTCAAATGGCCTACGGGCCAGATGAAGTCAGGTTTTGCATTCACAACTCCCCACTTCCCCCTTCCCTTTCTTTCAAGTGAGGCGAGAAGTGTTAGACTGGTAGAACTGCAACTCATTCCGGGGACTGTAATTCCACAAGGCAAATGCTACTTGGACTACATATCCCAGAATACATTACACAGCAGGTCACCGTAACTTCTCCTCGGAAGGCCTGACTTTGAGGAGGATGGGAAGGGGATTTTTGGGGTGGGGGAGATACAGCCAGGTAGCTCCTGCCACGCCCGGGGCAGGTCTAAATGGGGCAGTTTTGAATAAACACATCCACCAGTCTTCACAGAAGTCAGGCCCAAGAAGGAAGGAGCTTGCGGATGGAATTTACCTGATCTTTCTCAGGGTAGACCCCAGCCCGGAGAAAAGAAGCTTTCCAACTGTCCACATCTTCCTGGGAGTCGCAAGCCAGCTCAATTTGCCTCAGGTCCTTGTACACATTCCTGTAACAGGGAAAACCAAGGAAGTCAAAAGGGAGAATAATAGTCATGATATTTGTTAAGCGCTTACTATGGGTCAAGGGTAGTACTAAGCACTGGGTAGATACAAGATCATCAGGTCCCACATGGGACTCACAATCTGAGTAGGTGAGAGAAGAGGTAGTGGATCCCCACTTTGTAGATGAGGGAACTGTGGCACAGAGAAGCAAAGTGGCTTGCCCAAGGTCATACAGCAGTCTAGTGGCAGAGCTGTGAGGGGACTTGGGTTCTAATGACTCCCAGGCCCGCACTCTTGCCACTTAGCCATGTTGTTTCCTCCCAAGCCCTACTATAGACAGACAACTGCTGTTGACAGGAAACCAAATGTGTTTACATATACACACAATCTCCCAATTTTGTATTGTATTTTCCCAGGTGCTCAGTACAGTATTTTGTACCCAGTGACCGCCCAAATACCATCAATTGATTAATCTTCATGGGACTCCAGGGTCAGCTCCCTATCCTCCTGTCCAACACCAGAGGAGACGTGCTCTTTTTTATCACCTTTAAAATACTGGGAAATTCACATGGCAGTCTGTCCATATCAGCCAGGTTGGAGAGGTGAAGAGTCAGAAGGACCAAACTTTTCATTATTATTTTTAAATGGAATTAAACACTCGCTATGTGCCAGGCACCTAGATATGGGATAATCAGATTGGACACCATCCATGTGCCTGTTCTATTATACTCTCAAGCGCTTAGTACAATGGTCTCAAATTCGATTGAATGAAAAAACAAATGTCCCACTTGGGGCTCAGTCTTAATTCACGGTTTACAGATGAAGGAACTGAGGAGCAGAGAAGTGAAGTGACTTGCCCAAGGTCACAGCAGTTAAGAGGTGAAGCCAGGATTAGAACCTAGGTCCTCAGATTCCCAGGACCGCCCTCTTTCCCTTAGTCCATGCTGCTTCTGAATTTCTTCTGGAATTTTCTCTATGCCCCATTAGACCCTGAGCGTCTTGCGGGCCAGAGGGCAGGTCTTAATCGATTCTCGTGCAATTAACCCAGCAGTCAGGATAGTACTTTGCTATCAACAAAGAGTATTTTTTTGCATGCCTACTGGATGCAAACCACTGTACTAAGTGCTTGAGAGTACAATAATAGCAAAAGATTGAGTTCCTGCGTGCCATCAAGAAGCTTGCAAACCCAATGGGAGAGGCAGATTGATGCAAACTGTCTTCAAATAGTGGGAGCGGGAGTAAGGAAAGCTGAGAATATGTGAAAAAATAAAGACCATGTCCTCTGACTGTAAGCCCGTGGTAGGCAGGGATTGTCTCTCTTTACTGCTATATTGTACTTTCCAAGCTCAAAGCACACAGTAAGTGCTCAATAAGATTGAATGAATATGCAAACTGACATGCTAAGGAAGTACGTGGCTGCCACTTATCAGCTGTGAGACTGTGGGCAAGTCACTTAACTTCTCTGTGCCTCAGTTCCCTCATATGTAAAATGGGGATTAAGACTGTGAGCCTCATGCGGCACAACCTGATTACCCTGTATCTATCCCAGCGCGTAGAACAGTGCTCTGCACATAGTAAGCGCTTAACAAATACCAACATTATTATTATTATTATTATTACACACAATAAAAATGTCTAATCAGTGGTAGAGGATTGATAGATTAGAGAAGCAGTGTGGCCTAGTGGAAAGAACCCAGGCCTGGGAGTCAGACTGTGAGCCCCACATGGGACCCAATGATCTTGTGTCTACCCCAGCACTTAGTAGAATGCTTGGCACATAGTAAGTGTTTAACAAAAACCACAATAGATGACTGACAGCATCGGGCTTACGTTGAGGGAATGCTGATGGGATAACTCACTGCAGAATCCCTACCCACCTTACTCCCCACTCCCTATATCTTGACAAATGTGGAATTGTAGGGGGCTGAAATAATCTTTTTAAAAAAACATGAAAGACTAAACTCATAGCAACAGAACCCTGTGGTATCCTGAATTATTTATAAATCCAATCGATGTGATACTACACTATTATATCACGCTCGCCAGGAAGCTTGGTCCTGTGGGCTGCTGAGTCTATATGGCTCAGGAGTCCATGAGATCACCTATGTCTGCCCCATGCGTGCAAGGGAGCACCTCCATCTAAGTGAACATGTGGACCCTAACACTCCCACCAAATACCATAATTATTATTTCCACTAAGCCAGGAGAGCACTGGGTGCAAAACTCTGTGGAGGGAACAGTACAATCGAGTTAGTGGAAACGTTCCCGGCCCCCAAGGAGCTTAGTATAATGGACCATACTAAAAGGACAGGGAAGCAGCGTGGCTCAGTGGAAAGAGCACGGGCTTTGGAGTCAGAGATCATGGGTTCGAATCCCGGATCGGCTGTCAGCTGTGTGACTGTGGGCAAGTCACTTAACTTCTCGGTGCCTCAGTTACCTCATCAGTAAAATGGGGATTAAGACTGTGAGCCCCACGTGGGACAACCTGATTCCCCTGTGTCTACCCCAGCGCTTAGAACAGTGCTCGGCACATAGTAAGCGCTTAACAAATACCAACATTAAACATTAAATACAACAGAAGCACAAGGCAAACTAGTTACAGGATAAGATCCTCAAGGGCAGGCAAGACAGGATAGCTGTCACCTATGTCACCTATCCCCCAAGGGCATTTATGTACATGTCTTTAAACTCTATTACCACCCCCCTCACCCTCCCACCTTATCTGTACTTTAGGGTCTACTAGCTCAACTGAATTCTTCCAAATGCTTAGCACTGTGCTTTGTATAGAGTGAGCACTCTCATAACAATAACAATGGTGCTTCCGTGTTTACTATGAGCCAAGCCCAGGGGCAGATACCATACAATCAGAACAGAAATGGTCCCTATTCCCCCCCCCCCCCCCCCCCGCACATGAAATTGGGGTGGGGGAGAAGGAGAGAAAAAAGACAGAGAAAGCATTGAGCAAGGACTGAATCCCCATGTGACAAATGAGGAAACTAAGGTCCAGAGAAATAAAGCGCTTTGCCCAAGATCACACTGCAAGCAAGTGGGGGAGCCGAGATTAGAAGCCAGGTCTCCTTTCATTCATTCATTCAATCTCATTTATTAAGCGCTTACTGTGTGCAGAGCACTGTACTAAGCACTTGGGAAAGTACAACAACAGTAACATTCCCTGCCCACAACCAGCTTACAGTCTAGAGGGCGGCGACAGACATCAATACGAATAAATAAAATTAAAATTAGATATATACATAAGTACTGTGGGGTTGGGAGAGCAAAGGAAGGGAGTGGGAGATAACAGTCTGGGAAGACCTCCTGGAGGGGATGTGCCTTCAATAAGGCTTTGAAGAGGTGGGAGAGTCATTGTCTGTTGGATTTGAGGAGGGAGGGGGTTCCAGGACAGAGGCAGCACATGGGGCAGGCAGCCAGACGGGCGAGATGGAGGCGCAGTGATAAGGTTAGTATTAGAGGAGTGAAATGTGCGGGCAGGGGTTGTAGAAGGAGAGAAGTGAGGTGAGGTAGGAGGGGACAAGGCGACGGAGAGCTTTAAAGCCAATGGGGAGGAGTTTTTGTTTTATACGGAGGTAAATAGGCCCCCACCTCCTCACCATCCCCCGTTCTCGCCTATCCCACCGTCGACCCCTGGCCCACTTCCTCCTGCTGTCCTGGAATGCCCTCCCTCCTCACCTCCACCAAACTAATTCTTTTCCCCTCTTCAAAGCCCTACTGAGAGCTCACCTCCTCCAAGAGGCCTTCCCAGATTGAGCTTCCCCTTTTCCCTCTGTTCCCTCTGCCCCCCGCCCCTTCCCCTCCCTTCAGCTAAGCCCCCTTTTCCTCTGCTCCTCCCCCTCTCCCTTCCCCTCCCCTCAGCACTGTACTCCTCCGCTCATGTGTATATATTTTTGTTACCTTATTTATTTTGTTAATGAGATGTACATCCCCTTGATTCTATTTAATTGCTATTGTTTTTGTCTGTCTCCCCCGATTAGACTGTAAGCCCGTCAATGGGCAGGGATTGTCTCTGTTGCTGAATTGTACATTCCAAGCACTTAGTACAGTGCTCTGCACATAGTAAGCGCTCAATAAACACTATTGAATGAATTAATAGGCAACCACTGGAGTCTCCTGAACTCCCAGGCCTGTGCTCTTACCACTAGGCCACACTGCTTCCCAATACGTACTATTTGGAAAATCTGCATATGTGTGCACATGTATACACACACACTCTCTCTCTGAGAATGAACTTAAATAATTACCTAATTACAAGAGGGGACTGAAAGGTTGATAAGGGCATTGACGAATAGCCCAGGAAGGTTTGTTGGAGATGGTGGGATTGGGGCAGAGCTTTGAAGGGGGTGTAGGGGGGAAGGGGGAGAGAGAGAGAGAGGAGAGAGAGAGAGAGAGAGAGGAGAGAGAGAGGGAGAGAGAGAGGAGAGAGAGAGGGAGAGAGAGAGGAGAGAGAGAGGAGAGAGAGAGGAGAGAGAGAGGAGAGAGAGAGGAGAGAGAGAGGAGAGAGAGAGGAGAGAGAGAGGAGAGAGAGAGGAGAGAGAGAGAGAGAGAGAGGAGAGAGAGAGAGAGAGAGAGAGAGGAGAGAGAGAGAAGAGAGGAGAGAGAGAGAGAGAGAGAGGAGAGAGAGAGGAGAGAGAGGAGATGAGATGGGAGGGTGTTCCAGGATCAGAGGACAAGGAAAACAAGGGGTCAGAGACAGGCAAGACATGGGAGGGTTCAGCTAAGAGGCAAGCTTGGGAGGAGCAAAAAAGCCCCAGTCGGGGAAGAGGAAATGAGGAGAGTGGATAAACGAGGTGGAGAGAGCCTTGAAGTCAATAATGAGAGGAGGAGATCTACTTAGGTGCTGAGTCAGCCTAGTCAAATCACCTAGGGAAAGATAAGCCTCTTACCTCTGTTCTGTATTGAAGATGGCAAAAACGTGCTTGTTGGACATAAAACCTTTCTCCACATCTCGGATTTTCAGATTGTCCAAGGGCAGCATGTACTTCTTCTCTTTCTCCTGAGGGAGAGAGAGGAGAAAGAAAAATCAGCAATTAAGTTCAACTGATTACTAATCATCCTCTCCTCCAGAGGAAACAGGCTGGGAAATAGGGCTGCTTAACTTCAAAATCACCTATTAGCACTGAAGAAAGGGAACACTTTGATCTTCTCCGACTACCTGCATTTTCCATCCCTGATCCACCCCAGGGGACCCCCCTCCCCACCCTCACAAAGATAAGGTACTGGCAGCTTCCCCAGGGCACATGGTAGGTTATCAGGTTGTCTCAAGTGGGGCTCACAGTTTTAATCCCCATTTTACAGATGAGGTAACTGAGGCACAGAGAAGTGACTTGCCCAAAGTCACACAGCTGACAAGTGGTGGAGCCGGGATTAGAACCCACAACCTCTGACTCCCAAGCTCGTGCTCTTTCCACTAAGCCACGTCGCTCCTCTACGTCGACTCAACCACTTGGCTGGCAGGCCGAGGGTTTCCGGCTGGTACCCAAGCCAACTCCCGCAATAAAATGAACTGAGAAGCTACGCCTTGCCGGACTGAGGCCCCTAGTCCCTAAATTCCATGGAAGACTTTTGGTTGCACTTGCCATGGGTCACAGTACAGTCTGGTGGAAAGCAGGAACGACTCGAGTAGGCTGACCTTCAACTCTTCAAGAAGATCTCTTGAAGGCAGAGGCTGGGGCAGATGAGAATCCTCCAGATGTGCCTTCCCCTTGACTCTATTTATTGCCATTGTTCTTGTCTGTCTCCCCCCATTAGACTGTAAGCCCGTCAAAGGGCAGGGACTGTCTCTGTTGCCGACTTGTTCATTCCAAGCGCTTAGTACGGTGCTCTGCACATAGTAAGTGCTCAATAAATACTATTGAATGAATGTGGTTCCCATGGTAGGCCAAGGCCTTAATTAATGTCATTTGCGATGTCAATAGATGAAAACTAACTGCTGGGCGAAAATTGCCATGCTCCTTACCCAGACCTGTCCAAACCACTACTTGGATAATGACGGATGAGCACAGCTAATAGGAGCCAGGAGATCGCATGGCACAGGCCTGGGAGTCAGGAGATCTGGGTTCTAATCCCCACTCTGCCACTTGCCTGCTGTATGACCTCGGGCAAGTTGCTTCGTTTCTCTGGGCCTCAGTTTCCTCATCTATCAGATGGGGATTCAGTACTTGCTCATGCTGTCTCCCCTTCCTCCCTGCCCCCCTCAGCCCCACCTGCCCAGGTACCTGCAGGGAGGTGCAGAAGGGACTCCCATTAGTTCCGCACACAGTAAGCGCTCGCTAAGTACGATTGATTGATTCCCGCTTAATCCAACAGTCGGCTTTGACACGATCAGACCCACTACTTTGAGAGGCCACCCAACTGAAATACAGGCCAGATCTGTCTCCATGAAATACAACATCTGGAATTACTTAGCGTTCAGCCCCACACTAAAGCACGGCTTTGTCTCCGGCTGCTGCAAGCACACACAGACCCTCCCCAGTGTCCCAAAAGTGACGTGGGTTTTTGTTTTTTTTTTGTATCAAGGCCATGAACCTAAACCCCCCCTCTCCCATTATTCCCCCTTCTGAAAAACAAAACTTTTTTCCAGCCTGGACTCCACCGCAGCCTTGCCACGTCAGAAGAGACAAAGCAGATGCTTTCGTGGGACAGCACTTCCCCTTCTTGTAAAATTAGCTTTAAAAGCAAAACAAAACCCCCTTCCCCCCTCCTCCTCAGCTCCTTGCTGCCCCCCACAAGTTGCAGAGTGGGTGGTTTCCAGAGGTTTCCTGGCTAAACTCTTTCCTCAGGGACCCAGTATTCAGGCTATTCTGAAGAGATACAGTAGTCTGCACGTTGGTTAGGCTGGGTCTGGGAATGTAGCTACACCAGAGCTGCCAGACAGACACAGGTAATCTGGAGACCTAGGTGAGTACGGAAAAAAGTTATATCAGCTTCTCTCCCCTTCTCCCTCTTGGTTGAATTCCCAAAACCCTTTCCTCAAAGCATTACCTTCGGGCAGAGTTTGGGTTGGAAAATTATTTGGATGGGTGGAGATAGAGACTATTCAATCCGGTTTAATTTTAAAGCAGCTCAAGAAGAATGAGCCAAATGAGTCTATGGACTCTTCTAAATCTGTTACAATCGCAACTGAAAGGGGGCGGGAAGGAGGGTCACATTTTTGGAGGGGCAGGAGGGGGAAGAGGAAAAAAAAAAAGCTCACGCAGAAGCAGTAGTGTGGTCTAGTGGATAGAGGAGGGGTTGGAGCTAGAGGACCTGGGTTCTAATCCTGGCTCTGCCATTTGGCTGCTGTGTGAGTGCGGGCAACTCATTTCACTTCTCAGTGCCTCAGTTAACTCAGCTGTAAAATAGAGATTGAGACTGTGAGCCCCATTTGGGACGTGGACTGTGGCCAACCTGATTAGTTTGTATCAACCCCAGTGCTTAATACAGTGCCTGGCACATTAAATAAGCACCTAAATGCCATTAAAAAAAAAAGCCATTAAACCCCCCCCCCCCAGCCCTCTCAACTGTTCTTTTATCATGTTCTCCATCAAATATCTGGGTGAAAAAGCACCATTAAGTGTGTGTGTATACATAAAATGGATATTTAAGCAGAAAAACAGAAGTGTATCAGAAGCTACTTTGCAAGAAATGGGGCTTTCTTTTTCCTCTCCTAGCCAAAATATTCCTGCTGGCTTTGTGTCTGGAGAAAACAGAGCTTCATTCACAGAGTCCCGGCTGGTTCTCATTTACCCACATCACAGGGGCCAGACTGGGCTCTCTCTGAGCACTTCCGCATCTCCCAACACCAAATAGCCAGCTGGAGACTCAAGACTTAAGGGGCTAGCTTGGGAATGAAAAAATCGAAGCTCAATTTGCTGATTTAGGAACAGCCCAACGGGTAGTATCTGCTTCTCTTTCCACTCCCACCCCCTTGGATTAGATTAGAGAAGAGGATTAGAGAAGAGGCTTCCGTCTTCATGCTTTTGAACAAGAGAAGAACGAACAAGCCTCCTGAAACCTTTGAGTTAAAAATCAACAATACTTCGTAAAGTCAAGGACTGTCACATTTCCCATTCCATCCTTCGGAAGTTACAATTTCAACTAGAAGGTGAGCTGCTGATGCACTGAAAGACACACTGGGTTACGATCTGGGGGAGCAAAAAGTGAAAAGTCCAAAAGCATGATTTTGGGGGCCACTACAGAGTAGCTCTGTGCTTCACTCTGCTTCCCCGAGGCCCCTGCAGTTCTAAGGTGGTAAGGAATGAATCAGTTGGGGTGAATACACGGAATTACCGTTGGCATCCGCCCAAACTCATCTCCTTCCAGCCAGCGAGGGACATTGGCCAACCCTGGAGTGAAGTTAGGGGTCAAATCTCTAAACCGGGTCCATGGGCAAAGTGCAGATTGGCCCCAACTTCCCTGTCCCTCTTACAATTCTCCTTTCGGGGACCTTCTCTCTGATCACTAGAGCCACACCCCAACTCTGGCAGATTTTGAAATAGTACGTCACAGAGCTCTGAAGGGAGATTTTCGGCAGCTGGGATCCCAATCGCTCTTCACCACCCGTCCCATCTCTTCAGGAACTCTGACCCTACTGATTTGACTCAGCTCTAAGTTATCAGGAGACCTGGGTTCTAGTTCCAGCTCTGTCACCAGCTTGCCGTGTGTGACTCTGGACAAGTCCCAACCTCTCTGGGCCTCAGTTTCCTCATCTGTAAAGTGGGGATAAGATGTATGCTGTCGTTATCCTTTTAGGTGGTGAGTCCTTGTCAGACAGGGATTGGGTCTGATCTGTTTTTCTTCTATCTACCCCAGCACTTAGCACAGAGTAAGTGTTTAAATAAATACGACGAATGATTCAGGTCTGGATGACCTACTCCTGTTTTCCCAAGTTTCTCCAGGTGTTTTGCTGTGCAGGGATGGAAGTTCCCAGATAGTGAAGAGAATCCAGTCTTTAAGGAACACGGTCATCAAGACAGCTTAGTACTTGGGGCTGGAGTTTCTTCCTGGTTCCAGCCTGCCATGCCACCTCCACAGTGGGACTGGTAGCCCTGGGAGAACCCAGGGATAGGAAGGGAATAATGGAGTAACATATATGTCCACTCAAAAGAAAGCAGGTATCAAGCAGGGCACCATATCAGAGATCCCATTTGGACTTGACCCAAGTGAGGTCAGATCTAACATTTTAGCCCGGGGAGAGATTTCCCCTTGAGTTTCCAATGTATACACAAAGGATTTTTGCTGCTCTATCGATTACATACCTCTTCATCCTTGTACCATGACAAAGATTCTGCTGTCAGGACAAACCAATATTCTTTGGAGCCTCCTTTCATCAAGCTGATGTTGTTGATGGTCAGCCAACCTCTCCGGATCACCTGGAGGAGATTAAACACTGTAGAGTCCATACTAATGCACACAACTTTCAGAGTTGTTTTCCCACCAAGGCAGGAGGAGCGGTCAAAACCTTACCCCCACCAAAATGAAAGAGGAAAAAAAAATTTTTCTTGAATCCCCAGCACCAAAGTTTTGAGGAAATAGCATTTCCCATCCCAGGGGCAGAAAAAGACGACAAAAAGGCAGTGAGCAAAATTCCCCCAGCCTTCCATCGCTGCTGCAATCAAAAGCACCTCAAAAGACTTCCAGGTTAGCCAGAACCAAGGTGGTCTTGCCCTCAAGGAAAAAAAAAGCCCATTTGGAGAAACAGATTATGGCACTGAATGCCCCATTATGAAATATTTGGAGATCAGGAATACCTGCTATGTAAGCAACGTAAGGGTGAACCAGAGCACTCAGAAGCCTCTGCTCAAGAATAACTACCTATTCCATGATTGCCATAACCTTGCAGAAGTAAAACTGGCCCCAAGGTTGGCTTCAGATTCATTCGATAAATATCACTGGTCACTAGGTTATCCTGCCCGGCCCATATCTGGTAATATCGGAGAGCAGCTGTTCCCTCGCTAGAGACAGTGACTTGGTTCAGCATCCCGGGTTCCCAGCGGCATCGGAAAAGAACGCAGAAACCGAAGCCAATTTCTCGGCCGTGGTCCAACCCTGCGTTTTCTAATACTCGGGTCCCGCTGGCCTCAGCCGCCCCAGCAGCTCACCTGGGCAGCTGGAAGCACAGTTAACTTTGGCCACACCTGGGCACCAGGCAGTGTGACATGCCGTACCCCGGGGGAGGAGGGAAAAATGTCCATCGGGAAACACAAGGCGACCGAGAGACCCCACGGAACCTAGTCATCTAAAAACCCAGGCCAGGGATCACGGGGCAAGCGGGCAACGCACAGGAGCCAACAGGATTCGCCTGGATTTTTGAGACAGCCACAGACTGAAGCTGACTTGTCAAGCTGGCTTAAGAGCAATTTTTCACCTAGCAGGACACAGAAAGAGACCCTGGATTTGTGTTTGGGGATTATTCCAGTCCCTCGCTCTTTTCCCTTACCACCACCCAAAGGAAAAAAAGAATATAAAAAAAATCAAACCCCTTTGAGCTGAGCAGAGGGCCAACTTCCCAGTAATGCAGGAAATTAGGGGAAGAAAAAAAAACACCAAAAAACAATCCAATGTGTAAGTTCCAGACACTCTGAGCTACCCAGGGAATAGCCTCCCAAATTCTTCACCCCCAGAGGAGTGGGAAGCTATTTCCTCCCCTCTTCATCACATCTGGCTGTGGGGCTGAGACCTAACCGTTCAGCAGAGGGAGGGAGTGTTTAAGAACTTGTGTGCTGGAAGTAGGTGGGCTCCGTCTTAGCCCGTTACTTCTGAAAGGGTCAGGACAATGCCCGCTCCACCTTATTGGGGGTTTTCCGCACTCTCCAAGTGAAAGTAACCCAGGCTCCAAGGGGCTTCCCACAAGGTTATGCAGAATAGGCTGGGGGGCAGGGAGGAGAAATTGTTCAGTTTGTTCCAGAGTCCCAGGGACCACACAAAACAGGCTGCTGAAGGAACCGAGCTTCACATCCACACACAGAGTTCCTGCCCTTCCTGCGCTCTGCTGTAGGTGGATTTCCGGTAGCCACTGAATGACAGGCTTCATTTGAGTGCGCTCCAATGCAGCACACAGGTAAATTACTCAGTCAGCAGAAGGCACTTTACATTCCAGAGGGTGATGCTGCTTCACGGATATGACAATCTCGCACTTTTACGTGGACCCCAAATGTGACCAAGGGCTCGAAGCCGGCCCGTCTGGGCTTTTCCCCCCAGTCCCCTGGGATTTGTGATCGGTTGCCGCTCCTGCTGGCTCCCAAATCCCTCACCCCCACTGGAGTAGGCAGCCGCTTCCTGGCCGCATCATCACAAACAGTTACGGGGCGGAGGAAAAACAAGCTGAACCTCCTCTCCAGAGCCTCAATCCCCAGTAAAACAATCAGGTGGATCTTAGAGCGCCTTCTCCGGCCCTTGGAGTCAAGAGGACTCATCTCTCGCTAGGGCAGTAAAGCCACTACCACGTTAAAAGGAGGACTCTCAGGTTTTTTCAATATGCCTTCTACGTCCAAGAGGAATCAATCCCGTAAACCATCTGTGGTAAAAATAGTTCAGGAGCCGTAAGACAGTCGGGGCTGCTGTGCTTCCATCAGGCGCGTACAGTACGGAAGGGCGGAAAGCCAATCGCTCATGCGTGAGTGGAAAGTTCACCTCCCCTTGGGCTATCCGCGCCCCAAGCAAACAACCCATCCCTTAACACCTTTATAGTCCCATTAGCCTCCTGAACTGCTGGAAACCCCTCAAAATGGAATCAGGAGAGCAACCAGCACCCATGGTTACGGCCCATGAATGCGGTGGGCCTATTAGTATCACTCCACTGGGTTACAGACAGGTGTCAACAGGGAAGCACACAGTACATTCCTCAGCAGCTGAAACGAGCCAGGAGAAGGCCGGCTATCTACAGCGATCGGACTGCTTTGTTGGGAAACGTAAGCACACAAGGTCAAAGGCTACAATCGGGAACTTTTGCTCTGGCCCAGGTAGGATCTGCCCCAGGCTTCCAGGCTGAGTTCTTTCCAGTTTCCCTATATAAAGATAATAATCATGGTACGTTAAGCGCTTACTGTGTGCCAGGCACTGTACTAAGCGCTGGGGTGGATACAAGCAACTCAGGTTGGACACAGCCCCTATCCCATATGGGGTTCACAGTCTCAATCCCATTTTACAGATGAGGTAACTGAGGCCCAGAGAAGTGATTTGTCCCATGTGATCCCTTCTAGAGAGGCCTCCCGAGGCAGCTCAGTTTCAAGCTTGGCTCATTAATACTCGAGGGGACCCTGGGTCCTTCTGCGGCTTTATCTCCAACCTCTTCCCCCCCAACTGGGCGGCTAGCCTACTCAAATGTTCCCGATACCCTTGTAGAAGCCCACGCAAAACAACAAGTGGGTTAAACACAAATGCACAAGCTTTGGCTGCCTGCAGGCTGCTATGTCTAAAGGAACTGAACTCAGGCGAGCTTATCTGGCGGAGAGAAGGAGCTCTGAAAATGAAGATGGGAACACACGTACGTTAAGGGTTGGGGAGGTCGCTGAAGACATATGGGATCGAAGGGCTGAGCATGACCCTGGTTAGTCCAAATTTGCACCGGAAGCACGATAAAAAAAATTTAGTTGTGATAGGAAGAGAGGCAGGAAGCGGGAAGCAAGGGCAAGCATGACAGCAAAATCAGAACACAGGTGAGTACGAGAGCCACTGATGCTTAGCCACAGAGGAGGACAAGAACATGTCTTTGACACTGCCAATTGGGGAATTCCCTTGCCCCCGCCAGGGGCTGGGGCTTAGCTCCAGGCTCTTCAGATCCACTGTAGAGACCAGGCAGCTCGGGAGGGAATGTTTACTTGGAAATCCTTCGGCTGATTCAGCAGCCAAGGGGCTACATCTGGGCTCGCACCGGGCCTGGGAGAGGACAACAGCCAGAGCACGGCAGGGTGAAGCAATAAGAGAACGTTCAGTTAAGTTAGAGGAAAGGAAGCGGGCTGAGCGTAAAAGGACGTTGGAGAGAAAGCCAGTCACCAGCCATTCCTGGGACTGTGAAGGATAGACGTTATCCTGGGGCCCTCGAGCACTTCCCCTGCACCATGATTATGGTGCAGCGGCGCTGAACTTTTCCTCGTTTGCCGCTCTTCACACATACACTTGCCTGAAGCAGCCCAGCACCTGCCAACCTCTGCTCGATTGTCAGGGCTCGCCACCTTCCCATCACCACACCCCAATCCACATCTTCAGCCTCCCAACCAGTGATGGAGACTGCAGCCTCAAGGAGATCCTAAGAGCTCTGAGACACAAAGGCAACAAATAGTGCTTAAAAAGGCTCTGGCACGGGACGAGAAGGGAGGAAAGCCTTTTTGAGTGGACAGGAAAATGGAAGCCACTAAAACCGGTGTGAGAAAAATCCAGGGCAACTTCTGGGAAGGGGCGAAACCCATCAACATAATCCAAAGGGTAGTTTGTCAGTCTCCTCCCCGATTGGGAAGGAAGGTGACGTGGAGTGACAAGGGAAAAACTGACAGAGAAAATGGGATATACATCAGCACCCACTCTTGTGCTGCAACAATGGGTGATGATTTCCTCCCTGCCCCCTGAACAGAATAGAGGTGGAGGGATTGAACTAGGCCAAACTGGTCTTGGCTTATCCCACCAGATCCTCTCCACAACCCTTTCAGCTTTGACTGGGAAACTCTCCCACGGACCTCTTGGGTCAACAGCACCCTGATGGCTCAATCGCTTAACAAGCCTTCCAAGATGCAATGGGACTAGCTGTCAAGCCCGCCTCCTTTTCCCAATTGGTGCCAATTTCCTTTTGCAACATGGCCACCCCAGTGGGTGCAGGGGGAGAGAAGTGAACCCTTTCCCTTCCTGAGATCAACACCAACACCTGGCCTCCAGCTCTTTGCTGTGGCCCTACCTAGAGTCTTGTTTCCAGCCCCTCGACTTTTTTCAAGTCTTAAAAATTGGCAGTTTCCATTTTCTTGCTCATTCAATGAGGATTTCTCAACTCTGTATCCACAGAAGTCAGCTCTCCAACCTGGAAGGCATTTTGGAGGGAGAGTCTATAGCTCTCACTATTGCTGAATGAGAAACGTAGACCTCGGGTTTTCAGAACTGAGTACACTTAGCAGGAAGATCTCTAGGGCTCCTGGCAGACAAAAGACCAGGTCAGAACTAAACTGTTCCCCTATCTAAGGGGAAGGGAAAGCGGAGGAGATGGGAACTGAGTGGAGAGCCCAGATCTTATAGGAAGAGTGAAAAAACCACAGGATATTTTAATTTATTATGGAAGAACAGGTCTAACTGCTCAATCACTGGAGGATACCAATCTGTTACTCTTGCTGGGTTCTGAATCTCATTCGCCCAATTCTAATACTCTAAATAGTTCATGCTAGCATGTGAATGAGAATTCACCCCCATAGTGTGACGTGGGAGAGGGGCTAACAATTTGTCCTCGGTATTTCTATTTGAGTCCAGGTGGGAGAATGTAGGCACCAACTCCTCTAGTTAAGAGCACATCCGGGAAAATTTGCCTTCCTCGGCTACAGATTTTGAAGCGTGGAAGATGGGTGGGTGGAGGGCAAGCAGCAGCTACACCAGTCCTGGGTTCTTCACACCCCAGTGGACTTTAAAAAGCACTAGCCTGGGGAGATTTTGATGAATGAGTTATTTACTAAGCTCTCCCAGAGGCCTCATATTGTTCCAGGCACTTAAGAAACAAGACTCAGTCAATCCTTCCCTTCCTAATTTACCTCACTGACCTACTACAATCCAACCCACCCACTTCACTCCTCTAACATCACTCTACTGGATCTTATCTTTCTTGCCACAGACCCTTCGCCTTCCCTCCCTCTTCATATCCAAAAGACTACCACTCTTCCCATCGTCAACACCCTCCTAAAAATCACATCTCCTCCAATAAGCCTTCCCTGACTACATCCCCATTTACCCTCCTTTCTGTATGACCTATACATTTGGGTTTGTACCCCTTAAGCAATTTGATCTTTTTTGACACAGCACTTATACATATCCAGCTGCAATTTATTTTAATGTCTGTCTCCCCCTCTAGTATGTAAGCTCTTTGGGGGGCACAGATCATGTCTACCTAGTCTCTTGTACTCCTCCCAAGTGCTCTGCTCTGCACGTAGTAAGCGCTCAATAACTATCATTAATTGAAGAGTTTCTGTGCTAAAGTAGGTTGCTTTAATGCACTAAGTGTACTCAATCCACACCAAGAGGCAAGGTTTCTGTTAGACTATTTTTTTTTTTTTGGCAGGGGTCTCCATCACTAGGTCTAAGATTTACTAACACTCTAGGTAGGTACTTACCAGTATCTCACCCTTTAGGATCGCAAAGTTAGGGTGGTGGGTAAATGTAGGAAAAGCAGGATGAGAAGAATAAAGGAAAAGAAACAAGGTAACAAAGGAGAAGCAGGAAGCACAAAAAACGGAAGAGGAAGACCAGAAAAACAGCAAAAGAAAAAAAAAATGACATGCTATTAATTATATTCACAGCGTTAATGTTTAATTCATTACAATCTTTCCAAACAAAAAAGCAACAACATATGTATTACCTATGGCAAGCATAAAACTCATGCAATGGTTACATTTCCCAAACATTCTTAATCATGCAAGTTTCAGACGCAGTTCCCAGATAAGAATGATGGGACAACTGCAGAATTCACTTATTTATTCATTTATTTAAAAAAAACAACCACCAAAAAACAAGCTACAAGGCTCTAGCTAGAACTGCCTCCCAGTATTAACTTCCATTTTCCGGAGAACTGTTCGGGATAACACCACCCATTTTCAAACCACTGAACAGACAGATCAACCCATACAAAGGCAGTGGCATTCTCACCAATAAACCTACTCCCTCAGACTAGCAGTTTAACTAGCTGCTCTCAGAGTTTTCCAGATGCTCACGACACTGTTAAAAATATTGAAGCGTATATAGTGTGAAATTCCACCGGCAACCTCGTAGGAAATCATATATTCAGACATCCACTTTCTATGAGGTAGCTTTGATGTTCTACACCCTGGTTATAGTGTTTTCCATTTCAAGGCACCTTGGGCATTTGGAAAAGTTGAGCCCTATCCTCACACACACACACACACACTCTCTCTCTCATCGGGTGAGGAGGGGGGTGGTCTCCAGTACCTGATTTGGGATGGCTCTTTTCTTATTCATTTGGGTGTTTCTCTGCTGTGCACTGGAAAAAAAGAAAAAAAAGCAGAGTGCAAGTTTTAGGCAGATGGTACATCAGAAAAGATGATGGCCATTCTGGGCTCCAGTGTGCAAACTGGGTTTCCCCCTTCAAGGTAATAACTGCTCAGCAAAAGGTGAGATGCAAAACACACAATTTTGAAAAATGCAGACAACTAGAGGCCAGGATTCTTTTCTCATTTGGAAAATATCCAGTTCTTCCGATTAAAACACCATATCTAAGCCAAATTCCCAGTCGTTTCTGAAAGCATCTGAAGCTTCCTCATCCACTTAATCAAACCCACGAGAGGCTCAGAGAACATTTCTGAAAAGCCCTGTTTCTAAGGAATTTCAGTCTGAGGAGTTATGGGAGCACATGACCACTCTCAGATCAAGCGCAGGCAAGGATCTCTTCCTCCCAAATTTTCAGATCACTTCTGACAAAAGCCCGTTTGGTCACCTACGCTGGTGTATCTGAGCCCAAGAAGATTAAACTTCTCCACAGTTAAACTGCAGATGCTCAGACCCACTTGACCTCTAGGGGTAGGCTCCACTTACCTCAGCCAGGGGACTAAAGTGTCAAGTTAAAAGGCAGAGAAGTCTTCCAACTTCACGTTTGAATCCAATCCAGAGGGCAGACCAGTTCAACCCCACACATTGTTCTTTCTTATGTGACGGTTCTCTGTTGCGGTTTGCAAAGGCTGAGACTAATTTGACTAGTCTCACTCAAATCAATGACATTTACTGAACGCTTACTGTGCGCAAAGCACTGTACTAAGCGCTGGGAAAGTACAATATAATAGAGTTAGGTGGTAGATGCGATCGCTGCCCACAGGGAGCTGTGCCACACGGTTACCTAATACTTTTGGATAATTCTCATTACAGGGATGACGATCAGATGTTGGTAGTGAGCGAGTAACTGGCCGTCTTTGGAGCAGAGAGGAAATTCCTATACCCCAATCTGTAAGGCCGAGAAATCACCCCAGTGGGTAAAAGAAGTGACCATTAATTAGGGGTCTTTGATTAATGGTCAATCAGGAGGCTAATAATAATGGCACTGATTAAGCACTTACTGTGTGCCAGGCCCTGTACTGAGCACTGGGGTAGATTCAAGCTAATCAGGTTGGACACAGTCCATGTCCCCTCGTGGGGCTCACAGTCTTACTCCCCATTTTACAGATGAGGTAGCTGAGGCACAGAAGAGTTAAGTGACTTGCCCAAAGTCACACAGCAGACAAGCAGCAGAGCCAGGATTAGAACCAAGGTCCTTTCGAGTCCCAGGCCCACAGGACAAGTTAAAAATCATAGTATTTTACTCCATCCTCATTTTGAAAATGAAAGTCTGGGTCCCACCAACCCTCAACCATTCTCACCCTGGGGCTTATAGCAGCATCAATTTTTTTTTTGGTGGTGCTTTTTTTTTTTTAAATGGTATGTTAAACATTTGTGCCAGGCACTGTACTAAGCCCTGGGATACACAGATGTTGGACGCAGTTCATATCCCACATGGGGCTCACAGCTTTAATCCCCCTTTTACAGATGAGGTAACTGAGGCCCAGAGAAGTGAATTGACTTGACCAAGGTCACACAACAGACAAGTGGCAGAGCTGGGATTAGAACACAGGTCCTCTGACTCCCAGGCCCGGGCTCGTTCCACTAGGCCATGTTGCTTCTCCCCTGCGTCATGCTACAGGCCTTAAAGGAGTAAGTCATGCTGCAGACTTTCAAGTAACCCACAATCACAAAAGGTGCCCGAGCCTGCGTCTTGACACGCCTCAAAAAAACTGGTGACGTACACCGAGGACTCCCAATTCATACATACACCAATCTTTGTTCACAGCACTGAAACATCATTCCAGGCAGATACCCACCCTGTCACAAGCTGCTCAGTATAGTAACAGCTGGGGTTATTGGGAGGAGGTTCAAGGATTCCAGAGGAAAGAGTGAGGTGGTCAAAGGAAAAACAGGAGAGATTGTGAGAAGGAGGAACTGTGAATGAAGTGTGAAAAGCAGAAACATAAAAGTGAGGTAAACAGAAGCAAATAAGAGGGGAAGGAGAGCGGTAACAACTGTCAGACCATTTGTTTTCATTCAGACACACAGTCAACAAGGAAAAGGGAGCTGGGTTGAACCCCAGAGCAAAAGTCTGTTGATAGGGTTTGTCTGACACTGGCCCAGAGATGGGCAGCTGGGACTGCATACTGTGCTTTTCTAGGGTCTTGCTCCCTCCAGGAGAAACAGAGTCAGTCTGTCTCTCGCTCTCTCTCTCACACTCATTCACTCACTCCTGACCTGGCAAAAACCTACAGCAGCCTATTGCCTCCTCCTTCCATAAGTCTCCCACAGGATGAAATGAAGACTCACTTCAAGGGTTTCAGTTCTTTTGTAATGCAGTGGCACCAGTTTCAATCAAATAATTGGTTCAGCCTGATCCCCGGACCAATTCATGGGAATGGTCAACCCCTCCAACCAAACCAAACTCTGGCAAATTTTACACAACAAGAGGAAAAAAAAAAGTGATAAGAGCTCTTTATGTTTACATTGGAAAAAAACTCAGGGGACATAAGAGGCGGTGCCCAGAACCAGCCTTATATTTGGTGGGGAGGGGTGTCCAGTACACTATGGGCCATTAATTATTTCCTACACGTGCAACTCTGACTACATATGGCCAAGTAGGAGTTGTCTGGGAACAGATTATTCTCCCTACCAGTCGGGGGCACCGACACCACTAGAATAAATCGGGGAAAAGGAAGGGAGATGGAGAAGGAGACATAAAATTTTTCACAATAAAAATTCACAAGCCGAAGCAACCGAGCTCAACGTTAACCTTACGGTCCCTCGTCACCGCCATGGAAATCCTCCGGGCCTCAGATCATTCAGGGTTTGCCTCCAGAGTGACCATTTCCAAGGGGAAGGGCGTCGTGGGATTGTCAGTGCCACACTCTGTAACTTGGCAGGAGCCGACTGCCATCCAAACTGGGAGCCGCCCCGATGGAAGTCGGACCACTCGGCCCGTAGCCCACCCAGGGAAACCCTAATGCCATCCTGGCTTCTTGGAGTCAGCCCAGCACACCCGGGTTCACTACCTGGATGGCCCCTTTGGGCACTTCCGCCTATTGGACCGAAACGAGCAAACGGCTGCTCTCCCCGAGCCTGCTAGACACACACACGGGATACATACTTAGCAAATCCAATGAAGTCCTCGTGATTTGTGTTGATGTACGACAGCTCGATGTCAATCAGAAGAAGAATCTGAAAAGGTGTTTGTACATTGGCTGTTATTTCATTTTTTTAAAAAAAGTTGTCACGGGGTGTGTTCACACATCTTTGGATCCCATGGGCTCTGACAAGAACTAGGAGCGCTCTGCGATCCTACCAGCAGAGGGGGCTCCGGAACCATTTTTGCCCCCCATCCGGACATTGGACTGCACCAGCACAGACTGGACAGAGATGGGCCGGGGGGTGGGGAGTGGGGGGAATGGGGGTCTCTCTGCAGGTCATGGTTTCAGTTACCTCTCAAGAGAATAATGGCA
Source organism: Ornithorhynchus anatinus (assembly GCF_004115215.2). Taxonomy (NCBI): domain Eukaryota; kingdom Metazoa; phylum Chordata; class Mammalia; order Monotremata; family Ornithorhynchidae; genus Ornithorhynchus; species Ornithorhynchus anatinus. The sequence goes on from NC_041750.1 coordinate 10,328,947, forward strand.
ATCGTTTGCTTCAATCGGATCTTCCAGTCGATCCCACTGGAGACCAGAACCCAACCACGCGGGGCAGTTTCGGTTTGAGTCGCGTGAAATCTGGGGCGGCTGAGCAGCCTCTTTCCCCTGTGGGAGGGGCCGGGACTCATCAGAAACATACCTGATCCTTTGTTCTTCCTTCTCGTTCCCTGATATAAGTGGTGACAATTCGCTCAGTTTCCTCTCGTAACCTGGGATATGAGCCAAGCTGTGGACCGGGGGAGGAAAATGGCAGGATCAGCTGGCTCCACAAGGCACATTAACCACGCCACTTTATACAAAAGCAAAACAGGCACGGGGGGGGGGGGGGGGAGATTGAAGAAGCCAGAAAGGGCTGGAGAATGCCCCAGTTTTGTCAGCATCAGCATTCGGCGGAGAGACAAAAACGGGGCAGTGGAGAGCAAGAGAATTAGAGAGATTCTTTTGCTGTTTTAGAAAGGCAAAGACGAAAAGGGGCATTCCAAGCTGGTCTTGCAGAAGTGCATCTGCCACAGAATTGGCGCTCATTTCCCCTCCCCATGGTCAGAAACAAAAAGGTCCCAAGTGCTACAGCATGAGCTAAGCAGCAAGGCAAATTAACGTGTGAGAGCAGCACTCCCAAAGCCCTTTGGTGACTTAGGCAGAGGTTATTCCATGAGCCCGTTAGCATTTTTATTTTTATTTTTTTTGAGGGGCGCATTGGTAGAAGGTTACATCTGTGCCATATGACTCCAAAAGGCAGCAGGTTTACCCATTTTATTTTTGAGACTGTTGGAAAGAAAGACCCATCAGTTCCCAATTTTTGGAAAGTTTAAAAAAAAAAAAAGACTTAAAAGTTGCCGAATCCAAGTTAACCTGCCAGGTCCCGTGAGCTGATATTTTCCAGATGTTCAGCAGTATATATTAAACAGATGAAAAAGATATTTGTAACCCATTACCTTTTCAGCACACTTTTTAAAGACTGTGGTCAGCTCTGAGACCACCAGATCAACACACTTCAAACTTGGCTCTCTGAGCTTTACAATCTGCTTTTTCACAATGGCTTCAAAGGCCATGTCAGGGGTGAAGAGACCCGTCCTGCGTCATGCAGAGCACGAAAGGGAGGTAGAAAGATGAAACACCAAAAGGCATTGCAGACCAAACACACAGTGACAAAGACATAAAGAGAAAAGAAAAGGTTAGTAACATGCATGTGAAAAGCCTCAGCATTTGCCCTAAAAAGCTGCTTCGGGGACAAGACCTAAAGGGGGTTTATCTGAAGTTGATTTGGGGTTTTTCCTTTTTTCTTTTCTTTTCTCCCTTTTAAGTAGGTCATAGTTTTTTTTTTGTTGTATGCCCAATGCATTGTGACTATTTGCCTGCCCCGGTCAGAAGTTTTCCAAACCAGGGGGTGGGGGGTAGGGGGTTGGGAGGGGAGGGGAGGGGAGGGGGGTGTTTCCTCAATTCTCAGAAACGAACAGAAAAGTTGGGTTCACTTGGGTACCTGGAATTTTTTGTCAGTTTAGCACACTCTGTAAGAGACTCTTTTCGGCCAGACTGATTCTCATTGAAGGAGCTTGGGAAGCAAATGCAGGGCTTCTCCAAATCGCACAGATCAAGAACACCACAGGCAAGATTTCCTGACTTAGAAAGACAACCCAGGACTCTTAGCATGCACACGCCACTGTGAAAGCATTTAAATTGCTCCGCTAAAGCAGGACACTCTGGGAAGTGGGGATGACAAGGGGTTTCAGCCTGGAATTTCAGGCCCATTGTAATAACTGGGCCAATCAAGGAACAAATGTTAGATGTAATTGACTTCAATTTTTCTTTGTTTATTTAAGCAACAGTTTGTCTTAAAAACCAGTTGCCACTAGTTAATAGCAGGAGATAGTTAATAACTAGTTTGCCAGAGATCAGCCTCTGATAATGCCAGCTTGGAAAGGAATACAACAAAAGCACTCGTTACGCTGTCACTGTACTGAGCTTCACGGCTCCTTATAACACGGCTCACAGAAACCGGTCAATCCTCCAGCGGTTTATTAGTACAGGACGCAGTGCCACATGTCTCCGAATAAAGCCGTGATAAATGGAGACTAAGATGACCACAGCTTTCTAAGAGGCTTGGTTTTCATTCTCCTCTGCTTCCCAGGGTGCAGCAAAGCAGCAGTTTAAATCACAATCAAGGCACATGCTCTGCTAGGTACCAAAATCCTAGGGTAACCTGCCCACCACTCTGGTAAACTCCTGAGACTATCCCTTAAGGCTGTGTTCCTCCCTGGCTACCTCCTTCACTTTGACAAAAGCTCTGGCTGCATATCACCCATGCTCCACCACCCCTATTGTCTGCTTCCTTATTTAAAAGGCCCAATTCCGCCTCATCTTCTGAAGGCCACGAAGGATTGCCACGCTCCAACAAAAAGGTCCAGCATCCTGCTCCCAATTGCCTGCCCTTTTGGGACGCATGAGGGTGGGTAGTGGGGCTGACCTGAGTTACCCTGTTTTCAATCAATCTCAATTGTTTGACTCTTCAGAAAAAGTCAGTCATTTGCTTTTGGGTTTTGTTTTTTTTAATTATTATTTTTAAAAATAACACTCCATTTCCTATTTGGAAGATGAGATCTGGGAAACTTTACCAGTTAGAGTAGGCAGGTTATCACACTGTGATCTTGGTACCGTCCCCCATGGTCCCCCGCAATTCCACAGCATCATTAATAGTGGGCTGGACTTGCTCCAGAGGGTTCAATACCTTACTGGTACACTGCCTAACTGTATTGATTAATTCCTGAATAACCAGGTCGACACATTTCAGACAAGGCTCTTTCAGCTTCACCACTTGCTTTTTCACAATGGCCTCGAATGCCAAGTCTGGGGTGAAGAGCCCCGTCCTAAGCACGTCCAGACATAAGAGCATGGGGTGGGGGGGGGGGGGGAGGGGGAAATAATCAAAAGAAAACAATTTTAAAGGCAACGGTTTGGTTAACTGAAGAAATCGTAGAAATCATACATCAGAGGGGCAGACTCCCACTCCCGCCATTAGGGGAATTCCCAATGCCAATAAGGGTACCAGTTGGGAAACTGAAGACATCACAATTGGAAATGACCCAAGTAATTAGCAGGGACAGATGGAGCCAGGCTTCCTCCAGGGTTAATGCATGGGGGTGGGAGGGAAGAGGCTAGGTTCCCAAGGAATGAAAGCTGGCCAACCCCCTACACTCCCACCCCAAACCCCCCCAACATGGGAACTCCCTTAAGTCTCTTTTCCAGGATTATGTGGTTCAAAGCAGATATTTCTCCAAGGCAAAATGAGACTAACCTCAGTGACAAAAAGGGAAAAAGGGGAGATTGACTTCTGTTGGATCAAGGGCATGAGGAGCTAGAGATGGGACCTCATCGATTTAAACCCTGCCCCCTATGAGAGCCAACTCAAAACAATTCAGAGGGAGTTAAGATGTCAGATGTCAAACTGCTTAAGGGGAACATTCGTCTGGCTCAGAGGACAGCTAGAGGGACAAGGCATCCAATAACCAAGTGCCTGTATGTTCCTGAAAATAAGCTTACAGTGTCCAAAAAGAACAAAAAAAAAAAAATCAGCAGCTTAAGATTCGGAGACTCAATGGACAGGGCTTCTGAAAAATGGTTACGCACTAAAAAGTGGTCATCTTTTTCTACTGCCATATTACTACTTGAGTACTTGCCTTACTCCGTGGATGTTTTTAATTGCATAGCTAATTTCTCGCCTTAAGTCTTTCTCATCAAATTCCATCTAGAACACAAACACAGCAAATATGCATGCAAATTAAACCACAGTACCGTTCAGCAGCAACTGAAAAACTGTCCCACAGATGAAAACAACTTTATATTTCTGCTTTGGAGGGGAAGCGTAAGTACAATCGAAAGGGCCACCTCGGGTTAGAAGGTGGCCCAGGGTTGGTTTCAGGGCCTTTTGGTTTCTCTGGACAAAAAGACAGCCTACCACCCGGCCCACATTCCCCCAAGGGGTTTTAGAAGAGGAGCATTTACTACTGGGTACAACACACTGTCCTAGGCACTCGAGAAGTACAAAACAATCAAGTGTCATATTTCCCTGCCCATGAGGAATTTATTCTCAGAGCAGAGACATATACCTTGGCTCCCCCTTTAAAAAAATAAAAGAAAATAAAGATAAAAAATCCCCCCCACCCCCACACAAAACAAAACTTTGGGAGGGGCAGAAGGAGAGGGAAGGTAATCCCTGGAGGATATTCAGCCCTATAAGGGTGGCACCTCCCCAGCTCAGTTTGCAAAGCAACGGAAAAAAACAGTGCTTGGGTAAGGCAGGCGGGCAGATGCACGTTCCTGTAGGTCATCTGAAGAGGTCTGCGATCGTGAAGCCCGGTAGTCTCGCAGGCTACCACAAGCAGCAAGGAGGGACCCTGGGCCCCCACAACTGGGCACTTCGGGTCGTAAGAAGTTGATAAGGAAAGAAGACCACAAGAAATGCGCTACTGGGTCAGGCCAGTTGTTCATCCAGCCCGGGATACCATCTCCGACCATCCAACAAAGGATGCCTGAAGGAACTGTGGGAAGCTTCTAGAAGTTGGAATCTGAGTACCCTCACTTCAGGATATTGGGCACGCCTTACCTCCCAACAACTCTGATAAAGTGTGCATCAGGAGAGAGCTATTTCTCAACCCTAAATCCTGAAAACTCCAGGCCACTAGGAACAAGCCGCTAGCTCCCCAGGTTCTTTCATAAGCAGACAACTTTGGTAAAAAGCGAATGGGTTCCAGGGGCCTCCACAGGCCAAGAGACAATTGCCCGAGATGACCCAGTCCTCTCTAGTCTGGGAAAGCTTTGGGACCTGATCAACCCTAAATAATTGCTCCTCTGCCGAGGGAAACAAGAGATACATGGTGTAAACTGGCATCACCTTCACAAGCTCAAATGGAAACCGCTCATGGAAGATGCGATTAATTCTTGCACCACCAGAAAGTTCCAGCGTGTCAACCTGATCTCCTGAGCCTTCAATTCGCTTTTCAAAGTCCACAGCAAATTGCTGGACCATCCTAAAAAAAACACAAGACAAAAATCAAAGGCTTCAACCTTTTTTTATGGTATTTGTTAAGCGCTTACTATGTGCCAGGCACTGTACTAAGCGCTGGGGTAGATACAAGTTAATTAGGTTGGACACAGTCCCTGTCCCACACCAGGCTCACAGTCTTACTCCCCATTTTACAGAAGGAGTAACTGAGGCACAGAGAAGTGAAGGGACTTGCCCAAAGTTACACAGATGATTTGCGGAACCGGAATTAGAACCCAGGTCCTCCTGACTTCCATGCCCCTGCTCTATCCACTAGGCCACGCTGCTTCTCTAGGCAGTGGGAAAATGGACCAAGTTTTATCGCCCTAGAGAACAAAACAGGGGTGGGTATTTTCTTGCAGAAAACACCCCAAAAGGTGCACATTAAGTCTGGGCAGTTAGCAAGGTTTTGAAGAGACCGTAGCTACAAGAAAGCCAACGTACAGCATCAAGGCAGTACTGAGCTTCAATGCTCACAGTTCTACTAAGAATCTAAAATGAACGTCGAGATGATGCGAGTGGCCTGACTTGGCCGACACGCCGGCCACCAGTTCACTCAGGGTGACCTGTTCAGGCAGAAAGGCAACATGCCCCTCCTGCCAATGGCCAAGCCCAAGTTTATTTTCCCTCTTTAGAAAGGATTCTTCAAGATAAGAGGCATGTCCTTGGGAGTGATATTTTCTTGGGTTAATCATTACATGGCAATCCACTCCTTTTGGCCAACGATTCATCGCCAGGAAATTTCCTGTACCTGCCTGTTTAGAGACAGAGAGAGATCCAAAATTCCCTCATCTGCATCTATGTGACCAACAAGTAGACAAATGAAATAGCTCCTCAATACTGATGGATGCCAGTGATTGATAGGGAGCTTCTCAGGTCAGCCAGAATCACTTCGGCTACAACCTGTCCAATTAACAATCCCTCCCAACTGAGAGGGGATGTGCGGAGCACAGGACAACACGAGCAGCTCACTGTGGTCCACAGCCCTCAAAGGGCCAAGTCGCGTGAAGACCACCACCACTAATAAACTCCAAGGTAGCTTGATGTTTAAGAACCCTTCGTGGAAAGTCATCTTCAAGTACTCCCCAGAAGCCCGGCCGGAGAGTCAGGTCATTCGCTATTCAGTTGGAACGTGCGGTAGAGGGATGCCCCGTTTCCCCCCGCCACAGTCATCGCTCCTGGCCTGGTGTCCAAGGCAGGAAATGAAAATAATGCCCGGGGCCTTTTAAATGAACCACCTGGATTCTTTTTAGCAAGAAAAAAACAAGAAAAAACCACACACACCAAGCAAGTCAGTTCCCAAGACAAAGGAGGTGTCCAATGCTAAAGAGGTTGAGGGCACAGGTTGGAGGGGAAAAAAAAAAACAAACAAAAAAAAACCCAAACAAAAAACAAAAACAAAAAACCAAAACGTACTGCAGAAGTGCTTTGGTTTTCCGGGTAGGATCGTCAGGGCGGAAATTCTTGTATTCTTCAACTTCCTTCTCCAGGGACAACAGCTGGCTCTGGAGTTTACTGCGCAGAGAGGGCAGAGACTCTCGAATGTGATTGGTCAATTGCTACATTGAAAGAAGTCAGAAGTAGGGTCAGTATAAGTCCCTGGGGCGGGGGGAGAAGGAGGGGAGTCCTTGCTAAATACTATTAACCCTGCATACGGCTTGCCCATTCTTCTCTTGGAGCCAAGCAAAGGGATTTGAGAGCACGTGCAAAACATCTTCGGGAGGAAGACTAGGGAACGTGCTACAATGTCTAGCCTATCTCCGGAACAATTTATGTGCTTGGGAGGTTACCCATGGTGCTAGGTTTCCAAATCCCAAGCAGGCCAAATGCACTTAGATGGGCTAACAAGTCAAGGGTTCACAGCAACTGGATAGCTCCTTGGCAGCCCGCTTTCTCTGCTTTGGCAAAATCTCGCTACTACTCCTTATGATTGCCCTCACTTCAGATGGAGTTTTTCTATTGCACAAGTTACTTTCACGGAAAAAAGTTTCTCTTTCCTCCTGTTATCTGAGGTGCCTGCTGCCACTAACTCAACCTGCCCTGCCGGGCTATACATTCCATTCTCAGAGGCGACATATGGCATGACATGTTTACAGAGGAAGGCATTAACATTCTTCATCCTCTTCAAACACTTGGCTTTTTTGCCTCACTGATTTTTAGAGTGGCTTAACCTAAAAGCACTCAATAACCAGAACCTAATTATATGAGCCAAGGGATATCACTAATATTCCCACCTACCAGACTTCGGGTAAACCATTTCCCACCCAAGCTGGAAGGGAATGGAAAAAGCTCGCCCAGTGACCATTCTATACCTGGTTAAGGGTTTTCTGTAAATGGGGTGTGCCCATACGATCAGCCATGTGCCTGTATGCTGGGTGAGAGAGGAAAAATTTCCTCTCAGCTGCAAGCGCCGCTCGGATATCCTTCTTGCCGTCTATATCCTTCTGGCTCCGATTCACCACTCCAATATAGCCTGCAAGGAGACCACTGGGTTTTATTCTCAAATAGGCGCGCCGGCCATGGGACGTGAAAACTCAAACGCACTCATGCGGTCTTCTAACAACGCTGAGGTGAGAACTACTTTTTAGCGTTAAAATTCACACCGATAGAGATCTTATTCCCCACTCAAGAAATAACAGTTATCTTCTGTGGTTAAAGCCAGGGTTGTTTAGTTGAGTTTGAGTCAAAAGAGTTCTGAATATTTCCCCACTCCTATCTCCCATTCAGATTCCTGACCGAAGATTCATACCTCTTCTTAAAGGCAGCAACTTGTTTTCAAGCACGTCCCTGGCATCTGTGCCTTCATCCATCAGATCAAGCTTGGTGATAACACCAATTGTCCGCAGGCCTGAAAAAGTCAGAGTTAGGAATTTGTTCCTTTTTACTTGGTCCCTCAGAGTGTACACACTTGGTTCACAGAAGAACTGAGATGGGTACAATTTGCTGTAGAACAGATGTTGCAACATTTTACTCCATCAGGTCAGAACCCCTGAGGAGAGGCTTAAACACCATATGGTGGCTAGCCACCCTAATTTTCAGCCTAAAATGTTAAAGTGCAATCAACTTTTTTCAGGGTGAACTTTCCTTTCCTAGGACACTAGCACAATCCTTCATGAATCCCTCAACTAATGTTATTCAATATGGTACCACCATTGCACATTTCAGCCAATCACTTGTGGAATGGCCACCACTCAGCCTCTGACCTAATTGGGTGGGGGGTCGGCAGGAGGGCAAGGAGAGTAACGAACAGAGGAATAAGAGCAACAGCAAGAATTAGTGGGTTAAGTTCTGAATTGGGAGTGGGGGTTAATGGGCTGGAAACACCAGACCACATTTTGGATCATATCGTCAACTATTCCATCCAGTCAACAACTTCTTCAAAGGACAAACCTTTGGCTCAGTTCTCTCTTTTTAAAAATACTACTTGTTAAACACATAAGTTTATTGTGTCCTAAGCTCTGTCCTAATCACTGGGGTAGACACCAGATAATCAGGTTGGACACAGTCCCTGTCCCACATGAGGTTTCCAGTCAAGTAAGAGGGATTGAGAATTAATCTCCATTTTACAGAGGAGAAAAACAGAGGCATAGAGCAGGGAAGTGACTCGCTGAGGTCACACAGCAAAGTGGCAGAGCAGGGATTAAAAGACAAGTCCTCTGACTTCCAGGCGCCTGTGCTCTTTCCGCTAGGCCACCCTGCTTCTCTTGTCTCTTGTGACTTTTCCTCTTGCAACAAACTTTTTTTTTGGGGGGGGGGGGGAGGGAGGAGGAGAGAGAAGTCAAAAGCTCTTCTTCACGTGATGTTTCCTCACTTATCGGAGAGCCTAACAATTAGAACTGACTCTGAGAGAACAAGCATCCAATCTGGGGCTACTTATTTTACCTTGAGGATCAACTTCTTTGGCCAATTTGAGGGCATCGGAATTTGCCAGATCCATGTTTGCTGGAGTGACTGCCAGGATCAAGCTGCTCTCTCTGCCAATGAACTGAAGGATCATTTCCTTGATCTGGTACTCAATATCCTGAGGCTGATCGCCCACTGGTACCTTTGTAATACCCGGAAGGTCAATCAAAGTCAAATTCAGCACTAGAGGAAGAAAAAATTGAAGGAAAGTCAACTTCAAGGGGTGCAAAAATCAAACAGGCATATTTATTGAGCATTTACCATATGCAGAGCACTGTACCAAAAACTTGGAAGAGTACAAGCTAACAGAGTTGGTAAAAATTCCCTGCCCAATCAATGGTATTTATTGACTGCTTACTATGTGCAGAGCACTGTATTAAGTGCTTGGAAGAGTATAAGAGTATGGAAGAGAAATAGCATACATGTTCCCTGTCCAAAACAAGCTTAAAGTCTAGAGGACCATAAAAGACATAGAAAAATCAGCATCAACTCTGCAACTCGAATATCATCCAGGCCTGAATCTACATTTCTCAAATGTGGGCAGGAGATACAGAGAGCAAGATTTAAAGCGTCTCATTTGAGAACTGCCTATTTAGAAGGAAAGACCAATGCCTCAAGATTCCACAGAGTATAAAATCATCAATTTAAGGGCTTTATTTGGGAAATCAATCTGATTTTATATTAGAGGCCCATGGGGTGAACCCTTCCGGTAAGAGTCGGGCAATGAGGGAATCACCCAAAAGTAATTTGCTGTTGGGGTTTTGTGTCATCTTCCAAAATAGCCACACTGCATGTGCCTTTCTAATCCAGATCTGCTGTCGGAGAAGGGGAAAGAGCACCGTACTGTGATTCTAGCCCCAACTGGTCTACCTTGCCATCAGTGGTGAAAGTTTCTGACCAAAACACATCTTAGTATGTTCCACGAGGTGATCAGGACCAGCAAGAATCCTGAAAAAATAGCAGGCTAGTATGGGCCGCTATCAAGGCATGCAACCATCTGGTGTGTTAAGGTACTGTCGCACAGAGTTGACACTCTGCTGCAATCACACTGGCCATAAATGGCCAAAATGCATGTCAAAACCTTTTTGTGGGTGTGTTTTTTTTGCTGTGGTTTTTTTGCACTTTGCTGCAATCCTACTCTTTTGTTGCACTCCATGCCCTGGCAGAAAAAAAAAAAACAAAAAATGACTGACAGGGATAAGGGTGATGTCTATAATAAATTACTCCAAGGTCCATCCATCATTCCCAACAGGAGACTCCCACCATCGATATAGAAAAATAAGACAAGCCATTTTCACGTAACAAGGCAAATTAATTTTTGTTTAGCCTTGCTTACCATGTGGTGAATAGACCCGCAGGTTTATAGGAATGGAGGAAATGCCTTTATTGGTTCCTGTGACCCTGTCTGTCTCTGCTTCGATCTCTTGCCGGACCTCATCAAAATCTGTAAACTTTCTGGATTTACAATGCAAGAACTCTGCATACTCTGAAAGAGAAAAAACACACCATTAAAGGGTTAGGTTCAAACCTGCTTCTACCAAAGACAGAGCACAAGTGATTCATTTCTCATCTTAGCACAACCTGGGGTGGCGAACCAAAAAATAAAAAAAGGCACCCAATTCTCATACCGTTCAAATATGCCAATCCAATTTCAAGAACTCTTACCATATGATGTGTAAACATAAAAAAAATTTGATTAGAAATATCAGAGGGTCTCTTCAGTCCAGTAACCTATCTCTGACAGTGGCACCAACAGATGTCTGGAGGAAAAGTGTGATAGTTGTCTTTCTTGACTTTCGTAGTTACAAATAAACCTTGTAGTCCCCCTAAGTTTTCTCTCTAACAATCCATGGCCAACTCACGGTCAATGAATGTATCTCAATTCTTCTCAAACCTTCAAACATCTCTAACTTTTCTCTAAATCCTTCTTTGAGCCTATTAATGTTTTCCACCTGTACGCCTAAGTTAACAAATTCCACATGCTTGCTCTTCCCCAGTGAAGAACTGTCTCTTATTGGTCTTAGATCTTCTTTATTCACGCTTTAATGGATACCTACTTCTGGATTTGGGGCATATGGTGAGCAACAATGCCAGGTTCACCTTGCCCAAACTTATCATGATTTTGAAGACTAATTACATTCCCTCAGCTTTCATGTTTGCAAAGTGGAGGCTCCTAATCTTTTCAATCTATCTTGGCTCAAAAACTAAACCAGCACTTGTTTTCACTGCGACTGCCCTAACAGGGTGGCCTGTTAGATGCTTGGGTCACAGCCATTCACTGGGTAGAACCACCATGTACTTTCAAACAGGTCTGGTGAACACTAGCAAGGAAAATGCAGGGAAGGAATGGACAAAAACAAACAAGGAAAAAAACCCCATCCTACATGACTCAGAGAGCAAAGAGGCTGGTTCGCCTTCATTTCCCAGAGGCCATTAAGGCATTCTGCGAGGAGTCTGCCTTCTCTGCCATTGGTGGAGAACCACACCCCATTCTGGGCAGACCTAGACAGAGCTTGGCTTTTCTAAGGTATTTCCAAGAGGAAAATCCTCCTCCCTCCCTTTGCTTGCTGACTGCCTGCTCCTCCCAGGTCTGTTCCTGCCAGAAGAAGATTTCCATATGGTGAAATTGGTTGGGTGGAGAGAAACAATAGTTGTGGTAAAATAAGTCAGGGACATTTGGTATGCTAGTTTTCACCCCTTTCCCACCGTTGCAGGCCTTAACCAAGTCACTGCCCCAAAGTCTCTTTTCATCTGTGAGTAGCTTGCAGTTGAATCCTGCTGAATGTCTTCTGACTGTAATGCTGATTAAACAATGGCATTGGCCATTATTTCGCCTTTGAATCTAAGTCAGCTGGGGTGACCAAATTTCTGTGGCGCTAGCAATCAGATCCTGGCCAGCCTCCCTACTCCTCCTGGATGTACTGAATATGAAGGATTGATATTGTTAATTTTAATCTTTGCTTAATGTAAACCAGCAAGGCAGCCCCACAGGCCTCAGGCATTTCCTGAGTCTAACAGACCCTTGTCTCCAACTCTGCACTATGAAGTATTTTTATTAAACCTTCAATGCTCTCTTTATTATTTCCATGACTGGCCAAAGGTTCTTGTTTATCTCTTCCTGCATTAACATCTTATGTAGGACAATAAGCTTTGCAACCCTATTTACGAACAAACAAATGTCGATGCACTTTCAATCCTTAAACTCCTCTAGCTCTTTGCACTGTTGGCCATTAATAATGAAATACGTTGGATCGAGAGTTGGCTAAGCTCGACACAAAGGGATCGCTCATGATCAGGATACACTAATCCTCATCATAACAGACTTCAGCTGTGAAAGGTTACAAATAGACAGAGGTAGCTGCAAGTTCCACTCTGCTCATCAGGGACACTATGACTATCTGTCTCTGTTCCAGTATTTGGCCAAATAAATTTGCACAGATTTCTGTTCAGATAGGGGAAGCAGCATGGCTCAGTGGAAAGAGCCTGGGCTTAGGAGTCAGAGGTCATGGGTTCGACTCCCTGCTCTGCCACTTGTCAGCTTTGTGACTGTGGGCAAGTCACCTAACTTCTCTGTGCCTCAGTTATGTCATCTGTAAAATGGGGTTTAACTGTGAGCCTCATGTGGGACAACCTGATTACGCTGTATCTACCCCAGCGCTTAGAACAGTGCTCTGCACATAGTAAGCGCTTAACAAATACCAACATTATTATTTCTCTATCCAGTACATTTCCCTTGCTCAAAAGGTAAAATGTTCCAACTAAGCCCTCATTTCCTCCTCTCCCTTCTGTGTTGGCCTTGCACTTGGATTTGGACCCTTTATTCAGCCCACCCTCAGCCCCACATCGCATATGTGTATATCTGTAATTTATTTAGATTATTGTCAATCTCCCCTTCTAGACTGTAAGCTCCTTGTGGGCAGGGAACATGTCTACCAACTCTGTTATATTCAACTCCCAAACACTCAAATACCAATGACTGGTTGAAATACTGGTGCTGCACTTATCCTAGGGACTAGAGGGTTTTTTTTTTAAATGGTAGTTGTTACTATGTGTCAGGCACTGTACTAAGCACTGGGGTAAATACAAGCTAATCAGGTTGGACACAGTCCACGTCCCACATGGGGTGCTCAGTCGTAATCCCCATTTTACAGATGAGGTAACTGAGGCACAGAAAAGTGAAGCAACTTGCCCAAGGTCACAGTAGACAAGTGGCAGAACCAGAATTTGAACCCAGCTCCTTCAGACTCCCAGGCTCTTGCTTTATCCATTAGGCCACGCTGCTTCTCTAATTTAGCAGGAGAATCCCAAAGGAAAAACACATTCTACAGACTCGCACCTCCTTTTAAGAGTGCAATCTTTTCAACCAAGTGGAAGAGATCAAGAAGTTAGGATCTTGGTGGAAGAAAAGGAGAAGAAATTAGTTCCACAAATGAAGAGCAGAGGGCAGAGTTCTCTAGCCAGCACACCGCACTAGCAACCCTGAACCAGCGTTGAGACGAGAACAAAACGTATCCCTCACTAGGCTTAATTCTATAAAATAGGAGTCCTGCATAGGCTCAATACTGTTCACAGCCCTCAATTCAATCCATGCAGCAAACTGGTCCGTGGGAAAGGTGATCGGAATTTAAAAAGGTCCATCGTTGCTCTTAGCAATGCCAGTCTCGGGGTGTGTGTGTGCGCGCAGACTCTGAACTCATCCCAGAGATACAGCTTAACTCCTCAGAAGATACTATGCCCAGGTGAGTTTGGGAATGGAGTACAGCAAAGAAGCCAGGACAAGTCTCATGCATTCCTGGAGATCCTAGCTAGTGGGGCAATGACATTCAGCTCCAAATCCATTTGAGAACAAGAATCTATCTCCTCCACCTGTCTTTCTGACCCCATCCCTCCTCAAAACAACGGTCTAGACTGTAAGCTAGTTGCGGCCAGGGAACACGTCTACCAACTCTGTTATACTGTACTCTCCCAAGCACAGCACTGGGCTCCAATGGGCTAAAATAAGTATTTTAGACCCCATCACCAACATAAAATGACAGTGAATAATTACTGCTCGGGGTTGGACAGCTAGCAGCATCTGGCTAAAGATGAGTCAGCCTCATGATGGCAAGAGTTCTTCTTCAGGTGCCATGTGAGCAGCTTTTCAGCCACTGCATGAATAGTTTATGAAAAGCATTGAAATAAGAGAAATCCTCCAAGGGATCACATTTAGCAGGTCGCGATGAAGCGTCTTGCCTTGGACACTTAGGAAAATGGCTCTGCTTGTGATTCGTTTTAGCTGTAGTATGGAGAAAGGAAGTCAGAGGTCAAATTTTCTAGTCATCCATCTTTTCCAACCACCACAGAGAAACCAGGAACTGCTAATGAGTCATTTCCTTGGGGAGCTCATCCGCTCCCATGGCTCCAACTACCCCTCTTTGCGGATGACTTTGCTACCCCCAACTGCTCACTTCCTCTGCAATTTCACACTTCCCCTTGCCTCCAGGACACCTCCATATAGATGTCCCCACTGGCACCTTAAGCTCACTATCTCCAAAGCTGAACTCCTCCCCTTCCCTCCCAAACCCTCACCTCCAACTATCAGAACTGACGAAATTACCACCCTCCACGTCTCTCAAGCTCTCCCCGCCTTGACTCCTCTTTCAACCCCCATATTCAGTGTGTGCCGTCAAATCCTTCCGGCTCTTCTGCCACAACATTTCCTAGATCTGTCACTTCCTCCCTGTCCAGATGGCCATCAAGCTGATCCGGGCACTTGTCATATTTTCGTATGACTACTGCACCAGCCCCCCTCGCTGATCTCCCTGCCTCCTGGCCATACTGGACATCGCTGTCCGGATCATTTTTTCTAAAAAGGTCATCTGCACACGCCTCCGCTCTCCTCAGAAACCTTCAGTGGTTAGCCAATCCTCTCTGCCTAGCACTATTGGCTTTAAAGCACTATCAGCCACCTCCCTCTATGTATCCACTCTTTCCCCCCTCCTCCACCATGTACTATTCCCAACTGTCCATTTCCTTCTCAAGCTATCCTGCTCATTGTGCCCCATTCTCATCTTTCCCACCTCTCACTTCTTGCCCACTGCCTTCTTTCCCTCAGCCTGGAATGTCCCCCTGCCTTCCCCACCTCCTCCACCTGCCCATCTTTAAAGTTCTCCTACATCTCTTCCAGGAGGCCTTCCCAGATTCATTTATTTTCTCTCCTAACTACTTCAAGCATTATGCACTTGTATACCTCACAACCATCCAAAGAATACATATATGTATAATCCTGTATATACCAACTTACAAACCCTACTACTTAAGCACCAATTCACACACATATTCACTTCCTACCTTTAAGTTATTTCAGTGTCTGTCTCCATGAACTAGATCTTAAGCATTTTATTTCCACTGCATACCCAAGTGCGTGGTACAGTACTTTGCACAGAGTAAGCACTCAAATACTGACTGCAAATATGTAGACATAGACAAGAAAAGCCAGGGCGTAGTTGTAGTTTTGTGAACAAATGAAAATTTCAAAATGCCTTTATTCTAATAGATAATAACCTTCAATTACAAATCTTATGCATGTGGGAATTAATATCAAAGAACTTCCAAAATCTTAAGATTTTCCAAATATACCACTGCAAGTACACATAGATTTACCTAGTAAGCAATTCATGACAAAAAAGTGACCATAAAGTCTGCCTAGATCAAGGAGTGGGAAATGATTTATCTAAGTGGTATTTGTTAAGTGCTTCCCATTTGCCAGGTACTGTACTAAGCACTGGGGTAGATAAAAATAATCAGGTCAGACACAGTCCCGGTCCCACGTGGGGTTCACAGTCTTAACCCCCATTTACAGAAGAGGGAACCGAGCCTCAAAAAGTGAAGTGACTTGCACAAGACTACACAACAGACAAGTGGCAAAGCCAGGATTAGAACCCAGGTCCTCTGACTCCTAGACCCATGGCTCTGTCCACTAGGCCAAGCTGCTTCACAGCTTGAGGGTCACTTATCACGTTGTTGAGAGGGAAGTGAGAGTGCAACCACTTCTGCTCATGCTGCTTCCAGGTAGCCAGAAGCCTAAACACTTGGGGGGGGGGGAGAACCTTAGGGGAGAGAGGCTGTCATGTGGGGCTGGAGAATTGCTAACTGCACCTGTGGCTGGCTCAGGGGTAGAGGCTGTCGGCCCACAGCGCGAGAGGTGGAGGCTGTCGGCCCACAGCGCGAGAGGTGGAGGCTGTCGGCCCACAGCGCGAGAGGTGGAGGCTGTCGGCCCACAGCGCGAGAGGTGGAGGCTGTCGGCCCACAGCGCGAGAGGTGGAGGCTGTCGGCCCACAGCGCGAGAGGTGGAGGCTGTCGGCCCACAGCGCGAGAGGTGGAGGCTGTCGGCCCACAGCGCGAGAGGTGGAGGCTGTCGGCCCACAGCGCGAGAGGTGGAGGCTGTCGGCCCACAGCGCGAGAGGTGGAGGCTGTCGGCCCACAGCGCGAGAGGTGGAGGCTGTCGGCCCACAGCGCGAGAGGTGGAGGCTGTCGGCCCACAGCGCGAGAGGTGGAGGCTGTCGGCCCACAGCGCGAGAGGTGGAGGCTGTCGTTGCCATTGTTTTTTCGAGATGTTCTTCCCCTTGACTATTTATTGCCATTGTTCTTGTCTGTCCGTCTCCCCCGATTAGACTGTAAGCCCGTCAAACGGCAGGGACTGTCTCTATCTGTTGCCGACTTGTTCATTCCAAGCGCTTAGTACAATGCTCTGCACATAGTAAGCGCTCAATAAATACTATTGAATGAATGAATGAAAGGCTGTCGGCCCAGAGCGCACTAAATACCCCTACTTTAAAGTTTCCTCAACTGTAAAATTGGAATGCAATACCTGCTCTCCTTCCTACTTAGATGGTAAGCTCCATGACAGGGACTGTGTCCCACCTGATTAACTTCTATCTGCCCCAGTCCTTAGCAGTACTTGACACACAGTAAACACTTAAATGCCATTAAAAAAAATGGAAAGATAAAAATGGCTTTAAGTACTGTAATTTCAACTTTAGATTTCCACTTCACGGTCCTGGAAGAGATCCTCATATCCTACCATATTGATTCCTTCACAAAACTGCTGGTGGCAGGTAAGAGAATTAAGAAAACTTGCCAATGAATAGTATTATCATACTCTCACGCAAAGCTCATACTTTTTCAGACTTTCTTCTTTCACCGGGCCTGACAACCCTCT
The DNA here is from genome assembly GCF_004115215.2 of Ornithorhynchus anatinus. Taxonomy (NCBI): domain Eukaryota; kingdom Metazoa; phylum Chordata; class Mammalia; order Monotremata; family Ornithorhynchidae; genus Ornithorhynchus; species Ornithorhynchus anatinus. The sequence goes on from NC_041750.1 coordinate 10,346,100, forward strand.
GGGCAATAGCAGTTTTACTTGGAGGAAAATTGAGGCCCAAAGAAGGGAAATGAGTCAGTGTCTAAACCGGCTCTAACTCCCATCCCAGAATTCCAGCCACTTTCAAAATCCCTCAAGTTTTGGCTCCTTTTAACCACACAGACTGGTGAAGATAGATCCCAAATATTTAGAAATGCTATATTCCACATCAATCAGTGATATTAAGGGCATACTATATGCAGAGCACCGGATCAAACACTTATTAAAACATCTGGAAAAGCTACAAACAGCTAGATCTTACTGTTAGGCTAACCAGTCTCCTTAGGAATCGGATTTTGGATAATTTTACCTTTTTTAAAACCAAATTAATATTGATTGAGAATACAAAGTCACTAAAACTTGCCTGAATGAGACCAGTACAATTCTATTCAAACTAATTATGCTCTAAATAAAGATAATTATGGTAGGGCATTTTTGCTTCTACCATTTGGACTTTGTCCCGTATAGGCAAGCTGCTCATCCAAGTTCTGTACCAACTCAGAAAACTGATTAGCTTCCAGAGTTATTCTCAAATTCAACACTGCCTTCACACAATGCTATTATCATATCCAAATGTCCACTCGGTCATTATATGCTGTAGTTTTCCCCACTATCGACAGCCCATGTTTCGTCTAGTAGATAAATGAAGATTCAGATATGCAAGAAGTCAATACTCGGTACAGACCTAGGTAAGATTAGTTCCTAACCAGAAGCCTTGATGGAAAGGCGCTCAGCTGACCTACAGCATGGAGGTAGAATTTCTGATCAACCCCCCCATTAAGGAAAGCTTGTGCTCTAGAATGCCTGTCAACTGCTATCCCAGGCACGTGGACATCTGTCTCTTTCAACACCACATTCCCTCCAGATAGACAAACTATTCAGAGACCGTTCCCTTCATAGTGGTTTAGCCGCAACGTAGTTAAAAAGCATGCATTATGGAAGAACTCCAGGGGCTTTTTTGGGAATCATTTGAATTTTCACAACAGGAAGTCAGGACACGCCTATTTTTTACGGTGTCTTAAGCACTTACTAAGTGCCAGGCACTGTACTAAGCCCTGGGGAAGATACAGTTCATGGGGCTCTCAGCCTCAGTCCCCATTTTCCAGGTGAGGGAGCTGAGGCACAGAGAAGGGAAGTGACATGCTCAAGGCCCCTTAGCAAACAAGTGGCAGAGTGGCAGTTAGAACCCAGGTCCTCTGACTCCCAGGCTCAAGCTCTTTCCGCTACACCACGCTGCCTGGATGTGACCAAGAACACCACTAACTTTTTGCTAACAGTAAAGAGGGTAGACAATCAAAATGCTTTAGTTTGAAAGGTAGAAATATAGGCAAAGAATAAGCAAATCTAAATGACTGCCACACCTCAAAAAAAGTAAGTTAAAAAAAATCTTATAATACTTTCCCTTCTTGGAGGCATCAGTAATTACTGGGTCAAGAGAGCCTTAGGCATATAGAATAGTAGCTAAACAGAGTTCTTCCTCCTGGAGGTTATCTGGCGCATACCCCTACCCCCCACCAATACACACACCCCCCTCTTTAGTCCCACCCCAATATACCTGTTTTGGAGAAGATGAGCTGAAGGATGAGGGGACGTCTGGTAACGATCCCTGATCCACGAGGAAGGAAATCCCTGTAAGAAGCAAAACAAGAAGTTAATCATACATCCAGTTATTACAAAAGAGTGTGGGGTAGTTTTTCCTTTTAATAGACACTGTACTAAGCGCTGAGGTCTCCCTAGTTAGAGGGGCTGGAGAGTTGACAGAACAGTAATGGAGCCTTCTATCCCAGGGTAACTTGAAATTAGCCTAGTAGTTTCATGTATTTTTTAAGGAAAAACAAAGCAGATAAGTAAAGAATTGTTCTTCATAGCCTGAAGTTAGACTAATGAATAGTCCTCTCGCCAGTAATAACAACAGCAGTATTTGTTAAGCACATACTATTTGCTAAAGACTGTATTAAGCACAGGAGTAGATACAATGCAATCAGAACAGAGACCCTGTCCCACCAGGGGCTCAGCCTAAGGGAGATGGAGAACAGGTGATTTCATCCCCATTTTACAGATGAGGAAACAGAGGCTCAGAAGTGAGGTGACTTGTTCAAAGGTCACCTGGCAAAAATGACATGGCTGGGATTGTCACCTGTCTTCATGGACAGTCTTTCTAACCTTATCTCCATCAAAAGGAGAATGAATATGTTGAGGTGGCAATAATAAGGATCACTTTGATTGAATTCAGACTTAACATATTTATTGCGCACTTACGTGCAGAGCACTGTACTAAACGCTTGAGTACAATGCAACAACACACATTCCCTGCCCACAATGTGTTTACAGTCTAGAGGGGAAGACAGAAACAAAATTACAGGTAAGTATATAAGCGCTATGGGGCTGGAAGCAAGGATGAATAAAGGGAGAAAGTCACGGCGACGCAAATGGGAGTAGAAGAAAAGGAAAAGAGAGCTAGTCTGGGAAGGCCTCTTGGAGGAGATGTGCCTTCAATAAGTCTTTGATGGTGAGGAGAGTAATTGTCAGATAGAAGGAGGGAGGATATTCCAGGCCAGAGGCAGGAGGAAGATGAGAGGTCGGCGGCGAGATAGACGAAATCGAGGTACAGTGAGAAGGTTAGCATTAGAGGAGTGAAGTGTGCGGTCTGGGTTGCAGTAGGAGAGTAGCAGGGAGAGGTAGGAGGGGGTGAGGTGATGGAGAGCTTTAAAGCCAGTGGTGAGAACTTTCTGTTGGATTTGGAGGTGGATGGGCAACCACTGGAGGGTATGAGGAGTGATTTATTTATATTGTCTGTCTGCCCCTCTAGGCTGTAAGCTCATTTTGGGCAGGGAATGTGTCTGTTATGTTGTACAATCCTAAGCACTCAATACAGTGCTTTGCACAGAGTAAGCAGAGTAAGGACTGAGGAATGGGGAAACACGGACTGACGTTTTTGTAGAAATATAATCTGGGCAGCAGAATGAAGTCTGGCCTGGAGTGGGGGGCAGTTGGCAAGGAGTCTGATACTGTAATCAAGACGGAAGAGGAGAAGTGATTGGATTAATGTGGTAACAGTATGGATGGAGAGGAAAGGGCAGATTTTAGCGATACTATGAAGGTCGAACTGACAGGATTTAGTGATGGATGGAATATGCGGGTTGAATGAGAGAGGAGTCAAAGATAACGCCAAGGTTACGGGCTTGAGAGACAGGAAGGATGGTGGTGTCATTCACAGTGATGGGAAAGTCAGGGGGAGGACAGGGTTTGGGTGGGAAGATAAGGAGTTTTATTTTAGACATGAATTCTACCCAGCCCACTATGTCCAGCCAAAGTAAAAATGACAATGGAGTCTCCTGTCATCGCGAATAACAGATGGGCTTCGATCCTGAGACTTCAGCACAGAAAACTGACGACGGAATAGTCTCGTGAAGGTCATAATGGGCAGGGAACATGCCTGCTAATTCTGTCGTACTGTACTCTCCCAAGCACTCCGAACAGTGCTCTGAATATAGTAAGTGCTCAATAAATACCACTGACTGACTGATGTGCACAGTGACCCTCAAACCCTCTTGTCCTAGGGCCACAGAGTGCAGAGTCAGTAGGTGGGCAAGGCTGTAGAATATTTTGGTGGGGGGTATGGGGGAGGCAAAGGAGGGCAAATAGAGAGGAGTCAAAGATGATATCACAGGTGAAAGCTTCTTAGTCAGGGAGGACACGAAGCCTGGAAAGAGGATGAATGTAAAGTCCGTCCGAGATCAAATCATAATAGGTGTTTCACTGCATCCGCCCATTACAATGAACCGACCCACTAAGACCACTTAAGTCAATGTAATAATAAGCACTTACTATGTGCCAAGCTATATACTAGGCGCTGTGGTGGATATAAGCAAATGGGTTGGAGACTGCTCAGATTGAGGATGGGTGGGTGGGTGTGCCAGGGAGGGAGGGGTGGAAAAAATAGATTATTTCCAGTTAAAAGGTCAAGAAATAGATGAACATAAATAGAAAGTATTCCTATACTCTATTTCTCCTCTCCCTAATCTTTAAATGTCTGCCTCCCCCTGTAGACTGTAAGATCCTTATAGGCAGGGATCGCATCTATTAGACCAAGATTAAGATCGCTTCATATCAATAATGCTCCTGGTCAGATTTTTAAACCAAACCTCTAGACTGCAAGCTCATCGAGGACAGGGGATGTATCTATCAACTGTTGTATTGTACTTTTCCAAAAACACTTAGTACACATTAAGCGTTCAATAAATACCACTGACTGATTTCACCCTCGCCACCTAAAGGTCCTGAAAGGTTAGCACGTTGCAACCAGCAAAACCCCAGTTAACACTGGAGAAACTGAGGCTGCTAGCTTCATGTCCATGGGGCAAAGGGCCTGAAGCCTTTAAAAAGAAGAGCTGGGGTCAGAAGGAAGCTGAGAAGCAAGTCATCTCCTGGAGAAGCTGCTGAAGACCACCAGGAATCTGCCCTCAGGAGAAAAAGGCCTGAGGACCATGACCCACTTCACCCTGTTTCATCCCATTGGGGTGAGGGAACAGCTTGTGACTAGCAAGTGTCGGCCTTCTGATGTGCAGAGACTATTTAGCCACCACAAAATCTCCTTTAAGTCACAAAGACCTGGATGCAACACAGAGCTGGTTTCAGATCAAAATCAATCATAATTAGAGAGCCTCCGCCAAACTGATTCTCTTTCCCTCTTCAAAACCTTACTTAAAAATCACCTCCTCCAAGAGGCGTTCCCAGACTGAGCTCCTCTTCCCCCTCTACTCCCTCTGCCATCCCCCCTTTACCTCTCCGCAGCTAAAGCCTCATTTTCCCCTTTTCCCTCTGCTCCTCCACCTCTCCCTTTCCATCCCCACAGCACTGTACTCGTCCGCTCAACTGTATATATTTTCGTTACCCTATTTATTTTGTTAATGAATTGTACATCGCCTCGATTCTATTTAGTTGCCATTGTTTTTACGAGATGTTCTTCCCCTTGAAGCTGTTTAGTGCCATTGTTCTTGTCTGTCCGGTCTCCCCCGATTAGACTGTAAGCCCGTCAAACGGCAGGGACTGTCTCTATCTGTTGCCGACTTGTTCATCCCAAGCGCTTAGTACAGTGCTCTGCACATAGTAAGCGCTCAATAAATACTATTGAATGAATGAATAACATTGTGCTAACTCCCCACCACTGACTTTAAAGCACCTTGCCCGCTCCTACCTCATCCCAGCTGGCACACTTCGCTCCTCAAATGCTAACCTACACTGTACCTCGCTCTGATGTCACGGCCAACCTCTCACCCATGTCCTGCAACGCCCGCCCTCCCTCCTCATATCCGACAGACAATTACTCTCCCCGGCTTCAAAGACTTATTGAAGGTGTGTCTTCTCCAAGAGGCCTTCCCTGATTAAGCCCTCCTTTCCTGTTCTCCCAATCCCTTCTGCATCGCCCTGACTCGCTCCCTTTATTCACCGCCCGCCCCCCAGCCCCTCAGCACTTATGTTCATACCTGTAATTTAGTTATATTAATGTCTGTCTCCCCCTCTAGACTTTAAGCTCATTGTGGGCCAGGAATGTGTCTATTTATTATGTTGTACTCTCTCAAGTGCTTACTACAGTGCTTTGCACACATTAAGCACTCAATATGATTGATTAACTGTACTAAGCGCTTGAGCGAGTACAATAAAATTAGTAGACATGATCTTCAACTTCAACAAGTTTACACTCTGGCAGGGGAGGCAGACATTTAAAAAAGTCACTAAATTGGCAGATAGGAAGAAGGAAAATAGGATAAGTAATTGAATTTGAGCTTAAGTAATGTGGCAGTAACAACCGTGGTATTTGATAAGCATGTACTATGTGCCAAGCACTGGGATAAATACAATACCAACAGATCAGACATAGTCCCTGTACCATAGTCTAAGGGGGGAGGTAAAACATATCCTCTACCAATGAATCAATTTATATACTCATGGCATTTAGGTGCTATGTGCCAGGCATTGTACTAAGCACTGGAGTAGATACAAGCTAATCAGGTTGGATACACTGTATCCCTATTTTACAGATAAGGTAACAAGCACAGAGAAGTTAAATGACTTGCCAAGGTTGCACAGCAAAGTGGCAGACCCTGGATTAGAACCCAGGTCCTTCTGCATTCCCAGGCCCATATTCTAACCTGTAAGCCACTCTACTTCTCTTGAGAGCATACTGTGTACACAGCACTGTACTAAGCATTTGGGAGAGTACAATGCAATATTTTACAAGTGAGGAAACTGAGGCACAAAAACATTAAGTAACTTGCCCAGGGTCCCACAGCAGGCAAGCAGCAGAGCTGGGATTAGAACTCGGGCCACCTGACTCCTAGCCTTGTGCTTTCCACTAAACCACACGGCCTCTCTACTAAACGAAATCAGCCTTCTTTCAGAGACAGTGGCAGTAGAAGCGATTTTTTGGCAGAGCGCAAGTTGGATGGGGGGTGTTGGTCTCAGTACCAAGCTGCTCGGGGTGCTGGGTTGAGGGATGACTGTGAAACCCCAGCCTTCAAAACACAGTGTAGGACATCGCTAAAATAATGGTCATGTGGAACATGGGAGAGAAGGCAGTCTTTACCCAAGGGTCAGGACAGCTGAATGCGTCTAGCCGACCCCCAATACTAAGCAGGACAAAGGGCAATGACAACCTGTTGCCCTTTAGGTGTGTGTGTGGGGGAAAACACACTTTATCATCCATGAAAGTAAAAATAATAATAATAATAATAATGTTGGTATTTGTTAAGTGCTTATTATGGGCACGGCTCTGTTCTAAGCCCTGGGGTAGACACAGGGTCATCAGGTTTTCCCACGTGGGACTCACAGTCTTAATCCCCATTTTACGGATGAGGTAACTGAGGCACAGAGAAGTTAAGTGACTTGCCCACAATCACACAGCTGACAAGTGGCAGAGCCGGGATTAAGTTCCTACTATCCAGCAAATGAGCCACTAGGAACCTCTTCTAGGACCGCTGCCTGCTGAATTCATGTGTTCAGGCTTGCTGCTGGTTGGGGAAGTCTAATAATTTTCCATTACACCCGGGGAACCCCAACCAGGATCAGCAGAGCTGTGACCTTTGAGAGTACCCCTCCGAAGAGATTCTACGGTATGTAGGCAGACACAAAGTCTAGCTGTGCGAGACTTGGGCGTGATGCTGAAGAGTAGGAGGCTCAGAACGCGTTGCAATGTGAACTGATAAGCACATTTAGTTTCTTGTGGCAAAGTGGATCTCTTAAGCCCTGCCAGGAATGAGATAGGAGAAGATTCAAGGAAACTGAGGTAATGAATTGCCTCTAGCGGGTATAAGGAAAAGGACATTTTCTGCTTGGATGCTCTTAAAACGGAAGAGAGAATAGGCTCACTCCAATCCGAGAGAGAGACAGAACCACCACCTGGTCAGTCACTTTTGTCCTCTGCTCCTCAGAGGAAAAAGGTCAGCTTCCAAACAGATTCCGCCTTGCCTACTGTATGACCTTGGTCAAGTCACTTGATTTCTCTGGGCCTCAGTTTCCTCATCTGTAAAATGGGGATTCAATACCTGTTCTCCTTCCTAGACTGTGAGCCCCATGTTGAGCCAGGACTATGTCCAACCTGATTAACTTGTATCTATGCCAGAGCTTAGTACAGTAAGGGTTTAAATGAAATTATTGCTATTTTATTATTAACTACTGAAGGGGAAAAGTAAGCTATTCAAACTGTATTCTGAGAAATGAGTTTGGGATCATTCAAAATATGGCCCTGCCCTCCAGCAGCTTTCATTCTCAAAATTTACAAGTGCACACCAGCTAAACAGGAAGTGAATTGGGACAAGTATAACAGGGAAGGTAAAATGTGTCAGAGGTCAGTGTCTAAACTGGATCTGTATTTTTTTGGGGGGGGGGGGGGGACTGAAGGGGCAACATTTACATTTTTTGCAGAGCCCCGTTTTTTTCTTAAATGGTATTTGTTAAGTGCCTACTATGTGCCAGGCACTGTACTAAGTGGTGGGGTACACACAAGCTAATGAGGTTGGACACAGTCCATGTCCCATATGGAGCTCACGGTCTTCATCCCCATTTTACAGATGAGGGAACTGAGGCACAGAAAAGTTAAGTTATTTGCCCAAGGACTAGGGGCAGACCAGTGGCAGAGCGTGGATGAGAACCCAGATCCTTCTAATTCTCAGGCCAGGGCTCCTTCCACTAGACTACACTGCTTCCCATTCAGCCTCAAATCAACAGTATTTTATTGAGCACTATAGTAAGAACTTGGGAGAGGTCAGCAGAATTAGTAGACAGGATCCCTGCCCTCAAGGAGAGGGAGAACACTCAAATAAGCACGTCTATATATTTTCTGTAGTTTAACAAGCAAAAACAAAAGCCTTTTGGGTTTCTAGTTCTCTAAAGGGTGGGATGTCTAGTTGAACAATAGAGTGACAAAAACAAAGTGCAGATGACTCTCCGGGGAGAGAGAGAGCAAATAGATAACCCGCCAGCCAATGAGGCAAATGCCAACTAATGAGTCAACCCACTGGGTGTATGCTGAGTGCACATAGTCACAGGATGCAGAAAACCTACTCACTCAAAACTAGGCTGCCTGGAACTGTACTCTTGCATCACACAGTTTGGTTGCTTTTGTCAGCAACAGACAAGTTTATGGTCCCAGCCGTACTTTTCATCGTTAGCAGGGCCACTGCCTCAGGAATTGGATGTGGCTTTAAATAGGTCCCTTAGAAATCCCCTTGCATAAGCGATGATGGGCGGGGGGGAAAAAAAGGAACAAAACCCAGTGATGAAGCCATGTCACTGAACAAACTCTCATTAGGAACAGTTAAACACTGGGGCAATTTGGGGTTTAATTTTTTTAAATATGGACATTTTCTTCAGAGGACAAGGCAGTGCAGACACTCTTTCCTCCTTCCCTCTATGGGTCAATTTCAAAACTGGAATATATACTTTAAAGCTCAACACTTCTTTCAAATCAGTCAACCTTAAAAAAAAAAAAGGGACACCACCAAATCCAAGCCAGAAGCTTTGCTTCAAGGTGCATTTTTGAACTTCTGGCACTGGGTCTAAAGGGCAATTCAAGATCTTCCTGTGTCTAGGCAGCAGAAGCCTCTGATTTGAGGACTGGGGCAGGAAGAGGAAGCGTGGAATGGTCTGATGTGCGTGACAAAGGGTACATTTGTGGAAGTTCATTTTCCTGCCACAAGATGTTACAGGCACTCGAATAAGCCCATACTCTGAGGAAGGGGAGAGGAGGCACTCTGGAGGTTGCTAAAAGAAGAAACTCACTCCCAGGGACTTAGAGAGACCTATCGCAGGCTGCCAACTGGAACGCAGCCAATCCCAGGGGAGGATTCGCAAAAGAGGAGCAAAGAGAAGCCGGGTGGGGGGAATTGTGGATAGAGTGGAGACAAAGAGGAGCTGAGATGTAATCTTGGAGCAACAGGTTGCCACGAAAAATGGTTTCCCTCCAGGGGAGGGACCCCGAAGGAAGGATCCTACCACCAAAGGAGGGTAAGGGACCACGAGGATCGCCAGCAGTTCTACCCGGACATCCGAGGATACGCACCAGACTCAAGAGTCAGGAGATCTGCATTCTAAGCCCTATTCTGCCACTTACCTGCTAGGTGCCTTGGCCTTTTCTGTGCCTCAGTTTCCACATCTGAAAAATGGGGATAAGATGACTGCTCTCCTTCCTCGAACCCTGAGCCCCATTGGGCCCCCACAGGAACCGTCTTATCTGACTGTATTCTCTCTACTCTAGTATTTGCCTCTTAGTAAGTACTTAAATACCACAATTTAAGTCCAAAGATCTCGAGAGGAGGAATGCGGCAGCAGGGGGGGAAGAGACAGAGAAAAGGGAAAGGAACTTCGGATTGGAGTTCTGTTCTACTTTTTACCAAGGTGATATGCTGTTGATCCCTGCCATTCCTCTACTAAAAACCTGTTTGGAGCACGAGCTGTTGTGTCTGCCTGTAGTACTGACTTGGGTAATTTGGGGGTGCCAGGGAGACATGGTTACTTCAGAAGCTTAGGGAGGGAGTCTTTCCCACCTCCCCCCACCCCCCCAAACTCTGGAGCTTCCATGGCCAACCTCACATGTGTGTGTGGGGGGGGGAGGTGCTGGCTAGATTCTGCATGATCCCCTTGCCTTTATGGAGCTGATGTTTCTCAAAATTCCCAGTCCATACTTCACTCTGCTGCTTGGATCATTTTTCTAAAAACTATTCTGCCCATAATCTCTCAGTTTCTTAAAAACCTTCAGTGCGTACCTACTTCTCTCTGCATCAAGCACAGACTCCTTCTGACCACTGATTAAGGCCCCTCCTATCACGTCTCTCCTTCTGCTCCACTCTTCTCTCACTCCATCTCAGCTGGCATTCTTCATTTCCCCCAAGCTCAACTTTTGTGGCTTTTTCTCGACTCCACAGCCTCTGACTCCCTTCAAATCCATCAGTCCATAGCTCTCCTGACCGTCAGTCTTTCTGAAATCCCACTTCCTCGAGGAGTGTTTCCCCAATGAATTTTTTTTATAGGTCAAATCCACTAGACTGTAAGTTCCTTCAAGGGTAGGGATCATGCCTACCAACCTTGTCTGCTACTTTCCCAAGCACTTGGTAGACTGCTCTGCACCCAGCTGGCACTCAATAAATACCACTGATTCTCTTAACTACCACCTCAGCATTTATGTACTCAAACAACCTATTGTGCTTTATGCATATGGGTTAGCAAATGCCATATACACACTTAGTTTTCCAAATACCCTTTCCAATCTCTTCTTCCTCCCATCTAACTTATCGTGAACATCTCCTCAGTAGATGGTCAGCTCCTTCCAATATTAGAGGAGCAGTGTGGCTTGTTGGAAAGAGCACGGGCTTGGGAGTCAGAGGCTGTGGGTTCTAATCCCAGCTCTGCCACATATCAGCTGTGGAACTTTGGTCAACTCACTTCACTTCTCTGTGCCTCAGTTCCCTCATCTCTAGAATGGGGATTAAGACTGTGAGCCCCATGTGGGACACCCTGATAACCTTGTATCTACCCCAGTGCTTAGAACAGTGCTTGGCACATAGCACTTAAATACCATCACTCACTCACTGTTTTACTTTCCCAAGCATTTAGTGAGTGCTTTGCACACAGTAAAATCAATGGCATTTACTTATTAGATGCAGAACACCATACTAAGCCACTGGGAGGGTAGAATATTACAGAGTTGGTGGAAACAATTCCCCAGTCTAGACCGGGAAACAAGATTTATACATTTCAGTAATCCAGTTTTACAAAAACTTGACATGTGACAGACACCAGACTTGGCAGACTAGGGCATTTAGGTTTTTCCACATTTGCCCAATGATCTTAACACAGAAAGGGTAGCTGCCACCAATGAGTCTGTTGGTCACCAGCTGATCTGGTGTTCTATTAAGTGCTCCACTTGGGGGTCTGTTACATAGAAACTAGTCTTCACTGTCCTTCTTCCAAAAGCAGGATATGACCGCAAACTACCACCATTCATTCATCACCTTACTCCTTTCAGGTGCCTCTGGTTGAAGGAGAGAAAAGCAGGACATTGTGGGATGGGACTTGTAGGGAAAACCCTGCAAGATAAGTTTGTCAGGAATAGCCTCGCTCCAAGTTATTAGGAGGAAGCAGATTTTTCAACCATCTGGAGAAGCAGCCCCCTCTAAGGAGAATTCCCCGGGCTTCCTGCCCAGCCTAGAAAGATCCCTTCACTAGAATTATGTCCCTCTCCCCCACTCTAGACTGTAAGCTTGTTGTGGGAAGGGAATGTGTCTGTTTATTATTGTATTATTCTCTCCCAAGTGCTTAGCAAAGTGCTCTGCACACAGTAAGTGCTTAGTAAGTATGGCAGTGAATTAAAGGAATAAAATTAGGCTTCACTAGGATTTGGTCTCCAATATTACCCAGTGAACATACAGATCCACCCTTCTAATTATTACTAAGTCAGTCAAAAATTTAAATACAATAGCTTCCTGGTCCAATCATCACTGGCCTTTTGTGCTCTTGTAACAGGAATACTGTGTTTGTTCCAGGAAGCCCTGAAGAGAAAGAAGGCAGGTCCGGACCCCTGGAGTCCAGCTGCCTAAATGCTACCACACCCTTCACATCCCTACTTCACAGGGCAGTGAAGCACTAAGACAATAAGCATAACACTGAGCAAGCTCTCAAAACTATGCTACCCGTGCCTCAGTCTATCATCTCCCACCTCCTACAAAATAAAATATAAATCATTTGCTCTCACTCTCCTCCCCATTTTCAACCTCTCACTCTAGTTGGCTCCTTCCCATCTACCTTCAAACATGCTCAAGCGTTCCCCATCCTAAAATAGCTTTCTCACTCTTGTATTGTACTTTCCTGAGTGGTTACTTCAGTGCTCCACACACAGTACGTGCTAAACTTCATTGATTTTCTCAATCCCTTCCATCTATCACCCCATCTCCCTACTCCCATTCCTAGCCAAACTCCCAAAATGGGTTGTATATACCAGCTGCTCACGTTCCCTTTCCACCCAACTCTGCTACAGTCAGGCTTCCAACCCTCTTCTCACAGAATGACTCTGGGGATGGAAAGAAAGGGGGGTCGGGGGAGTCAGTCAAACCTATTTGAGAGCTTATTGTGTGCAGATCACTGTACAAAGTGTTTGGGAGAATACAACAGATACAGTCCCTGTCCAAAATGAGCTTACAGTCTAGAGGGGGAGACAGGCAATATAAATAAATATATCACAGATACGTACATAAGTGCTGTGGGGCTGGTGGGTAGGGAGATGAATAAAGGAAGTACGTCAGGGCCATGCAGAGTCAAGTGTAATACCACTGTTATGGGCTTGGGAGGCAAGAGAAGATGGTGGTGCTGGCAATGAAGATTTCACTTTTGGATATGTTGAACCTGAAGTGCCAGGGGAACAGCCAGGTAGAGATGTCCCGGAAGCAGGAGGAAAAGTGAGACTGCAGGTAAGGAGAGAGGTCAAGGCTAAAGTGGTAGACTTGGGTGTCATCTGCATAGAGTTAAGGAGAGAATCAGCACTGCTGAGTGGAAGAGAAGACAGAGTTATAGCAAAGAGGGATGAATTCAAAATGGCCACAGTCAGCCTGGTGCCCGGAGCCTAGGAAGGGAGGAAGTGTCCTGTGGAGCTGATCCAGGGCTAGAAGTTGGTGATGCAAGACTGACTGAAGGGCAGGGTGGCAAGGGAGCTCAGGATAGTGAAGAGTGTTGCTGAGGGAGTGGATTTGCACATGAAGAGATGAGAGACTGGGTAGGGTTTCCAAATGGGGCATGATGGCCTGAGATAAGTGGAGCAGGTCTAGAGATAGGAAGTCCCTGTGGGAAAAAGGAGGGGAGGGTTGGGGGGGAGAAAGAGGTGGGGAGGGGGAAGAGAAGGCAGTTTAGGTAGTTGTGGTTGGGAGTGAGATTTCAGAGTTGGTAGGGTCAGAAATGGTGATAAGATCCAGCATGTGTCTAAGTTGGTGGATGGGTGGGGTGGGGTCATTATCACAGCATTCACCAAGTGATCATAGGGCACATGGTACTGTACTAGGCACTACCAAACACAGTAACACTGAAGTGCTGGAACCCCTGGAGAGAGAAAAAAAAAAGAAGGCTTTCTACTCAAGTAATCTCTTGTTTTTCCAAGACAGAAAACAAACCTCATATAGTGAGACAGACGACAAACCAAGCTTTGTGTTGTAGAGACATCAAATTCTTCCTAAATGGTGCGTCTGAATAGCACTGTGTGGATGCACAATCAAAGGGTGTTACCACCTTCACTTTCAAACATTATGAATAGAAGGACTCTAAGCTATGGGAAAATATGGCAGAGAAAAACAGATTCTGAAAGGGTTTCTCATTCACCACAGGCTTTCAAATGCTGCCTCGTTATTGTATGCAGCTGTCAGATTCCAGCCGTCTAATAGCCAGAACAGAACGCACTCAAAGCAAGCAATTCCAAGGTGATATAATTTCAAGTCATTAAGAATCCAGGGGTCCCCAAGGTTTCTTGTCCAAAAACTTTGTGGCTATGCTAAGTCAGCTGAGCCAGAAAGCCATTTAGCAATTTAATATCTTGCCCGGTAACACATTCTTACTGTTTCTGCTGATCTCACATTGCACTGATAATAGTGATGTTATTTACTGAGGGCCTATTGAATATAGAGAAAGCACAACAAAAGCATAAGACACATTCCCTGCCCACAAGGGGTTTACCCTAAAAGGGGAGGCAAAAAGTGCCAAATATATTGCTTGTTCAACCAAATCTACTTATACGCAACCACACACCCACACGCAATAAAGGTGGGTACAAATAAATAAGTGCTAGAAGTGGGTGTTGTGAAGTGGTCAGGGAAGGCTTGTTGAGGTGGGATTTTAGGAGGGCTTTGAAGGTGAATTTTGGGGAGGAGGAGAGGTAGCAGGGGAAGCCAGGGGTTGGAGGCATGGGAGACAAGCGCAGCAGGTAAAAAGAGCTGTTATGGAAACTGGAGAGAGCCATGAAGTCAACAGTCTGTGTTTGATGCTGTGTTTTCGAAGAATGTTCCCTAATTCCACTACCACACTCTGGCCGAAAGCCACAGTGAACACACGGATTTTGGTAGAACTGAGTGTCCAGTATGTAAAGCGGAATGATAATTATGGTACTTGTTTAGCAGCTTACTAAGCACTAGGGTAGATACACGTTAACCAGGTTCAACACAGTCCCTGTCCCACATTGGGCTCACAGTCTTCATCTCCACTTTTTACTGATGAGGTAACTGACACCCAGAGAAGTTAAGTGACTTGCCCAAGGTCACATAGCAGATAAGTGGTGGAGCCACGATTAGAACCCACGACTCTCAGGCCCGTGCTCTATCCACTACACCATGCTGCTTCCCTTTTAGGAAGTAACCTGAACAACTGTCGTACTGTACTCTCCCAAGTGCTTAGTACAGTGCTCTGCACAGAGGAAGCACTCAATAAATACCATTAATTGACTGATCAACAGCTTTCTGTCTCATTTCCATAGATCGAGAGCCAAGAGTCTCAGTCTCCTTCATTGTAGGTAATGGAACCCATGGCAAAGGCCCATTACACTCACGAATACTTGCTTGTAATGTGCCTCGAAGAATTCTCTTGACAGCACCTGATCAAAGATGATGATGATGGTATTTAAGTGCTTATGTGCCAGGCACTGTACTAAGCACTGGGGTGGATACAAGGAAATCAGGGTGGACACAGACCCTGTCCCACATGTGGCTCACACTTTCAATGCTGCCCATTTTACAGATCAGGTAACAGCCACAGAGAAATGAAGTGACTTGCTTAAGGTCACATGGCAGACAGATGGCAGAGCCAGGATTAGAACCCATGACCTTCTGACTCCCAAGCCCGTGCTCTATCCACTACACCATGGGTAGAGTTCATAACAACAAGTCTAGTTTAGTCACTTCATTTTGGAATGGCAGTTGGTAACCATGGCACTGGATTACGATTTCATAATCATCTAGTCCCTCTCTTTCAGAACTCAGGAACCCATCAGAACCTGACTTCCTGTATTTAGGGTTCAGCTGGATTTGGATCAGAATAACTTTCGAGTTACTTTCCTCCCTAGATCTGCTGACTGCCCGTTGCTTTTGGGCATTCTTGTTTCAGGAACTACGGCTTTAACAGCGATGAGAAATATCCCTCTGCCCAGACTCTCTTCATAAGCAGAAAAGCATGCAGTAAATGTGAGACTAGACAAGTGGCAGCGAAAAGACTGCACCAGTGTTAATTCAAATGCTGGGCCAAAGTTGAGCAAGCCAAACTTCCAATCCTAACCTACTGAGTCCAAGGGGTGGGGAAAGACTCCTCAGAATCAGCCCTACCAGGGACTGCTGCAAAAATACAAATCAACATTTATTCATCAATAGTTGACCATTATGAAAATTCCCCAAAGGTAAACCGAGCACTTAGCTTACAACTCTACCCAGAGGCCTCGGCCACTTTCAGAAATGAGAGAGGGACACAAAGGCGAGCAGGATTCCCACCCATGATGTCAAGGGCTCTAAAAACAGACAAAAAAAAAAGCAAGCCACACCTACACTCCTCCCTCTCTCCAAATGCAATTATGGATTCCTTCAGAGGATAAACTAGATCCTTCTGCAGGCATGTAACCAGACTACCCCAGTGTGGTTATTACCAAAACAATAACACACACTACACACGGCTGTGATCACTAATCAATGGAAATTGAGCATTTACTACACGCAGAGCACTACACTAAGCAATTGGGAACATAAAATAAGGTAGGTAGACAATCCCGGCCCTCAAGGAGTTTACAGGTTTTTGTTTTGGGGTGGGGGCGGGAAGAAGATTAAGAGCAGACATTAAAATGCATTACAGGTAAGGGAGGCAACACAGTTGAAGGGTATGTTCGTGAGTGCTGGGGGGAAGCGAGAGAACACAAGGGGAATGGATTCTCAAGAGCACAAGAGGAATGGATTCAAGGGCATAGGTGATACAGAAGGGAGGGAAAATAGGGTGGGGAGATGAGTCGTTAGGCAGGGGAGACTTCCTGGAGGAGATGCGATTTTCAGAGGGTTCTGAAGATGGAGAGACTGGTGGACTGTCACATGTGAGAGGAGGGCTTTCCAGGCCACACGGAGGAAGTAGACAATGGGACAGTGGCGAGATGGATGAGATCAAGGTACAGAGAGTAGGTTGGCATTAAAGGAAGTCAGTGCAGGCTGGTTGCAGGGGGAGATGAGAGAAGGGGTGGGGAAGAGACCTGATCAGTGCCTTAAATTTACATCTTAAAAATCAAGTGTTCAGATGGGCAATGTCCCCAACTCTATATTAATATAGAGAATCACAAATAATGCACTCAACATCTTTAACAATCAAGGCTTAACAAACGATGGTTTAGTTTACTAAAGAAGAATTCCCACCGGAAAGCTTTTTGTCTCCATGTGCTCTCTTTAGCACATCGGTTGTTTTACATGCGATGTTTTCATCAACATCTCACAGTCTCCTGCCATTATTGTGCCTTGCTAATTACACAAAAGAATCACTCCAGAGTTATAAAAGTTAGCATCCCTAAAGATTTTTTTCCCCCTCCCTCAGAGAACCAAGTCTGCGGGATGCGGTTTAGGTGGAAGTCTGGTTTTGGGGTGGAGGACCTCACAACCGAACAGGAAAAAAATCAGGTCTTATGGGCTCCTGCCAGCAGAGAGCCCGCAGACATCCACAGGTCAGGGCTGAGGGAGGAGCCGATCTTCCAGACCTGACCTGGTAGACTCCCTTTTTTGGAGAACTTGTATTACTCTATCACCAGTTCTAGCTTCCTTCACAGGCACAGAAAACAAAACCAAAAGTAAATGACACCAATTGTTTATGAGAAAGTACAACACAAGCCAACCTTAACTAAAATGCAAGCTGGTGATATTATTAGTTTGGGATCATGTAGAGGGGAGACTATCTTCTCAGCAGGAATTGGCTTAGGGGTACCACAAAATGTAGATGGAAACTCACCTAAGACCTGCCAAATGCCAAGGAGTGGGAAGGAGGTGAAATAGAAGCAGCAGCCAAAGATGGGCTTGGGTAAATGGCAAAGTAAGGGGAGGGGGTCGGTGTTTACCTAGATATGAGGTCAGTGAGACAACCAGCCACATGGTACGCAGCTCTGCCATCCTCCTTCCAGCTTTTTAAATACAGCATTTGTTAAGCATTTGCTAAGCACTGAGGTAGATAGAAGACAGTTGGGCTGGACACAGTCCCTGTCCTACACAGGACTCACAGTCTTAATCCCCATCTTCCAGATAAAGTAACTGAGGCACAGACAAGTGGCAGAGTCAGGATTAGAACCCAAGTCCTTGGACTCCCAGGCCTGTGCTCTAATAGGGCTAGGCTGCTTCTCCGTGGCCTTCACTGGAGGCTCCCTGTAGCCTTTAGGATTTGGATGGTTAATAAAGTAGATACTCCAGTTTACTAAATCTGGAGTACTTAATCTCAACTACTACTACATGGACATTTAGAAAAATCCTGATTATTGCTAATGCCCCAACTCTCCTCCGAAAAAGAGCTTTACTCCCCCCCTGCAGCTTTAAAACCCAAAGGATTTAATTATACTGTGCTTTTTCTTTAGCAATATAAATTAAGGGTTTGTCAACGCTTTGACTTTTAAAGTATTTCAAGTGTTTATAGCTTTATCATTTTATTTCAGATCATGTTAAAACTTGGCAGAAATGGGCTCAGCCTAGATGCAAATTATGTTTTACAAAAGGGTGATTCAAATCTGGTTAGCTGCCGCCCTTTTACAGTCATCTTATTTTTATTCCATTTGGCATTCTTGCTGCACACTTTCAGGCCTTTAAAAAAAAAAAAAGACTTTAGGTCTCCACCTAAGGAGTAAACATGAATGCAGTCCTTGAACAAATAGATTTTGAAACTGGAGGTTAAACTGGAGAACCCAGTTCTAATGTTAGAGCACCCTGCATTATTGAACTATAAAGTGAAGTTTTTATCTGTACACAGGGACATTAAATACAAAAAACACCCCAAGTAAACTGGATTTTTTTTTTTTTTTAATGACCTCTTCTCTCAACCTCAACCAAAATTGAGGTTTCTAGTTGGCTTCAAAAGTTTCAAAAGCAGATCTCCTTTTCCACCAAACAAGTTGGAGAAAAAATTGGGCAGTAATTTTTTTTAAAGATCCTTCAAAGATTCTGACATAGTCAAATTGCCCCGCAAAAATTAAAAGTTTGAACTTGGAGAAGATGGTGACTTTTCACTTATGCAAATTTGGTGCATCTAATATTGAATTCCAGGACTAGTATCTGATTCACCCAATTATATCCCACATTCAGATCACATTGACAAGTTGTTTTTTTTTTAATGTTTCAGTTTGATTACAAAAACTGAAAAAGATATGACCAGGTCCACAATATTTCCTTTAGACATTTAAAGCTTCCTCAAAAAATGAGGAAAAAATATCACTATGATTTTCAGTTTGGTGCACACTGACAAGTCTGAAAATATTCATGGGAGAAATTGTCTAAAGTGGGAAAAAAAAAAAAGGAAGTTGTTTTTTGTTCAGAAAAATTGCCTTGGTACTTTTGACCTATTTGTAGTATAAGTCAAAATAGAATGCAGATTTAATATAGAAATGAAAATCCGTCATTTTGCTTTTCCAGTGAAGAGTATTTGAGAATCAAATGGTTTCATTTCAGCTGATGAGAATTTAGTAAAGACCTTGTGCACTCAATGATGGGGAGGAAAGGAGAAATTGTTAATATGATAAATTTCAACTGCAGTCCCTTGTTAAATAATCTGGTTAAATAATGTGTACAATACCTGAGCCATTAAGAGTATTTCACTTTCATACCCATCGCAGAAGTAGAGAGTCAGATGACAGTCTCATCCAGGAGAAAAGAGAAAAAAAAAAAGATATAGCCAGGTCTGTTTTGTTAAGGATTGTCCTTAGCAAGCTGGCAGCCTGATATTGGAAACCAATCCAAAGTCTTGTTTTCAAATTACATTCTAACTCCTCCTTAGTAATCTGTGAACAAATAACTAAAGGACTTTATGAAACCAATACAGTGGAAAATGAAGTGAGGTCAAAAATAGAGGGCCCTCACCCAATCTTTTAAGAAACCAAAATGTCCTTAGGAAAAAAAAAAAGTCTTGCCAACCTATGAAACAAGCAAAGCAAACAGATACTGCTTTTGCCCTCCAGCTACCTGAAAGCTAATCAATGGGGGCAGCAAAATATAGCAATCTGTGAAAGCCAAACACACCATCAGTTGGTGTCTGAAAAACCTGCTTGGGTTTCTAGGCATGGCAGCTACTTCCCTGTAAGATCAAGCAGGTCCCCATTAAGTTACCATCCAACACGTGGGCCTATGATGACAGATAACATTTGTACAGAGAGATTAGCCAATTGTTGTAATTATTATTTATTCAATCAGGCTTATTGCAGCTCTGTTGTTGGTTTCAGTGTGCTCTGCACACAGTAAGCGCTCAAAAATGATTGACTGACAGGACCAAAGAGGGTGGGAATTAACTGGGGAATGGCTCCTGGAGTAGATGGGATTTCAGAAGGGCTTTGAGGATGGGGACAGCTGGGGTCTGGCAGATTTTTAAAAAATAAAATAGAACGCTTACCATGTACCAAGCACTACACTAGGCGCTTGGGAGAGTACAGAGTTGGTAGGCATGTTCCCCACCCGCAGAGAGCTTAGAGTCTAGAGAAGACCGACTTTAGCGAGCAAGGAGACCGATGTTAAAATAAATTACGGATAAGTGCATAAGAGCTGTGGGGCTGAGGGTGGGATGACCACCTTACTTAAAGGGGACAGTACCAAGTTCAAGGGCGACGCAGAAGGGAGAGGGACTGGGGAAGAAAAAATGAGGGTTTAGTCGGGGAAGGCCTCTTTGCTTAGAGAAGCAGCCTGGCTCGGTAGTAGTAGTGGGTTCGAATCCCAGCTCTGCCACTTGTCAGCTGTGTGACTGTGGGCAAGTCACTTAACTTCTCTGTGCCTCAGCTACCTCATCTGTAAAATGGGGATTAACTGTGAGCCTCACGTGGGACGACCTGATGACCCTGTATTTCCCCCAACGCTTAGAACAGTGCTCTGCACATAGTAAGTGCTTAACAAATACCAACATTATTATTATTTGAAGGGAGGAGGATGTTCCAGGCATAGGGGGATGAGCAGGAGACTGGAGAGTAGGGAGCAAGGACTATTCATACATTCAATGGTATTTATTGAGCACTTACTGTGTGCAGAGTATTGGAGAAAGTACAATACAGCAATAAAGGTATAGTGAGAGGGGTTCTTGGGAAGAGCAGAGAGTGCTGCCCGGATTATCTTTCCATAGAAACCGCTCAGGGCATGTCACCCCCCTCCTCAAAAACCTCCAGTGGTTGCCTATCAACCTCTGTATCAAGCAAAAAACTCCTCACTATTGACTTCAAAGCTGTCCATCCCCTCACCCCCTCCTACCTCACCTCCCTTCTCTCCTTCCATAACCCAGGCCGCACACTTCGCTCCTCTAGTGCTAATCTTCTCACCGTGCCTCCATCTGGCCTGTCTCACCGCCAACCTCGGGCCCACATCCTCCCTCCTCAAATCCGCCTCTGCAAAGCCCTGTTGAAGGCGCATCTCCTCCAAGAGGCCTTCCCAGATTACACCCCACTTTTCCTCCTCTCCCACTCCCTTCGGCCTCACTCTGACTCGCTCCCTTTGCTCTCCCCCCCTCCCCACCCCCCAGAGTTTATATGTGTGTGTGTGTATATATATGTGTGTGTGTGTATATATATGTGTTTATATATATATATATATATATATATATATATATATGTCATTTTATTTATATTGATGCCTGTTTAGTTGTATTGATGTCTGTCTCTCCCCCTCTAGACTGTGTGCTCATTGTGGGCAGGGATTGTCTCTATTGCTGTATTGTACTTTCCCAAGCGCTTAGTACAGTGGTCTGCACACAGTAAGAGCTCAAATACAAACGAATGAATGAACGCAAGCTTGGGTGTAGTGAGTGTAAAGAACAGACATATGCTTTGGACTCTTCTACTAGACCAGCAGCATTTGGATAGCTTCATATCAATATTGCTCCTGCTCTGCTCTACTGTACTCTCCCAAACACTTAGTACAGTGCTCTGCAAACAGTAAGCGTTCAATAAATACCACCCGTTAATCAGGTGTCTTTAAAACCCTAGAGGCCAAGGCTCCTGAAACAATGTTACCCTCACCTTACTTCGTTTTGGAATTCATCCGTCATTTTTTTAAATGGTCGCTTTGGGAGTTTCTGTCTGCCACCAGGCCCGTTTCGATTCTTAGATTGCAAGCCCCTTGCCAGCGTTTGGTACAGTGCTTTGCGCACAACAGACACTCAATACTCATACTATCTGAAGATTTCCTGCCCATAGCACCGAGTGTGTGGTTTACCTCCTCCCGTTACTATGACTACACTATTGCCTTTGGTTTGAAAATGAAGCATGCTAGAACTGCAAAGGCCTGAATAGGAGATTTAAATACACACACACACACACACACACACACACACAAACCTTACAAGACACGACCAAAAAGCCACAAGGTCCTCCGAATCGCTACAAAAGTTGTATTGTACTCTAGACAGACAAGATAACTTGAGACCTCAGAAGTGCTAACTCTCAACAACACTGGCTATTTTTGGAGAATGAAAAATTAAAACTTGCCCAAGACAACTGATATGACTAAAACAAAAACAGAGACATTTCCTCTTCTGCCGGGAACACGTCTACGTTGGACTGTACCCTCCCAGGCACTTAGTACAGTCTCCTTGCACACGGTAAGCACGACCGAGGGGCAACCTTCCTTCCCCAAAAGGTTATTTTTTCTGTTCAAGCTCCCGCACGGGGCCGTTTTTTTAAGAGAAAGGAAAAAAAAAGACGGCTTGACTTCGAGCTCATCCACGGCAGCCGGCCTCGCGTTACTAATTAGCCCCGGGCGAACCTCTTTGACCAAAACAAAGTCCAATCGCTAGGAACTCGGCGCGATTTGGGGGGGGGGCCCGGCGCGAAGGGGGGAGGCGGCACTTGGTGGTATTTATGGAGCGCTTACTGCGGGCAGGGCGCTGTACCGAGCGCTTGGGAGAGTCCAGCAAGGAGCTGGGAGTCCACGTTCCCCGCCTACAACGAGGGGCACGAAGGGGGCCAGAAGCGGACACCTCGCCGCTTGCCAGCTGGGTGACTTTGGCCAAGTCACTTTTCGGTGCCTCGGTGACCTCATCTGGAAAATAGGACCACCCGATCACCTTGTATCCCCCCGGCGCTCAGAACAGGGTTCTGCACATAGTAAGCGCTTAACAGATGCCACATTATCATTACTATCCCCTCCCCCCTGTAGACCGTCGGCTCGTCGGGGGCAAGGAAGGCGGCCACCAGTTCTGTTGTAGTCGCTCAGCACCGCGCCCTGCACAGAGTAGGGGCTAAATACGGGATCGGCGGCAAAGGAGAGTTCAAAGCCCCCCTCGGGGCGGCCGCGCCGCCGCCCCCCGCCCTCCCAAGCCTGAAGTACAGCAGGGAGGGGAGCGGGCCGGGGAAGTAGGCCAGGGGCCGATTCAGCCCCCCGCCCCCAGCCCGCTCTACGCCATTCCCGTAGGCGCGCCCAGAGCCATTCCCAGCCAGCCGGCCGGCGCCGGGGCAGCCCGCTTTACGCCATTGGCGGAGCCCGCCCCGCACTCACCGGCCGACGAAGTTTTCGAGGACGGAACTCTTGCCGGCGCTCTGGCCGCCCACCACGGCGATCTGCGGCAGATCGAGGTGGCAGTTCTGCCCGATGGAGCTGAAGGCATCTTGAAGCTTGTTGACCAGCGGGATCAACTCCTCCATCCCCCGGTTCCCCATGGCGGCGGCGGCGACTCCCTAACTCCCCCCCCGCCCCTCCCCCGCCTCGGGCGGCAGTAATTCCTCCCCGCCAGGGGTTCAGCCCAACTCCCGACTCCAAACTTCGCCTCCCAGTCGCCGCCTTTACCGTCCCTCCAGCGCCACCCGACCCAAGCGACCTCCCTCCTCCTTCCTCTTTCCCCCTCCCTTAACTTCCACCGCCCCCGATCCACCCGCCCTCCTCCGGCTCCGCGGCCCCTCTGCTCCGCTCCGATTGGTCAGTCTATCTGCCAGTCGAGGCCAAGAGCCAATAGAAGAGAGGCACGGGTTTGTGTGACGTCAGAGAGCTCAGCATTTCCCCCTTTTTTTCTATTCCTCGAATGTTCATTGGCCGGGAGGCCTGTCATTTCGCTCCACCAGCCAATAGCTTGCTAAGCGGTTGTCAGTGTTCCGAAAGGAGACGGTGTTGGGGGAAATAACATCCGTTCCCTCCCCGTTGGGCCGTCCGAGCTTCCCCATTATGAAGAAGCCCGGTCTTCCTTTTGGGCCGACTCGGAAGGAACGCCATCGTTCCGAGAGTCGAAGCGGATTCGGAAAGAGCGCTCTCTGCCAGTTGGCCCTGCCCTACTTTTCTTAGCTAACGTTTTAACGGGCCTAGCTCGCCGTCGCTTTCAGCGGGCGCCCAATGGAGCAAAGCCTCGGGACGACTGGGCTGAAGAAAGGATTGGAAATGAATGCAATCGATCACTTGACTTCGTGTCCTAATTTCTTTCGATCGGAAAACCGACTGACTTCTCTTAGCGGAGTGGCCCCTAGTGGTCGAAGTCAAAACCTCGGGGGGAGAAAACCCCAAACCTCGTTTGTAATGTCCGGTTCAGGGCGTGGTGGGCAACTATTTGGGCTGCAGGGCCCCCGGCAAATAGCTGCCGCTCACACTAATAATAATGTTGGCATTTGTTAAGCGCTTACTAGGTGCAGAGCACTGTTCAAAGCGCTGGGGGAGATACAGGGTCATCAGGTTGTCCCACGTGAGGCTCACAGTCTTAATCCCCATTTTACAGATGAGGTCACTGAGGCACAGAGAAGTGAAGTGACTTGCTCACGGTCACGCAGCTGACAAGTGGCAGAGCCGGGAGTCCAACTGGTGACCTCTGACTCCGAAGCCCAAGCTCTTTCCAGTGAGCCACGCTGCTTCACACTATCCAGCCATCTGACACTTCCTTACATTTGTTAAGCGCTTATTATGTGCAAAGCGGTCGAGAGGATAAAAGGTGATCAGGTTGTCCCACCTGGGGCTCACAGGCTTAATCCCCCTTTTCCAGATGAGGGAACTGAGGCACAGAGAAGTGAAGTGACTTGCCCAAAGTCACACGGCTGACAAGCGGCGGATGGGGGATTTGAACCCATAACCCCTGACTCCCAAGCCCGGGCTCTTTCCACCGAACCACGCTGCCTCTCTCCGGTCCACACCCGTTTACAGCACGTGGTAAACCTGATTGAGATATCCTCACGGGCGTGAGATCCCGAGCCTCTTTACTTTTGCCGGACTTTGTGGTAAACAGCACTTATTGAGCACCCACTGTGTGCAGGGCGCTGTGCTAGACCGTAAGCTCTCTGTGGGCAGGGCACGCGTCTGCTTATTGCTATAATGTACTCGTCCAAGCGCTCAGTACAGTGCTCTGCACACAGTAAGCGCTCAATAAGTGCGACCACGGGGATTATTGCTATCTGTCCCCATCACCACATTTTAGGAAGGGCACGATACAGCCGGAGGTTGTCAACCAAGATGATGCTACTTGCTTTGCTGTCTGTCTCCCCCTTTTAGACTGCGAGCCCGTCGTTGGGCCGGGATTGGTCACTCATACATTCCAAGAGCTTAGTATGGCGCTCTAAGCACAGTAAGCGCTCAATAAATACGACTGACTGAATGAATGAGAAGCCTCTTTAAGGGATAGGCGAAAACGGTTACACTACTAATGAACTGAGGCGGTGTGTTTGATGCAGAAACACGATGCCGGCTGCTTAAACGGGCTTTAGAAGTGAAAACCCGGTGGTCACTAAACCTCTCTCTCTCTGCACCAATTTAATTGTTTCTGGACCATCTCCTCCCCCCCAG
This sequence comes from Ornithorhynchus anatinus, assembly GCF_004115215.2. Classification (NCBI taxonomy): domain Eukaryota; kingdom Metazoa; phylum Chordata; class Mammalia; order Monotremata; family Ornithorhynchidae; genus Ornithorhynchus; species Ornithorhynchus anatinus. Next base: position 10,371,575 of record NC_041750.1, read on the forward strand.
CCCCTTGTTTACCACTCAGACACAATGCAATTTTGGTTAGATTGGGGGTTTTCAACGATCATGTTGTAGCAGGAATGACTCTACATGTCTTGCTGATGGTAGGATACTCTTTCCTCCTCTCCTTCCTCAACCTTAAATTAAAGACCTGGGGAAGTAGGCAGTCCCAGACTAGCCTCTTAATTGCTGTGGAAGCCACGGCATCTCTGGGCACACTCTCTCCTCAGAAGGAGTGCAATACAGTTCTCTGCATGTGGTAGGCACACAGCAGACAAGGGGCGGAGCGGGGATTAGAACCCAGGTTCTCTGATTCCCCGGTCCATTCTCTTTCCACTAGGCCACAACACTTATGCACATATCTGTAATGTATTTATATTAATGCCTCTCTCCTCCTCGAGACGGTAAACTCACTGGGGGCTGGGAATGTGTCTTTTACATGATTATATTGTACCAAGAGCATAGTAGAGTGCTCTGCACACAGCGCTCAATAAATACGATTGACTGACTGACTAGGCCGTGCTGCTTCTCGATGACGACTTTACACTTCATTGGAGTAAAAATTCAACTTCGAGATTGCACAGAATCAAAGCCTATCTAGGCATCTGAATATTATGACAGGAAAACGGTCAAGTTGTTGGATCTGACGGCATACCTGCTGAGTTGGGTGACAAAATCAGGGCCGATGGCTTATTGTGGAGTGGCCAGTCAAGACTGAGATGAGACCCTGCTGCCAAATCAATCAATGTGTCCATCAGTGGTAGTTACTGAGCGTGTACTGTGTGCAGAGCACTGAGCTAAGGGCTTAGGAGAGTACGACACGACAGAGCTGATAGGCACGTTCCCTGCCCACAACGAGCTTACAGCCTAGAAGGGGAGGTAGACGCTAATAGAAATGAATAAATTAGGGGTATGTACATAGGTGATGTGGGGCTGAGGGTGGGAAGGATAGCAAAAGATTATACCAAGGCAAAAAGGACATCGTAGTAGACAAAGAAAGGCACCCTCACCCTACACCTCACCTCGCCTACAAGAGAGACATTTCTGGAAACTTCCAGAACTGGAAACTGCTTACTCCTCAGGACCCTTCCCAGGAGGAAAGCTATTTTCAGTAAGATGTCGATCATTAACCTGGCGGCCCCAGCTGGAGCACAACCAGGAAGGAATTGGCCAGGGAGGCGATGTGGGACGTGCCTGAAGAGTCTGCGTGTCGTGAACCCGCTAATTCTGTTATCACATGGAAGGGATGGGACATAAGGCATCCATCCGGTCAATAAATCGATCAATAGTATTTTATTTATTTGTCATTTATCATTATTTTACATACTAATTTTTAATGGAATCTGCTAAGCGCTTACTATGTGTCAAGCACTGTTCTAAGAGAGGTTATTGAGGCCAGATACAGACCCTGTCCCACCTGGGGCTTCCGGTCAAGTAAGAGGGAGAACGGGTATTGAGTCTCCATTTTGCAGCTGAGGAAACTTAGGTCCAGAGAAGCGAAGTGACTTACCCGAGCAGGCAAGTAGGCAGGATTAGAACCCAGGTCCTCTGGCTCTCAGGCCCGGGCTTTACCTACCAGGCCATGCTGCTTCACTAGTCTTAGCCAGGTGAGTCCCTCACATACAAAGGAGACGTTTCTGGAAACTTGCAGAACTGGAAACCGCTCACTCCTCAGGACCCTTCCCAGGAGGAGAGCGATTTTCCATAGGATGTCAATCACTAGCCTGATTTATTGAATGCTTACTACGTGCCGAGCACTGTACTAAGCACTGTGGCTGCTTGTTGTTGTACTGCACTCGCCCATGAGCTTAGTACAGTGTTCTGCGCACAGTAAGTGCTCAATAAATACGGTTGAATGAATGAATGAATGAATGAATGAATGAATGAATGAATGAAATCAATACAATGGAGTTGGTAGACAAGTTCCCTGCCCGCAGTACATTCCCTCCCAAGCAATCGATCGAAAGATCCATCGATCGTCCTTATTGAGGGCTTTCTGTGTGCAGAGCACTGTACTAAGCACTTGGGAGAACACAATACGACAATAAAACAGAGACAGTCCCTGCCCCCCCTCCGTCTCAGCAGCCGGCCTGTGAGGTGCGGGTCCTCAGCCGAACCCTGAATGCTTCTTGGGCCTTTCAAGGGCACAGAATCTAAGCGTTAAAGGATGAGGGCCAGCAAACCGCTAGGGCAATTTTGGGGTGTACTAGCATGGAGTCTCAAGAGCATTCCTACCGTGGCTGGAAACAGATGGGGAATTAGGACCCTGTTATTAAATATGCTTATCTGTATGCAAAAAGTGCCAGGTGGAATCCCCGAGAGAGAGCGAGGCGACATCCAGCCCAGGCAGAGAGGAGCTCCGGCTAAGCGATACGGAAGAACCGATCCCCCAAAGCCCGGTTCGCGGACCAAGGACTAGCCACTTGGGAGCCAGGAATCGGGCCATCGGTGATAGAAGATACTGGGATGGTGCTAATCTAATCAGCGTCATCTGGGGGGATCTGATGCCTCTATAGAGACCGAGGCTGGCTCAGGATCCATGGGATGTCTACAGAGGCTGGCAACTAGAGAAGCAGCACGACGTAGTCGATAGAGCTCGGGCCTGGGTGTCAGAAGGTCATGGGTTCTAATCCTGACTCTGCCACTTATCTCTTGTGTGATCTTGGGCAAGTCACTTTACTTCTCTGGGACTCAGTTACCTCATCTGTAAAATGGGGATTGAGACTGTGAGCCCCACGTGGGAGAGGGAATGTGCCCAACCCGATTTGCTTGTGTCTACCCCAGCGCTTAGCAGAGTGCCTGGCACGTAGTAAGCGCTTAACAGATACCCTGATTATTATTAACTAGGACAAACAGAAAGATGTCCGAAGCTGCAGCGTGGTCCTCCGACGTGGCTAGAGGCTGAGGAAATGGCTCCTCGTGGGCGGGGAACGTGGCTACCGAATCTGTTGTGTTCTACTCTCCCGAGCGCTCAGGACAGTGCTCTGCCCATGGTAAGCGCTCAATAAATGCTACTGTTTGATTGATGGATGGATCGACTGGTATTTATTGCAGGCCTACCATGTGCCGAGCGCTGGACTAATCGGAAGCGGCAGCCATCAATCAATCAATCAGTGGTATTGACTGAGCGCTTACTATATGCAGAGCAGCATGATCTAGTGGAAACAGCACAGGCCTGGGCATCTGAGGACCTGCGTTCTAATCCTGGTTCTGCCAACTGCTTGCTGTGTGACCTCGGGCAAGTCACTCAACTCCTCTGGGCCGCAGTTCCTTCATCTGTAAAATGAGGATTCGATATCTGTTCTCCCTCCTACTTAGCCCATGAGTCCCGTGCGGGGCAGGGAGTGTGTCCAACCTGATTACCTTGTGCCTACCTGATTACCTTGTGCTTGACACATAGTGAGCACTTGATACGTCTTATTCTTCTTCTTATTATAGGAGAGTGCTAAGTTTGTCCGTGCTCAGCTCTCCAGAAAAAAGCACGTTGAGCAACTTTTTATGCCGGATGACCACACCTTTGCTCTCCTGGTATTTGCCTCAGTGGCCGCGTTCCCATGATGCTGCAGGATCTCAGCGTTCAGAACATGAAGCTGCGTGGCCATAGAGCACGGGCCTGGGAGTCCTTCTGACTCCCGCCTCCACCACTAGTCCGCTCTGTAACCTTGGGCAGGTCATTTAACTTCTCTGTGCTTCATCTGTAAAATGGGGATTAAGACCGTGAGCCCCATGTGGGACGTGGACTGTGTCCAACCTGATTAGCTTGTATCTACCCCAGCGCTTAGTATAGAGCCCGGTGTGTAGTAAATTGCTCAACAAATATTATTAAAAAGATAAACGAGCCTTTGACATCTTATGCTGGCTTTTTTCCTCAGGCTGGGCAGACAGAATTGGTCAAACTGTTTATCTGTGTCTTCAGGCTGATTCCACTCTCCTTCTACAGCCAGTGATTCAGCTTTTCAAATGTTGTACTGGCCAGGCAAATATGTAATGGAATGTATCGCATGCCCACCGAGTGCAGTGTTTTGGGATCAAACTGAAAGCTTTCCCCAGAGGCACCTCGATAAAAAGTAAAGCTAACACCAGCCTACAGTAAAAGACGTGGTTTCTGACCTTGAAGAGTTTATGGGGGGAGAATATAAATAGAATTCCTACAATGGGAGCAGGAGGAAAAATATGGATATAACTGGTAACAACCAGGGAATGGAAACATATAAGTGGAGTAGGTACATAATAATAATAATGATGGCATTTGTTAAGCGCTTACTATGTGTGAAGCGCTGTTCTATGCTCTGGGGGGGATACAAAGTGATCAGGTTGTCCCACGTGGGGCTCACAGTCTTCATCCCCATTTCACAGATGAGGTAACTGAGGCTAAATACTAAGGGTAGCTTTGGGGATGACAGTACCAGGGGTGCTGGAAATTAGTTCATTCAATAGTATATATTGAGCACTTACTATGTGCAGAGCACTATACTAAGCACTTGGAATGTACAATTCGGCAACAGATAGAGACAATCCCTGCCCAATGACGGGCTCACAGTCTAACCGCTGGAAAATGACTTCTGGAGGAGGTGGGTTTTCAGTAATCAATCAATCAATGGTATTTATTGAGCACTTACTGCATGCAGAGCACTGTACCAAGAACTGGGGAGAGTACAATGCAGTAGAGTTGGTAGGTGTGAACCCTGCCTGCAAGGAATTGCAGTTTATGGATTTTGAAGCTGTAAACTCATCGAACTCTCCCAAGCACTTAGGTCAGTACTCTGTGCATAGTAAGCATTCAGTAAATACCACTGACTGATTTTTTTTAATGGCATTTGTTAAACATTTACTACATGTCAAGCACTGTTCTAGATACATGTTCATCAGGTTGGACACAGTCCCTGTCCCCCCACGGGACTCACAGTTTTAAATTGGAGGGAGGAGGATTTCATCCTCATTTTACAGATGAGGTAACTGAGGCCCAGAGAAGTGAAGTGACTTGCCCGAGGTCACACAGCAGAAAGGTGGCGGGGCGGGGATTAGAACCCAGGTCCTCTGACTCCCAGGCCCGGCCTCTTTTCACTAGGTCCTGCTGCTTCTGAGGAGGGCTGTGGTCTGGCAGATCTGACAGGGGAGGGAAAGACCTATGCAGTGGGCTAGAAATGGGAAACTTGAGGGCAAAGTAAAGTGAGAGGTTAACTTGGGAGGAGCAAAGAGGGCGCAGAGGGCGAGGGGAGCAGATCCGTAAGAAAGGCAGAGTTGGGGAAGAGTCTCGAAGCCAACGGTGAGGAGTTTCTGTTCCGTGAGGACGGAGATGGGTAGCCAAGAGGAGTTTCTGAGGAGGAAAGCGATGCATTCTGAATAATAAAGAAAGATGATCCTGGCAGCAGAATGTAGGCTAGACTGAAGAGGGAAGAGGTTGGAGACAGGGAGAAAGGCAATAATAATGATAATGGTGGTATTTAAGTGCTTACAATGTGCCAAGCACTGTTCTAAGAACTGAAGTACATACAAGATTATCAGGTTGGACACAGTCCCTGCCCCATGTGGGGCTCATGGTCTTAATCTCCATCTCACAGATGAGGTATGAGGCCCAGGGAAGTGAAGTGACTTGCCCAAGGTCACACAGAAGACAAGTGGTAGAGCTGGGAGTATGATAATAATAATAATAATGGGATTTGTTAAGCGCTATGTGCCAAGCACTGTTCTAAGCGCTGGGGTAGATACAAGGTAATCAGTTGTCCCATGTGGGGCTCACAGTCTTAAACCCAATTTTAGAGATGAGGTAACTGAGTCACAGAGAAGTTAAGTGGCTTGCCCAAGGTCACCCAGCAGACAAGTGGCAGAGCTGGGATTAGAACCCACGTCCTCTGACTTCCAAGCCCGGCTTCTTTCCACTAAGCCACGCTGCTTCTCTAAGTCCCTCTGATTCCCCTGCTCTATCCACTAGGTCACACCGAAAGCTCTAGGCTGTAAGCTCGTTGTGGGCAGGGACTGGGTCTGTTTATTGTTAAGTTGTATTCTCCTAAGCACTTAGTACAGTGCTGTGCACACAATAAGCACTCAATAAATATAATTGACTGAATGACCAGTAAGGAGACCAGTGCCTTTGTCTCATCGGGAGTTAATGAGAACTTAAATCATGGTGGTATCCATAAAGGTGAAGAGGCAAGATGGGTTTTGGGAAATATCTTTCAGGAAAAATGAGAAGGATTAAGAGATAGACCAAAGGTGAGAAGTAAAAGACAGAGGAGTCAAAGATGAAAACAAGGTTGTGAACTTCTGGGACAGGGAGAATGATAGTGGGGGTATCTGTGACGGTAAAGTTGGGAGGCGTGAGGATAGGAGAGAAGACGAGACGTTCAGTTTTAGTCACGTTGAGTCTAAGGTGCTGGTGGCACATCCATGTGGCGATGTCCTGGACATGAGAGGAGATGAGATTCTACAGGAGGTATCAATCAACCAATCAATCAATGGTATTTGTTGAGCACTTACTCTGTGCGGAGCACTGTGCTAAGCTCTTGGGAGAGTACAATACAACAGAGCTGGTAGACACATTGCCTGCCCATCGGGAGCTTACAGTCTACGGGGGAGACAGACACTAAAAAATTTATGGCTCTGAACATAAGGGTTATGGGGCCGATGGTGGGGTGAATATCAAGTGCTTAAAGGATACGGATCACAGAGGTGACACAGACGGGAAAAAGAGTAGAGGAAATGAGGATGTAGTTAGGGAAAGCCTCTAGGAGGAGATGTGATTTTAATAAGGCTTTAAAGGTGGGGAGAGTAATGGTCTGTTGGATATGAAGGGGGAGGGAGCTCTAGGCTAGAGGGAGGATGTGGGAAAGGGATCAGTGGAAAGATAGACGAGATCTAGGAACGGGGAGTAGGTCTGTGTTAGAGGAGCGAAGTGTGCGGGCTGGGTTGTAGTAGGAAATTGGTGAGGTAAGGTAGGAGGGGGAGAGCTGAATGATAAAGACTTCGTAATATCCCAGCTAGACTACTGTGTCAACCTTCTTTCTGATCTCCCTTCCTCCTCTCTCACTCCACTCCGGTCTATTCTTCACTCCGCTGCCCGGTTCATCTTCCTGCAGAAACGCTCTGGGCAAGTCACTCCCCTTCTTAAAAACCTCCAGTGGTTGCCTATCGACCTCCGTTCAAAACAAAAACTCCTCACTCTAGGCTTCAAGGCTCTCCATCACCTTGCCCCTTCCTACCTATCCTCCCTTCTCTCTTTCTACTGCCCACCCTGCACGCTCCGCTCCTCTGCTGCCCACTTCCTCACCATCCTTCGGAGTCTCCTATCCTGCCGTCGACCCCTGGGCCACGTCCTCCCGCGGTCCTGGAATGACCTCCCTCCTCACCTCAGACAATCTAATTCTCTTCCCCTCTTCAAATCCCTACTTAAAGCTCACCTCCTCCAAGAGGCCTTCCCAGACTGAGCTCCCCCCTTTGTCCCTCTGCTCCCTCTACCCCCCCTTCACCTCTCTGCTGCTAAACCCTCTTCTCCCCCCTTCCTTCTCCTCCTCCCCCTCTCCCGTCCCACCCCCTCAGCACTGTACTCGTCTGCTCAACTGTATATATCTTCATCACCCTATTTATTTTGTTTAATGAGATGTACATCACGCTGATTCTATTTATTTGCCATTGTTTTTATGAGATGTTCTTCCCCTTGACTCTATTTATTGCCATTGTTCTTGTCTGCCTGTCTCCCCCGATTAGACTGTAAGCCCGTCAAAGGGCAGGGACTGTCTCTATCTGTTGCCGATTTGTACATTCCAAGCGCTTAGTACAGTGCCCTGCACATAGTAAGCACTCAATAAATGCTATTGAATGAATGAAAGACTTTCTGTTTGAGATGGAGGTGGATGGGCAGCCATTGGAGATTTCTGAGGAGTGGAGAGATGTGAACTGAATTTTTTTTTAGAAAAATGATCCGGGCAGCAGAATGAAGTAAGGACTGGAGCGGGGAGAGACCGGAGGCAGGGAGGTTAGCGAGGAGGCAAATGCAGTAATCAAGGTGGGCTGTGATAGGTGCTGGGATAACTGAAATAGCAGTTTGGATGGAGAGGAATGGGGTACGAGGTTGGGGGTGGTGAGGTAGATTTGGAAGCCATCCTCATAGAGGTGGAACCTGAAGCCACGTGAACAGGTGAGCTAGCTCCGGAAAGAGTGAGTGTATAGCGAGAGGAGTAGAGGACCAGAATAATGCACTGTAGAACACCCACAGGAGAAAGAGATAGAGGAAGCAGGGGGTCAGAGGACCTGGGTTCTAATCCCTCCTTTGCCACTTGCCTGCTGTTTGGCCTTGGCGAGCCACTTAACTTCTCCTGGCCTCATCTGTAAAATGGGGATTCAAAGTCTACTCTCTATCCCACTTAGACTGTGAGCCTCGTGTGGGACAGGGAATGCGTCTGATCTGATTGTGTTGTATCTACTCCAGCGCTTAGTACATTTCTTGGCCCAGAGTAGATGCTTGACAAATATCGTAATTACTACTGTTATAAGAAGAGCCCGTGAGGGTGACTGAGAAGGAATGGTCAGAGAACTGGAGCGTCAAGTGAGTACCTTGTTGACAAACCAAGGTCTGATCAGGCTTTGTACGAGAAAAGCAGCTGGAAGGTCAAGGAACTTTAGGACAAAGAAGAGAACTGTCTAAGAGAAAGTCTTTGGAGACCCTGGTGAGGGTCTTCCCGGTAGAGCGAAGGGTGTTGAAATCCAGTTTAGAGTAGGTTGAATGGAGAGGAAGCAGTGTGGCCTGGGAGTCAGAGGACCTGGGTTCTAATCCTGCTCTGCCAATTGCTTGCTGTATGACTTTGGACAAGTCACTTCACTTTTCTGGACCTCAGTTTCCTCAACTGTAAAATGGGGTTTCAATCCTGTTCCTTCCTACTCAGAGTGTGAGCCCCATGTGGGACAGGGACTGTGTCCAATCTGACAAAACTTCTATCTACCCCAGTGCTTAGAACAGTTCTTGACACATAGTAAGTGCTTAACAAATACCATGAAAAAAAAAAAGGAAGAAGTGAAGGCAGTGGGTGTATATAGCCTGCTCATGGACTTTGGACAGAAATGGTACTATGGAGAGAGAGTACAGTGGGAGCCAGAGAAGACTGTTTTAATATGGAAGAGACTTGAGCATTTTTGAAAGAAAAGAGGAGAGAGCCAGGGGAGAGGGAGAAGTTGAAGATGACGGTGAGGGAAGGAAGGAGGGTGGAAATAAGTAGGTTGATTTTATGAGCTAGTGGGAGATCTCTTTGAGTGATACAGCTGGCAAAGAGGAGAATGGGGTTGTGGGAATCAGTAGAGCATTGGAGAAACAAGGAGGAGAACTTGGGGTAGTTTATATCTGGGGGTTTCTTTTTCGCAAAGTACAAGGTGAGATCATCAGGAGTTGAAGAGGGAGGAGGTCAGGGCCACTGGTGGCCTCAGGAGGGAGTTAAAGGCCCGGAATAGTTGGTGGGGGCTGTGGTCACCTTGAATCAGTGAGGAAGGTATCGAGGGCTGTTTTTGAACAGAGGAAAGGCAGAGTTTTAGCAGGCGAGGGCGAATTCTAAGTTGCAGAAGTGGGCCTGGTTTCTGAATTTCCAGCAACAGTGCTCAGCAAGAGCCAAGGAAGTAGGAGAAATCTGGAGCTGGCGAGGTAGTGGTGCAAGGGAGGGGGGTGGGGGTAAGGGAATCGAGGCCATCCGATAGGACACGGTCAAAGGTGTGGATCTTTGCATCAAGGGAAGGAAGGATTGTTAGGGGATCCAAGAAGGGCATGATAGCATGGGACAGGTGAAGAGGGTTAAGAGTCCAGAAGTCTCTGTGGGGGAAGAAGACAGTTTCTGTGGGTTATAGGATGTGGGTGATGTACTGATTAAGAAGGTAGAGATTGTCAGAAACCCTTATACGTTGCTGTTATGGAGATTGCGGCGTGGCAGGAGATTACTAGCTGTGGCCACCCATGGCTCAGAGCTTAGTAGGAGACACTACAGGGAGAAATAGCTATTTTATAGTTAGTCTGGGTCTGGCCCACAAGATGGATTAAACCACTGGACTGTCCAGACCAAGCCCACCTCTACTCTGGTTGGACTAGGCCTAGAGCGTTCATCATTCCCAATCCCTCTTGTCCTCCCTTGGTTAGAGAAGCAGTGTGGCTCAGTAGCAAGAGCACTGCCTTGGGAGTCAGAGGTCGTGGGTTCTAGTCCCGGATCTGCCACTTAGCTGTGTGACTTTGGGCAGGTCACTTAACTTCTCTGTGCCTCAGTTACCTCATCTGGAAAATGGAAAATAAGACTGAGAGTCCCACGTGGGGCAACCTGATTACCTCGTATCTTCCCCAGGGCTTAGAACAGTGCTTGGCACATAGTAAGCACTTAACAGATACCATCATTATTCTTCTTGCTCCTTCCAGTAAGCCCTTCCAGTCAATCCCTGTTCACCCATCCACTCTGGAATTATTTTTGGTCCATCTTTCCCTTGGCCACCTTCTCAGCCCTGTTTAGCCTCTCCATTGAGGGGTCCACTGACCTCCCTAGTTCTGTTCCCTAGAGGTGTTACCAAGAGAGCAGTTTGGAAATCAATTCAAGGTACGCAAATCCAAGATAACTAGGGGACGACTCATTCAGTTCAACCACTAGATGACAGCAAAACCTCTTGGATAAGAACTCTCTGTTAGAGTTTTAATCCTTTTATTAATTCCTTTAGGTTTTCACATTTTTCATAAATTCTACATTACTAAAGACTTGGATTTGGATTCGTTACTGTCACAGAAATGCAGATCCAAGCACTTATCCTGTCCTGCCCTGACTACTGCATCAGCCTCCTCGCTGACCTCCCTGCCTCCTGTCTCAGCCAATCCGAGGCCTTACTTCACTTTGTTGCCCGGATCATTTTTTCTAAAGAGAGGTTCAGCCCAGGTCTCCCCACTTCTCAGGAAACTCCGGTGGTTGCCCATCCACCTTCACACCAAACAGAAACTCCTTTCCATTGACTCTGAAGCACTCATCCACCTTGTCCCTTCCCATCTAACCTGACCCATTTCCTACTATAAGCCAGGCCGCACACTTTACTCCTCTAATGCCAATTTACTCGCTGAAGTTTGATCTCGTCTATCTCACCAACGACCCCTTGCCCACGACCTCCCTCTGGCCTGGAACTCCCTCCGCACTGTCATATCCGACAGACCGTCACTCTCCCCACCTTCAAAGCCTTATTAAATCACATCTCTTCCAAGAGGCCTTCCTCAACTTAAGCCCTAATTTCCCCCATTCCGTCTCCCTTCTGCATTGCTTATGCCCCCCAACACTTGAGCACGTATCCATAATCTATTCTAATGTCTGTCTCCCCCTCTTGACTGTAACCTCCTTGTGGGCAGGAAGCCTGTCTACCAACAGGGAAGCAGCGCGGCTTAGTGGAAAGAGCCCGGTCTTGGGAGTCAGAGGTTGTGGGTTCTAATCCCAACTCCACCATTTGTCAGTGTGGGACTTTGGACAAGTCACTTAGCTTCTCTGTGCCTCAGTTACCTCATCTGGAAAATGGGGATTAATAATAATAATAATAATGTTGGCATTTGTTAAGCACTTACTATGTGCAGAGCACTGTTCTAAGCACTGGGGTAGAAACAGGGTAATCAGGTTGTCCCACGTGAGGCTCACAGTCTTCATTCCCATTTTTGCAGATGAGGTAACTGAGGCACCGAGAAGTTAAGTGACTTGCCCACAGTCACACAGTTGCCAAGTGGCAGAGCCAGAATTCAAACCCATGACCTCTGACTCCCAAACCTGGGCTCTTTCCACTGAGCCACGCTGCTTCTCTAAGACTGTGAGCCCCATGTGGGACAACCTGATGATCTTGTATCCACCCCGGTGCTTGGCACATAGTAAGCGCTTAACAAATACCATCATCATTATTATAATTAAGTCTTTTGTATTGTATTCTCCCAAGCACTTAGCATAGTGCTCCAGACACGGTAAGCACTCAATAAATACCACCTACTGATTGATTGATTGATAAGGAAATTCTAAATGGTGAAAAGCACCTCCGTTGCCACTTCTTCAAGAATACGAATAAGAGAGTTGACTGCAAAAACCGCTCTCCACTGTTGGCAAGACCCTAGTCAGAGATCACATGGACTCAATACTGAAGCATAATAATAATAATAATAATGTTGGTATTTGTTAAGCGCTTACTATGGGCCGAGCCCTGTTCTAAGCGCTGGGGTAGACAGAGGGGAATCAGGTTGTCCCACGTGGGGCTCACAGTCTTAATCCCCATTTTACAGATGAGGTCACTGAGGCACCAAGAAGTTAAGTGACTTGCCCACAGCATATTGACAACCACGAGTTTTAGAAATGAAAATATAGCTTCGGGAAGAAGTGTGGCCTAGAGGAAGGAGCCCGGGCCTGGGACTCAGAGGATCTGTGTTCTAATTCTGGCTCTGCCACATACCTGCTGTGTGACTTTGGACAAGTCACTTAACTTCCCTGTGCCTCAGTTACCTCATCTGGATAATGGGGATTCAGTACTTGTTCTCCCTCCTGCTTAGACTGTGAGGCCAGTGTGGGACCTGATTATCTCGTATCTACTCTTGCGCTTAGTACAAGTCTTGGCACATAGTAAGCACATATACTATTATTATTATTATTATTATCAGTAGACCTGGGTCCCACCAACTAAGATCCTGAGGTTGCTTTACGATGATATGGATAAAATCAAAATTTCCTTCTCTGATCACTTCCCCACCACCAGCTTAATAAAGCATGATTTGAGAATAATAATAATGTTGGCATTTGTTAAGCGCTTACTATGTGCAGAGCACTGTTCTAAGCACTGGGATAGATACAGGGTAATCAGGTTGTCCCAGGTGGGGCTCAAAGTTAATCCCCATTTTACAGATGAGGGAACTGAGGCACCGAGAAGTTAAGTGACTTGCCCACAGTCACACAGCTGACAAGTGGCAGAGCCGGGATTCAAACCCATGACCTCTGACTCCCAAGCCCGGGCTCTTTCCACTTACCCATCAGTCTTATTCAACATTCTAGAATAATTATGGAATTCATTAAGTACTCATATGTGCCAAAGCACTGTGCTAAGTGTTGGGGTAGACACAATATAATCTATGCAGTCAAATCAATCGAATTTAATGAGCGCTTACTCTGCACAGATCACTGTACCAAGTGCTTGGGAAAATACAACAGAGTTGGTAGACACGTTTTTGTCCCCAGTGAGCTTAAAGTCTAGAGGGGGAGACATACATTAATAGAAATAAATTAAATTGTGGTTATATACTTATGTGCTACGGAGCTGAGGAAGGGATAAATGCAAGGATGCAAATCCCAGTACAAGGGTGATGCAGAAGGGAGTGGGAGAAGTGGAAAATGAGGACTTAGAGGAAGGCCTCTTGGAGGAAGAGATGTGTTTTTTAATAAGACTAGTCAGGTTAGATGAAGAAAAGAAGGATCTGGAAGCTGGTTTTTAAATATGCTTCTGCTCCTCTGGGAAATGCTTCCAGCTCAACAGGCTACAAACATCATCAAAAATTCTCAAGTTGCTATGGATAACTGTACCCTAGAGACACATACGTAAGATGAACAGATGGTTAGGATCCACTTTACACGGTCAGCGCAGGACTATGAATTAAGGAATAGCCCGAAGAACACCAGGTATACATACCAGCCTGAACCAAGGAAACCTTTCCCACTCCCTCCTGCATCGCCCTGACTAGCACCCTTTATTCATCCCCCCCATCCCAGCCCCACAGCACTTACGTACATATCTTTTATTTATATTAATATCTGTCTCTCCCTCTAGACTGTAAGCTTTCTGGGGGCAGGGAATGTGTCCATTGCAGTGTTATATTGTACTCTCCCGAGAGCTTAGTACAGTGGTCTGCACAGAGTAAGGGCTCAGTAAAATACGACTGACTGACTTTCATTCACTCAAGATTGTCACCTAGAGCAGAGGGCTGTCACCAAATTCTCCTTCCTAGGCAACTAAAGGTGACCTAACTGACAGAGAAGTGGAAAATTCAATCAAAAAGGCCAGCCTGTTCTCTGAAAGATGGACACACAGAGTGGGCCACCAATGAGGCATCATACTCCAGACCCTACTGAAGACCAAAGAGCTAACCTTCTACAGGCTCTCCTCCGATTTATGACACAAGTCGTTTCTGAAAACCGGGTCTTAGATGAAAACATTATAAATAACCAGTTTTCTCCTTAGAATAATGTTATACAATGATCTGATATCCTGCTTTAACAAAAATTACTCAGAATCATGAACTCATTCAACTGTAGATGAGTAATATAACTCCATCAGTGCATTTACACCGTGTCCGGGAGGTTCTACAATTGATTCGGGCATAGATCCTGCTGTTGGTTCAGTTGAAAGATCACTGCTCTGGATACCAGAAAGCCCTGGGTTCTATTCCTGGTTCTGCCTGTTGGAGCAGGTTCCTGATTGAAGAATTGTTTGGGACGTTCCGTGAAGCGATCGGGCCCAGCAGAAATAGCTGGACGACGTGAGCATTGGAGACCGCAGCGGCTACCAAGGCAACCACCTGCCGAGTCGCGGCACTCGACGTCACCATTAGGCTGCTTCATTTGGGCCATCAGTGATTAAACACGTATAAAACACCTGAGCTCTAGGTCATGAAGTCCGGGGATCGAGGCTCATCTGTCATTCCTGGCAGGAGACTCCAACATCACAGTAGGGTAGCTGACTTTGACTTCCATGGACAGGGACGGGGAGAGTATTACCTGATCACCAGGGAGAGCCACCAGCGAGGGCTGACATGTCTGTTTTAATGCCGACGTAAAAGTCTGCAAGTAACCCCCTCATTCTCCCCCCCGCAGTCTAACCCAGTTCTCATCCCCACCCTCTTTGAACTTACCCCCTCTTTTCCTCCCCCTCTCTCGACTTTTAAAAACCGTTTTAAAATCGAAAAGCAACATGGCCTAGTGGAAGAAGCCCGGACCTGAGAATCGGTGGACCTGGCTTCTAATCCCGGCTCCATCACATGTCTGTTGGGGGGTCTTGGTCAAGTCACTTTACTTCTCAGTTCCCTCATCTGCAAAATGGAGATTCAATACTTGTTTTCCCCCCACATTGGGAATAATTCCAAGTAAAACTGGGATTAAAACTGCAAGCCCCGTGTGGGACATGGACTGTGTCCAATCTAATTAGCCAGCGCCAATCCAGTGCTTAGACCAGTGCCTGGCACATAGTAAACTCTTAACAAATACCATTAAAAAGAAAAAAAGGAGGACTGTGAGCCTCACGTGGTACAGGGGCCGTATCCAATCTGACTATCTTGTATCTACCTCAACATTTTGTTCAGTGCTTGGGGCATAATAAGCGCTTAACAAATATCATTACTATCATTTCCCCGTGGCTCCTGCAGTCCTCTCCCTCCACTGCCTGCACCTCTGGAATTAGTGCCATAAAGGAGGCCAGTGTTATAAAGTCAGAAAGGATGTGTTGTAAACAGGGTGTAAACACGTTGTAAATTTAGAAACGTAAATACCGCATGTCATAACTTGAAACGCCTTCAGTTGAGGGCTGCCTGTACATAGCTGTGAAGCCTGGACCTACCGCAGACATCTCAACCGACCTCTTGAGCAGTTCTATTAATGTCACTTTCATGCTGTAGTCAGTGTAACGACAACTGCGGCATTCGTTAAGCGCTTACTATGTGCCAAGCACCCTGCCAAACATCGGGGTAGATATAAGATAAGCGGGTCGGACATAGTCCCTGCCCCACGTGCGGCTCACAGGCTCAGTGGGAGAGAGAATGGTTTTTTAATCTCTATTTTCCAGATGAGGAAACAGGGGCTCAGAGAAGTTAAGTCACCCAGCAGGCCAATAGCAGAGCTAGGATTAGAACCCAGATCTGTGCTCTCTCCATTAGGCCATGCTGCTTCTCAAGGATAGGCGGACTCACACAGTAGTGAAGTACTGGAATGCAGCCTCCCCCCAGTGCAGCAAAGCTCAGTTCAATAATAATGACTATGGTATTTGTTAAACGCTTACTATGTGCCAGGCACTGTACTAAGTGCTGGGATAGGTACAAGATAATCAGGTTGGACACAATCCTTGTCCCACGTAGGGCTCACAGTCTTAATCCCCATTTTACAGATGAGGTAACTGAAGCACAGAGAAGTGAAGTGACTTGTCTAAGGTCACACAGACAACGCGTGGCGGAGTCAGGATTAAAACCCAGGTCCCCTGACTCCCAGGCCCGTGCTCTTTCCACTAGGCCCCACTGCTTTTCAGTAAGGCTTTACTGGGCAAGACACGCAGAGGGGTCAGATGAAAGCAAGATCCGTCAATGTATCGGTATTGTCCAGTCGGCTGAAATGAAGTAACCGAAAGCAGAGATGACCGAAGAAACATTTTAAAGACCCAATCAAGCACGACCTCAAAGGATAAGATAACAGCAGAGGATTGTTAAAAGAGGGCAGCAACAGATCAACCTGGCATGTAGCAAGCAGGAAAGTGGTAACTCTTTCCCAGAGACTTCAGAAAGATACTGAATCTAAAAGCCAAACTCAAAAACGGTGTCGAGCGCTGCAAAGAGCACACATAAAGACTAGCTCAGGTGGGCACGGTGTGGAAAGAATGGTTGACTCTGGGTTGGTGTTCCCAGCTACAACCACACGCCTGCGTAAAGGGCACAGCCGATGGCGTCACCATCAAGCAAAATGATTTGATTTACGGAACCTAAGGGATAACGAAATGCATTAGCGGAGCAGAGTACGGCTAAGCTCGACTTAGCCTAACCACACCGCCGACATCAGGTCTGTGCAGTCATGAGCGTAGCCTAATAGAAAAGCAGCATGGCCTAGTAGTTAGAGCACGGGCCTGAGAGTCAGAGGTCATGGGTTCTAATCTCGGCTCCACCCCGTGTCTGCTGCGAAAACTTGGGCAAGTCACTTCATTTCTCTGTGCCTCAGTTACTTCATCTGTAAAGCGGGGATGAAGACTGTGAGTCCTAGAAGGGACGGGGACTGTGTCCAACCCAATTAGCTCGCATCAACCCCAGTGCTTAGAACAGTGCCTGGCGCGTACTATAATTATTATTATTATGAAGTGTGCAGTAGCAGGACTCACCCTTGGTGGTCAAGTGGAAAGAGTACAGGCACGTTGAGTCAGAGGACCTGGGCTCGAATCCAGGCTCCGCCAGCTGTCTGCCTTGTGTCCTTGGGCAAGTTGCTTCACTTTTCTGGGCGTCGGTTACTCCATCTGTAAAATGCGAGCCCCACGTGGGGCAGGGACTGCGTCCACCGTGCCAGCCTTGTACCTTCCTCCGTGCTTCGAACGGTGCTGAGCGCTCACCAAATACCATTATTATTATTAATATTATTATTACTCAGACTGTGAGTCCCATAAGCAACTGCATCCCACACGATTAGCCTGCATGTATCCCAGTGCTTACTACAGAGCTTGGCACATAGTAAGCACCTACCAAACACCACAGTTATTATTACTATGGTCCATAGAGACCCAACATCAGTGGTGCAGGGGAAGTGGATGATGCCGCAGTCATGGGCAAAATAATACTCTCAACACCATAGCCAGTTGGGCTGGGATACCCTGAGAG
Organism: Ornithorhynchus anatinus; assembly: GCF_004115215.2. NCBI lineage: Eukaryota > Metazoa > Chordata > Mammalia > Monotremata > Ornithorhynchidae > Ornithorhynchus > Ornithorhynchus anatinus. The sequence goes on from NC_041750.1 coordinate 10,389,138, forward strand.
CATCCGTTTTTCCCAAGAGCAGGGCATTCTGGAATTTGTCTTTTGCGCAATTTAAAAACCTAGGAGCAGAGCATGCTGGGATATGCACCTTCCTTCCTCTGTCTAACTCTCTTCCCCTCTTCAAAGCCCTACTGAGAGCTCACCTCCTCCAAGAGGCCTTCCCAGACTGAGCTTCCCCTTTTCCCACTGCTCCCTCTGCTCCCTCTCTGCCCCCCCTTCACCTCCCCTCGGCTAAGCCCCCTTTCCCCCCTTTCCCTCCACTCCTCCCCCTCTCCCTTCCCCTCCCCTCAGCACTGTGCTCATTTGTATATATTTTTAATTACCCTATTTATTTTGGTAATGAGGTGCCCATCCCCTTGGCGCAGTGGAAAGAGCACGGGCTTTGGAGTCAGGGCTCATGAGTTCGAATCCCAGCTCTGCCACTTGTCAGCTGTGTGACTGTGGGCAAGTCACTTAACTTCTCTGTGCCTCAGTTCCCTCATCTGTAAAATGGGGATTAAGACTGTGAGCCCCACATGGGACAACCTGATTCCCCTGTGTTTACCCCAGCGCTTAGAACAGTGTTCTGCACATAGTAAGCGCTTAACAAATACCAACATTTATTTATCGTGATGTTGTCTTGTTTTTGTCCGTCTCTCTCCCCCCATTAGACTGTGAGCCCATCATTGGGCAGGGATTGTCTCTGTTGCCGAATTGTCCATTCCAAGCACTTAGTACAGTGCTCTGCACATAGTAAGCACTCAATAAATACTATTGAATGAATTAAACCTAGCTATTGAGTCTGTGCAGAGATTGAATAGGGGTCAAGTGGGTGGCTTAGCTTCCACCACTCCCCAGTCAACTGTGCAAACACAAATAGCAGGAGTAGGAACCAAAAGCTAACATTCCAGCTTTCTCCTTCTCCTTTTTTTCATCAGCAACAACGTCAGTCTATATTTTTGCTGCCACCAAAAGCAGAGGCGAGAGAAGCAGGACCAGCACCCTCCTCTAGTAACGCCTGAAGCAGAGAGATCTATGGCAGTGGGAGAAAGAAGGAGAGAATGGCATGATTAAGAGGAACATGGGTAGGAGGGACAAAGGAGGGAGAGGAAATACCGGAAGACTGGGAAAGAGACGGAAACTCCAAAATCCTGTATGATTTTCATGGGTCCCAGGTAGCCATTTTGAAAATTAACAAACATTAACTCCAGGCTTTAAGCTCCTTTCGGACAGGGAATGTGACTGCCAGCTCTGTTGTATTGTCCCCTCCCAAGTGCTTAGTACAGTGCTCCGCACATAGTAAGTGCTCAATAAATACCATTGATTGATTAACTCAACTTCTGGGGCCCTTGAGGAGGACTGAGCTTTTCCAGAGTGGCCCAGTGCAACTCATTAACATTATGAAGTAGTGACTAGCTTGACTGTCAGTAAAGACACACAACATAATAGCAGGAGTGAACTGAACACAAAACCCCTCTAAGTGCCTTGCATGGGCACTACCCTGCCCAATCATCTTACCCTGCATCGACAGACAGAGTTCCTGAAAGAGCAGGAATTTAAGAAAGCCGTGACCTCCATGAGCGGGCGAGGGGCCAGTGTTTGTGTGGAATTAGCACTGTGAGGATAAAGCCATTTGCTTTTCCCTCCACACCTTTAAGGGCAGAGTGGTGTGCCGTAGCTAGCCTGAACCATTCTTTATAGCCAGAAAGGGGCCAGGGCAATTTGGGGGATTCGTTTTTTTCCACTAATAATTGGATCTGTCCCCTTTAAACACTTGCTAGTTACTCCACTCAGCCCCAGGGATTTATGTATCTATCTGTAATTTATTTTAATTTATCCCTCCCTCTTTAGACTGAAAACGCCTGGTGAGAAGGGAACATGTCTACCGACTCTGTTATACTGTACTCTCCAAAGCACTTAGTAGAGGGCTCGGCACACGGTAAACACTCAATTAGCAGCATGGCCTATTGGAAAGAGCACAGGCCTGGGAGTTGGAAGGTCTGGGTTCTAATCCTGCAACGTCACTTATCTGCTGGCTGTGTGACTTTGGGCAAGTCACTTCACTTCTCTGTGCCTCAGTTTTCTCAACTGTAAAACGGGGACTCAATCTCTGTTCTCCATCCTACTGAGACCACGAGACCCGTGTGGGACAGGAGTGTGTCCAACCTCATTGGCTTGTGTCTACCCTAATGCTTAGAACAGTGCTTGACACATAAGTGCTTAACAAATATCATAATAAATATGATTGGTTAATGATAATATCTATTAAGTGCTTATTATCTGCCAAGCAGTGTGTTAAGCGCTGGGGTAAATGCACGAGAATCAAGTCGGACACAGTCCCTGTCCCAAAAGGAGCTCACAGTCTAAGAGGGAAGGAGAACAAGTACTGAATCCCCAGTTTACAGATGAGGAAACCAAGGCCCAGAGAAGGAATCAATCAAGCGATCAGTGGCATTTATTGGGTGCTCACTGTGTGCAGAGCACTGTACTAAGCACTTGGGAGAGTTCAATACAACAGAGTTGGTAGACACGTTCTTTGCCCATAACGAGCTCACGGTCTAGAGGGGGAGACAGACATTAACGGATATGGACGTAAGTGCTGTGGGGTTGAGGAAGGGGTGAATAAAGGAAGCAAATCAGAACAATGCAGAAGAGAGTGGGAAAAGAGGAAATGAGAGCTGAGTTGGGGAAGACCTTTCGGAGGAGATGAGCCTTCAGTAAGACTTTGAAAGTGGAGAGAGTACTTGTCAGATATGAAGAGGAAGGGTGTTCCAGGCCAGAGACAGGATGTGGGCGAGAGGTCGGCGGTGATATAGTCGAGATCCAGGTACAGTGAGTAGGTTCGTGTTAGAAGAGCGAAGTGTGTGGGCTGGGTTGTAGGAGAGCAACGAAGTGAGGTAGGAGTGGGCAGGGGGATTGAGAGGCCTACTGGGAAGATGACAGACCAGGGGGTCAGGAGGCCTGGATTCTAATGCCACTGCCCCCTAGCCTGTTCCAGTTCATACTTCACTCTGCTGCCCGGATCATTTTTCTGTAAAAACATTCAGGCCATGTTTCCCCTTTCCTCAAGAAGCTCCGGTGGTTATCCATTGACCTCTGCATCGAACAAAAACTCCTTAGCATTGGCTTCAAAGCACTCGATCACCTCGCCCATTCTTACTTTCCTACTACAATCCAGACCGCACACTCGACTCCTCTAATGCTAATCTTTACGCTGTACCTTGATCTCATCTATCTCGCCCCTGACCTCTCGCCCGTGTCCTGCCTCTGGCCTGGAATGCCCTCCCTCTTCATACCCGACAGACGATTACTCTCCCCATCTTCAAAGCCTTATTAAAGGCACATCTCCTCCAAGAGATCTCCCTGACTAAACCCTCTTTTCCTTTTCTTCCACCCCCTCTTGCGGCGCCCTGATTTTCTCCCTGTAACCGTCCGCCCTCCCAACCCCACAGAACTTTTGTACATATCTATAATTTTATTTATTTATATTAATGTCTGTCTCCCCCTCTAGACTGTAAGCTCATTGTGGGCAGAGAATAAATCTGTTATATTGTTATATTGTACTCTCCCAAGCACTTAGTACCGAGCAAGCCCGTCAAATGGCAGGGACTGTCTCTATCTGTTGCCGACTTGTTCATCCCAAGCGCTTAGTACAGTGCTCTGCACATAGTAAGCGCTCAATAAATACTATTGAATAAGCACTCAATAAATACGATCGATTGACTGGCTGACACTCTAAACTTCAGGCCCTGGGGCAATCAGCCAGCTGCCCCAATAGCTTGGGTCCATTCTGCCTAGGCCAGGGTCCCTTCTGGAATGGGCCCCCTGCTTCCTCCAGAACTACTTAGGAGAGAGTTTTTGGATCCTTCCTACCTGGGCTTGACTAAGAGAGAGCAAAAGGCTGGAGAGAAATACAAAGAGCTTGAAGGGGTTGGGGAGGGCGGGGAGGTGGGTGTCTCTTTAGGGAATCGTCATCCTTTAGTGAATCCTGATCATGGAGGAAATGCACTGGAGAGTGTTCCAACCAAAGTCCCCTGCCCAGAGGCCAGGCTGAGGCCAGACTGGTTCTGGGGAGATCAGGATGGAGTCAGCGTGATTCAGAAAGGGAGGAGTTTAGGCTAGATGCCTCATGCTTTCTTCAGTTCTGATCCTCCCTGCCCTCTGAGGCTAGGGGGCAAAGGAGAGGGGGCAAAGGGCCTTTCGGAACAGTCCTCCAGGACCATTCTTCTCCTTTGTCGGATTTCAGGGGACTTTTCTGTTAAGGTTGCCAGCAGCTGCCCAGCCAGTGCTGCTCTGCAGAAGCGCAGGGAGAAGGAAGAGCATTTCTGACTCAGAGGGAGGGAGCCAGGGCAGGGATTCTTCCCCGCTGCCCTGGTTTTCAGTGACACGGGAGACAGTGAGGGCAGGACAGAGATGTCGATCTTTCCGTTCCCAGCGGAATGCAGGAGAAACAGGCTTCCCCTTTCAGCTAGTTGGGGCAGCAAGATTTCTCTCCGGTGCCCTCTGAGCCTTACTTGAGAAGTCACCCAATCAGGTGCAAGGGAGGGGCAAGGTGTGGGGGAAGGGAGAGGAAATTCCCAGAGCCTGTTTACCTGCTCTGCTTCCTGGTTGGAACCAACAACAGAACAGGGCTCTCCCTCATCTCCCCTTCCCTCCCCAGCCATGGCCTCGGCCCCAGGATACCCCAAAGGCTGGAAATCCAAATCCTCTCTCCCCTGCCATTACTATGAAGGCTACCTGGAGAAGAAGGGCCCCAAGGATCGGGTAAGCTGACACTCACTTCCTTCCTCCTCCAGGCAGACTCTTGGGGCTCATCCCCAAGCTGAAGAGGCCCCTGAGCTTCCCTGCTCCCACCTCGATGCCAGTGGGGGAAAAGCTCGGAGCTTTGGAGCTAGGAAAGATGCAGAGACCTGGGGAATCGCAATGACTGAGGCTGACGGGGAAGGGCGCCGGGCAGGCCGGGAGGGGATAGGTAAGCAGGATCGTGTTCATCAGGCTTATCCACCAACGACCCCAGGGGCACTGGGGCTGGGGGACCATTTGTTGGAGGCGGGACGCTCTCTCGGGGCAGCCAAGGGACAGTTGCTGAACTTAGGGACAGCCTCCAGAGAGACGGGGATCCTGCCAAAGGTAGAATCCTGGAATCCAGCAATCCAGGCCCCAGCTCTATTGACTGATAAGCAAAAATCCACCAGTCAGTCAGGCAGTCAGTCAATCGTAGTTATTGAATACTTACTGCGGGCAGACCACTGTACTAACGCTTGGGAGAGGACACCATAACAATAGAACAGACACATTCCCAGCCCACAACGAGCTTACAGTCTAGAAGGGGAGACAGACATTAATATAAATAAATAAAATTACAGATATGATGATGTTGATGATGATGATGATATTTGTTAAACGCTTACTATGTGCCAAGTGCTGTTCTAAGCTCTAGGGTAGATACAAGGTAATCAGGTTGTCCCACGTGGGGCTCACAGTCTTAATCCCCATTTTACAGATGAAGTGACTGAGGCACAGAGAAGTGAAGTATGTATATGTACAGATGTACATATGTAAGTGAAGATATGTACGTAAGTGCTGTGGGGCTGGGAGGGGAGAGGAATAAAGATAGCAAGTCAGGGTGATGCAGAAGGGAGTGGGAGAAAAGCAAAGGAGGGTTTAGGGAAGGCCTCTTGGAACAGATGTGTCTCCGATAAGGCTTTGAAGCATGTTAGAGTAGTTGTCTGTTCAGATATGAGGAGGGAAGGCGTTCCAGGCCAGAGGAAGGACGTGGGCAAGAGGTCAGTGGCGAGGTAGACGAGATCGAGGTACAGTGAGAAGGTGAGCATTAGAGGAGCCAAGTGTGAGGGTTGGGTTGTAGTAGGAGAGTAGCGAGGTGAGGTAGGAGGGGGCAAGGTGAGGGACTGCTTTAAAACCAATGTGAGGATTTTCTCTTTGATGCAGAGGTGGATGGGTAACCACTGGAGCTTCTTGAGTAGAGGGGAAACATGGCCTGAACGTTTTTGTAGAAAAATGAACTGGGCAGCAGAGTGAAGTATGGACAGGAGTGAGGAGAGACAGTACTTACTGGGTGGTCAGTAAGGAGGCTGATACAGTAATCAAGGGGAGATAAGATAAGTGATTGGATTAACACAGAAGCAGTTTGGAAGAAGAGAAGGCAAATTTTGGCGATGTTGTCGAACCAACGGGATTTAGCGATGGATTGAATATGTGGTTTGAGTGAGAAAGGAGTCAAGGATAACTCCAAGATTACGGGCTTGTGAGACAGGGAGGATGGTGGTGCTGTCTATGGTGAAGGGAAAGTCGGGGGAGGACGGGGTTTGGGTGGGAAGATAAGGCGTTCTGATTTGGACATGTTAAGTTTGAGGTGACAGTGGGACGCCCAAGTAGAGATGTCTTGAAGGCAGGAGGAAATGTGAGATTGAAGAAAGGGAGAGAAAGCTCGAGGCTGGAGATATAGATTTGGGGGAATCATCCACATAGAGGCGGTAGTTGAAGCTATGTGAGCGAATGAGTTCTCCAGAAGAAAGATGTCCGGTTCAGGGTCTTACTTGGAGGGCAGGATGATAACGACAAAGGCGGGAGACCGAGAGACATGATTTGGAACAGCGATTTTGTAGGAAATGACCCTCTCTTGATAGTGGCCCTCTCAATATCAACCGATCATATTTACCGAGCGCTTACTGGGTGCTGAGCACTGGACTAAGAGCTTGGAAGGGTAAAATACAACAGAGTTGGTAGACGTGTTCCCTGCCCATGAGGAGCTCACGGCCTAGAGGGAGAGACAGACATGAAAAAAAAGTACGGCTATGTACATAAGTGCTGTGGGGCTGAGGGTGGGGTGAGGGTGGAAGAAATCCAAGTTCAAGGGCGATGGAGAAGGGAGAGGAGTAGGGGAAATGAGGGCCTAGTGGGGGCAGGCCTAAGATAAGTCTTCGAAGGGGGGTAGAGTGATCCTCTGTCGGTCACGAAGCGGGAGGGAGTTCCAGGCCAGAGCCAGGACGTGGGAAAGGGGTCAGTGGCGAGAAAGATGAGACGGAGATACAGTGAGTAGGTTGGCATTAGAGGGGCAAAATGTGTGGGCTGGTTTGTAGTAGGAAGTCAGAGAGTTAAGATAGGAGGGGGTAAGGTGATTGAATGTTTGAAAGAGGATGGCAAGGAGTTTCTGTTCGATGTGGAGTTGGATGGGCAACCACTGGAGGTTCTTGAGGAGTGGGGAGACATGGACTAAACGATTATGTGGAAAAATGAACCGGGCAGCAAAGTGAAGTATGGACTGCAATGGGTAGAGACAGGAGGCAGGGAGGTCAGCATACTAATACCGTCATTACTCTTGGGACTATTGGCTTTTTTTTTTCAATGGTATTTTAATGGCACTTACTATGTACCAAGCATTGTACTAAGCGGTAAGGTGTACTCAAGAGAATCAGATTAGACACAGACCTTGTCCTAGATGGGACTCACAGTCTTAATCTTGCCTACCAATCTTGTAAGCTGGGGCAAAGGGGCCTATCCCTTACCCTCTGCAGCCCAGGTTGTCCTGGGACTTGATGTCTTCCCTAGGTTGGGCTTGGACCAGATTGGACTCTTGATTTGCTCTGGACTGGATCTGCCAAGTGAAAGTGGCATATAGATGTATTCAATGTGGAGCCAGAAGGCCCTGGTCTCCCTGGTTCACCTGCCTTATCCTTTCCTTAGGACTTTAAGAAGTTCTGGGCTGGGCTCCAGGGCCTCACACTGTATTTCTACAACAACATTCGGGACCCCCAGGTAAGCAGAGGGAGAAGCCCCTCCTTCCCGAATCCATCTCAGACTGTCCCTTTCCTGGTTTGAAGACTCCTGCCCCATTCAGCCTCCCTTCCTCTGCTGGACAGGGAAGAGGCCAACAGTAATTGCTAATCACCACGATACTTGTTACTCACTTACTCTGGGCCAAGCACTGTACTAAGTGCTGGGGTAGATACAAGATTACCTGGTGGGACCCAGTCCCTGTCCCCCGTGATGTTCAAGGTCTAAGTAGGAGGGGTAACAAGTAGTGACTCCCCATTTTACAGATGAGGAAACTGAGGCCCAGAGGAGTTAAGGGACTCGCCCAAAGTCACACAGCAGGCAAGAGGTGGAGCTGGGATTAGAACCCAGAAGCTGCTCCATGGATGCCTGGATGGAACGAACCCTCCCACTGGCCTCCCACTAGGTACTGGGGCTTGTTCTCTCTTCCAGAGACCCAAGCAAGGCAATCTGGGAGGTATTTTCTCGGTCTCTGTGCTCTAGCTGTCTGACGGTTGGGTTCCTGCCCCAGTTTCTGCCCTTCTTCTGAGCTGCGGGGACAGGAGGAAGAAGAGCAGGGAAGGGGACCCTTTGCTCGGGTTGACTGAAACTAGAGTCCTGCCTTCAAAGGGACCCCGAGAGGGCAGGGTCGGTGCTGGGACCTCTGTACTGTCTTCCACAGTATGTGGAGAAGGTGGATTTGGAGACGTTTGTGTCGCTGACAGACGACGCCCCAAGGACCGGGCTAGGGGGCAGTCCCAGGGACGGGGGAACCTGGCTATGCCTATCGCTCCGGAACCAGGAACTCCTACTCAAGGTACAGGCTCCGGGATTTCGGTGGATTGGGTCGGCTCGTGGGGGTGGAGGAGCACGGCCGTTGGATTGAAGGGAAAGGGATTGATCTCCCCGGTAGGGGAGGCGGTGGGGAGGGCGGTGGGTGTGTCTGAAGATGGGAGGGGCTCTGATGCCCTGGGCTGGGAGAAGGGTCAGATCGGGGCTCCGGTCCCCTCCCCCTGTGGCCTGGCTAGCGTGAAGCCTCTGGTTCCAGGTGGAGAGTTTGGAGGCGCGGGAGATGTGGAAGGGGTTCATCCTCACGGTGGTAGAGGTGAGTCCCTTTGGTATACTGCCCTTCTTCGGCCTTGCCGCAGGGGAAGTAGGAGAGATTGAGCATGAGGTGGCTGGGCCCTTTCAGAAGGGACAGACCGTGAGAGAAGAGGGGACTCGGCTGGCCCCTGCTCTAGTCTTGGGGGAGGGTCCGTCTGCCGTTGCCCCCGGAGTCCTCGGGACACCGCTCCCGCCGGCCAGAACAGAAGCAAGGGATCCCGGGGGCAGAGACGAGGCCAGTGTTCTGTCTCCAGCGTCACTTCTGCCTTTACAGATGAAGGTCCCTTCCGATCTGACCCTGCTGCCAGGGCACAAGTACATGATGGCGGAGGCCCTGGCCAAGGAGGAGGAACGCCGAGCCCACGAGATACCTCAGTGAGTCGACCCTCTGAAGCAGGGGTCCCGGAGCTCTCGGCCGAGGGTCCGGGGCGGGACCGGACTGTTTATATTCGTTCTGAGCTTGTCCCATCTGAGACATCTGGCTTCCGCTGGTCCCAACCACTCTGCATCTCACGACTCTCCCCAGAACCCGCACTTTGTTCCAACCTTGACCACAGGCTCAAGTCAGCCCATATCCTGTTCCCACCCTCCCCAGTGACCACAGCGACATGGTCAGTAGAGCCGAGGCTGCCGGAGAAGTGTAGGGGTGGAGAAGAGTGTCATGCGTAGAGGTGTAGCTCACCAGGCGTTCGTGTGTACGTGCGTATGAGAGAGAGAGACAGAGACAGACAGAGTTGGGGGTGGGGGTGGATGAGGAGCCAGTTCAGCCAGTAAGCTGGCTGAGAGGATGGATCTGGGGAGAGATGGGGGGAGGAGGCATCCTGATGCATCTTTCTCCTCAGCTGCTTCCTGAAGGTCAGCCGACTGGAGGCCCAGCTGCTCCTGGAGCGCTACCCCGAATGCGGGAATTTGCTCCTGAGGCCTGGGAGCGACAGGGCCGGCATCTCCGTCACCACCCGCCAGATGCTCAATGGGTACTTGGGAAGCGGAGAGGGGGTGAGACCCGGGAGGCATCCTTTTCCTGGGCCCTGCGGGGCATTACCCCGTCTCTTCCCCGTCCAGAGGCGTGGGGAGCAGACGGCTCAGCCGCAGGGTTTGATTGCAGGACCGAAGTTGTGCGGCACTACAAGGTGAAACAGGAGGGGCAACTGTACATCATTGATGTGGAGGAGCCGGTGAGCACCTTGTGGCCGACGACAGAGGCCCAGGCAGGGAGGGATCAGGGCGAGGGACCCAGCGGGAGAGACCCATCGAGGGTTCCCAGGAGGGAGAACCCAGGCCCTCTTCATCCCGCCTTCTTGCCCTCTAGTTCTCCTGCTCGTCTCTCTGGGCTGTAGTGAACTATTTTGTCTCCAACACCAAGAAAGCGCTGGTCCCATTCCAGATGGATGAAGACTATGAGAAGGTGATAGGTGGGTTTTACCAGGGCCAGTGGTGGCTGCCAACGCATCCCGTCGTGGTATGTAGGGCAGATAGGTCAGGACCTGGGGGCTTAGAAGCTTGGGTGCTAGAAACCTCCACTCAAACTAAGGAGGTCATTTCATCCACCCCCCTGCCTTTGGGCCCACTGCCTTTGGGCCCACTCCTGCAGTTCAGGAGGACACGTGTGATGGAGCGTGGGGTCCAGCAGACACCCATCCCCATCTGACTGGCCGCCCGACTCCCGCGAGCCTCTCCTAGCCTCACATCTCTGTTTCAGGGTTTGTGGAGTCCAACAAAGAGAATGGAGAGAGTAGCTGGACCGCCTCCAAGTCCTTCCCACCTCCAGCTGCCTCTAGCCCAGGTGATGCCCCCCGGCCCAGTGTTCCCTCCCCGACAGAGCTGGCCTGGCCCAGAAGAAGGGCATAGAAACAAAGGATAGAACCAACACAAGTAGCAGTCAAACAAACGATACATAGAGAAGCAGCGTGGCTCAGTGGAAAGAGCATGGGCTTTGGAGTCAGGGGTCATGAGTTCGAATCCCAGCTCTGCCACTTGTCAGCTGTGTGACTGTGGGCAAGTCACTTAACTTCTCTGTGCCTCAGTTACCTCATCTGTAAAATGGGGATTAAGACTGTGAGCCCCACGTGGCACAACCTGATTCCCCTGTGTCTACCCCAGCGCTTAGAACAGTGCTCTGCACATAGTAAGCGCTTAACAAATACCAACATTATTATTATTATTATTATGGCAAATGACAGACACCCAAACATACGGGAAGCAGCATGGCCTGGTGGCAAGAGCAAGGGCTTGGGAGTCAGAGATTGTGGGTTCTGATCCTGATCCGCCACTTGTCCGCTGTGTGACCTCGGGCTAGTCACTTTACTTCTCTGTGCCTCAGTTACCTCATCTGTAAAATGGGAATTAAGAGTGCGAGCCTCACATGGGACAGGGACTGTGTCTGAGCTGATTCACCTTGTATCTACCCAGCGCTTAGAACGGTGCTTGGCACATAGTAAGGACTTAACAGGTACCATAATTATTATTAATTATTATTATTATACTGAGGCACAGACACAGATGCACCCAGATACTGGCGGTAAGTCCAGGGGCAGGGCAAACTCTATGTGGCCCCCTCAACCTTGGGCAATAAACTGGTGACTGAGGGGAGCCCGAAGCCCCCAGGAGCTCCTGGGATGAGTAGCCTGGGGCTGGGCCCACGCTCATCGGAAACTACCTCAGGGTTTTGCAAGTCTTGAGAGTCCTGGTCTCTTGGAAGCCACCCGGCTGACATTCTTGGAGGAAGGGGGCCTACCCCCAGGCCAAGGCATGGACTTTCAATAAAAGCTGGTCTTCTTAGTAATGATAATAATAATAATAACTGTGGTATTTGGTCAGCAGTTACCATTGTCAAGAGCTGTCCTAAGCACTGGGGTAGATATAAGGCAATCGGGTGGGCCACAATCCCTGTCCCACATGGGGCTCACAGTCTTAATCCCCATTTTACAGATGAGGTAACTGAGGCACAGAGAAGTGAAGCGACTTGCCCAAGGTCACACAGCGGACAAGTGGTGGAGCCAGGATTAGAACCCACATCCTCTGACTCCCAGACCCATGGCCCCGGGCTCCCGGGACAACTGCCCTCCGAGGAGTTAATAATAATACCTGTGGAATCTGTTAAGCGCTTACTATGTGCCAAGCACTGTACTAAGCACTGGGGTAGATACAAGTCTACATAGGAGGGAGAACAGGTATTGAATCCTCATTTTGCAAATGAGGGAACTGAGGCACAGAGAAGTGAGGTGACTTACCCAAGGTCACACGGCAGACAGGTGGTGCTTCCAGGATTAGAACCCAGATCCGCCAACTCCCAGGCCCGTGCTCTTTCCGCTAGGCCACCGCACTCCTCCTGGGCAGTTTGCTGCTGCTGTCACTGCGGCTACTGCTTCTGCTGCCAGTCTCTTGAGCCATCTCCCTTCATCCTTTGCCCTTCCTGGTTCCTTCACTCATTACAGTGGCTGCTAAACAACCCCTGAAGCTTCCCAGCCTGGACAAAAATCCCTTGAAGCCCCCCACGACAGGTCCCATGCCACCCTCTGAAGAGAACTACGTGATCCCCATCAGCGAGCCCCATACCCAATATGTCAATGAAGAGGGTAAGAAGCATCCTTCTCCTCCCCGTGGGTCCCTGGAATTGGGTGGGGTGGGGGGGTGGGGGTGAAAGTAGCACATCAGTCAGGAAGTCCTGGCTAATATGGTATGGAAGGCCCTCCTGGAGCAATTTAAATCCTTTCCCCTGCCCAGCTGAGTTGGGCTAAGGGTGCTCAGTGAAAACTAGTTCAGGACCATCAACCGATAGGGCTGCCTTTCCCCAAGTCGCACTTGGGAACATACAGTAGAAATAAAAGACACCACATCTGCCCTCGAGGACTTTACAATCTAACCGGGGGAAACAAGGAGAGGTGGAAGAATAAGGGCATAGAAACAAATGATAAAACCAACACAAGTAACAATTCAACAAACGATATAATAGGTCACAAATGAACGGAGCTATACATGACTGCCGAGAGGAGGACATTACCAGAAAGGTAGGGAGCTAGTTAAGGAAGGCTTCCCAGAGGAGGTGGCTTTTGGGAAGGACTTTGGAGGTGGAGGAGGCACATGGTTCGGCAGACTCGACAGGGGAGGAAGTTTTTTGCAGAGAGAAGAATGTCCAAATAGTTTGGAGATGGGCGGGTTGCGAGCAAAGCATAGTTAGAAGGTGATTATCTCGTACTTAGTCCTGGGCTTGGCGCGTAGAATGGAGAGGATGAGCTGGGGGAGAGAGGAAGAGACCAGCTTGGCAGGGAGCCGACAGCTGGTGGAGGAGCCTCGAAGCTGATGATCGACAGAAAGCGGGAGCCGTTGGAGATTTTGGAGGAGGAGAGTGATATGTTCTGAGACTCCAGGCCCGGCTGATGCCCGGTCCGGAGGTGATGTGAACTTGAACCAGTGTAGCACTTGAAAGAGGGGAGATGAAGAAGCAGATGGGTGAACTAAAGAGGAAGGCCGGGTAGAAATTCCTGTTTCACTGCCCACATTTGGTTTAAAATGATGTCGAGCTTCTAGGACGGGGAGAACGGGGGAGGGTTGGTGCTGGAAGCGGCGTGGCTTAGTCGGTAGACCATGGGCCGGGAAGTCAGAAGGACCTGGGTTCTAATCCCGGCTCTGCCATTTTTCTGCTGAGTGACCTTGGGCAAATCACTTAACTCCTCTGTGCCCCAGTTCCCTCATCTGTAAAAAGGGAATTCAATACCAGTTCTCCTTCCTTTGAGACTGAAAGCCCCATGTGGGACTACTATATATTGTACTACCCCAAGTGCTTAGTACAGTGCTCTGCACACAGGTAAGCGCTCAAGTTTGATTGATTGATTGATTGAATGAGTGGACAAAAGCAAGCCCAGGTTATAATGGAAAGTGAGAGGTAACCTACATCTCTCCTGTTTTCTCTGTCTCTCTGAATCTCTCTTCTTATCTCTTTCTATTCTTCTGCCTTTACCCTTCTATCCCTCGTCCTGTTTTGGGCTCTCACGCTCTACCACCTCACAGAAGTTGCTGAATTCCACCGATCGAAGCCTAGTGGTGAGTGAGAACTGGCAGCTGGCCCAGGACAAGGGGGAGACACTGTGGGGCAGAGAGAATGCCTAGGGGAGGAGACGGACCAAATTCTCATCTTGGCTTCCCTGGTCATTCTGGGCTTGAAAAAGTAGGGGAATGACAGCCGGGATGCCAGTTGCCTACTCTAACTAGATGAGAGGCCTGAATGTCTAGACCATTTCCCTTGTGGAGAACCAGTCTAGTAGAAAAGCACAGACCTGAGCCCTAATCCCAACTCCACAATTTTCCTGCTGTGGGACCTTGGACATATCCCTTAACTTGTCTGTGCCTCAGTTTCTTCATCTGTAAAATGGGAATTCAATACCTGTTCTTTCTTCCCCTTAGGCTGTGAGCCCAGCGCGGGACAGGGACTGTGTCCAATCTGATCTGTATCTACCACAGGGCTGGACACATAGTAAGAAGCAGCATGGCCTAATGGAAAGAGCCCGGGCCTGGGACTCAGAGGACCTGGGTCCTAATCCCGGCTCTGCCGCTTGTCTGCTGTGTGACCTCGGGCAAGTTATTCAACTTCTCTGGCCTCAGTTACTTCATATGGAAAATGGGGATTAAGACCTTGAGCTCCATGGAGAACATGGACTGTGTCCAACCCGATTCGCTTGTATCTATCCCAGCGCTTAGTCCGGTGTCTGGCACATAGTAAGCGCTTAACAAACACCACTTTAAAAAGTGCTTAACCAATACTGCAATTCTTGTTATATTTGTGCGACAGGGCTGCCCCCGAACCGGCCCAATGGTGTGAGAACCAAGTGGGCAGCGAAGACCCAGGAGAAGGAGCCTCCCCCACTGACCAGAACAGGTACGGTCCTCACAGTGCCAGTGCTCAGTCAGGGCCTCCACCCTTCCACCCCTCAACCGTGGGCAACATCATCCAAGCATCCACACACCCACTCAGTCCCAGATCACCCACTGCCTTCTTGAAACTTTGCTGGTCCCCAGGATTCAGCCTCCCTACACTCTCTAAAATTATTCTTCACTTCCTCCAAGTGTCTTCTTACCATCGTTGGTGACTGATTGTTAGGTTGGATGGACCATTGCCCATCCATCATTCACCCGTCGACTCTCAAAGATCCCCCTGATTGGGTGTGTTTCTTCTCACCCACCTCGAAGGACCTGCCATCAGTCCTGCAATTGATCACCACCCCAGACTAAGCTGTAACCGCTCCAGACAAGTTCTCTTAAAACCTCTTAAAGCTCTCTTAAATGTTCCCTCAAATCCCTCTCTCTAATCACCCCATCCATGTCCTTTCCCACCGCCACCTCATACTCCCCTCCCCACCCCTCGTGTCATCCCCTCCTCCCTCCCTCCTCAGTCCCGCAGCCTCAGCCTGATGCGGCCTGTGGAACCCCTGCTCCATCACGGGAAAGCTTCCCTTTATCCCTGACCTGTTCCTGACCCAGTTACTGCTCCTCTTTGCCACTGAAACCCGGCTATCCCCAGCTGACACGGTCTCTCTAGAGGGGACCTCATCTTCTCCCACTCCCCAAGACTCACTGAGAAAGGGGGAGGAGTCGGCTTCCTTCTCGCCCCCCCCCCCCCAGTTCCGCTGTCCGTCCCAAGACTTTCCCATCACTTCTGACAATACCACATCCTCCATATCTTTCAGTTCAGTATCAGACAGATCTAAGCAAGAGAAGTCCAGCCTTCCCGGCAGGAGGCTACACCATCACCGTGAGCATTAGCAGGGACCAATCTCATACAGGGATAGGGACTGCTGAGGCTGAAGTCTTGGTGTGAAAATTCCATTTCTCCCCGTCCCCCCCACGCTACCCCCCTAAAAAAAGCCTTTCCTCCGTTGGGGTGGGAAGGGTCTTGCCTCATGGTAGGCCCAGTTTCTAGCACCAGAACAGTGCTAAATTGGTCCTGGAATGGAGACAAAACTGAGAGCAGGCTAGAGGTTTGCACATCCCTTCTGATATTTCCACTGCTGTTTTAGAACTGCTTTATTGCCAGAGATTGGGGGTTGCTGGAAGTGAGGAGTTTAAGGACTAAATGGGGGAGGGGATGGTGGGCCATCCTAAGGGACTCACTAGCACATACAACCTGTGGAGCACACTGATTAATGTAAGTGGCCTATAAATACTTTAGAGTTTAAAATCTTTTCCTAAATTTTAGCTAGATAGTATAGTTCTGAAAATCTGAGGCTGCTTGGTAAAGCTGTAGTTCCACCCCAGTGTCATAGATTAACAAGAAGATGTGCTGGGTCTGACAGCTTGGCTCCAAGAGCATTCTGCACATTGGATAGGTAGTGGGCCAAAGGATAAAAGCAGAAAAATGCGACCACACTGGTCACTTCAGTGATGGAAAAATGGAATGAAAACCTTGATTCTCTAAAGGAAAATGAATCCATCAATCAGTGGTACTTATCGAATGCTTACTTTGGGCAGAGGCTTGTATTAAGTGCTTGTGAGACAGCATTCAGGATTAAAATGAATATTAATCTAAATGAATATTTTAGGTATAATAATCCAAATTCCCTTGGGCCTATAGTTCTGGTAGCTGAAAGACCGGACTGTACCCAAACTAAAATCAGACGGTGGTCAAGTAGATTTTTTAAAAAACAATAAAAATAGAATTCGCAGGACCAGGACTATGTTTCAGATACATTACTAGGTGGGAAAGCTGGAGAATTGTTTGGAGCATATGAAAAAACTTCTGGAAAAAAATCATGCCAAACACCTTGCAGTTGATCGGTAAAAATTGGGGATGATGGAGCAGCACCTGGAAGATGAGTGTGAGGGAGCTACTGAAAGTGTTCTGGGTCAAATACAGGATTCAGAACTTCGATAAAGGTAGGGAATCAAGGGCCTCTGTTTATTCCTCACCAACCTATTCTCACCAAGTCCAGGTTAAGGGTACAGGTGGGTGGGCAACAGGTTACCCAGGGCTGGACTGAGAAGTCCTGGTAGGAGATTTGAGAGCAGAGTTGCGTTTGAGGAATGTTAGTTCCTTTACTTCCAAAAGGCCATTCTCCTACCTGGTTTTGAGTGGCTCCTTGACTCAGAGCCCAAGCGGTGCAGTGAAAGTCAAGAGCCACACAGTCTGACGTGGCTACTACGGCCCCGTGGGATTTTCAGGCCGAGCCCTGGGGTCTGTAGAGAGTCAGGGCTCAGAGCTATGGCTCCATCTCACCACGGGAATCCAGCCCTGCCCCTGACCAGGATCCCGGCAGAAACAAGGATGAGGAAGTGATGAGCGGAGCCAGGACGCAGACTGCCCGCGGGAGGAGTCAGGCCTCAGGAGCCAGGATGGGTGTGAACGGGGCAGCGGGGTCTGGGGCCACAGCCTCCTTCAGGAGTGAGAATGGGGAGTGGGGATTAGAGCTGAGGCCGAGGCGGCTACAGAAGAAGCCGGGACCCAGGTTTGGGTGAGGCCGGAGAGCCAGGGCCTGGATATCGAGCCAAGTTCTGGGGGCCAAGTCTCTTTCAGGAGTGAGAGTTGGAGGTGGGGATTAGAGTCGTGGCCTAGCCAGCAACAGAGGCATCTAGGTCCCAGGTTTGGGTAGGCTGGAAGCAGAGATTAGAGCTAGACCTGGATTGTCCAGATGTCGAGCCGAGTCCTAGGACTTCAACAAGAATGAAAGCAGGCTCTTGGTCACCCTTAGAGGAACCAAGTGGAAGGAGCTGGAGCAAAGTCCCACACCAGTAGAGAGGCCATTTGTCCGGTTTAATATTGGTGGACAGTCTGGTTCAGCTAGTCTGACCCCTGTCTGTCAGACTGTGAGCTCACTGTGGGCAGGGAATGTGTCTTTTTTTTGGTGTATTGGACTCTCCCAAGTGCTTAGTACAGTGCTCTGCACACAGTAAGCGCTCAATAAATACGATTGCCTGACCGACTCTCTGCCGATTAGACTGTAAGCCCGTCAAATGGCAGGGACTGTCTCTATCTGTTGCTGACTTGTTCATTCCAAGTGCTTAGTACAGTGCTCTGCACATAGTAAGCGCTCAATAAATACTATTGAATGAATGAATGAATGAATGCCTCCTGACCCTCCCCATCCAGTCAATTCTTCACTCTGCTGCCCAGATGGTTTAAAAAAAAAAAAAGTTCAGTCCACAACTCCCCATTCCTCAAAACCTCTATTCGTTGTCCATCAACCTCTGCCTCTGACAGAAACTCCTTACCACCGGCTTTAAGGCACTCAGCCAACTTTCCCTCTCCTATCTTATCTCATTGATTTCCTACTCCGACCTGGGCCCCACCCTTCGCCCCTCTAACGCCAACCTACTCACTGTACCTTGATCCCATCTGTCTCACCGCCGACTCCCTGCCCACATCCTTCCTCTGGAACTCCCTTCCCCTTCATATCCAACAGGCCATCATTCTCCCCTAAAATCACAACTCTTTGAAGAGGTCTTCCCAGACTACCCTGTCGTTTCTCCACCTTATTCACCCTCCCTTCTGCATCGCCTATGCATTTGGGTACGTACCTCTTAGGCACTTTGATACTCCCCCTGCCCACAGCCCTTATGAACATATCCTGATACTCTGCCATTTCCCCTAGCTGTAATTTATTTTGGTGTCTGTCTTCCCCCGTAGACTGTAAGCTCCTTGTGGGCAGGTATCATACTCTCCCAAGTGCTAGTACAGTACTCTGCAGACAAAAAGTGCCCAGTAAATACCAACTGATCGACTGTTCTGACTCAGTGTTGGTACCGCCCATGTTCTTGGGCACGAGCTTATGATAATGGCCTTCCAAGCTCTCTGCTGGGCCCATTCTACCTGACTGCCCTCCTGTCTGGCTATGCTGTAGCCCACATTTTCTGTCCCAGTCAAACCTGCTTTCTTAGGCACCCTTCCCCTGCCTCTGAGCCTTTGCCCGATCTGTGGCTTCGCATGGATGCATCTCCCTGCTCCTCTCAATTGAAGGTATTTATTGAGCACTTACTGTGTGCCCAGCACTTATCTGCCCAGTCTCTGTCCCCTCTTTTAAATCACCGCCCGTGGCCACCTTCTCCACTCATTCGTCATCCCAGAAGCACAGTCTTCCCCTTAATATATTCCCAGAAGTACGGCCCTCCCTCTTAGAGTGCAAGCTCTCTGAAGGTGGGCCAAGGCCTCTTCTCTAGCATGGCTCCCAACCTCCTCGTCCAGCGCTCTGCATCATGGGTCTGTGCCAAACCCATTACCGACTCTCTCCTCAGAGCCGAAAGGCCTCCTCTCCTCTGTCACCCCGAAGAAATCTGGATTTAGCTCTTCACACCCCAAATTCCTGGCTTCCATGGGCATCT
The DNA here is from genome assembly GCF_004115215.2 of Ornithorhynchus anatinus. Lineage (NCBI taxonomy): Eukaryota > Metazoa > Chordata > Mammalia > Monotremata > Ornithorhynchidae > Ornithorhynchus > Ornithorhynchus anatinus. Next base: position 10,408,299 of record NC_041750.1, read on the forward strand.
GCACTGGTAAGGAGGGGAAAGACGGGTTGGTGATGTGGACAGAGGATGGTGGGGGAGGGCATCTCACATGGGAGAAAGCAGGTTGGGGGGGTGCTGGGCCTCTTGCTGCCCCCTACCCCAAAGAACCCAAGGAATATGAACTCTGCCCTCATCTTAGCCTCTCTCCTCCCTTTGGGATTGGCAGAAATGTCAGAGGAACTGGAGCGGAAGCTGCAGCTGCGCAGAGCGACCCTGGACGAGTGACCTGCACCGACGCAGCCCGCCCCCAGACACTGCTACAGACAGCCTGAGGCTAAGGCCTCTCCCGCTGCCCCGCCCCCCACCCCCCAGTACCTACCAGGTCCGCCAGACCCAGGCCCTTGAACAGGGCACGGGGCCCAGCAAATAAGGACCTCCCTGCCCCGTTCCCAGCACCCTGAACCCAGGGGATGCCAAGTAGACCTGGAGCCCGTGTGGCGGGGACACAACCCAGGGGCCAGAGAAGGGCACGAGCCAAATCTCTGCCTTCAGTCTGCACCCCTCAGCCCCCAACACTCCCCTCGGGTATTAAAAGGGTTCATTCTCAGCAGCAGTGTCATGATAGTCCCCTTCCCTCTCAACCCCTGTCCTGACAGCTGTTGTCCCAGCTGCTCCTAGAGTAACCACAGGCCAAATCCTTATTTCTCTCTTCCCCTTCGTTCTGCTGCTCTAGCCTAGGGAGCTGGGCATGAGATACCCAGCACACCCCTCTCCGCATCCCCAATGGGGGAGGCCAAAGTGGAGCCGGAGGAGGTTGGGGGACGAGGGGGGCGTCTAGTCCCCGGTTCGCCAGGGAGGGTGGGACCCTATTGGCCGCATGCAAAGTGGGAAGGCCTGAAATTCAGGGAGAGGGGATGGCAGAGATTGAGTGAACTCTGTGGCCCCAATTTGGCTTTGGCTTCCCCTTCTGTTTAAGGGGCGATGGCATATTAGCTCCCTTAGTCTCGTGGGATGCCAAGGAGGATGGGCTGAAGTCACAGGAGACAAGGAAAATCCCTGGATGGGTCACTAGGCCCTACCCTTCCTCCCCCACATCCAAAATGATCACACTTCAGGCCCAGCCAGGTGCATCTTGCTTTAATGGTGGGGGGGGAACGGGAGCCGGGGGGGGGGGGCAGTCTTGGGGGGGGGGGGGTAGAACTAGCCCTGCCCTGATCGTCCTCCCCTTAGATTCCATCTACAATGACCAGTCTAGTGTTAAGGCCAAAAGCAGTGTTTGCCAGGAGAAGAGGTAATTAAGGGGTGAACAGAGCCCACTGATCCAGCCCTGAGCCTTCTCTGAGGAATGGTGAGGGGAGGCTCTTGATGGCACGCGTGTGCATGAGCGTGCATATACATACACATACACACGCATACACGCATACACACATACACACACACAAGGCCGAGACCCAGGGTGGGGAGCCCTAGGGGCTAGGAGAGCAGCTAATAGACAAGCCCAAGGCCCCTGCCACCTCAACCGAATCTCCTTCAAGGGCAACATGTTGGGGTGGTAATTCAGGCTTCTAGGACTGGTTTTGTTACCGTAGGGGAAGGTGGTCGGCCTGGTACATTCAAAGCCCACCTCCTGCCGAGGAGTCAGTCGTCGGGCTCGCGGAGGCTGGGGGCGGGGGGGAGGATTGGGGGTGAGAGGAGGGGTCTGGGCTGAACTAGGTGAGGCTGGTGTTGGAGCTGCTCGTGGCACTGTTCCGCTTCTGCAGACAACGCACGGAGCTGGGCACCTGCAGGCCAGAGTACACCTGAAAGCTGCCACACCACACCTGGCGAAAGGGGGAGGTGAGACAGAGACAGAGAGACAGCAATGGGACAGAGGAAGGGGTCCAGGAAGCGAGCTGTCCCCTGGGGAAGCCTGGGGCAACCCAGATGGCGCAGGGGCCGTCTCCCCCACGGTGCCCTTACCCCTAGGAACCGCCACCCCTCCGCCCTCTCTCACCATGAAGGCCGGCAGGAGCGGCTGGTTGAACTTGGCTTTGAAGGTGTGGAGCAACTGCTTAGTACGGGCGTTATAGAAGGACAGGAACCCTGGAGACGGACAGACGGCAGAAGAGATGAGCAAAAAATCAGCAACCTGACCGGCCCACGCACGACAGTGCCCTCGAAGCCCCCTCCACGTTCCTGTGTGTGACTACCCGTTCCGTGACCACCCCCACCCCCAGACTATCCTCTCCATAACCCCCCAGCCCCATCACCTTCGTGGAAGTTGCAGTGGACACCCACGCAGTCAGGCACGGCTGTATCTAGCACTTTGGCTTTGTTGTTGTGCTTGGCCGTGAAGCTGACCTGCAGCCAATTGTTGAGGTGGACACACCATGAGGCGGGTGTCTTGCCCAGCTGGTCAAACTTGCCCAGGCTGCGGTACGCCACACCCACCCCAAAAGCCTTGCTGTCCCGGTCATAGCGAACTTCCCAGTAATGCTCCCCGCTGTCAATCAGGGTATCGCCTGTCAGGGGAAGGAGTGAAAGTTGAGGAGAGGAGAATCCCAGGCCAGGGCCACCCTCCCGCCGCAGTCATGCCCTCCCCAGCTTGGGAGGCACCGATATCTCTACTACTGACAAGCTGGGTCAGTAGCGTGGCCTAGTGGAAAGAGCACGAGCCTCCAAGTCGGAGGACCTGGGTTCTAATCTCGGCTCTGCCACGCGCCCGCTGTGTGACTTTTTTGTTGTTGCTGTTAATGGTATTTGTTAAGTGCATACTACGTGCCTGGCACTGTACTAAGCACCGGGGTAGACCCGAGTTAATCAGGTTGGACAGAGTCCCTGTCCCACATGGGCCTCATGGTCTTAATCCCTATTTTACAGGTGAGGGGACTGAGACACAGAGAAGTGAAGTGACTTGCTCAAGGTCACACAGCAGACAAGCGGCAGAGCCGGGATTAGTACCCAGCTCCTTGATTCCCAGGTCTGGGCTCTTTCCAGTAGCCACACTGCTTCTGGGGCAAGTCACTTCACTTCTCCGGGCCTCAGTTTCCTCACCTGCCCAACGGAGATTCAGTACTTGTTCTCCCTCCTACTTAGACTGTGAGCCCCATGTGGAACCTGATTATCTTGTACTAAGCACCCCAGTGCTTAGTAAAGCGCTTGACATAGAGTAAAGGCTTAACAAAATTCCACAATTACTGTTATCATTATTGTCTCCCCTGCTCTCTCAAAGATGTAAAAGACCACATGAGACTACTGTAGATGAGAAAATGCCTTGAAAACAAGAGCCCCGTACAAACTTTACAAGGTATCTCATCGGTGGTGTTATTCATTTTTATTTCTCACTTTGGGCATTAGTCAGGGACTTCATCACCTGGTGTGGAGTGAGAAAAATTTCCTGGTTCCGGGAGAGGAATCCGGAAGTCCCACCTTCTGAACCGAATTATCACACCTCCGCCCCAATACCTGTTATAATGGCTATTCTCCGCCACATTCTTGGATGGTAATATGGTGCTCATCCAATTCCCTCACTCGCGACTGAGGATGAACCGCCGACGGCCACCCTTAGTATCACTGTTGGCAGGAGCCTCAGCGGCTGGTGCCCTCTAACCACTGTTTGAGTCCAGGTGTCTCCCCAGCCACCGCTCCTTGTCCGTGCTTACTCTCCAACGGGTTTGCTTCCACTGTGACCATTCTGGGGGTCAACCACCCTATCCCCAAAAAGCCACAATAAACCCTTCGGTCTCCACCCAATAGGGAGCCATGAACTATTAGGATAGATTGATGTAATTTTGGCTCTGCCGACACAGGTAGGGTCAAGGCCTTTCTCTGGGCATCTAAGTCTGATTTTGCGGTTGAAACTTGTCGGTCTGCTTTTGATGTATTACACAAGCTAAAATTTGACTTTATTTCGTTTAGCTCACATTTCTAAGCTTACTCATTTATTACCCATTACTAGCAGAAATGCATGAAACGTTCAGTTTTCTCAATGGGATCACTCCAGCTACTCGCTCACTCACCCGCACAGGGAGTCGCACATTCCGCTCACCCCATTTACTCTTTCTGATGGTGTCCCCCTGCCTCTGATTGTCAGTTTTACTGTCTTGCAGCCTCTACTTCTGGCTCCATCTCCATTTGTCTCTCCCCTCTCTCTCTCCCTCTCCACCTGTCTCCTCTCTTCATTTGCATTCATCTCTCCCTTCTGTCTTCACCAACTCCCTCCCTTTTTCTCTACCTGTCTCTTGCTTTGCTTCTTCACGTGCCTTTCTCTGCTTTTCTGAGTCTCCTTATGTCAGTCTCCCCTAGACTCCGGATCTCTCTGTTACGTGGTCTCTACCTCTGGGTGATGGGGTTTCTATGTCTGTCAAATTTGTTTTGCTCTGCCTCTGAGTGTCTGTTTCAGTTTCCTTGAATCTCAGTCTCCCATGTCTCTCCGGCTTTCTGTTTGAGGCACTCTGACGTTGTGCATCTCTCTCTCAAACTCTGTGTGCCTGGGTCTCACTGTGGGGCTTCTGTACCCTCAGGAGGGTTGTGGCTGTGCGAGGCTCGGCTCGTTTCAATGTTGGCGCTATGGAACAGACCCAAATAAGTACAGAGATGCCACTGTGGCTACAGATATATAAACAGTGAGGAAGATCTATTCCCACTCTTGCCCGAATGAGAGTGATCTCCCTCCTATTTCCAGTACTTCATTCTCCAGCAAGAAGCCCTTTCCCTTTCCTGCTGCCCCCACCCCCACCCCCATCCCGCCCAGTGCGCCCCTTCCGCCCCGCCATTTTATCCGGCCCCACCCCCTTTTCTTACCTAGCACCGTGTAGGACTCAGCAGTGAAACGGTCCCTGCCTCCCCGTCCTGAGGGCATCCGCTTGGGAGACTGAGTGCACCTGTGGAGAGCCACCTATCATTCAGGGAAGGAAGCCCTGGCCCACCTCACAGGGAAGAAGGAGCCCTTGGGATTCCTGCAGTTCAAACAACTTGGCAGGAGTAAGCAGCATGGCCTAGTGGAAATAGCAAGGGCCTGGGAGTCAGAAGCCCTGGATTCTAATTCCACCTCTGCAACTTAACTTCTATGTGCCTCAGTTTCCTCCTCTGTAAAATAGGGATTCACTGTGCCTTTTCTTCCCACCCCTAAGAACAGTGAGCCCCATGTGTACAGGGACTGGGTCTGGCCTGATTAACTTGTATCTACTCCAGCACTTAGAAAAGTATTTGATGCACATTAAGTGCTTAGTACAATAATAATAATGGGAAATTGGACTGGGGTAGGTCTCAACCATCTCTAACCATTCCCCACCATTCCCCAGGTCTGACCTTGCTCTCCAGCCAGTTCCTTCCATTCTCCCCTCCCCGAGGATCCCCATCTCATCAGCCCCTTTCCAGGGATTATTACCTAGCCGGGGAGTTGACTGGAGAAGCCGTCCGCCCTTTGCCATCCTTCTCCCGAGCCTTGATGTCTTGTACCTTTCCCCCCATGGCATCCCACTCCACCGAGAGCTCCTCCACCTTTAGGTTCTGATGGCATGTAGCTGCATCCAGGCGGAACATGAATGCTGCACAGAAGGGGGAAGGAGCAGAGGGTTTGGGGTGTGACCGGGGGCCTCATCAGCAGAGTCAACCAAGTCCACGGCCAGCCCAAAGGACCACGGGCTAAAGCTTGGCCTGGTTGGGGGGGGGGGGGGGGGAGGTGTCAAAGGAGCCTTCCTCCAGCCAAAGGCAGTAGAAACCACCCGTGAGGCGGGGGATTTGAAATTAGAAACAGAACGAAGAGAGAACAAGAGTGTTCGGTCTTTTAAGAGCGGCTTTCGAGGCTATGATGAGTTATCATCTAGGGCCCACTTCCTGTTCTTTGTCTTCACTGAGAAAAACGTGAGAAGAAATGGACTTGAATTGGATTGAGTTTAGGTAGAAGAAAAGTCTCCTACTAATGAGGATTGGGACTGTAGGAGGTGGGAAAGATTTTTAAAAAGGGGAGAGACCCTCACCCCCTCGGCATGCCTGAGATTGAGAGGTGGGCGAGAGAGCCACATTAAAGCTCTGGAGGGCCCTGGACAAGGAAAGCTCTATCTCCCTCTTTGCCCCCTTTTTCCAGACCCGCTCTCCCCGCCCTCCCAGAACTACTTTTAGAAGGGAAAGGTGATGTCGAGGAGGTAGGACCAGCAAAGATGACCATGGTGGGGTTGCCTGGTTACTAGATTTAGCCGATGGTTTGCTTCGCACAGGTTCTCGGGGCCAAAAGTCTCTGTGACTGAACCGAGGAGCGTCTGTCATTCCCAACGGGAGAATCCACCATCATATTTAACCCTCGTACCCGGCAGGCTTGCGCAGATCCATCACGGGAACCCGCCCCATACTCCCAGAGAAAGCCTATTTCCCCGGCCCAACCCGCAACCTTCCTAAAGGTACCCGAGGGGTGAGTCAGGACCGACGAATGGCAGATATCACAAGTCTACTCGGCAGGCTGGTCACTCACATATCCCTTCTTCCTTCCCCCAGGACTTAGGCAGATGCCCTGCTCTCCCTGTCAGACTCTCTTTGAGGAGAGAGGGGTGCAGACCAGGGTGAGGCAGGAAGGGTAGACCTGGGCCATGCCGGGGAGAGGGGAAAAAACAGGAGGAGAGGGTCAGGCAGCCTCAGGACGGCAACCATGATTTACTCCAGGCTTCCTGATGTGGTGATTAGTCATTCGTTCATTTGGTGCACCGGAACCCACCTAGACCTGACCCATACCCACCCTACACCTGACCGTAACCTGACATCAATCACCCAACCCAACCAGAACCTTTGCAGAATGTACCCACCACTTGGGTCAACGAGGCCTCTAAGATAGGGGCAGAGGATGCTGCGGGTTTCAAGACTCAAGAGGGAACACGGAGAGAGAAGGGAAGCCGGTCAGCCCCTCTGGGAAATGTACCTTTGGTCTCCAACGTGACTGGTTCTGAGAACTCGCCTGCCACTGCCTTGTTGCATGCCTTCACTCGGAAATTCATGTACTTCATATCAAACTTCAGACCTGGGAGGGAGAGCGAGATGGTGGGACCAGGGAGGAGCCATTGGCCAGGGAGTGGGCGGAAAGTGCTGGAGAAATCCCGGCACCCTGGCCCGGCCCTCAGGGGAATGACCCTAGCCCAGATGGGAGCATCTTCCCAACACGTCTTCTCTGGGAGGGAAGGAAGAAGGGCGAGAGGGAGACACTGAGGGGGGTCACGGGTGGCGGGTGGGGAATGGGGTACAACCACACCCAGATTTGGATAAATGGAGGCCCCGAGGGCCCCGAGCCCATTGGCCAGAAAGGGTAGGGGCAAAGCCACTCCTCTAGACTCCCGCAGGGCCCCTTTTATAGGAGTTTTGAGCCGGGGCGGTCGTGGTGACGCGCTGCTGTTCACACAAGGTGTTTTCCCACAGATGCCTCATCCTCACAGACGAAACCGCTGCACGTGCACAGCGGCCCCCCGCAGAAGCCAGATCCAGGCCCATTTCCAGTCAGGCTGGGAAAACTCGGGCAACACAGGCCGCCCGGTACGGGGGCTAGCCTAAAAATAGTCTGTTGGACAATGCCAATCCAGGGCCCGAGTGTCCTGTCTCCAGCTCACCGTTCTCTCCTTAGAGGCAGAGGGCCCAGGGGTAGGAGTTAAACGGGTCTGGGAGCGCAGAGGGGAGCAAGAAGCCGGTGCCTCCTCCCCGAGCCCGGGCCGTGACTCACCAGAGAGGGTGTACTCGGTCTGCCGGATACCCTCGATTAACATCCAGGGCTGCTCCTCCTTGAGCCGGGGAGGGCCCTCAAAATTGGTCCGACGGTACTCCAGGACATAGTGGTCGATCTTGCTGTCCTCATCCGGCATCTTCCACATCAGAGTCACACAGTTGTCGGCCACCAGAGACTCGGCTAGGTCGATTTCGGGGGCACTGGGCACTGGGGAGAGGCAGGAGCAAAGAGGGGAAACAATCGAGAACCAGGAGCCTCAGGGCCTGACCACCAGTCCCCTCAGAAACCCCTACGTGTTACTGGACGTGGCCAGGTCTCCATGGGACTCCCCACCCCTGCCACCTTCTTCCCTCTGGCCACCAGAGGCCAAGCCAAGGTACATCCAACCGTCTCCCCTACCCTCAACGGGCCCCCTGCTGCCTCCTCCCCGAGGCGGCCAAGCCCCATCCCACCAGCCTCTGCTCTGTGGCCTCGGCTCGGCGGTCTCTGCTCTGTGGTCCCTCCCTCTGCCCCCTCCCCCACACCTGGGAGAAACTTGAGGGCTTGCAGCAGCCGCCGCTCCTGCGCAAAGTCCACCATGAGGTGGCTCATGTTGTCGCTGACCTTGGCCTTGAGGGACAGCCGGAACGCAGGCGCCATGGTCACACTGTGGGGGGCAAGAGGGGCAGCTCCCAGAGGCGCCTGGACTGGCACTGCTGACCCAGAAACCAGGAGGACCTGGCCTTATGGGCATTTGGGTGGTGGTGGTGGGTGAGGGGGGAAGGAGAGGTGTCAATGTCTCGTCTCTCCCCTCGTGGGGGGAGGAAGGGAGGGAGGGAGAAGGCCCCGCTCCTCAATATGCTCTCGGGGGGCTCGGAGGAATCTCCCACACTCAACACATCCTCCTCCCCCACCCCGAGAACCCTGCCTGGGAACCTAGGGACTAGTGCCCCAGGTTCCAAGCAAGGGAGGCACCCAAGGGCGGGATATCATACCTGTCCTTGATCTGCTTGGCCGCCTGGAACGTGAAGGGATCGAGGGGACAAAGAGTGGGAAGGGGAAGCAAAGGGCAAACGGGGAAGTCACACGGAGAAAAGGGTTACGTCCTGTCAGAAACCACCATCCCCACTCCCCTACCTCCTTGTTCCTCACAGTCCTGCCTCCCCCGGCCCTGGGCGGCTCAGGAAGCGATCCAGCCCCCCATTCCCTCATCCCTCCCCCATCCTTGAGCCCCTAAACTTTCCGCAGCCCCCAAAGGTCCCATCTACTCTCAGACTCTCCTCCCCTCAAGCCCAACCCTTCCCTTCCCCTCCCCAACCTGAGGAAAGTCATGGTTGTCTGCTCCCTGCAGCGTCTGGTTGGCCGTCTCCAACAGCTCCTCCGAGCATTCCAGGGCCTTGGTACAGGCTGTCAGCTGGTTCTGAACAGGGGGAGAAAGGACAATGGGGATCCAGAGGCAGGGTCGCAATCCTGCTAAAAAGCCGCCCCGGGCGCTCAGCCCAAAAGGGGTTCAAGGAGCCCTAGCTCTAGTCCGTCGAATACAATTCGTTCTCGAGGGCAACCGACCACAGTGGAATTCAAACCCGCTGCCCGGGGCAGACGGTCCCCGGAATGACAGCCCAGATTAGGAAAGACCGGATGCGCCGGCTGTGTCCGCTGCTGTGCCGCCCGGAGAGGAGTGGGGCGGTGGGCGGTGGCGGGGGGGGTGTCTCACCTGGAGCTCATAAATCCTGAGGGCCCGGTCCTGTTTGATCTTCATGAGCATCCCCTCCTTCAGCTCATCCAGAAGGGAGAAGAGGGAATGAAACTCACCCTCCAGGTCCTCCTGAACTTTGGTGGAGTTGTCCTAGGGGCACAAGGCGGGGGGGGGATGGCACTCAGTCGCAGGCCCGGGCTCCCAAAACCTCCCTCCTGCCCAAACCTCTGCTCCCCTCTGCAGCCGACACGTCCCGGCCCCCAAAACAGCGGCACGGCATCCCAACACAGATTCGGGGAGGGCCGGCTCTAGGGATGTCCCGGGGTTAGGCTCCAGGATATTCCCACCCCTGCGGCGGACCGCGCGGGGAGGGAGATGGCGAGGAGGGGGCCGGCTGGGAAAACACCGACGTCGGCCGACGAGCTGGGGGTACTCGTTGGCGGGATTACCGCTACTACCCCCGGCCCGGCACGACCCTGCGGGTCCACCCCGGGGGACCCCCGGGGACTCGGGGCACACGCCCACATCCGTTACCTCCACATTCTGCAGCATCTGCTTCAGGGCATAGATGAAGTTTTGGATCTCTTCATTTTTGACGGCCAGAGTGGTGATGATCTTTTTCAGGGCCTCCTGAGTGTAACCCCAAACCCACAAAACGTAGATATGGCTGTCCCGCAGCCCCGCCCCTCCAGCCAAGATCCCAATTCCCCACCCCAGCCCGCCCTCCCTCCTCGCCCCTCCAGGGCCGCAGTCCCTTGTCCCTCTGGGGAGCCCCCCCGAACCCTCTCTGTTCCGGCAAAACGACCCGGGGCCCCTCCCGCCCCAACGAGGGGGGAGGGAGGGCCCGGTTGGGTGGTGGGGAAGAGAAGGGCACCAATCCGGGAAGGTTATGCAGGGGTAACCCGAGAACGGGAGCCGGGGGAGGGGGGGGAGGGAGAAAGATAAACTGGGGAACAACCTGGGGTTGGGGGCGGGGGCTAACTGGATGCGGAATCTCAGTGCGGGGGCTAGGGGTTCGAGCCCCATCCTGTGAGGCCGCCTGGGTCCTGGGGAGGGGAGAAAAAGGAGAGATGGAGAGGAGAAGGGGGAGGGGTGTGTACGCGTGTGTGTGTGCATGAGAGAGATGGGGGTGGGGGGAGGCAGGGGGATATTCCCGCGAGGCAGGAGCCCAGCTTTCCCTCCTTTCTCCGATTCTCTCTTCCCCCGCTCCCTCCCTCCCATTCCCGTCCCGAGACATCGTTGGGATGGATGGCCGTGGGGCAGGGCCGATGGCCGGGGGGTGGGGCGGGGTCCGAGCACCGCACCGACAAAAGCCGGGGACGCCCCCCCGGCCGCGGGGAGGTGGGGACGCCTGGGTTCCGTCCCCGGGAGGGGGCGGGGGCCCTGCCCCCTTATCGTTGCATCTCCTCCGCACCCAGCACCGCAGCCCGCCCCGGCCCCCACACCGGCCGGGCTCCTCCTAGGGAGGGAGCGCTCGCGGCTCCTTTTGCAAACGGTCGGAGCATCACCTGGCGCAGCGGCTGCGGCATTCCCCGGCCCCGCCCTCCGCCCTCCGCCCCGCACTTACCTTCTGGTCCCCCATCGCGCCTCCGGCTCCGCTCCGCAACCCACGGGGCTCAGGGACATCAAAGAGGACGGGCGGGGGGAGGCGGCGGCCACCGGCCCGCGACGCTGCTCCTCTGCACAAAGCTGCGGGGAGCGAGGGGCCGGGGCCGGGCCGCCGGTGGCGCTAACCGCTGCGCAGCCCGGCCCGGAGCACGCAGGCGCGCCGGCCGGGGCATCCTGGGAAATGGAGTCCGGCCCACGGGGCCCGGGGAGGCAGGGGGCTCGGGACGGCCCTCAGGGAAACGACCGCCGCCGGCCGGCCTGCCTGGAAACCCCTCAGAACAATAATAATAATAATGTTGGTATTCGTTAAGCGCTTACTATGTGCGGAGCACTGTTCTGCGCGCCGGGGGAGATCCGGGCTCATCGGGTGGTCTCACGTGAGGCTCACGGTCTTCATCCCCATTTTCCAGATGAGGTCACTGAGGCCCCGATTAGACTGTAAGCCCGTCACTGGGCAGGGATGGTCTCTATCTGTTGCCGAATTGTCCATTCCAAGCGCTTAGTACAGTGCCCTGCACATAGTAAGCGCTCAATAAATACTATTCGATGAACGAATGAATGAAAGTGAAGTGACTTGCCCACAGTCACACAGCTGACGGGTGGCAGAGCCAGGATTCGAACCCGTGGGCTCTGACTCCCAAGCCCGGGCTCTTTCCACTGAGCCACACCGCCCCCCATCCCCCCGGCCCTCCCCGGGAAGACCCCTCCACCCCCGATCCGGAGAGGCCTCCTTAATAATAATAATAAAAATAATGATGTTGCCACCCGTTAAGCGCCTACTATGTGCCGAACACTCTTCTAAGCGCTGGGGGAGACACAGGGCAAGCGGGCAGTCCCACTTGAGGCTCACGGTCTTCACCCCTCCCTTTTCCAGATGAGGGGAGCGAGGCACCGAGGAGTCCAGTGACCTGACCGGAGTCACCCAGCTGACAGGCGGCAGGGCCGGGATTCGAAGCCACGACCTCTGACTCCTAAACCCGGGCTCTTTCCACCGGGCCACGCTGCTTCTCGTCTCCGAGATCCTTACCGAGCTTGGAGCTGAGCGGCCTCGCGATCGTCAAATAAAATCGTGGTGGTGTCTGGCGGATTATTGATACCAGCTGGGGCATCGCCGTCGGTGGCATTCGTTAGGGCGCTTACCAAGGCAGACCGCTGGCACTCGGTGCTCGGGAGAGGACGCGGAGTAAGGAAGCACCATCTCTTCCCCCTGAAGATCTTAAAATCTAGCAAGGGTGAGAGATGTTAAAGTGAATTACGACAGTCAAGTTCAAGGACGTAGACTGTGAGCCCCTCGTTGGGCAGGGATTGTCTCTATCGGTTGCCGAATTGTATGTTCCAAGCGCTTAGTGCAGTGGTCAGCACATAGTAAGCGCTCAATAAATACTATTGAATGAATGAATTAGTGTTAAGGGGATAGGGTGGGGCAGGTACCTCAGTGCTTCGAGGTTGGGACTGTTTTGGGGGAGGCAGTAGGGAGGGGAAATAGGGTGGGGAGATGATGATGTATCGTGTACCACCTGGGCTACTGCATCAGTCTCCTTGCCGAACTCCCTGCCTCCTGGCTTTCCCCATTCCAGTCCATGCTGCACTCTGCTGCCTGGGTCATTTTTCTAAAAAAAACACACTATCCAGCTATCCAGCCCACATATATATATATATATATATATAAAACCCCACTCCTCCAGAACCTCCAAAGGTCACCCATTCACCTCCACAACAAAAAGGAACTCCTTGCCATCAGCTTTAAGGCACTCCACTTTCTACCTTGCTCTATCGACTGCCCTTGCTACGCACTTAGCTGTGTACCCTTTAAGTACTTTGATACTCACCCCATCCCCCAGCAATTATGAACATATCCTTCTACTCTCCTAAATCCGCTATTTGTAATTTATTTTAATCTCGGTCTCCCCCTGTAGATTGTAAACTCCTCGTGGGCAGGGATTATGTCTACCAACTCTATTCTACTTTCCCAAGCATTTAGTCCAGTACTCTGCGCTCAACAAATACCATTGATTGATTGAGTCAAGGATAATAACCAAGAGTTGTGAGACAGGGAAGATGGTGATGTTAACATTGATGGGAAAGTCCAGGGGAGGAGAGGGTTTGGGGGAAAGATGAGAAGTTCGTTTTTGGATGTGTTAAATTTGAGATGTCAGTGAGGTGTCCAGGTAGAGAGGTCCTGAAAGGCAAAGGGGAAATGTGAGATTGCAGAGAAAGTAGGAGGTCATCACTGGAGAAGTAGATTTTGGAGCCATCCATGTAATAATAATAATACTAGTATTTGTTATGCACTTACTATGTGCCAGACACTGAACTAAGCCCTGGGGTAGATACAAGTTTCTCAGGTTGGACACAGTCCATGTTCCACGTGGGGCTCACAGTCTTAATTCCCATTTTACAGATGAGGTCACTGAAGCCCAGGGAAGTGAAGTGACTTGCCCGGGGTCACACAGCAGACAAGTGGCAAAGCCGGATTTAGAAACCCAAGTCTTTCTGACTTGCAGGTCCGTGCTCTATCCACCAGGTCACACTGCTTCTCAGTGCTTGTTAAGCACTGACCATTTGTCAATCACTGTACTAAGCGCTGGGTTAGATACAAGATAATCAGCCCCCACATGAGGCTCACAGTCTAAATAAGGGGGGTGGGAGGGACAGGTTTTGAATCCCGTTTTTGCAGATGAGGGAACTGAGGCACAGAAAAGTGATGTGACTTTCCCAAGTTCACACAGCAGAGAAGTGGCAGAGCTGGGATTAAAACCCAGATCCTCTGACTCTCAGGCCCAGGCTCTCCCCAGTAGATCAGGCTGCTTCCCTTAAAAGAAGCTATTTGAAGCCGTGGGATTGGATGAGCTCCCCAAGAGGAAGGATGTAAAATGGGGAGTGAAAGGAAACCTGGAATTGAGCCTTGAGGGAACCCCACAGGTAGGGGATGGGAGTTAGAGGGGGAGCCAGTTAAACAAACCTAGAAGGAGTAGCCAGAGAGGAAGGAGAAGCAGAAAAGGACAGAGATCCCAAGGTTAGATATGGGACAGGGGCAGGGAAAGAAAGCTGAGCTCTCAATCACTCATTTTAGTATTTAATAGATCGAATTGTCCTTCATGTTCAAAAATGACATTCTTGATTATGAGTTACCTGGGAGATCAACCAAAAAGACTGGTATGGGAACAACAGCCTTGGTTAAGAAAAAGTAATTATAATTAAGCCGTATTTGTTAAGCACTTACTCTACGCCACGCACTGTTCTAAGCACTGAGGTAAATACAAGGTAATGGGGTCCAATACAGTCCCTGTCCCACTCAAAGTCTTAATCCCCATTTTATAGAGGAGGTAACTGAGGTCCAGAGAAGTTAAGTGACTTGCCCAAGTTCACATAGTAGACACGTGGCGGAGCCGGGATTAGAACCCCTGTGCTCTGACTTCCGGACCAATGCTCTTTCCACTAGGCTATGCTGCTACTCTAGAAGGGTCGAAAATAGCGCCAGATGCAGGTGCTGTTTTCAGTCCTGCCTCTTCAACATCATTATTATCACCATCCATCCCTCATCCTGTCATTCCTAACTGCTCCATCCAGTGCTACCACGTTAATACGATCGCTTATCCTATCCCGCCTGGATCACTGAATCAGCCTCCTTGCTGATCTCCCAGCCTCCTGTCTCTCCCCACTACAGGCCATGCTTCACTCTGCTGCCCAGATCATTTTTCAATAAAAACGTTCAGGCCATCGTTTCCCCTCTCCTCAAGAACCTCCAGTTGTTGCCTATCCACGTCCGTGTCAAACAGAGACTCCTCACCATTGGCTTTTCAAGCACTCGGTCACTTTGCCCCCTCCTACCTCACGTCGCTATTCTCCTACTCCAACCCAGCCGGCACACTTTATCCCTCCAATAATAACCTTCTCACTGTACCTCAATCTTGTCTATCTCGCTGCCGAGTTCTTGCCCACATCCTGTCTCTGTCCTGGAATGCCCTCCCTCCTCATTTCCAACAGACATTTACACTCCCTGTCACCTTCAAAGCCTTACTGAAAGCACTTCTCCTGCAAGAGGCCTTCCCTAAGTGCCCCCTTTCTTCTTCTCCCACTCTTCTGTGTCGCCCTGACTTGCTCTCTTGTTCAATAATAATAATAATAATGTTGGTATTTGTTAAGCGCTTACTATGTGCACAGCACTGTTCTAAGTGCTGGGGGCGATATAGGGTAATCAGGTTGTCCCATGTGAGGCCCATAGTTAATGCCCATTTTACGGATGAGGTAACTGAGGCACAGAGAAAGTAAGTGACTTGCCCACAGTCACACAGCTGACAAGTAGCAGAGCCGGGATTCCAACCCATGACCTCTGACTCCCAAGCCCGGGCTCTTTCCATTGAGCCACGCTGCTTCTCTAAACCCCCCTCCCGGCCCCATAGCACTTCTGTATATATCTGCAATTCATTTATTAACATCTGTCTCCCCCTCTAGACTATAAGCTCGTTGTGGGCAGGGAATGTGTCCGTTTATTTTTATATTGTCCTCTCCCAAGCGCTTAGTAGAGTGCTCTGCATACAGTAAGTGCTCAATAAATAGGATCAGATGCATGAATGAATGAATGATCACCATCATTCTCACCATCAGTATTTATCGAGTCTCTACTGTGCCCTAGGGATTGTACTAGACACTTGGGAACATAAAATAAAAGTAGAATATTCCGTCTCTGCCCTCCGGGACTTTACAATCTAATGGGGGAGGCAGCAGGCAAAGATAACATACATTCACTGGGAATCAATCGATCAATCAGTGGTACTTATTGAGCGCTTACTGTGTGCACAGCACTGTACTAAGCCCTTGGGAAAGTACGATACAATAGACTAGACATGATCCTTGCCCATAGGAGCTTACAGTCTAGAGCCCGTAAGGCATTCTTAGGCACTCAGCCTACCCAAACTTCTGCTCAAGTAAATCCTCCCATTCCTGAGCGCTATCCCTTCCTCCCCCCTCACTTCTGGGCAAGAGCGTGGAGAGGAGGAGGGGACTTTGCCAGGCCAGGATTCTGACTCCCTCCACGACCTCTCTCCCTCTCCAAAAGCCATATCTAGCGCAAGGGGATATTGGATGGGAAAAGGGTGACTTGCTAAGGGTGTACTGCACACAGACTGGCCCCCTTTGTTCAAAATTAGCTGTTTCCACCAGCATAGGACCTGTTTAGCTATTCTGGATCCAAATTCCTAGCTAACTCTTGGAAGCTACCCCCCGGCATGCCCTTTCCCTCCCTCCCCTCCTTGCTCTGCACACAATAAGCCCCCAGTAAATACTCTTAAACCCTTTTTTTCCATGGTATTCACTAAGAACTTACTATTTGCCAGGCACTGTTCTAAGCAACGTGGTGGATACAAGTTAATCAGTCCCTGTCCCACGTGGGGCTCACAGTCTTAATTCCCATTTTACAGATGAGGCAACTGGCCCAGAGAAGTTAAGTTCATTCATTCAATAGTATTTATTGAGCGCTTACTATGTGCAGAGCACTGTACTAAGCGCTTGGGATGAACAAGTCGGCAACAGATAGAGACAGTCCCTGCCGTTTGACGGGCTTACAGTCTAATCGGGGGAGACGGACAGACGAGAACAATGGCAATAAACAGAGTCAAGGGGAAGAACATCTCGTAAAGACAATGGCAACTAAATAGAATCAAGGCGATGTACAATTCATTAACAAAATAAATAGGGTAACGAAAATATATACAGTTGAGCGGACGAGTACAGTGCTGTGGGGATGGGAAGGGAGAGGTGGAGGAGCAGAGGGAAAAGGGGAAAATGAGGGTTTAGCTGTGGAGAGGTAAAGGGGGGATGGCAGAGGGAGTAGAGGGAGAAGAGGAGCTCAGTCTGGGAACGCCTCTTGGAGGAGGTGAGTTTTAAGTAGGGTTTTGAAGAGGGAAAGAGAATCAGCTTGGCGGAGGTGAGGAGGGAGGGCGTTCCGGGACCGCGGGAGGACGTGACCCAGGGGTCGACGGCGGGATAGGCGAGACCGAGGGACGGTGAGGAGGTGGGCGGCAGAGGAGCGGAGCGTGCGGGGTGGGCGGTAGAAAGAGAGAAGGGAGGAGAGGTAGGAAGGGGCAAGGTGATGGAGAGCCTTGAAGCCTAGAGTGAGGAGTTTTTGTTTGGAGCGGAGGTTGATAGGCAACCACTAGAGTTGTTTAAGAAGGGGAGTGACATGCCCAGATCGTTTCTGCAGGAAGATGAGCCGGGCAGCAGAGTGAAGAATAGACTGGAGCGGGGCGAGAGAGGAGGAAGGGAGGTCAGAGAGAAGGCTGACACAGTAGTCTAGCCGGGATATAACGAGAGCCCGTAACAGTAAGGTAGCCATTTGGGTGGAGAGGAAAGGGCGGATCTTGGCGATATTGTAGAGGTGAAACCGGCAGGTCTCGGTAACGGATAGGATGTGTGGGGTGAACGAGAGAGACGAGTCAAGGACGACACCGAGATTGCGGGCCCGAGAGACGGGAAGGATGGTCGTGCCATCCACGGTGATAGAGAAGTCTGGGAGAGGACCGGGTTTGGGAGGGAAGATGAGGAGCTCAGTCTTGCTCATGTTGAGTTTTAGGTGGCGGGCCGACATCCAGGTGGAGACGTCCTGGAGGCAGGAGGAGATGCGAGCCTGAAGGGAGGGGGAGAGGACAGGGGCGGAGATGTAGATCTGCGTGTCATCTGCGTAGAGATGGTAGTCAAAGCCGTGAGAGCGGATGAGTTCACCGAGGGAGTGAGTGTAAATGGAGAACAGAAGAGGGCCGAGAACTGACCCTTGAGGAACTCCAACAGTTAAAGGATGGGAGGGGGAGGAGGCTCCAGCAAAGGAGACCGAGAATGACCGGCCAGAGAGGTAAGAGGAGAACCGGGAGAGGACAGAGTCCGTGAAGCCAAGGTGAGATAAGGTATGGAGGAGGAGGGGATGGTCGACAGTGTCAAAGGCAGCAGAGAGGTCAAGGAGGATTAGAATGGAGTAGGAGCCATTGGATTTGGCAAGAAGGAGGTCATGGGTGACCTTAGAGAGAGCAGTCTCGGTAGAGTGGAGGGGACGGAAGCCTGATTGGAGGGGGTCTAGGAGAGAATGGGAGTTAAGGAATTCTAAGCATCGATTGTAGACGACTCGTTCTAGGATTTTGGAAAGGAAGGGTAGTAGGGAGATAGGGCGATAACTGGAGGGGGAAGTGGGGTCAAGAGCGGGTTTTTTTAGGATGGGGGAGACGTGGGCATGTTTGAAGGCAGAGGGGAAGGAGCCCTTGGAGATTGAGTAGTTAAAAATAGAAGTTAAGGAAGGTAGGAGGGCAGGGGCGATGGTTTTGATAAGGTGAGAGGGAATGGGGTCCGAGGCGCAGGTGGAAGGGGTGGCACTTGCGAGGAGGGAGGAGATCTCCCCTGAGGATACTGCAGGGAAGGATGGGAAAGTAGGGGAGGGGGTTGGTGGGGGGAGGGGAGAGGCGGAGGGGTGACTTTGGGGAGCTCAGACCTGATCGTGTTGATTTTCGTGAGGAAATAGGTGGCCAGATCATTGGGGGTGAGAGATGGGGGAGGGGGAGGAACAGGGGGCCTAAGGAGAGAGTTAAAGGTCCGGAACAATCGGCGGGGGTGACGGGCACTTGCCCAAGGTCACAGAGAAGCCAAGTGGCAGAGCTAGGATTAGAATCCAGGTCCTCCGACTTCCAGGCCCGTGCTTTATCCAATAGGGCATAATGCTTCTCGGGTGGCAGGCGGCCGGTCAGTGGTCCGTCCCTGCCGGTTGGGACTGGAGCCAGGTGGGGAGGGAGGTGGCCACTGAGACCCGGCTTCTTTGGAAAAGCAATTGAATGGCCAGGTCAGCAGCACACACCCCTGCTCCCGCCCTCCAGCCAGGGGTGGGGAGAGCAGAGCAACCCACCAAAGTCCCCGAGGGCAGGGGCAGGAGTCAGTGATCGATTCCCTCTACATCTCTGTTGGTCTCACTCACTACCCCTCCCACAAACCTCCTGCCCCACAAACACCCATATGGCACCTTGTCCCTGCCCCTTACATCATCTTCCGCCATTTCCCAATCCCACGATCAACCTCCGCGGTAGCCTATGGAAGACCCGCTCCATCATGAATAAGCTTCACCAAATCGTCCACCCGTTTCTGACCCGCTCACTCTTCCTCCTCCTCCTCACCGTCACTGACACTTGGCTCTTGCCCGATCCCTCTGTCTCCCCTGCCGCTCTCTCTCAAGAAGCATCACCTTCTCCCATTCCCTCTGCAAGATACTGATTGCTGTTATCTCCATCTGCTGTTATCCTGCATGTCTGACTGACTTTGATGCTTTTCTCTCCTTCCTACTCTGACTCTCTTCTCTTCCTGAGATTTCTCCATGTCGCTAAACCTTCTGACCCCTCTGGACAGCCACATCCTTTCACTTCTCTAGACTGTAAGTGCCCTGTGGGCAGGGAATGGGTTTACCAACTCTGTTATATTGTACTCTCCCAAGCACTTAGTACGGTGCCCTGCACAAAGTAAGCGCTCAATAAATACGACCGATTGATCGACTTCTCAAATCTGCTTGGCCTCTCCTCAGCCTCACATCAGCATGGACATCTGCTAGATCTCATCCTCTCCAGACATTGCTCCATCTCTAACCTCGATAACTAATAATAATAATAATAATGTTGGTATTTGTTAAGCGCTTACTATGTGCAGAGCACTGTTCTAAGCACTGGGATATACAGGGTAATCAGGTTGTCCCACATGAGACTCACAGTCTTCATCCCCATTTTACAGATGAGGTAACTGAGGCACAAAGAAGTTAAGTGACTCGCCCACAGTCACACAGCTAAGTGGCAGAGCTGGGATTCGAACTACAACCCACTATTATCCACTCATAACCTTCCGACTTACCATCTCACACATATCCCACATCCCCATTCCCCTGAACACACTCCTCACCCCTCAGTGTGACCTCTGGACCCTGGACCCACCCATCTGTCCCACATTATCACGCTGTTCCTGGACTCTCTACCAACCCTTCCATCCCTTGATGCTGATGTCTGGGTTCTTAATTCCAGCTCCTCCCCCCGACTCAATTCCCTTGCCCCACTGCCTTCTGTTGCTCTCACATCACCAATCTCCAGCCTTGGATCACTCCCATAGTTCCCTTCCTCTGCTTCTGCCTGTGAGTAACAACCCATCCTGCTGCTTCTTATGACTTCATTCCATGTGCCTGTTGCCTTCAAGTTGGCAAAGGGGTGCCTCCCTCTTTCTTTGACTGAGAGCCCCATGTGGGACAGAAGGGGCAACCGACTCCATTCCTTTGGACCTCATCAAAACGCCTGTCCCTTCCCTTCTTCCCTCCCAAACTGCCATCTTCAACTGTTCGCTCTCCAGTGGCTTCTTCCCCGCTGCTTTCAAACATGGCCATGACTCCCTATCCTAAAAAAACCCTCCCTTGACCCCACAGTTCCTCCAGTTATCACCCCATCTCCCTCCTTCCTTTCCTCTCCAAACTCTTTGAGTGAGTTGTCTACACCTGAGGTCTCAAGTTCCTCTCCTCCAATTCTCTCCTTAATGCCCCTGCCCCATCTGGCTTCCTTCCCCTTCACTCGGCAGAAACCTCCCTCTCAAAGGTCACAAATGATCTCCTTCTTGCCAAATCCAACAGCCTCTATTCCATCCTAACCCTTCTCGACCTCTCAACTGCCTTCGACACTGATGACCACCTCTTTCTCCTGGAAACACTATCCATCCTTGGCTTCGTTGATAACTGTCCTCTCCTGGTTCTCCTACTATCGCTCTGGCTGCTCATTCTCAGTCTCTTTCGTGGACTCGTCCTCTGCCTCCCACCCCCAACCGTGGGTTTCACCTCAAACTTAACATGTCAAAAATAGAACTCCGTATCTTCCCACCCAAACCCTGTCCTCCTCCTACCTTTCCCATCCTTGTAGACCGCACCACCATCCTTCCTGTTTCACAAGCCTGTAAACTTGGCGTTATCCTCGACTCTTCTCTCTCATTCAACCCATGTATTCCATCCATCACTAAATCCTGTCTGTTTGACCTTCACAACATCGCTACAATTCACCCTTTCCTCTCCTTCCAGACTGCTACAAGTTTATCCAATCACTTTTCCTATCCCACATTGATTACTGTATCAGCCTCCTTACTGTCCTCCCAGCCGCCTGTCCCTCCCCATTCCAGTTCATACTTCCCTCTGCTGTCCTGATCATTTTTCTACAAAAACGTTCAGGCTATGTTTCACCCTCTCAAGAACCTCCAGTGGTTGCCCATCCACCCCTGCATCAAACAGAAACTCCTCACTACTGGCTTTAAAGCACTCAATCACCTTGTGCTATCCTATCTCACCTTGCTACTCTCCTACTACAACCCAGCCCGCAAACTTCGCTCCTCTAATGCTAACCTTCTCACTGTATCTTGATCTCATCTATCTCGCCACTGACCTCTCACCCACGTCCTGCCTCTGGCCTGGAACCCCTCCCTCTTCATGTCCAACAGACAGTCACTCTCCCCACCTTCAAAGCCTTATTGAAGGCACATCTCCTCCAAGAGGCCTTCCCTGACTAAACCCTGCTTTCCTCTTCTCCCACTCCCTTTTGCATTGCCCTGACTCACCCCCTTTATTCATGCCCCTTCCTAGCCCCACAGCACTTATGTACATATCTGTAATTTATTTATCTGTACCGATGTCTGTCTCTCCCTCTAGACTGTAAGCTCACTGTGGGCAGGGAATGTGTCTGTTATACTGTCATACTGTATTCACTCAATTCATTCAATTGTATTTATTAAGTGCTTACTGTGTGCCTAACACTGTACTAAGTGCTCGGGAGAGAACAATACAACAATAAACAGGGACAATCCCTGCCCACAGTGAGTTCACAGTCTAGAGAGGGGGAGACAGACATCAGTACAAATAAATAAAATTACAGATATATACATAAGTGCTGGGGGGCTGGGAGCGGGGAGGAGAGCAAAGGGAGTAAGTCATGCAGAAGGGAGTGGGAGATGAGGAAAAGTGGGGCTTAGTCTGGGAAGGCCTCTTGGAGGAGATGGGCCTTCAATAAGGCTTCGAAGGGGAGAGAGTAATTGTCTATCGGATTTGAGAAGGGAGGGTGTTCCAGGCCAGAGGCAGGACGTGGGCCAGTGGTCGGTGGCGAGAGAGGTGAGATCGCGGCACACTGAGAAGGTTAGCACCAGAGGAGCGGAGTATGTGGGCCGGGTTGTAGGAAAGAAGCGAGGGGAGGTAGGAGGGGGAAGGTGATGCCAATGGGGAAAAGTTTTTGTTGGATATGGAGGTGGATAGGCAACCACTGGAGATTTCGAGGAGTCCATGGTCCGTGTCCATGTCCGTTTATGTCCAGAACGGTTTGTAAAAAGATGATCCGGGCAGTAGTGTGAAGTATGGACTGGAGTGGGGAGAGACAGGAGGTAAGCAAGGAGGCTGATACAGTAATCTAGGCGGGATAGGATGAGTGATTGTATTACCATGGTACCGAGTGCTTAGTACAATGCTGTGCACACAGTAAGCGCTCAATAAATACTACTGACTGACTGACAGGGACTATGTCCGACCCGATTAACTTGTTTCTCTCCCAGTGCTTACACATAGTAAACACTTAACGAATATCATCAAAGAAAATGGCCACCCTACTCTGACACTGGCTTTCAGATCCCTTGCTGCATTTTCAAACAATGGCTTTCTTTATGGTATCTGTTAAAGTGCTTACCATGTTTCGAACCTGTTCTAAGCCAAACTAACTCCCTTCCCCTCTTCAAAGCCCTAGTGCGAGCTCATCTCCTCCAGGAGGCCTTCCCAGACTGAGCCCCTCCTTTCCCTCTGCTCCCCCTCCCCTCCCGTCCACCCTCTGCTCTTCCCCCTTCCCCTCCCCTCAGCACTGTGCTCATTTGAATGTATTATTGATTACCCTATTTATTTTGTTAATGAGGTGTACATCTCCTTGATTCTATTTATCTTGATGATGTTGTCTTGTTTTGTTCTGTTTTGCTTTGCTGTCTGTCTCCCCCGTTTAGACTGTGAGCCCTGTCACCGGGCAGGGATTGTCTCTATCTGTTGCCGAATTGTACATTCCAAGCGCTTAGTACAGTGCTCTGCACATAGTAAGCGTTCAATAAATGTTATTGAATGAATGAATGAATGAATAAACCCTGGGGTAGATAGACGCTGATTAGGTTGGACACAGTCCCAGTCCCCCACGGGGCTCACAGTCTAAGTAGGAGAGAGAACGACTAAGGAAAATGAGGCACAGAGAAGTTAAGTGACTCACCCGAGGTCACACAGCAAGCAAAAATAAATTGATAAAGACCGGATCTAGTACACAATTTGGCAGTAGTCTGTTGATGCTGCACTAAAGGATCGGACCAGGCCCTTTCAAATGAAACAGAGTTGTGGTGAATTTCTCAGAGCAAGAGAGAATGGAGGGATTACATTACAGGTGGAAGTGTTGAGAAGGGAAGAGGTCAAATCAGGCAGAAAGCTAAGCCTCCAGGACAGCCAGAAAAGGGGTGCCGAGGCTGCTCTCTCTCCCCTTGCCCCGACTTCATTCATTCATTCGGCTGTACTTAGCGAGCCCTTATGGTGCTCAGAACACTGTACTAAGCACTTGGGAGAGTACACTGTAACCATAAAGAGACACATTCCCTGTCCACACAAGCTTACGTTCTAGAGGGGGAGGCAGACATTGATATAAGTGAATAAATGACCGATATGAAGTGCTGTGGGGCCGGGAGGGGGGATGAATAAAGGGAGTGGGAGACGAGGAAAGGAGGGCTTAGTCAGGGAAGACCTCTTGGAGGAGAAATGGCTTCAATAAGGCTTTGAAGGTGGGGAGAGGAAACGTCTGGCGGATCTGAGGAGGGAGGGCCTCCCAGGCCAGAGGCTGGACGTGGGCGAGGGGTCGGCGGTGAGATGGACAAGGTGGAGGTACAGCGAGAAGGTTGGCATTAGAGGGGCGAAGGCAGAGGCGGAGATCGGGGTAAGTGAATGAAGGGGATAGACAGGCTAGCATCTACGCCCACATCAGGCAAGGTGGGGCCCCCAGGCTGCCTCTCATGTCTGGCAGGGAGATGGTGGAAAGAAGATCATGCATGAAAGGAGATCAAGGGGAGCATGTAGGGGAGTGAAGATTGTGGTTTAGACAGCAGGCTGAGAAGTAGCCACAGGATGTGGGACTGTCAGTTCCTTTACAGTGGTCCTGATGGTGTGAGACGTACACCGGAATGTGTCGAAGTGGGTGTTCCACACCTCTGGCCTCCAAGAAAACTCAGAAGTCGGTTTAAAAGAGAAGTCTGATTGTTGGGTATCTGTCCACTGAGCAGGAATGGGCATTCCTTAACACCCAAGGGAAAAACTGCCATTCATAAATATTAATAATGAGAATGAGGGCACTGGAGGAGCAGCATGGCCTAGTGGAAAGAGCCGGGCCCGGGGGTCAGAAGACCTGGGTCCTAATCCCGGCTCTGCAAGCTGCCTCCTGTGTGACCTTGGGCATGTCACTTGATTTTTCTGTACCTCAGGTTCTTCATCTGTAAAATGAAGATTCACTGCTTCTTCTCCTTCCCACTTAGACTGCGAGCCTCATTTGGGAGAGGAACTGTGTCGGACATGATTAACTTGTATCTACCCCATTACTTAGAAGGGGGTCTGACACGCCCAAAGCACTTAATAAATACAATAATAATAGTAATGATGGCATTTGCGGACCGCTTACTCTGTGCCAAGCACTGTCCTAAGCGCTGGGGTAGCTACGATGCAATCAGATCAGACACAGTCCCCGTCCCACACGAGGCTCACAGTCTAAACCATTGAGTTTAAATTCTGTTCTCCCTCTGATAGTGGATGCTGAGCCAGTCCCTTCCTTTCTTCCAGGACCTCAGTTTCCCCAATTCCTCTGAGTCGACAGATAGCCTAATAATCTGGCCCATTTTGAAATAGAAAGAACTGAAACCAGAAGCAATTATCCCTCAAGCCTCCCTCCTGTCTCAGGTCTGGCCCCCTCGTTATGGATCGTGTTCAAGGGTGTCGGTTGAGAGAGCGGAACGGATATTGTGGCAGGAAGTATGACTGTGGACAGCCCAGGTGGCAGATAAGGGAGCTGAGATCGGAGAGTTGAGCAACCTGAAGTGTCCCGGGACCCACCAGAGCTGCCTGCAACAGTCCCTTGGGTGGGAGCAGAGGGACCCCACCATGGGGGTTCTGCAGGGAATGCCGCTCTTTCTGGGGTTGCTAGTGGGTGAGTACTGGCATCCCATTCCCTTCCCAGTCTCAAGGCCCAGCTGGCCTGGGCTTTCTTCAGAGCGTGGAGTAGGACGAACCCCAGGAATGGGACTTAAGAGGGGAAACCCGGTCCTCTCCAACCCCCAGCACGAAGTGGCGGGGTTGGAAGAACCCCCTCAAAGCACCTCGGGACGTCCCCACCTCTCCCCCATGGGGGCAGAGTGACGCCCGGGAGCCGCAGGAGCGGGAGGGGAAGCAGGCTGGGCACTGGACGCCAACTCTCTGACAGCAGAAGTGTCTCTCTGTGTCCCAGACCAACCCTACCGCCTATCCCCTGGCCTCACGCTCATCATCCCATCTCTCCCCCAGTACTAGAGAGAGTGAATAACCTGCAGATAAACCAGGAGCCCCAGACTATCCAGGTAAAACCAGGAAGCATCGTAAACATCAATTGTATGGTGATCTCAGATGAGATTATGGAGCAGATCCGAGTGGAGTGGTTGAAGAATGGAACCATGCTACACTCTTTTCTCATTACCAACAACATGCTCAACGAAACCAACCACCCGCGAGGTTGGAAGTTGTCCTGGAGAAACCACAGCCTCGGCCTGAGCCTGCCCATCAACGACAACAATGACACCGGGATATACCAGTGCCGCATCATCGTGGAGATCCCCCAGATCAAACAAGGAAACGGCAGCGGGACCATCGTTCATCTGAAAGGTGCGGAACTAACGGGGGAGCAGGGGGTCCAAAGGGGCCGGGCGGAGAGCAGAGCTGGGGGCTGCAGAACAGGGAATGCCGGCTCCGCTCTAGTTCTTAGAGTCTGGCTCCTCCTAGGGGGTGGAAGGAAAAGGGATGGGAGTAGCTCTCTCCTCCTTTCTGGCGCTCCCGGGTGTGGGCTAAGCACTGAGGGAGTAGAATGAGAGCCAAGTGTGTGTGTGTATGTGTTTGGGGTGTGTGTGTGTGTGTGTGTGTAACCAATGAGAAGCAACGGTTTATAACCGTGCCGTAAATCAACCCCTTCAACTGAGTGAAGCTAGATCAGCTAAGGGCACCAGGGAAGGTGGTGATTCACTCAGACACGGTCCAGACGGTCCGCACCCCCGTCGTATACCACTGACCATCTTCATCGCCCTTCATTCCTCATGCCCCAGCTGAGAAAGCTGAGACACAAGAGAGGACTTAGGGAGCCCGCAGCAGGGCAGAGCTGAAAACACAGGCGTCCTCCACCGTAGCCCGCCTTGCCTCTCGCTGACCCGGGCCGCCGGCCGCTCATCCTCGGCGGGTCCGTCCCCTCTCCCGCGCGTCCAGTCCAGCTCGCTGGCTCGGGTCTTGCAGAGAAACTGGCAGTACCAGCCATGTGCCCTTCCCCCACCTCATCAGCTGGGCCAGTTACCAAATTAGCAAAGACACAAGTGACTGTGTTTACTGTGTTTACAATGCTGCAGCTGCTCCCCCGGCCAATATCTCCTCTCTCCCGCTTGCTCGGGTCCTGCGGGTAGGGCTATAGTGATAATAATAATTAATAGTAATCAGGGTATTCGTTAAGCGCTTACTATGTGGATACCAGCAAATGGGGTTGCACCCGGTCTCTGTCCCCCATGGGGCTCACAGTCTCCATTTCCATTTTACGGATGAGGGAACTGAGGCCCAGAGAAGTGAAGCGACTTGCCCAAGGGCACACGGCAGACGAGTGGCAAAACCGGGATTAGAACCCACGACCTCGTTGCCTCCCAGGCCCGTGCTCTAGCCACTACGCCATGCTGCTTCTCTATAGTCAGATGTTGTATCACCCTCAGGGCTGAGGTACTCGGTTCTTTTCTCTTCCCGTTCTCCGGGAGACACTGCTGTCACCAGAAAAACCTAGGTGACTGATGTTCAGGGACAGCACAGCTGCAGAGAGAGGAAAAAATGCAGCACAGCCAAGTGGAAAGAACCCAGAGTCCCTGGGTTCTTGTCCCGTCTATGCCACTTGCCTGCTGTGTGACCTTGGGCAAGTCACTTCACTTCTCTAAGCCTCCATCTCCTCATCTGTAAAATGGGGATTCAACACCTGATCTCCCCCTCCCGCCTTTGGACTGCGAACCCATCGTGGGACGGGGACTGTGTCTGACCTGATTATCTTCTATCTATCTTAGCGCTTAGAACAGTGCTCGGCACAGAGTGAGCGCTTAACTAATGGCACCCCAAAAAAAGTCCCGAGGAGCCCTCCGTGGTGGCGTTCGGCAGGCGTTCTTTCATCCCAGTAAGTTCCTCGGCATTGCTCTGGGTTCAGTGGGGTGAGGCCAGTATGGTGAAGCCCAAAGCCTCGGTGGAAAAAAGGTATGAAGCTGAGGAGCCCTGGACAGTGGAAAGTGGAAAGTGGAAAGGGAAGGATCTGGAAGCAGAGGGAATCACAGGGGCATCTCATGACAGATTTCCTTCTTTCTGCAGAGACCAAAGCGGTTGATCCCAAAAGCTTCGTTTCAGGTGAGAGGCTGCAGTTGTCCGCTTCCCCAGAACCCCAACCAAACCTTCTCCCCCGCTTGGCCCCCTCCCAGGTCCTGACCCCCCCACCGCCCCTTACCCATGACTCAGTTCTCCGTTTCCAGGCAGGACTGTCTGAGAGGAAGTTTCACCTTCAAATCTCCTCCCTCTCACACCCGGAGCCCCACCTGGCTGCCCTTTCTCTGGCCCTCCTGGCAGGACTCAGGACCAGCTAGGTCTTTGGCCAGGGGTTGTCCCGCCGCTCCTTCTTGGTCCACATCACCCCAGAGGGCCGTTACCATGGAGATAGCAGGAGTATCAAGGGAGGCCTACAGTGACAGATCTCTGGAGTCCCCCCGCTTGCTGAGAGGGGTAGGGCCCAGGGTAACTCTCCCCACTGGTCCCTAGGGTAGGCTCCAGCCTGCACTCAGGCCCCCACTCAGGGCCACTGGTTTGCAGATGCAAGCCCCTTTGGAACAGGGCCACTCTCTGAACAACTTGCATCCCCATGTCCTTTTGAAAGTTGGGAAAAATTCGCCAACAGACTCAGTTAATGACAGACGGACGGAGGCTGAAGCCACCGGCTCGCTCCCCACCCCTCTGCCCCTGACTGGCCAATCCCTGCAATTTTCCCCCGAGGACACTCGGCCCCTGCTCCTCTCTCTCCCCCTACTCCCTCGCGGGTCCCCTCTGCCTCTACTTCTCCTTTCCCCCTTTCTCCTTTTCTGTTTCTTTTGAAATATTTCACTCCAGGGTGGTCTTGCCCAGCCGGTGAAAATTACGGGGGCTCAGACGTCATCTGAAATGTCTCCCATCTCCCCGTTCTTTCAGATTTTATTGTCTGGTCGTTGGTGATGGGCGGCATAGCCTCGGTGACGTTAGTGCTGGCGGCCGTGATCTGCTGCTATCGTCGCCATTGTAGGGACACAGGTAACATGGGATCCAGGAGACCAAGGTTGCGGGGCACGGCAAGCACAACCTCTTCGGATTTCTCCCCGACTGTTTCGGAGTCCAGCTTACAGAGAAACAACACTCTGCAGAGAAAGGAGTAAATAAGCCCAAAAGCTAGAATCTTCAAGGACTAGGCCACCAGCACACACTTTGTTCCACTTTTCCCTTCCCAGCCTGTTCAGACCCAGGTCCCCTTTGCAAGAGAATCTGTAGAGCTTTCCACCCGCATCCATCATGCCCACTCACCCCATCCCACCCACCCCTATCCTGGGCCTGACGAGTCTGCCTATCCCGAACACATTGCCTTTTTCATTGTGCCTAAGCTCTGGGACAGGAGAGGCATCAGTACGCTCAGTCTAGGAGGAAGCCCACACAAATTCACGCACACACAAGCACACAACGTGAGAGGTATCAGTATGGCCGGTTTGTGGGGAAGCACACACATACACGCACTTGACATGAGAGGCATCCATATGGCTGCTCTGTGGGGAGCGGCACACACACATACACGTACACACATGATAGGAGAGGCATCAGTGTGGTTGCTCTGTGGGAAGTACACAGACAGGCAGACAGACAGACACACACACACACCCCTCTCTCCCTCCTTCTCTTCTTCCTATCGGGGCCCCGGGGCCCAGCTCTCCAGATAAAGAGGCTTAGGGTACTTTGGGTTTCCAATAGGAGACCTCCAAGGGCTTCCAAGGACAATGCAAAGTTGGACTGCATCAACTGCATCCCTCCTCCCCACCGCTGAGTGACGGCTACTCATTTGTGTCGCCCCCTCAGGAGAACATTTCTACGCTAAAATCCTCTGCCGACCGAAGGCTGAAGGCCAAGAGGGGAAGAGAGCGGGGCCCGAAACCAACGAAAGGGAGGTTGAAAAGACGAACCAAGGGGAAAAGGGGAATCCAAAGGGACAGAGCCGCTATACGGTGGGTTTCCCCGTAGCCCAGCCCCTCCACCCGGCCCCCTGTCCCCCCCCACTGACCACCTCTGCCCTCTCCAACCGCCGGCCTCCTCAACCGCTCAGGCCCAGACCCAGCTCCAGCCCTAGGCTCTGCTACTACAACAGCCTCCTCGCCAACCAGCTGCCCGTTACCCCTCTGTGCAGTCTGGGAAGCCCAAAGCCACCTCAGTGACCGCGAGTCCCAGGCTGATGTGCCGCTAATCCCTACAGTGCCAACTTGACCCACCCAGCCCCTTGAGATCTGGAGGCCGAGTAAAAAATAAATAAACCGAGAGGAAATACATGAGCGTTGATTGAAGTGGCCGAAGGAGTGACACGACCAGAAAGGTCTGGGGAATGTTTTTTTGGAGGTGGCTTTTTAAGAAGGCTTTAAAGGAGGGGAAGGGGTATGGTTTGATGAAGCTGAGAGGAGAGGGTGTTCCAGATTTGAGGACAACAGGAGCATTGAGCTGGGGGAGGGGAGGAAGGGGGAAGAGAAGGGAGGGAAAGAGAGAGAGGAAGAGAGAGATTGCGTGTGTGTGTGTCTGGGTCAGTCAGTCAATTGTATTTATTGAGCACTTACTGTGTGCAGAGCACTGTGCTAAGTGCTTGGGAGAGTACAATATAACAATGAACAGGCACATTCCCTGCCCACAGTGAGCTTACAGTTGGGGGGGCGGGCAGGTGGGACAGACATTAACATAAATAAAATAAATTACAGATATGTACGTAAGTGCTGTGGGGCTGGGAGGGGAGATGAAAAAAGGGAGTTAGAGCGATGCAGAAGGGAGTGGGAGAAGAGGAAAGGAGCTTAGTCGAGGAAGACCTCTTGGAGGAGGTGTGCCTTCAATAAGGCTTTGAAGGTGGGGAGAGTGACTATCTGCCGGACATGAAGAGGGAGGGGTTCCAGGCTAGGGGCTGGACATGGGTGAGAGGTCGGTGATGAGACAGGCGATATCATGGTACAGCGAGAAGGTTAAGCATGAGAGGAGCGAAGTGTGCAGGCTGGAGAGTAGCGAGGTGAGGTATGTGGGGGCAAAGTGATTGAGTGCCTTGAAGCAGCATGGTGTAGTGGACAGAGCATGGGCCTGGGCGTCAGAAGGTCATGGGTTCTAATCTCGGCTCTGCCGTTTGACTGCTGTGTGACCTTAGGCAAGTCACTTCACTTCTCTGTGCCTCAGTTACTTCATCTGTAAAATGGGGATTAAGACTGTGAGCTCCACATGAAACAGGGACTGTGTCCAACACTATTTTCTTGTAACCACCCCAGTGCCTAGTACAATGCCTGGCACATAGTAAGCGCTTAACAAATACCATCATAATCATTGACGTCAATGGTGAGGAGTTTCTGTTTGGCGTGGAAGTGGATCAGCAACCTCTGGAGGTTCTTGAGGAGAGGGGAAACATGGTCTGAATGCTTTTGTAGAAAAATGATCCGAGTAGCAGAGAGAAGTATGGACTGGAATGGGGAGAGACAGGAGGCCGGGGGTCAGCGAGGAGGCAGATACAGTAATCAAGGCGAGATAGAATAAGTGATTGGATTAACATGGTAGCAGTTTGGATGGAGAGGAAAATGTGGATTGTAGTGATGTCGTGAAGGTCGAACCGACAGGATTTAGCGATGAATTGAATATGTGGGTTGAATGAGAGAGTAGTCAAGGATAACGCCTAGGTTACAGGCTTGTGAGACAGGAGGGATGGTGGTGCCATCTGCAGTGATGGAAAAGTCAGGGGGAGGAAAGGGTTTGAGTGGGAAGATAAGTTCCGTTTAAGACACGTTAAGTTTAAGGTGACGGGAGGACATCCAAGTAGAGATATCTTGAAGGCAGGAGGAAATACGAGACTGCCGAGAGGGAGCGGAGATCACGGCTGGAGATAGAGATTTGGGTATCATCTGCATAGAGGTGGTAGTCTAAGCCATGGAGCGAATGAGTTCTCCAAGGGAGTCAGTGTAGATGGAGAATAGAAGGGGACCCAGAACTGAATCTTGAGGGACCCCCACAGTCAGAGGGTGGGAAGCAGAGGAGGAGCCCGTGAGAGAGACTGAGAATGAGCTTCCAGAGAGATGAGGAGAACCAGGAGGGGACAGTGTCAGTGAAGCCAAAGTTGGATAGTGTTTCCAGGAGAAAGGGGTGGTCAACAGTGTCAGAGGCAGCTGAGAGGTCGAGGAGGACAAGGATGGAGTAGAAGCCTTTGGATTTGGCAAGAAGGAGATTATTTGTGACCTTTGAGAGGGTGGTTTCTGTGGAGTGAAGGGGATGGAAGCCAGATTGTGTGGCAGGGGGGCGGGGATGGGTCAAAGAGAGAATTGGAGGAGAGGAACTTGAGACCCCCAGTGTAGACAACTCACTGAAGAAGTCTGGAGAGGAAAGGTAAGAGGAGATGGGGTGATAACCGGAGAAAGCCGTGGGGTCAAGGGAGGGCTCTTTTAGGATAGGGGAGACATGGGTGTGTTTGAAAGCAGTGGGGAAGAAGGCATTGGAGAGCGTACAGTTGAAGATGGCACTTAAAGAGGGATGAAGAGAAGGGGCAAATATTTTGATAAGGTGAGAAGGAATGGGGTCTGAAATGCAGGAGAGGGGGTGGATTTTGAGAGAAGGCAGGAGATCTCTGGAGATACTGCTGGGAAAGATGGGAGAGTTGAAGGAGGGCAGGAGGGGGGAGGGACTGGAGAGGAGTCGGGGAGATTTTAGGGAGATCATGCCTGATAGTGTCAATTTTCTCAATAAAGCAGGTGGCCAGGTCATTAGGGACAAGGAGTGGGGGAGGTGGGGGGACAGGCAGTTTGAGGAGAGAGTTAAACATCTGCAACAACTGGCAAGGGCGATGGGCATGGGTGTCAGTACGGATGGAGAAAACATTTTGCCGAGCAGAGGGAGGAGAGGGCAGAGTTAAAGCGAACAAGGATAAACTTAAAGTGAACAAAGTCGGCCTGATGTCTAGATTTCCGTCAGCAGGGTTCTGTGGCTCGTGACCAAGAGGGAAGGAGGAGGACTGTGGAAGTGATCAGGGGGCTGTCAGTTAGCGGTATGGGATCAACGAAGAGATGGGGAAAGAGTGAGAGGGTGGTGTTGAGAGCATCAAGGTCATCGTTTGAGGCCTCTTCCAGTTAGGGCCCACAGCTCCCAGCAAGCATGAAAGAATTGCACATGTTTTAATGGTATTTTTAAAGCACTTACTATGTGTCAAACACTGTTCTAAGCGCTGAGGTAGATATGAGGAATCAGGCTGGACACGGTCCAATCTGATAGGAGGGAGAACAGGCATTGAATCCCCATTTTACTATATAGGATACTGAGACACAGAGAAGTTCAATGACTTGCCCAAGGTCACACAGCAGACAAGTGACAGAGCTGGGATTAGAACCCAAGTCCTCTGACTTCCAGGCCCGGCTTCTTTCCATTAGGCCACGCTGCTTCCCATGGGCAGACGTCCCTGGCTGCTCTCTGGGATTACGAGTTCCAGTTGGTCACTTTAGGCAGATGGGGCGGGGGGGGGGGGGGAGGGGAGAGAATGAAGGGAAAATGAGGAGAGGGAGGAGAAAGCTACAGGATTAATTTCCTCCTCCTTCTCCTCCTCTACTGCCATCATCTAATGCTACCACTGCAGGCAGGTGGCCAAGATAGAGAAGCAGGGTGGCTCAGTGGAAAGAGCCCAGGCTCGGGAGTCAGAGGTCGTGGGTTCTAATGCCCGTTCCGTCACTTGTCAGCTGTGTGACTTTGGGTAAATCACTTAACTTTTCTGTGTCTCCATTACCTCATCTGTAAATGGGGATTAAAAGTGTGAGCCCCATGTGGGACAACCTGATTACCCTGTATCTAACCCAGCACTTAAAACAGTGCGTGACACATAGTAAGGGCTTAACAAATACCATAATTATCATATGCCTTCAGTAAGGCTTTGAAGGGAAGGAGAGTAACTATCTGGTGGATCTGAGGAGGGAGGGCGTTCCAGGCCAGAGATAGGATGTGGGCCAGGGGTTGGCGGCGAGACAGGAGAGATAGAGGCACAGCGAGAAGGATAGCACCAGAGGAGCGAAGTGTGCGGGCTGGGTTGTAGGAGAGAAGGGAGGTGAGGTAGGAGGGGGGAAGGTGATGGAGACCTTTAAAGCCAGTGGTGAGGAACTTTCGATACGGAGGTGGATCGGCAACCCCTGGAGATTTTTGAGGAGGGGGTGACATGCCCTGAACGTTTCTGCAGAAAGGTAATCCGGGCAGCAGAGCGAAATATGGACTGGAGTGGGGAGAGGCAGGAGGTTGGGAGGTCAGAAGGGAGGTTGATGCAGTCATCCAGTCAGGATAGGACGAGTGATTGTACTAACAGGGTAGTGGTTTGGATGGAGAGGAAAGGGTGGATCTTGGCCATGTTGTGAAGGTGAGACCGACAGGATTTGGTGACAGATTGGATATGTGGATCGAATGAGAGAGCGGAGTCAAGGATGACACCAAGGTTACGGTCTTGTGAGACAGGAAGGATGGTTATGCTGCCTACAGTGATGGGAAAGTTCAGGAGAGGACAGGGTTTAGGAGGGAAGATAAGGAGCTCTGTCGTGGACATGTTGAGTTTGAGGTGGCGGGAGGACATCCAAGTAGAGATGTCCTGAAGGCAGGAGGAGATGGGAGCCTGGAGGGAGGGAGAGAGAACAGGGGAGGAGATGGAGATGGAGAATAGAAGGGAACCAAGAACTGAACCTTGAGGGACACCCACAGTTAGGGGCTGGGAGGGGGAGAGGAGCCCGCAAAGAAGACTAAGAATGAACAGCCCCAGAGATAAGAGGAGAACCAGGAGAGGACAGAGTCAGCGAAGCCAAGGTTGGATAACATATTGAGGAGTAGGGGATGGTCCACGGTGTCAAAGGCAGCTGAGAGGTCAAGGAGGATTTAGGATGGAGTAGGAGCCGTTGGATTTGGCAAGAAGGAGTGACCTTTGAGAGGGTGGTTTCAGTGGAGTGAAGGGGACGGAAGCCAGATTGGAGGGGGTCCAGGAGAGAGTTGGAGGAGAAGAATCTGAGACAGCGGGTGTAGACGACTCGCTCAAGGAATTTGGAGAGGAAAGGGAGGAGGGAGGTGGGGCGATAACTGGAGGGAGCTGTGGGATCAAGGGAGGGTTTTTTTAGGATGGGGGAGACGTGGGCATGAGATGAAGTGACAGCTTTCCCGCCCCTGTGTTCTAAGGAGGGAGACAGACATAAAGGTATGTACCAATAGAATAGTCAGAATAAGCAATTGATTGATTAACATATATACGAAAGTGCCGTGGACAGGTACAGATAAGTGCATAAGTGCTGGAGGTTGCAAGCTCCTTATGAGCTGGGAATGTGTCTGCTAATCCTGTTGTGTTGTACTCTCCCAAGAGTTTAGTTCGGCACATAGTAAGCACTCAATAAATACCACTGATTGATTGTTGATGTGTTCAGTACCGTGCTCTGTCCAGAGAAAACCCTTACTAAATACGATTGGACGGTTCCTTTCCCCCTAGAGTTTGCTCCACATCTCGTGGAGTTGGACACAATACCGGGTCCACCCCAGCCCTGGAACCCCCCCAAAACAGAGCTAATATTTACAGGGGGCCGGTCAATATCCATCCGATGACTGAGGAAACTGATATCTGCTTGGGCTCAGTGGGTCCGGCCCCTTCCAAACCAATCGCGACTCAAATCGAAAGAGCCAAATCCTGCGGGGAGGGAGAGGGTTGAAACCGCAATTCTCTCTGCTCTTTTCCTCCAAGGAGGAGTTACACTCCCTCCTGTTTGTTGCCTGGTGACCACATGCCACCCCCTCCCCCCAACACGCACACACATGCCCACCATCCCCCTCCCCCAAATTAAATTGAACGTAATTTAGAATCAGTACCTCTTTGCTCCTCTCCCCTATCCCAGGCCTATTATCCAGCCTCCGGGGGGTCATGGGAATTAGGGGGTACAGTTGAAGAGAGAAGTCCCAGTCCCCCACGTCCTGGAGAGCAGAGGCCCTGGCCGGCCCCACCCAAGCATCTCCCAGTGGCTCCAGATTCAGGAGGGAAAAGGGAGAGTGGAAACAAGCTGAGCTAAGGGCTCCTTCGTTTGATTTCTCAGCTGTGGCTCCTCAGTCTGTCCCTCCCCCTACTCCAGGCACCAAGCAACGTAGCTGGGGTACTATCAGCCCTGGCATTCCCCCTACCTTCGGTCTCCTGTTCAGGTTCCCTGTCCCCATCTCCGAAGCTCTCCTTCCCCTAGCTTCTTCCTCCGCCACCCCCCACCCCCAACCCTGCTTCCCCCAGCCCTAAGAGGACACCAAAAAGAGAATGGAGAGAGTCAATAACTTATTTATTCTGTCAAAAGTCTGGCTCCTGGGCTCTGTATGACACAGAACTTTAGGGTTCCAGACCTCTGGAGTGCCATCTGCTACCCACTTTGTCTCTCTGCATAGGGAACCGTAGCTCTTTTGTCGCTCGGGGACCAAGGTTCCAGCTGAGGGGTCCTAGCAGGGCTGTGGGTAGCACTGCCCCTTTTCTCCAGGGCTCCCTAAGCACAGTGAGAGGCAGGTGGGAGGATGGCAAGGGGGGGGCAATCATTTTGCAGGACCAGGGCCCGAAACCACAGCAGGCAAGAAGACCGCGGGGCCCGAGCACCGGGCCCGATGCCGAAGAACACGAGCCCTCTATCCCCATGCGGCGCGTTTGCCAGTACCGATGGTTGATGCACCGGGTCAGAGAGTCTGTACAGTGATGGGATAAAGCAGGGCCAGGTGCTCGGCCCCCTGCACAGGCAGCGGTCGGGCACAATAGTAGTGGACGGCTTCAGGAATGCTGGCAAAGGGGCCGCTGTGCTGGCCCAGCACGTACTTGTCCTCTTTTGTCCGGGTGAACTTCACGTGGAGGAAGCCCTGGCTGCTCCTGAAGACGGGGCACAGGATCAACTAGGGTCCCCCTCCAGGCACTGACCCCCTTCTTGACCCTGGGGACTCTCGTAAGGGTGTGGGGGCTGGGAGGGGGTAAAGCCAAGCCCCGAGGCAGAGGTCAGGCCCACACCAAGCATCCTGTCTCCCCCCCGCCACCACCTTCCAGTTCTTCCCAGTCCCTCCCAGCTCAGCAATGGAGCCTGGGCCCCGGGTTCACCTAAGGGACAGGGAGTAGTCGTCGCGGCTGGTCTCACTGTGGCGGACCATGTAGCTGCCCTCTTTGCACAGGGATAGCTGGCTCTCTGCCTCCACTCGGCTGATGGCGCCGTGGAACCACCTGAGGGAGAAGAGGAGAAAGGAGGGTCAGGCAGAGACTGAGAAAGAGAGAGCCCACCACTCCTCTTAACCAATTTACCCCCACCCCTCTCCAAATCAGCCAGGCAGAGTCTGGCTCAGCTAAATTCCGCTAGGCTCCACTCTGCGCAAATCTTTGGCCTCTTTTAGGAAAGGGTCTTTCCGGCCTCCCTCTTTGGTTCTCTTCATCCTGACTTGTTTCAGGTGGATTCCTAAAACGAACTGGACGTTCTGTCCCTATCTCTGGATTTCCCCTTGTTTTCCTTCCTTTCCTCTCGGCTTGGGCAGAGGTGGGAAACTCCTCCAGATGATCAGTCTCAAATTGTGGGATTCTGCTGAAAGAGAGTTGTTTCCCCTCTATTTCCCTTGCCTTCCAACCCTGCCTCCCTGATTCTCCTACCAGTCAATCAATCAATCAATCAATCAAAGGTATTTATTGAGCACTTACTATGTGCAGATCACTGTACTAACTGCATGGGAGAGTACAACAGAAT
Organism: Ornithorhynchus anatinus; assembly: GCF_004115215.2. Taxonomy (NCBI): domain Eukaryota; kingdom Metazoa; phylum Chordata; class Mammalia; order Monotremata; family Ornithorhynchidae; genus Ornithorhynchus; species Ornithorhynchus anatinus. The sequence continues at coordinate 10,445,531 of NC_041750.1, forward strand.
TAGCAGACACATTCCCTGCCCATTACAAACTTACAATCTAGAGGGGGAGACAGAGATTGATATGTATAAATAAGTAATTAATGATATATAATTTAAAAATATTAACCCACCCTCCTACATCACTAGAAAAGCCCTTCTGTCAAGGGAGACAAGCTCATTGTACCTATTGCCGGGTCATTAGTAAGGACTCTGAATGGAAACTTCCACTGGCCTTCATCGACTTGGTGGCTGCTAGATGACCACTGATAATGGCGAGGTTACAATCTCAGAGGCCTGAGGTTTGCACGGTCTCCTGGAGATCATCTTGTTCATGTCCCACCTCCAGGTAAGTCATCACCGAATTCACCTTCATCAGTGTCTGACCCCTCCAACTGAAAGGTCTCCAGAGTCTCCCTGAATCACCTATCGTAATACCCCCCATCTCACATCGGCAGGCAGGTCTTCCTGTGGTCTAACCTATATCCCCCCGATACAGTTTCAATCCATTTCTTCTTAGGTTTAGTCCTCAGAGCAGATGAAAAAGGCAATATCTTTTACTGACAGGAAGCTATAAAAAGACTCCCTCTGCTTCACTGCGATTCCTTTTCCCGCTCTTCCCAGTCCCACTTTTCATCATTTTCATTGTTCTCCTTTGGGCCTTCCATGATCTCTCCACATCCTTCAAGATATGCAGCCTCAGATTGATTCCGCGATTCTAATTAGCGCCTGGCCAATTCCTCAGCCTGAGAATATCACCTCATGTCTCTGTGTGTCATTTTCTTAACTAACTCCATGGGTTTAAAGGGCAGCAAGGGGGATTAGGAGTAGACCTACGGAAGAATTTCCTCACAGTGCGGTTAGTGAGCTACTGGGACGGACCGCCAGAAACTTTCAGGGAGCAGCCTCAGGGCAGGCCGCAGAAGCAGTGGTCCCAGTGAACATGATGATGGTAGAGGAGGGACCACATAATAATAATAATAATAATAATGTTGGTATTTGTTAAGCACTTCCTATGTGCAGAGCACTGTTTTAAGCACTGGGGTAAATACAGGGTAATCATCATTTGACTCCCTCTCCTTTCCTTTCTGCCAGCTGCTGTTGGTGGTCCTCCACCACAACGTCACCTGTCACTTCATCTAATTCATTCAGTCCTATTTATTGAGCACTTACTGTGTGCAGAGCACTGTACTAAGCCACTGAGTGCTTGGGGGAGTACAATATAACGATAAACAGCCACATTCCCTGCCCACGACGAGCTTAGAAAATGCTGTCTCTCTGGGTATCTCTCGGCAGGTATCCGTCTCTCCCTGATTCTCGCTTTCTCTAACTGTTCTCTTGACCGTCTCTCGTTTCTTCCGCTCTTTCCGTCTCCTTTGTCCCACTGTACGTCTTTCTGCCTGTCAGCAGGTCTGCCTTGATCTCTGTTTTGTCCTGCCTCCCTATTCTGTGCCTTTTTCTCTCCTCCTAACCCAATTATTTTACCCCCGATCGGCTCCATGTGCAACCCTTGTCCGGTTTAAATTGCAGAACAAAAGTCACTTTGCTGAAGGACCTTAGCCTTTCTTCGGGCAAGGGCCTCAAAGATTGCTGGAACTGCTTTCCCCACTCCTCCATTCCCCACCCTGCATGCTCACTCACGCCTGCTTCTCCAGGGGCACAGTTGGATCCACGCGCTCGGCCACAGGGGCGCTGCCCTCGGGGCTGGGTCCCCTCCAGAGCTTGCTCCCAACCAGCCCAAGTTTTGGAGGCGGGCACCAACGCTCCTTAGCCAGTCCTGAGGCTGGCTCACATTCAGGACTCTCAAACTGTACTGTGGAGAGAAACAGCAAAGAAAACTGAGCCAAAATTTTCCTCCTGGACAATTACTCCTGTCCCTTTCCTCTGGGGGGCACTTTTGAAGAACCACGAGAGGGTTAAACCTGCACTCAGCCTGACAGTCCAAATTCAGAGGTAAAGGTGGGGGGGCGAGGGGGATAGGGAGGGTGCCTGTGGGCCCTTCGAGTGGGGCCAGACCACCCTTTCCCCCAGTGTCCGCCCGGGGCGTGTGTCCCATGACCCGCAGAGCCACACGAGGGAAAAGGGAGAGGGCCAGCAAGGTGCAAAAGGTGAGAGGGGAGAAGGAGGGGGTCTGATGGTTGGGCGGTCAAGGCGGGAATGGGCTGAGTACCACCTGCAAAGGCGCGGGAAATGTGATCCTTCTTCCACTCCCAAGGCTGATCGTACTCGTCTGCCGGCCGCTCGTCGTCCTCGGGCAGGCGGCTCTCCAGAGGTTGAGTCCACCCCTCGGCCTCAAAGCCCTCCCGCTGCTCCTCGTAGGGAGTGTCGTAGAGCTGCAGCCCCGCCTGGGTCCCCGGCCCCCTCTGGCCCTCCGGCCACTGCAGCTCTGGGGGACGGCAGCAAGGGGCTCAGCGCCAGCCCAGGTCCTGGGACCCGTGAGCACACGGACCCAGGGTGAGCACACAGACCCAGGCGTGCAACCGTGTGCCGGAGCCACCAAGCAAGCACACATGGGGAGGGAGGCAGCCTGAGATCGAGAGGTGTTTCCTCCCCGCTCACAAGAGGAGGAGCAGGAGCACCGCATTCTGAGTGGATGAGGTGCCCAGAGAATGTCCTCCTTTCTGGGACCCAGACACTGGCATGTCTCCCAAGGTCCAGGCACAGCTGGTAGGGTGGCCCCGTTTGGGGGGCCCAGCCAGCCGGAGCTGCGAGTGTGATCCCTGGGTCCCGGGCCCCGGGCCACTTCACTAACCTGCCATGACCCGCTGGGCAGCACAGGGCTCCATGTAGCCATCGTTCTCAGGCAGTGGCTGTTTCCCTAGGGCTACCCGGGCCTCAGCATCAAAGGGGTTGCAGTACTCACGCTCAGCAGCCAGCTGGGGAAGAGGAAGGGGAGGGAAAGTCAAGACCGGTGCTTCTTGTCTCTGCCTCTCACTCTCTTGTACCGTCTCCCCACTCCCTCCCGCTGCCCTTTCGTCCCCTCGCTTCCCTCTCCCCGGCAAAATTCAAACTCCCCCCTCCTCTCACTCTCAGCCCCCAGCTTTTTCCTCTGCTCAACCTCCCATCTTTGCCCCATTCTGTCTTCCCCCTCCGATCCCCCTCTTCAGCTCCCTATTCCGGAAACAGTCTGTCCTTACCTGGCAAACCCTTCCCTTCCCCCCTTCAAAATCCACCCTCAAAACCCAGGGCTTCTAAGAATGAAGGGTGCTCTGGGCTGAACTGGACACTCAGACATCATCATCTCCTCCCGCCCCCCCAGCCCCCGGCCCCCACCACCCCTCCATCCTTTCAGCTCATGTCCCTACTACTTCCTAGAGCAGAGTGCCCAGCTTCTCCTTGGGATTTCTGACTCCCCGATGTGTTTGGCTGTTGTCCAGTCTAGCTTTTCCCGTTCTCATATAGGAGCCATTTCACCTCTCTGCCCAGTACTGACCAATTGTCCTCAGTCAGCACAGAGAGGGCCACTGATGTTTCTGAAGCCACACAGTATAGAGCCAAAGAGCAGAATTCTAATTCCCTCCCCTTAGCCTGGGGAAAGCTAAGCAGGTCATAGCACACCCCCCCCCACACCCACACACACACACCCCTCCAGGGTCCTGATTCACTACTTTCTGACTCAGAGAGATCCTTCCTCAAGCAGGACCCACCCCAAGGTGGAACTGAAGCCCCCAAACCCCAGCTTCTGACCCTGGCAAGGGGAGCCAAGGCGATGGCTCTTACCCACCTTGTCCTTCCCCGGAGTCCCCAGCAGGACTTTGCTGCGGTTTAGGTCTGTAGAATCCACCTTGATAAGCCGGTGTTTAAGGGTGCTGTATTTGCCAGGTGAGTCGAGGGTACCCGGCTCCGATTCTGCTTTGCCCTCCCCATCTTCATAGGGGTCTTCGAAGTCCAAGCTCTTCTGAACCCTGTAGGCTCTGAAGATGTCGCTCTCTGTGTAGTCGGGTTTGGGGGGCTGCGGGGGAGACCGCCGGCTGCCAAAGTTCAGGTAGTCCTTCAGCCACTTGGCCATCTATTCCAACACGTGGCCCTCACTGGCCAGAATGAGACCAACTGGAAGGGCTAGGGGCCCCTCTCCAGCTCGCTCCTTAAACCCTCAGGGCCTCCCTCACCCCTGGGGCTCTGCACTTTTTCCCCTCACCAGATTGAGCACACCGAAACTCTGTCTCACCCCCCAACAAACACTTTCCTGGACCCAAATCTAGGCCAAATTTAATGGCCGAGGGAGGGAGGCTGGACGGCAGAATCCCCCCCAATCCCAACATGCTGTGAGCCCCACGTCAACCTGATCACTTTGTATCTCCCCCAGTGCTCAGAACAGTGCTCGGCACATAGTAAGTGCTTAACAAATACCGACATTAACAACAGCGGCTCCAAGAGCGGGAAGGGGAACCCTGGACAAATCAGCCAGGCTCCGGCTCCTCTAGATTCCCGGCAGCGAGATCCGGAGGGAAAGACCCGGGGCGGCAAAATCCCCTCGCTCTTCTCTCCCCGGCCTCGGAGCAAACTTTGCCGGCCAGTACTTTAGTTGCTCTGGGCACTGACCGTTTTCTCCCTCTTCGTTCCTCCCTGCCTCCAACCCCCTCTCTCTAGGCCGAGTGCCATGACCCGGGGTACCAGCACGTGAAAGAAAGAAAGAAAGAAAGAAAGAAAGAAAGAAAGAAAGAAAGAAAGAAAGAAAGAAAGAAAGAAAGACAGAAAGAAAGAAAGAAAGAAAGAAAGAAAGAAAGAAAGAAAAGATCTCTCCCTGAGAAATCTGGCGCTCCGGCGGTGGAGGAGAGGAGAGAATCCCGCTCTCCTCTTCAGTTCTCTTCACCTAGCCAGCTAAGGAGCGGCAGCCGAGCTCTCCTCCCTCCTCTTTCCCTCCATCTGGCAGTCTGTGCGGAGAAGGGAAAGGACGGGTGGATGCTTCTCCCCCTCCCCCTCCCGCTCCCCCTCCCGCTGGAGGTGGGGATTTGGCGGGGGGGGGGGGATCCCCTTGGGAAGCAGCCACTGAATCCGACTAAGGGAGGCGAAAGTCGAAATGGACCCCGAGCCCGTTGGTGGGCAGGGATCGTCTCTCTCTCTCTGTTGCCGAATTGTCCTTTCCCAGTGCTCAGTCCAGTGCTCCACACGCGGGAAGCGCTCAGTAAGGGCCATCGAATGAAATGGACAACCACAGTGGGGAGGGGGAAGGGAAAGGGACGGAGATGGGCATCCTCTTCTTAGTCCGGCGAGGTTTGAATTCGCCGCCTCCCAGCTCGGGAGCCGGGAGGCCGGGGCGGCAGGGGAGGGCATCTCCCCGAACAAAGAGCAGCCCCCTCCCCGCCGGCCCCGGAGGAGACGAAAGGACAATCGCTTCCCTGCACGTGGCCCGGCCCGGAGCATCTGCCCTCCTTTGTTCCCGGCTCTTCCAGGGCTGGGGGGAGGGGGAGAGGAATAGAGAGGGTGCGGGAAGGACAAAGCCTCGCCTGCCTGCCCACACCCGGCCTTACTTCGCAATCCAAGCCCGGCTATAAACCTTGGGATCTCGGTTTGTCAGTCTTGGGCAGACCCAGTGGCCACCATTGATTCGCAGTAGTAGGCACCGGCCTAAATCCTCCGAGGTTAACACAGCCCCACCTGACTTGCACCCACATATCTGTCTAAATCCTCTCTTTCCAGGCCCGGAGCTGATTCTCAGCCCCCCTGCCCCCCACCCCCTCCCTGCCTTGCTCCTAAACCTCACCTGCCTCTGCCCAGACTCCCGCCTTTGTCATCAACACGACTTCTGGGCTCTCCTGAAAACACTGGTCCTCACCCGGTCCCCGCTGGGGTAGCCGAGACCTCAGGACATGCCAGAGACTTGTTGAGAGCGAAGTTTTGGTGAGACCAGTTCTCCACCTCTCCCGAAGGCTCAGCGAGGCGTTGAAACTAGGGCAAGGACCATTTGGATTAGACATTAGAAGGCACTGCCTGACAGAGTTAGTCCATGGGGATAACCTGCTCTTGGAAAGTGGTAGGATCTTAGGGGACAAATGCACTTCTACCTAAGATGGGTATATGTCAGCCTGCTTGGTGACATGGGATGGATTAGATTTCCCCCAGAATTTTGTTCATTTACAAAACATAACCTCTGAGGCTAATAATCTGGGAAGGAGTGGGGGAGTGGCATGCTGAACTGGAGGTCCCTTGACCTGGGATTAAACTAGGGCCATAACCTGGATGTGGTAGAAAATGCTACAGGCTACATTAACATTCAAACCTCTTTAGCTCAGACGCCTCCTGAGATGCTTAGCTGTTTTTCACTCCAGAAATGAGATTGTCAACCTCTTGGGGACTGGGTTGGGGGAAGAGGGTGGTTACTGCAATCGTACTGTTTTCAGAAGTCTGCCAGCACACATACACACAAAAATCCCTGTCCCTAAGAACAGTTGTTGACATCTCATCAAATATAAATCCTCTCCCTTGAAAAAAATTTGCACTACCTAAAGTGTAAATATTTGAAAAGGGCTGTCTAATTTCAATCCAGTATGTGAGGAATGTTAATTACACGAGCAGAATAATCAAAAGAGCATTTGACTTCTAGGTTTCCATCTTATTTTTTTCCTGAAATGCATGGCTCACTCAAGGAAAGACCCAGATGAAACACAAAATTTGAGAGCTTAGTTACATCAGACCTGACCAGTACAGCACAACCCGTACGCTTCATTCCTCTAATGCTAACCTCGCTCTACCTCAATCTCATCGATCTCGACGCCCTCTCACCCACATCCTACCTCTGGCCCGGGACTCCCTACTCATTTCAGACAGATAATTGCTCTCTCCCACTTCAAAGCCTTACTGAAGGCACATCTCCTTCGAGAAGGCTTCCCTAAGCCCTCCTCTCCCCTTCTCCCACTCCCTTCTGCACCGCTCTTACTTGTTCCTTCATTCATCCTCCCTCCCATCCTCACAGCACATGTGTATCTATCTGTGTATATCTGTAACTTATTTATCTATTATCTATTCATCTATTTATATTAATGTCTGTCCCACCCTCTAGACTGTGAGCTCATTGTGGGCAGGAATGGCTTAGTGGAAAGGGCATGGGCTTGGAAGTCAGAGGTCGTGGGTTCTAATTCCGGCTTCGCCACTTGCCAGCTGTGTGACTTTGGACAAGCCACTTAACTTCTCTGTGCCTCAGTCACCTCATCTGTAAAATGGGGATTAAGCCTGTAAGCCCCACGAGGGACAACCTGATAACCTTGTATCTGCCCCAGTGCTTAGAACAGTGCTTGGCACATAGATAGTAATCACTTAACAAATACCATCATCATCATTATTATTATCATACTCTCCCAAGCGCTTAGTACAGTCCTTGGCACACAGTAAGCGCTCAATAAATATGATTGAATGAATGAATGAATGAATGGGATTTGAAGATCATCCTGTTTCTGCAAAAAATAATGAGTTGTTCTATTTAATCTCTTGGTTGGTAGTCAGGCTATCTAATTTCTAGTTCCAGTTCTACCACTGACATGCTGTGTAACCTAGGGGAAGTCACTTAACCTCCCTGAACATTGCCTTTAAAATGAGAGTCATGACCCTTGCCTTCATGGATATCAAGGAGACCACTGTAAAGATAGTGTTTTAGAAATCCAAGATACCCCAAATTCTCCTATACTACAGGGGTTGTGTTTTAGCCAAACCCCTTCTCTCCATCTCCACCGGACCCAGACTAATTGAAATTACAGCAGGAGGAATTCAGATCAGGCAGAAAGAATTTCCTGACTTTCTGAGTTGGGAGACCCTTAGAATGGTAAGAGAGAGGCTGTGACATTCCCCTTCCTGAAGGGAAGATCTATAAGACTAGGAAAGACACGTATCCGATCTGGGAAGGGGGCAGTGCAGTCTTGAAGCTGGGAGATGGATAAGATGACGATCTCTAGGGGGGCCTAGGCACCGGTAGAATTCTTGGAGTCCGTAAGCCTCCATCTTGATTCCTCCTTTTTTACCAACCACGATAGAAAGCAAACAGAGCATCGGCCAGGAAGGCTACCATCACCCCCGTCTGCTGGGCCAGGCTCATTTGGTTAGGTGAGTTCTGTCCTCATATCCTAAAGGCAGGAGGAAATGCAAAGGAGAGCGAGATCGATCGGGGCTGGAGATTTGGGAGCCATCTGCCTAGAGATGTTAATTGAAGCCATGGGAGCAAATGAGTTCTCCAAGGGAGTGGGTGTAGATGGAGACTAGAAGGGGACCTAGAACTGAACCTTGAGGGACTCCCAAGGTTAAGGGGTGGGAGGCAGCGGAGGAGCCTGCAAAAGAGACTGAGAAGGAGTGACCTCAGTGATAGGAGAACCAGGAGACAACAGTGTCAGTGAAGCCAAGGTTGGATGTTTCCAGGAGAAGGGAGTAGTTCAAAACAGAACTCCTTATCCTCCTTATCTTCCCAGTCAAACCCTGTTCTCCCCCATGACTTTCGCATCACTGTAGACGGCACCACCATCCCTCCTGTCTCACAAGCCCGTAACCTTGGTGTTATCCTCAGCTCACCTCTCTCATTCAACCCACACATTCAGTCTGCCGCTAAATCCTGTCGGTTCGACATTCACGACATCGCTAAAATCTGCCCTTTCCTCTCCATCCAAACTGCTGCCAGATTTATCCAATCACTTACCCTGCAACCTGCCTCGATGACTGTACCAGCCTCCTTACTGACCTCCCAGCCTCCTGTCTCTCCCCTCTCTGGTCCACACTTCACTCTGCTGCCCAGGTCATTTTTCTACAGAAACGTTCAGGCCATGTCTCCCCAATCCTCGAGAACCTCCCGTGGTTGCCCACCCACCTCGGCATCAAACAGAAACTCCTCGCCCTCGGCTTTCAAGCAGTCCATCACCTTGCCCCCTCCTACCTCTCCTCATTACTTTCCTACTACAACTCAGCCTGCACACTTCGCTCTTCTAATGTTAACCTCAGTGCATCTCGATTTCGTCTCACTACCGACCTCTCGCCCACATCTACGTCCTGCCTCTGGCCCGGAATGCCCTCCCTCCTCATATGCCACAGACGATTACTCTCCCCTCCTTCAAAGCCTTATTGAAAGCGCATCTCCTCCAAGAGGCCTTCCCTAACTGAGCCCTCTTTTGCTTTTCTTCCACTCCCTTCTGAGTCACCATGACTTGCTCCCTTTATTCATCGCCATTCCCAGCACAAAAGCACTTATGAACGTATCCGTACTTTATTTATAGTAATGTCTGTCTCCCCTTCTAGAATGTAAGCTCGTTGTGGCAGGGATTGTGTCTGCTAGATTGTATTCTCCCAAGCACTTAGTACAGCGTTCTGCATGCAGTATGCGCTCAATAAATACCACTGAATGAATATCTGAAATTTATTAATGCCTTTCTCCCCCTCTAGACTGTAAGCTCGTTGTGGGCAGGGAATGTGTCTGTTTATTGTTATACTGTACTCTCCCAAGTGCTTAGTACAGTAAGTGCTCATTAAATGCAATTGACTAATTGACTGAAGACACATCTCCTACAAGAGGCCTTCCCTGATTAGGCCCTCATTTCCTCTTCTCCCGCTCCCTTCTGCATCGCCCTTGCACGTCATTCATTCAATAGTATTTATTGAGCGCTTACTATGTGCAGAGCAGAGTGCTTGGAGTGCACATTTCGTCAACAGATAGAGACCATCCCTGCCCAGTGACGGGCTCATGGTCTAAACCGGGGGGACAGACAGCAAAGATAAAGAGAACAAAACAAAAACAAGACATCGTTGAGATAAATAGAATCAAGGAGATGTACACCTCATTAACAAAATTAATAGGATAATAAAATATACAAATGAGCACAGTGCTGAGGGGAGGGGAAGGGGGAAGAGCAGAGGGTGGGGGGGAGGGGAGGGGGGACTCAGTCTGGGAAGGCCTCCTGGGGGAGGTGAGCTCTCAGTAGGGCTAAGGATTTACACCCTTTTTCAACTCTCCCTCAGCCCCGCAGCACTTCCATACATACCCATAATTTATTTATTTATTGGATTGCCTCTATCCCCCTCTAGACCGTAAGCTCTAGACCGTAAGGAAACATATAATAATGTTGGTATTTGTTAAGCGCTTACTAGGTGCCGAGCACTGTTCTAAGTGCTGGGAGAGATACAGGGTAATCAGGTTGTCCCCCGTGGGGCTCATACACTTTTAATCCCCATATTACAGATGAGGGAACTGAGGCACAGAGAAGTTAAGTGACTTGCCCACAGTCACACAGCTGACAAGTGGTAGAGCTGGGAGTCGAACTCATGACCTCTGACTCTGAAGCCCAGGCACTTTCCACTGAGCCACGCTACTTCTCCTGAGCCACGCTGCTTCTCCTACCAACTCTGTTACGCTGTCCTCTCCCAAGCACTCAGTACAGCGCTCCACACACAGTAAAGCGCTCCATAAATACAGTCGATTAATTGAGGGAAAGTCCCTGCTAAATGTCTAGTAGACTCCTCCCCTCAACCAGCCCTGCTCGTTTTCTAAAAGGGGAAAGCACTGGGATGGGAAGAGCCTTCTGGCACCTGGGGATATCTTTCTTTCTTGAACCACCATTAGGCAACAAGTTCTGCATGGCTCCCAGCTCACTCCTGGTAAAGCACGCCCCACCCTCCCAGAAACCATCGGGATGATTAAAGGGCTGACAGGATTAGCAGAGAAGGATAGATTAAATGAGAAATGCGGGTATCTCGGTAGCTAGGTCCAGGAGAAAGGGCTGATTTGGAGCAAGAAGGAAAAGTCAGGCTGGATCGGAATGAATCTGTCTGAAAGAAAAGAGTTGACGTTTTAATCAGGGATCGTTCTCTTTTGTGTCCGATCACTCAACAGAGATGGGAACCAGCTCCCCGAGCTATCATCCGGTTTCTATGGCTGATCACCGTGGTACTTGGTGCTTAGGCAGAGATATGAAGCTAACACACAAAAGCATGAAAGAGAGAGAGAGAGAAAGAGCCCGCTCCCTGAGGCCCTGCCTGGGTCAAAATATCTCCTTCTCTATCTGATCTCCATTATTCATCATCTTAAAGAAAAGATATTAAACATCCACTTGGGGGGAAGCGGAGAGGGCTGCCCCCCGGACACTGTTCTGCAGTGGTGCTAGCCAGATGACAGAAGAGGTCTCAAATAAGGTTTGACAACAACCGGCTGATAAGCGTGACAGACCCAGAAGACAGTGAGAAATGAGACCGTCAGAGAACTGGCAGGAAGGAGTCAGATGCCTTTGCTACAGAGGTCTGGATTCCATCAGTATTTAACTGAATACTTTCTCTGTGCAGAGCACTGACCTAGGCTCTTGGGAACATAGAATAAAAGTAGACAGTGTGGACCCTGCACCGAAGAAATTGGCCACTCAATTTGGGGAGGGGAGTGGCTGACACAGCTAGTATATCTATAAGTGGAACAAGAGGAAAAACTTAGATGCGACCAATAAGCAAAAAAAAAAAAAAAGAAATGGGAGCTACCAAGTGAAATAAACTGATACCCTGTACCCAAAAGTTCTAAGGGTCTGTTGGGATGACATGACCAGGGAGATGAGAATGACTCGCAGATTGCCTCCTGGAACAGGTGGGTTTTCAGGAAGGCTTTGAAAGGGAGGGAGAGCTGTAGTTTGGCAGATCAGAATCGGGAGGGGGTTCCAATCAATCAATCAATCGATCGTATCTATTGAGTGCTTACTGTGTACAGAGCACCGTACTAAAGCGCTTGGGAGAGTACAACAGACGCATTCCCTGCCCACAACGAGCTTAGGCGTAAAGGCACGAGAGTTTGGTAGGAGCACTGAGTGTGAGTTGAGATGTTGTGGGAGAAGAGAGTGGAAAGGTCAGGAAGAGAGGATTGGACACTGCCGTCCACCACTTTCTCCTGAAAATGTTATCCAACCTTGGCTTCACTGACACCGTCCTCTCCCGGGTCTCCTCCTATCTCTCTGGCCGCTCATTCTCAGTCTCTTTCACGGGCTGCTCCTCTGCCTCCCACCCCTAACTGTGGGAGTCACTCAAGCCAAGTTCTGGGTCCCCTTAGGTAATGTGTCCGTTATACTGTTATGTTGTACTCTCTCAAGTGCTTAGTACAGTGCTCTGCACACAGTAAGGGCTCAATAAATACAACCGATTGATTGACTCTATTCTCCATCTACACCTACTCGCTTGGAGAACTCATTTGCTCCCACATCTCTAGGCAGATGATTCCCCAATCTATACCACCACCCTGATCTCTCTCCCTCTCTGCAGTCTCGGATTTCCTCCTGCCTTCAAGACATCTCTACTTGGCTGTCCCGCCAACACCTCAAACTTGACATGTCCCAAAAAGAACTCCGTCCACTCAAACCCTCCTGTCCACCCCCCTGACTTTCCTGTCACTGTAGACAGCACCACCGTCCTACCTCCTTCACAAGCCTGTAACCTTGGAGCTATCTTCGCTTCGTCTCTCTCATTCAACCCACATATTCAACCTGTCGCTAAATCCTGTAGGTTCAACCTTCACATGGCTAAAATCCACGCTTTCCTCTCCAGACGGACTACCACATCGATCCAAGCACTTTTCCTATCTTTCCTCGTTTAATGCATCGGCCTCCTTGCTGACCTCTCAGCCTCCTGCCTCTCCCAACCCAGTCCGTATTTCACTCTACTGCTCGGGTCATTTCTCTACAAAACCATTCAGTCCACGTTTCCATATTTCCCAACAACCTCCAGTGACTGACCATCCGCCTCCACATCAAACAGAGGCTCCTTACCATCGGCTTTAAAGCCTTGTCCCCCCCCATCTTACCTCTCCGCTTTCCTACTACAACCCAGCCTGCACAAGCCCATAACCTTGGTTTTAATCCTTGACTCCTCTCTCTCATTCAACCCACATATTCAATCCGTCACCAAATACCGTCGGTCCCACTTTCACAACATCGCTAAAATCAGCCTTTTCCTCTCCAAACAAACTGCTACTGCGTTAGATGCGATCACTCATCCTATACCGCATAGATGACTGCATCGGCCTCCTTGCTGACCTCCCAACTTCCTGCCTCTCCCCTCTCCAGTCCATACTTTGCTGCCCGGACCATCTTTTTACAGAAACTTGAGGACACGTCACCCCCCTCCTCAAAAATCTCCAGGGGTTGCCTGTCCACCTCTGTATCAAACAAAAGCTCCTCACCAATGGCTTTAAAGCGGTCCATCACTTTGCTCCCTCCTACCTCACCTCGCTTCTCTTCTGCCCGCACACTTCGCTCCTCTGGAGCTAGGTTTCTCACTCTGCCTCCATCTCTCCTGTCCCGCCGCCAACCCCTGGCCCACGTCCTGCCTCTGGCCCGGAATGCCCTCCCTCCTCAAATCTGCCAGCCAATTGCCCTCCCCCCCAACCCCTCTCAAAGTCTTACTGAAGGCACACCTCCTCCAAGAGGCCTTCCCAGAATAAACCCCGCTTTTCCTCATCTCCCATTCCCTTCTGTGCCACCCTGACTTGCTCCCTTTGCTGTTCCCCCCTCCCAGCCCCACAACATTTATGTACATATCTGTAGTATATATCAGAGAAGCAGCGTGGTTTAGTGGCAAGAGCATGGGCTGGGAGTCAGAGGATGTGGGTTCTAATCCCGGCTCCGCCACTTGTCTGCTGTGTGACCTTGGGCAAGTCACTTCACTTCTCTGGGCCTCAGTTCCCTCATCTGGAAAATGGGGATTAAGAATGTGAGTCCCACGTGGGACGATCTGATCACCTTGGATCTAGCCCAGTGCATGGAAAGGGCTTAACAAACATGATTATTATTATTATTTCATTTATTTGTATTAATGTCTATTTGTATCGATGTTTGTCTCCCCTCCCTCTAGGCCGTGAGCTCATTGTGGGCAGGGAATGTCACTGTTTACTGTTGTAGTGTACTTTCCCAAGAGCTTAGTACAGTGCTCAGCACGTGGTAAGAGCTTAATAAATACGATTGAATGAATGAATAAATGCACACTTCATTCCTCTAATGCAAACCTACTCACTGTACCTCGATTTCATCTATCTCGCTGCTGACCCCTCGCCCACATCCTGCCTCTGGCCTGGATCTCCCTCCCTCTTCACCTCTGGCAGATGCTCACTCTCTCCACCTTCCACGTCTTATTAAAAACACATCTCCTCCAAGAGAAGCAGTGTTGCCGAGCGGATAGAGCCCGGGCCCAGGAGTCAAAAGGACCTGCGTTCTAATCCCGGCTCCGCCACTTGTCTGCTGTGTGACCTAGAGCAGGTCACTTCGCGCCACGAAGCCTCGGTTACCTCATCTGTAAAATGGGAATTAATACCGTGAGCCCCATGTGGAACAGGGACTGTGCCTAACCTGATTAACTTGTATCTATCCCCGGGCTTAGTACAATGCCTGGCACAAAGTAAGCGCTTAACAAATACCATTAAGAAAAAAAATAAGGCCTTCCCCAATTAAGCCCTCATTTTCCTCTTCTTCCGCTCCTTTTTGGGTAATAATAATACTAATAGTAACTGAGGTATTTGTTAATAACTTACTATGTGCCAGGCATTGTTCTAAGCACTGGAGTAGAAACAAGCTAGTCAGGTTGGACACCATCCATGTCCCACATGGGGCTCACAGTCTTAATCCCCATTTTACAGATGAGGGAACTGAGGAATAGAGAAGTTAAATGACTTGCCCAAGGTCACACAGCAGAGAAGTGGCAAAGCTGGAACTAGAACCCAGAATTTCTAATTCCGACTCTGCTCTGTGACCTTAGGCACGTCACTTAACTTCCCTGTGCCTCAATTACCTCATCTGTAAAAAAATGGAGATTGAGAATATGAGCCCAATGTGGGACAGGGACTGATTAACTCGTATCTACCCCAGTGCTTAGTGCGGTGCTCTGTACATAGTAGGTGCTTAAGTATTACTATTATAGTGCTCTGCACACAGTAAATGCTCAATAAATGCAATCGATTGATTTAATGATTAACCGAGAGAACTCTGAGACTCAGGAGTGGAGAGTTGGGGGGTAAGGATCTGAATCAGAAAGAGATAAGCCCCAGAGAGTTCTCGGCTCAGGTAAGAGACGAGACGGGTGAGGAATTACAAAGCCTGACATTCTGCTCTGCTGACCGGCCGCTTCAAGGAGAAACAAGAAGGGGCCAGAATAAATTGAAAGCCACCAGAGGCCTAAAGTGATCTGTTTCTCCACAATAATCTGCTTGGGCAACACACTCCGAGTGCGAGGTTAGAAAAAAATCTCAGCAGAAAGGGAAACTGCTACGAGACGTTTAAAAATAAATCCCCCCTTCCCCACCGCTCCAGCTTGTGCTACCGAAAACCTCGAAAAACTCAAGTTCTCAAGTTTCAGTGTGTTTTTCCACTGAGTTTGGAGGCTTTATTGCTTTGGATTCTCCCCGTAAGCAACTAGAGGTTCACACAGTTGCAAAGGATCAGAGGTCATCTGGTCTAGTCCTCTGCCTCCAGACAGGTCAAAGCCCAATCCATCCAGGACAGAGGGGAGCTTGTGCTAGGGTGATGGGCTCTTCAACAATCCCTTCATTTAGCATTACCAAAGGAAGGGGGATGATTTGTTGACTCTGAAAGTCCCCCTTCGTGGGCTTCTCCTTCTGCCTGAGCTCAGTCAGACTTCATTTGGGCAGTCAGGACTGGAAACAGGGGTGGAAATGGGCATTTGAAAGCTGCTCACATTTGCCGAAATAATAACCATAATAAAAATAGTGGTATTGTTAAGCACTTACTGTGGGCAGAGCACTGTTCGAAGCCCTGGGGTAGATACGAGGTAATCAGGTTGTCCCAAATGGGGCTCACAGTTTTAATCCCCATTTTACAGATGAGGTGACTGAGGCACAGAGAAGTTAAGCGGCTCGCCCAAGGTCCCGCAGCAGACAAATGGCGGAGTCAGGATTAGAACCCATGTCCCCTGACTCCCAAGCCCGTGCTCTTTCCACTAGACAAATTCTGTGGTTGCTACGCCAACTCAGGGACTGACAAAACGAAACCCACAATCTCATTCCCACCACCCTCCCTCTCATCCTGTAGCTACACCGTCGAGCGGGGTCACCGCGCTCAGATCCAAATCTGTCTACAGCTGGTCTTTTTGACTGCGTTCAC
Organism: Ornithorhynchus anatinus; assembly: GCF_004115215.2. Taxonomy (NCBI): domain Eukaryota; kingdom Metazoa; phylum Chordata; class Mammalia; order Monotremata; family Ornithorhynchidae; genus Ornithorhynchus; species Ornithorhynchus anatinus. The sequence continues at coordinate 10,461,550 of NC_041750.1, forward strand.
TCTAGCCGTGACACGATCAGTGGAAAGCCGCATCTTAGCTGTGCATCCAAATGGAGTCCATCATTGGAAAAGCCTGATTAATGTTTCTCTAGCTTTCCCTCCGCCCCTAACCCAGCACCTCCCCCTAGGCCGACCTGGTGGCCCTGAGGGAGTTTCCCCACCGTCCAGAGTCCAGGCAGGCCGGTAGTGATGGGGGACGGGGGATGAGGAAGAGGCTCGATCGTTGGGCCACCAGTCTGCCCCAAAGGTCAGTCGCCAATTATGCCAACTTCCACCTAGGCTAATCGAGTGGCTCACCTTGGGATGCCCGTACGCACACCTACCGCCTTTCCTCCACAAGCTCGACCTTGCCAGGCAATCCGGGCTGAACGGTCACAGAAACCATCGAAACCGAGGCTGGAAATACTATGGCCGTTTAACAGCGAGCAAGACCTGCTGAGATTTTAAACTTTTTGCGGGGGGGGGGTGGCAAATGTCACCCAGTTGGTCTGACATAGGTATATCATCGATGGTATTTACTGAGTGCTTACTACGTGCAGAGCACTGAACTAAGTGCTTGGGAGAGTACAGTTCAACCTTTCTCTCCCCCCCCCACCCCTCCACACACACATAATCCCCTCCCCTACTCTCTCCAACTCCCTTCTCCCCGCCCAGATTGGAAAAGCTTGGAGTGAAAGATAAAAGAAAATGTTGCCTTTCTGTATTAGAAGGGGTGGGATCATTTTAGAGAAGCAGTGGCTTAGTGCAAAGAGCCCGGGCCTGGGAGTAGGAAGGCCAAGGGTTCTAATCCCGCCCCTGCCACTTGTCTGCCGTGTGACTTTGGGCAAGTCGTTTCACTTCTCTGGGCCTCAGTGACCTCATCTGCAAAATGGGAATTGAGACCGTGAGCCCCACGTGGGACAGGGGACTGTGTCCAACCCGATTTGCTTGTATCCACTCCGGCGCTTAGTACGGTGCCTGGCACAAAGTAAGTGCTGAACAAATACCATTATTATTATTAATAAAGTGCTCAATAAATACCACTGATCGATCGACTAATGGCCCTTTGAGTTTTCCGATCTGACGCAATAAACGAAATCCCTGGATTTCTTGGTCATCTGCCTGCAAATAACCAGTTGTGCGTCGAAGTTGGGTACAAATCATCATTGCCTAAATAGGCGGAGGGCGGTCCCCCCCTCCACCAACCTTAATTACTGCCTAAATAGGAAGAAGGGAACCCCCCTGACCCCACTCCCCCCAACTAACCTTAAACATGGGCAGGCTGATGCCTCTCTTAGAATCAGGCCCTCTCTCCCTCGAGAGGCCCAGAGAAAAACTTAGAACATATGTGAAAACTTGGATGCTTTTCAGCATCTCCACCCCAACCCAGCAGGTGTAATTAAGTCCGTCCTCAGCGCAGTCAAATGCCACGTTTTCCTGCTGCTTTTGTCTGACATGGCTCGGGCTGAAGTTCCTTGCAGACAAAATGACACTTTCCCCAAAATAGGGAGTTTTAATCTGGAAACGCCAACCCGAAAAAGGACCCTTTGAAATGGGCCTCCCCAACAGAGGGTGGGGTGGAGTGACAGCAGCTGCGTGGTGTGAGTGAAGGGCAGAGAACGGTTAGTCAGGGTGCTTAGGAGAAGGGGGGGGGGGTTGTGGCGTCAATCAATGAGCGCTTACTATGTGCAGAGCATTGAACTAAGCACGTGGGAGGGTACACTACAACGGAATTAGCAGGCATGTTCCCTGCCCGTAATGAACACGAGGCAACGGTCGGAAGTTTTCCGCAGAGAAAAATACACGGGAGGCAAATACACGGGAGGGCAGCTTGGAAAGACAGATTAAGTAATCGACCAACCTGGAATCCTGCTAGAGCCAGCTAAATTGGCGGCTCTCCAGCTCCTTTGTGAAGTGAAGGGTGGGAGAAGTGAGTCCGCCTGTCTGTCTGTCACTTCTGCAGATCGGAAGATCAGCCCTTTTGGAGAAATGTGAAGACCGTGAGCCCCGTGAGGGTCAGGGACTGTGTCCAGTCTATCTTGTACCTTAGTACAGTGCTTGGCACGTAGTAAGGGCTTAACAAGTACCATTAAAAGCAGCACGAGAAGCAGCCCGGGCCCGGGGGTCGGGAGGTCACGGGCTCTAGTCCCGGCTCCGCCCCTTAAAATAATGAATAATCATCATAATTACGGTATCCGTTCAGTGCTTACTATGTGCCGGGCCCTGTACTAAGCGCCGGGGTGGATACAAGCAAGTCGGGTTGGGCGCAGTCCCTTCCCCACAACGGGCTCACGGTCTCAATCCCCATTTCGCGGATGAGGTAACCGAGGCCCAGAGAGGTGAAATCACTTGCCCAAGGCCACACGGCAGACAAGTGGCGGAGCCGGCGGGATTAGCACCCATGACCCTCTGCCTCCCAGGCCCGGGCTCTATCCACTACGTCAAGCTGCCTCCGCTGCGTGACCCCGGCCGAGTCACTTAGCTTCTCTGTGCCCCTGTTCCCTCATCCGTAAAAATGGGGACCGGGACTGTGTCCAACCCCATTGTCTCCTATCTGACCCAGCGCTTAGAGCAGCGCCCGGTACACAGTAAGTGCCGAACAAGTACCATTATAAATAAATAAAAAGACTAGAGGCAGCTCAGCTTCTCTGGCCCAGGCCCCAGATGCCTCTTTGCCACCGGCTCTGCGGAAAAGCCATTCCTTTAATTGGAGGGGGTGTGGAAAGCTCAATTTTCCAGCCGCCCGGGTCGGGGGGGTGGCGGGAGGAGACCACACCAGGCGGGGCCGTCTTCGTCTTGGTGCAGGGGCGGGGTGGGGGGGTTGGCTTTGAGAGGATCAGTTTCCTTTTCCCTCCCCTGCAGGATCCAGGTTGTTCAAGCAATGTAGGCTAGAGATTCTTCTGCTGTTCAGCTCTTCCCCCTCAGCCATGTCGCCTCCTGGGGCCCCTCTTAATCTGAATACAGAGAAGCATAATCTGAATAGAGAAGCAGCGTGGCCCAGTGGAAAGAGCCCGGGCTCGGGAGTCAGAGTTCATGGGTTCGAATCCCGGCTCCGCCGCTTGCCAGCCGTGTGACTTTGGGCAAGTCACTTCACTTCTCTGTGCCTCGGTTCCCTCATCTGTAAAATGGGGCTTAAAACTGTGAGCCCCACGTGGGGCAACCTGATCACCTTGTATCCCCCAGCGCTTAGAACAGTGCTTTGCACATAGTAAGCGCTTAACAAATACCACCGTTAATACAGAGTGAAAGGGGTCTCCTTCCATCAGGGCCCCCCAAGCCCCGTCCTGCTCCTGCTGGATATAGCCGGACTGCTCCTCTTGACCGCCGAGAGAGGCTGATCCGGAGAGACTGGTGACCCCAATTTACGGCTCCCCGGGGCTGCTGCCGAACGCAGGTAAATGGAGCCGCTAGGAGAGTTCACGGGGCTGAGGGCGGCTGGCTGCTGCCATCTACTCGGGGCTACATTGGCTCTGGTTGCCATGGCCGGGCAGAAGAGCGTAGGGGCAGGGGGAAGCAGCGTAGCTCAGTGGAAAGAGTCCGGGGTCATGGGTTCGAATCCCCGCCCTGCCACCCGGCAGCTGGGTGACTGTGGGCAGGTCACTTCACTTCTCCGGGCCTCAGTGACCTCATCTGGAAAATGGGGATGAAGACCGTGAGCCTCACGCGGGACAACCCGATGACCCTCTATCTCCCTCAGCGCTTAGAACGGTGCTCTGCGCGTAGTAAGCGCTTAACAGATACCAACGTTATTATTATCGCCCCTTTGTCAGCTGTGTGACTGTGGGCAAGTCACTCAACTTCTCAGTGCCTCAGTTACCTCATCTGTAAAATGGGGATTAAGACTGTGAGCCTCACCCTGTATCTCCTCCAGCGCCTAGAACAGTGCTCTGCACATAGTAAGTGCTTAACAAATACCAACGTTATTATTATTAGAAGATGGAAGCAGAGGAAACAAAGAAGAGGGAAGAAGAGAAGCAGCGTGGCCCAGGGGAAGGAGACAAGGGGCCCTGGGTTCCGATCAGTCCGTCAGTCGTATGTGTCGAGCGCTTGCCGCGTGCACAGCGCAGGACTGACCGCTTGAGAGAGTACAGCGCAACAATAAACAGACCCATTCCCTGCCCGGCTCGACCACCTGCCTGCTCGGTGATTTTAGGCAAGGCACGGGGTAGTAGGCTAGAGTCAGAAGGGTGTGGGTTCTAATCCTGTCTCCGCCACTTGTCTGCTGTGCGACCTTGGGCAAGTCGCTTCACTTCTCTGGGCCTCAGTGACCTCATCTGGAAAATGGGGATTGAGACCGTGAGCCCCACGCGGGACAGGGATCGGGTCCAACCCCGTTTACTCATACCCACCCCAGCGCTTAGTACAGCGCCTGGCGTGTAGTAAGCAGTCCGTTATTATTAAGTCACGTCACTTGTCTGAACCTCAGTTTCCTCATCTGTAAAACGGAGATTCAATCCCTGCCCTCCTTCCTACTTAGACTGCGAGCCCCAAGGGGGACAGAGGTGATACCTGGCCCGATCATCTCGTCATCTACACCAGCGCTCAGTTCGGTGCTCGGCACATAGTAAGCGTTTAACGAATACCACCGTCTCTGATGATGACGACGAAGATGATGACGAAGAGGGCCGGGTTGCCGACGTCACTATTAGGACTCGCGTTCGAGGCTTGCCGGCAGTCCGTCAGCCACCTCGCCCCCAGTTTCCCTCAAACCAGAGGGGCAGAGAGCATTAAACTTCCCGATAACGTCCTGGCCGATGGAAGGACGACGGCCCGAGGAGAAGAGCGTTTGGGCTATAATTTGGTTAAAAACAGGGACCCCGACACCGGAATCGTATCCGTCTGGCCTTCCCAGACCGGAAGAGTTGCTGTCTGAGCAGAACTCTAACTCCCTTTAGACTGCGAGCCCGTCGTCGGGCGGGGATGGTCCCTATCTGTCGCCGAATGGCACATTCCAAGCGCTTAGTACAGCGCTCTGCACATAGTAAGCACTCAATAAATACGATTGAATGAACTCTGCCTGTCCCTCAGCCCAGAGCAGGGGTACAAGGTTGCAGGGGAAATGGAAATGATGACGATGGTGTCTGTTAAGCGTTTACCAGGTGCCAAGCACTGGTCTAAGCCCTGGGTCAATCGGATGGAGCAATTTTAGCCTGTACCTTACAGGTTAAGTTGGATCAATGCCCCAGGCTTCAGCACCCTCCATATTTAACTCCCAAGGAGTTTAGAGATTTCTCCGTCGCTCCAAAGAGTGCCCGGTGTCGCGTACCCACCCTTCATTAGAGGAGCGCCAGGGCCCCGATTAAAAGGTTTGCTGCGCACGGTGCCAGACGAATGACCTGCTTTCGACGGAAACACCCGGATCCGAGTCCTGTCGGAAAGACCAATGTGTTTAAGGCTCCGCTCCTGAGTTCCGGTGGAGCGGAAGCTTATTCGCTGGTTCCTCCACCAGCTCGGCTTAGGGGAGAAACGTCAAAGAACAGGAGCGAACCACCGAACCCTCCCGCTCCGCCTCCGTCTCTCCCGGGCCTCTTTTCCTGCCGACGGCTTTCTGTTGGACGGATGCCCGTCTTCGTCCTGTGGCTTCATCTGTGCCGGGCTGGGACCCCTTGGGTCCCATGTGGTGCAGACCAGAGTGGGGTTCATTCATTCAATCGTATCTATTGAGCGCTCACTGTAGGCAGAGCACTGTACTAAACGCTTCGGGGAGTACAATATAAAATGAATGGTGGTATTTGTTAAGCGCTTACTATGTGCAAAGCACTGTGCAAAGCGCTGGGGGATACAAGGTGATCAGGTTGTCTCACGTGGGGCTCACAGTTATAATCCCCATTTTACAGATGAGGGAACTGAGGCACCGAGAAGATGAGTGACTTGCCCACAGCCACACAGCTGACAAGTGGCAGCGCTGGGATATAACAATACACACTCTCTGTGCTCTGCACGCAGTCAGCGCTCAATAAATAAATACGACTGAATGAAATTCCCTGCCCACAACGACCTTATAGTTTAGAGTCTGGGTGGGAGGTGATTCCCCCCATCTCTGGATCCTATGCAGTCCCCAGGCCCCCGTACCCTGGAAGCAGCGTGGCTCAGCGGAAAGAGCCCGGGCTTGGGAGTCAGAGGTCGTGGGTTCTAATCCCGGCCCCGCCGCTCATCAGCTGTTTGACGCTGGGCAAGCCGCTTCACTTCCCTGCGCCTCGGTGACCTCATCTGTGAAACGGGGATGGAAGACCGTGAGCCCCACGTGGGACAACCCGATTACCTCGGATCTCCCCCAGTGCTTAGAACGGCGCTCGGCACATAGTAAGCGCTTAACAAATACCATCGTCGTCATTATTATTACCCTATGAGGCCCCTCGGGGGGGGCACGTGGGGCATCAGAAGGTGGGAGAGGCAGTTGGCTGCGGCACGCAGGACCAACGGAGCGGGGGCACCGTGAGATTGGGCCTGGGACCCCCTCTTACACACGGAAGGATTCCGAGGAGGGCGGCAGTGACGCGCATCTCTGTGGTGAAACGTTTTCCCCAAGGCTGCTGGGGAACTATTAACTCCAGGGCGGAAGTATCGCTTCAGCCGGCGGCCGGGCCCTCTTGTCTACCCGGCTTTCCCTCCTCAACCCCTCCCGCCTCCGCGTAAATTGCCCTGAGCTGTAGGGTCAGCCTTTATCTGCAGAGTTGGGATGACCACTTGGTCTCCGCGCTGCTGGATGAGCAGGTCATTAAACAAAAGGAGAGGGCTGTGCTGTTTGTTAGTTTCCCTCTCCGTTTTCCTCCTCCCTTCAGGGATTCACCCGACTTCCCTCACTCAAGGGACAGAGAGGGGAAGGTGAGCTTGAAGAGAGAAGCCAAACAGTGATTCTAAAGGACGCCTTTCCTGTGGCCACACCTGCAGCTCCTACACCTTTGCTATTCAAAATGGGAGAAAAAAAATCACTCTGGAACCGGACCCAGTCTTTCGGTCTCACTTTATTCTTTCATGTAAAACACGTAGCCCAGTTGCTCCCTTTACAATTCAGGTTGGGTGGCAAATTCGACAGTCTGACCGGATTGAAAAACCCTTTCGTCTGAAGCTAACTCGGCGCGTGCGGTAACGGAAGACATCCATTCGAAAGACGAAACGCCTGTGAACGTGGGAAGCTTTCCGACCTTACGTTTTGAGGCGAGACGGGGGCGATCGGCCTCTCGCCTCGTCACTGCTTTCGGATCACAAGGCTGACAGCAGGGAGGAGGAGGAGGGAAGAGAGCAGAGTCTGGGGGGAGAGGCCCCCGGCTGACTGACCGCTGACGGGAGAGCAGCTGGTGTCCGGGAGGTGGGAACCCCCGGGCCCGGAGCTTGCCCTCTCCCCCGATCAGTCGGAAGTGGGAGCGGGCACCGAAAGGCCCCGGCGGCCTGGTCGCTGCGCCGAGCCGATGAGAAACGCTGGGCCCGGGGCTTCAGCCGCTGTTGCTGTCGTCGCTGTCCGAGTAGGCCCCCAGCTGACTGAGAGAGGAGGTGCTGGAGGGTGGAGGGGCCGCGCCGGCATCCTCTGAGCTCCGCCCAACCGCTCCTAGAAGAGGAACCCGATTCAAGCCGACGCGCCCCCGCTCCCACTCCGTGCCTCCGCGTGCTCGGGCTCTCGGCGTTCCTCGGAAAGACCGAAGCCGGGGGGTCGGGGACGGGGCCAGAAGAGGGGAGTCCCAGTCCCCACTGAGATGATGAGTCGAACCCGCAGATCCAACCTAGCTCCCGAGGGTGCCGGGCCACGGCGTGGGCCGGACTCAAACGCAGCTGGGTCGCCAGCCCGGGGACGCTCCGTAGCGTGGCTCAGTGAAAAGTGCCCGGGCTCGGGAGGCAGAGGTCATGGGTTCTAATCCCGGCTCCGCCGCTTGTCTGCTGTGTGACTCTGGGCGAGTCACTTCATTCCTCTGGGCCTCAGTGACCTCATCTGGAAAATGGGGATGAAGACGGGGAGCCCCACGAGGGACAACCTGATCACTTTTTATCCCCCCAGTGCTTAGAGCAGGGCTTTGCGCAGAGTCAGCGCTTAACGAATACCAACATTATTATTATTATTATTATTACTTTCCCGGAGGAGGGCGCGCGGCTTTGCTGCCGCCTGGTGGTGGGCTTAACTGAAGACCGCTTGGCGTCCCGAGTTCTGATTTGGGCTAATACCGGCCACGGGCCCACATTACGCACAAACCTGGGGCGGGGTGAGAGGGCGGAGGCGAAATCCTGTCCCCTTTCTCCGTCATCAGAGCTCTCCACCCCCTCGCCCCCTCCTACCTCACCTCCCTTCGCTCCTCCTACAGCCCAGCCCGCACGCTCCGCTCCTCGGCCGCTAACCTCCTCACTGGGCCTCCTCCTTGCCCGTCCTGCCGTCGACCCCCGGCCCACGTCCCACGTCCGGCCCGGAACGCCCTCCCTCCTCGTGCCCGCCAAACTTACTCTCCTCCCCCCTTCAAGCCCTTCCGAGGTCTCACCTCCTCCAGGAGGCCTTCCCTTCTCCTCCGCTCCTCCTCCCCTCCCCATCGCCCCGACTCCCTCCCTCTGCTCTACCCCCCTCCTCGCCCCACAGCACTTGGGTATGTATGCACATATTGATTATTCTATTTTATTAACGATGCGTATGTATCGCTAATTCTATTTATTCATATTGATGCTAGTGACGCCTGTCTCCCCGCTTCTAGACCGTGAGCCCGTTGTTGGGGAGGGACTGTCTCTACCTGTTGCCGAATTGTACTTTCCAAGCGCTCAGCACACAGTAAGCGCTCGATAAATTCGACTGGACGAAGGAGGGGAGGGGGATGGCTCCGTGGCTCTCTTCGGCCTATGTGCCTCAGCTGCAACACGCAGGGGCTTCTGAGGACGGCCCATAGATCGGTCAGATTCCAGCCGATGCGCACGGGCACGAGGCCAGCACCCCATGTCGGGTCGGGCCCAGCCCGGGGCCCCGCGTTCAGTTTCAGCTCAAACCACTCGGGGCCCTAGAACTTTGACCTCTGTTGGATGGGGCCTCCGTAACACTAACCGAAGCCAAGCCCATAAAGATGTCTAGAGCAAGGGCTGGATTAGCAGCTGTCCCCGGGAGCAGCAGCTCCAGCCCGCTGTGGGTACCAGCCCCGACCACGGCTCGGATCCGGCTGGTCTGACCGGCAGGCGGGCCGGACCCCCGGTGCCCCCTCCTTACCCGGGCCGGGAGATGACGGTGTCGGTCGGCTCGGCTCTCTTGGTTTCTTTCCTATCACCAACCCTGTCAGCTGAGGTTTGCTGCTGAGCTTGCCCACGCTACGCTCCCAACTTTCCATTTTCTGCTTCTTGTTTGGCACGCCCAGATTCTGGGGAGGAGAAAGCACAGCCATTATGGGCTCACGACGATGAAAGGACCCGCAGCGGCGAGGCCTGGTGGAGAGCGCCGGGCCTGGGAGTCGGGTGGTCTGGGTTCTAGATCCGCCTCCGCCACCTGTCTGCTGCGTAACCTCTAGCAAGTCACGTCGCTTCTCTGGGCCTCGGTTCCCTCACCTGTAAAATGGGGATGAAGACCGTGAGGCCCAGGTGGGGCACGTTTTGCGTCCAACCTGATTAGCTTGGATCTACCCCAGTGCTTAGTCCGGTGCCTGGCACAGCAAAGTGCTTAACAAACACCATTTTTAAAAAAAAAAAAAGTCCTCTGACTCCCGGGCCCAAGTTCTTTCTACTAGACCACGGTGACCCGTGCGGCGGCACAGAGTTCTGACTGGAAAGCGGAGAGGCTGGAGGAAGGGAGATGCAAGGAGATGACGAATCGGTCTAGCCGCAAAATGACCGCAATTTCTACTGAAGTGAAAACAGTTTGGGTGGAGAGGAAAATGCGGATCTGGGAGATGGGGATTAAATATCTGTTCTCCCTCTTAGACCGTGAGCCCCATGTGGGACAGGGACCGTGGCCAATCTGATGATCTCGTATGCTGTGCTTAGCACAGTACCTGGCGTGTAGCGAGCACTTGACAGATACCATAATCATCATCATTACTATTATTATGAGTAGGAAGAACTGGCAAGATTTGGCGGTAGAATGAACGTGAGAACTGAGAAGTCGAGGACGATCAACGTGGGCTTCTGGGACACGGAGAGTGGTGGCGTTACGGACTCAGCTGGGAAGGGTTAAGAGGGGAGGGGGTTTAAGCGGGGAAGGCCTAGGAGTTCTGTTTCAGACGCATTGAGGAGGGAAGGAAGAAGGGGATCAGAACTCACCTCGTGCAGGATGGCAGTGGGGTTGAGTCTCGCTGGGGGCCTGGTTTTTGCCGGGGCACGTTCTTCGTCAGAGTCAGAGTCCTCGATCAGATGCCGCCTCTTAGCTTGCTCCATCATGGCTCTGCCAGGGGTACATTTGACCAGGGAGACGTTAGGCAGATAACTGAAAGACCCACATGGCCTCCTTGGGAAGGAATTCTGTCCTCGCGGGGGCAGGCTGAGACGAGGATGTTCAGGGACCGGCCCTGCTGCCTCCCGGCCAGCGTCTCCCCTTCGACTGCTGCGAGGAGCGACCTCTGGGCTGCACAGTGACGGAAGCTTCCAGAGCTCCTGGAAGAGGTCGGTCGAACAGGCCTGCACCCCAGGGCCCTCTCCATGCCGGACTACATCGCTCCCCCACTAATCCCCCTGCAAGTGGAACGAGCACAGGCCTGGGAGTCAGTCGGAAGACCCGGGTTCTCATCCCGGCTCCGCTTGTCTGCCGGGTGACCCTGGGCAGATCATTTAATCTCTTCATGCCTCACCTAATCTGCAAAAGGGGGATTAAGACTGCGAGCCCCACGTGGTACATGGCCTGTGTCCAACCTGATTAGCGTGTATCTACCCCAGCGTTTAGTTCAGTGCCCGACACATAGTGTTTAACAATTACCATTCCAAAAAAAGTGGTCTTGGGTTTGATAGAAAGGCAGTTCTACGAATGACAGGCCGCTGCTATGCCTGGAGCTCACGATTTTTTGGGTTGTTTTTTAATGGCATCTGTTAAGGACTTTCTATGTGCCAGGCACTCTACTAAGTGCTGAGGTGGATCGGGGTCTATGTCCCACCTGGGGCTCACAGTCTTAATTCCTATTTTAAAGATGAGGTAACTGAGGCACAAAGAAGTGAAGTAACAGGTCCAAGGTCACACAGCAGACAGGTGGCAGAGAGAGGAATAGAACCCAGGTCCTTCTGACTCCTAGGCCCGGGCTCTATCCACTAGGCTCCACTTCTTCTCGATTCTCCTTAGGTCTGCCGGAATCTCTGCTGACACTGTCTGAGGCGACTGTCCAGCTACGGACAGCACTCCTCACCCGCAAAGGACGCAACCCTGAAACTAGACTTCCACCCCCGCCGGGCAGCGATCCATCCTCAGTACCGAACAAGTAAGCATCTCTCGGAACTCAACCTCTGCCTCGCTCTTTCGCCTCTCCCAGAGGCCGCCGTTCCCCTCCCAAGCATCTGCCAAACCTAGAGTGGGACTCTGAGGCCCGGGCGAGGAGATGACGATAAGTCATTGGGATGTTTGTTAAGTGTTTACTGGGTGCCGAGCCGTGGACGCTAAGCACCGGAGGGGATACGAGATAATCAGGTTGGACCCAGCCCCCGTCCCACGTGGGGCCCACCGTCTACGGAGAAGGAAGTGGGATTCAATCCCTTATTTGGCAGGTGAGGAAACTGAAGGTCGGAGAAGTGAAGTGACTTGCTCAAGGCCACGCAGCGGGCAAGCGGCAGAGCCAGGGTGAGAACCCAGGTGCTCTGCCTCCCAGGCCCCACCTTTTCCCACTAGGCCGGACCGCTTCGCTAGGGATCTTAGCGGGCCCCCCAGCCTGACTCTCTGAGAGTCCTGGACCGTGAGCGCAGACAGCCACCACCTCCTCCCTTCCCATTATACTCACTCTATTTCCTTCTCGTCCTCTTCCTGTTCAATCTGCTGCTTCTCCTCCTCGGTCACACGGTACTGCTGCAGCATCGACTCAAAGTCCACATTGGCCTGACGCTGATTGAGCTCCTTTAGCTCCTGCAGGTTCTCAAGCACCTCCATCTCCAGCTTCGAGTCCTTGGTCCGATTCTCCAACACCTGAATGGGGTGGGGGGCGGAGACAGAGCAGAGGAGCTCGAGGACTGCCGGGCCTCGGGGACACCCCCCCCGACGTGGAAGACCGTGCTGAAGGAGGGGAAAGCGGAGAAGAGGGGAGAACGAGGCCAGGCCCCGGCGTCCGCGGATCCGAAATCACACTCCTCCTTCGAACCACCAGGGCTCTAGGAAAAAAACTCAAGGCTACAGAGACCCAGGGCCCTGGCTGTTCTACTGAGCCGGGAAACCTGAGACATTTAGACAGGTAAAGGAATCCGGGGAGGAAGGACGCCTGTGGGGATCGCCGTGAGAAGCATCACGTCGCAAAGGGATTATCAAAGATGATGTGATATTTTCACGGTCAACGGCCAACTCCCTGTGATTTGCAGATCCCGATTTTATCGAGACTGTACGCTCCTCGTGGGCGGGGGAATGCGTCTACCCACTCTGTTGCAGTGTGCTCTGCACACGGTAAGCGCCCAGTAAATACCACCGATCGATTCCAGTTATAAAGCCACCGGCTTCGGGACTTGGGGGTAGCTGAAGTGTAGGGTAGCAACGTGACCTGGTGGAAAAACTCTGGACCCGGGAGTCAGAGGACCTGGGTTCTAATCCCGGCTCTGCCTCTTGCCCGCTCTGTGACCCGGGCAAGTCACTTAAGTGCTCTGGGCCTCAGTTTACTCATCTCTAAGGGGGATCCAATGCCTGTCCTCACCCCTCACTTAGGCTGCAAGTCCCGTGTTAGACAGGGACCGTGTCCGACCGTGTACCTCCCCCAGCGCTTAAGACAGTGCTGGACACGTAGGAGGCGCTTATCAAATGCCACGATTATTAGAAGTGTGATGTGCCAGGTGAGCTACCTGGGATTACCTTCATTGGATTGTTCAGCTCTTCGTCCTCTCTCTCCTTCTGGATCCTCTTCTCCTCCTCCTCCAGGAGCTTCTCCGCTTGGAAGTTGCGCGTGGCTCCATGCTCCATGGTGTAGTCTGTGTTTTCAGGGTCTGTCTGAGGGAGAGGAGAGAGTTTCACGGGGAGGTGGCCAAAGGTTGTGCCTGGCTTAGAAACTTCCACGGCTGGGCTGGAAGATGGTGCTTTTACTTATCACTGCTATCCGAGGCACTCCGACCCGGAACCTCTCTGCTGGGCTAATAAGCGAGAGTCAAGCTGTCGATCCCAGAATCCACCAAAATGGGGGAAGCCTTTGGAGACGACGATGTCAGTGGGGCCTCGGATCTCCCGGGAAAGGAAAAGAACTTCCCACTAAGATGGAGTCTCCCCCCTCGACACAAGGAAATGGAAGCTCCGGCGGGGGGAAGAGAAGGTTCACTCTAATTTTTTTTTCTTTAATTATACGCCACTCTACACTGGAGGTCATTCAAGGATCGCATCTCTCCCTTTCCTTCTCTAGTTTCAAGAGCAAGAGTCTGTCCTCAGTACATTTCTAATCAAGCAGCTTCACGAACTGAACCAGAGACTTAATTAAACACTTACCTTGAAAGTGATTTCTGCTAGGCAGCGGGTGCACTTGATATAGAAGCGGAAGATGGGGAGCCCCAGATACACTTCATTCTGTACCGTCTCCTTCCGAGCATTAAACTTCTTGCCTTTATAAATGTACTCGCCACAGGTCTTACATCTAAGAGGGTTAGTGCCGGGTTAGTGCCGAACAGCCTTCGACTGGGCAGCCGTTTAACCGGCCCCAGGCACGCTGGGAGAGGACCGGCCACAGACGGTGTGGCTACTGAAAGACGGACGTGAGGGCAGCTTGGGCGCCGGGGAGAGGGAAGGCCGCTACGCGTCCGCCCGCCTCGGGCGACGGCATCTGCTCATTCGGAAGGAGCAACGGGCCGCTCCAGCCGAAACTGACCCGACGTGAGTGGGGCCGGGAAAAGTGGGGCCCAGAACGGAACTCCCACCCCAGCCCCCGTCCCCGGCCTTCCCCCGCCCGCCAGGCTCTCGGAACTTCCCACCGGCGGGGCAAGGGGACTGCCAGGGGAAGGGCCGGTGGGAAGAGGGAGCTCATCCCCATCCCCCAGAGCGTGGGGGTCCGCGCGGGAGCTGCGGAACCCGTCCGTGCCCGCCGGGAGCTGGCCCTCACCTCATGTTGAAAGGGGCCATCAGGCGCACGACATACTGGCGGTCCTTGGGAAGTTTGAGCTTCGGGATTTTCGACGGATCAAAATCCGGCGGGTAGTATTTCTGCAAAGAGAAAAAGAATGGACTGAGTCTCGGGAGGTCTCTGAAGGGGCCTTGGACCCCCATCCCCTCTCCCCTCTTAAAAGAAACTTGCGCCCACGCTGTGCTCCACTCTCACTGTTACCTTCATTCATTCCCTTTTACCTTCAAGCATAACGTATGCCTCCAACACACTGAAAATAACATCCTGAGATCCACCCCTGCTCTCCAGCTGGTGGCCCACCTCCCAGATCTACCGAAACTTCTCTAATGGGCTACATACACCCGCTGCCTCCGCGCCCTCCTAGATCCCCTACAATCTAGATCGGGGGTCTGCAACTCTTTTATTCAGAAGAGTCTCCCCGAAATGAAACCTCTGAGCCCAGACAATCCCACAGATTACATTTAATGAACTTCGTTATGGAGCTCTAATTATGACAGAACACTAAGGGGGTGGGGAGGAAAAGAGAAAGAGGCAGGAAGAGAGAATAGGAGAAGAGGAAATGGGGTGAAAAGAGGGAGGGAAGAAGGGAGAAAGGACGGGAGGGAGGAAGGGGGGCGGGAGAAAGGGAGAAAAGACGGGAGGGAGGATGGGGGGGTGGAAGAAAGGGAGGGAAATTAGAAGGGAGGAAAAGAGCGGGGGAGAGCAGAGCAACCAGTTCCTGTGGTACTAGACTGTAAACTCCTTGTGGGCAGGAAACAGTGTCTACCAACTCTGCTGTATTGTATTCTCCCAAGGGCTTAGTAGAGTGCTGTGCACACAGTAATCGCTCAACAAATATGACTGACTGATTTGGATACAGTGGGCTCTCGCTGGCTTTACATCCGTTCCCAGATACGCTTTTCCTGCCCTGAATCTGTTCCCATTTTGAATCTGTACTTAGCTCTTCAAAGCCTGCACTTCGATTTTCGTTTCATTAGCTAAATTTAATTAGTTTGAAGCGTCCCCGTACGAAATGGGCAAGAAGGTCCTCAGCCGTTCCTGCTCTCTGTAGGCAGGAAAGGGATCTACCAACTCTTTTATATCGCACTCTCCCAAGAGCTCAGTACGCCGCTCCCTACGGGTGCCAAATAACCCCGACTGAGGCTTAGCTAAGATAACCGACTGCTGAATTGGAATATCGGGGATCACCACCGGTCAGAAAGTCCTTTCGCTCTGCGACGGCTTCGACTTAATAGGGCTAAAACCGAACGCTTCATCTCTTCTCCTCTCCCTCGTCTCTTCCTCGCTCTTCCGCCGCCGATGACAATACGACCAATCCTCCCTGGGTTGTTTTGATCTTCGTTTTGCGCTCACCCTGCGTCAAGCGCTGTTTTAAGCACTGAAGTAGGTACAAAATAATCAGGTCGGACCCAGTCCCTGTACCACACGGGACTCACGGGGAGGAGAATTTAATCCCATTTTATAGATTGAAGCACAGAGCAGTGAAGTGACTTGCCCAAGGTCCCACTGCAGACAAGTGAAGGAACCTGGATTAGAACCCAGATCCTCTGACTCCCAGGGCAGTGCTCTTTCCATTAGGCCCCACTCCTTCCCCCACAGATCTGCGACTTTGTCGTCCTCATTACCGTGAGCCCCAGGCGGGGCGGGGACGGGGTCCGGCCTGATGGGCTTTTATCTACCCCAGATCTGGGAACGGTGTTGGACCCGTAGTAAAGCGCTTGACAGATACCGTAAGGCACCATTGACTGGCGTCATTACCTCCCATCTTTGACTTGACTAAGTCCTTCAAGTTCCTCTTTAAATATTTCATACACACCCCTTCCTCTAGGTCCAACCCCCCCCTTCCATTAACCGCCACCTCAGCATTTCTACACTCATCCCTGTCTGTAGCACCTCTGAACGTACGGACTTAATCTGAGCACTGGCACGTCGACAGACCAGTTTTTCATCTCTCCTTCTCTGTAAATTATCTGGTGCCCTTTCTCCCGCCGAGTGGTAAACTCCATGAGGGAAGGGTTTGTGTCTTATACCTCGCTTGTACGCTCCTAAGGGCTCCGAATACTGCTCTGCGCTTAGCGGGGGCTCAATTTATCGACTCCTCTCCACCCTTACAACCACCGTCCAGCTGGAATCCTCTAACGGCCTCCTTACGGATCTCCCTGCCTCCAGCCTCTCCCCGCTTCAGTCTTACAGCTATAGGGAGCCCAGTCCGAAGTGGAGCACCCGGCCACCCTCCTGAAAACTCTCAAACCGCTCCCCCTTGCTCTCAGCGTGCGTAAAACAAACTCCCGACCATCTGTTGGTCGGGCGGTAAATCAGTCGTATCTGTCGAGCGCTTACCTTGCGCACGGCGCTGTCCTAAACGTTTGGGACAGTACAACAGACACATTCCCTGCCCACAACGAGCTTACAGTCTGGAGGAGACAGTAATATCAATAAATACAAAAATTACAGACGTGTACACAGTGCCATTTTGCAACAGTTTTAAGGCTCTCCAGCGGCTGGCTCTCTTTTACCCACCTGCTGTTGACCCTCTGTCTCCATCTCATCGTTCCCATCTTCTCTCAGAATGGCGCATTACTCCCCCCCCACTCCCCCACCAGCTTCTTCAACTCACACCCCCTGCCTAGAAGCAGTGCGGCTCAGCGGAAAGAGCCCGGGCTTGGGAGGACACGGGTTCTAATCCCGACTCTGCCACTCGTCTGCTGTGCGACCCTGGGCAAGCCACTTCACTTCTCTGTGCCTCGGTTACCTCATCTGGAAAATGGGGATTAAGACTGTAAGCCCCAAGTGGGACAACCTTGTGCCTACCCCAGCGCTTCAAACAGTGCTTGGCACATAGTAAGCACTTAATAAATACCATCAGCATTATTATTAACTCTTCCCCCTTCCCGGCCACATCCTTTCGTTGCTTGTTTTTTATTGATTTACTTACTTTGTGCCAACCTATTCTCTCATATTCCCTCTAAACTGTAAACTGACCGTAGGCAGGGAACAGGTTTACCTACTCTGTTGTAGTGCACTCGCCCGAGTGCTTAGTACAATGCTCTGCACACAGCAGAGCGCTCCATCAACACCACCGATTAAGTGCGGTGAGTTTGTCGGATATCTGCTGCCTCCACCCATTAGATTAAAAACTTCTTCAGAGCAGAGCAATCAACCCTGCTTTAAGGTCATCTCCTCCAGGAGGCCTTCTCCCTCTCGGATCTGACACGCTTGGATATTTGATCATCGCCCCATCCCCAACCCCACAGCATTTTCGTACCTATCTTTAAATTACATAGCATGTTACTTATTTATTCCCGTTAACGTCTATCCCTGGGATAATCTGATAACCTTGTATCTACCCACAGAGAAGCGGCATGGCTCAGCGGAAAGAGACCGGGCTTGGGAGGCAGAGGTCATGGGTTCGAATCCCGGCTCTGCCACCTGTCAGCTGGGTGACTGGGGGCAAGGCACTTAATGTCGGTATTTGTTAAGCGCTTACTATGTGCCGAGCACTGTTCTAAGCGCTTGGGGGAGATACAGGGTCATCAGGTTGGCCCACTTAATAACAATGTTGGTATTTGTTAAGCGCTTACTATGTGCAGAGCACTGTTCTAAGCGCTGGGGTAGATACAGGGTAACAACTTCTCTGGGCCTCAGTGACCTCATCTGGAAAATGGGGATGAAGACCGTGAGCCTCTAGTGGGACAACCTGATGACCCTGGATCTATCCCAGCGCTTAGAACAATGCTTTACCGGCACAGAGTAAGCGCTTACTTACCAGATACCAAGATGATTACCACCACGGGTTGCCCCGGCTTGGAGGGGGCGAGTCACAGACCGCTCGTTGAGGGCAGGGACCGTGTACTGCCCGCTCATACGGGGCGCTCACGGGGTGCAGAGCACTGTGCTAAGCGCTTGGGAGAGGACGACCGAGCAGCAGAGACCTTCCCCGCCCAGGACGGACCCAACCGCTGTGCACACAGTAAGGGCTCAATAAACCCGAGTGAGGTAAGACGAGAGGACGAGATTGGGGGGGCCGTGGGGGCGTTGTTGAAGCCGAGGCGATTCTACTTACATTTAAAACTTTCCTCTCCGACATCTTCTCGCTTCAGCGGCCGGGCAGAGGCGGCCGGGGCTCGGTCCGTCGCCGGAAACGATCCCCCAGGGGGGCACTTCCGGGACCCCCATTAACGTTCGGGCCTCGGCGTGGCGACAGACAAACCATTCCGGCAGGACACCGCCACCTGCTAAGAAAGGTTCCGCAGGGAAAAGGGGGCATCCGATCGTTCGTTCGTTCAATCGTATTTAATAATGTTGGTATTTGTTAAGCGCTTACTATGTGCCGAGCACTGTTCTAAGCGCTGGGGTAGACATAGGAGAATCAGGTTGTCCCACGTGGGGCTCACAGTCTTAATCCCCATTTTACAGATGAGGGAACTGAGGCACAGAGAAGTATTTCTCGAGCGCTTGCTGGGCGCAGAGCACTCTGCTGAGCACTGGGCAAGTACAGTTCAGCCACACATATGCATTCATTCAGTCGTATGCCGCTTGCCAGCTGTGTGACTTTGGGCAAGTCACTTAACTTCTCTGGACCTCAATTTACCTCATCATTAAAATGGGGATTAAAACTGTGAGCCCCACGTGGGACAATCTGATCACCTTGTATCCCCCGGCGCTTAGTACGGTGCCTTGCACCTAGTAAGCGCTTAACAAATACCACCACCATCATCATCATCATCATTTCTTGAGCGCTTACTGTGTGCAGAGCACTATCCCGAGCGCTTGGAATGGACAATTGGGTAAGCGTCAGAGACCGTCCCTGCCCAACAGCAGGCTCAAAGTCTAAAAGGGGGAGGCGGCAAAGCAAAACACAACCAAAGAGAAGGAGTCTGGCGTAGATATCATGGCTCAGTGGAAAGAGCCCGGGCTTGGGAGTCATGAGGTCCTGGGTTCGAATCCCGGCTCGCCCACTTGGCAGCTGGTTGACTGGGGGCAAGTCACTTCACTTCTCTGGGCCTCGGTCACCTCATCTGGCAAATGGGGATGAAGACTGGGAGCTTCACGTGAGCCCGGCGCTTAGAACGCTTAGCTTAGGGGAAGCAGCGTGGCTCAGTGGAAAGAGCCTGGGCTTCGGAGTCAGGGGTCATGGGTTCGACTCCCGGCTCTGTCACTTGTCAGCTGTGTGACTGTGGGCAAGTTACTTGACTTCTCTGTGCCTCAGTTACCTCATCTGTAAAATGGGGATTAACTGTGAGCCTCACGTGGGACAACCTGGTTACCCTGTATCTACCCCAGCGCTTAGAACAGTGCTCTGCACGTAGTAAGCGCTTAACAAATACCAACATTATTATTATTATTATTATTATTATTATTAACAGCGCTTAGAACAGAGCTCTGCATATAGCACTTAACAAATCCAACATTATTGTTATTATATCATCGAGATAGGTAGAATCATAGAGGTATGCACATCGTTAATAAAATAAATAAAATAAATAGAATAATAATACTTACAAAGCTGCACAAGTGCTGTGGGGCAGGGAAGGGGGAAGGAGTGATGGGGAGGGGAGGAGGAGTGGAGGGAAAGGGGGCTCGGTCGGGGAAGGCCTCCCGGAGGAGGGGAGCTCTCAGTAGGACTTTGAAGAGGGGAAGAAGATAGAGACGATCCCTGCCCACAACGGGCGCTTGGTCGATGGTATTTGATGATGATGGTATTTGTTAAGCTTACTAAGGGGCAAGCACTGTTCTAAGCGCTGGGGGGCTCACAGTCTTAATCCCCCTTTTACTGATGAAGTGACTGAGGCACAGAGAGGTTAAGTCACGCAGCAGACAAGTGGTGGAGCCGGGATTAGAACCCATGACCTCCGACTCCCAAGCCCGTGCTCTTTCCACTGAGCCACGCTGCTTCTCTAGATGATGATGATGGCACGTTGAATCGGACTGTCAGGAAGCGGGGTGTACTGTGGGGTCACGACTGCGGATGTTGATTTGGTGCTGGTAACATCTTGGTTCTCCGCAGCGTCTCCAGGATTGGCCACCTTCCTCTCCATCCAAATGGCCACCGCGCTGGTCCCGACCCTGAAAATACCCCAGCTTGCCTACTGCATCGGCCTCCCCTCTCCGGTCAATATCACTCCGTTGAAAGGCGTTCTATTCACATCTGACAATTCCTCAGAAACCGTCCGTGGCTGTCCACCTCTCTCCACACCGAGCAGAGAGTACTCACCATCGACATTATGATACTCAATTAGTTTTGCCTCCTAGTTATCCTCGCTCTTCTCCCAGTACACCCCAGTTCACACTCTTTATCTCTCAAGCGACGGCTTCCCGTGCTTCCCTCGCCCGACGTTCGCCTCTTGTTTCCTACCGAAACTTCCTCTCTCTTCGAATCCGGCAGACCACCGCTCTCCCCATCTTCTTGCCCTTCAGAAATCGTAGCTCCTCCAGGAGGCCTTTCATGATGAATTCCTGATCTCCCCAGTTTATAACTGCCACTTCAGGACTTCCTCAGCACTTGGGCGTTCCCAAACTCCCACAGGACATATGGTACATACCCCATTATTTAATAAGCACTAACTCCTGGCATGTATCCCCTTTTCCTTCTTCCTCCTACGTGAAATTTCTTTTAGTATCCGTTTCCCCCCCAGACTGTAAGATGGCGACGCTCTCGTCGACTAATTCTGTTGTCCTCTCCCAAGTGTTCAGTCCCGTGCTCTGCATTCGGTAGACACTCAGTAAACGAGACCGATTAATTGACGGACATTCTTTTACCTCCCGCTATGCGCATTCATTCAACTCTCCTCCCTCCCCTCTCCCAAGGGAAGATTCATGACATGGAATTCTAGAATCCCAGAGTCCCAGGTCATCTGGCCCAGCCCCTGCCTCCAGGCAGGCAAATGACTAAAAACCCAACAGTACGGATTTCTGTCTCTCCCATTACTCTTGCAAGTTCCTGTAGAGCAAAAACTGCATTTTATTTTTATTTTTTTGGTATCTGTTAAGCGCTTACTATGTGCCAAGCACTGTTCTCAGCGCTGGGGGGATACAAGGTGATCAGGTTGTCCCACATGGGGCTCACAGTCTTCAGCCCCATTTTCCAGCTGAGGTCACTGAGGCCCAGAGAAGTGAAGTGACTCGCCCGAAGTCACGCAGTCGACAAGCTGAGGATGGACGGAGCAAGTCCAAAGAGGTGAGACTTTGGCTGGACAAGTTTTATTTCCCCCTGTGGCTTTAGCTCACTTCCTCCCAGCTTCCCCCGCCACCCCGGCCCAAGGTCTCCAGCCTGGTGGCTTGTGTCCGTATCGTATCTGCCCCAGTGCTTAGCACGGAGTAAGCACTTACCAACTACCACAGCGATGATGACGATAACTATTAGCGGGCGAAGAGGAGAGAAGAAAAGCTTAGGAATTCGGAGAAGGGCAACAAAACGTAGTTTCGGGGCTCAAGAGACAGCGGGGCCTTTCCCGAGGAGGCACGGGGGCCGGACCCGACAGGCTGTGCGGCCTCAAAACACCGAGGCCAGAGGTGAATTTTGGGAAAGGCAGCGGGCGTGAAACTTCCCGCCAGCTACTTAGCCCCAGGGATGGCGGCCACACTGGGACTCCAGGCGCTATATTCTCCGTAGTCGGTGAAGTCCTTGGTAGCCACTTGCACTCGGTAGGGGGTCCGGGGCCACAGCCCAGTCAGGATGAAAGACGTCTGCTCCCTCGGTCCCACCTGGGAAGGAGAGGGTGGCCGGCCCGGGAAGGCGTTCACTGGGACGAAGGGGCGGGGAGACGGGGAAGGCTCAGGCCGACCTGGGCCGAGATCCCAAAGATGGCGGGTTGCTGACTCCACCTGCCCTCGGGCGGTGGGGGAAGCAGTGTGGCCGAGCGGGAAGGGCCCGGGCTGGGGAGTCCGAGGACCTGGGTTCTTATCCTGACCCCACCACTTGTCCGCCGTGTGGCAGGCCACTTAGCTTCTCTGTGCCTCAATTCCCTCATCTGCGAAATGGGGATTCCCTACCCGTACTCCCCCCTACTTAGACCGTGGGCCCCATGAGGGACCCGATGACCTTGTATCTACCTCGGTGCTTGGTACAGTGCTGGGCACCTGGCGGGCGCTTAACAAGAAACACGATTATTAGTCAGGCACGAGGAAGGATGCGAGGAAGGAGGGACATGGAGGCGATAGAGCTTTCCAGAGAGGTGTCGGGGATGCGCCTCTCCCGAGCCGCCGTCGCTCCCCCCGGCCCCCCGCCCCCCTCTCCCCCCCAAACGAGCGAGCGGGCCTCACCTGGTGGAAGTTGGCTGTCCCCTGACGCTGGTAACGGATCAGGTACTTGAGCGGGAAATACTGGGGTAAGGGCCAGGATGCCGGGGGACTCCACTGCACCAGCAGCTTCCTGCCTGGGACAGGGCTTACGCGCACGTTCTCCGGGGAGCCTGGTTTAACTGAAATACAGACATCGGGCAGGGGGTTGGGCATTGAGGTTTTCTTGGGTGTCGGCGGGGCTGGCCAAGACGGTTGGCTTTGAGGCCCCTGACGCCCAGGTCCCTGCTCACACGAGAACTTCGGCCTAGTCGTCACGGGACCTGGCTTCTGATCCGGACTCCCTTCGAAACCCCGCTGACAGCTCCCCTCCTCCGGGAGGCCTTCCCGGACCGAGCCCCCCTTTGCCTCCGCTCCTCCTCCCCTCCCCGTCGCCCCGACTCCCTCCCTCTGCTCTGCCCCCTTCCCCGCCCCACAGCCCTTGTGTATATTTGTTCATATTTATTATTCTATTTATTTCATTCACGATGTGTCTATATCTATAATTCTATTTCTCTATCTTGATGCTAGCGATGCCTGTCCACTCATTTCGTTTTGTTGTCTCTCTCCCCCTTCTAGACCGTGAGCCCGTCGTCGGGTGGGGATTGTCTCTCTCTGTTGCCCAATTGTACTTTCCAAGCGCTTAGGACAGTGCTCTGCACACAGTAAGCGCTCGATCGATGCGATTGAATGAACGAGGGAAGGAGTCCGCCACGAGCCTGCCGGGTGACCTTGGGTGAGTCACTTCACTTCCTCTGCGTTTCTGTTTCCTCGTCTGTAAAATGGGGATTCAGAACCCGGCCTCCCTCCCACTAGGACCGGGAGCCCCGAGTGGGCCCACGGGGGGCTGTGTCCGACCTGATTAACTCGGATCTACCCCCGGCGCCGTGGACTGTGCTTGACGCGTAGTAAATGCTTAACAAATACAGTAATAGTAATAATAATCTCTTTCGTCCACGCTCTAGTACTTAAACACTAATTCCTCGCCACACCCCTCTTCCCTCTCTCTCCCATCCGTGATTTATTTTAGCGTCGGTCTCCCCTGCCAGACTGTAAATTCCTAGAAGGCAAAGATCATTTTTACTAATTTGACCGTACTCTCCCCAGTACTTGGCACAGGGCTCTGCACACAGTAGGGGCTTAATAAATACTACTGATTGCTCGATTGAGTGATGAGCTGAAACCCACTCCTCCCTTGAACGTCTTTCCCCTAATCCCGTGAGCCGGGGACAGTTCCTCTATCTCGTATCCGGCTTCCCCAGTCTCCCTAAATTTGATTCCACGGCTCCCCGGGACCCTCCTCTCCCTCCTCTGGGGACCGGGTCTCTCAACTCCCCACCCCCCCACTCCACGACCTAGTGGCTCCCGAACTCTGCCCCTCTCCCTGCCCCGCCTCTCCCGAGAAAGCAGCGTGACCTAATGGCTAGGGCACGGGGCCTGGGAGTCAAAAGGGCCTAGGTTCTAATCCCGACCCTGTCGCCTGGCAGCCAGTCGATCGATCGTATTTATCGAGCGCTTACTACGTGCGGAGCACCGCGCTGAGCATTTGGGAGAGTACGAGACTTCGCTCCTCCGTGCCTCGGTTCCCTCATCTGCAAAGTGGGGGTTACGACTGTGAGCGTGGGGTGTGGACCGTGTCCGGCCTGATTAACCCGCACCTACCCCAGCGCTCAGTAGAGTGCCCGGCACGTGGTCTGTGCTTAACGGATGCCATGAGAAAAAAGAAAGAAGGAAAGGGAAAGAAAGAAAGGGAAAGAAGGAAACTAAGGAAAGAAAGGGGTCTCACTAATGTTCTCCACAAAGAAAGGGACGAGACTGCTGCTGACTCCCAGGGGGTTGATGGCGGTCACGTTGAGCACGTAGGGAGTGATGGAGAACATCTGGAGGTCCTGGATGACGCAGCTGGAGGCCTCCGGGGAAAGCTGAAGGCACCTGTGGTCTTCTCCCAGGGTGGCCATTCCCTGCCTGGGACACGAAGCTGGACCGTCAGAGGCCTGGCGAAACGGCAGCCTTTTGGCCCCGAGGCCCCCAGCGCCCGGGTAGTGCTCTCGACCCCTCCCCTAGCCGCTCTCTCACCTGTACGTGGCGATGAAGGAGGTGCTCAGGGCTGAAGCCGGCTCCAGGGTCCAGGAGCAGTCTACGGCCTCGGGATACCTCACGGCCCAACACTCCACCCTCGGCTGAGCTGGGGGATCTGGGGAGGAGGGGGAAGGGCCGGGGCGTCCTTCAGCGTCAAGGACTCGCTTTCCCCGGCAACGGGAGGAGGGGACGAGTCGAGGGGCCAGGGCCGGAGGCTCGGCACCCCCGGCGCCTGCTCGCCTCGAGGCCCCAGAGAAGCGGCCGGCTCCGGGAAGCCGGTGTCACGGACCGGGGGGGTGGGGAAGAGCGGCGGGAGACCCGGACGTCTTTTCACTCACAGCCCAGCAGCAGTTCGATCCGGCTCCGGACCTCTCCGGTTCTCGGATCGTGGCAGCTGTATTGGCCCTCCTCGGCCGGGCCGGCGTTGCGCAGGATCAGCTGGGCGCCCTCTCCGGCCCCGCCGGGCACCACGCTGCCATTCAGTCTCCATTCCACCCCCGCGGCCTCCCCGGAGACGTCGCAGTTCAGGACGACTGCGGAGCCCATGACGGCAAACCGCTGTTGGCGGAGACCTGGGCCGAGGGGCAAGAGGGTCGGTGACCCGACTCCCACATCCACTCCTTTCCCACCCTCGGCGACCCCACGTACCTCTGTCTCCCGTTGCTCCTTCGCCACTGCCGAAGGACGCCAAACAGGCGGACAGGAGGAGGGGCAGGATCAGCACCCGGACCATGGCTAGGGTTGGGGCGGTGGGAGGGCCGGGGAGGGAGGTGGGCCGGACCCTCAAGCGCCTGAGGAGAGGAGTTCGAGTTGCCGGGAAACAGCCACCCTACGCCTAACCTCCAAGCCGCCGGGGCGTGGGGCCAGGCCGGCGCAGATCCCTCAGGGGACGTTGGATTCCCCAGGGATCAGAGCAGAACTGGAGTCCAGGACTGCCCAGCAATAGAGATGAAACTGTCCCACCCCAGCGTCTTGAAATCCCCCGTTCCTCATGTGCCTAGGAGAAAATCCCCCCTGAGTCCTCCACCCTTCCCCTTTCCTCTTTCAGTTTCAGGGGGATGTAGGCCACTTCTCTTAAGCCCCTCGCCTGGCAGCACACAGAACACCTCAGAAGTGGATGCGGGGCGTCGGGGGGAGGCGATCTCAACTCATTCAGGCTCAACGGCGGATGTCTATAGACGTTCACCTTAAGATAGCTTGATCCCAGCCCAAGCGGCGTGCCGAGCGAAACCCCCAGACAGGTCCGAGACTGAAAACTGGCAGGGAAATGCAGGGCAAGAAAAACTACGTTACCCAGAGAAGCCTCTGGGACACTGCCAATAGCGGAAGAGCTCAACCCCAGCCCGGGGTCAAGCTGAGTTTTTCTCAGGGATGACTCCGGGGAAAGCGTCGGTCCGGAGGCGGCTCTCGATGCCTGCTGACTGCCCTCCTTCTCCCTGACCCGTTCCTGCCTGGCCGGGACCCTCCAGGAGATTTCCGTGGGGTGAGGTGGTTTTCCTCTCCGCTCAAGCTGTGAGAGTAGTAGAGCGATCTCATCTGGGGTTCTCTCGGTCCAAAGCCTTTTCCGCCCTCTTTCCAAAAGCCCAGGGCACCCATGCGGCCGAGCACGTGGTCGGTGGCTTTTGGGATCGGACTGTGCGTTCCCGGCTGTGAGTCCCGTGGGTTTAAACACTATTCGGTAAACCTCAGTCTCTGCCTCTCTTTGTTGGTATGCCTTCCGGTTTGTACTACGGATTCGTCTTTGACTCTGTCCATCGTTCTGCTTGGAAATCTAGTCCGGGCACCGTGACGGAGCTAACGGTGGGATCCTGGCCGGCTTTTCTAACTCCTCTTCTCCCCCCAGGCTGTTCTAAATAGAGCTCGGTCCCCATTTTGGTGATTTTTTTTTAGTCTAGATAGATAGAGTTCTGGATACAGAAAAGCGTCATCGATCTAACGAAGCCTGTTTTTCCGAGTCTCAATCGTATGTTGAATTATTTACTTTGATTGTTCTATTTCTGTTCTTACGCCCGTTTCCCCCGTTAGCGTGTGAGCTCCTTGATGGGGGCGTGGGGGTGGGGGATGTCCATTCATTTGATTGGTTCTTCCAAAGCGTGCAGTACAGCTCATTTCACTCAGGGGCCTTCAATCAATACTACTATTACTATGACTATGGCTCCTTGTGTCGGGCCAAGTCTCCGATGATCCAGGGTCACAAGATCACGGAGGATGGTGCCGGGGGAACCTTGGCCGTGGCTACCTCTTGGACCTCTAGCTCAAGACCACGGAGAAACCGCAGGGAAACTTGGTGGGCCTCACGAGGTGGAGGAGAAAGGGGCTGGGGACCCAATCTGGGGACCCCAGTGATTTCGCCTCCCTTTCCGCCTCGCCCGAACCCAGCAATTAGAGCAGGAGAAATCCAAACCAGCTCACCCTGTGGCCGAACTCTCTTGCCTGCGGCGTGCTAGGGGTGATCCGAGGGGGTGGACGGTCGGGTAGACTGGCCAGAAGCCCCTGCCTTCCTCCTCACAGACCCTTCACCCTCTTCCCCCTCCCCCCGTCAACTCTGCCTACGCCCCCGGTGACAGAAAAACAGAGATCGACAACAGCGGCTGACAGAGGAACCGTTAGGTAGCTGTGGTTAGGGAAGATGTCTACCAACTCTGTCAGAGTGTACTCTCCCAAGCACTCAGTACGGTGCTCTTGCACACGTTAAGGGCTCGATAAACATCACCGGTTGATCGACGGGTAGGTGGCCGCTGGGCCCAGCTGTAGGAGCGGCTTAGAGCTGAGAAGACTCTTTCCCCTTACCTGGGCTGACGTTCCACTCGCTTCTTTCACCTCGGTTCCCATTCAACCGCCAGAGAGAGTCGCAATCAGAGTGGGATTTAAATAGGGAAGTCAGCACTGGGCCCAAGAAGCGTGGCTTCCCCAAGAAAAGGGAAGTGGGAATCTGGCAGGTGAGTCCCAGAAAGGAGAGGAAGGGCAGAAGGGAGAGAAGCTCTAACTCACCACACCTTGAGGGTCTTGCTGCTGAAATGGCCTTTTCTGCTGCCTTGGGGCAGAAAACCACGCACAGAAAACCTCACTCTCCTCCCAACTCACTTCCTCAAGTGAGAAGCCAGAAACCTTTGGGGCTTTGCCAGTGTGATTAAGTCCCTCTGGACCGTAGGCTCCCTGTGGGCTGGGAATATGTCGACCGACTGTCATATTAGCCCCTCCCGAGCACTCAGTACAGTGCTCTGCACACAGTAAGCGCTCAATAAACGCCACTGATTTATTGATTGAGGAGAGAGGACGGGGAGGAAAAAAGTAGAAGCTGAAACAGGAAGAAAAGGGGATAGGGTAGGGTGGAACAGAGAGAGTTGGGGAAGCACAGCTTGTGTGTTGGGGGTGGTGGGGGGGAGAGGCACCCTGGTGGAGTACGTGGAGGTGAAGAGCTCATCTGGTGAGCTCAGTTCCGATCCCCCCCCCTCCCCGTTTTTCTCCAACAGACTCCCTACCGGGCAGTTCTGTGAATATAAATACTTTATTTTTTTCCTGTGGCTGTGTTCAGGATCGAGGGAGAAGAAAACGGATCTGTGGCGGGGAGGGGAAGACTGTCACAGAATCCAGGATGTTCCACCGGCTGCCTTTGCCTTCGGGCCGAAGAGGCTTTGCTGGGCCCGGGGCTGCTCTTTGGGACTCGGAGGCCTCGGCGTCATTCTTCAGCCCTGGCCTCAGGCAGGCCAAGGGCGAGACCGTGGCTTTTGTCTTGGTACCAACTGGGCTAAGGGGGTGGTGATAGGGCCAAGTGAGAGGAGCTGCAGGTTGGATGCCGGGGGGGGGGGGGCGGGGTATGTGTGAGTGTGATGGGGCTGACACCCATGAAAGTCACGGGGCAAGTACCCAGAGGGTCCGGGGCCCCCCCCACCCGCCCACCCTCAATGGCCCTGAGCCTGGAGTTGTTGCATCTGCAGGATCTGGTTCAGGATCTTCTGTACATCTTCATCCATCTGACCCTGAAAAGCGGGAGGGAGAGAGGGAGAGAGAGTGTGGGGAGGGAGGGAGGGAGAGAGTGAGGGAGGGAAGGTGGGAAGGAAAGAGGGTGGGGGAAGGTGGGAGGGAAAGAGAGATGGAGAGGGAGAAGGAGGGAAGGTGGGAGAGAGAGAGGAGAAGGGAGGGAGGGGGAGGAAGCAGCATCACTGGTCCTTTCTCCTACTTAGACTGTGAGCCCCACGTGGGACAGGGACTGTGTCCAACCTGATGATTTTGTACCTAACCCAGCACTTAATACAGCACTTGCCACATAGTAGGGGCTTAACAAACACCACGCTTACCATCGTCATCATCCTCATTATCATTATCGGAGAGTTGGGAGGCTGATAATGACTCCCTCGCCCTCAGGGGACCAGTCAAACAGAAACTTGGATTTACTGGGGGCATTTTCCAATCTGTGACCCGCTAAGCTTCCTCCCCTGACTCTCCACCGATACCGATACCTCTTTCCGGCCCTGACACACACAAACACACACGTGGACTCTCACACACTCATATGCAAACCCCCGCCACCCCCCGCCAGGCCTCTTTCGCTTTCCATGTCCCTAGCCTACAGTCTCCTGCCCTGGGCCCCCTCCTCGGGGACACTCCACCTCCCGGTCTCTTGACCACCCTCTCCCCGACCCGTCTCCCGCTGACCTGGATGGCGTAGAGCAGATGACTGCGGTACAGGGCCACCACTGTGCCGTGACAGCTCTCCGCCTCCTGTGGGCGGAAGATGGGGGGAGTCGGGAGGCAGGTGGGGCTACGGGGGACCCCGTGAACCGTCTCTCTCCCCCAGCCCCGTCTTCTACGGATGTCTCCCCCCCGCCCCGGCCCCGGCCCCGGCCCCGTCCGTTGCCCAGCAAACGGGGAGACTCACCGCTAGCTGTTGCTTCAGTGACTTCACCTGGCTCTGCAGAGCCCCCAGCTCCGGGGAGGGCGCCGGGGGCTGACTCTTCAGAGACTCCTTGAGATCGAAAACCTCTTTGGACAGCTCTGTGATCTGCAGAGAACCCGTCAGTGGGATTTCTCGAGCCCTTACCGTATTGGGCGCGCGGGGGGAGTCCGGTACGACGGGGTCGGTAAACGCGATCCCTGCCCTCAGGGAGCTTACCGTCGAAAGGGAGGAGCGGGGGAACCGGTCACTCTGGGACGGCGGGGGCTTCTAAATCGGCTAGGGCCGAACAGGTCGGGACCCAGCTGCGTGCGAAGCCCGAACTGGCTACCGCCCTAGGGAGCGGAAGGCCTGGCCCAGGACCAGCCTTGACTGGGTCCCCGGCATTTCCGATCCACGCACTCCGCTCTCATCCTCCTTCCTTTCCGTCCCGGCCTCAGCCCCTACGTGATTTCTCCCCTTGTTAGAGCTGGACAGAACGGTCAGAGGGGCCAGGTTGCTGTTCAAGCAGGACCGGTCAGGGCATCAAGCGTAATTCCCACCGAAAAAGAAACGTTCTCCTAGGAGAGGGTGCCGCTCCCCTCGTCGGGAGGCATCTCAAGCCAAGGGTGCATCTGTTGGGGTAGGAAGGAGGGCTCCAACCGGTCACGTAAAAGCCGGTGGGCTTGATTTCTTGTTTCTAAAGGACGCTACGGGGAGAAAAACCACGCTGGCTTTGGGGAAATCTCATTTTGGCAGTGTGCCCTAATTTTGCTAGCTTCCCCCAGCGGGGCCCAGGGGAACGAGGCCAGGCCTGGGAATTAGAGGATGCGCGTTCTAATGCCCGCTCTGCCGCCTGCCCGTCACTTCCCCACGTCTCAATTTCCTCACCTGAAAAATGGGGAATCGACGCCTGTTCTTCGCGCCCCTCCAGACGGTGAGCCCCGTGTGGGGCAGGGACCGTCTGGCCTGATTTTTTTTTTTTAAATGGTATTTGTTAAGCGCTCGCTACGCACCAGGCACCGTATTGAGGTAGATACGAGATAATCAGGTTGGACGCAGTCCCTGTCCGCACGGGCCTCACAGTCTTAATCCCCATTGTACAGATGAGATAACCGAGGCACAGAAAGGTGAAGTGACTTACCCAGGGTCACCCGGCCGACGAGTGGCGGAGCCAGCATTAGAACCTCTGACTCCCAGGTCCTTGCTCTTTTCGCTAGGCCACGCTGTTTCTCTATCTTGTGTCTATCCCGACGCTTAGTACGGTGCCTGGCCCAGAGTATGCGCTTAACAAATCCCCCGTTAATGGGTGGCGGGGAATGAGCCCCTCGGCCTGAGCTCGCCCGGAGTAATCCCAGGCAGAGTTTTGGTAATTTTCTATTCCTGTCTCCACACTTCCCGAAAGAGGATAATTTGCTGGTCACCAACGGTCATCGTGACCGATCAGGACCCGATCTGGGTCAAGACGCTGTTCTCAAAAGGCCGCTCCCCCAGGCCTCCCGTTGGGTCAGCCGCTGGGACTTCCCGTGCCCGTCCCCCGCATCTCTGGATTGCCCCTCTTCCCCTCCCCGCTTCCCGTGGCCCGGTCCCTGTCTGCTGGCTCCCCACCTTCCGGTCCTTCTCCTTGGTCCGCTCCAGCGCCTCCTGGGCCCGGCTCTGCATCTGGCGCCCGTGCTCGGCCTCGGCCCTCAGGCCCCGCAGCTGTTGCTGGGCGGTGGCCAGCTGGGCCTCGGCGGCGTGGCGCTCGCTCTTCATGAAGAGGGCCTCCCGCTGCACCTGGAAGACTTCGGCACTGGTCTTCTCGTGCCGCCGGCCCAGCTCCTCCAGCCTCGCGGTCAGGGCGTCCACCTGCGCCCGCAGGGCGGCCGTCACCCGCTCGTGCTCCGTCTTGGCCACGCTGCCCTCCCGCTCTCGGGCAAGTTCCACCTGCAGACGGGCCGCCTCTTTGCCCTTGACCACCAGCTCCTGCTCCAGCTCCCGCACCCGGGCTCTCAGCTCCCGGCCTTCATCCTCCAGGGCGCTCGTGGCCCGGGAGTGCTCGGCCGCGGGCACAGACGCCCGCCGGTAGGCCTCGGAGGCCTCCCTCAACTGAGCGAGGCCCCGCCGGGCCTCCTCGCACCGCTCCTCCATCTCCCGGGCCCTGCTCTCTGCTGCGTCCCGGGCCCGCCCCAGCGCCTCCACGGCCTGCTGGTGGTCCCGCTGGGGGACGTAAGCTGAGGCCAGCTGCTTCCTCAGGGCATCCGCCTCCTCCTGCCGCTGCCGGGCCTCTGCCTCCAGCTTCCGGAGCTGGGCCTGAGCCACCTGCCGCTCGCCGTCCTGCCGCCCCAGCTGCTCCCGCAGGCCCCGGGCCTCCTCCTCCAGCCTCCGCCGCTCTCCCCGGGCCGCCTCGGCGGCCACCTGCAGCCGGTCCCTCTCGGCGGAGGCCGCCTCCAGCGAGGCCCGCAGGGCCGCGGCCCCCTCCCCTTGCACCTCCAGTTCCTGCAGGCGGAGGTCCCGGAGCCGGAGGTCTTCCCGGGCCCGTTCCAGAGCAGCTCCCAGCTCTTGGATGTCAGCCCCGGGCGCCCCCGCGGCCTCCCGCACTAGCTTGCGCAGGCTCTCGGCCTCCGCCTCTGCCGCCTCACACCGGGCCCGGGCCGTCTCCAGCTCGGCCGCCGACTCGCGCTCTCGCTGCCTCAGGAGGTTCTCCGGGCCCTGGATCTGGGACTCCGAGTCCATCCGGGGCCGCTCCGAGACCTCAGCGGGCCCGGGACGGAGAGCGGGCCCCGCCCCCGGCTCCCCCGGCCCTGCTGGCCCGGCACCCCGCCGCTCCAAGGCTTGCCGCTCCAAGGCTTGCCGGGCCTCCGCGTGCCGCTCCCGGAGCTGTTCAAACTCGGCCCGGAGAGAGTCATAGAGGATTACGGGGATGAAGTCGGCGGACGGGTCCACGTCTGTGTCGTCTTTCTCGTAATTCTCCAGGACCTAGGAGGGGAGGTAGGAATTCGAGGAGAGTGAGGTAGGGATCCGGGGGGCCGGGCGGGGGCGAGGAGGACCGCCTGAGACCGCAGCGCTCATCGGGACTCTCCCTCCTCCCCGAGAGCGGGCGAGATCCTGGATTCATCTGTTCGAGGTCGGGGGTCATCTGCCTGAGGCCAGCGCGCCCAACGGTCCTCGACTCACAGTAAGCGCATAACAAATACCGTAATAATGGGAAGCGGCGGAGTCCAGAGTTAGGGAAGGAACCCGGAGCTCTGACCTAAGGATGGAGGAGGGGACGAGGCTAGGGTAACTCCCACAGCTAAAGGACGGCCCCCGCTGTGGGGCGGGGGCAGCACCTGGATTTTCTCCAACAGTTCCTTGTTCTGCTGGGTCAGAGAGGCCACCCGGCCCTGCAGGGAGACCAGCAGCTCCTGGACGGAGGGGCTCAGACTCTTCTTGGACAGGGGCAGCTCGACACCTAGTAGGGGAGATAGCATCACCCGCTGTCTAACGTGCCAACCGCTCCCCTCCAGTGAGATTTCCCCAGGGCCCACGGAGAGGTGGCAAACTCCGACTGGCCGACTCCAGAAGGGTGGCGCACGGCAGGGGTGGCGTCACGCCTCCTGACCCTCCCACGATGGCGGCCCCTCGGGACGTTCGAGGTGGCGGCTCTATCTCCTGCTCGACGTGACCACCGCACACATGGAGAGTCACGGCAGTTTCCCTGCCACTCTCTGCACGTGCGTGGCAGCCATTTTTAGTTTTAGTTTTACATGGCCCCTTTCCTCGCCCACCTTCAGAAATAAAGGAGCCTTCTTAAAAGGACCAGCTTTCTTTTATAATTGATTTAAACTCCGCGGAGCTCTTCCTTCCCATCCTCCCTCCGTTCCCCTTCCTCCGCGGCCTCCTCAGAACCCAGGAGTGGAGGGAGCCGTTCGATTCCGGGGGGCCTCCGGCTTCTCTTCCTCCAGGGCTGGGCCGGCGGGCGGCCTGAGGCGGGAGCTCGAGTTTGGCCGCTCCGGGGAAGATGAGGGTCCGGGGTCCCTGCCCTGAGGAAGGCCGCTGGGGGACCTGAAGTTGGAATCCCTGGGGTCCACAGGGTGGGATCGGGGCCCAGAAAACCCGGTTTCCAGCTGGCTCAGAGGCGGCGGAGCCGCCCGCTGAGAGGAAGCGGCAAGTGAGCCACTCGGAGCCGTGGGGCAGGGGTTAGAGGGGCAGCTGGCTGGCAGCCTTACCTGGGTCGGGCTGGGGACGCCGAGGCCTGGGAGAGAGCGGGGTCGCTCTCCGTGCTCGGGGAAGACCGCCCGGAGGCCCAAGGTTGGCGTTATCCGCCCAGGGCGGTCGGCCCCGAGAGCCCACGGGACCCCGGGGAAAGGAGGGAAGAAGCGGAGAGCAGTGGGCTGCCGCAGGGAAGGGGCAGAGGAGATGGGCGAGGCAGGCCTGGGAGTGACGGGGCAAGGGGCAGGAGTAGGGTCGGGGGGCAGGGAGGGGCCAGAGTCAAGAGATCGCTGTCTCGCCACATGGTGAAACGGTGCCATTTGACGACATCGCACGATGCGCCACACGACTCCTTCACGCCACGTCTTGCGTGAGTTGTGACGTGATTTATTCTGCGACGCGTAAGGCCTGGCACTTTAAACTCCCGCCTCAGGGTGCATAACAGGCTCATCGTAACGCTGGCTCGGGAGCAGTAGCTAGGCAAGGGGTCTCCCCGCCTTCAGATCAATCAATCGGTCGATCGATCGATGGTATTTCTTGAGCACTTACTGCACACAGAGCACTGTATAAGCCCCTGGGAGAGTTGGGTACAACAGAGTTGGTAGACGCGCCCCCCCCCCCCCCCCCCCCCGCCCACAACAAGCTCAGGGTCTAGAAAGGGAAACAAGTAGGTATCCGTAATTTATTTACATTCATGTCTGAGTGCCGCGGGGCTGGGAGTGGGGTGAATAAAGGGCGCCACTCCGACGCGCGTGTGACACGGAAGGGAGGGGAGCAGGGAAAAGGGGGGCTTGCTTGGGAAAGACCGCCTGGCGGAGATGTGATTTTAATAAGCCTTTGAAGATGGGGAGAGCGATTGTCTGATACGAAGGCTATGCTGGGGACTACTAGAATGTAAGCTCGGTGTGGACAGGGAACAGCTCTACCAACTGTCTTATGTTTGTTCTCTCCCAAGTGCTTAATAACAGTGCTCTGCACACAGTAGGTGCTCAGTAAATATGACCGATTGATACGAAGGAGGGGGGAGCGTGGCTCAGTGGAAAGAGCCCGGGCTTGGGAGTCAGAGGTCAGGGGTTCGAATCCCGGCTCTGCCACTTGTCAGCTGTGTGACTGTGGGCGAGTCACTGGACTTCTCTGGGCCTCAGTTACCTCATCTGTAAAATGGGGATGAAGACTGTGAGCCCCACGTGGGACAACTGATGACCCTGTATCTACCCCAGCGCTTAGAACAGTGCTCTGCTCATAGTAAGCGCTTAACAAATACCAACATTACTAAAGCCCTCCTAAAAGCACATCTCTCCCGAGAGGCCTTCCCCAACCGAGGCCTCATTTTCTACTCCCTCTCCCCGGCACCGGGCCTGGCTCCCTTTACTCACCGCACCCTCCGCCCCACAGCACTCGCGTACACGTCGGTAATTTAAAGCCTGCCTCCCCCTCTGGCCTGCGAGCTCGTCGTGGGCAGGGAACGTGTCTAACCAACTCTGTTGCACTGTCCTCTCCGTAGCTCTTAGTACAGCGCTCTGTACCCAGGAAGCGCTCAGTAGATAGAATCGACTGATCGGTTGACTGAGTGGGACGGGCTGCAGCTAGGGAAGCCGGGGAAGGACAGCGGAGTCCTGTCTACTCCTCCCCAGAGTCCCGCTAACCCTTTACTTGGACGCCCTGCCCCGGGTCCTCACCTGGAAAGTCCGGCAGCTCCCCTTCCTCGTCCTGCAGGGTGTCCACATCATAGCTGGTGTTCTCCTTCTCATTCTGGCAGGGAGACAGACAGACCTGAACCCAGAGCATTCTTCCCCTCCCTCCTTTTCCAAGCCCTCCTCCCCCTCCCCTTTCCGTCTACCCAATCCCCACCCCACCCCCGGGTGTCAGAGACCCCAACGTCCAAAGCTTTGTTCCCACTCCCTTTTCTGCCCCTCAGGGAGTCACATCCGTTGCCAGTCTCAAGTAGTTGGGAATTTTCTCTCCCCATTTTCTTCAAGCAACGTGGCCTAACGGAAAGAGCGTGAGTCTGGGAGCCGGAGGACCTGGGTTCTAATCCCAGCTCTGTCACTTTTCTGCTGGGTGACTTTGGGCAAGCCTCTGCGCCTCAGTTCCCTCATCTGCAGAATGGGGATTCAGTACCGCTTCTCTCTCCTACTTCTTCTTTTCAAAATGATATTTGTTAAGCACTGACTATGTGCCAGGCACCAGACTAAGCGCTGGGGTAGACACGGGCTAATCAGGTTGGACAGTCAGTGTCCCACATGGGGCTCACGGCCTTAATCCCCATTTTACAGGTGAGGAAACTGAGGCCCAGAGAAGTAAAGCAACTTGCCCAAGGTCCCACAGCAGTCGAGTGGAGCCAGGATCAGAACCCAGGTCCTCCTGACTCCCCGGCCCGCGCTCCACCCGCTAGGCCGTGCTGCTTCTCGCTGTGAGCCCTATGTGGGACCTGATAATCTTGTATCTGCCCCACTGCTTATTACAGTGCTTGGCACATACTAAGCGCTTAATAATAATAATAATAATAATAATAATAACAATGTTGGCATTTGTTAAGCGCTTACTAGGTGCGAAGCACCGTTCTACGCGCTGGGGAGGACACAAGGTGATCAGGTTGTCCCACGTGGGGCTCCCAGTCTTCATCACCATTTCACAGATGAGGCAAATGAGGCCCAGAGAAGTGAAGTGACTTGCCCAAAGTCACACAGCTGACACGTGAGGGAGCCGGGATTTGAACCCATGAGCTGCGACTCCCCGGCCCGTGCTCTTTCCACTGAGCCCCGCCGCTTAAAAACACCGCCGTTACCGTTATTACGATTATACGACCTTTGATGCC
The DNA here is from genome assembly GCF_004115215.2 of Ornithorhynchus anatinus. Taxonomy (NCBI): domain Eukaryota; kingdom Metazoa; phylum Chordata; class Mammalia; order Monotremata; family Ornithorhynchidae; genus Ornithorhynchus; species Ornithorhynchus anatinus. Next base: position 10,497,914 of record NC_041750.1, read on the forward strand.
GGAGTATTTTAGAATGCAACCAGGGCAGGTGGCTGCAGCAACCCCACTCTTCCCGCCCACCGAAGCCCTCCACCGGCCCAAATATTGCTCCCGCCTCTGTCCCGAGCCACCCTCCCTCTTCACATCCGCCAGATGATCGCACTCTCCACCTTCGGAGCCTTATCGAAGGCACATCTCCTCCAAGAGGCCTTCCCCGACTAAGCCCTCATTCCCGCTTCTCCAAGCGCTGTCCCTGCACTTGGACTCATACCCTTCATTCACCCCTCCCTCGGCCCCAAGGCGCTTCCGTGGGCATCCGTACTTTATTTATATTAACGTCTGTCTCCCTCTCTAGACCGTAAGCTCCTTGTGGGCGGGGGACTCTCCCCCGCTCAGTAAATACGACCGATTGATGGAAATATGACCCACACCTTCAGGATCTTCGCCCCCACAGACCCCCAGCCACCAGCTTCCAGTCCACCCGCCCCCCGCTCGGGCCCAGGGACATTGCGCTCCCCTTCTCGATCCTGGGGACATTGTGCTCCCCTTCTCGGCCCCAAGGACATTGTGTCCTCGGGGGACATTGTGTCCCCCTGCTCGGGCCCGGGGACATTGTGCTCCCCAACCGCTCCCCCACTCCGCCCGAGGCGGCCATTTTGGGAAGCCCCCACTCTGCCTGAGGCGGCCATTTTGGGAAGGCCTCACTCCCTCTTCCCTCTTGAGGTGATTCATCTCTCCCGCCCCCGCCCCGGGCGACGACGTCCTTGTTCTCACCATGTTACCTTACCTTAGCCGCCGCCTACGGCCGCCACCCACCCCGGACAACCTCAGGGCCCCCCCGCCGCCACAGGGTTATTTGGTCATGAGCTCTGGGACTCTCTCGGCCGCTGGCCGCTTGACTTTGAGTCTGATCGGGTAGGGTCGGCTTGTCCCCCGACCCTGGTCATCGCCTGCTTATTAACACTATTGTAGTGTGCCTTACTGTAGCATGTTGCTATATTAGCGATCTCGCTTGTTATTGTTTATTGTCGTCAGACTTTGAATCTGATCAGGTCGCCCCTTAATCGAGTCTACCCCCGACCCTGGTCATCGCCCCCTTTTATTAACACGACTATATTGTATCATACTGTATCATGTTGCTATATTACCGATTTCGTTTATTACTGTTTATTGTTGTCAGTGCTGCCACCCACCTCTCTGGCCTCGCCATGTCCCTCCTCCCCGCCCCCCCGCCCCTTCCTATCCTCCCCTTCCCCTTCCCCTCTCTTGCTCAGCTCTTTCCCGTTCTCTCCTCTGTCTCCTCCCCCCCTCCCCTCTCCCGTCCTAGAACCCCACTTTACCAGAGCTACCCCTCTTCCCCCTCCCCCTACTCTTCCCCCCACCAAACCCCCTCTTCACCCCCTCCCCCCTTCTCTCTTCCCCACCCACGCCCCATCCCAGTCCTCTTGTCCCACCGCTACCCCTCATCCCCCTCTCCCCGTCCAGGGCCCCGCCACCTCCTTCCCATCCAAACCCTCCCCTCCCCCCGCCCTTCCCCTCCTCCCCCCTTGCACCCACAGCTACTTTCAAGTGTGGCCTCTGGAACCCCCGCTCTATTACAGGTAAGCTACCTTTCATCCGTGACCTTTTCCTCTCTCGCTCTCTCCTCCTCCTCGCCCTTTCGGAAACGTGGCTCTCTCCCGAAGACACGGTCTCCGCCGCCGCTCTCTCCAGCGGAGGCCTCTCCTTCTCCCACTCCCCCAGACTCGCCGGTAAGGGAGGAGGTGTCGGCTTCCTCCTCTCGCCCCGTTGCCGCTTCCGCACTATCCCTCCTCCCCCCTCCCTCTCCTTCCCCTCCTTCGAAGCCCATATCATTCGCCTCTACCACCCCCTCCAGTTACTTGTCGCCGTCATCTACCGCCCTCCCGGTCCCACCTCCGACTTCTTCAACCACCTTGACCCCTTTCTCACCTTCCTTCTCTCCTTCTCTCTGCCCACTCTGATCCTTGGAGACTTCAACATCCATATGGATGTACCCGACGACTCCTCTGCCGCCCGCCTGCTATCCCTCCTCGACTCTGCCGACCTCCTCCTCCACCGTACCGCGCCCACTCACCGACTCGGTCACACCCTCGATCTCGTCATCTCCTACCGCTGCACTATCTCCTCCCTCACCGACTCTGAAATCCCTCTCTCTGACCATAACCTTCTCACCTGCCTCATCTCTCACACTCCCTCCCCCTGCAAATCTTCGCTACTGCCCCACAGAGACCTCCGCTCTCTCGATCCCATCCGTCTTTCCATTAGCATCTCTCCTCACCTTGCCGCCCTGTCCTCTCTTCCCACTCTCGATGATCAGGTCTCCACTCTCAACTCCACCCTCTCTACTCATCTCGACTCTCTCGCCCCCCCTTTCCCTCCGCCGCTCTCGCTCCACTAACCCACAGCCCCGGATCACCTCCTCCGTCCGCCTCCTATGCTCCTATGCTCGAGCTGCCGAGCGCTGCTGGCGAAAGTCCAAGCACCAAGCCGACCTCACACACTTCAAATTTATCCTTTCCTGCCTTAACTCTGCCCTCTCCTCCGCCAGGCAAAGCTTCTTCTCCTCCCTCATCGACACCCATGCCCGTCACCCCCGCCGATTGTTCCGGACCTTTAACTCTCTCCTTAGGCCCCCTGTTCCTCCCCCTCCCCCATCTCTCACCCCCAATGATCTGGCCACCTATTTCCTCACGAAAATCAACACGATCAGGTCTGAGCTCCCCAAAGTCACCCCTCTGCCTCTCCCCTCCCCCCCACCAACCCCCTCCCCTACTTTCCCATCCTTCCCTGCAGTATCCTCAGAGGAGATGTCCTCCCTCCTCGCAAGTGCCACCCCCTCCACCTGCGCCTCGGACCCCATTCCCTCTCACCTTATCAAAACCATCGCCCCTGCCCTCCTACCTTCCTCAACTTCTATTTTTAACCACTCAATCTCCAAGGGCTCCTTCCCCTCTGCCTTCAAACATGCCCACGTCTCCCCCATCCTAAAAAAACCCGCTCTTGACCCCACTTCCCCCTCCAGTTATCGCCCTATCTCCCTACTACCCTTCCTTTCCAAAATCCTAGAACGAGTCGTCTACAATCGATGCTTAGAATTCCTTAACTCCCATTCTCTCCTAGACCCCCTCCAATCAGGCTTCCGTCCCCTCCACTCTACCGAGACTGCTCTCTCTAGGGTCACCCATGACCTCCTTCTTGCCAAATCCAATGGCTCCTACTCCATTCTAATCCTCCTTGACCTCTCTGCTGCCTTTGACACTGTCGACCATCCCCTCCTCCTCCATACCTTATCTCACCTTGGCTTCACGGACTCTGTCCTCTCCCGGTTCTCCTCTTACCTCTCTGGCCGGTCATTCTCGGTCTCCTTCGCTGGAGCCTCCTCCCCCTCCCATCCTTTGACTGTTGGAGTTCCTCAAGGGTCAGTTCTTGGCCCTCTTCTGTTCTCCATTTACACTCACTCCCTCGGTGAACTCATTCGCTCTCACGGCTTTGACTACCATCTCTATGCAGATGACACGCAGATCTACATCTCCACCCCTGTCCTCTCCCCCTCCCTTCAGGCTCGCATCTCCTCCTGCCTCCGGGACGTCTCCACCTGGATGTCGGCCCGCCACCTAAAACTCAACATGAGCAAGACTGAGCTCCTCATCTTCCCTCCCAAACCCGGTCCTCTCCCAGACTTCTCTATCACCGTGGATGGCACGACCATCCTTCCCGTCTCTCAGGCCCGCAATCTCGGTGTCATCCTTGACTCGTCTCTCTCGTTCACCCCACACATCCTATCCGTTACCGAGACCTGCCGGTTTCACCTCTACAATATCGCCAAGATCCGCCCTTTCCTCTCCACCCAAACAGCTACCTTACTGTTACGGGCTCTCGTTATATCCCGGCTAGACTACTGTGTCGGCCTTCTCTCTGACCTCCCTTCCTCCTCTCTCGCCCCGCTCCGGTCTATTCTTCACTCCGCTGCCCGGCTCATTTTCCTGCAGAAACGATCTGGGCATGTCACTCCCCTTCTTAAACAACTCTAGTGGTTGCCTATCAACCTCCGCTCCAAACAAAAACTCCTCACTCTAGGCTTCAAGGCTCTCCATCACCTTGCCCCTTCCTACCTCTCCTCCCTTCTCTCTTTCTACCGCCCACCCTGCACGCTCCGCTCCTCTGCCGCCCACCTCCTCACCGTCCCTCGGTCTCGTCTATCCCGCCGTCGACCCCTGGGTCACGTCCTCCCGCGGTCCTGGAACGCCCTCCCTCCTCACCTCCGCCAAACTGATTCTCTTTCCCTCTTCAAAACCCTACTTAAAACTCACCTCCTCCGAGAGGCGTTCCCAGACTGAGCTCCTCTTCTCCCTCTACCCCCTCTGCCATCCCCCCTTTACCTCTCCGCAGCTTAACCCTCTTTTTCCCCTTTTCCCTCCGCTCCTCCACCTCTCCCTTCCCATCCCCACAGCACTGTACTCGTCCGCTCAACTGTATATATTTTCGTTACCCTATTTATTTTGTTAATGAATTGTACATCGCCTCGATTCTATTTAGTTGCCATTGTTTTTACGAGATGTTCTTCCCCTTGACTCTATTTATTGCCATTGTTCTCGTTTGTCCGTCTCCCCCGATTAGACCGTAAGCCCGTCAAACGGCAGGGACTGTCTCTATCTGTTTGCCGACTTGTTCATCCCAAGCGCTTAGTACAGTGCTCTGCACATAGTAAGCGCTCAATAAATACTATTGAATGAATGAATAATTCTCTTCTAATTCTCCCCAGTGAATTCTTCCGGACCAGTTGGAGCGCTCTGTGCCCCCGAAGCATTTAATGAAGACCGTCGACCCTGCTACCGACCGGCTCAGATCGCGCGGCGAGCAGGTGGCCCTGCCACGTCAGATCTCCCCCGGCCGGCGGCTGGGACCTCCCGGATCCGGGACCCAAACGTGCAGGGTGGCGACCTCGCTCATACTTAAAAGCCCACAAGACCTGCAGAGGGCAATTCTCGGCGGCGTCCCACCCGTCAGCTGGACCGCAGGGCGTCGGCGAGGTTGTCCCCGTGCACGCGCGACACCTGAGTCCTGGAGCTTCCTATTTCTTCCCTCCTTTCCCATGAGTTCGGAACGCAGCCGGACCCGGCCGCCGAAGCTGGGTATCGGGACGGGTCGGGCTGAACCAGATCTCGAAATTCGAGCTGGTGTGGGATCTTATCTCCCACCACTAAAATGGGCCATTTCCAGAGGGAGGTCTTATGCCAGGCCTTAAAAGGTCACGTACTCCAGGGCTCCGTGGAGCTAGGCCGGGCAGGGAACATGAGAGCTGCAGGCTCTTCCCTCCAATCACCGCCCTGCCTCATCTCCCTGGGGCCTAAACGGGAAGCTAGTGATCCCCTGAGATGCAGGTGCCAGCCTCCATGGGCCTGGCTCTACAGTAAGCGGGATCGAAAGTCAACCCCTCAGAGGGCTCGTGGAATCTAGAGGATGCTGGGCCCAGAAGGGACGCTGAGAGGCCATCTCCTCCCTCCCTCTGCCTCTAGGCGGGAATGCACCACACCCACACGTGACCCACCGCTCCATCTGGGTGAGAGGTTCTCCCGTTTTCTAAATCGCTCCAAAGAAGTTAATTCCACATTCTCAGTCGCACCTTCCAGCGTCTGACGACGACCACTGGCCGTCCCCCGTCCCCCCCAGCCACCCCAGCCCCAAACCAAGGCTCATACCTCCAGCAAGGATAAGCGGCTCTGGAGGCTCTCTAACTCCTTGCTGAGGCTCTCCTTCTCCTCCTGCTTGTCCACCAGCTGCTTCTGCAGTTCTTCGATCTGTTGTTGATGGTTTTTTCGGTCGGGGGCTCCCATCACGGGGTCCATCCAGCCACACTTCCCCCAAAGACCCGGCTCTGGAGGGGAGCAGACTGGACCAAGGTGGCAGTCGACAGGCCCAAATGTAGCTAAGATGCACTGTGCCCCGCTAGACTCCTGGGCACCATAAGGCCCCTCTGCCTTCCCCCTCCAGCAGAGATCAGACCCTGGGACCCCCGCCCACCGTCTCACCCCCCTGCGGCTCCAGAAGCTCTCCTATCGTCCTTTCTACGAAACGAGGACGGCTTGCTTCGACCTCCCTCGGGCGGCGGGGCTGGGGGACCTCAGGTGGGGACCGGGGCCGTTCTGGGGGGCCGGGGGAGGGCCGGGTCCTTCCGATGTCCCGCAGGATCCCCCTCCCCACTCTCCGATAGGCAGCAGCCGGATCTCGGGGAAGAAGGTTACGGCCAACCTCGAAAACGGGCACTTGCCAATCGGAGCAGTTGACATGGCGGGGAGGAGGAAGGGAGGAGGTGGTTATGGGCACTGGATTCTCGGTCTGCGGACTCCTAGATTCACCTGTTTCTCCAGGGCGTGGAGGGAGCTGTCTTCGGGGTCCCGGGGCTGCAAGGAGACGGGCAGAGAGGGAAAGGATCGCACCGTGCTCCACCCTGCAACCCATCTTGGCCTCCTGCCGCCGGGAGTCCAGCTCCGGCGGGATCCTCGCCACCCAACCCTCCAGGGCCCCACTGTAGGGCCAGAGCTGCCTTGCTGGGCTCCCAGACCAGACCTCAGTCAGTCAGTCGGTCAATCCCTTTTCTTCTCTGACCTCCCACCTAGGCCGGGACCCCTCAGCTTGCCTCTCGCTTCTGCTCGTCCTGCTTCTGCTCCAGGCTCCGGATCTTCTGGAAGAGCTGGGCCCGCTCCTGCCGCAGCCTCACGATCTCTTCGTAGGCCTCCTTATCCTCCTGGGAGGCCCCAAGCACCTGCTTAGGGCCAGCCCCCCCCCGGAGAGCCCCTCTCCTGGCCCAAACCCGGGGCGGGGGTCGCCAACGGGACGCCGTCCCACACCCGCGTGGGCCCGGGACCAGGTTTTGCCACCCGAGGGGCTTCGGCTGAGTTCCGCTCGGGGGTTGACGATCCCTCTGCTCTGGGAGACCGCGCGACTCCCAAAGACCCTGCAATCTCCCCCTCGCTCCCCCGTCCTCAAATGCCCCGTCCCCCAGCCTCAAAGGAGCCTCCCCGCTCCCTGGCCTCCCGGGACGGAGGGGACTTGGGCAGGTCCGCGCCCCCCTCTCCAGGCCCCCCACACCCAGAGCCTCTTCTACCGGGACAGAGAAGCAGGGAGGAGGCAAGGGAGCCTTCCTCTTCTTGGAGGCCGTGCTCTTCTCCTTAGGAGTCGGCTGGCTAGTCAGAGAGGTCTGCGGGGAGATGGGATGAAGGCCGGTGGAAGCCAGTCCTCTGACCCGACCCCTCCCCCACCGACCGGGCAAAGCAGGGGGGCAAGCGAGGGTCAGAGTAGTCCTCATCTCCCCCACCCCAACCTCCCTTTCGGTTGCCCAGACAGGGTAACTGAGGCACAGAGCGGGTCCCAGGCGCAGACTTGGAAGTCAAACCCGGGACTTCTGGACTCTGTACTTAGTCGGGACCGAACCGGACGGACCCCAGCTTCAGTTCCCGAGGGCCTTCTGAGGCTCCTGAAAGTTAGGGAGTAAAAGCGGGGGGGGGGGGGGGTGGAGCCCGGGGGGTGGTCCCCAGCTCCCGTGTACGTACACTCCGGTCGCGGGTGGGCATCGCGGCTCCGCGATGGGAAAAGGGCAGAGGAGAGGGGCGGCAGGAGGTTTGGGGAGATGGAAGAGGAGGCTGGGATCACTGCTCCGGGGAGCCCCAGCCGGGAGGGGGACGGGGCGAATGCAATACCTGAGAAGAGATTTCAGCCGACTCCTCTTCTGCAAAGGGAGGAGAAAGAACAGAAGGTGATCAGCAGGCTCGGGTCTCCGTTTTGGCCAAGGCCTCGGTCCCTCCGGCCCTCCCTCCCTCCCCGCTCCCTTCCACCCCCTGCGGTTAGGGAGAGGGAGCGATCCGCGAGACCAACGGGAGGTGGGGTGGCGCGAGGGGAGTGAAACCCGCTATCCGGAGTGGGGAGACGGAGCCTGACACCAGAGAGCAGGGGCTGGAGGGCCCCGGCACTTGCCGCTCCTTGGTTTTCCCAGCCACCGACGGGCCTCGTGATCTGACCTACCACTGGCCAAGGACTGGCGCCGGGCAGCATCCCGTAATAAGTGAAGGACCAGGGCGTCCCCTGTGAGGGCTCCGTAGTGAGCGGCGTTGTGGCCTAGGGTGTCGGTGAGGCTGGGCCGGGCCCCGCCCCGCAAGAGCACCTCCACCGTCTCCGTGCTGGCTCCCTCACAGGCCAACATCAACGCTGTTCTGCAGCGGGAAAGACGGGCTCCCTGGGGCGGGAGGAGCCGGGGAACGGGCCCACAGGCTCCTAGCTCTCGTCTCGGGCCTTTGGGCCGTCATCTCCTGGGGGCCTGAGGAGCTCCCCGCTCCTCTTGCCTGAGCTAGAGGGCAAGCGAGGCTGGACGTGCCCCGTCGGAGGACTCTCCCGAGTTCCCCCCATCCAATCCGGAAGCTCTTCCCGCCTCGGCCGCCGGGATCTAGCCGACCCGGCTCCTGAAGCTCTCGGGGAGCCCGGCTTCCCCTCGTAGGCCCTCAGGTGGGGAGTGGGACTGTTTTGGGGGGACAGGGGAGGACCACGTCCTTCCTACATCCCGCAGGATCCCCCTGCTCACTTTCCAATAGGCAGCGGCTGGATTCGGGGGAAGAAGGTTACGGCCGGCCTTGAAAAGGGGCACTTGCCAACTGGAGCGACTGACGTCCGGCAAGTGGAAAAGAGCTCCCGGATCATGTTTTGGTGATCTGGAAAAATTCTGGTTCTTACTTCTGGTTAAAATGTTAGCATTCCCAGGCTGTCTCCGCCCCTCCTGCCCAGCGCGCCTTCCCCAAGGCAAGACAGTGGCAGCGATCACTCACCTGCCCTGCTGGTCCTGGTCATTCACAGCCGCTCCGTGCTGGAGCAGGAGGCGGCACAGTTCCGCATGGCTCATCTGGGCGGCCAGGATGAGGGGTGTCACACCTGACTGGAGGGGCGGGGGGGAGGGAGGAAATGAGACGCGGACGGGGAGACGGGACACGGAGAGGGGCACCCACCCCCTCCGACCATCACGCCCCGTCCGTGGACTCTGATGGCTGGTCACCAGGAGGCGGGGACCAGGGACAGGTGGCCGAATGATCACCGTCCACTTGAAGGCCCTCAATCACCTTGGCCCCTCCTACCTCACCTCGCTACTCTCCTACTACAACCCGGCTGGCGCCCTTCGCTCCTCTAACGCCAACCTTCTTGCCGCACCTCGATCTCCTCTATCGCCCACGTCCTGCCTCCGGCCTGGAACCCTCTCCCTCCTCATATCCGACAGACGATTACTCTCCCCCGTCTTCGAAGCCTTAACGAAGGCCCCTCTCCCCCAGGAGGCCTTCCCTGACTGAGCCCTCCTTTCTCTGCTCCCTCTCCCTTCTGCGTCGCCCTGACTTGCTCCCTTTATTCATACTCCTCCCCCCCCCCCAGCCCACAACACTTACGAACACATCTGCAATTGATTTATTTATATTCCTGTCTGTCTTCCCCTTTAGACCGTAAGCTCACTGTGGGCAGGGAATGTGTTTCTTCTTTTGTTAGATTATACTCCCCCAGGTGCTTAGTACAGCGCTGTGCACACAGTAAGTGCTCAATCAATACGGTAGACTGACGATCGGGTTCAAATAATAATGATAATAGTAACGATGGCATTCGTTAAGCGCTTACTATGTGCAAAGCGCTGTTCTAAGCGCCGGGGTAGGTGCAGGGTAATGAGGTTGTCCCACGTGAGGCTCCCAGTCTTCATCCCCATTTCACAGATGAGGTCACTGAGGCTCAGAGAAGTGAAGTGACTTGTCCGGGGTCTGACAAGCGGCGGAGCCGGGATGAGAACCCAGCTCCGCCGCTCGTTGGCCGTGTGACTTCGGGCAAGTTTGGGTGACGCCAGAGTGCCCCGAGAGAGTGAAGGAGGGGAGGGATGGGAGCACCCGCTTTGGCGGGGGGGAAAGGAGAACGCTCACCCGATCCCTGGGGTTCAGATGAGCTTTGAAGGCGCAGAGCATTTCAGAGCAGGAGAGACAGCCACCGGCAGCTGCGGAGAGACATACCGTCACCCCCGCCTCACACACACAAAAACACCGACTCGATCACTGCCCCACCCCTGCGTTACGGTCCCATCCGTGGATCGTCCAAGCCTCTGATTCCTCCCCCTCCCTCCGACTGCCCTGTCTTTCGGTCGCCCTGCTGCTCGGCGGCACCTCTTCCCCGGGATGGACAAGAAAATGAGAGGAGCTTGAACTCGAATCCATGAGTCTTCGCTCCATTTGCCCGTGCTGGTGGGGGCATCTGATGTGGGTCAAAAATACTACGTTTGTCAACGTAGTGACTAATAGAATGTTTGGAAGGATCCTTGGATCTGAAACACCCGTGTCCCCGTTGCTCGTGGAGTTATCCTTGTCCATCCCAGCTGCCCCACTGTTGAGTCTGCCCGGTGTTCAAGGAGGTTAAAAAATGGTCTAACCCAAGTGTCGGCAGCCCCCCGCTTCCTCCGCCGCTGCCCTCGAGGCCAGCGGGGAGAGGAGAAGAGAGGGGGTGACCGGTCAGCCTCCAGAGAAGGCGTCAGGCCTGCGGCCCAGGGCCTTCAGGGAGGAGTAAAACAGCTGAGGCGGGGCTGCGGCTGCCGGTGACCAAAGAGACAGGACGCGGTGGGTTCCCTCCTCCCCACCACCCCTTCTGGGCCTTCTTTAACTGAGTTCTAGCCTGTTCCGGCTTACCGTCGGCAGCGGTTCTCTCCCATTTCACCCCGGCCCAGGAAGTGGGGAAACATCCCACCCCCTGGGACTAAAGACCGCTTCGGGCGGCCTCTTGCCGCCCACCTGCGTGATGGAGAGCCGTCCAGCCGCTGCCGTCCACGGTGTCCACCACGCAGGCTGCCTGGGAGAGGAGAAGGCTGAAATGAAACGGACTGACCCACCCTGCCGGGGGTGGGAGGCGGGCGGAGTTTACCTGAAGCAGCCGCTTCAAACACTGCGGGTGCCCGTACTTAGCGGCTAAGTGCAGGGCGTTATAACCTGAAAGAGGAAGAATATTGAGTCAGGGTCTCCCCAGGCCTTTGGGACTCCCTGGTTCTAGCTGAAACCCGTTCGGAAAAGGAGCTAATCCTTTCCCGCCCCAGAGTAACTTTAGAGAACGCAGAGAAGCTGCAGGCTCCCAGCCCTCTCGAACCTTGCAGGCCACACTCGGGTTTTGGGGTTTTTTTTAGTGATATCATTAATAATAATAATAATAGCATCTGTTAAGCCCTTACTATGTGCCAGGCACTGTTCTAAGCACGGGGGTTGATACAAGCTAATCGGGTTGGACACCATCCAGGGCCCACATGGGGCTCACAGGCTTAATCCCCATTTCACAGATGAGGTAACTGAGGCACAGAGACGTTCGATGACTCTCCCGAGGTCACTCAGCAGACAAGTGGCGGAGCCAGCGTTAGAACCCAGGGCCTTGAGGTCTTTTCACTGTCACGCTGCTTCCCACACTCCTTCTCACCTATTCCCCCGCCCTCTTCCCCAGGAAGCGGGTTAGCGACGGTTCGTACAGGTGGGTGAATCGAAGGCTTAGAAACGGCCTCCGTCGGCCCTCCCCCTCCTCTCTTACCCCGCAGGTCTCCAACCCTGACCCAATCTGCACACTCCACCCCTCCAACACCAACCTGCTCGCCGTGCCTCGGTCTCGTGTCCGAAACGCCCTCCCCCTTCACATCTGACGGACCTGTACTCTCCCCACCTTCGAAGCCCTCCTAAAATCACCTTTCTTCCAAGAGACCTCCCCCGACTTCCCTGTCTCAGCCGCCCCGGCCTCTGGGTCGATTTTGCAGTCGGGTTTGCTCCCTTTTGAGCACTCTGATAGTCACCCTCCCCCAGCCCCACGGCACTTAGGTAACATATTCATCTGAAATGAATTTTCATGTCGGTCTCCCCCTCTGTCGACCCCCCAGTGGTATTTACTGACAGTTTCCCGGGTGCAGAGCGCTGTACTAAATGGCTGGGAGACTATAACGGAACGGAGTCGGTAGTCTGGAAAGAGCCCGGGCTTGGGAGTCAGAGGTCACGGGTTCGAATCCAGGCTCTGCCGCTTGTCAGCTGTGTGACTGTGGGCAAGTCACTTCACTTCTCTGTGCCTCAGTTACCTCATCTGTAAAATGGGGATTAA